>NC_047039.1:47139794-48519794 GCF_011762595.2 Tursiops truncatus
GAAACCTATGCAGGCTTCGAGGTGGAGAAGCAGCCGAGTATCAGCCCTGAGCCCAGGCTCAGGAACAGGACTTTCTGAAATTAGCATCCAGCTGTGGCAGCACTGACTCGATCTGTGGTCTCCAGCATTTATGAACCTCTTTGTGCTTCAGTTTCCTCACCTGTGAAATGCATAGAGTTGTGTGGGTGAGACTGGTAAATACAGAGCAGCTCCCGTCGGTTCCTGGCACACAGATAACCTTTGTGCGTGTGGCGTGTGCGTGTGTGTCTGTGCCGTTGTGTGTCCAATCAGCCTGTGGTGCCGCTCTGTCCTGGGGTCATGTGAAGTAGCTAGAAATCCGTGAGTTTATGTAAGGCATTCCTAGGAGAGCTTAATTGCCAAATAAGGCAAGGAGAATTTGCTTTGGCTAATCTCATGAAAGGCAGCACGGCGTGTCAGGTAATCGTAAAATGTTTGTAATTAACTGCTGTCAAATGCGTATCACATACTGGACATCGTGCTAGCACTTCACCAGCATCATTTAGTCCTCTTGTAGGCAGCACCATTGTCTCTCTCTGACAGGTGAGGAAATTGAGACTTAAAGAGGTTATGTATAAAGGATCAACTTGCATAATATACCATAGGGCAAAAAAAGCAAGTTGCATATGTATATTATAAAACCATTTATAGAAATGCTTTAGACATATACATATATATATATATATATATATACACACACACATAATGGGAGAGAGAGAAAGGAAAGGTTTAAAAAAGTGCATGGGAATGATAACTAGCAAAGGGATTGAGGAAAAGAAGAGAGGGGAATGGGGTGGGAGAGTATGAGGGGCTTCAACTTTAATATTTTCTTTCTTTCAAATCAGTGTCAACATGGCAAAATGTTAAAATCTGAATAAGTCAGGCAGTGGATTCACTGGTGATCATTGTATTTGCCATATCTCTTTGAATGTTTAAAATATTTCATAATTTGAGAAAGAGGTTACAGCAGCGATCTGGAGAGTGCCAGCGCAGTACCGGCACACAGCAGACACTCCACAAATGGGATTGTTCTTGATAGGAGGCTTTCTTCCCTACGAACACTGCTCTGAAATAAAACTGTTGATTTCATTGCTGGGATTATATTCTGAAGTGAAGGTCCAGCAGGTTAGGAACTCTTACAAGAAACCCCCAAAGGAACTCAGAAGACCTTTGCACATGTTCTTGCTAACCAATGAGATAACCAAGTGTGGCTAAAAATAAATATCCACAAGTGCACTGAAAAAAGGCTCTTTGTCTGAAATAGCACTTTGGTTGGCCTCCCCGTGAATCTTCTTCAGGCTTTTGGGCCTTTGTTTTTTAATTTTGTATGTGAATTAAGGAAGTGAGGAAGGGAATACTGGATTGCCAGTGAGGAATGCCAGAATCAGGGAAAACTAATTCTCTGGGTCCATAAAAAATTAAAAGTTTCCCATTGCATGCCCTTGGGTATATTTTCTAATTTTTGGCTTATTGCAGGAGCAGTCTCAATTTTATTGACATACTAGGCTGTTATGGTAATGAAGGGTGTTTTTATTATTGGATTCTATTACAGTTAGTCACAGTGAGCCTGCACACACACCCTCTGCAGTTGGCATTGCCTCGGGCACCCCTAATAACATAGAGATATTGAATATTTTCATATCAGGATTAACAATTTCCCCTGTCTGTCATGACCTCTAGAAAAATCAGCAAAGCTGATTTCCTTTCATTTAGGTTTTGCATCTCCTTTCAGAGTTACTTATAACTTTGATGAACAATAAATAGAGAAAATAATTCTTGAAGTTTTCCATTTATGATCTCTCCAGAAAGTTAGCATAGGCTCTGAGGACAAGGGAGCTGCTTATCTCCTGACAATATCGTGCGACAGAAAAGAGGGCTGCTCCTGTGCGGGTGTGGGCTCATGCACTTAAAGAAAAAAAAGAGGTAAAGAAAATGCACAGTAACAGATGATGGGATTCTGGGTGATTTTTTGGTTTCTTCTGTTGTAGTTTCTGTGCTTACCAGCTTTTCTGCAGCTAATGTAGTTGACTCTTACAGGAAGGAAAAAATGCTATTTCTGAAACACAGACAAAAAGAAAAGGCTGCGATTTATGTCAGGAAACCAGATTACTGGTCTTAATTCTGACATTGTACTAACTGCGATTTTAAGAAAATCACTTAACCTCTTACTGCTAGTGTTCACATTTGTAAGATGGCCAGATGGGGATAATAAACTTGTTTGGCTTGCTCTGCCTAACATGTAGGATTCTTACGCAGAAAGTAGATGATAAAACGTGAAAATCCTTTAACAAAGAGTGCTCCATCAATGCAGAGACATTCCCTGACATGTAGAAGAGGGATTGCAGTTGTAGGGCAAGATACGGAGAGATAGATTAATTCCCCACACGTAGAATTCTTCCTCCTCCATGGATTCACAAGTAGGTATATTTTAGGGCAGTGGTTCTCAAACCTGCAGGCATCAGAATCACCTGGAGGGCTTATTAACACATAGATTGCTGGATTCACCCCCAGAGTTTCTGGTTTTGTTGGTCTTGGGAGGGGCATGAGATTCTGCATTTCTAGAAGGTTCCCCGGGTGATGCTGATATCGCTTTGCTTCTCCTGGGATCCCTTTGAGAACCACTGTTTTAAGGATGTACAAAAGTATATATATCACACAGGCGTTCTGGAGTATTTGGTGACTAGAAGCTTCCTGGTGACCTTCAGGAGTGCGCTTTCAGCAGAGTGGAAAACATACGGAAGCTGGCTGGTGAGAGAGTCATGGGTGTGGAAAAGGATAACAGTTACAGACTAGATGTTTGGGAAGTTCTGAGAGTGAAATAACATTCAAATAGGAAGCAGAGTCAAATGAATGTTTAAACGAGAGGTTGTGGTTGGGGCCCACGAGGTATTTGGCCCACTCAACCGATCTTTTGAGTTGTTCAGTCTTTTAAATTAGTGTCCACCATTTAAAAGTTATCAGATTTCATATGGAAATCTAGATTCCTGTCTGCTTTTCAGAAATCAGATGTGGTCTGTATTCCCCCATGACAGCAGTCGGCTGAACCAAGTGATAGCTGCTCCCTTTTTCTGAGACATAAGCTTTGGGGTTAATCAGCCCCATCTAACCCTTCCATCCTTTAGATGACCCAGCAGATCTCTATGAACAGATGAGTCTGCAACCGCAAAATGCAAAAAGAGGAACCTGCACACTTCTAGTCTGAGGACAGAGTAGAACAGGAGATGCTGGCGAGTTGTGATCATGACATGAGCAGGGTCCAACAAGAGGAAGGAGGAGATGGAATCAAGGACACAAGTGGGAAGGTTGATTTGGGGAAGGAATGGGAACATCTGCCGCCCAGTATGGTAAGGAAGAAAGAAAATAAGATGGAAGTAAAGAAAGAGGTATTTTGAATTGAAGATGGTGGTCTTGATCTTCTAGGAGTAGAGTAGATCTTCTTAGTAACGTAGACAAGACCTTCTTCTTGAGGGAAGAGGGCTTTGTCCTTGGGAAAAGAAGAGAAAGTTTGGCTGGACTGCTGTGCAGTGTTCTGGGCAATTGACACGAAGCAGGAAAACATGGCAGAGCAGCTCTCTGAGCCCATTTGAAATGAAATACACTGTGGCTTTCCCCTCCAGCAACACTGTGCTGCACGGGCGTTGAGGTAGTGATGATCCAGCACTGGAATTAGGACTGAAGGGGGTGAAGCCATCCTCATTTTAAACCACCGAATAATCAAATAAACACAACCGTACAGTTTAGGGATGGGTTAATCAAGCTAGGGAGTATCCTCCTTACCTGCAAGCCACCAAAACAAGGCATCAATCCATTCATGCTGTTGTCCCATGTGCCCTGTAGAGCATTTTTAGAGCCCTAAGAACTGTGCCTAAATTTCCATGCTTTTTGAATTAGGAGAGACAGTAGCATGCCTTAGGACAAACAGAATCCTAGAATCTGAGCATAATTTTCTTGGTAGCTATTTTAGACCGGGGCAGCAGTTAAATAATTTACCTAGCAAGTAATTTAGAATATTTTTATATTAAGCAAACAAGAACAGATTATGGAATGCAAAAAATCCCTCTCTTTGTTGCATATAACACAAATTCAAAGAAATTTTGCTTCATAGTAACTGTTTTGGGCTCTGTGCCTCCACCCAGCCCTAGCCCACACCCATCCTGTCCTTGGCTTGGGGACAGTGGCGAAGTCTGAGAAATGCCGCTGTAGGAAAACACTTCATTCTTCCAAGTTATGCTTACAACACAGTAAATGATCGTGTAAAAAATGTACAAAATCGGTGTCACCTGTATTTCAAATACTGTTTCCCTAAAAAGCAGCTGATTAAAATTCTGTATAATTTGTAAGGTGAATTACAAATCAGTGCATGATCAACTTCCCATGAACAGAAGTGGTAAACTGATTGACCCTATGACATAACCTCAGCAGTAATTATCCAGCTCAGCTCTAACTGCTCTCTTAGCCCAATACTGATTTTGACTTTTTAATTTTTGCATGCTGTTGCTTTGAAAGAAAGGTGTTAAGCACAGAATTCCTCTATTTTTCAAAATAACAGGTTTTTCTGACTTACGAGAAAAAATCTGAGACACTTAAAATGTTTTAAGGTTTTCATTGAAACAAAAGCGTTCTCTGGTTTTATTTGGAAATCCCCATGTCCTGTTGAGAATTCCATCTGTTAATAAATGGTCTCAGTTGTTTCCCTCCAAATGCAGCACGATGATTCCGTGAAGCTGTCATCCATTCCTAAGGTAGTGCTGCTGTCTCACTATTAGAGGTACATTTGTGGCCCATAGAAACCAGCTGACTCAATGTCCTATGAGGAGACATTCCCGAGGACAGGTTTGTGTGCTGAGCAGGGTAGGGAATAAGTTCACTGATTCCTTTTATAGGTTACTTCTTAGTTTGCCTTGCTTCTGAAAGGAGACATGTTGTAACGCTAGCTAGGGCACCTGTATGAAAGGAGAACCAGGCTGTGAATCAGAAAACCAGGGTCAAGTTCCTTTGGCCACTTTTATACACTTGAACTAAGAAAAGGTTCCAACGTCCCTGGACTTAAAAAAATCTAGACAGCGGGTATAGAGGAGGGAGCACAGAGAAGGGTAGTAATAATACAGCTCTATTCCATATGGCTGATGTGAGAATTCGGGGGGCGGTCACACTAATGAACATGCTTTGGGGAGGGATCTTCTTATGTACAAATATCACGTATTATTAAACAGAGTAACTGAGATGGCTGTGATTAGGGTATGTCTCAAATTTATTCAGAGATTTACTTACAGAAAAACATTGATTTTTCTTTTCCTTAGGATAATACCTGTCGATCTTTCCACAGCACATTTTGACTAAGTTCCCAATAAGTTGCTCTCTGTTTTGGGCAACACTAATTCATATAATACGCAACTTTCCTCTCATCTGCTTTTTTTTTTTGGCTGTGTTGGGTCTTCGTTTCTGTGCGAGGGCTTTCTCTAGTTGTGGCAAGCGGGGGCCCCTCTTCATCGCGACGCGCGGGCCTCTCACTATCGCGACCTCTCTTGTTGTGGAGCACAGGCTCCAGACGCGCAGGCTCAGTAGTTGTGGTTCACGGGCCTAGCTGCTCCGCGGCATGTGGGATCTTCCCAGTCCAGGGCTTGAACCCGTATCCCCTGCATTAGCAGGCAGATTCTCAACCACTGCGCCACCAGGGAAGCCCCTCATCTGCTTTTAAATTAAGCACCTACAGTATAGCTTCCACATACTTATGACATCAACACTTTGATGACAATTGCCTTTGGGATGGAATTCGGCTTTTCTGCCTCAATTTCAATATTGCCATATCAGTTTCATTCACAATGGGAAGATTTGAGAGAAATAATGTAAACATGTGAGAGACATGTGACTTAAAGCTCAGATATACAGTCAAAAATTATCCCATTATTCACTGTGTGAATGACTGAATCGTTAAGGCAAAACTCAATTATTTAATTTTCAATAGTCATTAAAAAAAAAGAATTGAGATAGCTGAATACTTGAATAATTGAAATTGTTTTTCTGCTTATCTGAGGTGAACGTAGGAAGGAGAAGAGTTTATTGATTTTTTTTGTTAAAGACAAATGTATGTTCAGTGAGAGAAAATAATTAATATTTTTATGTCAAGCATAGAGGCAGCAAGGACAGAGTAACTCTGGAAGGTTGTATCAGTCAGGATCCAGTAGTCGGCAGAAATCTCACCTGATGCTTGAACAGAGCGAGCTTGACATAAAGAATGGTTAACCAGGCAGAAAGTTGTTAATTATCTAAAGTGTAAGAGAACTTTAAGGTACCAGGGAGGTAGAATTTCAGGAAACAGCTGCCACTCCTAAGACTGGGGAAACAGAGGGAAAAGGCTAGAATTATTAAAACTTAGAAACTCGGAGGAGGGGGCTGCTGCCCTGATGCTCCCATCTTTGAGCCGAGGACAGTGAGGCTGGTTCTGTGAGAAAGGGCACGCTGGATTCAGCTGCTGGGAAGGGAAGGGACTGCCACCCCTGGGGTGAAACTCAAAGGATCAAGAAACTGACAGGAAGTGCCCAGGAAATAGAAAGGAAGGAGCAAGTTCTTTCTTCCTTCTGCCTCTTACAGACTTCCCATCTCCCTCTCATGCCCCTTTTTGGCAGAATCAGAAGGCCTGTTGGCAAACCAGAAGCATAGTTTGCAGGGAGTTCCCTGGCAGTTCAGTGGTTAGGACTCTGCACTTTCACTGCCCTGTCCCTGGGTTCATTCCCTGGTTGGGGAACTAAGATCCTGCAAGCTGTTCAGTGTGCCCCCCCTCAAAAAAAACCATAGTTTGCAGACCCCCATCCCCAGCTTCAGAAAGTTGGAATATGTATAGAACAGCAGGTTTGAGCTGAGAGGTAAATAGCTTAATCACTGGCACAAAAGTTTTCAGGCAAAAAGGTTAGCTGGCAGCAGCAGCAACCAAACCTGTGAGCTCTTAGAAAGGGAGAGGCAGCACTCTGGGTGCCAGGAGAGGCATACAAAATGTAGCATCATTTCATTGTCCTCAAATGACATTTAGCTTTATCTGTGTTTATTTACCCTCAGGTAGAGCCAGTGAAACTGTGATTCAGAGAGGGCAGTAAACCATCACGAGGCTGTCATAGGTCTCTATGGATAGTTCTTTTATTTTCTGGCCCTTTTTATAATGGAAAATTTTAAATGTAACTAAAATACAAAGAATAGCACAATGAACACCCTACCCAACACTCAACTATAACAGTCATAGTTGTTTGGCTACTTATGTTTTATTTAGCCTGCTGTACCCCCTCTCCATGCCTCCATCTTCCCATTGAACTATATAATTTCATTCATAATAATTCATTATGTTTACTTACAGCTTGATGAATTTCCAAAATCGAACACACTCATGTAAACGCCACCTAGATCAGAAAAAAGAATACTACGAGCATTTGTGCCCTTTTATAGTACTCTCCCAGGTCCTCTCACCACCCTTTCCCAAAGGAGTGACCACTATCACCTGTTTTGAACTTTGTATATATGGACTCATAGAGTATGCACTTTTTTGAGTTTGGCTTCTTTTTCTCCACATTGTTGGTGAGATTTTTCCATGTTGCATGTAGCCATAGTTCATTTATTTTCATTACTCTGTAGTAATTTATTGTATGAATATACCACAATTTATTCATGTATTCTGCCATTCATATACAGCTGAGTTGTTTCCAGCTTTTGGCTGTTACAAATAATGTTGCTATGAATATACTTGTACATGACTTTTGGTACACATTTGTACACATTTCTCTTGGGTATATATCAAGAAACGAATTATTGGGTCTTATAATATGCATAGGTCCAACTTTAATAAATACCACCTAACAGTTTTTCAAAGTGATGAGGCCAGTTTTCTTCCCACTAGTTCCAGTTTTTCCGTATTCTTGTCAACACTTGGCATTGTCTGAATTCTCCATTTTAAACATTCTGATAAGTGTGTCATGGAGTTTCATTATCACTTTAAGTTCTGTTTCCTTGATGATCACATTTTCTGATGCTTAATTGGCTATTTGGGTATATTTTGTAAAGAGTCTGTTCAAGTCTTTTGCATGCTTTTGTTGGGTTGTCTGCCTTTTGTCTTACTGATCTGTAGGAGTTCTTCACATATATTCTGGATATGAGTCAGACATAAACATTGCTGATGTCTTCTCCCCTTGTAGATTGCCATTTCATTCTCTTAATATTGTCTTTGATCATAAAAGTTCTTAGTTTTTAATGTAGTCCAATTTATCAGACTTTAAAAGTTAGTGCTCATTGTGTCTTGTTTAGGAAACTTTTACCTATCCCAGTGTGATAAAGATATTCTCCTATGTTATATTCTGGAAGTTTGTGGGGTTTTTTTTAACTTTTCACATTTATGTCAACAATCCACCTACAATTGAACTTTGTTTATGATGTGAGGTAAGGATCAAGATTCTATTTCCCTATATGGATATACAATTGACCTGGCACCATTTATTCAAAGGATTATTATTTCTTCACTGCACTATAGTTTCATCTTTGTCATAAATCAAGTGATTTTATGTGTATGAATTTGTTTATACTTTTTCTATTTGTATATCCTTGTGTGAATGCCATGTTATTTTGATTGTAGTGAGGACTAAGACATCTGATGGTGTACATTCTTGAACTTTGTTCTTCAGAACTTTCTTGGTTATTCTTGGCCTTTTTAACTTGCATATAAATTTTAAATTAGCTTATTAATTTCCCAACTGCCTGGTAGGAGTTTGATTAGGATTGCATTCAGTCTGTAATTTGAGTAGAAATTACTTCTTTGTGATATAGAATCTTCTATCCATAGCATTTTGTATCTTTACATTGATTTAGACTTTTCAGTTTCTCTAAATAATTTCATTTTCCTCATAGAGGCTTTGCATATCTTTTATTGGATTTATCTCTAGATGAATGATTTTTATAAATTCATGCTATTTTGACTGCAATAATTTTAAAATTTTTTATTTTCTTTTTTTGAATATATGGAAATGTAATTGATTTGCTAAATTCAGTTATTAATTCAAATAGTTTCTTTGAAGATAATTTTTCTTCTACATATGCAATCATGTTGTCTGCAAATGATGACAGCTTTGTTTCTTCCCTTTTAATCTTTATACCATTCATTTGTTTTTCTTGCTTTATTGCACTGGTTAAGACCAATACCTCTTTTAGACCAGCATATCATAAACATATACTGAACATAATAAATTTATTTTAAAATGCATGGGCTTCTCTCTTACTTGAGATCTGTTACTCTAAATATTCACTTTTACCCTAACATCATCCACCCTCCAGGAAAATGGTTCTCCACGTCTTGTGCATTGTCTTTGAAACAGAGGTGATAGCATCCAGATTCCATGACAATTTGCAAGTTGTGTTCATGTTGATAATGGGAACTAACACTGCTTTGTAGTGAGAGGAGGTTGGAGTGGCAAAAGCACTTAAGTAAAAGACAAATTAATTAAGTTGACAAATCTTTCTTTCTAGATAGCATGAATGCATATCTTCCTTGTATAATAAAGTATTGTTTCCCAGTAGTTTGGGCTTCTGTTTTCTTACTTCTCTTGTACTCTTATTTGTATTTCTGGGAAATAGCAAGTTATGCGTAAATTAGCAACATTTTTGCATCAATTGCATATCCCAGCTAAGGAACATTTTACAGTAGGAAACAATTTATATTACTCTTAAATTTGCATACATATAATTCTAGACCTAACATATGTGATGCCTCTTACTGATTCACTTCATTGGCATTTGGAAGGACACTGAATGATAGAGTTGAAAATATTTTACATGCATAAAAATATTTAATAAAATTTATTAAATTTTCAAAAATTAAATATAAGATATCAGGTTTCTTAAGTAATTTAAAATTTTGAGATTACTAATTTACTTGTATCTTGCCATCAGTTTTAATATATAATTTTGAATATTTTAGAAGAAAAGTAGTATTTTTGAAAACAAAAATGTTTTGGTATTTTATATTTTCTTTATTTTTTATAAAAATATATTAATTTACATACCTTGAATGCAATTGCATTTTATTTTTTAATCCTCTAAATCATTACTGTCAATAGTACCAATTATATGAAAATCTTGACTATAACAACGTGAGAAATTTGCTAAAATAAAGGTAGTATAAAAATAATTTTATGGAATAAATATATGAAAATTGATGGATTTTTCTTGCCTTCATTTTTTGACTTATTCAAACATGGCCAGCCCATCAACAGAGCACCTGACATGTACTATAATAATTACATTTAATCATCTTTAATATTTTGCCAGTTTTAAGTCATATATAAATATTAGCTTTGTACTTTTTTGTCATTATAAAGGTTTATTTGTCAAGGCAGGAGGACAGAACATATTTTGACAGTTTCATAACTTGATTTGGGGAATGTAGGCTCCATTTGTCTTCTTACCCCTGTTCCTGCAAATGAGCCTGGATGAGCCTGGCTCAGACCTCGGGTGCAGTGCAGTATAGAGGAAAAACCAGCGGGCATCCTTGTTTATCACATTCTTCAAATGTTCAGTTATTTCAATACTGATTTTTTTTTTTGTCTTCTCTATCAATTGCAGGGAGAAGTACATCAAAATCTCCCACTATGGTTGTAGTTTTTCTGTTTCTCTGTTTACTTCTGTTAATTTTTGCTTTGTATATTTTGAAGTTATGTTATTAAACACACAAATTGAGCATTATTATATCATTATGCTGAGATAACCCTTTCATTTTTGTGAAATGGTCCTCTTGATTTTTAGTGATTCTTCTGACTTTAAAGTCTACTTTATCTAATTTTAATATAGCTATACCAGCCTTCTTTTGGTTAAGTTTTGTCTGCAGTTTTCTACCCTTCGCTTTCCATCTTTTCATTCCCTTATATGCAAAGTGTGTCCCTTGTAAACTGTGTATGATTGGGTTTTATTTGCAGTCATTTGTTTACAATCTTTGTCTCTTAATTAGAGTATTTAGTCAATGTATACTTGATGTAATTATGGATATATTTGGGTTTAAATCATCATGCTGTTTTCTGTCTTTCCAATTAAATGTTCTTTCTTTCTCTTTTTTGCTACCTTTTTGATGAGTTATTACATTCTTTCTCTTTCCTCTATTTTATTATTCTTTTGTTAAAACTGTAGAGAATACATTATGCATACTTTACTTACTAAAGTCCAATATAAATGAGTACTTTTACCACTCTCAGGACATTGTGTATTAAGAGCCTTTTTAATCAGTTTAATATCTCCGATGTTTTGTGTTTCCATTGTCGTGTATTGTAATTCTAGAGACATTTTTTGCATGGTTCAAACTGACTGGCAGACTGTTCTATACAGTCTCTGCTCAAATGTCACTTCCTCACAGAGCCTTGCCTGTATCACCCTAATTCAAATAACCTCACCCCACTGCTTTCTTCTCCATTACCTTTCTTTTGTTTTTTTTCATGGATTTATCACCTGAAATGGGAAAAAATTGTTTGTTTTTTCTGTCTCTCTCATTAAAATGTAATCTTCATAAAGGCAGGGACCCATATGGCTTTGGAGAACTGCTGCAAACCACAAGTCAGAGGATTTTTTTTTTTTTTTGCGGTACGCGGGCCTCTCACTGTTGTGGCCTCTCCTGCTGCGGAGCACAGGCTCCGGACGCGCAGGCTCAGCGGCCATGGCTCACGGGCCCAGCCGCTCCACGGCATGTGGGATCTTCCTGGACTGGGGTACGAACCCGTGTCCCCTGCATCGGCAGGCAGACTCTCAACCACTGCGCCACCAGGGAAGCCCCAGAGGATTTTTATATCAAGAAAACAGGGGAGGGATACTAGGGTCACTTCAGAAATAGCTAGGGGAAAGATTTCCTCTAGGCATGTTTTTTACTCATCAACACTTCCTGAACACCTGTTCAAATCTGGGTGCCAAGCTGTGTACTGAGGACTGTGCTAGACTCCGTACCCTGTGCAGCAAGCAGCGTTCTCTATAAAATTCTTTCGTAGATCATCACTAGAAATAAGACCTGGTCAAAAGGTGCGAGGGAGTGATGGGCTGGATGACTGAAGAGAGTGTTGAAACAAAAGGGAATGGAAATGATTCTGCTGTTGAGGCATTTTTGGGCTGAAGGACATCAAGAGCATTGGTTCTGATACCCTTAGGTCAGCAGTGTTGAGATATGATGCAAAAGGCCATTCACATAAAAGGTACTGAGAATTCTAAAAGAGAATTCTAAATCCAGAGGACCTGGATTGATAGAGCTCTGTTTTCTTCATTGCTCAGACTCAAGAACCAAAGGCCACCAGGCCTGGATGCTTGGACCAGAGCACCACCCAGAGAGCAGCGCAGATGCGCAGTGTTTGCTTGGAACCATTTTAGCCTTTTTTATTTTCTAAACACCAGTCACATCTTAAGACTTCCAAAATATTCCACCCTTATGTGACTTCAGAGTCACTGTTGTCTTCCTCTGTAGCAGTCGGGCCTGGGGTGGTGTAAGGGATACTTCCCTGTGGCTTTTGCCCATTTCTGAAATTAAAAAAAGCAAAGAGGTCACAGATTAATACCTAGGTTTTACTCACAGAATGACAACTGAGAAAAAATCAAGATTTCCTAACAGTTGGGGCTGTATTATTTTCCCATTTTCAGCTCTCGGCCTTTTCTCCGGCCTGACAGGCAGATGGGAGAGCAGCTGGGCCTGCAATAAAAAGTGACCCTGGCAGTCAGTCCCTCTGTTTCATGGTCAGAACCATGGTTTTGTGTGTGAAGTGCAGTTAGCATTTGCAGGCAGAGTAACTGCAGAGGAAGATCCAGCATGGCTTTGGGAAAGAAGTGGATCTCAGGTTATGACATTGGGATTATATCCAAACACATACACGGCATTGCTGAAGTCTCCTTGTGAGGCTGCCAGCCCTGAAGGAGTTGCATGGATGGATGTGCTCACACAAGTATTTCTAGTATTCCTGCAAGTGTTGGTCTCAAGGTGCCCTGTCAGTCCAAGCCACGAATCAGAGCTCTTTCTAGAAGCTAATTGGACTGTTTGGAGATTAATCCCACAACCTGTACCTCTTCAGTGCCAGCCAGTGGAGCTAAGCTACTGGAATGTTTGGGCGGCAGACATAACTGGGTGCCCTCCGGGGGTCAAGCGCTGGACTGAGTGTAACTAGACAGGTATCTGCATCCGCCCTTTTATGGATATATCCAAATGTTCACTGGGAAGAGATTTTCTTTTAACCTGGTAGCAACTCTGAGGTTTTATATTGGACATCCATAATAAATACAGCAATAGGAATCATTTTTTGAGCACTTGCAATGTACCAACATGACCTCAATGCTTTTCCTCCATGTTCTCACAACGTGCAGGGTAGGTATTTTTATACCCATTTCACAGACCTGGGAGATAATGCTCAAGTGGTTAAAGAAACTGACTCCCAATGACTGGGTTGCAAAGCTTGGGTTCATATCCAGCTCAGTTTGACAATGCTGTTTCTGGTGAGAGCTTTTTCCTGCTTACACACTGTAGCCTTCTCACTGTATCCTCACATGGCAGCAAAAGGGAGAAAAGTGTTTTTTCTGTTAGGTACTTTCATAAGAAATCCAACCCTATCGAATCAAGGCCCCACTGTTATGGCCTCGTTTAATTATGACCTTAATTACTTCATTATAAGCCCTATCTCCAAATGCAGTCACACTGGGGATTAGGTCTTCAACAAATAGATTGGGGTGGGGGAAACAGAGACATTCTGTCTATAACAGAGTGGGTAATCCTCACAAGAAACACGTTTTACAGATGGAGAGACTAAGGCTCAGAGAAAGTAAGTCATACTCAGGACAGAGACAGGATTCAAACTAAGACCTGATTTTAAAATCCTTACCTTTCCCAACAGCTAGACTACTTCCTAAACTTTATTCAGTGGCTCAATGTTGAGACAATATATACATGAGAAGAGTAGCTAAACTTGATTTATCAGTTGCTTTATGTACTATGTTAGTTTGTTTTGTGCTGGCTTATTTTCAAATATGTACCTCGAGATAAATCAATATCCCTCAGCATTTGAACAAATAGATTATAAAGCAAAATAGACTGAAAAGCCTGGGAGTTTCAAGTATGGCCAAGTGCTTGAAAGATGAGTATCTTTTTTTTTTTTTTTTTTTTACATTGTCAGAAACTTTTATTACCAAAGGTAAAAAATAACCTAAGAACTGTAGGGCTTATGTGTAGGAAGGAGTAGGAGTTATGATTTAAAACACTGTTAACTGTGAATTTAAAAGCAGTCATATATGCTTAGAAGAGTATGCATTAGATAATATCTTAAATGTGTTTAAAACTTTTAATGCAAAGGTAATATATCCATATTTTAAGCAATTCAAGCAGTAGGAAATATACATATAACTATACAGATATGTGTTTTTTAAACAAAAATGACTCTTATGCAACTTGCTTTTTTCATTTAATACATAAGTTGGATTCATTTTCACGTTGCTACATGTAGATTGGCCTTCCTCTGTGACACAGCAGCCTAGCATTCCATAGTGGGGTTGTAACATCACTGGTTTAACTATTCCCCTACTGGTGGATATTTAGGTTCTTTTCTACAATCACAAAATCGTAGCATTGAACATCTTTGCACATCTTTATACACGTGGGCAGATAAATTACCTGTTTTGTCTATAGGATAAAAGCATGCACATTCAAGATGTTGACAGACATTGCCAAATTACCTTCAAGATAAGTTTTCACACTTAAGCTTTCCAAAGACACGTTCTACATCTGCTGTGATGAAGCATTGTCAGAGTTCTCCCTATGTTGCATATCTCCTCTTTGGTGACATTTGATCAGAAGCTTGAAGGAAGTGGGGGAGATTGCCATGCTGCTACAGAAAGTGTTCCCCAAAACAATAGTCCGGTAAGTGTACCTGTGGACTTGAGTGAGGTGAACTGACATTCTTTCACTGAAATGGTAGTTCCCATCTCCTTCTCATCCTTGCAGTTCATTCCACAAACATTAACTCAGTGTCTGCTGTGTAGATTGCAAGGTGATGGACACTAAGGCTGTTGGAGAGATAAGTAAGACAGGTGACGTACCCCAGACTTGTGTGCATTACTTTTCTTTTTTTTGGTCGGCATTTTTTTTTTTTTTTTCTGGAGAATCCTGACTAATACACCCTCAGTATGTGAGAGTGCACATTTTCCTCTATCCTTAAACACTGATATCATTCTTTGTATTTTTAAACTAGATTTTAATGACTGGGAAGGAAATTTTTCTGCTGCTTTGCAGTCTTCCAAACTCCACAGTGGGGCTACTTTTTCCTCATGTCTTTTCTCTGGGTTCTATGCTCCTGTCCTAGTCTGAAGCAATCTAAGGAACCCTAGGTCCGTAGCCAAAGGACTTAGCACCAAATCACATTACGCTGCTGATCGCTAGGCAGTTATTTAAATTTATTTTTAAATTTACATGCAGTAAAATTCACTCCTTTCGGTGTACTGCTTTGCTTTTTTAATCCAAGCCTCAACTCAAGTAAAAACAAATTGTTGCTATTGAATATGCCCTTGGCTATGGTTTGAATGCTTGTGTCCCCCCAAAGTCCATATGTTGACATCCTAATACCCAAGGTGATGGTATTAGGAGGTGGGACCTTTGGGAGGTACTTAAATCATGAGGGTGGAGCCCTTATAAATGGCATTATTACTCTTATGAAAGAGACCCCACCAAGCTCCCTAGCTCCTTCCACGACACGAGGATACTAGGAGAAATCTGCGACACGGAAGGGGGCCCTCCCCGACCATGCTGGAATCCTGATCTCAGACTTTCAGCCTCCGGAGCTGTGAGAAATACATTTTTGTTGTTTATATGCCACCCAGTCTATGGTATTTTGTTATAGCAACTGAATAAACTAAGACAACCTTTATCCCATCAGTGAATAAAATCAGCTAGCCTAGAATTCTTTGGGCCTCTGACTGTACAAATATTAAGGAGCCTTTCGATATTCAGAGTTTCCTAAATCAACAGTCTGTACAATTAAACTTATTTTTTGATGTACATCGTTGGTTACAGCTGTTTTTGTTTTATACTGAGGTAAGCAGTATGTGGCCTTTGAAAACTGTGCCTGCCTTTCCTGAGCCTTTCTCTCCCCAGAGTTGAAAACCTTCTATAATCATTACATGTGACAACTTAAGACTTTTTTTATTATAACAAAGCAGAATGAATAAAAGAGTTTTAATGAAAGGCGTTAGCCTTCAGAGCTGAAACTACATTAACAGCCTGAAGCCCTGGAAAATGCTAATACTCAGTATATTAAAAGGAGAGCTAGCTTAACCTCCTTAATGCCCATTTGCCTGAATTTATGAGATATCATTCTTTTCAGTTTGGTATTTTTGAAATTATCCAGCTGGGAATGAGTCAAATTTTTTTTGTCACTAATTCAATAAAAATGCCAGTCATACAAAGCAACGCAAGTGAGACCATCTGTCTTTCAGAATACCCAAAGAACAAGAAGGGACTATACTCTTTGGACCTGAGCTGGGACTGATATGCTTAGAAAGGAGGGCACGGCTTCCAAGCCCAGCTCACCTGACCCCACTCCACTCCCTACTTCCTTACCTGGTGAGAATTTGAACCATTTAGGGCTTCAGTTATTTCATTGGAAAAGGGTTAATGATGTTGATCTCTCGGGGCTGTTTATTTTGTTTTTTCACATCTTTATTGGAGTATAAATGCTTTACAGTGTTGTGTTAGTTTCTGCTGTACAGCAAAGTGAATCAGCTGTATGTATACATATATCCCCATATCCCCTCCCTCTTGAGCCTCCCTCCGACCCTCCCTATCCCATCCCTCTAGGTGGTCACAAAGCACCCAGCTGATCTCCCTGTGCTATGCAGCTGCTCCCCACTAGCTATCTGTTTTACATTTGGTAGTGTATATATGTCAATGCTACTCTCTCACTTCATCCCAGGTTCCCCTTCCTCTCCCCGCATGCCCTCAAGTCTGTTCTCTATGTCTGCGTCTTTATCCCTGCCCTGCCACTAGGTTCATCAGTACTGCTTTTTAAAATTCCATATATATGTGTTGGCATACGGTATTTATTTTTCTCTTTCTGACTTACTTCACTGTGTATAACAGATTCTAGGTCCATCCATCTCACTACAAATAATTCAATTTCGTTCCTTTTTATGGCTGAGTAATATTCCATTGTATATATGGGCCACATCTTCTTTATCCAGTCATCTGTTGATGGACATTCAGGTGGCTTACATGTCCTGGCTATTGTAAATAGTGCTGCAATGAACATTGTGGTACATGTGTCTTTTTGAATTATGGTTTTCTCTGGGTATATGCCCAGTAGTGGGATTGCTGGGTCATATTGTAGTTCTATTTTTAGGTTTTTAAGGAACCTCCACACTGTTCTCCATAGTGGCAGTATCAATGTACATTCCCACCAACAGTGCAGGAGGGTCCCCTTTTCTCCACACCCTCTCCAGCATTTATTGTTTGTCGATTTTTTGATGATGGCCTTTCTGACCGGTGTGAGATGATACCTCTTTGTGGGTTTGATTTGCATTTCTCTAATGATTAGTGATGTTGAGCATCTTTTCAGGCATTTGTTGGCCATCTGTATGTCTTCTTTGGAGAAATGTCTATTTACGTCTTCTGCCCATTTTTGAACTGGGTTGTTTGTTTTTGAGATATTGAGCTGCATGAGCTGCTTGTATATTTTGGAGATTAATCCTTTGTCAGTTGCTTCATTTGCAAATATTTTCTCCCATTCTGAGGGTTGTCTTTTGGTCTTGTTTATGGTTTCCTTTGTTTCATTAGGTCCCATTTGTTTATTTTTGTTTTTATTTCCCATACTCTAGTAGGTAGGTCAAAAAGAATCTTGCTGTGATTTATATCTTAGAGTGTTCTGCCTATGTTTTCCTCTAAGAGTTTTATAGTGTCTGGCCTTACATTTACGTCTTTAATCCATTTTGAGTTTATTTTTGTGTATGGTGTTAGGGTATGTTCTAATCTCATTCTTTTACATGTAGCTGTCCATTTTTCCCAGCAGCACTTATTGAAGAGGCTGTCTTTTCTCCATTGTATATTCTTGCCCCCTTTGTCAAAGATAAGGTGACCATATGTGCGTGGGTTTATCTCTGGGCTTTCTATCTATATTTCTATGGATCATGCTCCATTGATCTATATT
This sequence comes from Tursiops truncatus, assembly GCF_011762595.2. NCBI lineage: Eukaryota > Metazoa > Chordata > Mammalia > Artiodactyla > Delphinidae > Tursiops > Tursiops truncatus. The sequence continues at coordinate 47,157,983 of NC_047039.1, forward strand.
TCTGTTTTTGTGCCAGTACCATACTGTCTTGATTACTGTAGCTTTGTAGTATAGTCTGGAGTCTGGGATCCTGATTCCTCCAGCTCTGTTTTTCTTTCTCAAGATTGCTTTGGCTATTCTGGATCTTTTGTGTTTCCATACAAATTGTGAAATTTCTTGTCCTAGTTCTGTGAAAAATGCCATTGGTAATTTCATAGGGATTGCATTGAACCTGTAGATTGCTTTGGGTAGTATAGTCATTTTCACAATATTGATTCTTCCAATCCAGGAGCATGGTATATCTCTCCATCTGTTTATGTTATCTTTGATTTCTTTCATCAGTGTTTTATAGTTTTCTGAGTATAGGTCTTTTGCCTCCTTAGGTAGGTTTATTCCTAGGTATTTTATTATTTTTGTTGCGATGGTAAATGGGACTGTTTCCTTAATTTCTCTTTCTGATCTTTCATTGTTAGTGTGTAGGAATGCAAGAGATTTGTGTGTATTAATTTTGTATCCTGCAACCTTACCAAATTCATTGATTAGTTCTAGCAGTTTTCTGGTGGCATCTTTAGGAATTTCTATGTATAGTATCATGTCATCTGCAAACAGTGAAGTTTTACTTCTTCTTTTCCAATTTATATTCCTTTTATTTCTTTTTCTTCTCTGATTGCTGTGGCTAGGACTTCCGATACTATGCTGAATAATAGTGGTGAGAGTGGACATCCTTGTCTTGTTCCTGATCTTAGAGGAAATGCTTTCAGTTTTTCACCATTGAGAATGATGTTTGCTGTGGGTTTGTCATATATGGCTTTTATTATATTGAGGTAGGTTCCCTGTATGCCCACTTTCTGGAGAGTTTTTATCATAAGTGGCTGTTGAACTTTGTCATAAGCTTTTTCTGCATCTACTGAGAAGATCATGTGGTTTTTATTCCTTCATTTGTTAACATGGTGTATCACATTGATTGTTTTGTGTATATTGAAGAATCCTTGAATCCCTGGGATAAATCCCACTTGATCATGGTGTATGATCCTTTTAATGTGTTGTTGGATTCTGTTTGCTAGTATTTTGTTGAGGATTTTTGCATCTATGTTCATCAGTGATATTGGTCTATAATTTTCTTTTTTTCTGATATCTTTGTCTGGTTTTGCTATCAGGGTGATGGTGGCCTTGTAGAACAAGTTTGGGAGTGTTCCTCCCTCCGCAATTTTTTGTAAGACTTTGAGAAGGATAGATGTTAACTCTTCTCTAAATGTTTGGTAGAATTTGCCTGTGAAGCCATCTGGTCCTGGACTTTTGTTGGCAGAGTTTTAAGCACAGTTTCAATTTCATTACCTGTGACTGGTCAGTTTATATTTTCTAATTCTTCCTGGTTCAGTCTTGGAAGGTTGTACTTTTCCAAGAATTTGTCCATTTCTTTTAGGTTGTCCATTTTATTGGCATATAGTTGCTTGTAGTAGTCTCTTATGATCTTTTGTATTTCTGCAGTGTCAGTTGTTACTTCTCCTTTTTCATTTCTAATTTTATTGATTTGAGTCCTCTCCTTTTTTTTCTTGATGAGTCTGTCTAAAGGTTTATCAGTTTTGTTTATCTTCTCAAAGAACTTTTAGTTTTATTGATCTTTGCTATTGTTTTCTTTGTTTCTATTTCATTTATTTCTGCTCTGATCTTTGTGATTTCTTTCCTTCTACTAATTTTGGGTTTTCTTTGTTCTTCTTTTTCTGGTTGCTTTATGTGTTAGGTTAGATTGTTTATTTGAGATTTTTCTTGTTTCTTGAGGTGATCTTGAATTGCTATGAACTTCCCTCTCAGAACTGCTTTTGCTGCGTCCCATAGGTTTTGGATCATCTTGTTTTCATTGTCATTTGTTTCTAGGTATTTTTTGATTTCCTCTTTGATTTCTTCAGTGATCTCTTGGTTATATAGCAACGCACTGTTTAGCCTCCATGTATTTGTGTTTTTTACTGTTTTTTTCCTGTAATTGATTTCTAACCTCATAGCATTGTGGTCGGAAAAGATGCTTGATACGATTTCAATTTTCCAAGGTTTGATTTGTGACCCAAAATGTGATCTATTATGGAGCATGTTCTGTGTACACTAGAGAAGAAAGTGTATTCTTCTGCTTTCGGGTGGAATGTCCTAAAAAGATCAATTAAGTCTATCTGGTCTGTTGTATAATTTAAAGCTTGTGTTTCCTTATTTATTTTCTGTTTGGATGATCTGTCTATTGGTGTAAGTGGGGTGTTAAAGTCCCCCACTATTATTGTGTTACTGTTGATTTCTCCTTTTATGGCTGTTAGCATTTGCCTTATGTATTGAGGTGCTCCTGTGTTGGGTGCATAAATATTTACAATTGTTTTATCTTCTTCTTGGATTGATCCCTTCATCATTATGTAGTGTCCTTATCTCTTGTAACAGTCTTTAGTTTAAAGTCTATTTTATCTGATACGAGTATTGCTACTCCAGCTTTCTTGTGATTTCCATTTGCATGGAATATCTTTTTGCATCCCATCACTTTGAGTCTGTATGTGTCCCTAGGTCTGAAGTGGGTTTCTTGTAGATAGCATATATAAGGCTCTTGTTTTTGTATCCATTCAGCCAGTCTGTTTCTTTTGGTTGGAGCATTTAATCCATTTACATTCAAGGTGATTATCGATATGTATGTTCCTTTTACCATTTTCTTAATTGACTTAGGTTTGTTTCTGTGGGTCGTTTTCTTCTCTTGTGTTTCCCGCTTAGAGAAATTCCTTTAGCATTTGTTATAAAGCTGGTTTGGTGGTGCTGAATTCTCTCAGCTTTTGCTTGTCTGCAAAGCTTTTGATTTCTCCATCAAATCTGAATGAGATCCTTGCTCTGTAGAGTAATCTTGGTTGTAGGTTTTTTCCCTTTCATCACTTTAAATATGTCCTGCCACTCCCTTCTGGTTTGCAGAGTTTCTGCTGAAAGATCAGCTGTTAACCTTATGGGGATTCCCTTGTATGTTATTTGTTGTTTTTCCCTTGCTGCTTTTAATATGTTTTCTTTGTATTTAATTTTTGATAGTTTGATTATTATGTGTCTTGGTGTGTTTCTCTTCGGGTTTATCCTGTATGGGACTCTCTGTGCTTCCTGGACTTGACTGACTATTTCTTTTCCTATGTTAGGGAAGTTTTTGACTATAATCTCTTCAAATATTTTCTCAGACCCTTTTTTTTCTCTTCTTCTTCTGGGACCCCTATAATTTGAATGTTGGTGAGTTTAATGCTCTCCCAGAGTTCTCTGAGACTGTCTTCAATTCTTTTCATTCTTTTTCTTTATTCTGTTCCCTGGTAGTTATTTCCACCATTTTATCTTCCAGCTCACTTATCTGTTCTTCTGCCTCAGTTATCCTGGTATTGATTCCTTCTAGAGTATTTTTAATTTCAGTTATTGTGTTGTTAATCACTGTTTGTTTCCTCTTTAGTTCTTCTAGATCTTTGTTAAATGTTTCTTGTGTTTTCTCCATTCTGTTTCCGAGATTTCGGATCATCTTTACTGTCATTACTCTGAATTCTTTTTCAGGTAGGTTGCCTATTTCATCTTCATTTATTTGGTCTCATAGGTTTTTACCTTGCTCCTTCATCTGTAACATATTTTTTTGTTGTTTAATTTTTTTTTTGATGGGTGGGGCTGTATTCCTGTCTTGCTGGTTGTTTGGCCTGAGGCATCCAGCACTGGAGTTTGCAGGCAGTTGGACAGAGCTGGGTCTTGGTGCTGAGATGAGGACTTCCAAGAGGCCACACTCCAATTAATATTCCCGGGGGTCTGAGGTTCTCTGTTCATCCCATGGTTTGGACTTGGAGCTCCCACCACAGGAGCTCAGGCCCAACATCCAGCCTGGGAACCAAGATCCCACAAGTCGTGTGGCATGGCAAAAAAAAAGAAAAAAAAGGAGCAATACAATAACAAAGAATAAAAAACAAAATAAAATTAGAAAGATAAAAAAATATATTAGGAAAAATAAAAATATGATTGAAACAACTGCAACAAGGTAAAATAAAACCACAACAGAAAAAAGAAAAAAAGAAAAAAAGGGTAACAAGCCAAAGGAGTAGAACAATGACAAAGTATAAAGAATAAAATAAAATTAGAAAAATAAAATATTTATTAGAAAAAATAAAAATATAAATGAATCAACAACAGTGAATCAACAAGGTAAAACAGAACCCCAATCTCAAAGAGGAAGAAAGAAGAAAAAGAAGACCTTGGCTGTGGGGGGCGGAGTTTAGGCATGGTGGAACTTAGGGGCAGGGTTTAGGGTGGGGCTGGGCCTCTGCTTAGGACCTGCGTGGACAGGGAGAGGCAGCACATGGAAAGGAGGGCCTCTGGAGTGTGGAGTTCCAGAGTTTGGAGGTAAGGTCCTGGGTCAGCGTGTGTGGGTGGGGTTTAGGTCCAGTGCGGTTGGAGGGGGTCTCAGAGGGGGTCTCTGAGTGTAGAGGTAGGGCCTTGGGTGGGGTGTAGGGGCAGGGCTTGGGCTCTGAGTGGCAGGAGGGAGGCTCCGAGGACAGAGGATTAGGCCTGTGAGCCCAACAGGCTCCCCAGGGCCTAAGTGAACAGGAAAAGCACCTGCAGCGTTCCCTTCTGTTCCTCTGCTCTGCTCCACCACTGTCTGCCCCAGTGTCTCCCCTGTCGCCACTGGACCCCTAACCATGGGTGTGTCCGGCTGGGTGTAGGAACTCCTCCCCTCCCCCCAGCTGCCCCTCAGGGGTGCTGGTCCTGTAGGTCTGGCCTTTACTTTTGCTCCCCCTTCCCTCCCTCCCACTCCCTCAGGACCTGGGTGGACTGGAGGGGCCCTCGGTGGGCAGAGATCAGGCCCTGGATCTCAGCAGGCTTCCGGGGGCCCAAGTGGGCAGAGGAAACCTGGCCATGCTCCCTTTTGACACTCTGCCCTCCCAGTGGTCCCCCAGTTTCCCCCTTTGGGTGTGGGATCCCTTCCCCTCCCCCAGTTGACCCTCAGCAGGGGCGCCAGTCCCTTCCCACCTCCACTTCTCCTCCCCACCTCACTCCCCCTCCATGCCCCATGTCCTACCTGGTTGCCGGGGGTTCCTCCCATCCCCTTGGGTGTCCACGGTCTCCCACCGGTGCCTGGTAGATGCCCTAGTTGTGCGGAGACACAAATTCCACGTCTTCCTAGTCTGCCATCTTGACTCCGCCCCCCAGGGCTGTTTAGACCCTTAGGGTTAACCTGCTTTCTTTTATGAACTTCTGGAGGTGTGCCATGAAGACTGGAAGCAACCCCTTTACCCCCTGAGAAGGAATTGGGAAGGATCTTGGTTTATGATTTCTGGTATCAATAGTAAATGACCATGTTTTCAAATAAATGTAAAACTGATCTGATCTTTGCTTAGAGGCATATAAGGTAAATATTAGAGGGTAGTTTTTCAAATAGAGTCTTCTTTTCAATACTTAGCATAAATGAATCTTTAAAAACTTTTTCTTCTAAAAATAAAGTGACAAAATCTTTGCTTCTTTAATGGTGAAAAAGTTTTACCATAAATTATTTCGGTGCCTAAATGAAATGGGTACAAGTCATAAATCTGGGACTGACGTCAGAGAGGAAGCCAGCAGGATGATGACCTGCTGTGCACCACCGAGCAATAAATAAAATACGACCTTTCTGACATGAAGAAAAAACCCAAAATGTACCCAGGGCGTTCATTATAATTTTAAAGTTAATTGGAAAACTTTCCTTGGTTTGAAAGAAAAGAAACGCTCTATAGATCAGGTTAAATTTGCCTTGAGGTAAACAGATCAATTCTACAGGATGCAAAAATATTCTATAGAACAGTTGGTGAACGGCAGATGAAGTGAACTGAGTTAACCATATGTGCTATCCTGTAATGATTTTAAGTGAGTCATCTGCATGACAACTAGAGAATATTTAATGCCAAATGGTCGTATTAGCCAACAGGAATTCGGTTATCATTCTAAAGAGAGCAAAATCACATTTCATACTCTGTTCAGTTTGGAGAAGGTCACCAAAGTCTCGGAGCTCCGACACTGCCTTCTCTTCCACCTCTCCTCCTGTTTTAGGGAGAGTGCTATGCCTTCTGATTGCTGCTTGGAAACAAACACTGCAATTTTATTTGCCTTCATATTAAAACAAAACAAAATGAATAAGCAAAAACAGTACACTCGAGAGCAATATGGACGCACGCTAATACACAAAGGAAGACTGTACTGTTGTTTATGGAACCAGGTTTAACCTTCTTCTTTTTACCTTTTTAGTTGGATATAAGATATTCTTGAGGTTATAGTCTCTTCCAAGCAATTAGAATATTGTTATTACAGGAAGGAGACTGCCTCTTGAGGGGAAGTGTAATCCTACACCATGTTTAATGTGAAATGCTTGTCCACATAATGAAAGGTCTTGCCAAGAGGTGACTCCAGGGAGATTGGTTTTTGAGGTGCTGTAAAGCTGAAGAAATCTTGATCAGGACACAAAGGCCTTGACTCTGCTTACTTTCCTTGATGAGGATGTGGCCTCCCTAGAGCTGAGTTTGCTTCAAGAATCAAGAGATCACAATGTTTGTAAATAATCCTTGTTAAGCAGAAGCCCAAAGACTGGGAGAATAAGGGTACTTTTTTCCCCCAATACCATGCAGGTCTGAATATAAAAGGGCCAGGGCATAGCAAGAATTGGACTTTTCTTTCAAACCTGTCATACCTCAACCCCAGAGGGGAATATAAGTAGCTGCTATGTATCCTGGGAGTAAGGGGAAAACCTCCCTAAGACATGCTACATCGAACGCTGATCTGTGGACCCACATCCATTCAGTTCTGCATCTTTAGGAACATGGAGAAGGAGTACATGTTAGCAATTTCCCCGAACTCTCACCCCTCCAAGACCACAGGAAAGTGGCCTTCGTAATGTGTTTTTAATGCTGCCATCTTTAGTCATACAACCATCTCATCATATTCTTATGTATATTTCTTTTTAAATGGCAAAAATAAATGTGAATATAAAATGATGTGGTGTGTGTAAATGAAGCCCTGGAAAGATAGTTTATTTTGTGGACAGATTACCTCCAAATCTGGGAGCTTTTGTCAAAAACATTTCAACAGTTTGTATGCTTTTCATCCTAAGCCAAAATAGAGTAAAAATAAAACGTTGAGCCAGATTCTCTTACCTCGACTGTTTGCTTATTCTGAAGGAGGTATGTTTGGATTGACATTACCTCATTTAGCTACTAAAGAAACAACTGATTGAGTTGTGTGTAATTACAGCGTGCAATGTGAAATTAACCATTTACCAGATCTGCAGTGTGCACGGTTTCTCATTCCCGGCACTATTGACAGTTTGGGCTTCTTTGTTGTGGGGTACTATGCTGGGCACTCTAGGATGTTTAGCAGCACCCCTGGCCTCTGCCCACTAGATGCCAATAGACCCTCCCTAACCCCTAGTTGGGACAACCAAATATGTCTCTAGACATTGCAAAATGCCCTCCGTGGGACAAAATCACCCCACTGGCATATACTGCAGTGGATAAATGTAACTACAGTATAAGGCAGAGGTTGTTAATGATGCAGACCAGGGCTGCAAGAGTTGTGACAGAGGGTAAGGAGCAAGCTCTTCTAATGGGGAAGATCAGGTAGGCTACGAGATTAGGGAGATTTAGTAGGCACCTGAAGTTTGTATAGGATTTTGGATTTAATCTGTGGCTTGCTTATTGGATTACCTTGAATGGTATCTTTTGCAGTTTGATGTTTGTATTTGAAATATGCCCTGTTGGTTTCAAAGATGTTTAAGTTGGTAAATATGCCAAAATTATAATGTGTGCATTAATTAAAAATTGGGGAAATTTAAGTAATTTTTATTTCTTTCTTTAAACTAAGACTGAATTCTTTTTGAACTTAATAATGTGGCTCTTTTGGAATTAGAGCAGCTGGAGGTAACTGGATTGGGCATAAACTCACTGTTTTCCCTTTACAAATGCCACAAAACAAAGCCACTTGGCATTGTTTTGCTGAAAGCGAAGCACTATAACAGACTTTGTATTAGTAATGTTATTTTTTGGCAGGACCTCAAAGCATGTCAGGTCATTTAGACATTTTATCCTGTCTGCAACTCATCTTTTACAGATCAGAATTGTGCACACTTATATTTCAAATATTTGTGCACACTTATCTTTCAAATATTTGTGGAATCTTCAGTGTGGTTTTAACTTTGAAGACATCAGCTTTCTCAAAGGAAATTATTTGCTCAAATTGTGTTCGCGTTTGAAAAACAGATGTTATCGCATGCTGCCCTGTTGGAATGTCATTCTCTTTGTCATAGCATCCCTCGTTAAATCTGACTGAGCAACAGTCAGCTATGCATTTAACCAAGTGTCCGAGATTAATCATGATTCTATGTTCACCAAACTTCGTGGCTCTAAGTTTCCAAAAGAGAAGTCTTCTAGGAAGACATGCTCTTAAATTCTTCTTCAAAGGAATTACCATTCTCTACCAGGTATTATAATTGTGTTGTATCAATATCACTGCATAGTAAATTAAATTATAAGACTACGGAAGAAGTTGTATTTGGATAGTAACCTTACTATGGTTGTACTACAAATCATGTTATACCATGAGTTAGATTACTTCATAAATCAGACATCTAAATAGTTCAATGCATTCAACCCATGTAAATTTATGAGTTGCGAACACTCAATGTGGCAGAATGCTCACATTATCAAAGACACACCTTGTACAGGACCCAGTACTTAATAAGTTCTGAAGAAACATTTGTTGAATTAAGCTCTATACGTTAATTTCAGTCCTGAAGTATGGTGTATAGAAGGCTTCTTGAACTGTGAACTTCCTTCAATGGTTTGTTCTCACTTTGACTCTGGCCCTGGACTTCTATTATTAATTATTAACAGAAATTCGCTTGAAATTATTTTTCAAGGAGAATTACATGAATAGGAAAGTAAATGATCTGTCTCTGTCTGATTCAGCTATACTGGAAGGCAAGGTAATAGCCGTAATATTTATTAGGGTCCCTTCTAGTGCTTTACTCGATCCTAAAGTCTTATGACAAAATTTGCTTACTTCATAGTCTATGTTAAGTCACTATGATAAGATGAAAGATTCAGTTTATGGCTTTAGATAGAGTTTAAGGGGAGAAAACTTTGACTGTAAATTAAATATAAGGTGCTAGAATATTTGGAATGGAAACACCCATATTAAATATCAGTTTTTAGATGGGGGAGGAGTACCAGATGCTCTGTGGGCTCATTCTTTTCTTGGTTCATCATATTTCTCTTTGTTGTTAGCAAAAATATGAAATAAATTAAAACTCCTTCACATTGATGCAACAAAAATAGAAAAAGAGAGCAAATGACATGGCTGCTATATAAAGCAGCCCTTAAAATAATTGCCGTAAGTTATTTGGAGATTTATGGTGAATTAGATTGCAAGAATATGCGTGATAAAAGTGGCATATGTCATTTAAAAACAGTATAATTCATTTAAAAATGAATCCAAGTATACTGCTTAGATTGACAGGTTTTTAAATTTTGATGATAATTTTATCGCTGCCACCCCCAAGCCCCAGTATTTCATGTGCCATTTGCTTTGGGATTTTCCTTGAATTAAAAATTGAGCAATCTTATTGCAGTGCAGAGAGGATTTCATTACTTTCAGAGGTGACCTTCCAGATTCTATTAGGACAAGAAAATAACCTTTAACAACGTCACTCAAAACCTATCTTCCCATACTGGCTTCACCTCCTTCTAGCACCTCCAAATACTGTAGGAACTCTTTCTTTGACATTTCTCCCTCCCTCTGCCCTTCCCTTGCAAAGTTGGTAATACATGTTAGGGTTGTTTGGAAGTCTTCTTTATCATTTTGTTTGTGTGCTGCCACTTGCATTTTGTTGCCTCAGCTCTTCAGGTTGAGAGTTAGGACCTTGAAGATACGGATTGAATATGCTGTTCGGGACCTTGAAGATACGGATTGAATATGCTGTTCCTGTGTAATTTCCCAGAGAGTTTAATTCAGATCCCTAATGGGCATCCGGTAATATTAACTGGTTCTTTCTGATGAAACATCTGTTCATAAGAACTACAAACCAAATATTAATTAACTATTCATGGCTTTCCTGTTGAAGATGTAATAGTGCCAAAGGAGGCATGACTTGTATTCACGTTTATTATATAACAAGTCATAATATTTTTTATTTCAAAGTGATACAAAAATGTGTCCAACCCAGCATTTTCAGCTCAGCCTAACTAACTCCTATGAAGACTCATACTTTCTATTGTTTCAGTAGAATTCCTAATCTCATAAGCTTTCCTAGGGAACATTCTGGAAAGTGGTATCTGATTTCATCTGCTCTAAGATTTCTTAATCAGTTTTTTTTTTAGCCTAAATAAATCTATGTGCATCCACCTCCTGCTATACGTGAAACTACTTGAATGCTGTTTACTGTAATTTCCATTTAAATTTAAGCAGGTCATATAAATAGCACATACAAAAAATATAATAGCAGTTGACAGATAGTGTCTGAAATGCTTTCTCCTCTCAGGGAGGATTGTATAACCAATGGGATGTGGGGAATTTGAAAAAATATCATGGAAATTAACCTTATATTAGAAAATGGGGAGTGAAGAGTACACAAAATAAGGTTGAAGAAATGAGGTCTACTTACCTGAAAAAGAACAACAAGCCTCACTAATTTAGTGACTGTTTACATTTATATGAGGAATAATGACCAGTATTTTCCCCATGGATGTGCAGACAGAGAGACTTTTTAAAAAGGACATAAGCTTTAGGTGGCAAACATTAAGGTTAGATAGGATGAAATAATATTTCATCATTGGATGAAAATGAAGGCTGTTTTGTGTTAGGATGATTTATTTAGAAGGACTGTGGAGTTGTTTCATTAGGAAGACAAGAACGAGGAAGACACATAAGTGTCTGAAATGACGGGGACTAAATGACATTTTAAAGAGCCTCCTATTTTAATGGTTTTAAGATTCTTTCCATTTATTATTTAAATTCTTTATTAACTTCCCTGATTCCATCATATTTATCATCTCATGATTAGAGCTTTTTTTTTTTTAACATCTTTGTTGGAGTATAATGGCTTTACAATGTTGTGTTAGTTTCTACTGTATAACAAAGTGAATCAGCATACGTATACATATATCCCCATATCCCCTCCCTCTTGCGTCTCCCTCCCACCCTCCCTATCCCACCCCTCTTGGTGGACACAAAGCACCGAACTGATCTCCTTGTGCTATGCAGCTGCTTCCCACTAGCTATTTATTTTACATTTGGTAGTGTATATATGTCCATGCCACTCTCTCACTTCGTCCCAGCTTACCCTTCCCCCTCCCCATGTCCTCAAGTCCATTCTCTACGTCTGCGTCTTTATTCCTCTCCGGCCCCTAAGTTCTTCAGAACCTTTTTTTTTTTTTTTTTTAGATTCCATATATATGTGTTAGCATATGGTATGTGTTTTTCTCTTTTTTTTTAACATCTTTATTGGAGTGTAATTGCTTTACAATGGTGTGTTAGTTTCTGCTTTATAACAAAGTGAATCAGCTATACGTATACATATATCCCCATATCCCCTCCCTCTTGCATCTCGCTCCCACCCTCCCTATCCCACCCCTATAGGTGGTCACAAAGCACCGAGCTGATCTACCTGTGCTATGTGGCTGCTTCCCACTAGCTATTGATTTTACATTTGGTAGTGTATATATGTCCATGCCACTCTCTCACTTTGTCCCAGCTTACCCTTCCCCCTCCCCGTGTCCTCAAGTCCATTCTCTACATCTGCATCTTTATTCCTGTCCTGCTCGTAGGTTCTTCATAACCATTTTTTTCTTTAGATTCCATATATATGTGTTAGCATACGGTATTTTTTTTCTCTTTCTGACTTACTTCACTCTGTATGAGAGACTTTACGTCCATCTACCTCACTACAAATAACTCAATTTTGTTTCTTTCTATGGCTAATATTCCATTATAGATATGTGCCATATCTTCTTTATCCATTCATCTGTCGATGGACACTTAGGTTGCTTCCATGTCCTAGCTATTGTAAATAGAGCTGCAATGAACATTGTGGTACATGACTCTTTCTGAATTGTGGTTTACTCAGGGTATGCCCAGTAGTGGGATTGCTGGGTCATATGGTAGTTCTATTTTTTTTAAGGAACCTCCATATTGTTCTCCATAGCAGCTGTATCAATCTACATTCCCACCAACAGTGGAAAAGGGTTCCCTTTTCTCCACACCCTCTCCAGCATTTATTGTTTGTAGATTTTTTGATGATGGCCATTCTGACTGGTGTGAGATGATAACTCATTGTAGTTTTGATTTGCATTTCTCTAATGATTAGTGATGTTGAGCATCCTTTCATGTTTTTGTTGGCAATCTGTATATCTTCTTTGGAGAAATGTCTGTTTAGGTCTTCTGCCCATTTTTGGATTGGGTTGTTTGTTTTTTTGATATTGAGCTGCGTGAGCTGCTTGTAAATTTTGGAGATTAATCCTTTGTCAGTTGCTTCATTTGAAAATATTTTCTCCCATTCTGAGGGTTGTCATTTCATCTTGTTTATGGTTTCCTTTGCTGTGCAAAAGCTTTGAAGTTTCTTTAGGTCCCATTTGTTTATTTTTGTTTTTATTTCCATTTCTCTAGGAGGTGGGTCAAAAAGGATCTTGCTGTGATTTATGTCATAGAGTGTTCTGCCTATGTTTTCCTCTAAGAGTTTTATAGTGTCTGGCCTTACATTTAGGTCTTTAATCCATTTTGAATTTATTTTTGTGTATGGTGTTAGGGAGTGTTCTAATTTCATTCTTTTACATGTAGCTGTCCATTTTTCCCAGCACCACTTATTGAAGAGGCTGTCTTTTCTCCATTATATATTCTTGTCTCCTTTATCAAAAATAAGGTGACCATAGGTGCGTGGGTTGATATCTGGGCTTTCTATCCTGTTCCATTGATCTATATTTCTGTTTTTCTGCCAGTACCATATGGTCTTGATTACTGCAGCTTTGTAGTATAGTCCGAAGTCTGGGAGCCTGATTCCTCCAGCTCCATTTTTCTTTCTCAAGATTGTTTTGGCTATTCGGGGTCTTTTGTGTTTCCATACAAATTATGAAATTTCTTGTTCTAGTTCTGTGAAAAATGCCATTGGTAATTTCATAGGGATTGCATTGAATCTGTAGATTGCTTTGGGTAGTATAGTTATTTTCACAATGTTTATTCTTCCAATGCAAGAACATGGTATATCTCTCCACCTATTTGTATCATCTTTAATTTCTTTCATCAGCGTCTTACAGCTTTCTGCATACAGGACTTTTGTCTCCTTAGATAAGTTTATTCCTAGGTATCTTATTCTTTTTGTTGCAGTGGTAAATGGGAGTGTTTCCTTAATTTCTCTTTCATATTTTTCATCATTAGTGTATAAGAATGCAAGAGATTTCTGTGCATTAATTTTGTATCCTGCTACTTTACCAAATTCATTGATTAGCTCTAGTAGTTTTCTGGTAGCATCTTTAGGATTCTCTATGTATAGTATCATGTTGTCTGCAAACAGTGACAGTTTTACTTCTTCTTTTCCGATTTGGATTCCTTTTATTTCTTTTTCTTCTCTGATTGTTGTGGCTAAAACTTCCATAACTATGTTGGATAATAGTGGTGAGAGTGGGCAACCTTGTCTTGTTCCTCATGATTAAAGCTTTTGAAACTTTCATCGTGAAAGAAAGGAGAAGACTTAAATGTTTGGTTATTTTATTGGACCACATATTTTTGTCTACATGTTTTTCTTCTTTTACTGTTTTTACTCCAATCAAGGCAAGTTACTAGGTCTAAAATTTTTTTTTTTTAATTCCAGATTTGCACAAAGACTCCTGTAGCCAGTATCAATGTAGGATCAACATTTCACAATGTTTATAATGGAAAAGGGTGACTGAAATCCAGCCAATATCATTTTGCTCTGGGTTTTGTGAGCATACAGAATTGATGTTTTGATTTCAAAATAAATCAGGTGAATTATATTTTAAAAGTAGTTTTAAATTTTTAGAGTGGAAAATTTTCTGTATTAGATGCTGTTTTCACCCTCCTTTTTTGTTTTCTTTTTTCTTTCTTCTTTTTTGGTGTGTTATAAAGAATTTTAAATTCCCCTCGCTTTGAGACAGTAGTAATTTTTCTTAACTTTATAAAAGGCAGTAGTTACCAAGGAGTGAAACTTGTAGGGAGAAGGATCAGAAATTGGCATTCCTATAACACAGAACTGCACACTCCAGAGCAGAATTACTGGTACCTAAACAGTTATTTGTATCAAGCACTGCACTTTGGAAACTTAGAGAATCAAGTCAGGATATTATTAACATCAGGGGAATATATGATGCTGGTGGAAGCTTTCAAAGGTGTCACACACACACACACACACACACACACACACACACACACACACACCAACCACCCTACACGCATAAATTGTTTCAGAACTACAGAAAGGAAATCGAGGACATGAGTTTCTGTTTAAATATTTGATATGAGTTGAGTGAAGAATACATCAGATCCTCCTGGGCTACACCGAGATGATTTTTTTTTTTAACACACAATATGTTCAGTGTAAAGTATTCCCATACCACAGACTCTGAGAAGAGGCTCCAGCTTTATGGAGAATTCTTAAGCACCATGGACAGCTGCAGATTTCTTCTTGCAGTTGTGTAGTTTAATACTCAGGGACCAGTTAACAAATTCTCTCGTAATCCATGTATTCACAGTGAAATTTCACCCTTGCACTTTCCGACAAGGCTGTCTCAGTTGGGCACTTTCATCTTCAAAACAGTCTTTCCGACTCCATTGTTGAACAGTTTGTGTACCATCTTCTGCAGGTTCTTTTGCAGTAGCTGGTAAATTATTATAGATTCTCAGAGTCAAACTGATGTCCCCAAATCCCAAAATCAGCCTCATTTGGTTTTGTTTGGCACACACAGAGGTTTTTAAGATACAGTATAGCAAGGCAAGAATTGCTTGTATTGATTGGTCATGACACTAGTAGCATAGCGTCTACAGGTTTATCTATAGCCTGCTTCATCCATTTATGTTACCTCCTTGGCCCCTATAGAAATTTGACTGTGTGAACCATATCATAGAGCTACAGTAGAATTTGGAGGGAATTTAGTGTTTTCTCAAAGACTAAGACCCTGCAATGTGATGTGACTTGCTTGAAGTCACATAATGTTGTATTTATTTTATGTATGTATTGCTAAACGTGGTTTCTAGGTGTAATCGACTCTATTATATGCAATAATGGAAACCCAAAGGGAGGATAATCCAGAAAGGTGGATAATAACATGAGGCAAAATATTCTGAGTCATTGAGGTGGTTATATGAAGTTTGTTGAGGTCTGAGGTCCATTTTACTTAGTGAGCTTGTTGGTATTCTTCTAAGTACTGAATATTTGACCTCAGTTGAAACTGAAACTTTCCATAAACCCCTAAATTCAGCCCAGGTTGGTTCCTGTCTTTCTCTGCTCTGCCTCTCACCTTCTGGACACTTTCTCTTCTGCCATTAGTGGAGATTTTAGATGCAAGTACTCTGATTCCTCTCATTTCCCAGCCTAAGCTCTTACCTTGCACAATAAAGGTGTCGGAACTAAGATGTAAAGGCATCTTGAGAGCACTGAGCATCATCTGAGAGCTTTGTGAAGAACTCAGATAAAACAAACAAAAAATGATGTGAAATAGTCTAGGTCAGATGTGAAACAGAGAAATAGTGCTAAAGAAGTTAGTACTGGGTTGCAAATAATATACAAGGTTTTAAGATGTTAGCCACACTTCCTCTCCCACTAATTTGGTGACAAGAGCGTTACAGTAGGTCCCCTGAGGAATAGTATGACTCTCCTGACCCAAAATTTGATGCTGGTAACCAAGGAAAAGAATATCTTGTGACTGTGAGTACCAGGATAGCACATTATGCCTCCGAAAACTCCTTCAAACAGTGAAGTCTTAGCAGTACATGCCCAGAAGAAATATTCATCAGGAACTGGCATTTGGGGTATTATATGAAGTGGAGGTGGAAGAGAGCGGGTGAGACTTTGCAGAGGACTTGATTGCTTTCTGCCAATATTCCATTTTATTGCAGCTAAGTTTCTCTTTCTCATACAGCTTGAAATATGTCAGGGGAAGTGTGTCCCACTTTCCTCAGACCAGCTCTACAATTTCAAAAAGGAAGACAGTGGTATAAATTCAGAGAGAGTCATGAGGGAAATAAGTTGATACCACACTTTAAAGTTCCAGAAGTTGAAGAGGACTTGAAAATGGGTCATCTTTTAATGAGCTAATATAAAGCCATTTCCACAGTGGGAACTATTGATCCAAGTATTTGAACGTGCATGAGATTTATATCCGGTCCTAGGCATTCAGTGACTCTGATACAATTAATGTAAGCCTGGCTGGCAGTAAGGGCCACAGTGCCAGTCTGAGTAACACAATTACGCTGGACCAGTGTGAAGTCATCGAGTTGTCATCATTGTCTTCATCTATCCCAATCTGATTAGATCTTAATACATGCATGCGCTGTTTTTTTGTGACTAAAATTTTCAGTGGAATTTTTATGTAGTTGAGTCACTGAAAAGTGAATTGTTTGACCATTTTATGGGATCGCCTACTCCAGTATAATTACTGCAAGAGGCTTCAGATGATTTTAGACAGAGAAAAAGAGGAGAAGCTGTACAGAGAATCTAAGAAAACAATTTAAGAGCCAGGTAAAAAATTCAGAATCTCAAGCAATACATTGAACCCAGATTAGGTGAGCTGGTGTTATATAACTTTATTGTTCATCAGTTTAACTTTCAAATTTAGATGACTTTGTATAGAATTCCGCTTTTTCTAGAGTTCTTTAAAAAAATCAAATAGGCTTTTTTTGGCAGCATCTTTTTGATCCGTTTTGGTTTTTGTCTGTTTGTATTTTTGGGTGTTTTTTTTTGCGGTACGCAGGCCTCTCACTGTTGTGGCGTCTCCCGTTGCGGAGCACAGGCTCCGGACGCGCAGGCTCTGCGGCATGTGGGATCTTCCCGGACCGGGGCACGAACCTGTGTCCCCTGCATCCGCAGGCGGACTCTCAACCACTGCGCCACCAGGGAAGCCCTGGCAGCATCTTTTTATTGATAAACTCATTTCATCCTATTCTTTGAAAATCAGAAGTCCATGTATGGTGCATATGGCAATTCTTGGTTAGTCAAAGAATTAAATTGACCTAACCATTTCAATCTGCCCCCATTTCCAAATAAACTGAAGTGTACTGGGCTTCTTATAGGGTACCTCCCTTCCATGGAACCTTGGTGTAGGTCTCTTTCTGATCTAACATTCCCATTTCTTCTCTGAAAACTTGAGAATCAGTGAGTCAGCACGGTCTGTCCAAGGTTTCAGAGAAATATGCTGCAATGTTTATAGCTCTTTGGCCTGTTTTCTAAGGTGCTATTCATTAGCTCTTACATTCTGATTCAGTCTCTACGTTTTGTCAAATGATGTGAGCGTGCCCAGTGTCTCAGGAAGAGCTCTCACTGTCTCTGGCTAGGTCAGCTACTGTAGTCCATCCATTATCCAGAACTCAGATGTCAGATTGCGAACAACTTTGAGCCTCTGGAATGGCACCAAACCAGGTTTGATGGGGGAGAGGGAACAGTGTTGGTAACAGATAAATGTGTGTTTTAAGGAATTCTTTATCCAGACTTTGAGCAGATAAAAGTAAGAGTAGTAACTAGGAAGACCTGGAAACCGAGATATTTTAGTAGTACCATTGACTGTCTGACCAGACTGAGATAATGAACACAGAAGCATTGAAGACATGACTGAGGCAAAAGAAAAAAGATAATTGAAGTAGAGAATATTTGACAGACAAGAGGATAGGAAAAGAAAAGAGACTGTGTGGACGAGAGAGGGCATGGTAGCTATAAGATAGAAACACTAGGAGCCTGAGAGAAAGAAAGGATCAAATAGAGGAGGCCAGCAAAGGGATTTATCAAAAAATTATTATAGATCTCAGCCATCTCTCAAGATATGGTTGGTCTAAAGGTAGATATCAGGCATCAACCCTGGAATAACACTGCTGTGATGTGGAGGGTTACATTTAATATAAGGATAAATCACATCACCCCAGGGATCACACAGGGTTGTCACTGCATAAAAAATTTACTGAAGGCCTTCAGACATACAGTGCCATGGTGGCCAGTGACTATGAGGTCAGGGGCCCACACGTTGCCTGGCATATAGTAGGTCCACGATATGTATGCTGAATGCAGTAATGAATGAGCTGTCATCACTGTCATCTGGTAGAGTCTTTGGCTGTAGAAAATTGTAACTACGCGCAGTTGGATTAGGAGTGAGTACGTTATATGTGGTGTCCTGCAGTGTGGACTGGGAAAGGCAAGGGGGCATGGAAATTGGAAGTGACTTGAAATGAGCAAGCCTAGGAAACCTGGCTGGATACATATGTTATTTAAGTGTTGTGTAACTTGTTTAAAAAGGGATGGTCTTCACAAGCCTTCTGCTTTTGTAAGTGTGTTTTCCATTCTGTTGATGTATTGTACGAGCCGCTATGCTCGGCTGAATGGGGGTATTTATTTCAGTATTTCTCAATAAAAAGAGAGAGTACGTTTCCCTTCTCCCCGTCCCCTCAATGACCTGCAACTCAAAACAATGTGAAAAGACAAATTTTAAAGAGCAAATTAGAAAAAGAATAGATTCTTATAGTTGACCAAGGCATGGCTACTTTGACTGGTTTTAACTTTTATAAACAGCCAGTATATAATGCAGCTATATAAAAATTGTCCATTGTTTATTCTTTACAGAGAACACCTTTGTAAATAGACTGCCACCCTCTGAGTAGTATTGAATAGCGCACCTTGGTCATATTAGCCAGGTTACCGGTGGACTGTGCCTCGTTTCACACACAATGAGAGCAGGTTGACTGTGCCCGCAGGAGCTAGTCTTGGAGCCTCTGGACAATAAAACCTTTAACTTTTAGAAAAAAAAAAATCCTTAGCACAGAGCTTTCAGAGGAGTCTCTGTGTTGATTCCAGAGGACAAACTAATGCACAGATAGATGCAGAATACTTCCCAAGAGTTTCCATCATTTTTTAGTAGACTGTCAGGGAAAGGTTATTTCAAATCTGAGCCTTACTTGAGGACACTTCAGCTACTCTCCAGCTAGGCAATTATGGCTCTAACCTTGAAGAGGCAGCATTGCTATCTTCAGTCATCTTTCTGCCTGCCCATGTGTCAACTGGGATATTATTCAGAAAGTAAAATGTTATTATGCAAGAAAATACAAGAAGAATTTGATATGTCCTATAGATACTATGGAAAACATCCAAACATTGTTCATTAAAATGCATTTTGTGGATGTCTAGAATTTTGTTCAAAGTCAAACAGTGAGTAATACTTTCAGAAAAATGTAGTCTGGTATTAAGTCTCTGAAAATGGTCATGTTCTGATGATGGTGGTGGTGGTGATGGGGATGGGGATGGTGGAGTTAGGAGAGGACAAGGCACCTTAGGTGTAGGTTTTCCCTACCTGTTCTCACATCAGTTCTTGGACTAATAATGAGGACTCCTTCTTCTCCATACAATGAGCCAAACAGAAATAGATGAGTGATGTGAGTTGCCAAGAGGGCTGACTAGACATCACAAACAAGGTTTGGAAGGTTACCAGAAGTTGATAAGACTCTAGAAAAAGAGTAAAGAAGATGATGATTTTTTTTTTTTAATCATGAAAACCCCAGGATGGAAAGGCTACTTTTCGTCTTTGATTTAGCCATCAATTTTGTAAAAGGCAGGCTTGTGGCAATGCATCATGGTTCCGCATGTGCTGCACTCCACCTGTGAGAGGAAGTAAGTTCCAGGCTACTCTTGGGAACCTCATCCTGAAAACGGGAGACCTGCGCTGTGCTCACCCTTGCTTGTGCTATGCACAGCTCAGAAAAGGACTTCTGTTCATAAGGATGACCTTAGGTCCCTACAATACACATACACACAAAGTTACAGATAGTCTATTAGGAGAGGAAGTATTATGCAGTTTCGACTTTAATCAGTGAAAACTTGGAAAAGATGAAAGTAGAATTAATTTTTAAAAGTTGTATTTAATGTATTCAGAAGTAGTCCCTGGAGACTCTGACCATTCACAAGGACCTACCACCAGTCAGGAGATATCTTTACCTCCTTCTCCAAAATATGCAATTTTCTTGGCACTTGTAATTTCTCTTGAATACTTAAAGTTCTTTCCAGAAGAAAGTCGGCCTCTTAGAAATCAGCCTAATATGTCTTCAGGAATTCAGAAAGAATATAGCAGATTTTCAGGGAAAAAAAAAAAAGTCAGTCTTACAATTAAGTAAGGACTTCACTACATGAATAAACTTACTAGTGCTGGGAATAACACCCACTGAATTGATAGGCCTACACAGTAATGCTAATCAAAACCTCTTAGAAACACATTTTCAACGAATAAGTGTGAAGGAAAATGCAGGTCTTTCTTTAATCAGACACTTTTCTAACTGTGACAATGTTTTTTTGCTCAATGGCAAGCAGGTATCAATGTTTATAATGGGTGAGATAGTTTCTTGCTGATATGAAATGACTGTAATTTTAGGTCTCAAAAGTTCATACCATTCGTAAATGTGGCTGAAAATTTTTAAATGTTTTATTTCTGCATTCAAAGCATCCTGATAGAGAACGTGAGTAAAAGTATGCCCATTATTAGGAAATTCCCTAAAACCTCATCATTGCTGTATGTAACAGGCAAGACAGCTTTTAATAGCTAAATAAAGCTGAAGGCTTTCTGTTGGTGCTGTGTTTCCCTTCCCCCAGGAGGAGAACTTCCTGTCTCTCTTCCAGCTTTCCACAGGGTAATTTCTTCCTTCCGTCCTTCGTAAAGCATCTACCAGCCGTTCAGGTTCCTGGTGCTAGGATTATAGCAGTGAACAAAACAGTGAAGACAGACAATAAACACAGAACTATCTGATATAATGTTAGCTGATGATAAGTACTGTGAGGAAAAATAAAACCGGGAAAGGGAACAGAGGAAGATGGGCTTTCTGTTTTAGCCTGGATTTTGAAAAAGTTTCCCTAGAGGTGTCATTTGAGTACAGACCTAAATTAAGTGAGGGAGTGAATCCTGCCGATATGTAGGACAGTGATTCCTACTAGGAGTGTCTCAAGGGACATTGGGCATCTGGAGATGCTTTCGGTTGTCACAATCTGGTCTGGAGGTGGGAAGTGCTACTGGCATCTAGGAGGTAGAGGCTGGAGATGCTGCTAAACATCCTACAATGCACAGAACAGCCCCCTGTAACAAAGAATTCTTCAGCCCAAAATGATAACAGCACTGAAGTGAAGAAACGCCCATCTAGGGAAAGAATATTTCAGGCTAAGAAGGAAGTTAACAACAGCAGGCTGAGAGATGGGAACTTGTGTGGCACGTTTGAGGAAAAGCCAGCAGCCTTGTGTGGCTGGAGCACAGTGACAAGGGGTATTTACCAGGAAAAGAATTAGAAAGGAAGCTCACAGCCAGGTCACATGGGGTAACAGTCAAGACCTCTGCTTCTTTGTTCTCTGCCTCTGCTTCCTACTTTACTAAGCTCCTGTTCCGTGACTCTCCCAGGAGAACTAGTCAGCTTTGCTAGCAGATGTCCTAGGAAACTAATTCTGGGGTTTTGTGGGAGAAAAGGGTTTCACCTACTTGTTTACCTAAACAATGAGTTCTCCCCAGCCGTCTTGCCCAGGGATGGAAGATCTTACTGTTGGCTATCCAAAGATTGGGAAGATCAGTTCATTGAAGTTCTGAAATAGAGGTCTCTGATATGGTAGTTACTAGTCTTATGTGACTGTTTGTATTTAAATTGATAGAAATTAAATAAAATTAAAAATTCAGTTCTTCAGATGTACTAGCCCACATTACAAGCCATATAGCCACATGCAGCTATGGCTGCCATATTGGACAGCTCAGACATGGAGCAGTTTCATCGTTGTTCTTTTGGGCAATACTGTTTTCAAATAATTAAATGTTAATAATATAGGGAACCTTTGAGTTGAACAGTTGTTCTTTTTGTGAGAGAAAAGGAAACTAGAACCAAGGAAGGTTAACTGACATGCCTAAGGTAACTCGATCAGTTAATTTTTGCCCCATAAAAACCACCTGAAAACTTAGTAGCAGCTTAAAATAGATCATGAGTTTAGCTTACAGTTCTTTGGGTCAGCAGTTTGGTCTGAGCTCAGCACGGCAGTTCTTCTGGTTTGCTTTGGCTTCATTTATGTGACTGCTGGGTCAACCGCTGACTTAGCTGGGGGTGGGTGTTCTTGTATAGCCTCAGCCGTGATGCTCATCATCTGCTCTATGTGTCTGGTATTTCTAGCTGACAACTTCATGCTTGTTCACATGGTGGAAGTGGCAGGGGTCACAAGAACAAGAGCCAAAGCCCAGGTTTGGAACTGCCACAGCGTCACTTCTTCATTGTAATGGCCAAAGCAAATCATAACACCAGTCCAGATTCAAAGGGTAGAGAAACTGACTTATGATGGAAGGAGCTACAAGGAATTGTGGCCATTTAAAACAATGTACTACCATCCTATAGCTAATAAGTTGAAAATTGGAACTCACACCCAAGTCTGGTATGTCTATTGGTGTTACTCTAAATTTCTTCAGGGTTTTTCCTGTGCAGTTTCTCTGACACGTTCATGAGTCCTGTTGCATTAAAACTATGTCTTTGATTTCCCAGCCATTTAGAAATTTTTAAAAAGTAAAACAAAACCCCTGAATTGTAGTAAATGGTATACTCAGTTAGCACTCAGCACATTCTCTCTCTTACCCTATCCAGGAAAATGACAGATACTTGTAAGTAAATAGCTAAAGAATAGTTTATTTTATAAAATATGTGGGAAGAATTTTGAGGAGATGCTTCAAACCATTGATATGGGATAGCAGCCAAGAAAATGGTCATCTAAAGCAGAAGCCTAATTTTGGAAATGGAGACACATTGAGGAGAGTCAGACTAAGAAGCTGGAGCACCTGAACATAGGAGGGTCTCAGAGTAGGGACAGAATAAGGATTTCGGGTCAGTGCTGCTATGGTAGGTAGACAAACATTGTAGAAGATTGCAATCCCAGGTATACAGTCAGGTGTCAGGCAGACTCTTTCAGCATGGCTACAATCAGTGTTTTCTTATGCTAGTAATCGATTTAAAATTATTTTCACAGTTCTGCTATGAAAATTTAAAAACCTTTCTTGAAAGTAGGTTCCAGAATGTATTAAGGGACTTAAAAATGTTGCTGCAGTCAAACAATCTAATTGACAATGTAAATGATAATAAAGCAATTAGTAAATCAATTATGATAACCACTAAAAATAAAGTTTTTTACATCCTTTTTTCATTAAACCGCAAAATAGTTACACAGCAAGGTTAAGTGGGGTAAAATGGTCAAATCTGTGTATATAGCTTTATTCTAACTTTTAAATAACTATTTTTAGTTTCTACAATGAAACATGTTTTTAGAATCAGAAAAAAAGTTTTAAATTTTTATTTCATACAATATAAAATATTTGAAAACTGTTCACCTCTGAGCGGGGTTAGAGTCAATGCTATTGCTTTTAGACAAAAGGTCAAAAATTTACCGAGGAATAAATAGATTCAAAGTAATTCGTGCATTTATCTAAATCCTTCCTGAAGCACCTCTTAAGGATAGTAAGTTGAAAAGATGTTTTATTTACTAAATAGAGTTCTATTTAATTTTTTTAAAAACCAAAGAAATCTTGAACCTTTTTCAGAAACTTCAGGGACAGTCCTCAGTTTTATAATCCAAGACTAGAAGAAATCCACCCCTTTTGGGGTTTCGCACACTTGAGTCATGAGCACTTCTTAGTCTTCTTAGATTTACCCACTAATGAATCCCATTTTTTTACATTCAGATTCTTTATTTTCATTGTAACTTTTTTATTACTTAAACTCTACCTGATTAAATATTTAAACAGTACAAAAATGGGCACAATGAAAAATAAGACTCCCAACCCAGAGCCTGAGTCCCCCATTTTCCCTTCCCACAGGACACTGTTATTTTCACTTCGGATGTATTCTTTCATCAATAGTCTATGATTTACAAGCATTTGCATAGACTCCCGTCCCCCGACCTTTTTTTTTTAACAAATGAGACCATATTATACACTGTTCTCCTGTTGGCTTTTTTCCCCTACTTTACTTATAGGAGATGATTTCATATTAGCACTTAGAGATCTCTCAATCTTCCTGAAAACCGTATGGAATCCTGGTCTCAAGTCTTGAGCTTTAACTGCTGTCAGTCTCGTGGACCATTTTTCTATGTTGTTCTTATCCTGACCTTCCCCAGGCTCTTCATGCTGAGACATCCAGTGACCTCTTGGAAGGGCAGACTCCCCGGTATTCTTCAGGAGCACAATAAAGTTCCCTTCACGTCTCCAGACCTTTTGGGTGGCAAGAAGGGGACTGCTGGGTTTACGCTTGATTAGCTGGCCCAGTTCCCTCAGGTTTTAAAGGCATGGTCCATAGAGGATCCTGAAGTCCTCTCGGGGGTGGAAACTTGAGTTTGGAACTCCTGGTTCAGAGTCTACTTTGCATCATTCCTCCTCACTGTTATTCTCCACTTGCCCACACTGCAGCTTCTATTTTGCTTTTCTGCCCACACAGCAGAGATCTTGTTCTAAGCTATGAGTATTACTCAGTGACTTTGTTTTCTAACTTTAAAAACAAGTTTAAAGAACAAAGTATCTTCAGCATCGCAGATACAGATTTCATGTTTCTACTGAGTACACTGTGTGTTATGTACTTTGATTTCCTTAGTTAGATGCCATCTTTAAAGTCCAGGCATTATCCCTATGTTATACAGGCAGTAGCTCTGATTTGAAAGGACACCAAAACTCAGATAAGAACTAGGCTCTTCAGTAAGTAGAGTTTACCCTTATTTATAAATTTGCTGAGCTCTTGGTAGTAGATGCCTCTAAAATGTTCTTTAAATGCTTATGACAATGGCTCTCAAATTTTGTGGTCTCAGGTCCCCTTTACGCTCTTACAAATTACTGAGGACCCCAAGAGCTTTTGTTTATGTCGGTTATAGCTTTCTATATTTACCATATTCGAAATTAAAACTGGTAAAAATTTAAAGCCCAAGAACATATAATATTACATCAGAGCCATTGCATCATTCCAGACACTTAGCCTCTGGGAAACTCCGCAGTATGCTTTGCTAGAATGAGAGCAAAAAAGGCAAGTATGTCTTATTATTATTGTGAAAATAATTTTGACCTCACAGACCCCCTAAATGGAAATGCAGGGACGCTTAAGGATCCCTAAACTTCACTCTGAGAACTGCTAGCCTACTGTATAAATTTGAAACAATTACTTTTTAAGGAGAGCCAGGTATTGTGTGTCCAGAAAATATTTTTTTTCCCCTGCTGTTTAATCTTCCCTTGGCCTGAAGGGGCCAATAGATCTCCACGGAGAGGACAGGAAGGAAATAAGCATTTATTAAGTACATTCTCACTGCCTTTTCCATCATCCCCACTTCCAGTTAATCACCAATCTCGTGCCATTTACAGTCATCCCTTTCCACTGACATTGGCCTAGTTCAGACTAGGATCATCTCTCACCTGCATTAATGCATCAGCCTTGCAGCTGATCTCCAATTCTACTCTTTTGCTCCACACTGTGGCCAGAGCATTCTTCCTAAAACCCCAGACAGATCATGGTAATGTTCATGACCCTTCAGAGGAAGTTAAACTTCCTTTGCATGGCTTACAAGGCCCATTCATGGATGGACTCTGCTGACCCCTTCAGTGTTACTTACCTTCTTTCCACTGCCCCCATCCTCTACCCCAAATTCATATCTTAATCATTTTAGTTTGCTGAGCACCTGAACATGCATGCTCTTTCTCACCCTTGAGCCTTTAATTGTGATACCCCCGCTGTCTGGAACTTCCCAGCCTTCCCCAGCTAAGACCCACTAGTCTGTCAGCCCTCAGTTCAGTGTCACTTCCTCCAGGAAGACTTCACCATCACCACCCCTGTCGTTGGGTAAGGTCCTCCTCTTATTGGTTCCCACGATAGCGGGCCCTCTCCCTATCATAGCACTTCTGACGCTCTACAGTAATGGTGTTGCCTTGGTTATATCCCTTGAGCCTAAAAGCATTCTGGGTTAAGGGAACATGTCTGGGATCATTTATATTCTCTGCCCTCAGCAGTTTCCAGCATATAATGGACACATGGTACACAGTTGTTGAATGAGGAATGAATCAACCAATCAATCAACTTTTTAATAACTTCCTAGTACTCCCTAATAAATGCTTTATTTTATTTAATCCTCTTAACTAAAGGAGATACCATTCCCCCCAATTTTGTGTTAAAGGAACTTGGACCTTTACTTCTGTTGTCTAATCCTCCCTGTAGCTAGGAAACAGTGAACCTGGGATTTGAATCATTTTCCTACCACAGTATGCTGAAATAAAGGGGTCACCAAAATGGGGGACAACTGACAGAAATGAGTAAAGTTTCAGGTAAATTTTCCAAGAGAGAATTCAGGCAAAGAATCATTCTGACAAAGCAGCTGGATCCTCTTTGAACTTCCAACTAGCGTGGTTGGAATCTTCCCATCCAGAACTCAGAATAAAACCACTGAAAATACTTGTTAAGGGAAATTGATGTTTCATCTTAAAAGCACTTTCCCAGTTGGCAGTCTTGAAAATGTCTATGCTCCTGTAGCTTTATAGCCTTGTTTAAAAAAAAAAATTATTTTATGTATCCCAAGAGCTCCAGGGACTACAACGTGAAGGTTACACAGACATTTCACACCTAGTGGAAAATTCTTATAAGTCTCTCTCTCTTCTGACAGCACCTTGTTACACTGATGAAATCCCTGTGGGTAGTTGTCTTCCAGTTCAACCTGTTGGTTCATGTTTATTTTTCCAGAAAGAACTCAATGAAATTCTGAGAACAGAAAAGGAATTAAAAATATAGTTTTATTGCTTTTATATTTTAAAGAGGCATGTTCATAGTAGAAAATACAGATAAGCAAACACAGAAGAATATTTAAATCTCCTTTACTTCCACTGCTGCTGGGATTTTGGGAAATACTCTTCTTATCTGTCTTGCTGTCTTGTACTGGCCCTCTTGCTCTCTCTGTCTCTTTCCCTGTATGTCTGTCTCTTTCACTCATATGTATCAATTTATACGTATTTTTAAATTTTACCAGTGTAGTACCATATAGAACTAATTCTTATGAAATCAGCCTGTTTAATTGCCACTTAATTGCAATATCTTTCCATGCCTCTAATCATCTACCTCAGTGCTTCTCAAACTTTAACGCATTGTGAATCACTGGCAAACTGTTAGAAATGCAGAATCTCAGACCTGGCTCCAGACCTACTGAATCAGAAACTGCATTTTAACAAGTTCCAGGTAAAAGTGATGGGGTTGGTCCAAAGACCACATTTCAGTAGCAAAGGTTGACATCCTTTCTGAAGTCTGCTGTGTCCTCAGTGTCAGTGTGTCAAAGTTTATGTAACTAAGTCCCATGTTGTCAAACATGAGTTATTTCCAATTTCCCCGTAAGGATGAGGCACATCTCTGTAAGTATTAGCCCACATCCGACATTATTTCCTTAGGAAAAAAATTCTGTAAGCAGTTTTCTGAATCATACATATTTTTAAGGGGGAAATAATTTATTTTTAAAGAGTCCAAGACAGTAATTGATTCCACCTCATAGCACATGAGACTAAAATGTAGCTGTAGCACTTCCTGTCACATCTGCATTCTCCCCTATCTGCAGGGAACCATAACAGAGCTTTCCTTGATATTTTTGGTAATTGTGATCACAGTTGTTATTATTTGAAATGCCTTCCCTCTGTCTTCTCTTCATCTAATTTTATCCACCCTTTAATCTCACCTTCTCCAGAAAGCCTTCCCTAATGGTCCAACTTACCGTGAACTCACTTGCTAAATATTTTCACCATTATTCTCTGGGCTAGTTATCTCAAAGCACACTTATTTACTTTCCCTTGATGCCATTTAAATATATCACTTGGCATCTCTCATCTCCATGACTAGATTGTGAACTGCTTGAGGGAATGCGTGCTCCCCCCAAGTCCTCTGTGACTCTCCTCACAGGGATTTACTCCAGAAGGGATTTTGGTACAGTAGAAAGAGCCACAGTTTGGAATGAGGAAGTCTGTGTTTGAGACCTAGCTCTGTCATTTACCAGCTTATATGATCGAGGAGCAAGTCCTATAACCTCTGAGAGCCCTAGTTTTGTCATCTATAAATAGGGGATAATATTTGTGCTGCTTACTTAACAAATTACTTAACCAGGTTGTTGTACAAATTAAGATTACAATCCATTATATTGTTTTCCAAAATTTAAATAATTCACTAAAAAAGTTGAGCTTAGCTGTCTTGAAACTTTATCTCATACATGCAAATCTCTTTCTTTCATTTTCCCTACCCCTCACAAAAAAGAGCATATCTCAGGCCCAGAGACCTTTACCCAACAGCAGTATGCAGCAGGAATTAAACAGTGTTGTCTTGTTTTCATTGCATTTATTTACTTTCTATTTATGGCAAGCAGTGTTGGTTTTCTAGTTATAGGAGTGATATAAAGTTCACTTTTTAAATAAACTTTAAGTTTAAAAAAAAGGCAAGGCAGTATAAAGTAAAATGGTTGGTAAATAATAGAGCTTAAGTTATGAAAATATGGCAGGGCTTCCCTGGTGGCGCAGTGGTTGAGAGTCCGCCTGCCGATGCAGGGGACACAGGTTTGTGCCCCGGTCCGGGAAGACCCCACATGCCGCGGAGCGGCTGGGCCCGTGAGCCATGGCTGCTGGGCCTGCGCGTCTGCAGCCTGTACTCCGCAACGGGAGAGGCCACAATACTGAGAGGCCCGCGTACTGCAAAAAAAAAAAGAAAAAAGAAAATACGGCAAAATATCATGCTGATGTTATAAAAATGACTGAAGTTTGAGAAACCTCTAACCATAGGAAGCCACATTCCAACTGTAAAGCAATATATGGATGTCAGTTGTTATTTTAGCTATTATTATGTAACCTCTTGGAAGACCAGTTCTGTGAGTTGTTCTCCAACAGAGCTCTAGACATAACAGAGTCTCAATAAAAATTGTACAAGTGTGATTAAAAATAGACCCAAAAGTCAAGTGTTCTGTTATTTGATATATGACTATTCATTATTTCAGCTTGCAGAAAAACCCAGTGAACATAGAGAAGAGAGTTTGTTTCTGATCAAGAAGTGAGACATAAATGTGATGAGGGGGTTGATCAAATTGACTAGGATGGTACAATGTATACCAGTTACAATTCAGAGAAAGTAGAGAGTATGTTACTTGACAATGAGTCATTTCTCTTCTTATCAAAAACAATAAGTATTTGAGGAGCACCAATTGTACAGAGGATACTTTGCTTGGAAAGATTTGACTAAAGCCTGCATTCATGGAAAAAAACAAAAGATTTACTATGCCCTGAATTAACATAATTACTGCTGTTGTATTAGAACTCAAAACAAGTTCACATAGAATTTTTCAGTTAACACTGTGACATCTCTCAAAGAGGACAGGTCTGTTAATTCTAACTCTACATAAAGAAATGAAATTAGTCAGACAGAGATAAAGTGATTACACTAAGGTCATAAAGTTATTTATAGCCAGAATGAAAAACAAAAGATTCTGACTGTGGATCTTGTCATTTCATCATTGATTTCCATCTAGGGTGAGCTTCTAGGATACTTCCTACATCTTCCTGATGGTCTAGGGGATTAAAGGATTTGACTCAATGGTTCTAGACTTGGATTGTACAATAGTGAGATTCAGTTAGATGGGATTAAATTAAATCATGGGATTAATGGTGTATTGGTTTGAAGACAGCAGAGAGAAATGTACCTTCAATTTGAAGGATGATGACCAAGCTCCTAATGCAGGTAGACCAAGTTGTGGGTGGCTTGTCTGCATGAGACCTGAAGGAGCCTTCCTGAATTCCTCTTCTTTAAAAAAAAAAAAAAAGGCAGGAAAATGCAGTGATTAAAATCTGAGGCTCTGGAGTTGAATAAACTTAGTTTCAAATTCTGCCTCTACCACTGTCCATAGGATCTTGGACAAGTTACTGAATGTCTCTGATCTTTAGTCCGAATATAAATTGGGAAGAATAATGGTAATTACCTCATATGCTTATAACAAGGATTTAATGTGGTAAAACAAAGAACATGTTTAGAACCATGCCTGCCTGGGGTATAGAAAACACTCACTAAGAAGATGAAAAAGATCTCTGAAAGGAAAGTATGAGCTCATGTTTTAGACATTTCAGGCTCCTCTGGGGTTCACAGTACTGCCTCTGGAATCAAATGATGGCAGTGCCCTTTATATCTCTTGTTTATTTCACTAACAAATTGTTATTATCCCAAAAGTTCTAAGTACAATATTTTCCATCATGTCTCAGCGCCTTCACCTCATAGGAGACACCCTACCCCTTTAACTGACATTTCCACTTTGTTGTCCTAATGTCACCTCCACTAAAATGGAACTCATTGTCTTTCTCTCAAACTCAGATCCCCTTCTGACTCCCCATTGTTATTATTCTCCCCTAACGGCCCAGTCTATCCTTGACTCTTCCCTCCACCTCCACTACTGTAGGCTTCTCCCCTCGTAATATTTAAGTTTGGGTTGCCCTAGAAGCAGACCCCAAGACACGACTTTGAGGACATGTGGTTTACTTAGGAGCTTCAGAAAACACAGATAGGAGATCAGAGGAGTATTCAGGGAAGGGGAAGCAGGCATGGAAGAGTGAGTTATAAAGGCACCACCACTGGGGATGATTAGAGCTTATTCCTTGAGGGGAAACTCCAGGAGATGGTGTAAAACATGCATGTGGTAGCCCAAACAATGTGCCCCCCCTAAAGATGCCCATGCTCTAATCTCCAGAACCTGTGCATAGGTTACCTTATATGGTAAAAGAGACTTTGCAGATATGACTAAATTAAGGATCTTGAGATGAGAAGATTGTCCTGGATTATCCGAGTGGGCCCAAAATAATCTAAATGGTCCTTATGTGAGGGAGACAGCAGGGTCAGAGTCAGAAAGAGATTTGAAGTTGTTAAATTGCTGACTTTGAAGATGGAGGAAAGGACCAAGAGTCAAGGAATGTGGGCAGCATCTAGAGGCTGGAAAGGCAAGGAAATAATTCTCCGCTAGAGCCTCCAGAAATAACCCAGCTCTGCTGACACCTTGATTTTAGCCCATTTTGGACTAAGACCCATTTTGGAGTTCTGACCTCCAGAACTGTTAGATAATAAATTTGTGTTGCTTTAAGCCTCTAAGTTTTGGTAATTTTTTATAGCATCAATAGGAAACAAATACAACACACTTAGGGTTCTTCCACCCAAAAGGCAAGGTGTTTATGTATTGACTCCTATCACTCATTGGCTGAGGGCTGCTGGGCGTGAGGGTGTTAATTCCCCAACTCTCAAGTAAAGGGAGGTAGACACAGGCAGTTCCAAATGAGGCAGAGCACAGCAATGGGCTAAGACTCCAGGGAAATGGACGGGGCACCAACAGTGTCTGCCATAACGTGCCCTTCACCTGCTCTTCCTGTCTAATCTGCCTCCATCATCATCTCCCCTGCAGATCAGTCCTTCCAGGCAGTCTCCCAGCATTTTACAGATTACTCTTCCTAGAATAAGGAGGGCCTTGAGTGGGTTGCTCCCTTTCTCAAACATCTGCAACGCTTTCATACTGAAAGATCCGCACAAAAGGAAGCCCAGAGGTCAGAAAATAAAACAGGGCTGAATCCCCTGATACCCTGAACTTTGAAATTTGGGTGTGCGGAAGAGAGAGCAGATGTGCTTGGATATCTGTTTGTGGACAGAGTTCCAGGCTTGGCACATGGACCTCTGAAACCTTGAAATGTGGATCCCTTAGGTCTGCGTTCCTTAGAATAGCAGTAACACCATGAGGAAGTGAGAAAACTGATTTGAAAATGGAGAAGGTTAATTAAAGGAAACATTTAAGACATGCGGTTGTCAATTGACACTAGAGACACCGAGCCTGAGAAATTCTGCACATTTAGAGAATGTCACACATATATTTAGATAAACCCAGAATTCAAGGAGACATAATATGCTGAAATCACTTCAGCGCACCAAAGCAAGGACATTCACCCCTCCTACTCTGCCTGCCCTGATGGGAAGTGCTTAAAGTTTGCATGGCAGACGTCAGGCTCGGATGACTCTCTTAAAATTTGTCCACCGTCCTCACATTGATTTGCCCGGGCTGTGCTGACTTTGTACTCCTTATTGGTCCAAACCATTAAAGGGTAGAGAAACGAGAGAGTCTGTACATGTTTAACATATCAAAAATAAGTATGCTTTAAAATTAGGACACATACTGCTGATGCCGGAGAGTTGGTTTGTTTTTGTTTTAATCCTTGTTTCGGAGTAAGGGTGGGGTGGTGAAAGGTAGAGCCTAAGAAAGGAAGGAAACTAACTTTTACTAGCATTGCACAAGGTGTTTAGTTCACAGTGACCCTCTGAAGAAGGCGTTAATAGCTCCACTTTACAAACGATGAGGCTAAGGTTCTAAAAGCTTATGTAATTTGACTGATGTCCTAAAACTAAAAAGATGGTCACTTGGGATTTGAGCCTCAATCTGGTTCTAGCATCTGTCCTCTATCCTATTTCTCATGTAAGACAGAACTTGCATCTATATAGTGCTTTTCAACACATTTTTCTTATGCTCTCTTTAAAGTTCATCTGTGGGGCAAATATCAGTGGCCACATTTTACAGGTAAAATTACAAAGGTTCAGAATTGTTTTTCCCCAGAGATTCAGCCAGTAAGCAGGGAAACAGGTCTGGGTCACAGGGCTTTTCAAGTCCATTGTAGTGTCCAGACCAGAAGGGGCTGAGTCGTTGTGGCCTAAAACCAGCTGGTAGCAGGCAGTTCATTTCAGAGAATCAATCTGGTCAGAAAAAAATTAACTAACACTTAATACTATTTATTCCTAATTATTAAATTAAAAGTCTGCTTATCAAAAATTTGGACAATACAGAAAAGAAGAAAATGAAAATCACCCAAGTATTATTTTGATACATTATACCCAGTACACGCATGCACCTATATGCACACTGTATTTTTTAGAAAAGTAGGATTATGCTGTATATAATTTAATATCCTGGTTTTCTCATTAACATTAGATGATGAGTATCTCCCCAGATGATTAAATAATCTTCAGAAACTGCCTCATGTACCATAATATTGCATGAATGTAAACTTAATTTATTTAAATTACTGTTGAACATAGAAATCATTCCTGGTTGTAAACTATTACACATGATGCAGCGATTTTGGCATGTAAACATGAAATTTACTTTTCCAATATCAGTGGGTAAGACGGCCAATTTCTACATCTCGAGTGCTGTTATTTTTAAATTTTTGCAAGATTGGTAGGTGAAAAAAATGCTTCTAATTTGCATTTCACAGATGACAGCCAAGCTGAACTTGCTTCCCCACGTGTACTGTATCAGGTGTTCTAATCCACAGAGTACCAGGTGTGTTTTCATGCTGCCTCAATCCTCAAAGACCCAGCAGTAGATACCAAGACAATCCAACATTCAAATGATTCCCGAAACTCCCATGTCAAGCCAGTGCCAGCATAAGAGTGTTAAACACCTCTGGGCAAGAAGTGGTTCTTAATCATCTTTCTTGTCCCCAGTTACGGGCTCTGAGCCAGACACCTGGCAGGTTCTGAACACATTTGTAGAGAGCATTACAGCAGAACATGTGTTCTAATTTTGGCCTTCTAACTTGCTCTGTGACTTTCAACAAGTTAGGTCTCCTCTCTGTGTCTCCGTGTGTTCAACTCTAAATGGATGGAAATGCGATGTGCTATGTGAACTAAGTGTTAGAGAAATGCTGGATCTTGTGTGCCTGTCACCTGGGCAAGCTTCTTTTTCTTCTCGCACAGAATGTGGAGAATTCCATGCAGATTACAGACTCCCCGTGTTTATAGTTCCCTCCCACCACTCATGCTGATGCACTGTGGCTGGAGCCCATTTCATTATCTTTCTCTTTCTACTTTCAAAGTCTAGCCCAGTGCATGGCACATAGGAAGTATCTGGAAGGGAGGAAGGAAGAAAGGAAGGCAAGGATGAATGGATGAAATATTAGAACTGCAGGAGATCTTACAGGTCTCACTGACCATCTTCTCGGTTACAATTTTATTTTTGCAAACACAGCTACATTAGCATCCTTACCTTATAGACACTTGCTAGGATAAATTTGAATAACTAGCCAGGGAATTTTAATTTGATAAAAGTTTTTCATATTAAACCATTTTTATTTCTTTGTGTTTTGCTTTGTTTTGTTACTGGCCATGGTCTTAATATGAATTTACTAATTGAAACGTATAGAGTGTTCCCTTTTAGTGGAAGCACACCATGTATGAAACAATGATTAGATTACAAATTTATTTTTTATATGAATTTTTCAACCATATCAAAAAAGGGTAAAGTTATCATTTCAGTTTCCAAAGCTAATTTAATGAGTACTTATGAAGCCAGTGAAACTGGAAAGTATAAATTATGTCTTTGAGGATCTTTTTTTTCCTGAATAATGAACATGTTTATTTTATACTTGCTAAATGTGTATATGTTTTAATGTTTTACTACTTGGCATATAAAATTTCTAAAATAACAAAATACTCTTAGCAAAGCCAGTGTAAGGAAATTAAAACTAATCCATTCACAGTTTTTCTTGTATCACTTATTTATACGATTAAAAATGACAGGCTGGGCTTCCCTGGTGGCGCAGTGGTTGAGAGTCCGCCTGCCGATGCAGGGGACACGGGTTCGTGCCCTGGTCCGGGAAGATCCCACATGCCGCGGAGCGGCTGGGCCCGTGAGCCATGGTCGCTGAGCCTGCGCGTCTGGAGCCTGTGCTCTGCAACAGGAGAGGCCACAACAGTGAGAGACCCGCGTACCGCAAAAAAAAAAAATGACAGGCTTTTTTTTTTTTACACATCTTTATTGGAGTATAATTGCTTTACAATGGTGTGTTAGTTTCTGCTTTATAACAAAGTGAATCAGTTATACATATACATATGTTCCCATATCTCTTCCCTCTTGCATCTCCCTCCCTCCCACCCTCCCAATCCCACTCAGAGGTAGCACTAACGATTGCAGCTTAACCTTATGAGACATTATAGTTATTCAAAACAACAGACTAAGAGAATTTAAATTCTGGGAGCTTTGAGGATGGTATCAGGACATACAAAACAAGAAACATTCCTCTGGCTTAGAGAAAGCCATGTATGCTGGGGACAGATAAGAAACCCAGCATCAGTGAAATGATTTTAAAAATTTCTACAAATGCACTCCTAGTATATTTCCTTAGTGAAAGTTATTCACCAGGAACACATTCTGATTTATATCTTTAAAGCAAAGGTAAAAACAAAACTCATTGTAATGAAATTTGCTTTCTAGTCAACTGAAGTACAACTCTTTTTTAAAACAAGAAAAATCCCCAGCAATTTCTCATAGGCCTCAACCACTATTTGCAGTCACTTGTAGGTTAAGTTTTCAAATTCAGATTCAACAAAAATGTAATCAGCCTATCAAAGGGTACCCAGCATCTTATTAGCAACAATTACATGTGTTCTTTAATTTTGGCTTTGCCATCATACAGTGAGGGAGATGTTATTCCCTCATTTTGCATTCAAAAAAACTGAGGTTCTGGAGAACTTTATGATTTGCCTAAAGCCACACAGGCAGGAAGCCAGAAAGCCCAGGTTATCAAGCCCAGGTTTGCCCTATTCTAAGTCCAGGGATCTCTTCACAGAATATTAGTAGCATACTCTACACTAAAATGAACTTTTTGGTTTTTCACATTTAATAGCACCTTTCTTTTTTCTTAATTACTGTCTTATTTTATTTTATTATTTTTTAACATCTTTATTGGAGTATAATTGCTTTACAATGGTGTGTTAGTTTCTGCTTTATAACAAAGTGAATCAGCTATGCATATACATATATCCCCATATCTCTTCCCTCTTGGCGTCTCCCTCCCTCCTACCCTCCCTATCCCACCCCTCTAGGTGATCACAAAACACCAAGCTGATCTCCCTGTGTTATGCGGCTGCTTCCCACTAGCTATCGATTTTACATTTGGTAGTGTATATATGTCCATGCCACTCTCTCACTTTGTCCCAGCTTACCCTTCCCCCTCCCTGTGTTCTCAAGTCCATTCTCTAGTAGGTCTGCATCTTTATTCAAGCCCTGCCCCTAGGTTCTTCATGACCATTTTGTTTTTTTAGATTCCATATGTACGTGTTAGCATACGGTATTCGTTTTTCTCTTTCTGACTTACTTCACTCTGTATTACAGACTCTAGGTCCATCTACCTCACTACAAATAACTCAATTTCATTTCTTTTTATGGCTGAGTAATAATAGTACCTTTCTTCATCAAGATTTCTACAAGCAGAACAATTGATTTGCAAGTTATTTATAGAAATCATTTCACCCATCACTGAAAGCAGCCTTCACAGAGCTTTTCAAAAGCATACAGAAATATTGCAGGTTAATGAAATGGAAAAAGGAGAGAGAAATTATTGGAAACTACCGAGCGTTTATGCATAAACACTGGAAGACACACATGTGGGGCAGAGGGATGACTCCCCACTGAATTGCCAAGGCTGAGTAACATTTAAGTAACACGGGTCAGGGCATTTAATTTTTTAGCCATTGCCCTGGTCCTTTCAAGGGGTCAGGGCACCTGACTGGAGAATTTGTCCTTCAAATTACTGGGTCCAAAACCAATCCTCTAACTTGGGGAACTTATGAAGACAGCCTAAAGTAGTAACTGGTGGGAAACTAAGTTAGACTCAAGGCAAGAAGCAAAGGTCAAAGCCAGAGAGCAAGTACTGGAGTCACGTGAGTGGGGAAGGGAGAACCCCAAACAGGAAGTGAGCCATGAAATGAAAAACTCGGAAGCTCCAAAACAAGTTGAGAACCATGGTGTGGGGCACATTGGGACAGTCGTTTCAGAATGAAGACTGTGGCCAGCATGAGGAAGTCAGAAGCCCTTTTCTGTCCTATCTCCTGCCCGATGTGTGGGACCACCCACATGGGTGAAATGAATTCACTTTTCTGTTTGCTCCCAAGTAGATGCCTCCTTCAAGTCTTCCACATGAATTCCCACAGAGCTTCATAAAGGCTTGTAAAATTTAATTAACTTAGGTCTATGCACACAGGAGTAAGTAATGTCCCATTTTACACATTCCGTACCCAAAGCACAATGACTTGGCTAACCCATGCTGCCTACTATGACAGAGCCAATGTGGAACTGGATTAGAACTCAGCTCTGCAATGCTGCCATCTTGTCATCTTTTGGGATGGATTTTTCCGGTTTCTTATATACCTGTGGCTCCCATCAGTGGGAAGAACCATATTCTAGATATCAATAAGTCTAGAAGAAACTCACCATCCTGGAACCTCCAAAATGGAACCCTGTAATGTTTCCCTGTCAGGTACACTCACGGTTTCACCTTCTTTCATTTTTACTGGTGTCATCGTGCTTAGTTACAGTGTGGGTCTATAAAGTGCAGCCCTTCCCAGCCACATGTACTAACTGCTTGAGGACGTGTGCACTGTCTCTCCTTGACCATCACAGAAACTGGTTTTGACCATCTTGGTCAAAAGGCATCATCAGTACATCCTGAGTGGAGCTTCAATCTAAGGATGTCACCCTGGTTCTAGAGGGAGACCCCTGAGGGGAGGGGCTCCTCTTCCCTTAGCTGCAGCATCATGATGTCCACTGCGGGAAGGGATCTGTTCTTCTAGCACCAACCACACAGCTAAAGGAAGTCTCTCTGTCTCTCCCCTGGGCCTTAGACATTTGAGAGAAATAATACAAAAACAGAAAATTTTTTTTAAAACTTGGGGCCGATTGACCCCGTAGGGAGATACCACATCAGTTCCTGCTGCCCGGAGCCCCAGAGAACGCTATGCCTATTGTTTCTAAACTTGATTCTTGATTTTCTTTCAATCCAGTGAATTTCTCTCCAATAAATTCCCTTTTCCATGTTAACAGAAAGTTTCCTTTTTGCTTGTAACCATAGAATCCTAAGGGCTACCCACCGCTCCCGCCCCCGCACCAAGAGGGAGATGGTGAGGACCATAGACCCATAGACCCAGGGAGGAACTGCCAGGAAGTATGAGGAAACAAAGAGGTGTGTGGAGCCCATGTGCCCACGGCTGGTGGCTCCCCACCCGGAGTCCTGGGCATCAGGTCACCAATAGCGTTCTTAAATGTTTCCCCCCCAAATTTTTCTTAATTCCCCCATTTAAGCACAGGAAAGCTGCCCTGTCTATATTTCAGTTGTTTGCTCTTAGCTAGATTTTCATCACCTAGTGTAGTGATCCTTGCTACTTCAGAAGGTCTAACTGGAAGCCTCCAATTAATAGAAGTGGAGAAATGAACTAAACGTTGTTTAATCAATGAAGCTTGGTTGGCCACATCTTCATGAAAAAATATAAAGACGTTTCGAGGAGATTTTTTAATAGTTCAGAGCACAACTTCCAAGCAGGATGCTGGCTGCTGAGTGTGTAATGCAGGTCACTTGATCAGAATGGCTGTGTGTGACCAGACCAGATGGCCATCACCTTCTCCAGACCCTTTCATTTCTAGAAGGACAGTGAGCTCCCCTGTATCCTTGAAAATACAATTCAACATCCATGTCATCTCCCTGGAACCTTCTCAATTCCCTCTGCTGAGGCAATCACTCCTTGCCTTTCTCCAGTACACTGAAGGCCTGTATTTTCCACTTTCCAGTTTTGTAATTGTTTCTGTCCCTCCATCTCTCCCACTAAACTGTGAACTCCTTGCCTGTGGTAGCTTTGCTTTCAGTGTGTTCACTACAGCACTTATTACAGTGTCTGACCATAATAATATGTAAACACTCAGCTAATGTTCTTTGAAGTGATTTGCTCTCCTCTCCTTGATGAACTCCCTGCACTAGGCTTTTACATCAGCATTATGCTAGGAAGAGGCCTGTGAAGCTGAATATTCATTGTGGATTCATGACTTTACTGCAACCTTAGTTAGTCTTCATTTTTTACCTTAAGTCTTATTTTGAAACCACTGCTCTCAGTTTTGTTTTGTTTTTTAATCCATCTCGCTCCACCGCAGTACAGCCAATCAATACATAAAGTAAAAAGCGTTGGAAATGGATGAAAGCCATTACTTTTTCTGGTGTTTCCCTTTGGGCCCTACCTTCAAAAATCTTTCACATCTTCCATCACTTGCTTAGAATCAGTACAAATTAGTTTCAACAATTACGTAGTTTAAGATCAACTATAAGTATCTCTTTGATCCCAAGTTAAAGATGCCATGCTATTTCATACCGTGCCTTCATGTGTTTACCCATGCTCTGTTTCTCCTGTTCCCTGGACTGCTGCTGTGTCACACAAAGTAATTTGCTGGTCAGACTTTACCGTGGGAACAGGTCTTTCCTTCGGGGTTGTCTGCATACCATGGCCGCAGGGATTGAGATTGTTCCACACCTGGGGTTAGGTATTGAAGTTTTTTCTCCTTTTGACATTTTTGTTAAAATTCATAGGAAGGGAAATAGCTCTAAAGGAGAGGATTACTATTTCATGAAACTGACATCTTTATGCCTTCTGGTATTCATTAGCAATTTAATTTAAGGTAAGGTTTCTCCCACTTGGGCTGACAGAATGGCTCAAGTTTTGCACTCAGCTACCTCAGTTCTGTATGTACCTACTACCAGTACCGAAAGGAAGTTACTAAACATAATTTCGTGTGTGCTGCCTTAGCCATTGAGAATCTTACTCCTGGCCCAGTGAACATTTCCGGATGTTCATCACTGCAAGTCAGCACTGTTAAAATTAGAATCTCAGGGGCTTCCCTGGTGGCGCAGCGGTTGAGAGTCCGCCTGCCGATGCAGGGGACGCGGGTTCGTGCCCCGGTCCGGGAGGATCCCGCATGCCGCGGAGCGGCTGGGCCCGTGAGCCGTGGCCGCTGGGCCTGCGTGTCCGGAGCCTGTGCTCTGCGGCGGGGGAGGCCACAGCAGTGAGAGGCCCATGTACCGCAAAAAAAAAAAAAAAAAATTAGATTCTCACTTCAGTAAATGTTCACGTAAAGCACATCCATGATGCAGGATAATGAGTTTCAGAGGCTCCTGTCTAGGTCCCAATTCCAATTAACCTGTGGCAGAGAGATCTGCATAAGAAATGTCAACAGGAAAATGAAGCTGGTGGATTTGGGCAGAAGAAATGATTATAAATCACCCTGGTGGAACCCATTCATCAGTGCCTATTTCTGTTGTGTGAAGGAATTGTTTTTGCAAACGAGTGTTTGTCAGCCCACTCAAATATTCTGCAAACATAATATACTGTCTCCCAAAGGTTGACTGAATGAGTCACTAGTGAGTAAAAGTAAGTGATCTCCCCACTCATTAATCTACAGATCCTAAATATGTGTTTGTAATGCTCATGCTAACTGAGAACAAAGACAATAGCCAAACTTCCTGTTGTTATATTAGCAGGCTCTGTTGTTGCCCATCACTTTATAGTCTATGGTTGTGCTACGTAGAGGGTGTCTTGACTCAAAAACTCTTTTTAGCTGAGCAATATGAACTAGGGACAAAGGGAATGGAGACACCGAAATCCCAGTGAGACCCCATTTCTCCACTGGATCATAGATGGTTCGCTTTCTGCACTGTGCCCCAGACGTCACCTCGGTTAACCTGAGGGTTATAGCAGTGAACAAGAGAGCCAATAGTTCCTGCCCTCTTGGAGATTAAGTTCTAGAGGAGGAAGCCAGAAAATAAAGAAAATAAATAATTTAGTAGGTGAATTTGCAGCAACATGGATGGACCTAGAGATTATCATACTAAGTGAAGTAAGTCAGAAAGAGAAAGACAAATACCATATGATATCACTTTATGTGGAATCTAACATATGACACAAATGAACTTCTCTACGAAACAGAAACAGACTCACAGACATAGAGAACCGTCTTGTGGTTGTCAAGGGGGAAGGGGTGTGGGGGAGGGATGGACTGGGAGTTTGGGATTAGCAGATGCAAACTATTATATATAGAATGGATAAACAACAAGGTCCTACAGTATAGCACAGGGAACTATAGTCAATATCCTGTAATAAACCATAATGGAAAAGAATATGAAAAGGAATGTATATATGTATAACTGAATCATTTTGATGTACAGCAGAAATTAACACATTGTAATAAATCAACTATACTTCAATAAAATAAATTTTAAAAATAAAAATAATAAATTAGCAGGTGAGAAGGGTAATGGAGACACATGAAGCAGAGAAGAGGGGCAGGGAGCCTCAATCTGAAATGAGGTGGGAAGGCCTCCTTGGAAAGAGTGGTATTTGAGCAAAGATTTGAAGGAAGGGAGGGAGAGATCTGAAAGCTTTTGGATATCTGGGGTGAAAGGCATTCCAGGAGGAAGAGCAAAGTCAAGATTCTGAAGTGTAGCTGGAGAAGATGAACAAGGACAGGTGGGGTCAGAGGCGTGGGGTTGGGGGCCCTTCTATACCTGGAGGGTCTCTGTAAGGGCTTCAGCTTCTGCTCTGAGATAGTTGAAAGGACAAAGTATCTGTATTTGTTCATTATGAGGAGATCTTTAGATTTCCTCTTGACGTGCTATGGTAATACCTTTGATTTCTTTTGGGTAAAAAGTAAAATTCAAGTAAGGAGGACCAGAAAAAGACCTTTCATTGTTTATTAAATAGAAATAAAGTATCACGCCAGACAGCCAAGTTAAAGAGAAATCAAAAGGCAAGGGCTTTACTCGGTTTCCTTAATCACTTCATAGGTTTACCTGCTCAGGCTGCTTAGGAGGTTTTGAAGACTACAGATGCATGCAAGCTGGATGTGCATTGCAATTTGGAAATCCTCCTGCTGAGTAGGCAGCCGAAGAGTGGGGTGCAAAGCTCCTTACCAGAAATAGATGTGGGAGAGGGTACTGAGAACTATATAGACTAGCGCCTTATGGTGTTGTGGTGCAAAGAGCACAGAATTTAGAGTCAGAATAGCAAACGGAAGCAGAAACCAGAATAATTTTCCATTACTGAGCACTGACTCTGTGCTGGGTCCGCTACTTCCATCACCTCTTTTCATCTTCATAACAAGGCTGGGAGTCGGTATTATGAGCCCATTATTAATCATGAAGAATGAGACTCAAAGAGGTTGAGTCATTTGCCTAAGGTTACAAAGCTAGCATGACAGAGAGAGAGCTTGAGACCAGGACTGTCGGGCTGAAGCCCCATTTATTTCTTTCAGTGGCACTCTGCTGCCTGGGGCCTGGCTCTGTCATCACTGTTCATTGGTTTTTTCTATGTGCTTGTGTATGTGTTTATATTTTATTTTTATATTTTTACATATTTATTTACACACATTTGTATGTTATATATATGCATTTGTTTATATGTTATATATAAACATACAATATGTGTATGTTTATATATATTTATTGTATCTATATATAAATGTATAATAGATTCCATAGTCTAGAATGTGTATTATATTAATATATACCACATATAACTGAATACAGTATTTATATACACATAAATATGTTTACACAGGTAATTGCCAAAATACATGAAACTTGAAGGTTTTATTCACTTTAATTTGGATTTTTCTTAAAAAAACACTTTTTTATTGTTGTAATGTTTATAAAGAAATCCCTTGGGTTAAGAAATTAATATTAAATAATAAAATCATTTCTCTCCAAAGCCAAATCTGTCCTTCCTAATACGTCCCTCAATAGAGGACAAAGTTTTATCTGTTTTATGTGACATTTTAATTGGAATGGGGTTGCTGATAGTAAAAGTTTCCAGTAATCAAGAGTTCATTTATGTTGCTTTATTTGCTGTCTTTAGTCTTTATCTTACCTAATTTCTAATGAAAAATTCTTTTCAAAAACTTTTCCTGCTGTGTTAGATATACATGTGGAAAAAGTACCTTCATTGTGGGAAAAAACAGAAAATACAGATAAACAAACAAAAATTACCTGTAATTTTACCACCCAGAGATGATCACTGCTAATGTAAGAGTGTATAAAGTCCAGGTTATTTAAAGCATCTAATTTTTAAATACTGTTTTCACTTATTCATACATTCAACAAATAATTATTGAGCACAATAATTAGTAAATGCCATTGTTTAGGAAAACTCCTTGAAACAAAGATCTGAGTTTCTTTTTATTACCAAAACTCCCGGGAAACAGTAAACAACTTGTAATGATTGCAGACTTAACCCCAGTCTACTCTGACTGCTCTAGGCTAATTAGCTTGAGGTCTCGACGCTGATGGGTGGATTGACAGTTTTTATCAGGGATATCAGAAACGTTCCTTAGAAAGCCATAAAGTTGGTCCAGTGCAGATAAAGCAGGCTTTGCTCTACCACCTGGTGACCTGGGAAGTGAAGGACGACTTATGGAGCACACAGAACAATTATCCTCATCCCGAGACATGCAAGAGTCTGGGCAATGTCTGCCTCTTCTCCCCCCCCCAACCCATTTTTATGGGCCTAGACATGCTCCAGAGGCTGGCAGATCACAGCACATTCTGGCTGTGCTTATTAGCTATGTGCTCTTGAACAGATAATATAATCTCTCTATGCCTCAATTTTCTCATCTATAAAATGGGAAAAAACTGCACAGGATTGTCATAAGGAACAAATAAAATATAGTGCATAAAGCATCTGGCACTTTGTCATGGTAGCTGTAATAACTATGATTATTATTTTAGGAACAAAATCATGCATGGGATATCATGAGTTCTTTTCACTTCCCAGCTTCATAGAATATATGACTGTTGTAGGGAGTTGGGTTTTTTTTTTTTTTTTTTTTGCGGTACGCGGGCCTCTCACTGTTGTGGCCTCTCCCGTTGCAGAGCACAGACTCTGGACGCGTAGGCTCAGAGGCCATGGCTCATGGGCCCAGCCACTCTGTGGCATGCGGGATCCTCCCGGACCAGGGCACGAACCCGCGTCCCCTGCATCGGCAGGCAGACTCTCAACCACTGCGCCACCAGGCAAGCCCAGTTTTTTAAGATTACCTTAGTCATAAATAGCTGTAAATATGTTGTTGTGTGGTCACACTTGGAAGCTTCTATCAGTATCAGCATTAGGAACGAGGATGCCAGAAAACCTAATAAAGTTCAGGGCTAACCAGGGCTGGATGAGATAATATGCCTCCCTATGACCTTAATTCTCACCTGTGCCTAACACCTGTAGCTGTAAATGAGGAGGGAATCTCAGGACTGGGATATGATATTCCTGAGGCTTCCCACGGGTACCACGAGGAATGGGAAGGAATGTTGAGGTGGTGGGCTTCTGAGCATGGAGTGATACTTACACCGGGTGCTGAGAATTTCACTGGGGATTTTGAATTTTGGATCTCTCTGGGTTCAGACCATTTCCTGAGTGCCTGTCTTGAGGGTGACCCATCTAACACAGAAGATAATGACCAATGATCAATAAGTGTGGGGTTTCCTCCAGTGTTTCTCAGTGGGGGGGGGGTGTCTCTGTGATGGCAGAATAATGGCCACCAAAGATGTCCACTTCCTAACCCCTAGAACCTGTGAATATGTTATGTGGCATGGCAAAGGGAGTTGCAGTTGCAGATGAAATTAAGATTGCTAATCAGCTGACCTTGAGTTGGGGAAATTACCCTGGATTCTCCAGATGGGACTAATATAATCACAAGCATCCTTACAAGTGGAAATGGG
This sequence comes from Tursiops truncatus, assembly GCF_011762595.2. NCBI lineage: Eukaryota > Metazoa > Chordata > Mammalia > Artiodactyla > Delphinidae > Tursiops > Tursiops truncatus. Next base: position 47,202,778 of record NC_047039.1, read on the forward strand.
AGAGACAGAAAAAGAGATTGGAATAATGCAGTGGGAGAAGGACTCAACCCGCTATTGCTGGTTTTATAGAAAGAGGAAGGAGGCCAGAAGCCAAGGGATGTGGGTGACCTATAGAAAGCGAGGAAATAGATTCTTCCCTAGAGCCTCCGGACAGGTATCAGCCCTCTGATACTTTGATTTTAGCCAGGTGAGACCCATGTGAGACCCCTGACCTACAGAATTGTAATGTGATAAATTTATGTTAAGCCTCTAAGCTTTTGGTAGTTTCTTACAGCAGCAATAAAAAACTAATACAGGCATATAAGCATTTTGAGCAGCATAATTCTCTGTTATGTCAGACTGCCCAAAGCATTCTAGTGCCTATAGCATCTCAGGCTCTGACCATTAATGCTGCCAGTCATTGCATCATCCAGCCACACACACACACACACACACACACACACACACACGCACTTCCACAGGCACCATAGGAGAGTATACCACCCCTGGTTGAGAACTGTCTCCTGAGCAAGAATTCATTGTCTCTCTCTCTCTCTTTCTTTCTTCTTCTGGTTTTGGAGCTCAGGGACTGAGTCCTGAAGTCCCAAATTACATATGCCTTCCCCCTTCCTATTCTCTTTCCTTTTCTCAAACTATGAGGAACAATTATACTGTATAAGATGTAATAGTACAATTGAGCCAAATAAGGTAAGATATTTATTTTCAGGTTACCAGGGTAAGGGTATTTAGAAAGCCCAGCATGCTTCGAGATAGACCAATGAAATATGACATTCCTATGTGCACAGCATTGTATTGGGGCTGGGGCCATACAAAGATGGAAAAGGCCTGGTCCCTGAACTAAGGGCACTCCAGCTTAATGAAGGAAAAAATTTTGCAGTAATAACCATTATAGGAATTAGCAAATAACTGAGGCCATGGAAGAGAAGTTGTAGATCTGGGCATGTGAATGAGTACGTGTGTGTGTGTGTGTGTGTGTGTGTGTGTGTGTGTGTGTGAGAGATACTGTGGGTTGCACAGGAAGGGGACCATTATTTCTAATTGGCAAGAATAGAAAATATTTCATAAACTCAATGGCATTTGAACTAGACCTTAAAGGGGGAGTAGGACTTTGACAGGTGGAGAAGAGAAGCACAGACATGGAGATATGAAATGTTTTATGTTTTAAAGAAATTGCTCTCAATCTACTGCTTATATCCTAGGAAAGCAGCAGAGCGTAGTGCTAGAGCATCTGGGCTATATGATCTCATACAGCTCTGGGATCAAGTCCTGACTCTTACTTACTAGCAGTATGATATTAGGAATGACTTACACGCTCTGAGCCTCACCTTCCTCATCTATAAAATGAAGGTAAGAGTCTGGTGAGATTGAAAAATAAAATAGGCTGGGAGGTTATGGAGTGGTAGGAGATGATATTGAAAAGCAATCATGTTAGGATGTTGGCAGTGAAAAACTGGGATCATAAATCACTTCAATAGTTGATGGCTATCTATCATGTCCAGGCACTACGTGGCAGGCTGGGGAGGCAAAGATGAATCAGTGGCTGTCTCCACATCCAAGGAGCTGCCATTGTGGCCAGGAAGACAGATGTGTAAATTAAAACATTGTAAATGGAGTGGGAAGTGGAGAAGAATAGAATTAGTGTCAAAGCACCTCCAGGCTACTGAGGTGGAAGTGGGTGAGAAGGAAACGTCCCAGAAGGCTTCCTGGGGGAGGCACTGTCAGAACGAGCGGTGGGTTTAAGGATGGTTGTCTAGGGTCACAAGGTGGAGAAAAGCATTTCCAGGCAGAGGGAGCAGCATGACGTGGCTGGTAGACCACAGGCAGCACGGAACAGCTGGGATGTCAAGTGCTGGCTGGGCCGGGAGAAGCCCAGTAGGAGGCTCCACAGGAGGAAGAGGTCCTTCTGGCAGGCTTTCCAGGCCATTCCAAGGAGCTGACACTCCGGTCTGTAGGTCTCAGGACCAGTGAAAGGCTTCACCAAGGAAGAGAGAGAAGGCAATTTAGAAAGCTCCTTGGACCATAGTGGAGGATGGATGAAGAGCTCCAAGATGAGAAGCAAGAACACCCTTGAAGGGACTTCCCCAGTGGTCCAGTGGTTAAGAATCCGCCTTCCAATGCAGGTGACGTGGGTTCGATCCCTGGTCGGGGAACTAAGATCCCACATGCCATGGGACAACTAAGCCCACACACCACCACTAGAGAGCCCACGTGCCACAACTACTGAGTCCAAGCGACACAACTAGAGAGAAGCCCATGCACTGCAACAAAAAGCCCACACACCACAACTAAGACCCCGTGCAGCCAAATAAATAAATAAATATTAAAAAAAAAAAAAGAATACCCTTGAAGAGGCTATTAGAGAAGCTCAAGAACACCTGGTCCAGGGTGCAAACGTGGGGATAGAGAGAATTGAGGAGGTGAACCAGTGATCAGGAGGTGGCATCTCCAGGATGTGGTGACCAGTCAGACCTGGGCAGCGAGCACAAAGGCCTAGGATAGCTCCAGGCCTGTGGCTAGATGCTGGAATCATTATTGAAGAAAGGGAATGTGGGAGAAAGAATGGACCTGGGTGGGGGAGTAGAAATGGTAACTCACAGCCCGTTCACTTTTGAACATTTTTATTTTGAGACACCTGAGGGAAATAACCAGGTTGGAGAACAAATGGCTTTGGCAAGATTTCTGTCATTATTTTAGCAACTTCCTCCTTTCATTATGATTCTTGAGATTTTATTTTGTCTTTTTATATGATAACTCATTTAGGTTATGTGTTTAAATCGCAGGGAAATTGAGTTACGTCTCACTAGTAGTGGCATCTAGATTTATCAATATCTCAGCTGAAAGAACAGAGCCCAGTTATACAAACATAAAAGTGCCTGATCTTTATTAATTTGTACTGTTTTATTTCAGATATTTTAAGAAAAGTGAATTGTTTGTGTAGCTCTGTGAATGTGCACATAAATAGCACCTGTCGTGGCCACACTGTGCTTTATAATAGATAAAATGTTCTGAACAAAGAACAGGGCCCCACTTAGGGAGCAGTTTACTGTCTGAAACCATGAAAGGCACCAAGTAATATAGCCTCAGGGAAAAGGACAAGATGTCCTGCATTGAACAAAACTTAGTGGTTTTAGTAGCCCTTTAGAGTGGAAAAAAATCTGTTAAGGAAGAGAAAGTGCTATTTTATTACTGGTACATGCTGTTCCCATGAATCGTTAGAAATAAATATATGCTCTCTACACTACTTGGCTTTAATTCACTTACATTCCCTTTTTAATCAAAAATGTTTCAATCTCTGCACTAAAAATGATGGCTACTTTATAGTTGCATGGACAGAGCTAGAAATAATTTTTATTTTCTTATGACATCAGAGGGAGCTTGCACTGGTCCTTAACCACTCTATACCACCCAAATTAACTCACATTTTTCTCATGTTTAATTGAGGTAATGAAAACAAGGTCCCTGTACCTCATTTGGAAATAATGAGAATGAATAAGATGTGCCACTGAAGCATTCGAAGAAGAAAGCATTCTATTAATTATAAAATATTTTATCAAAGCTAACCATTCATCCTGTGCTTTCCATTACTTTTTACATGTATTAACTCATATCATTATCCTTACTTTTTACAGATGAGGAAACAGTAACCTAGGGAGGTTAAATGATTTGCCCAATGTATCGTAGCTCATGTGTTGCCATTCCGGGGTTCGTACTTACTTTTGCCTGATGCCCTTAGAGAATGCTACAACCAATCTATTTCAATTTGTGTCTATCAAGTCTAGATCACTCACAGTGAACGGTTCCCTTCTTCTCACTATGGAACCACCAGCCACCCAGTTACCCAGGTCAGAAACCTGGGCTTCCCAGCTGACACCCTGTCATACTTACCCCAAATCCAGTGTGTTGGCAGTTCTACAAGTTTGCCTGCCCAGCACTTCTCAAAGTCATCAATCTCTTCTCATTCCCACTGTCAAGCCGCCTACATTTCCTCCTAGATAGTAGCATCTCTTCTGCATACTCTCCATCTGTCCTTGCACCACTTCAACCCCCATTCCCCGGGGCCATGTTTGGGAAACTCACCTCTGATAGATTGTATCATTCCCCTGCCTAACCCCTCTCACTGGCTTTCCTTGAGAGCAAACGATCAGATGTAGATAAGAGTGAGGACCTATGATGTCACTAACCACAGCCAGGCAGCCTTGATGTTCTGGGAGGGGACGGCGTATCTGCACGATCAGAGAACCTGCGGTTTCAATTCCAGGTGTGCTAGTTTCTTAGGGCTGTCATAACAAAGTACCACAAACCAGGTGGCTTGAAACAACAGAAATGTATTCTCTCACAGTTCTAGAGGCCAGAAGTCTGAAATCAAGGTGTTGGCAGGGCCACACTCCCCCTGAAGACTCTAGGGAAGTGTCCTTGCCTCTTCCTAACCTCTGGTGGTTGTTGGCAATTCGTAGCGTCCCTTACCTGGCAGCTGCCTCACTTCAGTCTCTGCCTTGTCATCATATGGCCACCTTCTGTGTTTGTGTATGTGTGTGTGTGTGTGTGTGTGTGTGTGTGTGTCTGTGTCCTCTGAGTCCAAATCTCTCTCCTGATGAGAACATGAGCCTTCAAATTTAGGGACCACCTTAATCCAGTATGACCTCACCTTAACCTGAGTACATCTGCAAAGATCCCATCCCAAATAAGGTCACATTCAGAGGTACCAGGGATTAGGACTTCAGCATGTCTTTGTCGGGGGGACACAATTCAACCCACTACACCAGGTTTGCCCCCTGGCTTTGAACATCTTTAAACTTTGGATTTCTCATTTATACGACAGGAATGCCAGTATCTAATTTCCAGGGTAACTGTGAACAGTAATTGAGATAATGCACATAAAATGTTTATCACAGTCCGTCTCATAGAGACTACTCAGTAAATGGCCGCTATGATTTATTGCCAGACTTTTTCCTTTAAAAAAGTATCGGGCTTCCCTGGTGGCGCAGTGGTTGAGAGTCCACCTGCCGATGCAGGGGACACGGGTTCGTGCCCCGGTCCGGGAGGATCCCACATGCCACAGAGTGGCTGGGCCCGTGAGCCATGGCCGCTGAGCCTGCGCGTCCGGAGCCTGTGCTCCGCAACGGGAGAGGCCACAACAGTGAGAGGCCCGCGTATCGCCAAAAAAAAAAAAAAAAAAATTATCTGCAAACTAACCCCTGTTCTAAGTGCACCAAGGAAACTTGATATTTAAAGAAATCCTGCATCAAATACCCTGTGAAACAAAGCAAATAATTGTCTCTACTTTGTGTTTTTATTCTGATTTCTGTATTTTGAGTCTCCTGATGGTAGGATAGATACATGGACTGTCATAAAACAAACCAAAATTTAAACTCAAACGTTTATGCAAGGGTGCTAATCTATGTGTGATGTGAATTCAGACTAAGCCTGCAGAGAAGCTGGTTGAGGAAATCCATCCATCCCCCTATGGGGTCACAACCCTTCAGTGCTCAGGACAGCAGAAGCTTCTAAGCGCAGCCCTGCCAATCTCTTTTGTTTCCAGCTGTCCAGCTGCTTATTAGAAAGAGATGGGAAATTGGAGGGGAAATCATCCCTGCTTGCAAATTCAGATCCACACCCCGATGCGCTGCTCGCTGCCAGGTTTGTTGCTAGAAGCTTCAGTGCCTTGCAGGAGATCTCAGAGGCCCTGGGATTGCCTGTGACAGCACCAACCACAGTGCCAGGCATTTGTGCACACAGTTTAATCAGCGCAATTGGGTGAGGTTTCGGCAGACTCCAGTACAGAGGGTGGCAGAAATGCTTAATGAGAGAGAAAATGAGAGCCTCGCTGGAAAGCGGGATGGGCACAGTAAAGCTATTTCTCACACTCAGAAGCTGGAGTTGACCCCTGCCCTCCGACAGCTTGTGGAATGTAGACCCAGGGCTTTTCCTACTGTTCTGATCCACCCCCGTGTCCCCAAGAGTCTATTCTGCTGCCAAGTCAGGAAGCATTTTCTGTCACTAACCTTTATGGTTGACAGGGCAGGGAGGCGAGCAGCTTATCCTGGTAGGGGGAATAGAGATGGAAGAGATGCCTGCCTGTGCGTTGTGCTCTCCTCCATTATCTGTGAAAAGAGGCCACCTGAACTCGGGTTTGTTTGAAGCCATCAGAAGGCTACTGCTCTAGAACTTTGTTGTAACTGGGACAGCAGCACAAAGATCAGCTTCAGAGACTCACTTCCCTCTTTGGACACTCAGTAGCTATGTGGCCTTGGACAAGTCTCTTGACCTCTCTGAGCCTCTGTTTCCTCATCCGTGAAATTAGGGTAATGATACTTCCCTTGCAGGGTTGTCATGAGGGTTAAATGAGATGGCGTAAATAAGTAAAAAGTGCTCGGTGAATGTTGGATTCCACCTTTCCCTTTCCCTTTCCAGGGAATGGGTCAATATATTGAAAACTTAACCATTTACCTGCTTTGCAGGTGATAAATGCAGACTGTATCTTAAGTTAGAAACCTGTTTCCTCTCAAAATTATGAAGATAAATTAATATTTTGTTTAGCATATACTATGTACTATTCCCGCATTAATTTTATAGGTATGGGTTTGATATTAGTGATCTAAAACCAGTAGGACCTGGAATACACACACACACACACACACACACACACACACACACACACACACAACTCTTAGGGCAGTAGATGAGACCAGTGAGCAAGTTAACTGTGAGAGTACAACATAAATGCTGATAAAAAATGTTCAGAAAATAAGCATTAAATCAAACAGAAATGGCTGGGGACAGAGTGCTTTTTTGAGAATAGGTGTTACTTTTTAAAGGAGAAGTGGAAGAAACATTCTGGGCAGGAGGGACAGCCTGTATGTACCGAGACGAGACAATGAGGATTGGGTCTCCAGGTTCAGGGACCACAGGTGGCTCGGCATGCTTCGTGGGAGAATCAGCATCAGCCTTGGTCTCTGCCCAAGGGCTGGTAGATTAGTTGGGGGAAGTGCACATGCCTTGGAGGGCACCATGATCGCTGCAAACTGAGCAGAACAGACAGAAGTGTAACTCAAGGAGAGAGAACTTTAAACAAGCAGCATGGCTCCTTCTGTGTACCAGGCACCATGCTTGTGCCCTCAAGAATCATACAGTCTCGTGCTGTGCTGTCCAGTACGTGTCTTTACTGAGCCCTTGAAATGTGGCGAGTCCAACTGAGATGTGCTATAAGTATAAAACGTACTCTAGCTCTCAAAAGACTTGGGACAAAAAATGTCAATATCTCATATCTCATTACTAATTTTTATATTGATTACATGTTGAGATTATACTAATGTGGATATACTGGGTTAAGTAAAATAAATGATAATAACAACTTTTACCTCTTATTACTTTTTTTTTTTTTTTTTTTTGCGGTACGCGGGCCTCTCACTGTTGTGGCCTCTTCCGTTGCGGAGCACAGGCTCCGGACGCACAGGCTCAGCGGCCATGGCTCACGGGCCCAGCCGCCCCGCGGCATGTGGGATCCTCCCAAACTGGGGCACGAACCCGCGTCCCCTACATCGGCAGGTGGACTCTCAACCACTGCGCCACCAGGGGAGCCCTCTTGTTATTCTTTAAGTGTGGCTACTAGAAGATTCACAGTTACAAGTGTGACTCACATTATATTTCTATTGGACAGCGCTGGTCTTGAGATTGAAAGGTCTTTGCCTGGGGTAGCAGAGAAGGACAGGAGCTTGAACACTACTGTGGAAAATGAGTAGGGCTCAGGTGCACAAAAAGGAAGAGAAAGGATTTTCCAGAATAAGGAGAATGATATGTGTGTAAGCACCAGGAGGAATGTGCAAGGCGTATCTAGGGAATCATGAGTAGGCTGTCTGCATGCAGCAGGTGAAAAGCTCTCCATGGTGTTTTGATAAAATGACATATGTTGGTCATGCACTCTCAGGTATGTTGTTAGGCTTCATATGAATGATAAATAGGAAGAAGTGTCCGTCACTGGCAGTAACAATGGAAATTTACAAGGAGATTCCCTGATTTTTCTCTTTGGATGGGTTTGTAGTCAAGGGTTGTGCTAGAGAACATTAAAATGCTATTTCATGATTAAAGTTTTGGAAAAAATGAGAGGGTTGATGACTTTTGTCGTGCCCCTTATTTGAACTTCCTCAACCCAGTGACTTCTTGGAGTTATAAATATAAATGTGCCAAGGAATATATGGATGAAAGCACAGGAGACAGACCCCTACGTGAGGCTCTTAACAGGGGAATTAAGAAATGCCTCTATTCTCTCATGATGACAGCCTGTGAGACAACACTAGAAATGCCCCACGTGGAGCAACAAGAGATATTGAGCTGACCTGTTCCAACATGGTATCTTTTTATTCTTGTGTTTAAAGTACTTAGAAGAAAGATCCCTGCACATAATGATTTTATAATAATTGCTCGCTCTTCCTTAACCATCAAAAGGATGATAAAAAGCAAGATCCTGCCTTGATATTGTACGATGTGCTTTATCTAGTCGTTTATATAGAAATATCTGTGATATTTGGGGGTTCATACTCTACCATGGGCGATGTGATAAGGACTTGTCAGTTACATAATTAATGTCATAATTAAATAATAAATACACAAAAGACTGGGATATGAAAATACATAAATAAGGGTAAATTACATTGTGGTATTGGATGAGGAGGAATTACAAGAAAGGTTATTTAAACCAAAGTGCTCGTAATGGCAAGATTTTTACCCTGTTTCTCTTAGCTAGCAAACCCACAGGATCACACAGGTAGACTCTCTCATGACGGAGGAGGTCAGTTCATTCCCAAGTGGGAAGTTCTGCCAAAATGTTCAAAAACTTATCATCTGACGGGGATCACTAGCTGGTAGACTCTGGTGTACCAGCAACACCCCAGTGAGCCAGAATTACCACATGTCTGAGCTCAGCCAGACCTGAGTTCCAAGTCTGGCTTTGCCATTTACTAGTATGTTACCTTGAGAAAATTACAAAACCTTTCTAAGCCTTTCTAAGCCTCAGCTTCCTTTTCTGTAATATGGGAGAGTAACACTACTTGTCTTATAAGCGTCCTGAGGACTACATGAGATTAGGTTTGTAAAGTGCCCGATGCCAAAGGTTTGCAAGCTCGGTGGTGGTTGTGCTGGGGGTTCTAATATAAGCTTTCCTTTTGCAAGAGGAATCAGGAAACTGCCATTCCAGAATGAATTGCTTTTGCCCCAAGGCTTCTAAATCTTCCAGTTCCTAACACAGTACTTTCCCAGCTGCTCCCATAATAAAGAGTGAGGCACTCTGAAGTAGCATTGTTTCGATCTTTCTTTCCACTTCCTGGCTACTCCCTCACCTATCCCTCTTCTCAGGAAGACTTGCAGCCATCTCCCCTTTCTTCCCCTCACTCCTAAGGTTTAGAGATTTTTAAGAACTTTCCCATTTCTTAGATATCTGCATGGAGAACACTTTAAATTATTCACTTGAGGGGGGATAGGTGTTTTTCTTGGTGCCCTGAATCAAAACTGGCCTGTGGTGATCATCAAGAGAAAGGATAAGGTGTGAGGATAAATATAAATACACTGAGACATTAAGGGTTAAGTCATCCCTAAGAACTAACCCCCCCCCGACGCCCCACCCCGCCAGTGCACCTACTTATATGAATGAGTCACTTCTGCTAAAAATAGTGACATCCTTAAGAAGAAATGGTAAAACAATAATTACTTAGACAGCAGCTTCCTCCACCTGCTTCCCTGGGCAGGATGTAAAGACAGAGGCTCTGAGATGGTCCAGAGGGTAGAACAATCAGGGGATCCTCTGTGACAAAGGAAGACTTTCAGGTCTATACCTTTCATCTGTTTGCTTTTTAGTTCTTTTTTATCTGGAAGAATTGCAGCTTGCCAAGTAGCCAGCCTATTTGCATTTAAAAGGGACTTGGTCGCCTCACAATTCCCTGCCTGTTCACCTTAAAAATGAAGCTAAGGTCCTGTAGTTTTAGGCTTTGATGGTAATGGAGGCCGGGACTTGAGCTCCTGCTTGGCTGTCCTCCTGATGGTATTCACGAGAAGTGCGTGAGCATATTTGAAAATCCTGACCCCCAAGGACACTGGCTTCCACTTGTCCCATTCTGAGTGTGTTTGTGCCTCTTCAGAAAATCAGCTTTCTCAAGAGCTTACTCTTCATCACAGCTCTGCCGTTTAACACAGACCCAGCCGGTCTTACATAGCAAAAAATCAGGCATGTCATCAACACTGAAAGTACAATCTGCAGCTCTGCCCTCAGGCCAAGCGGCATTAAGGGAGTTAATAAAAGCACCGTATAAGTTTAACCTATGATGTTATCAGTATTATGACAGAGGATGAGCACTTGTGCTTTGCCACCCGGGATCCAGTTCCTAGCTTTTTCACCTTAGGAAAGTCAGGGACCCAGCAGAAAACATGTAGCACACTCAAAATAAGCAAGTGAAGAGAATGTAATGAAAGGACTGTTTCCAAAGTGTAGGGAGTTGGATTATTAGTTTCTTAGGGCTGTCATAACAAAGTACCACAAACTGAATGGCTTCAAGTAACAGAAATCTAGGGGCTTCCCTGGTGGTGCAGGAGTTGAGAGTCCGCCTGCCGATGCAGGGGACACAGGTTCGTGCCCCGGTCCGGGAGGATCCCACATGCCGCGGAGCGGCTGGGCCCGTGAGCCATGGCCGCTGAGCCTGCACGTCCGGAGCCTGTGCTCCACAACCGGAGAGGCCACAGCAGTGAGAGGCCCGTGTACCGCAAAAAAAATAAATAAATAAATAACAGAAATCTATCATCCCACAGTTCTGGAGGCTAGAAATCTGAAATTAAGGTGTTGGCAGAGCTGTGCTCCCTCAGAAACCTGGGGAATCCGTCCTTGCCTCTCCCTAGCTTCCGGTGCTGGCCAGCAATCTTTGGCATTCTTTGGCTTGCAGCTGCCTACCTCTAATCTCTGCCTCATTCTCCCTGTGTCTGTCTTCATATGGCGGCCTTCTTACAAGGACACCAGTCCTATCAGAATTCCCTTAATCCTTAACTCATTGCATCTGCAAATAAGGTCACATTCTGAGGTACTGGGAGTTAGAAAGTCAACAGGGGATACAAATCAACTCATAACAGTGGGGTTCAGGAAAGCCAGCCAAGGTCCCTCTAGCACCTGGGTCCATCGGGAGCCCTGGGTTACTGGAGCCCTCTGATACCTGTGCTATAGGAAAGGATGCCTGGCAGAGCTGTGCCTTGGGGAGAGATTGCAGCCATGCAATGAACAGTCAGGCAGGGAGGGAGCTAGAGAAATAAACGTTCTGACCTCTCTCTCTTCCCAACCTCTGATCTCGCGGATCTCCTGCTGGCACCTCCCGGTGATTGTGTCCAACAGGAAGCCCAAGGGCAGGAACCCGTTCATGCAGTCCCTAAAGGTTGGCCTCCCTGTGCATGGAGCAGGGTGAAAGGTTGAAGACTGGATGTGGAGGGGCAAACAGAGAATATTTAGCATAGCCTGTTAACTTCTCCAAGCCTCAGTTCACCTGTCTGTAAGTTAGGGATAATAATAGTGCCACCTCATAGGCTTGCTAGCTTGGTGCTCAGCAGATAATAATCATAAATATTAGCGATTGCTTTATGATGAGTTCTGGTCGTCTTCCAGTGACCCAGCTTCCAGGCCACTACCTTATGCACCTGGTGAATGTGAGAGGAATAGGTGTCATGCTTGTGAATGAACACAAATGTGCACACAGACCTTTTTCCCAGCAATGTTCTCTGATTTTCAAAGTCATAAACCCAAGTGAATGTTCTTCAACACCCGGGACCCATACTGGCCAGACGGCAGCTTGGGCAAAGGCTGGGGTAATTTCCACAGTGGAGGTAGGACCAATCCAATGCCCAAAGCACATTGTTTGGGAGATGCTATGGCTGATGCCCTCAAGAGCAGGACACAGATAACTCTCACGACAAGTAGAAATGCTGAGGTTCAGACTGAGAAGAAGACCAATTGTTATGCAGTGGGACATCGAGGAGGAGTTTTTTTTCATCTGAGAGGATTTTGTGGAAAGGATAGTATTAGGGCTGAACTGGAAAAAGTAGGACTTGGGCACATGGAGACTGGGAGGCGGGGGAAGCAACAGCCTAAGCAAAGTCAGAGTGGACCACACAAAGACCACATGGGTCAGGAGCAGACGTGGTGGCATCAATGAGAGTGAAAGGTAAGATACAAGACAACAAATAGGATTATGGAGGAAATGGGCCTAAAAACTGTAGTAATGGAGAAGGATCTAGAGTACCTGGTTGTCTGCACCAAAAGCATGGCACTCAGTACGTGATGTATCCTTGGACTGTCTAGGTCATAGCAGTTTGTCTTTCATGTTCCAAATGTAAACTGGCTCTTCTTCCCTCCTTAGAAGAAGATTGGAGATTGTCTGGAGAGCTGAGCTGAGAACAATTTTGAGTTCCTATCCGGCTGGGATCCCTGGGAGAGTCTGCTGAGATTGACTAGTGATGTCTTCTGTGGGCATGGGAGGAGGGCACGGTGGCTTGAAAACCGAACGTTTAACTTTCCAATCCGAAGCTGCCATCGTTGATTGTGAAAAAGTATCACGGGAGGCCACAAGTTCTAACTGCCCCTGCAGAGCCTAAGTCACTTTCTCCAGGCTGGATTTCTGAAACTTGGCCTGCAACTATGACAAGTGGGCCCTCCCTCCTAAATATATGCAGTTGTTTCAAGGTCCTTCTGAGATTAAGTTGAGACTCTAGTCTGGAGTTGAAAGAGGCAACTTCTGGAAGCCAGAGGTGGGTAGTTATTCTGCCACTACAAAGGTAGGAAACGCAGAGCCACCAGTCATTAAAGTGTCACCACACAGAAGGCAGCTCCCTGGGATTTTCAGGAGGGCCAGAGGGAGAGTCACCCTGGTGGAAGGAAGCCTGGGAAACAAAGAGGCCCCCTCAGATTGGTGGAGGTGGGAGGAGGTGGGAGTGGTGTGTGGTGGAATCAGGGAAGGGAATTCAGCTTTGCCTGGTGGGTGAGAGGTCCCACTGGACTAGACCCAAAAGAAGTTCGGGGGAGGGAACAGGTGACAAAAGAGAAATTGAGGCCCTTCAACTACCACAGTTGCAAAGAAGTGGGAGGAGAAACGGGTGGGAGGTGTGGAGAGATCCCAGGTGCACATCATATTTCAAAGAGGCAAAGGAACTGGAAAGAAGATGCAGAGAGATAAGAACAAGGAACATAGGAGCAGGGGGAGTCTGGTCTGTGGGCTCTGAAGGTGGGAATAAAAAATGGGAATCTTCAGGGCTTCCCTGGTGGCGCAGTGGTTGAGAGTCCGCCTGCCGATGCAGGGGACATGGGTTCGTGCCCCGGTCCGGGAAGATCCCACATGCCGCGGAGCAGCTGGGCCCGTGAGCCATGGCTACTGAGCCTGTGCGTCCGGAGCCTGTGCTCTGCAACGGGAGAGGTTGCAACAGTGAAAGGCCCGCGTACCAAAAAAAAAAAAAAAAAAAAAAAAAAGGGACTCTTCCAAACAGGACAAGTGAGAATCTGTGAAAGAGACTAAAGGCAGATCAATCCATGAGGATTTTAGAGAGTGTGTTTGGAATCCAGTAGTAATGACAGAGGCGAATGAAAAAGGAGAGTCTTGAGATGGAAAGTGAAACACTAAAGATTTTTAGATTGGCCAAAAACAAGAGAAGATCATTCTAGAGTTCTGAAGGCCAAAATAACGTAGGTCGTGATAGCCACAAACGGGATAAAATCAAATTGATATAAATTCAACAGAACTAACCACACAGAACAATCCCAATTTCCCAGCTATAAGTTTGTAGTATTTCTACTTCCATTATTTTTTAATATTGGTTGTAGTCTTGGCAACCACAGAAACTTTGTATTCTGTGCATTGTGCTATCTTACATAGCAATTTGACATAAATGGAAGTTCTCTCTATGGAAATCATCCATTCTCTGGTTTCGGAGAGAAACACAGTCTGGTTCACAGCATTGAAGCTGACAGTCTGAGGTTCGCACAAACAATTCCAAAAGTTTCAGAAATCCAGCCGGGAGAAAGTGACTCAGGCTCTGTAGGGACAGTTAGAACTTGTGGCCTCCCGTGATCCTTTTTCACAATCAACGATGGCACCTTTGGATTGGAAAGTTAAACATTGGTTTTCAAGCCTCTGTGCCCTCCTCCCATGCCCACAGAAGACATCACTAGTCAATCTCAGCAGACTCTCCCAGGGATCCCAGCCGGATAGGAGCTCAAAATTGTCCTCAGCTCAGCTCTCCAGGCAACCTTCCACCCACCAACTGTAATTGCCAGGGGACTTGAGACTCATCTGCCACCAGCCACTCTTCTTACGGATATTCATTGCTTGTGGTCTGTAACTTAGTTCTAACCTGTGATTCGTATTAGCTTGTTTTAGATAAAACAAGTAATGTAGGCAAAACAAAAGAAAATAATTTTCAGGTAATGCCAAAGTAGTCCATTCATCTTGAAATCAAAATCCCAGAGCCTCACACATCTGTAACACAGCCTCAAATTCAGAAGTATATAAAAAAGATATCCATCACTGCAGAGAGGTAAAATTCCTCACGAAGTCCATCTACCTCACTGTGGTGATGTGTGGAAAATGGTTAATGATTTAACATTCTTAATTACCCAGGGTCTTTGATAACCTCGCATACTGTCTATGTAGACTCAGGCAGAAAACTGGAAGACAGTGAGAAGCTGACCAGTGGCATTCTAGAGATGTAGAAGCTGATGGGAAGAGGGGAAGGTGTCTTCTGAGCCGTCTCTAGGAGTCCACAAAGTATTTTTAAACATGTGCAAATAATGAAAGGCTAAATTAAGAAAAAGTTAAATTGTCTAATATACTCTGTTTGCCAAGCAAGGAAGGATGTAACGAGTGTTCCTTAGAGAGGTTTCCATCAGAAATGACACTTGAAGTGAGCAGGGTTCAGTTATCTGGAAGATGCATTTTTCGTAATTCCTGTTCGATGATGTGGCGAGATAAATGAGGTATCGCGACGTTAATCAGTGAAGGATTTTCTTCACTACAGATTTACAGAGCTCCCCAGTTGTCCGAATTCCAGTCACATAAACATCTTCTAAGAAAGCACAAGAAAGATTCTCCAGTAATGAGTGCAATGATGACCGTGAGTCTGCAGCAGTCATTAAGGTGGCCAAAGGGAGCATGTCTGGGCTGAGCAAAGCAGCTGGACAGCAGTGAAATCATGAAACTGGGGTGATAAGCTGGGTGGAGGACGGTGGGGGCAGGTACAGAAGGATATTTATAGCTGAAGGAGAAAGGATCTCTGCCTTCGAGTTGTTCTTAAGTAATTACAGCGGGTGCGAAGTCCTCAGACCTACCAGACAGATTATTTTTAGGATAATATTAAACACCATATTTTGCAATGCCCCCTTTCTTTACCTGGAATGAAATTCACAGGTAATGTACCTAAGGGAGAGGGAAGGTGGACGATAACCTTCAGGTTCCTCACCAGGACAGTGAGTAGTCAGAGGAAGGGGGACCATTAACCAAGTGAAGAGAAGGGCAGGTTCTCCAGGCAGTTGGAAATGGTAGTGTGTCACCCAGGAGAAATGCACACGATTTAGGAACCCTCAGCTCTCTGGGAGCATGCAGGTGCTGCAGGGCAAGGCAGCCAGGCCAGATGTCAGGACTGCACCGAAGCCAAAGGCCCAGGCAAGACAGAAGATAAACTCATGCATATGCATATGGCAGGATGGATGAGTCTCAGAAACATATGAAAGCCAGATATAAAAGACTACATTCTGTGTGATCTTATTTATATGATAGTCTAGAAAAGGCAAAACTATAATAACTGAAAGCAGATCAGTGGTTGCTTGGGACCAAACGTACATCGCACGTCTACTACGTGCCAGGCACTGTGCTAGGCCCCAGGTATATGATGATAGAGGAATCACAAAGTTAAAGTCGGGACTTGGGATAAAACTCGACTCCAGATTCAACATTCTACTGTATTTGGACTGTTTTGTAGCAAGTTTATCAGCATGGCTACTTGGGTAACTTCAGGAGATTAACTTTTCAACTGGGAATGATACTTTCATAATGAAGAATATTAATCAGCATTGATAAATTATGAAGATGCTACTCCACTCTGGCAGGGATATTTATCCATGATGAGTGCTAGCTTGTACTTTTCTTCATTCAGCACATTTCTTCTTCTTTTTTTTTTTTATAAATTTATTTACTTTTGGCTGCACTGGGTCTTCGTTGCTGCGTGCGGGCTTTCTCTAGTTGCGGTGAGCGGGGGCTGCTCTTCATCACGGTGCACGGGCTTCTCATTGCGGTGGCTTCTCTTGTAGCGGAGCACGGGCTCTAGGCATGCGGGCTTCAGTAGTTATGGCACGTGGGCTCAGTAGTTGTGGCTCACGGGCTCTAGAGTGCAGGCTCAGCAGTTGTGGCGCACGGGCTTAGTTGCTTCGCGGCATGTGGAATCTTCCTGGACCAGGGCTCAAACCCGTGTGCCCTGCATTGGCAGACGGATTCTTAACCACTGTGCCACCAGGGAAGTCCCATTCAGCACATTTCTTGAGCACCTATCATGTGTCAGGCACTGAAAATGACAGGCATATGAATGAATCCCTATACTTAAGAGGATTATAAACTAGAAGAAGAGAGAAGACAATCTTCCTACTCTGATCATAATCAAGATGGCATGTGATCAAGTATCCTTGATACTTGAGAGAACATCAATGCACTACAGTGCTCAGGAGAGCTTACACTCACTTCTTCAGGCTGTTGAGGGGCATTTCAAAGACATTGTTTGCTCTTGATCCCTTGTTACCTGAGGCTGGGCCCTGAGAGTGAAAGGCCTCTGTCCTCAGGGAAGCAGGTTCACAACTTAGCTGTATGTGTCCATGGTTGGGAGGTGGACAGGAAGCAGCCTGAGGTGGGCTAAGTTTATCACTAGTCAGTTTCGAGGTCCCCAACTGGAACAGTGAATGTGAAGCAAAGCCAGGTGAGTTGGCTCGTAGTACGACTAGTTGAATTTTCCCCAGCAGATAATGGGACAGGGCATAAAAGGTAGAAAGCGTGGCTAGTGCAGAAGCAGAAAGAGCAGGTCATGCCACACCGTATTGTGAAAGCAAATGAGGTCATCAGGGTTTCAGATCTGTGCTGCCTACAGCTGTTAGGTCCACATCTGAGCTTGTTTCTGAAGAGGTGCCTCTTTTTCAGTTTTCGGATTTTAGAAGGTAGCACATTGTTTATCTTTGAGGCAGGTTGATTTCCTATCAATGCAAGTTGACCGCTTAGCTATGAGGTCTCTTCAAATGGAGGTTATAGCATATAGTACTCCCCTTCAGAAGTCTTTCAGGCCTGCCAACAGGACTGACTTCGTAGAAGGCTATTGATGTTGGCACCAGAAAAAAATAGAAGCTGATGTGTAAAAATATCTGTGAATTAATTCCTATTTTAGTTGTAAATCCTGTTTGCTGTTTGCTTTTCTGTTTTTATGTGTGTATGTGTGTGTGTTTGCATATATGTATGTGTATGCCATATTTTGTTTTCTTTGCAGGTCGCTTGGCTGTCTGTGAAAAACTGGTCTACTCAGGGACATTGCTGACTCTTTCTAATGAGGCCAAGGTCATGGTTTCAGTTCCCATTTGGCCAGTTAGCTTTGCTCTCTGCTTCCTTTAGTAGCCAGAGGCTGGTCCCTAATCATCACATCCAAGCTGTCTCCCATGGGATGGGAGGATGCGGGGGAAAGGCAGATTATCAGGGCTGGTCCACAACTGCAGTCAAGCTTATGGTCAGCCAGAGGCCTCCGGAAATGTTAGCTATGATCTCTCATCAGGTTGTTCTTTGTCTTCATGTGAACCGCTTCTTAATTTTCTCTGGGTTGGGTCCCTGCAGAAATCTGTTTTAGGCTCCATTCTCTTAACCAGTAGACTAGATTATTTCAGCATCCATCTTCTTTACCCCAGAGTAGACTGCTGGGACCCAATTAGTACTATTAGTTTTGGTCTTTGGAAAGTGTTGCACCTCTGGTTTCTTACATTTTCAGCTCTTGAGTCTGTTGCCAAAGAATCTGCTAATAAGAGCTAACATTTATTGAGTACTTGTTACCTTGTGCCAAGGCCTTCTACGTGAATTATCACCTTTAATCCTCAAAATAACCTATGAGATAGAACATGCTGTTCCTTTTTTCCAACAAGGACCAAGGTGTAGAGCAGTTACATTGCCAGGTGTTCAGAAAGTTGGGATTCAAACTCCTGCAGTCTGCTTTCAGATCCTGTGCCCTTTAGACACCATTATGATACTTCCCTGCAAACATGACACTGTAGGCAGAAGATCTAGCAACTGAGTGATTACTGCAGGTTCACACTGCTCTGAATCGGTCCGCGATTTGGAGCGGGGGTGCCCTTTACTGTATCACCCTTATTGGAGCTAGATCCAAGACGGCCACCTGGCAAACTGTGCTAACTGGACACACTCTTTCTGTGCGAGCCGTTAAATCTTATTCCTGTGCACTGTCCATATTTCTTAGTTGAATCACATGCCACTGGGGGTAGGTGGACTATTATCTGTACCTCAGAAATATTTTATCGGACAGAGATGCTTGAACACCCTAATACTTGTGACCCAATGAAGCCTGTATTTGAGGAATCCCTTGATCCAGATGTACTCTCTCGAAATGTCTATTTTGGGAAGTGATTTTCACATGCTGCAAGAAACTCCATGTTAAAGTCCAAACATAGTGTTCTGCCTAACCACCCATGCCCACAACCTTTATCATGAAGATAGGTTCTAGTGGCTTCAGAAACTGAATGGTATAACATCAGTGGTTTTTTTTAGTGTGCTGGTATTTCATATCTCCCTGTTGATTTTGAAATACCCAAAACATTTTGTGCAGGACAACTCAAGCTGAAGATCAACAAATATTATTCTGAAAAAAAAAAAGCTTAATACTTCTCAATTCTTATAATAAAAGTGAATACAAAATGCCTACTGCCCCATCTCAAGAAACAAAGTTTTGTATACTTGTATTTTTGTATACAAGTTGTATACAGCTTGTAGTTTTGTATACAAAGTTTTGTAGCTTGATTCTCGAAGCTATTTAGCTATTACTTCAAACCTCTGGATGCTTACGGTGCTTACAGGTTGGCTAATATTTGGCACTGATTCCTTTCTAGTATTTAAATGTCTCTGACTGATCCCTGATCTCGAACTTTTCTCAATGATTTCTACATTTCCCATCATCCACATCTTCCGAAGACTTGCTGGGGCGCAAGGGGGAAGTGGGTATAGTTTGTTTTTAATCAACGTTGGTAAAATTCACTAAGTCCTCTTATTTTGGAATGAATATCTTTAGGCCCAGACAGTTTCTGTAAAGCCAGTTTTATTAAGTAACTTTGAGTCATTTCCTTCCCTATTTTAGCTTTCTCAGCCTGCCAGCACACGTGGGTGGTACAGAGTCTGTGAAACTGAATACAGAGTGACCCTTTTCAGAGATTGTTTTATAAACATAAAACCCAATAACTAACCCTAACCCCTTAATCTTCAAAGTGTCCTCTTGTATTTAATGTCCCTCCTTTTCACTGAATCAGTATCTACCCAGTTCCCCTCTGCCCAAGAGAATTAAATATTGCTTTCCAAATAATACCCTTACAAATTATCTCCTTACAAATTGTCTCCTACAAATTGTCTTACAAATTGTCTCCTAGTTTGGGCTTTCTTTCTTACAAATTGTCTCCTAGTTTGGGCTTTCTTTCTACAGGTGAATTTTATTTCCTTCGCTTCTCCTTAAATGATCTGGTTTAACTTCCTTGTTTTGTAGCAACCTCTTATGTTGTGCAGGCTCTAGCTTTAGCCCATTTGATTCCTTTTCTTACCTTAACTTTTTCTCTCGTGTTCTGAAATTCTTTCCATAAGCGGCATCCAACTCTTTTGAGGGCTTGGGTTCTTTAGTTTTTGTTTTCTGATTTGCCCATCTAATCTGCATCTAATGTTTTTGAAATGTATCATCCTTATTTGGCAGATGTTTCTTCTTTATTGGAATCAGGCATCGTACTACTACTTATTAATTGGATGCCTTATGACTTGTTTAACTCTGCTGTCCATCTGGAGAATGAAGGCGATAGTAGTGCCTACGTTACGGGATTGCCGGATGGGTTTTATGAACTAATGACTCCCCACTGCCTCAGAGAGCTTATGGCGCTTCAGTTAATGTTAGCACCATTTTTATTTATGAAACCTAGTTCATAGGGCTGTCGTGGCTCGTTGGCTTTTCACCTTTCGTTCTCCTTTCTTGCCTTTCACAACAGCCCCCCATCTCACTGTCAGCAATAGGAGGAAGGGATTTCAAACTCAGAGTTCACAATCCTTATTTGAATATCCATGTAAAATGGATGTTGGCCAGCTCAAGTGTATCCTTGTTTATCACAGGCCTTCTCTTTGTGCTGCTTGTGAAATCAAGCATTTCCCATCTATTGATAGGAGCTAATGATTCTTATAAAGGTAAGAACCTAAAGGATTGGGGTTAACAGCAGAGATATAACTGGTACTCAGTTGATTCATGTGGCAAGCATTCTTTCCTGCTGATAATGAATCTTGTATATTTTCCTTTTTCATCTCAATCCAGAAATGTTTTTCTTTTGTATATGTTCATGTTAAATTACCTTTTAGTACTCCATTTCCTGTCCCTCCCGTGGTGCTCCTTGATCAGGAGTGCTGTTCTGAGCAGCGCTTGCTGCCCCCCTCTTCTCAGGGACATCTGTCACGTGAAAAATACAGCCGTGAACAGCCGCCTCTATCCCATCCTTCCCACTGCTCCTTATTTCTCTAATTTTAGAGACCTCTTTGTGGTCTTGTCCTCTTTGATCAAAATTTCCAGTGAAGGAGATTTAGGAAATCCCAACAGACCATCTGTAAGTTCCCGGAGATGAAAAGGATAACTTTGAACCAGAGTTTTGACAGCTAAATGTTCCTATAAATACCTTCACTGAAGTCTTAGTTTCTATGGGAGAGGCATAGATACTACAGCTTACTTCTTGTCAAGGAAGAGTTCAAACATAGGAGGGAAACAGAAATAAAAGTAACCTGCTAAATCAAGGCAGACTGTGGGTACTACTGCAGTAGAGGAATCCTCATGATAAGAAGGAAAAGGAAATTAATTTTATCTGGGAAAATCTTGGAAGGCTTCATGGAAGAGCTGAGAGTCAAAGGACAGAAATTCAACAGACTTCTACAGGAGAATGAATCAAAGATAGTATTCCAGACAAGGGCTACAGCTAAACAACTGGCAACTCCTTTCCCTCAGAGTGTGTGTGTGTGTATATACAAAAACATATTTGAAAATGAAGGAAAGAATTGTAGTGGCAAATAGATGCTTGGCAAGATCGGTTGCTGCCATATTTTTAAGGCTGTAAAAACTGCAAAAACTTACTTTCACTCTAAACATGCTCAAAGAGATAATATCAGAGAGGGGGAGAATTGGAGGACAGTGTGTTTAAATCTCATTCCTGTCTGATTTTTCCCTTGAAAGGGGAAAGCTTTTCATTATCTATCCGAATCTTTCTGGTAGAACTGTGTCTGTCACTCTTATCCCACCCAATTTGATGCCCTGGACACAGGTCCATTCCTCACAGCAGTGACCTTTCTTTAAAAGGCAAACCTGGCCTGACATCACTGATGTTTTGAATTCAGCATTCAGAGCTTTAGAGGGATTTCTTTCTGAAAGAAAGAAAGTGTGTCAGCCCTAAAGTGACAGCCCCCTGCTTGCTGCCAAGAAGAATACCGGTTTTTGTCATAATTAGCGGCAAGGGCAGTTTCAGAGAAGAGAAATGATCTGTTGGTGAAGTCTGAGAACAAGCAAGAAACTCAAATAGTTTATATTTTACTTTGTGAGGAAAAAAGACCTATAAGATTTATATGCACCAGAATAGACCTGTTTGACTCTTAGTTGTACAAAAGGGCTAGAATTCCTTGCATTCTGGCTAAAGCTCAGATCCTGCTCAACTGTGCACCTAAAGTAAGTTACTTGATGGCAACGACTGCATTGCTTTACATAATTTTCTAAGTGATTTCATATACATTGTCGCATTTATTCTTCCTAGCATTCCTAGGAAGGATTATCATAATGTTACAGTTGGGGATGCTGCATCCGGAGAGGCTGATAGCTTTCCCAAGGTCACACAGGTTGGGAGATGCAGGAACAACCCCAGATCCAGTGCCCTTTGCATTTCAAACAGAGCTGCTTCTCTAGGGATGGGCTTCTTCCTCTGTACAAAGAGAGGACCCAGCAAGAACAATTCTCTCAGAGGTTCCTTACAGACCTGAAAAGTTTATGTTTGTGATTCATAGTGAAAAATTAGTGTCAAGTCTTCTTTCTTGCAGAACCAACGTAGGGAACCCAAAATTGAGGTACGGGGTGGGCTGGAGCCCCTGGGTACTTGGGCTACTGGAGATGCCCCCCCCCCACTATCACCCAACCCCGTGCTACTCTTGACCTCAGACCCGCTGTCATTGGGACCTGCCTAGCAAATGCTCATCCTTTCACATTCTGTCCTGAGCGCCACTCTTTCCACGCCCTTCTTTGCCATCAGGTGTTAAAAACACACATTTATTTTTTGCCACCATGTTTAAAAAACATACCATGTTTATTTTATGTCGAAATTGTACTCTGAAGTACAAAATATGTCCTTATTTTTCTCTTACAGTCACAAGCTCACAAACTAAAATATGCTAGATCAGAGTCCTGAATAATTAATTGTAACAGTGCAGCACACTCTGTGAGGAGCAAAGAAATATTTTAAGTTAAAAAAATAGTGTCAAGTTTACAGTCAACCACAATATAAGATATTCCTGAAATGGTGGCAATTCCAGATATCATGGTCTTTACAAATGAATATGAATAGAAATTACATTAATACAATAGCTAATGTAATCTCTGGGAGTTGGATATATTATAACATCCAGGCATTTTTTTATGTCCTTGGTTATGTGCCCCTTCTCTCTGTATCTTTACAGTGTATAGCTTGAATACTAAAATTATTCTTTTCACCAATGGGGATAAGGAGCATCTAAAGAAACTGTACCGGCCTTCCCTGATGGCGCAGTGGTTCAGAGTCCACCTGCCGATGCAGGGGACACGGGTTCGTGCCCCAGTCCGGGAAGATCCCACCTGCCGCGGAGCGGCTGGGCCCGTGAACCATGGCCGCTGAGCCTGCGCGTCCGGAGCCTGTGCTCTGCAACGGGAGAGGCCGCAACAATGAGAGGCCCGCGTACAACAAAAAAAAAAAGAAACTGTACCAATAGAATGTAATAAAATAGGACGTCTTTTCTCACTTTTAAATACTGTATATTTCTTATTCTCCTTGTGTAGTTTCATGCCTGGTCAAAGTTTGTTCTGGAAGTTCCAATCCAAAGTTAGTTCAGGAAAAAGGCCCTATTTAAATAAATGTACTCTTAGACTTAGAGGTCACAGAATGAGAATTACTAATATAATCATTTACCTACAAAATTTTCAATGTGAATAAGCAGCATTAATGATGACAAATATTCCTAATGAAGAGTCCTATTTTCAGATATGTGCAAGTATCCATTAAGCGAAACATGAAAGTGGCATGATTTTTTTAATAAACATGAACTTTTTATATCAAGCATATTACTTGTGTAAAAATAGAGAGAAAATGTACATAAGCTAAGGTCAGATGAGAAAAACAGGATGGTAATTTAACATTAAACCAGTTGAAATTGGAGATAGAGAGTAGCATGATGATTAAGGACACAGACCTTGGGTGGACTGCCTGGCTTCAGACTCAGCTCTATCATTTACTACAGTAAGCTTTAGGCAAGTAATTTCATCTTCCCCTTCCTCAGTTTCCTCAGTTTTGCCATTCTGTAACATGGGGATGAAAATAGAACTTATCTCACAGGCCGTTATGAGGATTCAATGAGTGAATCTATGTGAAATACATAGACCCTTCCTGGCATAGTAAGCAAACAGTGTCAACTTAAAAAATTACAAACGTGTCAGTTTAGGCTGAATGTCCTTATTCCTCAGAAGCCAGTCTTCCACCTACATTCATTTGAATCTGACTGTCTTAATACTCTTACCTATTTCCAGAAGAGAACAGAAATCAACAATTCTAAGCACGATCTCTCCCCACCATCAATAATACCAGTGCTTCCATCATCCGTATCTCCAACACTGCACCTTACTCTCACTTTACATACATTTTTGACCTTTAGATGAGATGTGGTATTTCTCAGTAAGCTCCAGGTTCACAGTGTGGAGAGGGACTAGTGTGTTTCCAGGTGTGAGGGGTGTCATAGGTAGTTTATATTCACAATGACTTAAGTACCCAGGTTCATAAATTTACTTGCACCAATTAAAGTAGTTTCAAGGTTATCTCAATAACCTGAGCCTCACTCAACTGAGTTCCGACAAGCTTCCACAAGGAGGAAGGAGGCAAAGACGTAAAGTTCTGGGAAATCCTACGCTCTGTGGATTAAGCATATCATTGGCCCTTTGCAGTGCGAGTGTCACACACATCAGTATCATCCTCAAGTGTTACAGGAAAAGTTAATGTTGAGAACTGCTGTCCTAAGCAGCATGTTAATAGTGACGTACTGCAAGTGCTTTGCAAACTGGAAAGGCATACACAGATGTTCATTGTTATTTTCAGTAAATATATGTTATAGAAAGAAGGCTCAGACATGACACGTCTGCTCCTTCCAAAGGATGCAAGAGTGTTTGGGGCAGTTGTCCTGGGACATGGTGTCTATGGCAACAAGCCCCTCTTACC
This sequence comes from Tursiops truncatus, assembly GCF_011762595.2. Lineage (NCBI taxonomy): Eukaryota > Metazoa > Chordata > Mammalia > Artiodactyla > Delphinidae > Tursiops > Tursiops truncatus. Next base: position 47,227,541 of record NC_047039.1, read on the forward strand.
CACCCTCTGGAGCATATCTGGATTAGACTCGCTTGCTGGCCCGTCAATAGCAAACACTCCACATACAGAGAAATATACCCCAATGGTTCCATGCTCAATTTGCTAGCATTTTAGGGACATTTGCACCAGTTATTCAAATTTAATGATGGTGGCAAGTGTGGAGTAGCAGGAACATGTCAAAAAATAAGCTAGAGATACTTCAAACAAATAAGATCAATGAAAAACATAACTGACCTGAATAATGGACCCTTTGATCTCTGCAACAGACAATTTAGTAGAAAAGAGCTATTAAATCTAACATTTTTATAGTATAGTATCCACTGAATTTAGTAAAATGCAGGTATAAGTAAAGCACGTATTTACCATTTTTCAGTATTTAACATTAAGATAAAAATTCTTCATCCGATAGGGTCACGACAGCTTACATTTGATATGCAAAGAGCATTCAAAATCAGTAGTTACTAAATAAAATCCACTGATTTTTGTAAGTGGGAAGAAGATTAATGAATTCATTCCGATCTGTATTTTAAAAAATTAATACCATCTCTGGAAGCTGGCTCTTGCAATCAGGAAGCATGAAAAGTCATGGCGTCACAGCCCCATATAAGGCACCTTCAAAGCCAAATCAAACAACAAATCAGGTGAACGAACTTCATTTGGTCTGTGTGAGCAGGACCCATGGGCATGCTGCTGGTTAGATGGCTCTGCATTAGTGAACTCATCTCCCAGAGGAGTTAGCTTAGCACACTGACCCTGTGGTTTCGGTACACTGCCCCCTGGTGTCAGCCCTATGCCAGGCCGTGGATTCTGAGCCATACAAGCTGAGTTCCGGCTGCGCACTGTCACCAACCTCTCTGCTTGGGCAGCCTCCCAGATGATAACTAGACACATCTTCACAGAGATCACCCTGCTCCCTCCAAGGTCGACCAGACACACCTCCCAGGGCCTGCTGGAGTATTTATTTCTTCCTCTGGTCCCAGATCCAGATGTGTGGCCCCAGCACAGGACGTGAGGGAGTGTGTGCAGTGGGCCTAAAGCTAGGACGCCTTGTAGCCTCTGTGCCACCTGGGGAGTAAAACCCAGGCACATGAGGAACCAGTCCTCTCCGGCCTGCATCTTCCCCCTCCCAAAAGCCAAGCCAGTCTCCCTCCCTACAACCCGTGCTGGAAATTTAACACTCCTGTTCCCACATTCTTTCCCACCCCCAACCCCTTGCACCCCAGCTTCTTCCATCCAGGCAGACCCTACCCTAGGTATGTGGGAGCTAGGTCCTCAGCCTACTGAGGTTGGTGCTGATGTTTTTAAAAGAAAAATGGAGACACATTTTGGCAATAGAATTGATGGAATTTGCTGGTAGATTGTTGTAGGAGAAAAGAGAAAAAGAAAAATTCAGCAAGACTCCTAATTTTTTGGCTTGAACAGTTGGGTAGATGACAATGCCATCCTCTACTCAAAGGGAGGGGGAAGAGTAACAGGTTTGGGGAGCAGAAAAAAACTTCCAGTGAACATGTGTTGCTTTTATAGTCCAAACACATACATGTTATTTTAAGTGTTAAAAAAATGTTTAAACAAGCTAAAATAAACTAAAGAAATCTGAAGATATTTTGTAACATCTAAGTTTGTAATTGGACTGATCCCAACAGTACAGATAGAAAGGCACCTTCCTTAATATCTATGACCGTGAACTTTGACCTGTGAGGTCTGCCCACTAGAAATGGAATGGAAATGGCGGATGGGCAGTTGGATGTGCATGTTTGGAGAGGACAGAGTCAGGACTAGAGATGTCTGTTGATGGTATTTAAGGCCAAGGGATTGTTTGAAAACAGAAGAGAGCAGAGTCCTCAAGACTGGGAAGGAGGGGTCAGTGAGGTAGAAGGAGAGTCAGGAGAGAATGACAGGAAGAAGACAGATGCTGAGATGTCCAGTGAAGTGTAAGCACAGGGACGTGACCACTGCCTTTACACCAAAGTGGTCTTTGATGACTTCGATAAGAGCAGAATCACTGGACTAGAGCATCAGTCTCCTAACTAGTCTCCTAGTTTCCACATTTGACCTCCTTCCAATCTATACAGCAGCCAAAGCCATCTTTTTAAAACTTCAATCCCATCAAGCCCTTGCTTGAAAAACTTCATTTGCTTATCATTTCAACTTAAAATAAAATCTGAACTCCCAGGGCTGGAACTGGGGTGAGGTGAGTGAGGCACAAAATTTAAGCAGGCATCCAAAATCTCAGTTCAAGATAAATCATATTTTAATGGAGTATTTTTTAAAAATCACATTGACAAACAATAGCCCATGGGCCACACAATTGTTTTTTTTTTTGTTTTTTTGTTTATTTATTTATTTGTTTGTTTATTTTTGGCTGCATTGGGTCTTCGTTACTGCCCAAGGGCTTTCTTTAGTTGTGGTGAGCGGGGGCTACTCTTCGTTGCGGTGCGCAGGCTTCTCATTGCAGTGGCTTCTCTTGTTGCAGAGCACGGGCTCTAGGTGCACGGGCTTCAGTAGTTGTGGCTCGCGGGTTCTAGAGCGCAGGCCCAGTAGTTGTGGCGCACAGGCTTAGTTGCTCCGCGGCATGTGGGATCTTCCCGGACCAGGGCTCGAACCTGTGTCCCCTGCATTGGCAGGCGGATTCTCAACCACTGTGCCACCAGGGAAGTCCAGCCGATTGTTTTTATAAATAAAATTTTATTGGAACCAGGGCCAGGATTAGGATAAGGTACATGACAAAGGGTCATGCAAGTACAGGGTCGGAGCCTATCTTTATTTAAAATTTTGATCTTTTGTTCAACATGGAATTTGTGCATTAATTTTGATTTTTGAAAGATTGCATTTGTATCATTTATATTACCAAGTTTTTTGATGCCCCCTTAAATTTTGTGCATGACGCCAATGAGACATTTGCCTCACCTTTGTCCTGGCCCTGCAAACCCCATATCAAGACCTTTACTTCCCGGTGAACATGTATTGTTTTTATGGTCAAAAACATAAGTATTAGTTTTTTTAAATGTTGAAGCAACCTAAAATAAACCCTAGACATGTGAAGATGTTTTGCCCAGCAGTCCAGAGAGAAAGGCACTGAACACTAACATCTAAAAAGGTGAAGATTCAACTTCTTATTTTCCAAATGGATCTGATGTCACTTATGCAGTGAGTGCTCAGCAAAGCATATGGATTAATAACAGCAGGGGAGCCATTTTTAGCTAAAACTGACGGCGCTTTCGTGGAAAGGTTCCAGGCAGATTAAAGTTGTATAAGACATAATGCTTTTCGACTGCTTAAATGTGTTATGATCATAATTTTATTTTGTGACCTCTTCAGCAGAGAGAAGAGGTTTTTCTTATTTACCAGGTTATCAGTGACAATAACCAGGAAGCTTTAATTTCTTCATTCCTTTAATAAATTCAAGTTATTATACTGAAGCATGAATGATCTCAGAAATCTATTAACGAACATATTTTTAAGAGTGCATATGGTTTGAGGTTTGATTAATAGGGTAAATATTTGTAGATTTTCCAAATTAACAAGAAATATTCTCTTTCTCTTGACCTCTCCCTGCCCCCTTCCCTCATCACTGTGCCTTATGTTTTAAAAGTTGGTTTGCTTCCTCTGAATAACTGTGGATAAATGGATTCAGAAAGGCCTAAAAGCTATTGACTCTCATCTTAGTCAAGCTCTTATATTAAAGGAGGTGTGTCTATCTCAGTTTCCATATTGGAGATTTGAGAATCTGCTAATGCAAAATATTGTCATCATTACACTAAAAATTCATTATCCAGATATTGCTAATATGACCCCATGTCCAAATAAGATCCTTGATGAGAAAGACACATAGGTATGTACCGCGCACATACACATCCCCAAAGTATTTGCCTCACTGCTCAGTGGTAATTCTGTCATCTGGCTGGATGATGGCTGGCCTGACAGGGGACAGCTAGCAGGCTAATCTGGGCTGGCTCATGTGGTGGCTGGGCAGAATTCTAAGGGAACTTCTACCTGCGTGCAAGGGCCCTTGAGACCTAGTCTGGCATGCTGTCCCTTCCACCACATTCTCTTAACCAAAGCAAGTCATAAGACCAGCCCATATCAAAGGGAAGGGAAGTAAACTCCATCCCCTGATGTGGGGGAACTACAGTCACTGTTGCAAAGGTTCATGGATATAGGGAGGAGAATAATTGTAGCCATTTTGCAAACAAACCACCACACGTAAGTGGAAAACCCACACAATTACCTATAATATAGTGGCTTCACCCAGTGACATTTTAACAAATTTATGAGAGAGGGATGAAGAGCTGTGAGAAAGGATCTTTGCGCTGGGAAAACCACTTGCAAATGCAAAATGACCATTATTTGATGAGAAAATGGAAAAAATTGAAGCAGATTCCATTCTCATCTGTCTAGGGTGAGCATGACTGACTTGCCCACTTCTCTGCAGTTCCATGAAGTTGAAATTCTTGGCCAAAGCTTCTGAGAGATTCCAGATTTGTTCAGGGGTAGGAATTTAAACCTGGCTGTCTGCCATCTCTGAGTTTAGATATTTAATTCTTCCAGTTGTAGCTTCTTGTAATTTCATATTCTCATGTATGTTTGTTAAGTGCTATGTTAGAAATACAGATGTGACAGTCTAACTCATTGGGAAATAATCATTCCATTACAAAAAAACAAAACAGAGATTCCTTTAGCTATTCCAAGTTGTTTAAATGCATGTGAATCTCCAATTCAACAGAAGGAACAAGTAAAGGGAAGTATTAGAATCATGTGCCTAATGAATATTCATTGACAATAATGATAAATTCAATTTACTAAAACTTGATTTCCTACAGAACTTCTTAACAATGTGTGTATTGGATAAAAGGGGGACTCATTTGGAGAAAATAACCTTTCCTCATTCAACTAAGTGCTCTCTAGTGGCCTGAAAGTCTGTGCCCTCCAGATGTTAACATAGTCCCTGATCCCATAGCCTCCAGCCTGCAGAGAAGACCTGCTTCCAGACCAGATGGTGCTGGGCATGAACCCCAACTTTATCTACATCTGTAACCTTGGGCTATTTAGTCAGCCTCACTGAGCCTCACTTTTTTCCAGCAGTAAAATGGGATTGACAAAGCTTACAGAGCTATAAATATTAAATGGAATAGAGAGGTACAGCTTTAGAAAACAAACTTATGGTACCAGAGGCTAAGGCGGGGAGGGTAAAATTGGAAGATTGGGATTGACATATACACACGACTATATATAAAAAAGGTAACTGGAGAAGTAACAACTGACACTGCAGAAATACAAAGGATCATGAGAGATTACTAAAAGCAACTATATGCCAATAAAATGGACAACCTGGAAGAAACGGAAAAATTCTTAGAAAAGCACAACCTTCTGAGACTGAACCAGGAAGAAATAGAAAATATAAACAGACCAATCACAAGTACTGAAATTGAAACTGTGATTAAAAATCTTCCAACAAACAAAAGCCCAGGACCAGATGGCTTCACAGGTGTATTCTATCAAACATTTAGAGAAGAGCTAACACCTATCCTTCTCAAACACTTCCAAAATATAGCAGAGGGAGGAACACTCCCAAACTCATTCTACGAGGCCACCATCACCCTGATACCAAAACCAGACAAGGTGTCCCAAAAAAAGTAATCTATAGGCCAGTATCACTGATGAACATAGATGCAATAATCCTTAACAAAATACTAGCAAACAGAATCCAACAGCACATTAAAAGGATCATATACCATGATCAAGTGGGGTTTATCCCAGGAATGCAAGGATTCTTCAATATACACAATCAATGTGATTCACCATATTAACAAATTGAAGGAGAAAAACCTTATGATCATCTCAATAGATGCAGAGAAAGCTTTTGACAAAATTCAACACCCATTTATGATAAAAACCCTGCAGAAAGTAGGCATAGAGGGAACTTACCTCAACACAATAAAGGCCATATATGACAAACCCACAGCCAACATCGTTCTCAATGGTGAAAAACTGAAACCATTTCCACTAAGATCAGGAACAAGAAAAGGTTGCCCACTCTCACCACTGTTATTCAACATAGTTTTGGAAGTTTTAGCCACAGCAATCGGAGAAGGAAAAGAAATAAAAGGAATCCAAACCAGAAAAGAAGTAGTAAAACTGTCACTGTTTGCAGATGACATGATAATATACATAGAGGATCCTAAAGAAGCTACCAGAAAACTACTAGAGCTAATCAATGAATTTGTTAAAGTAGCAGGATACCAAATTAATGCACAGAAATCTCTTGCATTCCTATACACTAATGATGAAAAATCTGAAAGAGAAATTAAGGAAACACTCCCATTTACCATTGCAACAGAAAGAATAAAATACCTGGGAATAAACCTACCTAAGGAGACAAAAGACCTGTATGCAGAAAACTATAAGACACTGATGAAAGAAATTAAAGATGATACAAACAGGTGGAGAGATATACCATGTTCTTGGATTGGAAGAATCAGCATTGTGAAAATGACTATACTACCCAAAGCAATCTACAGATTCAATGCAATCCCTATCAAACTACCAATGGCATTTTTCACAGAACTAGAACAAAAAATTTCACAATTTGTATGGAAACACAAAAGATCCCGAATAGCCAAAGCAATCTTGAGAAAGAAAAACGGAGCTGGAGAAAATCAGGCTCCCTGACTTAGACTATACTACAAAGCTACAGTAATCAAGACAGTATGGTAGTGGCACAAAAACAGAAATATAGATCAATGGAACAGGATAGAAATCCCAGAGATAAACCCACGCACATATGGTCACCTTATTTTTGATAAAGGAGGCAAGAATCTACAATGGAGAAAAGACAGCCTCTTTGATAAGTGGTGCTGGGAAAACTGGACAGCTACATGTAAAAGAATGAAATTAGAACACTCCCTAACACCATACACAAAAATAAACTCAAAATGGATTAAAGACCTAAATGTAAGGCCAGACACTGTAAAATTCTTAGAGGAAAACATAGGCAGAATACTCTATGACATAAATCACAGCAAGATCCTTTTTGACCCACCTCCTAGAGAAATGGAAATAAAAACAAAAATAAACAAATGGGACCTAGTGAAACAAAAGCTTTTGCACAGAAAAGGAAACCATAAAGAAAACGAAAAGAGAACCCTCAGGAAGGGAGAAAATATTTGCAAATGAAGCAATTGACAAAGGATTAATCTCCAAAATATGCATGCAGCTCATGCAGCTCAATATCAAAAAGACAAACAACCAAATCCAAAAATGGGCAGAAGACCTAAACAGACATTTCTCGAAAGAAGATATACAGATTGCCAACAAACACATGAAAGGATGCTCAACATCACTAATCATTAGAGAAATGCAAATCAGAACTACAATGAGGTATCACCTCCCACTGGTCAGAATGGCCATCATCAAAAAATCCACAAACAATAAATTCTGGAAAGGGTGTGGAGAAAAGGGAACTGTCTTGCACCATTGGTGGGAATGTAAATTAATACAGCCGCTATGGAGAACAGTATGGAGGTTCTTTAAAAGACTAAAAATAGTACTACCATATGACCCAGCAATCCCACTACTGGGCATATACCCAGAGAAAACCATAATTCAAAAAGAGTCACGTACCACAATGTTCATTGCAGCACTATTTACAATAGCCAGGACATGGAAGCAACCTAAGTGTCCATCGACAGATGAACGGATAAAGAAGATGTGCCACATATATACAATGGAATATTACTTGCCATAAAAAGAAACGAAATTGAGTTATTTGTAGTGAGGTGGATGGACCTAGAGTCTGTCATACAGGGTGAAGTCAGAAAGAGAAAAACAAATACCATATGCTAACACATATATATGGAATCTAAAAAAAAGTGGTTCTGAAGAACCTAGGGGCGGGACAGGAATAAAGTCGCAGGACAGGAATAAAGGGGCAGGACAGGAATGAGGACACGGGAGGGAGAAGGGTAAGCTGGGACGAAGTGAGAGTGGCATGGACTTATATATACTACCAAATCTAAAATAGCTAGCTAGTGGGAAGCAGCTGCATAGCACAGGGAGATCAGCTTGGTGCTTTGTGACCACCTAGAGGGGTGGGATAGGGAGGGTGGCAGGGAGACACAAGAGGGAGGGAATATGGGGATATATGTATACGTGTAGCTGATTAACTTTGCTATACAGCAGAAACTAACACACCATCATAAAGCAATTATACTCCAATAGAGATGTTTTTAAAAAAAAAGAAAGCAAAGAAATTTTTAAAAAGTAAATAAATAAATTTTTAAAAATTAAATACAATAGATAACTAATAAGGACCTACTGTATAGCACAGGGAACTCTAGTCAATACTCTGTAATGACCTATATGGGGAAAGAATCTAAAAAAGAGTGTATATATGTATATGTAGAACTGATTCACTTTGCTGTACAGCAGAAACTAACACAACATTGTAAATCAACTATACTCCAATAAAAAAATTTTTTTTTAATATTAAATGGGATAATGCATCTAAATCAATTCATTCAGAAGCTAAGTGCTATTGATTTGTCCCTCACCTGCATTTTTCAATAGACGCTAACACAAAACAAAGCACAGTAAGCGAACGACCCCACAGAACCAGGGGATTTCACTTGTTTATTTTTCTTTATCATTTGTGTGTTCCACGTCTATCCTCCCACACTAAATATTTGTGGTGGGCAATGGCATTCAAAGACACGGGGTCTGACGCCGGCCTCTGCTCACTGGGTAACTAGTTGTCCTTTTCCCATCCAGTTGCTTCATTCGTTTGAGCTGCACTTCCTTCCAGCTACCAAACGGTTTAAAGGAGATACTCATAGTTCTGCTAATGCCGTGAGATAGCCATGTGAGAACACCTAGCACAGTACCAGTGCTTCTTTATGCCCCTGTTTTATTCCCCTTGGCATTTATTCTCATTTCCAAAATGGCCTGGCAGGTGAAAGAGGAGACTCTTTTCCTTTCTCTCACTTGTTTACTTTGGGTTTTTCGGCATCCTTCTGTGTTTATTCGAGGTGAGCATAATCACAGTAGTAAGCCGCCCTAAAGGCTGCCAAAGCCTGCAGACGGGGGACATCTGCAACAAACACAGTTGTGTGAGATGCGTGCCTGGTCCATGGAGCTGCCCTTTGGCACTCCGCCCAGTCTCTGCCCACTGAATAGAACTGGATCATCTGCAGTGACATTCAGATCTTTTTCCTGAAGAGTCTGAACTAATTGAGAACTTGTCGATGTGTGTAACATGCTTTGTGCTGCCTTCTGCTCTAGCTCCCCTCTGCCAGAACACACTTCAGTGGCATCGAGCTGTCATTGGATAGACTAGATGGGTCCTTCTGGAATTCCTTCTTTCTGTCATTTAGCAATTGATCATTTGTGCCCTTTGTAATAATGTCATCGAGCTTCCAAAGGGTGTTTTGAAAGCATTAGCTCAGCAATTCTTAACCTTTTTAGGGTCATAGACACTTACGAAAATCTGCGAGAAGCTGTGGATACTCTTCCTCCTGCCCCTGAAAATTCATATGTACACCAAATGTTACACATCATTTCAGAGATTTCACAGCTCCCCTCCTAAATCCAGACTGTGGACCCCAAATTCCAGCACTAAGTAGTATTTGTATTTATAAATATTTGTATGGACAGTATTGTCCACCAATAAGCTAATAGCAAACATAGTCAGGAAATGAATATTTGTGTCTAGAGCAATTTTTTTAATGAACCAAATGATTTTTCTTGATCTGCTCTCATGGGTTGGTGGGATAAGTAAGGAAAGGAGGAGGTCTTCACAAGTAAAACAGATACTTTGTTTTACATACACTTAATAACTAGCCTTGAGGACAAAATTATAAATATAAAAATAATTGACCATGTTTAAAAAAAAAACACCATTAGGAGGTGTTAGCCAGTTAAGGCAACATGCCACTTATTACATACAGACAAAATGCACACGCATTCAGTATAATGATTATGCAGGAGAATGACCATGTCCTTAGAAGATAACATGTGAAATGTTTAGCATGACATCTGCCACTTACTTTAAAATGATTCAGAAAAAAATTATCAATATATACATATATTGATAAAGCAAATACAGAAAATGCTAACAATTACTGAATCTAAGTGGTAGGAGTATGGTGATTCATTGTACTACTCTTCAGGCTTTTCCTGTGTTCGAAATTTTTCCTTATAGAACCTTAGAGGATAAACACACATTATTTTAAGAGAAATGTCAACACAAGCACAATCTTTCACTTTTGGACAGGATTTTCTTCAATCAGTGAGCATCATTTTCCCACAGGAACATAATTTCACTATATTAGAATCCTGTTGTAAGATGTCCAGCATTCCTATAGCTGAGTAAATAATATACTTTCAGTGATGATATTATACAACATTATATGATTATTATCGTCATTTAAGATGCTCTCTGGGCAGTAAGCTTGTGCCCTGGGACCTGCTGCAAAATGAAGTCTCTAGAATTATCTAGAAGTTCTCAATGTCTAAAGCCAAGGCTTCAGAGTCAACAGCAATTAGAAAGAAAGTTTTTTCTACAGGATATTCCTCATGTCGTTTTCCCCTAATTCTGCAACAGATTTTTAATTCCAACACTGAAAATACTGCTGAGTATTTGGCCAAGAAGATGGTACTGACTGTAATATCGGCACTTCCTGGCTCCAGTTGACAGTAATGCAGTTAGGATTCCCAGAGCATATCTTTTTCCATTTCTGTTATTGTGAGGCTACATCTGTTCTCAATGGTACACAATTTCCGTTGTGCTATTGACAGGTAGCAGATAAGATATGCCCTCAGAGACCACAGCCACTATGTGGGACCAGAAATTTTATTTTAAGGCCTGAACTTCCAACATTGTCAGTCCTTTAATACTTCATCAGCAAAAATAGAGCACTGTCCTTACTTAATGGCAGATCTCAATTTCATCTCTGTTTTTCTGGTTTGAACTTTGTCTTCATGCTATTGAAAGGATGCATGACATTGGAAATAATAGTTTATTTTTTAAATCATGTATTTTTTGTTCAAAGCAAGGCTAATGAATAAAACTCTAGATTTTCTTAAATAGCTCTAGGGAGGTTAGATGGCTTCCATTTTCTGAATAAATTTCCTTCTGCAGGAAGGTGAATTCAGAGTGTGTTTCATGTTTACTTGAGGAATGCAGAGAGAGTGATGCCTTGGACCCAGGGAAGTATAGCCATTAAGAGCACATAGTTTCAAGTTAGACTTCCTGCATTTCAACCCCAGTGCCTTCACTTACTACCTGTATGACTGTGAGCAAGTCAGGTAACTTCACTAGACCTTCCACTCCTGATCTTTAAAATGGGTATAATAGCAATTGGACATCCATAGGCAAAAAATGGATCACAACCAAAACTCATATTTTATTCAAAAATTAACTCAAAGACCACTACTCAATACTCTGTAATGGCCTATATGGGAAAAGCAGCTAAAAAATAGTGGATATATGTATATGTATAACTGATTCACTTTGCCATTCACCTAAAATTAACATAACATTGTAAACCAAGTATACTCCAATAAAAAAAACATATCGGGGCTTAAATGTGAAACATAAAACTAAAAACTTCTAGAAAATAATAGAAATAAAATCTTCTGGACCAAGGACTAGGCAAAGAATTTTTAGATGTGCTACCAAACCCAGTGTGTCAAAAGAAAAATTGATAAATTGGACCTCATCAAAATTAAAAACTTTTGCTCTGTGAAAGACAATGTTAAGAAGATGAAAGGACTAATTACAGGTGGGGAGATAATATTTGCAAACCACATATCTGGCAAAGGACTTGTATCTAGAATATATAAAGAACTCTTGAAACATAATATTTTAAAAAAATCCAGTTAGAGGGACTTCCCTGATGGCACAGTGGTTAGGAATCTGCCTGTCAGTACAAGAGACACAGGTTCAAGCCCTGGTCTGGGAAGATCCCACATGCTTCAGAGCAGCTACGCCCATGCACCACAACTACTGAGCCTGCACTCTAGAGCCCATGAGCCACAACTACTGAGCCCGAGTGCCACAACTACTGAAGTCTGCGTCCACAGAGCCCATGCTTCACAACAAAAGAAGCCACTGCAATGAGAAGCCTGCACACCACAACGAAGAGTAACCCCCGCTCGCCGCAACTAGAGAAAGCCTGCGTGCAGCAACGAAGACCCAACACAGCCAAAAATAAAATATAAATAAATTTATTTTAAAAATCCAATTAGAAAATGGGCAAGCGATAGGCACAAACATTTCACTAATGGGGATATACAAACAGCAAATAAGTGCATGAAAAAATGTTCAACATCATAGGCATTAGAGAAATGCACATTAAAACCACAATGAGATATAACTATACCTATTAGGATGGCTAAAATAAAAATTAGCGGCAATACCAAATGCTGCCAAAAATGCAGAAAAACCTGGATCACTCATACATTGCTGGTGGGAATATAAAATAGCACGGCCACTGCCACTCTGGAAAATAATTTCGTTGTTCCTTTTAAAACTATAAATGGTTTTATAACCCAGAAATTGTATTCTTATGCATATATCCTACAGAAATGAAACTTATCCTTATGCAGAAACTTGTACATGCATGCTCGAAGCGTCTTTATTCACCATAGCCCCCAACTGGAAACTATCCAGATGTCCCTCAATGGATGTATGTGGTTGATCCATATCATAGAATACTACTCAACAATAAAAGGAACAAACTGTTGATATCTGCTACAACTTGGATGACCCTCTAGGAAATTATACTGAGTAGAAAAAGCCAGTCTCAAAAGGATACATACTGCATGATTCCACTTACATAACAATCATGAAATTATTATAGAGGTAGATAACAGATTAGTGAGTACCAGGTGATATGGATGAGGAGAGGGGTGGATGTAGATATAAAGGGGTAGCAGAAAGGAATCTTATGGTAACGGTACAGTTAAGTATCTTGATTACAGTGATGGTTACCTGAAGCTATACATGTGATTAAATTGCATAGAGCAACACAGATGCCATACACACCATACACAATCACAAGTAAGTGCGCATGAAAGTGGCACAGTTCGAGTGAACTCAATAGATTGTACATGCCAACTTCCTGGTTTTGATATTGTACTATAGTTGTGCCAAATGCTGTCTTTAGGGGAGGCTGGGTAAAGTGTACACAGCACCTCCCTGTACTTTTTTTTTTACAACTACCTGTGATTCTATAATTATTTCAAAATAAAAAGATTTTCTTTCAATGCTTCCTAATAGAACCTTCCACCTAGAATTATGACAAGGATTAAATGAGCATTTAGCACTGTCTCTAGTGTAGTTAGTACTCAGTAAAAGTCAGCAGGGATTTTATATATTAATGGCCACCTTTGCTACTTAATTGGAAGACTACGTCTTAGAAGAAAGATTTAAACTAGAATATAAATTCCATGAGAGCAAGGATTCGGGCTGTTTTGTTCACTAGACTATTCCCATACCTAGAACAGTGTGAGGCATATAAGGTACTCATTAAATATGTGTTGAAGAATGAACGAAAGAGTGGTTTTGAAGATACCATGAAGGAAGATATTTGGCAAGTAGAGCACAAGGGCATAACTTGGTAATATCCAAGGTAGGACATAGATGAAATAGCTCAAATGGCAATTTGCCTGGACTGCCTATGAGAGCAAAGGGTAGGAAAGATAAGTGATCTGTGTAGATAAATTTGAAGCTTCATGTGATTCTCGTTACTGTAGATTGCATCAGCCTTAGGGGGAAAGTGCAATGGTAACTGTCTTCGTGTCAGGCCCCAGTGGTGGGATTCGTAGTCTTTATTGTGTACCGTACTTTTCTAGGGTGCCCAGGTATGTAATGGTCAGTGTCCAATGGAACTGTTCCTTACTCCCATGCTCTCCACTTCACTACATGGTGGTCCTGTTCCATTCAGTGCTTCCACCACACTCGCCTCTGCCACTACTATTGCAGGTCCCATTCAACCACCAAAAAGAAGACTGGCTCTCTGAGTTTAAAGGACCCATGCAATAGTGTTTGGGCACAGGGTCTAGGGATTAAGCCAGAGAATCAGTACCACTCTGTATTAGTCCAAAGAGTTTCTGCTGACCGTGACCTAAGCCCAGCACTGGGTCTAGGTCCCTCAACTCTTTTCTGTCTCAGAGTGAGTTTCCTGCCTATTTCAGCATCCTCCTTCCTTGCAAAGCACGAATCCCACAACTTTCTAGCTGTCAATCAAGAGATCCGTGTTTGCTGAGCATCCGCAGGATGCTGGCACACGGGCAGGCAAAATATAAAATACAAAGATGTGTAATGTGTAAGACACCCATGTTCAAGAAGGTTACGGTTCCAACCAAGCAAGCAAAATGGCAAACAATCAATGGGGAATAACTGTGAAATGATGATTCTAACTACAGTCAGAGTTCAAAGAAGGGAGCTTTTATATTATGACATTTCTACAAGTATGAGGAAAGAGTAGCCTGGTCGGTGCACACATCTCAGATACATGGGAGGAGAACGGTTCAAGAAGCAGTGGGTCATTAGCAGTGTCAGATGCTTAGAGGAAAGTGACACGGTTCGGTGTTGGACTAGAAAGAAGCCACGTGCCTCCAACCTCATTATATATGAGTGTGTGGGCTTGATTTCACTTATTTATTATGAAATGTGTATTTGTTGAGCATCTAGCACTACTGTGCTGTGGAATAATATAAAATGAAAAAAGCACTGTCTCTGCCCTCAGAAGGATGCTCAGTAGTGGGAAAGAGAGAGATGAAACAAATAATACAAAAGAATGAACTAGGGAGAAAATGGCGGGACACACAGAGCCTGAGTAGAATATGAAAGTAGCCAAGCTGTGTTCGAAATGAACCCACGACATGGGTGATCTTAGTTTCCTCCTGGCCTCTCTTAGGAACAGGAGAGCAGATCAAGGAAGGGGACCAATTCTCAATATGACTGCATTTGCAGTGGAAAATGTTATATATTTGTTATTTGTGCCCTCTGTTGTTTTCCCAAAGTTTAATTACACTTTTATTTTTTTCTACTGAAGTATAGTTGATTTACAATATTGTATTAATTTCTGCTGTACAGCAAAGTGATTCAGTTATACACATGTATACAACATTCTTTTTCATATTCTTTTCTCACCTACTGCTGAGCCATAAACTCCTTAATACAGGTCACTTTGATGTATGGATAAACTAGTTTGAAGTGTTACTTGAACCTACGCCATTGTGAAGGTTGTAGAAGTGCCTCTGTGACCTTCAAGACATTCAGAAGAAAATTTATGACAATTGTAGACAAGTCTAAATAATAATGCTGGAGGAGGCGAAAGATCAAAAAATAACCTCTATACTTTCTGTATTCCCAGGCACCAACTTTGCACCAAATGAACACAAAATCTGTCGTTCTGTATTAACAGCAATCACCTGGCAACGATTTTCTGGCTTCCTTTGGAAGTCAGAGCTCATAAATAGTTCTTAATATAAAATAGTAAACTAATTTTACTGTATTTGCAGTTCTAGTGACTCCTTCCCACAGGCCACTGCAAGGAAAATTCCAGTTTCTTGTTTCCCCAATACTTAGGCTCTGGAGCCCAGCTGTCTGAGCTCATATTCCAGCTCTGCGTCTTACTGGCTACATGGACATGGACAAATTGTCCAACATCCATTAGCCTCGGGGTCCTCATGTATTAGAGGGGGCAGGACTGGTTATAATACCTGTTATTGTGAGGATACAATGAGATATTATACACGAAGCTCTTGCCACGCACTGAGCTTTCAATAAATATTATGCATTATTACTGGAATCTGCTTTATTTGTGGCAAATTATTCTGTGGTATGACCAGCGCCAGCATTTGTCGGACTTTTAAGTTCACATCATCTTAGACACTCTTCCTTGGAAGTCAGGTAATCCAGACTTAACATGTGAGAGCACTGGGGTACTTTACCAATCAAAGGAAATTTGTGTGACTAATGCCAGAACGCCACTAACAGATTGTGTTTGATTGGCATATCAAAATGGCTCATTAGCAATTGTGAGAATTGCTCAAATGACACAACAAAGTATATTGGCAACATCTGGATTCCTAAGGGGGAGGCGAGAGATGGCAGTGGTGATCAGGGTTGTTAATTCCTAAATTAAGTGTATTAACAAAGGTGCTCAGTATCCCGAGTACAGAAACAGCCTGAGGCACTTCCTGCTTCTCTCTTTCCATTTACAGAATGGGGATTAATGTCTTTTATGTACCTACTTAATAAGAAGGATTCAGTAGGGGCTCTTAGGGGTAGATTTAAATAACCATCATTACTATTAATTCAGCCTCTGGAGCAAGCATTAGAGGAGCTTTGGTTCCTGACGCAGGACCGCACAGTCCCCATTCTGCCTGAGTGGCCTCACTCTCTCCTGCCACCTGGTTGCAGTTTTAGTAGCCACGTCAGGGACCCTAGGAGGCACAAGGTGAATCCTGCTCTCGGGGGTCTTACGCTTCCACTGTTTGGGAGGCTGGCTAGGGCAGTTGTGGTACACACCCAGTACAGCTTACCAATTCAGTGAGAAGCATTTAAACTCCTTTTTTGTTTTTATTTTACTCTTTGCAGCTTTATTGAGATGTAATCGACACATAATATATATAACGTCCGTAAGTGTAGGGGTCCTACCTTCTCTGAATCTTCCAGCCTCCAGAGCTTCCTGATCAAAACCAGGCCCACTAAAGTATAGGAGATGCAAAACGCTAGCCTCGCCTTGCCAATCCTGTATCCTTCAGACAATGCTGATTCATGGGACAGGGACAGAGTCAGGAGCCAAACCAAGGAAATATAATCTGTTGTGACATCTCCTCTCCCCTGGGCTGCCAACCTTGGGCATGCTCAATTAACCGTACTCTAGTGTCCTACACAAATCACCTCTCACCATCCTAATCAATGGAATTTTCCTGCTTCCCTTAGAAACCACCCTGTTCTCTAAGCCGGTTCACAACGCTGAACCTACTTGTGGCATATAGTTTGTCTTTATTCTCCCCTGTGGCTCTTATTATTAATAGTACTGATAGTAGAGCTAATACATAGCATTTACCATGTACCAAACATGGTCTAAGCACTTTACATGTATAAACTCATTTAATCCTCTCAACAACCCTCTGAAGTAGTTACTATTATTATCCCCATTTGACAGATGAGGAAACTAAAGCATAAAGAGATTAAGTAACTTGTCCAAAGTCACATGGCTAATAAGTGACAAAAATAAGGAAATGAACTTGCACAGTCTGGGCCTGAATTCCATATTCTTAATAACTGTATGACACCACTTCTCATCCTACGTTATTTCTTCCCTCATACAACTATTTAAAAGGTAAAATGTTGTTCCTAGCTGTCTCTAAGCAATTTCACTTCCATTTCATTTCTTTGAAGGGTATCTATTCTTCTGAAGTTTCTTTCTACTATCCCAAGTATTTTAAGATCATGGGAATTATTCAGATAAATCGTCAAAATGCTTTGCTTCCAAAGTTTCTATTACCGTGCTTTTTACTTAATTTCTGTCCTTTCTCTCCATCCCACTGTGTTTCTTTAAACCAGAGTTGCAAGTGGGTATTCTTGCAGCCTGGGCTGCCACCTTCAGCGCTTCACTGATCTTTGAGATTCTTACTTTCCTAAAGGACAGTGACAGTGGCGTAATTACCTGGCAACCAGTAGTAAAAGTAATTTGAATTTAAATCTCTTCGTATTTCTTCCTTTAGGAATTTATTTAATCCTGTTCCCCTTAATATTTTAGGGAGTATGTTAGGGGCACAATAAAGGGAGGCAAAGGGACATGATTTTGCGTCTGATTAAGAAGTGGTTGGGTTTCTTTCATTTTAAATTTCAGATTTGAAGTTTTTGCACCTTTTATCCAGTCTTCCCATAGGCTTTGAGGTTTATTCATCTTTAACCAGAAGGGAGATTTTAAATGTTTTTGCTTATTGAATGTAAATGTATTGAAAGCACAAGGAGGCATCATTTAATACTTCCTTGTTAATTTTTTAAATGAAAATCAATCATTCAAATCATCCCTCACCCAACCTTTCTAAATTCTAAGACATTAAAGTTAATATCAATTAAATAATGGATTAATATTTCTAATTGCCAGCATATATGTTTTGTATCACATTTATGACGAAACAATTATACTTTTAAGTCTGTTCTTGTAGACTTTATAGTGCTTCTGAGTCCTTTGCACACTGAATTTAGGTGCATTTCACAGGACTTAGTGAAAGGTTATGGTGGTGGAAGTTTATGGTTGTTACTTGACTGTTGTGAAAAATTGCTTGTCTTTCTATATCTGTTGCCAAAGCCACTGGCCAGAAAATCCACCCTTTATTTTACACACTTGTCTTTTGGCACATGAAATCTTCCCAGTAACCCACTTGATAATGTAATCTGCAGGTAGGTGATTACCAACCAGAGTAAACCGGGGGCTGTGTGTTCATGATGTAGCCATAAACTGTGCAGTATTTGCCTCATGTTTATGTGTGTGAGGTAGCCCTGGGGGCCTGTATGCAGGGTAAGCTCTGTACAAAGTCACATCAAAACTATACTTAGTAGTCAGGGGAATCATTTCTAACCAGTGGCTTTTAAGGGCCAAAGGAAGAGAGGTGGTTTAAGGGTTTGTGAATGATTGATAGCATTAAAAATACTTTGTAAATGAGATGTGTGTTTTATTATCCGGGATGGAGGAATGTGGTACTTTCAAAACACCTATCCAACGGGTAGCAAAATTCCCACTTAGAATTGGGTTTCCACCAGGAAGGACAACAGATATTAATGGCATCATCTCAGTTGCTCAATTATTTGCAGTAATTAGTGAGAGGGTCAGTTTAAATTAAAGTATTGAATTACAGGATACTTCATGTTAAGTAAAAGAGGTATTCTTCAAGAATTGCTGTGGAATACTATGGATGTGGCTTAACAGATCTTTCCTATAACTGGCACAGCCTTTGTGAACGGACCACCAGGAATTGGGCTTTGAAATTGGTACAGCCCAAGTGTATGATATTTCGGTGCGTTTAAAATTAAGGAAATTAAAAAAGCAGAATGCGTAATAAATATGCCGAGATTAATCCTCAAAGTCACATCAGTCCTCTTTTGAAGTTGTCTTTTCTGTGACATCCAGTGGGTTAGCATAGACTTGCCAGATGTTCAATGGCCCTGAAAAGAAAATCACCACACAGAGGCCAAAACCCAGATACTGAGTTAAATAATCCAGTTCTTAGAAACACTACGAGCTGTGCATATCTGGATCATTTCTCTGGTCCTTCACTAGTCACTTCCAGTGTAATTAAAGCCCCTTTAAAATTGAATTCCTAACATAATCAGAGGCACATTTCCAGGACTGTGAGTCTGCTTCAAGATGCGGTTAGAGGGGGGCTAAGTCAGGTGAGCATCAGGAGTCATCAGTAGAGGTGGGCAAAGCCCTGAAAATGAGCAATTATCATCATATGTCACATTTCTCATCTCTTTTGCAACAGGGCTACATAAAAGGAAAGTGCAGGGGTGTTTTAATGGCCTCAGCTGCCATTTGTGTGTGTCCCTAAATTTACATGTTGTAACCTGATGTATATTCATGTCTGCAAATTACACTTGAAAGTAAACTAATGATGCCAACCTCTGCCGACATTAAGCAGTGGGAAATTTTGTAAAGGATTGAGACCTTTCTCTGCACTGAGTTTTATCTTTGTAGAATCTATGTACAACACACTTTCTCTACGTTTATTGTGTCTTATGAGCCTCGTTGCTTATGAGAGAAAAAGCAAGTCAATGGAATAGAAATTTTTTTCCTCCTTTCAGACCAAAGGACAGGTTGGGATTTTTTTTTTCTTCCTCAAATATTTTTTAAATCTATCTTTTAAATCCAAACTCTCTGCTGGTGATATTTTTGTTCTTAGAAAGACCACACTTTTCTTTCCTCAGTTTCATCCCGTTCCTTCATGTTCTGTGATATTGCTGTGGTATCAATCCCAGCTCATAATTATTTGCCTCCCGTTTAGCCACAAGGTGTAAATTTGCTACCTGAAAAGGCGTGCTCTGACAGTTAATCTCCACGTGTGTCCAAAGGCTGATCTGGATGCACTGGATAATTTGCCTGGGGGATTGTTCTGTAGAAGGGGGGGCCATCTGTTGAGCTGTCTAATGTGGGAGACGAGAAAATGAAAGGACTGCCAGAGAGAAACGGGATCATACGGTGGCTTTTAGAGCAAAAAGGAAATCAAAGGACAATTTCAGGTCCAGTCTAGTTCCCCAAGCATGTTTCTGGAACTAGGGAAGCAGGGATATTTTCTTGTTAGTGTTTTTAGAGAAGTCACCGAGAGAGAGTCCCAAATTAGGAGGTTCTGGCAAATTTAGTCATGCCTGCGGGCTCTACTCAGAAATTATCTCCAGCCTAAACTCTTCCGTTTGTGCCTGAGCCTTACAAGTTCTTCAAGGGTCTGCAAAAGTGTTTGGGACCAGAAGAAAAAATATATGTTGACATTGACTCTAAGATCCAAAAATTATCTACAAGATTATGAAATGTTTAATTGACTGTTGACAAAATATGTACTATCAACTTCATTAAGTATTAAATTTAGCCTTCTTAAAAATTACATGAAACCAAATCACAGATTCAGTTTTCTCACTTTCCAAGATTTCTAGCATGCCAATCATGAATTAAGTGAATTGCATATAGCCAATAATTTGAAATGCAAAATTATAAGAATCCTTTCCATGTTTTTTTTTTTTTTTACACAAAAATGTATATCGTAGGTGGGATGTGAGGGCATCTTCACGTTCTTTCTGTGATATGTGTGGTAGGACTAAAAAAAGAGAGCCCAGGGCCCATGAAGATTTTAAAACAGCTCTGCCCTCATCTTCTCTACTCCGAGTGTGTGATTAGTCCTGAAGACACAGGTTAGCAAAGACGCTAATTGGAGAACCAGTGTCTTCTTGCTGTATGCACCCGTAGTTGAGGTGAAGTGACAGAGGCAGTGGTCTGATCACGAGGAAGTTCCCAAGGCACCTGCATACCGTTGGAAAGATCACAGGACAGTGCCTGGTTCTGTTGAAGAGGGAGTGTTCGTATTAAGCGGGGGAAGCAAAGCCATCCAGTTTGGGACATGTTAGAAGAGCACCAGTGTCCCATGTCTGAGTTGTGTTCTCTCCCAACAGATGACCAGCTCTCACGTGCCCTTGTGTTTTAGTCAACTTTTCTCAGTGTGACAGATATTTCCTTTTTTAGAATGGAAAATGTGAAGTGGTGGGGCAGGAAAGAAGGTGGATTATCTGGATTCCATGTGTGATGACCTTGGTCTTTCCTCCAAAGGCTTAACGTCTTCAGGCTTTTATTTTATTCATCACACTTGGGACGGTGAATGTCAGTTCCCTCCGAAAGATAAGGAATATGACAGGTCCTTGTAATCCCAGCCCCAAATGACGACCACTAATAAGAATAACCACTAATGATTCTTGCAGAACTTTTTTCTTTACATATACTGCAGTATTATTAATTTATTTTCTTTTATAAAATGAGGTAATAAATAAGGCTTTTAAATTTTTTTCACTTAACGATGTATCTTAGATATTTTTCCTTGTCAACACATGTGTACTTAGCTCATTCATTGTAGTGGCCACATGACATTCCACTGGATGGCTGGACCACAATTGATTCAACTGCCCTCTGTTACGGGACATTTAAGTTGGCCATTCGGCTTTGATCTTTCAAGCGAAAGTACCATATGCCTAAATAAACCATGATATATTAGCTAGAAATAGACACTCTTGACCCCCTGCGTTGGCATAGTCCTTCCCAGGAGCAGAAAGAACCAAATCTTTCCCTATACTGATGCTTGTGATTAAATGTAAAACCTATATGTGTTTAGTTATTTCTGTGTCTTCTGTTTCTGCCTTTTCCTCTTATGCAGTCATCTGCAGCCAGGGACAAGGATGAACAGGCTCTACCGGTAGGAAGCAGTGGCCTGGCCTGTACCTGTTCATGTGCCTGTGGAGGGTGTGAGGGCAGGGGTGGGCAGAAGGGGCTCTTGTGCTCAACATCCTCTCCCTTGGAATACTTAAAGGGTTTAATCTGCTGGTGTGTGTATGCTCTGTCCTATAATTAGTGTCAACTGAATTCTTACATTCAATGACAGATTATTTCTGGGACCGGGTTTCAAAAAGTTTGAGTTCTCTCTTTCACTTGAAATGGAAAAGTTGAAAGAGTGAGATATTTCCAAATTACGTTCCAAGGGATGTTGAGCAGATATTTGGGGACAGCGAGGGATCTAATGCTTGGTATCTGTTTGTGTACCTGCATGCACCTATTTTTTTGGTTGGAAGTTTCTTTTGGTTCCATGAAAAGAAATGCTGCATGAGATCTTTATATTCAATATATACATAATGCCCCGAAGACTGCTTTAAGTTCTGTAGACAGAATCCTAGGCTAATGAAGATTTCCACAAGAGAGTTCTTTCGGTTTCCCAAAATAAGGACCATAGTAACAGTGATTATGACAAATTATTAACAACAAACACATTTTCCAGTTCCTGTCCAATTAACCTGTCACATTTTGTATTGTGCAGCTTGGCAAGGAAATGACCATCAGTTTTTGTGTTCAACCATCAAACAGTGATTACATTTCAACTCTATTCAAATCTTTTAACCTTGCCCCTAAAATTTTTTGAGCCTTAATCTTCTGAATCAAATAACACAATGCATTAAAAAATGTTCCAGATTTTTGAGGCTGAAAGGACTAATAATGAAGATATATATGACCCCATTCTTCCTCCTGTGATGCTCAGAGCAGAGACTTCTGACATGCATTGAGAGCACATAGGATATGCCTGATCCAGTACTGGGCTATGGGTGCAAACCCAGTCTCTTCCTTTGTGAATCATGATCTGGTTCACCAGTGAGACGCCAGTAATCCCCTCTGATTCTTCTCCAAACCCTGTAGAGTTGGAAATATTATTTCTAATAGAATATCAATTATAATAAAAATCACACTAAAAAATTCAGATTTCTCCATGTATCTCACACTGACATTTTACCCATACTTCAAGCTTACTCTGGGTTTCATGTTTGTCTCCAAACATGTGGCTCAGTTTTAATAAGTATTCTGTAAAACAAGGGACGAATGAGCAATAGTTTGGAAACACTGTCCAAGTTAATCAAGTTAACCAGACTTCTTTAGTGTTAGACTTAGTGGTCTAATGTGTATCTTAAAACTCTAAAGGTGAGTTGGTCTAGGATGTAGCAATGTCCAAATATATTTGGTCATGGAGTCTCTTGTGGGACTTTTCTTGGGAAACCCCCTTGTGGATCTGGAGTGTGATGGAATATTTTGCAAAACCCTGTAATGTAAAGAACTCTTTGGAGCCAGGAAGGTTGTCTGTGGATTCATAATAGGGGATTCTCTCTCTTCAAATCTCATTTAACATAGACTGTAAGGCTTCATGGATGAGAGCTGTGGTTCCCATCATGGAGATGAGGTACCCCAGAATGTGTGCAGGACGTCCCTTTGCGGAGCAAGGGGGAAATATTAGTACCTCTATTGTTTGCTTTCTTTGTTACTCTTCATTATTTCTACTTTTGCAAATGTTTTATGATATATATGCCCATATTTTAGTATGTGTCTGGATATAGATAGAGATACATATGGATATAGATACAGATATAGTTAGATGCATATATACACACTCAAAAATTTGACTGATAGGAGGCACAATACAGACATCTTAGAGACCACCCACTGGTTCAGAGAACAGATTTTGAGGGAAGCAGAGCTGCAACCCATTCCTCTAGCCTCCATTTTTTATCTGTGTGACCCGAACACCTCATTTCACTTCTCTGAGACTAAATTTCCTCATCTGTCTAAAGGGAACAATAATGGTATCTAGTTCATAGGGTTCAGTCAGAGAATGGAGGTGAAGGCTATGGCACGTTGACTAGCATATAATAAGTTCTCAACAGATGATAGCAATTAATCCCTTTAGTAGGAGAGGATGTGAGAATGCCATTCCTTCAGGAGACTTTGAAGGAATGTGCGCGGAAGATCTTTGGTTCCGTTGTGTGTGAGCCTCTGACAGACTAGGTGAGGACTTGCCTTGCATTTCTGAGCACTAACGGCCTCTTTGTCTGGTCCCTCTGCTCAGGCGAAGCCGCGTCTGCAGCGGGGTGGAAGCTCCGCCTCCCTCCACAACAGTCTCATGAGGAACAGCATCTTCCAGCTCATGATACACACCCTCGACCCGCTCGCTGAAGGTAAACATCAGGCTTTCGCTTGGGGGGGGGGGGGGGGGGCGGAGACACGATGTGCAAAGTGCTCTTTCACGCTTCCGTCACAAACCGGCTGATGTCCGCGTGTTAACCTCTGCCAGAGGCAGCCCTGGCCCTTCTGCGTGCTTATCTGCAACCGCCCAGCTCACGATCAGAGATTTTTCACCACGAGCAGGAGTGGCGGTTCGTTTGCTGATTCTGTCTTTTGATGCCTCCAGCATAAATACAGTACGCTACGAGGCGGAGAAGACAAGAGCGGTTTCCCTCCCTTCCAGCTAGAGTAACAGTTCTCTTTCGTCATCCTGCTAAGTTTCAAAATGAAGTTATAGGTGAAGAAAAATTGATAAATTGTACATCTTAAAAAAAGAAAAGGGCTTCCCTGGTGGCGCAGTGGTTGAGGGTCCGCCTGCCGATGCAGGGGACACGGGTTCGTGCCCCGGTCCGGGAAGATCCCACATGCTGTGCAGCGGCTGGGCCCGTGAGCCATGGCCGCTGAGCCTGCGCATCCGTCCGGAGCCTGTGCTCCGCAACGGGAGGGACCACAGCTGTGAGAGGCCCGCGTACCGCAAAAAAAAAAAAAGAAAGAAAGAAAAAGAGGAGACAAGAACTCCATGACTTAGGAGGGCTGTGATTAGTTTGGGGAATGATGTTCACTGCAGAGCACTGATGTTGTATCTATTCTTTGGCAATTGGAAGATGGGAGGTGAGCTTCTAAGCACCCAAAGAGCGCTCTCTAAGATAACTGCTTAGGATAGACTGAAGAGGCCTGGTTCACCTCCTAGGGACATTATATAGACCATCACCAAGAATTCAGTATTGTGATCTTCCAGTTTTACTCATTCACAAGGAAGCCAGGTACATCTTGTTTCTTGAATTGCATAAGTATCCTAAAAAGTTAATTTTTCAAGGAAGCAGATATCTGATGCATCAAATAAATATCAGAGTTAGGCTACTAGCAAAGGGTTCAAATATAACAAAGTCTTCTGTTCTCCCTTCATCCCTGGACCTTACAGTGAGGCCTGATGTTACACGGAGGCGAATGGCCTGGGAAACAGGTCTCTGCCACTGACAAATTATCCCCACATAAATCAGAGCTCTTAACCAATATAAAGCTTGGCTAAATAATTTCAAGGGTTCAGGCCATCAGGAGATTCGGGTGCAGTCAAGAAAACTCTGGGACCTCAAGAGCGGCTCCCCAGGTCCTGTCTCCCCTCGTTGGACACGCACCTTCACCCAGAATAATAAGTGAGGATCACGGGCTCACCTCTCACTGTGGAGCATTTCAGTTATAAAACATTTCCGCCTTATACCCCAGAGAGTTACGTAGCTGATGTGATATTTTCCAAAGAGCCTTCTTTCATAGATCCTGGGTTCTGTTTACTCAGGTAATCGTTTGCCAGGAACATCCTAAAAAGCATTACTCTCTTTACCAGAGGTCCACATGACAAGGAAATTAGCCCTGGCCACTAGCCTTCTTTTCCTCCCCACCAGGGTCACCCCCACAAAAATGATCTCAGGGAGTGAGGGGATCGCAGGCCAACCTCCGCCCAGCCACGAAGCATTTGTGTGACTTTGGGCAACTTAGAGCCTCTCTGGTACTTGGTTCTTTCACCTACAGTAATAGTTACCTTTGTCTGGTACTTTATAATTGACAAAGTATTTTCACGCCTGTGAATCTTTGCTTTATAATAACACTTCATAGCTAACATTATTATTCTAATGTCATAAAATAGGGTACCACCAAAATAGATCTCAAATGTACCTCCTTCTCTCTCTGCCAGCTGTTTATTCCAAGCCATCTTCATCACTTCCTAGCTGGTCTTCCACTTCCTCCGTTGCCTCTTTGCATATTTTCCACACAGCAGCCCAAGTAATCTTCTTAAAAAGTAAATCAAATTATGTCACTCCTATTAACCTACAGTGGCTTCTCGTGGCTCTTAGGAAAATTGTGAAATACTTGCCGTGGTCTGCATGATCTGTCTCTTTCTCCAAACTCATGTTGACTCACTTTGCTTTAGCCAGACAGAGGCCTTCTGTCGTAAAACATATACTTTGCTGCCTCAGGGTCTTTGCATAGGCTGTTCCCCCCGGCCCAGAATACTTTTCTTTCTCCCATTTTCTTCCACTTTTCCCAGCTTTATTCCTGCCCCTTCTTCAGTGCTCTGTGTAAATGACACCTCCTGACCATGCAGTATAAATCAGGGCCCCAATCATCCTCTCTCAGTGCACGCTTTAATTTTTCCTTTTTGCCCACATTACAATTTGTGTGGTTATTTGTTCACTGCCTGTCTCCCCCAGGACATGGTAAATTTCTAGAGAGCAGGGATTCTGTTTATTTACTAGTTGTCCCCAAGATCTAGCAGTCTACCTGGCGCATGGTAGCTGCTAAGCCTTAGAAGAATTAAGCAACTTGGCCAAAGTCATGCTTTGGCTCTGTTAGTCACACAATTTCAAAACCCTCTAAAGCCCCATGGGCTTAAGATTGTATTTTGGTTATTTTGAGCCACCATCTTCTCCACTCATCACCCAAAACAGTCAGGTGAGAGAAGAAAGGAACTATCTTATCTGCCCCAACTTGATTTTGAGCAGGCAGGCAACTGGGTATATTTATTTCTGGCAAGGCACGTTATGTAGTAATTGAGGACAGACTCCAGAGCCAGACTCTCTGGATTCAAATTCCAGCTCTGCATTTATTAGCTGTGTGACCTTGGATAAGTTACTTAACCTCTCTGTACCTCAGTTTCCTCATCTGTAAAAATCAGGATGATATATAATGATGTCTACATCATAAGGTTGTTATAAGGACTAAAGGAGTGAATATACATTAAGCATTGAACACATTGCCTAGCAGATCGTAAGCACCATATACAGGTTTGAATTACTCTGTTCCATTATTTTGAAAAATAACGCAGCATATGAATGTTTTAATTTAAAACATTCAAAAGGTTATGCGGAAAAAAAAAGTCTTCCTCCTCCAACAACCTCCCAATTTTCTCCAGTCCCCCAATTCTCCCAGAGGAAACCACATCTACCAATTTCTTGGGGCTCATTCCAGAGATGATCTATGCATATACAAATCTGTCTGTGTGTGTGTGTGTGTGTGTGTGTGTGTGTGTGTGTGTGTGTGTCATTGACCATAGGTCTCAACAATCTAAATTTCTGTGGTTTTTGTTTGAGGGAGTTCAATTTCTGGTAGGGCTTGTTTTTGTTTTTCTGTTTGGTGGGGAGGTTATACTTTGTGAGATAAGAGAGAGGGAATCTGAGTTGTCTCGGAGTTGGGCCATCAGTGATTTTCCGAAACACTTGGCCCTCGTAGGGCTGTGCTGCTATTAAAATGTTTGTTCCTGCTGTACCAAGATGTGCCTTCCAAATCTGGACGTCTGCTTTCAAGGTGAAACCTCTCCCCGAAAGACGTGGAGTGCTCTAGTGGTGTGAATCTGGGAGAATGCTGAGAGCCATAATCAGTTCTGGACTTGAGTGATTAGAAAATATAGAAAGTACTTCAATGCTTTAAAATTGCTCCATAGCACACGGCCAAGAAAGCAGATTGCTCTGGTATTTTTCCCCAAAAAAATTCACAATCATTTTCCATTCCAAGAACATTCCAAGCTCTCAGAAATAGTCATCTCTCTTTTAGTTTGCATCTAATCACTTGAGTTCACACATCCGCATGCCAAACTGTCACCTTGTAACAATATAGAGCATGCTGGTTACATCACCAAGCTGACCCCATGAACACTGCAGTGGCTTCTCTGTTATACTAATGGTTGTTCCTGGAGTCTGCCTTGCTGAGTCGTGCACTGGCACTACATGGCAGACAGTGTTCATAAAGGGAAGTTTTCAACGTCACCTAGGACAGATGACCTATGGAAAGACAGTCAATGCCCTTCCCCAGGGCACTGATTCCTACACTAGTTGCCACCTTATTATGGGGGCCTAATTGTTTGCTTGTTTGCTTATTGGCCTTGGGCTCTCTTGGCCCCATTGTTTCCCTGTTGCTGGAGGAGGAGGGTGCTGAAATATTTGTTACAGCAGAAAATTAAACTGAACTACTAAAAAAAAAAAAAAAAAATGCCCTTTTTCTCATCTGTGCCATTCCGGTGTGAATCCAGTGATGGAGCCCTTACTAAAAGCTTTAATTGGTAGTCAGTTGGGCATCTGAGCCCGAGCCAGGAGATCCGGCAGTGTTTGTGTTTGTTATCTATTGATATGTAACAGAGCACCCAAGACTTAGTGGCTTAAAAAACTACAAATAGAACTACCATATGACCCAGCAATCCCACTACTGGGCATATACCCTGAGAAAACCATCATTCAAAAAGAGTCATGTACCAAAATGTTCATTGCAGCTCTATTTACAATAGCCCGGAGATGGAAGCAACCTAAGTGTCCATCATCGGATGAATGGATAAAGAAGATGTGGCACATATATACAATGGAATATTACTCAGCTGTAAAATGAAACGAAATTGAGCTATTTGTAATGAGGTGGATAGACCTAGAGTCTGTCATACAGAGTGAAGTAAGTCAGAAAGAGAAAGACAAATACCGTATGCTAACATATATATGGAATTTAAGAAAAACAAATGTCATGAAGAACCTGGGGGTAAGACAGGAATAAAGATACAGACCTACTAGAGAATGGACTTGAGGATATGGGGAGCAGGAAGGGTAAGCTGTGACAAAGTGAGAGAGAAGCATGGACATATATACACTACCAAATATAAGGTAGATAGCTAGTGGGAAACAGCCGCATAGCACAGGGAGATCAGCTCGGTGCTTTGTGACCACCTGGAGGGGTGGGATAGGGAGGGTGGGAGGGAGGGAGACGGGAGACGCAAGAGGGAAGAGATATGGGAACGTATGTATATATATAACTGATTCACTTTGTTATAAAGCAGAAACTGACACACCATTGTAAAGCAATTATACTCCAATAAAGATGTAAAAAAACCACCCCCATATTATTCCTGCTCGTGGTTTCATGGATCAGGAATTTGAGTGATTCAGGGATCAGTGGGGTGATTCTTCTGTTCTATGTGGTATCAACAGAGGTCATTTGATGTTATTAAGCTAGAAGACCTGCAGGTTAGAAGGTCCAAAAGGGCCTCGCTCACACGTCTGGCACCTTTGAAGGTACAGCTGGAAGGCCAGGCTCGGCTGGGCCCCCTGACTCTCCAGGTTGTCTCAGGGCCTTTCCACATGCTTGGCATTCTTACATGGTGGCTGAGGACTCCAAGAGCAAGCCTTCCAAGAGGCCCAGGCCGTGGCAGCAAAGCTTCCCATGACCTAGTCTGGGAAGTCCCAGGAAGTCACTTCTACTGTATTCTACTAATCAAGCCATCACAAAGGCCAGCCCAGACTCAAGACGGGGAGGAGGAGACTCTGCCTCTCCATGGGAAGATAGCAGAGAACGTGAAACCGCCTTTCATCTAACCTAAACTGTTTCAGGGACACACATCACTGAGAGCTTCGTCTGTCCATGGCTCACTGGTGTGCTCTGGGCACACTACACTGTGTGGAAGGGACAAAGCCATCGTCAGCTTGCCTTGGGTGAAGATTCAGTCCAAACAAGTCCGAGCTGTGCCTTTCCGTGGCCACAGAGTTCCGAACAGGACATTGTTGATGAAAAGAAGGAATCTGCTTAAGGCTCATATAAATGGTTGGAATAAAGATTTTGTTTCTTTTATAAGAAAGCCCTGGAAAACTAGCACTATTGGTCTCTGAGACCACAGTATGACTGTCTGAATTGATCTTTCTAAAAAATCCGGTGTCCCGTGTTGGTTTCAACATTTCTCTATCCAGCCATTATATTTACCCAAGTGTACATCTTTATGAACCTAAATCAAGGATGCTGGGTATAGCGCTTTTGGTGTGAGAAGTAGCTGTTGTTAATTTGCCTAATAATAATAATTATGATAGTATTTGCAGAGTGCTTACTATAAGACGGGCGCTATGCTGAGTGCTCTACGTAAACCATCCCATTTAACCCTTACACTAGCCCTACTCCGTCAGTCAAAGAAGGACGCTGAAATGTAAAGAGGCTGTGTCTTGCCTCACCAGGTGACACAGGAAGTCAATGGCAGAGCCAGACTTTGAACGTATGGCTGCCTGACTCAGTCCATTCTTGTAGTTCTTGTGTTGCTCTGCCTCCTTGTGGAACCTCGTGTCCAGCTCAGTGTCCCTTTTTCTTCTAATGTAGATGCCAGCCTAAATACCAGGGGCTCTGACCTATCCCTGGACCAATTATACATTCATGTTGTAAGATGTGAATTTCCCCTACAGAAGCCTCTGCAGCAAGGCCTGGCCTGGCCTTAGCTTCCCCCCCTCCATTCCCTCACACCTCGAGTTGCAGCCACACTCGTGAGTCCACAAGCGCACCTTGCTCTCATTCGCTTTTGCTTAAGCGCATGGAATTACCACTGATCTCACCATCCAGCATGACATGGGTACTGTCCTACACAGCAAAAGGAACCACATAGCCAACTCTGTAATTCCGGGAGAGCCCAGTGACTGGGTGATGAAATGGAGAGGTTGCTGTGAGGACAAGGCTTAGGGTTTGGCCGTGGTGCATACGTGGTCCAAGAGTCAGACTCTCAGCGTTCAGATCCTGGCTCAGCCTCTAGCTCTGTGACCTCGAACAAGCTTCTCAACCTCATCGGGCCTCAGTTTTTCCACTTTTAAAATGGAATAATGTTAGCAGCACGAGCATAAGTTTATGAGTAGTATTTCCAACCTGAAAGGGCCTTG
The DNA here is from genome assembly GCF_011762595.2 of Tursiops truncatus. Taxonomy (NCBI): domain Eukaryota; kingdom Metazoa; phylum Chordata; class Mammalia; order Artiodactyla; family Delphinidae; genus Tursiops; species Tursiops truncatus. Next base: position 47,258,577 of record NC_047039.1, read on the forward strand.
GTTTCTTCATTTGTAAAAAGGAATAATAATAGTTCCACCATCAGAAGTTTACGGTGAGTATTCAGTACAACAGTACCCAAAAAGCGTATAATTAGCGCTCCGTGACTGTTGGCAATGACTTTTCAGTTAAAATTGTGTTCGGTGTCATGTAATAGAATCCAACTACAGTGGCTTAATTTAATAGTTTTTTTTTCTTTAAGACTTTATTTTTCTGAAGCAGTTTAAGGTTTACAATGAAACTGAGAGGAAGATACAGAGATTTCCCATATACCTCCTGCCCCACACATGCATATCCTCCTCCATTATCAACGTCACTCACCAGCATGGTACATTTTTGCTGAGCATGAACACTGACACATCATAATCACCCAAAGTCCATAGATTACCTTAGCGTTCACTCTTGGTGTTGTACATTCTGTGGGCTTAGGCAAATGTATGATGACATTTATCCATCATTGTAATATCAAGCAGAGTATTTTCACTGCCCTAAAACACCTCTGTCCTCTGCCTATTCATCCTTCTCTCCCTCTCTCACACACACCCCTGCAAACCACTGATCCTTTTATTGTCTCCATAGTTTTGCCTTTTCCAGAGCATCATATAGTTGGAATCACAGTATATAGACTCTTTAGGTTGGTTGGCCTTAATAGTTTTGTAGGATTTTATTTAACTAGAAGCCCATTAAAAGCAGTTCAAGGCTAGTAATACAGCTCCTCTTTGCCATGAGAGACCTGGTCTCCTGTTTTCTCATTCTTTCATCCGGAGCCTGTTTCTCTCATCCTCATCCCCAGAGGATGGAAGCTACTCCCCTCCCCCACCCCATCATCATATCTGTATTCTGGGAAGGAGAAGACACTGGCTGTCTTTTTTTTGTAATCAGAAAAATCTTCCTTGTTCAGGGAACTAAGATCCCGCATGACGCAGCAAAAGCAAAAACAAAAAAACAACGAACAAAGAAAAACCCTTAGTGTTCCCAGAAGCAGACTTCCACTTACATCACATGGGTCAGAGCAGGGCTATGTGACCACCCCATCCTACAAAGGAACCGGGAGTGGGCACTCTGCCTCCCCTAACAGGGAACTCCATGGTAGATGCCAGTGAAGGTCAAACGTCCCTTCTTCTTCCTGTCCTTAGTAACGATGTCTTTTCAAGTTCCTGACTTACAGAGAAGAGATGTGACGTTCCCCTTCTTCCTCCCTTTTAAAGTGTTCTCTGGTGGCCCATGAGTCCAACTTTTATACCATGGCCCTGAATCCTTCCCCAGAAAAACCATGCCCCAAAACTTGCCATCTAAGAGCCCTGGTTCCCCTAAGACACAGGTGAAGTCATGGCCTACCTCTGTTCAAAACCATCTCACCAGCAGTAAAAGCCCGAGATTTTGTGGTGACCCTAAGGCCCACTGTGACCTTCCTCCCTCCCTTCTTCTCCGTCCTGTTCTTCTCTTTCTCCGCCGTCCTTTCCTTCCTCTCATGTGTCCTTCCCTGTGCCCCACTCCTCTGGCTACCTAGCAGCTCCTCCTCACAAACTCCCAGCATCCTCCTGCCTCAGAGCCTTTGCACATGTTCCCTCTTCTCCCAGACACCCACATGGCCCCTGCTGTTCCTTCCTTCAAGTCAGCCTTCGCATGTCACCTGATGAGAAAGATCTTACTCAATCGGCCTTTGAAAAATAGAAAAATCAAAACAATGATAATAAAGCAGAGTTCTGGACCTTTCTTGCCCTGCAACATATTTCTCCATAACTGCCATGAATATATTTATTTGTTGTTTGCTGCCTGTCTCTGCCCTTCCACCTCTGACAGGGCAGCACATAGGGAAGGCACTCCTCTATCTCCAGGGCCCAGCTTACATGGATCCCAGTCCATATTTGTTGAGTAGATTGAATGAGTGCCTGCTTTTAAAATGTTTCTGCTGGAGAACATATGTCTCTAGCCACATAGATTGTCTTAATCCATGCCCTGTCAAAAGGCTCTTTGGCTGTGACCAGCAAAGTCCTGTTCCGTTGATGGTTGTCTCTGCAGTAGTGAAAAGCAATCATGTCTGCTGTGGCCACCACTGTATCTCCAGCCTCTAGGATGGCACTGACTTGGTCAATGTTTGCTGGATGATTGAATGAGTGAATCTCCTTGTAGTTCTAGAGTTATTGCTGCAGTGGGGAAGGTTTGCTCTCTGCCACTCACCTTCTTGATGAGTTCTCCCGTCCACTTCTTTGTCTTTTCTTTCCAAACCCTTTGTTCTTCTCTTATTTCCTTTTCTTTTCTTCCCTTTGATAAACTGTTGATCCTTTCATTTCTTGCATTTCATGGGCCTAACACTATATGTTCAAAGAATTACCATCGGGCTTCCCTGGTGGCGCAGTGGCTAAGAATCTGCCTGCCAATGCAGGGGACACAGGTTCGAACCCTGATCCGGGAAGATCCCACATGCTGCGGAGCAACTAAGCCCATGTGCCGCAACTACTGAGCCTGCTCTCTAGAGCCCGCAAGCCACAACTACTGAGCCTATGTGCCACAACCACTGAAGCCCGTGCGCCTAGAGCCCGTGCTCTGCAACAAGAGAAGCCACTGCAATGAGAAGCCCGCTCACTGCAACGAAGAGTAGCCCCCACTCACTGCAATTAGAGAAAAGCCCACGCACAGCAACAAAGACCCAATGCAGCCAAAAATAAGTAAAATAAAATAAATTTTTAAAAAAAGTTTTTAAAAATTTTTTAAAATTACCATCACTGCAAGATTATAAGGAGTTTATTGTTTTAACCATTCATTTTACAAATTCAAACACCTCTAAAATAGCATCTACCACGAAATTGGGTATTAAGTTGTGTTTGAGAAGAATACAAAAGAAGAAGCTCCTTATTCAATTTTTATGGATTCTTGGATTCCCTTCCACAATTCTAGTAATTTCTCCTTCCTTGTGGAATTTCAAACTTTGATTTACATTTTTTCATCATAACAACAATTTTATTATCAATAGCAAAACTTAACAAATAAGCACACTTGATACCTTAGAAACACAAAAGTAGGGATAGTACTTGCCTAGGGGGCCTGTAATTGAAGTGAAGGATTATTTAACTACAGGGCATGACTCTGTTTAGAACAGCAGGTCTCCAGGCCTGATACGTGTTTCTCTTGAGGCTGTTTTTATGACAAAATCTTCAGAATCCTGTAATGAGATGTCTGAAAATGATACCGTACTCATAGTATGATGCCTGCCTTCTTTGCTGTTAGAATGACGGGCAAATTTCCCCCATGGTAAATTCACTTCACGTTATCACAGCCAGTCTCTGCTGTTGTGACTTTCCATCCAACACGTTTATGTTACTTTCATTCAGGTTGACTGGAGGAGTGTCCTGGGAGCATTTCGCCTGCCTTTCTGAAAGGGACAGTTTGGCTCCCTCATTTTCCTCCCACTAGCTCCTGTGACATCCTGATGCCACCTCTCCTGTTGCTTTATCAGTCTGGCTCAGGCAATGTGAGGTGACATGAATTCCAGGACATCTTGATTGTAAAAGCCTTACAAATGAATAGCAACTCTCTATTTTTTCACCATCTTCCCTGTACCCTAGATTATGTGTTTTCAAACATGGTTTTTAGTAGCAGCAGAACCTTTTGTTCAAAGGAATTCCCACAGGGAAGAAGAAACACTCTTTTTAATAGTTAAAACTATTAAGAGTTCACTCATGTCAAATCCTGTATCACTATGCCCAATTCAGTTGCCTTCCTCTAGACCAGCAATATCAAACATAAAAGAAGTGAAGGGCCACTCACAAGGGCAACAAAACCAAAAAGTACCAAGGATTAACCCAAAGAAAACGTTTAAGAACTTTATAGCAAAAACAGTAAATAGTCATTTCTGAAGAAATGGAAGATCTAAACAAATGTTGGTATATTATAAAGATATCAGTTCTCCCCAAGTTAAACTCTAAGGGCAACTCAATCCTAAGTGAAATCCCAAAAAGATATCTATGGACTTCATAACTGGACTTCTAAATTTATATAGAATAAGCAGGAAGAGCAAAGGCACTTTTCACACAAAAGAACAAAAAGGGAAAATATGCCCAGCAGAGATCAAGGTGCATCACAAAGCAGCAGCTTTTAGGTGCTCTTGTTGAAGGATTTGGGAGGAAGGGGAGAAGGCTGGACCAGAAGCAGCCAGGGTGTCCCCAGAGGCGGCCCTCGAAGAGCAGGAAGAAGCTGTGAGCACCACTGTCAGGTCTGTTACCGGCTCTGGGTGAAGCACTGTGGGGATGGGAGAGGGGCTTCCTCGAGCCCTAGAATCAGCCATGTGAAGGAGCAAGGCCCTCATTCCCGAGGCGGTGAAAGCACACCTTCACGGAATCGATACCACATCATGACAAGTGCAGATTAATAAACCCAATGGAGAATTCTGGCTGGTGTGCAGACAGCGCTGAGCGGCCGCAGAGGAAACTGTCAGTGCAGGTGAACTGCGCTGGCCAGATCTTCAGACACTTCATCTCCATGTGAACCTGAGGGCAGGGCCATCAGGAAGCGGTGCTTTCAGAGAAAGTGAGCTTCGAGAGTGGTTCTCAAAGGAGGTGAGGAGTGTGGGAGGGCAGGAAAGGTGGTGAAAAATTCAGGGCAGTGGAACTGGCTGGAGAGACTCAAAACTACGTATGGTTGGCCCAGCCGAGATGGGGCTCCTTTGAAAGATGAGCGGGCATGTGGCTGTTTGCCCGCTGAACTAAGGCTCCAGCGGCTTCTCCTGTCCAGGGGCCCTTGGGGTGTGTCTGTGTGTGTATCTTTTTGTGTCTGTGTGTGTCTGCATGTGTGTCTGCATGTGTGTCTACCATACCTGTGCGTGTGTGATTTAAGTGTAGGAAGCTAAAGGCCTAAGAGATGCTGAAGAGGAAAAACAAGAAAGTGGAACTTACTAAGTGCTTGCTCTGTGCAACACACCTACCAGTCACCTCCTGGAATTCTCCCAGCAGCGACTCTGGGAATTATTGTGTGTTTTACCTCTGAGGAAAGTCAGGTTCAGCGAGGTGACGCTACTTGCTCTTGGTCACCCAGCTCCTAAGTTTGCCTTCGGAGCCTGAACGCTTTGCACTCACACAGGACTTCCGTCTGTAGCCACAAGTGTCCATCTCCCGTACACACAGCCATGCAGCTCCCTATTTTGTAAGATTGCTTCAGTTCTTTAACGTAGACATTGAGTGTTAATTTGGGGCTGACACTAAGATGAAACTTCCACTGGCTTGCTGGGTTTTCTTTTTTTCACACCAAACAGCAGAACCTATTTCCCCAGCCTCTATTTTTAAAAACAGCTTCAATACGAGCTTTCAGAAATTGTCATTTGAAACCAGAAGAAAGTCATTTTCATGCCTATTTGATTCAAAATGGGGAGAAGTTATCCCTGAAAGGCAGTATTGTAACCTTTCTTTCTGTCCCAAATCGTAGATCAGTTTAAATTAGCAAGAAAGATGTTTGCGTGCTGCCCCAGCTGGTGCGTGAACAGGCAACAGGAGTGAAAATCTTCGCTGGAGAAGAATAAAATGCAATCTACTGGCCTTGTTTTTAATAAGATGACAGCAGTTTAAATGCCTGGAGAGAGGAAGGCAAGCTATTAATGCCTCTGATAGAGCCAATTCAGGAACAAGTTAAATAGCTCCTCTCTTTGGGGAGTAGTAAAGCATTACTCTCAGATTTGAACATCAAAGATGGTCGAAATTGAATCTCTCTTTGTGTTGTACACATTACAAATACATTTCATTTGGGGCATGAAGGGAATGTGAATGGTCTTACTGAAATAAATGCTTTTGAGGTTGGGAATAGTTTCTCTCTCTCTCTTTCTCTCTCTTTGTCTCTCTCTGTCTGTCTCAAGTTTGCTTTGAAGTCAAGTCCACAAAGATATATGGCCAAAAAATTGACTTGATGCCATTTAAATGTAAACACTGCACGCAGAAAGAAAAAGATGATGAGGCATCCATAAAGTTACAGCTTCATCTTTGTTCTCTTGAACTTATCACATGCTCGAGATGCAGTTAGAACTCCTTCAGAGGAGAGGACTCAGAAATCCCAGAGACAGAAAGCAGCTGTCACAGCTTTGACTATGTGGAGGACCGAAGGATGGGGCCATCAGTGAAGGTGAAAAAAGCACTTCAGTTTCGTCAGTGACGGCCCATTCCAAAAGCATGTTGACATAGAAACATCATCTGTGAGATAAGTGCGTTCAAAAGTGTTTTCTCTCAAATGAAACACTAAAGACACCTCTGCTTTGTTTAATCAATAGCCAGGCCTCACTTAGTGGAATGCAGGTTGGACGCCTTGCATTCGGTTATGAGACACTTTGCTCTGACAGTAGCCAGATCTCTTCCTAGTTTGTCTCTTGGTCTGGGATTTGCACTGTGCTGTGCACTCACCTCTGGATGTTGGTCATACCATAACAACACATCCTTGAGCTGCTATGAGGGTCCATGTCTCTTCTGATCTCACGATATCAGAGCCACCCAATCTGGCCCCTTTGCCTCAGCCATTAAAAAGAATTCCCTGACCCACATCAAACTGTCCTTTGCCGGTTGCCTTGGGGCTCAGATGAGACTATATGATACACGTGTGTGCAAGGGCACGCGCGCGCGCGCGCACACACACACACACACACACGCACTCAAAGAGTGCAGCAGCATTGTGATTTATATAAAGCTTATGGCTCTACATCAGATCGGCTTCTTATTTGTGTGTGGGTTCATGTATTCATTCATTCATTCATTCGTTCATTCACAAAATGCATTCCTATTGCAAGCTGAGTAAGTATTCACCCCATTTGGGAACATTTCTCTTTACAAGCCCCCACTGTAGGTAAGTCTCTGGGGGAACAGAAGCTGGTGCTTGCCCCAGACTAGTTAACTTCCCGAAAACCAGCTTAAATGCTGTTGTTGAAGCTGAGATTCAGCAGTGCAGTTGCAGTAACCTCTGTGGCTACTTCTGCGGTGGTGATTTCTCTCTTTGACTTCCCAGGCTGGCGGCACTTAATCCCAAAGAACCAGTAGCGAAGGTAGCTTTGCTTCAACTCTAAGGCCTTTAGGCCAGAACCACCATCATTGGCAGGAAATAAAAATCATGGTGAGTCCATCTCATTCCAGAAAACTCTTCGTAATGAGAAGTCTCCTCTTCCATTTCTGAAAAAAACTTTACCCAGTTGTTATCTCCCTTTCCATGCGTCCTATTCCCATTCATGGCACAGCAGGTCACGCAGAGTTTCCTATCTAGAAAAAGTTACAAGTTCTTTTCTTGACCTCAAGACTGTTCCCCATCTTCTTTGTGCAAGTCAGGATTAGAAGGTGAGGAGCTGACCCTTGGAGCTTAAAGGTAGCATCTTGCAATGGGTCCATTGAGACAGACTCTGTCCCACGCTAGGTGTGTTCATGGTGGCATCTTCCCACTAGGCTCGTGGGAGGAGGAGTATAGTGCAGCTGCTCAGCAGACACACTGTGGAGCCAGCCACCTGGGTTTGAACCCCAGCTCTGCCACTTACTAGTTGTGTGACCTTGGGTGAGTTATTTAACTTCTCTATAACTCAGCTTCCTCTTCTGTAAAATAGGGAAGACAAGGGCATCTATCTCTTAAGGCTATTGAGTGTATTCAGTGAAGTGCTGTTCACAGAGCACATAGAACAGTGCTTGATACATCATTAGTTCTAGGTAGGTGTTTGCCAAATTGCTTTCAGTTCTTTTCTTTTTTCTTGCAGCTGTCATATTTTTAGGCAGTTTTCAGTGGTTCAATAGTAAGTCATTGAATTATGTATCTTATCTCTATTTTCCCTTAAAAAGCAGCCTCTTCACCATGTACCAGTTTTTTAGATCCTGCCACACCTGTCTATAAGATAAGATGGGAACTGGTCTTTTTGGCAATCTGGCTTTTAGTTGAGCAAAAGTCATCCTGAAATTGAATAATTATACTTTCTGTATTTCCAAATTCTCCTGTCCTTTGCACAATGAGAAGTACATCAATGTGACATGGTACTTAACTCATTTCCTTCCAAAAAGTCCCAGTTTCCTCTGGGGTCCATAGCTTTAGGATATTTGGCAGACTAAAAAAAAAAAAATTCCTCTTTCCAACATATTGATAAAAATCTGCAAAAGCAATTACTGTACTAATATTTTAACCCTGCTGAAACATCCTTAGGGCACTGTTTGTGCAGTTAGGGGTTATAAGATCCTACAGTGCCCTGCTTCCTCCTATGTCATCAGAGCTCTGGTTCACTGGCAGGCATTTGCTGTTTAATATAAGGCGCATAGTGGACTATTTAGGAAACGTATCTTAATCTTTCACCCAATCTTTGCATCCTGGATTTTAAACTCACTCGTATGGTCCCATTTTATATAGTATGGTATTTAAGTAGGAGTAATGGTAAATGGATTTACACGTCAATGAAACTTAGAGGATTGCATGAACATTCTTTTTACTTTAAATTTGATCCTTTAAGTTTTCCATAATTTGGGGTGATTGTTTCTATTGTGGGAGGGAGCCAGGTATTCAATGCAGTGACATCCTGAACAACACTGAAGTGCAGAATACAAAATTATAAGGGTAGTTTTGACTTTGAATTACTTCCACATCAGTGGCATTAATTTCCTTTGTCTTCCAGTCGTTTTTCCCTCAATTTCATTCTGTTCTTAAATTCTCTTGCCTTCTCATTCTTCTCTCTTATCTCTTGCCCTTTTTTCCCCCTTGGATGGCTGAAGTTTGTTTGTCTATTTTATTGTTTTTCCTCTCCTCTTCTAAGATACTTTTCTGATATTTTTTGATGCTCAATGCATCAGAGGATAGAAACTCAGCTGTGCTGCCCCAACGGCTGGATATAATTTAGCACTGATTCTCTCTGCCTGGCAGACTCTTCTGAATCCAGCCAGGCTGCAGGATGGGATCCAGGAGAACATCCAAATTGTTCTCTTGCCAGCCTGCGGCATCCATTCCGCACACCAGTGGGGATTTTTTGTTTTGTTTTTTTATCTCCATTTCCGAGCCATTGCCACCATTTTGTCTTCTGTGTGCGGAGGACTCTCCTGATGGCACTTTTGCTTGATGTGAATCCTCCTACTTTACAGAAGCAATGAAGAGGATTCCAACAGTTGAGGCCGCATGCATTTTCCCATCACAGACTTCCTCCCTGCAGAGATAGTGAAGACAGAATAGTAGAAACTGTGGAGTTAAAACACGAAAATGGAAGGAATCATAGACGTCCATACCAAAGGCAACTAGGCTGAGGAAGATTAACAGAGCACTATTAAATAGAGATTTAATTCAATTCAGCAGCATTTGAACACCTACAGAGTGCCAGGAACTATGCTGGGTGTTCACATTAACAAAATGAGTATGTGGATTCCTTGCCCTAAAGGACAGAAAGCAAGTAGGTTAAGGTGCCTTTGATGAGCACGCACAGAAGGGTATACTTGGAACAGACACGCAGGAGAAAATGACTTACACTAGGGATGGGGGGCATTCAGGAATGCTGCCTGCAGGAGGGAACCTCAAACCTGGGTTCCAAGTGATTCAGTAAGTTGGGAGACCTAATAAAATTCCAACACAAAAAGACGGTATGCGTGGGATTTAGAGGTCTGTGTTCAGTTGGTGTTTTGAAAGCCTCACCCTGGTAACAACGTGAAAGATAGGTGAAAGGTGCCAGGACTAGACAGTAGGTGGTAAGAAAGGTTAGGAAATGAGAGTTCCAAAAGGACTATTGCAGTAACCTCAGCAAGGCCTCCTACTAAGGCGGGGACAGTGGGAATGGAACAGAAAAGACAGAATTGAGGATATTTAGGGGTAGAATTGATAGGGCTTCATGACTGGTTGGGTTGTGGGTATGGCTTATAGAAGTATCAGCATCACCTAAAGCTCCGCCCTGTGGATATTAGTCACATGTGATCTAACCAAGCTCGCATCTCTATGGAAGAAAACAGTGGGCTTATCTGCATGTGCCACCTCGAAAAATCCTTTAAAACACGGATAGGGGAAGAGAATGGAATACTTGGCCACTTTTAAGACTGAGCAATAAATGTGTTTGTATCCTCCACCCCAAATTTGATAAGACTTAATCAGAAAGTACCTTTTGCCTGATTTGGTAAACATAATCTTTCCATTTACAGAGATGCAAAAAAGTACCCAAGATGTTAGATGTCATTAGTGAATATGTTAGCTTCTTAACCCACTACCTACCCAAAAAACTTATGAAGAACATGTTTTAGTTGTCAAGTCAAAGCCCGTGGGGCTCCACAGTACAAATGATGGGGCCATCATGCTATATTGTCACGTGCTTTTCTCCATCCCTTTGGGAAAAGGGAAAAACATTCTGCCAAAGTCTCAGTGTTTAAAGTTACCTTGAGATTGTTATTGAGATTTTTTAGGGGCTTCCCTGGTGGCGCAGTGGTTGAGAGTCCGCCTGCCGATGCAGGGGACGCAGGTTTGTGGCCCGGTCCGGGAGGATCCCACATGCCGCGGAGCGGCTGGGCCCGTGAGCCATGGCCGCTGAGCCTGCGCATCTGGAGCCTGTGCTCCGCAACGGGAGAGGCCACAACAGTGAGAGGCCCGCGCACCGCAAAAAAAAAAAAAAAAAAAAAAGGACACTCATAAAAGCCCAGGAACTCTTTTTTTTAACCACACTGGGGTTGATTCTCTTGCCTGGTGGCTCACTGTTTTTCTTTAAAACTCCTGTCCAGAAACCTGCTTGCTCGCTCCTGTTCTCTCCCCTCCGCAACCTGCTTCAGAAGGAAAGCAGCAGAGCAGCTCTTCCTATAGTCCCATTTTTCTTGCTTGATCATCCAGAGCATGTAAATTACAGTGAAATATGGCCTGAGTCAGCTCCTCACAGGACAGAAATCAGTAACCATTGACATTGCCAAGCAACACCGCAGAGGAGCAAGGCTGCAAATTAGGTGACAAATTTATAAGAAGTTGGAGTATCTGGGGACTCGCTTGGGCGTTTCATCATGAACCATCTGGACGATCCACAGTAGTGACCACACATTATTGTTCACTGTCCGAGGATGAGAATTCCCATATAATTGTATGGCATCTCCCTCTGTGATCCTCACCTACCTTTCCGAACCTTTCATTGTGTTTTTCACATTCCAGATATTTCCCTGCAAAATAATTGGGAACAGTTATACCTAATGGGCAGTGTTCATTCCTCTCCAAAAGAAGATTGTTTTAAAAAATTTACTCTGTCGGCTCATGTGATGGCAGAGCTGGATGGGCAAGGACATGCAAAAAAAGAGGGTATTAGTCATGGCATCATAGCAGCTGCATTGGCCTGACATGGACTCAGCCTTGGTGTCCCAGAGGAGCCTGAGGTGATAGGTAAGCCTTGAGGGAGACAAGGAAGAGAACCAGAGTCCTTGACCTTCTGGAGAAGGGTGACCTAACAAGGACCCCTCCCAGTTCCAATAGCCTAACTGGTCTCATTTCTTCATTCATTCATTCAAGTAATATTTATAAGAAAATTGGACTAAGCCTCCTGATTTTAAACCAAAGATTACAAATTGCTGGGCCAAATATGACCCAGAGTGTTTTTGTTTTTTTTTTAATTTGGAATTAGTTGCCAACATTTACATCAGGAATTTTCACATAAAAGTCCGGATCTCTGGCTTCCCTTGAATAATCAGATCTATCAGCACTGTAACTGCCTTCCCCCATGGAGTGGGAGCTGACTGGCTGCTGCCCCTCTTTAGGCACGCACTGGCCAGTTTTCCATAATCCTCACCACTCCCTATTGTCGTCCCCAGTCCACTTTCTCACCTACACACCTGGCCCCTGTGGTTCATTGATGCTTTATCAGAATGCTGCTGTACTCCAGACACTGGGCCAGCTGCTGGGGATCTTTCTGACCCCTGATTTGGCCGCCAATGTAGTATCAGTATTTCCTAGTGACTGGGACTGATATCAGCAGATGGACATCAACAAGGAGATACATGTAGAAAGTGAGGGAGATAAGAACAACAGCAGTAACAAACCAGTGTGTCTGGGTTTGCAGGAAGCTTGAAAAGGAAGAGTGAGTATTTCATGAAGGGGCTGGATTCAGAGGACGTGAAAATCAGGTGATAAATGTCTAAGAGGTGGTGTGTGTGTATGTACATAAATCCTACTTGACATCAATAGCTGATGGAGGGTTACCCACAAGTTCAGCCCTTTGTTTTCATTTGGAAAGTTCTTGCCTTGCTTCCAAAAGCCTAAGTGAGTGGTTTTAATCTCATAGAAGAAAAAGCAGCACTCGTTAGCATAGTTTGGAAGAGCCGAATATGAAAAGAACCCCATAGGGCAAAACCACCTCCGTTTATACCTTGTATATGACATAGATGTTTTACCACATGTTGGGTACAGCTGTCCCCAGGTAACCGTGTATTCAGGAGCCTCTTAGGGAAGTTTAACACACAAATATCATTCCCCCACAGACTGTTAAGCAGAGCTTCTGCAATGAGTCAGTACTTTAAAAGCTTTTTTTGAGTGAGAATTTGAATCTGAAGGTTAAAATATTCCTTTTCTTCTGACTTGAGTCTGAAGTGAGAATATGGTTGTTTCCTCACTTAACCTCAATCTCTTATTAAAGTTTTATTTTTTTAGTTAAAACAAAATTACTTGCCTTGACATGAACATTTGATATAAAAGAATAATGACCAAAGAAAGCCTTTTAATGGAAAGCAATTAATTTCAGTGGTCCATGCAGCCCTTTTTTAGGTAAAATCAAACAAAAAGCTTTAAATTGGGCTATATTAGAAATATCTTTTAACTCGGAATACTTTTTTGTCTGCGCTAGGTCTTCATTGCTGTGCATGGGCTTTCTCTAGTTGCGGCGAGCGGGGGCTACTCCTCGTGGTGGTGCGCGGGCTTCTCATTGCAGTGGCTTCTCTTGTTGCGGAGCACAGGCTCTAGGTGCATCGGCTTCAGTTGTTGTGGCGCACGGGCTCAGTAGTTGTGGCTCACAGGCTCTAGAGCGCAGGCTCAGTAGTTTTGGCGCATGGGCTTAGTTGCTCTGCGGCATGTGGGATCTTCCCGGACCAGGGCTAGATCTCGTGTCGCCTGCATTGGCAGGCGGATTCTTAACCACTCTGCCACCAGGGAAGCCTATACATGTTTTTTTTTTGATGAAAAATTTTCACACAGGAATAGAAGAGAAGCAAGATCAACCCACATACCCTGCAAGAAACTTAAAAATTGTATAGATCTACAAATATAAATGTTATGTTTGTAGGGAGTGAACGGAAAATGACAAATACACAACTCTCATACTATTCATTCACAAAACCTCAATAATGAAAATAAATTCACAAATTAAAAAAAAAAGAAAGGAAACCATCTCAGGCTAAAATGTTAATACTGCCAAACATGGTTCTGGAAGTTAGCCAGGGCAGCCTTTCATTAAACTGAAAGTTTTCCTTTTGACAGTCTTCCTTATGTTTAAGATGTCTAGTGGGGGTTGTTGACTTGCAGACATTGAGCATTGACATTGACATTGGTGCCCACCTGCAGAGATAATTAGAGTTTGATAGGATCTAACAACCTCATGCTGGGCTGAAATAGATATTCCTGTTGGAACTTTGGCAGACAACGAAGAGAGGTACCAATTATTAAGGATGCCTCTGCCACCCAGCACAAAGTGCTATAGAGACATGTTCTTATCTGATCCTCCAAAAACCCTCCTGAGAATAGGTGTTGATTGCTCTTGTCCCCATTTTACTGAAGAAGAGACTAAGGTGCAGAGAGGATCACCCAGTTCATAAGTAGTAGAACCAAGCTTTGAATGAGCTTTCTTATCTGTCTCACTCAGAAGTACTTTTTTTTTTTTAGTTTAGTTTATTGAGGTATAGTTGATTTACAATGTTGTGTTCATTTCTACTCTACAACAAAGTGATTCAGTTATACATATATATAAATTCTTTTTTATATTCTTTTCCATTATGGTTTATCACAGGATATTGAATATAGTTCCCTGTGCTGTATAGTAGGACCTTGTTGTTTATCCATTCTGTGTATAAGAGTTTGCATCTGCTAATCCCAACCTCCCAAGCCATCCCTCCCCCACCCCGCCCCCTGAACTTTGATAGTGATATTATGGTATCAGCAGTCCAGAAGCCTTAGACATCAGTGCCTGCCTTCCTCACTTCAGCAAGTCCAGGGAAGTTCAACAAACCAAAGCATCACTGTTATTTGGGAACTGTGCATTTATATGCTTCGTTTAGGAAATGCGAGGAGAGCATGTGATATGAGAAAAGCACTGTTCTAGTTGGGAGAGATCCAAAGAGGAATCCAAAGAGGGTCTCAGCCTCCAACATGTGGAGAGACAGTCTTGTGTGCAGATATTAGAAGGAAAGGTGCATAGGTCCAAAGCTGGAACATGGTGGTCAGACGAATGAAGGGTCTGCTTTTTACCGCCTGTTCCAATGGTTACGGTCCATGTTTTGACATTCCCCATAGATCTGAGAGTAGAAGGGCAGGACTGACGAAGAAATTTCTTTCTAATTCTAGCCCCAGCAAGGCAAAATATCTTTTATTGTTGGGCAACAAATAGCTATTTTAAACTTCTATAAGTACTGTTGAATTAGTTTTAACAGACTAAACCCGTGTAAAACACCAAGTTCTCTAAGTGTTCTGCTCCATTTCCCATAGGTTCTCTTCCACTCTTCTTGATGATGCTTGCAATAATGAAGCTGCCCATTACCGATTGCTTAGTGGGTGTTAATATCTCATCTACTCTTCACCACAACTTTGTGGGGTAGATATAGTCATGCCACTTTACAGCTGAGGACACTAAGGCTCAGAGAGGTAAATTTGCTCAAAGTCACACAGCTAATAAGTGGCAAATCTTGGGTTCAAACCTATACCCTGGCTTCAAAGTCTATGTTCTTAACTTCTGTTTGCTACTGAAAATAATGCTTTCATGGATGTGATGTAATCTGGTATCTGTACACACCTCCTTGATAGGTATTAGACAACTTTACCAAGAAACTACTGTCTGTTGTTTAGAAACCTTAATTTTTAGATCTTCAAACTCAGTTCAAACCGGTATCAAAAATAAAGCAGCTCTTTGATTTAAGAAAACAAACAAATTAATCATTTTTTTCCATCAACCAACACTTAATAAATACTTGCTCTCACTGATTTCTCTACCTCTATTCTTCATTCTAACAAAATGAATTCAGCATAGATGCTTCTGTTGACTTTCTGTTGTATACGTCAGAATTTTGAGGCCTGAAAGGTGAGAAGTCACTTTTCTGCTGCTCCTGTCTGGGGAGATTTGCTGAGAAAAGGGTTAAGAATGCCAGAGGCTTCAAAAGTAGAGCTGAGAAGGTCAACGTTGGAAGGAGAAATCTGTGTCCATGCCCTTTTTAAGAAAGGAAGAAATTGGGAGCCCAAAACACTAGTCCTTATTCAGATTCTTTGAGACTAAAGATAAGATCCTTCCCTTGACTTGTCAACCAAGAAATATGGACAAGAATTCAGAGGTACCTTAAAGCCAGGTGATGACGTTGCTGACAAGACCTGAAAGGAAGTGGACAGAGGAATGACAAAAGGTTCAAGCCCTCCTAGAGGTCTGGGAGCTTGGGTGCCTGTGGACCCAGCTGTCCAACTAGCATGAGCGAGTGTGGGCACCATGTTAGACAGCATTCCCAATCGGCTCATAGGCTCATCTCAAACACCAACCACTGGGTTCTGGAATTTTTCTTAGGCTGTATGTCTTCTTAGAGAAATGTTACCTAGAAGAGGCACCAGGTGGTACCCAGCATGATATTCACTGCTGATTCATCCCTCTTCCAGTCCTGGCTGCCTCTTGCTCAGTTGACGTAATGGAAGTTGCTCAATGGTACTAAACAGCAGCCTCTTGAATCCCCCCACTTCTCCCTCCCATCCCAAAGAAACTCAGCTTGGATTGGGCGCAGTTTGAATCTTAATCCAACGGTGCTAAAGGTGCCCTGGCTCCTGTCCATGGGGAGTGTGCTGACTGGAGGCCATTGCCCCTTCCCGGTGAGTTTTCGTTCATGCCTCTCAGACCACTTTCCATGAGGTGTCCATGGTATGTGGGACACCAGCCAGGTGCGTGATGCGCTCTTGCTCATGTTTGTCCTAGTCGCATGTCACACTCCTCTTCCTACACCCCCTGAGCCCCTGGTCCAAGGAAGGGAGGCACCAGCTCTCGGAGATGCTGTCCCACCAGCCCCAGGATGCTGCCCTGACCATTTGAAAGCGTTGAGGTGCTGAGTTCACCGTCTCACCATGCCGTTGCTGTCAGTGTTAAAAACTTCATTCCAGTAGGCTGGTTTCCTTCACACTCTTGCGTGCCCTTTCTTTAGTAAGCAACAAACATGGTTCCCTTCACTTGGGCAAATATTGTTCCCTTGCCCTCCTAGCTCACTGTGCTTTAAGTTGCTACATCACCTGTTGTTATTCAGCCCTTCACTGCTCTTATTCTTTCTCTTCCACCACCTTTAGCCTCCTTTTTTATATGTTTTGTCCAATTCTTGTCCCCCTGCCCCAGTCCTCATTCAAGGAAGCAGCTAAGAAACAATCTAGGTATTGCCACAGCAGCAAGAATGTGTGACCTTTGTCAGTCACCCACAGATCCAATTTTGACTATGTAAAAATAAATTAATTAAAGAATATGATTGTATTTATTTATACCTGGCTCCAGGAGAGAGGAGGTAAAAAATAATCACGTCTGCCACAGGCAGATGTTTGAAAGTTTCGGATTGAGACATGAAGACCAGTGTGTGCATACAGAGAGGTTGCATCTCAAAAGACAAAAATACAATAATGTATCTTCATTGTGTAGAATATGGTTTACACGCAACTTTGCAAACACAGAGCTGCCCACGTTCTGTTTCCTCGGCAGGTAAAGAGAATGCCAACTGCTTATTCTACTGCTTTACCTCAGGGAAAGAGTAGAGGTTACAAAAAAATTAGTTGGCTGATATAATTCATCAATTTACTGCAAGATTATACACACACACACACAAGTACAAATGCATAGATTATGTGTAAAGCCACCATGAACATGTGTTTTAATATTTATGAAGGTATTTGGATCATTTTAAAATCCCAAACTTGTGCAATGTCATATACATAATAGACTACTCTTCTTAAAATACCAGAAAAAAAAAATTTTCTACAGAAGGCAATCCCCAGAAGTCATTTTTTTTTTAAAACTTCCTTGTTTTTACACAAAATTCAATTTCTTATTGAAGCACTTGCATCCTTTGTCGTGTATCTAACAAAATCCAGAAAAGGCAGGATTTTGCAGAAACATAAAGATGAGGTGATTTTTCTCCCCAAGGCGTAATTTTGTGTCGGTGTGTTAAAATAGCTTTAGGTAAAATTTTAGGCACATGGGGAAAGAATATATATAGAATGTGTATAATATAAGCAGAAGAATATTTATTATTGTGTTTTAAGCTAAAGCCTTTTGTACACAAAACCCATCAGTTCTTAGTTCATTCACATGTGAATTTTTAGCAGTCGACCAAGTTAATGAGCCATGGAAGCATTCTACAGATTCACAGGAATATCTCTTGAGTGTCATTAATTTCTTGAATTTTTATTGGGAGAGTGTTGTTATGACCAGGGAAAATATTTCGAACCTGCTCACAATGATGCTTCAGAAAACCTGGAATTTTCAGATGAACAAGAATGAAAGTTTCTATTTTAGAACTGAAGTAAGAAAACAGAAATGGTGCGTCCCCACCCCCTCCGTCCCTCCACCCAAGCTGCCACTTCCACCAGCTGAGTGAGAAGAGCTTGCTTTCCGCCCGTGGTTTCCATTACAGCCGAGTCCTTTGGTGAGCTGCACCCAGGAGATTGCCTCCTGGCCCCTGCAGTCTGTACAGCAGCAGACAATGCCCTGAGCTGGGAGTTGTGGCTGCTCTGTCACCTGTCTGGGCCACGTGCCCTTCCCTGGGAATACGCCTCCCCCTTCCTCCCAAAGCTTTCAACGCCTTTCCCATCCCCCGCCCCTTCCCCCCGCAACACACACCAAAGCATGCTGCACCCATGGTATTCAGTGCTTTCTGTCTAAAGTACAAGATTAGAAATGAAAGGGAAGTTTAGAACCTGGTTTTTTATTGGGGATTTTCCCAGGTAGCCTTCCTTACTAATCTCTAGGAAGTAGTTCTATTGGAGAAAAGCTGTGAAATGAACTCCTGGGACTGCTGTTCCACGGCAAGGAATCCTGGTGTCTACAAGCCTCAGTGGGTCTGGGCATTGCCCTTGTCCAGCCCTTTCTCTTGGAATGTCACCTCTAAAAATTATAGGCCTAGGCTGGACCTGGTGTGAAGATATCTTTGCCAAGTATTTGTTTCATCAGATGTTAAAATAACTGTGTCCTATTCTGGAATGCAGGGCAAGTCCTACCCCCGGTGGAATAATATATTTTAAGTGATTTCTGAAAGTGGGTCGTGAAAGCCATCCGCCACATGGCCCATGTTTGCACATCTCTATATAGTTACAGTTGCAGAATTTGACAGTGTAACTCTGAATCTGATTAATTGAGAATGTGTAAAAACAAAGTTCTTGCATTACAGCTCGTTCCTTATCTTTGTGTCTTTTACTGTGATGTTGTAGAACTTGGATCATATGGAAAACTAAAATATTATGACACAATGACTGAAGAAGGTAAGAATGATTTTAGAATTGTATGCACTGGCTTTTTATTTCGTTTATGGTGTCTGTGGCTTGCCCATTTTTTTTTAAATTTCTTTTCCCCCTCTTTGCATGACTTCAGTGACATTGTGTGTTTTATTATTCTTTCCACATTTTCGTCTAGTTTTTGCCATCGTGTTGGTTTGGAATTGGAGACGTGCAATACCATGAGCAATCATGTTATTCCATTCAGACGATCCAAACCATCTCAGTTGTGTAACACAGTCAGAGAAATGGTGTCAGCAACATAAGCACAGGCCCACACCCACTGGGTCATCATTATTTCCTCCACGTGCTCACAACATGTAGAAACACATCGAACCAATACTCTTCTTTTAATATGCCCCAGTTTCAGAGGAGGGGAGGTTCTGGTAATATTCTGATTTATGCAAAGGAATGAGCGATCTAAAGGAACCACTAGGCCCCAAACCAGTCGGAGACCTGTTTCTGATGCAGAGGGCCGTGTCCTTAGCTGTCACAGTCCCTGTTAACTCACCCAAGAGAGGCCAGGGCCACCATTCCAGCCAGTGGGATTGTATATATTGGGATTCACACTCCGTGAGATTGGACGTATCATTTTAACCATTGCCCCTGAATAAGTGAAGTCTGGCAGAAACTTCTTTTTCAGTGTATCTACTGATGAATTCCAGGCTCTGTCCCAGAGCACGGCCTTGCCCCAGTCAGAATGACTTTTCTGAAATACGTGCACCACGGAACAGCAATTTGAGAATTTTTGCTTTCTTGTAAAGGGAGTTGTTCTCTTGCCCTATCTCTCACACATACCTCTGCCTTTTGACTAATAAATAATATTTGTAAGTTATGAAAACATTTGGAGTTTTCCCGTGAGTTTTACACTGATATTGACAAGAAATCAAAAGGTACCCTAGAAGGGGAATCAGTTAATTTTATCCTTCAACATGAGAGAAACTCCCCAAAGTGTTGTATATCTTATTTTCAGCTTCTAGTATTTCTGAGTTGCCTTAGCTTGCCAAAGATCTCCTAGTTGCTTTGCAGGAAGCAGGACATCCAACAGCCCTCGGTAAGAGCAAGCCCTTTCCAGCCCCTCCCCACTCTGGCTTCTGCACTGTACCCGGGCCCTTCTCTGCTGCTACCTCTGTGCTTTCAGTTAACCACTGTGATGTTTTCTAAAGCAGCAGGCCACAGTAAGGATCTCAGACTGGGCTCTGTTGTAGCCCAGGGCCCTCCCAACAACCTGGGGAAATGCAGACCCTTGGGCAGTGAGAGCCCCAAAGGCAGAAAGCTACCTATGAGAATCAGTATTCCACCACCGCGGGGATAGAAAGAGCAATCTGTACCTTAAAGGAAGGCTCCTGTCCCGGCTGTTATTTTTAGTTCGTGTCTTCAAACCACTTTGATTTTTCTTGGTGATTGGCTTGGGAGGCCAAAGGTTTGGGCCTCACTGATTTTATAATTCGGTTCGGGAGTCTCACAGCCCTCAGCCTCGGCCTCATGGCTTGGGCAGCTGGTGGGTTTGTTACCTTCTACCTGAGCAGTGACGACCCCTCACTTTTCTCTCCTTCCTCCATCCTGTCCTCTGCCTGCTGCCCTTAGCTTCCTGTGGCCGGAGCAGCTTCTGGCTCTCTGTTGCCTCAGTTGCCCCTTTTCTCCCTTACTGTTCCCTTCCTTCCTCTTTCCACATCTATTTGAGCAAATGTGGCCATCCGAGTGTTCCCTTAATCTTCCCACGCCAGACAAACCAAGATTATGCGAAGATGCAAAAATGCTACTTCCGAGCTGATGCTACCACTTGCTATCGAACAGCTGGGCTTTCTAGGCAGGGAGACAAAGCCAAAATAATATCTGGAATGAGAAGGCTGACCAGCTTAGCAAGATTGTGAAATCTTCGCAAGATCGTGAAATTGTCTTTGGGGGCCCTCATGGTCACCTTTAACGTTCCTTATCCTTCTCGTGACTGCCCCATTCCTTCATGCGTATCCCTTTGTGCCCCATGCTTAGCTGAAAATTCATCCCTGTTACGGTGATAGCTAATAATAGCTAAGGGAGCACTTGAAAAGCATGTTCTATGAAATACTACTTCCAGATCATGTCATTAGGAATTTTGCAACAATTGGGGGAAAAAAAGAAAGCAAGCTTGATTTCATAGTTAAATAAGCAGGAGAGCTTCTGAGTGAAGTTAAATAGATTTCTTTACCACGTGACTTGTCAGAGCCTTCAATATGTACCCATGCACTGCAGCATATAATAGTAAATCGTATAGAGGGATGGAGTTTGCAGTATTTCCCAGACTTTTTTGGTCAGAGGACCCATTCTTCCACAGAGCCTCTTGCGGAACTCTTTTAGAAATGCTGGTTAAGACATTATCCTTCACCTAGAATAGGAACCTCTGAAAGATTCAGAAGTTTTCTAAACACATAGCAATCCCTCTCAGGCACTCATGGAAAGGATACTTTGGAACAGGAGGTCTCCCTACAGCCCCCTCACATTATACCCTTTGGCAGCTGCCTCTGTGACAAGCCAGGCCTGGCTTAAACCTAATTCTGGGATTCAACTTAAAAGACGCTCAGTAACCTCAGACCTGGCAACCACCATGCATGACTTCTTCAGATTCTAAAGGGCCTCCCCCCTCTCATTGAAAATAATAGCAACGACTGTGATATATATCACTTCCATGTTGTACAGTTTAAGGAGATATAATAAAGGTGAAGATGTTATGGGCAATAGGGGACTAGTATAGCCTTCAGGAAATGTCCCCCTCCGTTTGAGCATTTCTTTTCACAATTTTAGAAATGTGACTAGCCCTTGACAGGGCTTTATTGTAATTGCCCACGTGACTGGTCATTATTTGTAGCTGTTTCCAGAGAGAGCTCTGGATGTTGCGTGACATCAGGTACTTGCAACGAGACCTGTTTTATCTTTATTCCCTAAAGTGGATTAAATGGAAAGATGAATTATATATGCCACCCCCTGTCCTAAGAGAAATGGTGTGATGATTTCCTCAATATAGAGAATTGTCCAGCACAGATTCAGTTTATTATTTTAAGCACCTACTGTATGCAAGTTATTCTGCTGGGTGCTTTGTTGAAACACAAGATTAAAAGGTGGGCAGTTTGCCCCATGGAACTTGTAGACGGGGGAGAAGTAAAGCACAGCAATCACTGAGCCACCAGGAAGAGAGTGGTAAGTACCACAGGTGCTCAGAAAAAGATGACAGACTATGGGAGAAGGAAAGGTTGCTTTCAGCGGGGGGCGGGGTGGGGAGGGATTTCGTGGAGGTGATCTTTGACCTGCACCCTAAAAGATCAGTAAATACGGAGTAAATTGGGAAAGGAGGAGTGGTAAGTTCCGAGCCACCCGGCTGAGAGAAGGATGAAAAGAGGGGCCACACCAACCCTTACTGGGTGCCTCCCACCTGCCAGGTGCAGTGCTGTGGGCTTTTTATATATTCTGTGTCATTTACTCCTTGTGGTGATCACATAGGTAGATTTTACTGAAGATGAGAAAACCAAAGCCCAAAGAAGTGTTGTATTAGATGAGGAAATGAGGACACAGAGAAGAAAAGTAATTGGCTCTGGGACTCGTAGGTAGTAAGTTGAGATGAAGGACCGGAACTCAGGACTGTGGCATGCCACACCCTGTCCTCTCAGCTCCACTGTGGTTGCTCCACAAGGTGGAATGAGGAACTGGACAGTGCAGATTGGCTACAGTGTAGGAGTGGGAAGAAAGGCTTGATGGAGACCAGACCATGGGAAAGGTTGAACCACAGACTAAGAATGACAGTGAGCTATTGACTGAAACATGGCCCCCCTACTGGAACACTTTACCATTAAAATGTTACTTTAATAAAACAATCTATTTACTCTCAGACACTGGACAAAAGCATAACATTTTTTTAAAAATTTGCCCCTCCCCTCGGAGCCCTTTCCCTCCCTCCCTTGTCTTCAGGTGCCCAGAACATAAATGGGAACAGCTCCCTGGGCCACACCCAACTCCCTCTCCCACCCCGAGCCAATCAGAATTTTATCCACTCAGTCATTCATTCCCTAACATATTCTTTCAGCAACACTCAGTATGGACCAGGCACTAGACTGGGTGCAGGGCCTGTGGAGATGAAAGACAGTGCTTCTCCTGAAGAATTCACGCTCTAGTGGGAGACGTAGGCAGAGAGATGAGTAGCGTGATGGGCAGAGCCGAGGTGCCAGGGGAGCCCAATGGAAATGAGGCCAGGCTTCTCAGAAGGGGCCATGTCTCCACTGCCTCATTCCTGCCTGCCAAGGTGATGACTCTCCCACCAGCCACCTGATTCTAGTGTGTTCACTTGATAATAGCTGAGCACCTGCCTCTGTATGAGTCATGTTCCTAGACTTGATAGATTCGTGAGCTTCACTCCTCCCAAAGACTCTGTTTCCCTCAAGATGTTTCCAAGGATACAAACAAAGGACTCCAGGGCTAGTCTTTTGGTGACCTCAGATCCCCCTACATAGGCATCCATCCCTTTATCTCCTCATGGGGTGATACTGAATATTCTTGGAAGAGCAGTCTCCAATTTTTACTTAATGTCAATAACCCAGAGTTTAACACTACTATATATAAAATAGATAAACAACAAGGACCTACTATATAGCACAGGGAACTGTATTCAATATCTTGTAATAACCTATAATGGAAAAGAATCTGAAAAAGAATATATATACACGTACATATTCACATGTACATGTATAACTGAGGTGTACACTTGGCTGTACACCTGAAACTAACACAACATTGTAAATCAACTATACTTCAGTTAAAAAATAAATAAATAACCCATAGTTTATTTCTCATCTGCAGCCACCCAAATTTCATACCATTATCACTCCAGAACATCCTCAATAAATTGAACTTGGCTTCCTTACTAAAGTTACTTTAAATGAAAATGTAGAAAGTTAGTTCAAAAGAAAACAAACTCATGTGATGGAACAGAGACATTCAAAGGAGAGATGCCTTTCCACCAGTGGCAATATACACAACTAATCATTTCTGCTCTTTGGAGATAAACATTCACAGAGACATGTAGGTAGGTAGGTAAACAGAGATCCTGACTAAGGATACTTTGCAAAGATGCAATGTATTGTCCTAAACTCGTTGCCATTTAACAGAAGCCATTTCTAGAAAAATAATTTCTCCACTATTTAAAAAGTCAATCTTTGTTCATTTGTATAAGGAAAAAAGAAGATAGAAAAGTTTGTTGTAATATCAAAGGCAAAAATAATCTTTTCTTTAATGAAATTAAGGCTAGTTTCATGGCAACCTATTGGCGACCTCTTTACCAAGCTGAGAAACTAATAATGTCTTATGTGAATCATGGTTTCCTCAATTAGTCATGTGGCTGAGTTTTGAAAACCCGCATTATTTCAAAGAAACAGAAGCAACCTAAGGTTACATAGCCAGTCATTTGATGTTCTTAACTGCAGTGAAATATTCCAGTTCTTTCTCAAAGAGAAATTGAATTTTGGAGTACTATTCAACAGTAGTTTCCACTGCCCAAGAGGTATCCTCTGAAAATATAGTCCTAAAACAGGTCCTTGATGCTATCTGTGGCCTTCACATTATATTTTAATCCTGGCTTTGAATGGATGAGACTGTGTTGTATACCCTGATATATCAAGCAGGATAGTTTCAGCTCTATATAGCAGAAAATCCAGATTAACAGTGGTTTAAATCAGATGGAAGTATATTTCTCTCTCAAGTAAAAGAGGTCCAGAGGCAGGCTGTACATGGCTTATATGGAAGCTTCACAGTAATCCTAGACCCCAACTCCTTCCATCCTTCTTCTTCATCATCCTAATATATGACTTTCAACCTCAAGGGCACCTCATGGTCCAATATGGCTGCCACTAGAGCTCCAGCCATCGCATCTGTATTCCAGGAAGGAGGAAGGGCCAAAATTATTTTCCCCAGCTGTTTTGTCTTCCTTGTAAGGAGGCTTCCTTTTAGACCCTCCCAGTAAGATCTGTCCAAAACTCAGTTACATGCCTACACATAGTTCAAGGAAGCTTGGAAATGTAGTATGTTAAGCTGGGTGATTTGCTAGCCCCAATAATTCAGATATTATGTCATTAGGAAATGAAAAAGGAATAGATATTGATAGGCAACTTGCAGTCTCTCCACAACAGAGAAATATCACTTTCATGTAACTGTATGTTGTTGGGGAGGACTGAGACCAGAGCAAGCTCTGTGAGGAAGGTTGAGAGCTCATGCTAAGTTTAAGATGCCTATGGAACATCCAGATGGAGATGTGGAGAAAGTGGAATTGTGGTCTGGAGCTTGGGAGAGAAGTCAGGGCTATAGATGTAGATTTGAAAGTCGTAAAATATAGGTATCATTTAAAGCTACAGAACTGGATAAGAATACCTAGCCAATCAATAGGAAAGAGGAGGCCAAGGACTGAGCCCTGGGGACTCTAAAGTGTAGGGTCTGGGAAGAAGGGAGACAGCCCAGCAAAGGAGACTGTGGTGGGCAGAGGACCAGGAGAGAATGGCATCTCAGAAGCCAAGGGAAGAACTTGTTCTAAAGGAGGGGCATAAAAAGGTGATGGCATCAATGAATTGACCAATGAGATCAAAGAATTTTTGTAATAGAAAGATAAAAGAGTTATAGACAGAACGTGAGATGTTTCCAATCAGGAGTTTGGATGTGGTGGAGTTATTGCTAGTGACAAAGTCTAAGGTCTAACTGCAGGAGTGGATGGATGAGGTGAGCTGGAGGAAAGGGCAGCTGGAAGCGAGTAGGTGAGGGCGGTGGGGAACCAAGTGTTGCAGGGCTCACCACGTAAGAGTTACTGTGGATGGTAACACGAGTAATGGTGGAGAGAAAAAGAGTGAACTGGGTTCTCATATATTCAGGAAAGAGGGAAGGATGACTTGGAAGTCATTTGGGGTATAGGTGGTAGAGTTTATTGGCCTGGGCTTCAAAGAAGGACAGAGAAATGATCTATAAGTGGTAAGGTAGGAGGAATGGAATGTGGGCACTTGGAGAGACAAGAAGTGTCACTTTCAAAGGCCACAGGAGGAAAAGGGCCATCAGGAAACAGCTATGTTTCAGCTGGAACAAAAAGACAACGTTCATAGAAGAGGTTAAGACATAAGAGGTTTACCGATGGCAGGGCTGGGAGGTTGAGTGAGTCCAGGGATTTTCAGAGCCACTTGGTGATAAGCATCTCGATGGTGATGGATGGTGCTGAAGTGAACAAGGATGTAGCATGGGATGGGAACAACCTAACAATGTTTTCAAACTTCTTCCTAGAGCCTCTTTCTTGCAATTGGTTGCGTGGGAAGTTTGCAGTGGTAAAGTGGGGTCTATCTTTCCAGGAGAGAGGAGCTCTGAGGAATCCCCCTGAGTCCAGCTTGGAGTGGGGAAGGTTGAGGAAGGAGATCAGCTTCCTTAATTCAGGGGGAGAGAGTTCAGTCCAGCACAGGGAGGACCTTTCTTACAGACATGGCCAAAGATGGGATGGCCTGTCTCAGACAGGAGTGAGTCTCCCATCTCTGGAGAAGCCAAAGAAGCCTCCATCAGAAGGATGTTCAGATAGTGGACACCTTGATGCCCCTTCCAGTCCCATGTCCAAGATTCTGTCCTGGTGCCTTTGTTAAGTGTGACGGCAGACATTTTGGGTTTGCAGTCTACCCTTAAGATTAACTTGATCTTGCATTTTGATTAAGCTGCCACCCAAGATTGTGGTAGGTATGTTCCTGGGTCATAGCATCTGGAATAAAAGGCTTGTGTATTAGTTGATCCATTTCACAGCCAAACTCTTTATTAATGTGGTTAAATACAGCAAATAGTCCGTTAGATAGTTCCTGTGGAATAGACCCTTAAAAGGACAACCACCCACTCCCCCAAAAAATCCTATATTCTTAGTTACAAATCTAAACTTCTACCACAGTAGAAATTTTAAATTGCAAATTAATTTTAACTATTCTTTTTTATTATAAAAACATTACATGTGCACAGAGGTAAAAAGCAAACATTACATAAGGAAAGATAATAAAAGTGAGTCCCCCTTTTACCTCAGATTCCATTCATTCCTTACAGTTAACCACTTTTATCAGTTTTTTAACATATTCTCTTTTCTTCTATGTACTGTTCTATACCTGGCTTTTGTTTATTAATATGTCTTGAAGATATCTCCGTATTAGCACTTTTTTACTTTCCTCATTCCTTTTTAGCAGTTGCATAGTATTGCACTGCCTGGCTCTTCCCTAGTGGGTTTGATCAGTCCCCTGTTGATGAAGATTTAGGATATTTCCATTTTTGTTCATTTAGTTATTACAATGCTACATGAGCATCTTCTTTGCCCATATAATAAACTCTACTGAATAGAAGATATAAATAAAGATATAAAATAAATGTCTGGAAATAGAAATGACAGATCAGAAGACATACCCACTTCAGACTTCGAATGATAGTGCCAAATTGCCCTTCAAAGGCATTGCACCAATTTACACTCCTAGTAACAGTGAAGGAGCAAGCCTTAAACAACAAATTTAAATAAGTTCTTTGAACAGAGATTCAAACTGACTTCATTCCAAAGCGGATAAGCCTTCATAATGTAACTACCTTCTCATGTTCTCATTGCTAAACCTGACTTTTTACCAAAGTTGATTGAAAGCCAGGGTGCAGTTCTGATGGAAGTCCTTGTCCTTTCTAAATGCAATGACAAGGCAATTCCTCCCACACAGAATATCCAATTTCCACTGCAGCGTGTGCTTTCTTGCCTCAAGGCCATTGATATCCCTATAGAAAGTCCAAGAAGTACACTGCAGGTTAACTTTCTCCCTTCTGGTTACCAACGAGGGTACCCTCTGTTGTGCACAGACACCATTTCCAGCACCATGTTATGTTTCATTCATTCCAGGTTTATGGTTTAACTCATTTGGTCCAACTTTCCATAACCACACAATTTTTCTGGGCACCTGAACAGATGCTGTCTGTTAAGGCTGAGCCTTCTCCGAAAAAACAGATTGAACTCATCAGTTATTAACCACATTACTTTTTTAGAGATGTATTCTTACAAGTCTCTCCCTGGGGCTGGATCTTAGGAAGACAGCAGCCTAGTGTGTGTGCATAACCAAACTAATCAGCTAGTAACCTGTATCAGATCTGTCAGAAAGACCAAACCAGCTGTGCGTAAATCCACGGTCTTCCTGAAAACCAGGACCAAGGAAGTCTTCTCATTAGAATACATCCAGCTCCTCAAACTTCATTGCATCTTATTTTCATGATCTAAACTGTCAGCAGTAAAAGCAGAAAGATTGGACTTGGCAAGTAAAGGCAGACTTTGCCACATTGCATATGTAGAAGGTGTTAAGTGGCAGCAGAAGGCAAACCATGGATGCTTTTTTTTTTGTCTATTTCTGACATCTTCAGAACTGAAAATGTTAAGTTCTCCTTCATCAGTCAAACTTGAATACTGTTATTATAAATTAATAATATAATTCCCCGCCCCCACGAAACTTTCTCTTTGAAAAAAAAAAGTGGGAATCTGTTATACCAGGAGGTTGGCATGTTCAATTAAGCATGGTAAGTTTCTCTTTTGATTAGATCTGAAATGAACTGAAGTATCTCATTTTAGTCATGGGCCACTAAGCCTTCAGTCCCATTTAGTTAAGAACCCACGGCAGGTGCCGGCACTTCTGTTGCAAACCCACATTTCAAATGAGATTTACAGGCACCAGTTTACCATGTAAAGTTGAGGATTCAGAAAAAATAGAACATAAGAATTCAAGTTAACAGACAATTTGCAGACACATGAAATCCAAGTGACAGGAGAGGATGGGTGTACATGAAACAGTGGCTGCTACAGAAAAAAATCTTTCCCTTTATGCCAAGATAAATAACTGGGTAATATATAGGCTCATCATAAGAAAGAACTGTTTTGTTACACTCCGTTTTTTATATACAAGTCAGAGTAACCGTTCAACACATATTTATTGAGCACCTACTATTTGCCAAGTGCTGTGAACAAATCAAAACTCTGCCCAAATGAATACACCAAGGTCACAGCCCATTTGCAGAGAGACATACCCAAGATACAGGCTTTGACAACCTGATTCCGAGGAGCTCTTTTCCACCCCTTAGGTGGCATTGGGGCTGGATGCTGGCAAATCTTGGATCTGAAGCATGCCTGGGTAAAGTGATTCTTTATTGGTTTGCCTCTTAGGTATCCACAGGGTGCGAGGGATGGGAGCAGGGGAAAGAGGTTCAAGCCCTCTATCCGGCAGCCCCTCCCTGGCTCAGAGCTCCAAAGCTGAGATCAGACAAACCCCTTTGAGGATGTTTGTGTGTGAGCCATTTGTATCTGTGTATATGAGATAGAAAGGTTCAGAAAATTAAGTTCCTTAAATAAAACAGGCGACCCAAAATGATGAAGAACAGTAACTCCCAAGCCGTGTCAGCC
This sequence comes from Tursiops truncatus, assembly GCF_011762595.2. Taxonomy (NCBI): domain Eukaryota; kingdom Metazoa; phylum Chordata; class Mammalia; order Artiodactyla; family Delphinidae; genus Tursiops; species Tursiops truncatus. The sequence goes on from NC_047039.1 coordinate 47,287,631, forward strand.
TCGACTAAGGTCAGTAAATTGGCTCCTTGCCTGAAACATCGTAGTTTGCTATCTGATACCTGTGCGAGTTTTTTGGTTTGTCAAATTCCAATTTTGCCTGAACTTGATTAGGTTATCTTTTTTTTTTTAAAGAGAGTCTCAAAATAGACAAACATTCATTGTAAACACTATTAGACTTTGGAGATTTAATCACAACATTAACTGGGAAGAGAGTCTGGTGAGTTTCCTGCGATGTGTTTCTGGATCTTCCTTCTTTCTCTCCCCTGGAAAAGAATGTAAACTTCAAATAGATTTGCATACAGCAAGAACTCCAAGCATCTCTCTCTCTCTCTCTCTCTCTCTCTCTCTCTCTCTCTCTCTCTCTCACACACACACACACACACACACACACACACACACACACACGGTTCCCTTTGTTGTTTGTGTTAATGTTATATTCATAAACACTTACTGGGGACCAGCCTACGAAGTAAGTACTGGGGGGACAGATGAAAAGCAACATCCCTGCCTTGAGGGGCCCACAGGCCAGTTGGAGAGAGGGTCAGTAAAACACCTCTGAGGCTCTGTGATAACTGCCATGACAGCATCAGTATCAGAGCGGTGTTATAAAGTACCAAGGTGCCTTGCCAGCCCAGGAAAGGGACTCGGGGAGAAGCTTCCTGAAAGATGAGATGCCTAAAGCAGAGTCTTAAGAAGGAGTAAGACAAGAAAAAATAACCGGGGAGCATTCCAAGCCATATGAAGGGTAAATTAGAAGGAGGCAGGTCGGCAATGTGATTAAAAGCTGGGAGACCGATTCAGAAGCTGTAGCCAGCATCCAGGCTGGAAAGGTTGGATCTAAAGTGTTCAAAGGTAGACTCGAAAGGACTTGGCAACTAATTGGATATGGGGGAGAGGGAGACCTCTAAGGTGGCTAGAAAACACTGGGAGTGAGGAAATCACCAACAGAAAATACAAGCAGAAGAGCAGATTCCTAGGAAGGAAAACGATGTATGGAAGTTTGGGGCATGTTGAGTTTAACCATCAGAGGGACTTCCCAGTGAAGGTCCATTGGGAATGGTCCATTGGATGAGAGGATCTGGGCCAGAGATCTGAATATGGGAATCGTCACTATCCAGGCGGTGGTCCACTGGGTCCCTTGGGAGAATGTGAGGTGTGAGGAAGAGGGAGCAACGAGGGGCCCCTGAGGAGTGGTGACACTTAAGGAGCACTCTCGGTACTCCTTGAAAATCAAAGAGGATTTTGAGGAGGGGAGTGAGGAATATCAGATGCCACTGAGATCCAGGCAAGTGGAGGTGAAAAGTGGCCACAGTGGGTTCAGTGGAGCAATGCTGACAAATGGCAGATGCAGAGTTAAGAAATGACCGAAGGAACCCTAAGGACACAGAGGCACCAGCACAGACTGATCTTTCCAGAGGCTTGTCCATGAAGAGAAGAGAGAGCAGTGCCCGCAGGAAACCTGAAGTGAAGGGAACAGTTGCCACATTGAAAGACTTAAGCATGTTTATATACTGAGGGGAAAGGGAAGGATTGAGGATAAGATGACTGATTAGGCAGAGTCCCTGAAACGGCAGGAAATGGGGATAAAGGACAAAATGTCAACCTTTAAGATCCCAACTTTTGAAACACATTGGAAATCTTCCAAAATACTTAGGAAGACACTCTCATATTTCCAATGATAAGGTGACCCCGTTAGGAGAGATGTTGTAGAACCAATTCATATGTAGACAGAACTGTGCTTTACTTGAGACTCCAAAGGTCATTGTTACAGCAAATTATTTTTAAAAACCTTAATAAGGAAATCAGCGTGCTTCATTTCATTATATGATGGGTTTGGCCACCACTTGAGATACGATTATGTAAATATTCTTATTAATTACAAAAACTAGTCCTGTGATTATATCTATAAATATAACTACAATTAAATTACGTTCATCATCTTTATTATGTGGTCCATTCACAAAATATTTACAAAGACACTTTACAAACTACTTTATGACAATACTAGCTTAATTTCCATTATTGTCAATGTAATTTTACAATAAGTGGTTTTACATGGTGTTTCACAAAAATTAGAGGAAATAATTTAGAGGTTGTACCTCAAAAGTAGATTTAAGAATAAGTAAGTAAACTCTATGATCTTGGTGTTTTTGTGCAGGACGAGAATATTATTTTTAATATTTTGCTTTTAAGAATAAAAGTCAGGTCAGATCCAAGAGGAGTTTATTCCTTCAAGCTGCTAGGTAGTGTCTTGTATCTTAGAACTTCCACTATTCTCTGAGTTTCCATGCCCTCCCGAGAAGGCCCACACCATCAGAGCGTGAATCTCAAGTCCTTGTTTCTTGTCTCTCTGGCTCCAGGCTGTGAATGCTACAAGGGCACCCACCAGCTGGATCTTATTACCAAATGTTGCCTGATTCATAGCACAGTCTTAGTTAATATTTGCAGAATAGAAGATTGTGACTTGTACTGACTTGGAAGAAAAGCTGACTTCCCAGGGGAGCTAATATACCGAGAGCCTCACTGTAACTCAGTGACTGCATGTGACGTGCCAAGCACGATTCTAAGACGCTTGTTGAGGGACACAAAGATACACAGATGGCGGAGAGGTCTCTGCCCCTGAGAAGGCTGCCCTCTGGTGGGGAAAGCAGACAGGTGGGCAGCAAACTGAAATAAGGGCTGTGACAGGGGTACAAAGTGCCGTGAGAGCGGCGGGCGGATTTCCACTTGGGAAGATGGGTGTGTGTATCAGCAGAGAAAAAGCTTCGGGTCTGGCCTTCAGTTAGGCCTTGACAAATGAGGAGTATCTTCATACAGAAGGAGAAGCCAAAGCCCAGCTTTCCCCGCCCTGCTCTCTGCTGTGCTCGCCGGGCCTCCTCTTCCTTCCAGTGCTCACCTGGGCAGCCTGGCAGGGGAGGTGCAGGAATGGGATGACTGGTGTCCCCCTCTGTCTTCCATCTCTGGTGCATAAACACCTGGTCCAGCCCATTTCTCCTCTTTACCTTCGGACAGTTCCTGGGGCTCTACGTAGGGACCCTCAGCCCTACTGGGGCCTTGGGCTTGGGTGGACTTGAAAGGATTTACTTTGGGTCATTAGCCAACGAGAAGCACGTGAACCTCATCACCTTGCCAGGAAACCTCAAACACAAGGATTGATTGAGCCCCACTGGGCGCTGGGGATACGGCAGCGAACAAAACAAAACCGATGAAAATCCCTACCCTCGTGGAGCTTGGCTGCTAATGGGAAGCAGCAGATAATCAATAGCAATAAGAATACAGTAAATTAGATGGTGAAAAATGCTTTAGAGAAAATAAGCTGGGGATGAGAAACGCTGGAAAGAAAAGCCGCAAATTTAAATAGGCTGCTCAGAGCAGCCTTGATGAGAAGGTGACATTTGAACGAGTACTTGAAGGAGTTGAGAGAGTGAAGCCCGTGGATCCCTGGGAGAAGAACATTCCAGGTAGAGGGACCAGCAAAGGCCATGGCGCTGAGGTGGGAGGGTGGACAGTGTTTTCCAGAACAGCAAGGAGGCCAGCGTGCTTGAGCAGAGTAAGCTAGGAGAGGGGGAGGGGATGAGGGAGGGGATCGAGGTGAGCTTCACTGGACAGAATTTTCCAGGTCACTGGGAAGACTTTGACTTTCACTTTGACCTCAGCAGCCACTGCAGGATTTTGCACAGAGGAGTGAGTGGCGTGATCTGATCACTGAGACCAGCCTGGGGGACAGAGAGGTAAAGGTGGAAGGGAGACTGGCCAGGAGGCCAGCAGCATTGTTGCTCGGCCCAGGGGGGTGGGGAGGGAAAAGTGGTGAGATTCTGAAATATTCTGAAAGTAGAGACCCCAGATTTGCTGGTGGATAACATGTGGGATGTGAGAGAAGGGGAGGAACCCACGATGACCCCAAGGTCGGCGTTTGCTCTCTGCCACGTCAGTTCCATTGCATGCCTTCTCAGAGAGACGATGGCCTAGCTGCCTGACCTGAGTCTCTGCTTCCAGACAAAAAGACAGGGGATAAACAGGAAGAAAGTTCAGCGCCCTTTTACTTTCGAAGCTACCAGCCAAGCCATAAACTTCAAAGACGGAGACGGGAAAGGCAGAACTGAAAACACAAAAATAGTTTCTAAAACACTGTCTAAGTATTCCCCCCTGTTTCATTTTCCCTTTTCTTCTCCCAAACCAAGGTCTGTTCACCGAGGTGTGTGTGGCCACTCCCTTTACATCTGTAAATCTCTTTGGTCCTATCTCTTCTGTGTTTCTGGTGCTCAGAATGTTCATGGCAGCCGGGAGGGAATCTTAGCTCCAACCCAAAGGGTTCCTGTCCAGCGCTGCTGATTACTTGGTGGGAAAGATGTGAAGGAATTTCCAGGGGTTGTTTTCATTCATTAACAGCAGAAACAGAAGCAAAATGCTTTTTCTTTGAGTAAACAGAACCTCCGAAGGTTATTTTGTGAAGCGGCTTAGAGCTTCTGTTTTATGGCAGAGAGATTGGTTGAGGATTTTGACTCCTCAAATTTTGTTCTTCCAAAATTTGTTCCTATTCATAATAGGCCTTTCTGCTTTGATCTTCTCCCACACTTCCCTGCTGCACCCCCTCAACACACAGTCCCCTGAGGACACTCAGCTGGTATTCTTCTGCAAATTTCAGAGCAAGCTAAACTATATTAAAATTGTGTACTAGGTTTTGACGTGCTAGGTGCCTCATGATTTGAGCAGAACTTGCTATTTCTGCGATTTTAAGTATACAAATAATCTGTCGCTGTACAAAAATACAGCACTTTAAGGGTTCACACTGCAGCAGAGTATATTTTTTAAAGTGGCCTTAAAAAATGTTAAAAATCACTCCTTCTCTCACCTTGAAAAGTGCTCAAAATTGTCTTCTTTATCCCCAGGCACAGAGCTACAGTTTTTTCTTAGATCTGTCCATGTCAACCCTTATGCCAACGTAGAATCCATGCCTAAAATAGTCTATGGAAGCAGTGCCTTTACTGCCAAGGTCTCTTGCACCGGAGGCTGCTAAGCTTCCATTCTATTTTTAAATATCAAGCTTTTTATTTTCAGTAATTTATGGGGTGAAGGTCCTGCATTCACTTCCATAATAATAACAACCCTTTCTGAGTAATTTACTGTATGTCAGGGCCATCTAAACACCTGCTGTGTATCAAACCATTAAGTCTTCCAGCAACTGTATGAGCTGGGTGTTCTATTTATCATCCCCATTTAAAAATTCTGAGCCTGAGACACAGAGGAGGTAAAGCCCTTGTGCATCAGGAAGCTCTTCTGAGCCACCCCGAATCCACTGTGCAACACCAATAGCTCTTGCCTGTACCCTGTCCTCACAGGGAATGGGAGAAAGCTGATGACTCTCTTTTCATTTTAAGATCACGAAGGTATCTAAAACACAGAGGGCCAGCTCCCTCACCTTGACCTTCTTAATTTCGGGAAAGTATAAAGCGATCCTTCTCCTAATTGGTTTTGGAACTGACTTTGGAGGACTCACTGAAAACTAAACACCAATCCGACAAGGCCTCCGATGCTTCCACTGTCGGGTCAGATGCAGCTAATTCTCCAGTCCCGCCTGTGTGGCTTGAGAGAAGAGACGATGCCAACGATTGCTCTAAAGCAGGGGTCCCCCACCCCGGGCCGCACAGCAGGAGGTGGGCAGCGGGTGAGTGAGCAGAGCTGCATCTGCCGCTACCCGTCGCTCTCATTACCGCCTGAGCCATCCACCGCCGCCCGCCCCTCTCCATGGAAAAATTGTCTTCCATGAAACCGGTCCCTGGTGCCGGGAAGGTTCGGGACAGCTGCTCTAAAGAAATTCAGGGGCTTCCCTGGTGGCACAGTGGTTGAGAGTCCGCCTGCCGATGCAGGGGACATGGGTTCGTGCCCCGGCCCGGGAAGATCCCACATGCCGCGGAGTGGCTGGGCCCGTGAGCCATGGCCGCTGAGCCTGCGCGTCTGGAGCCTGTGCTCCACAACGGGAGAGGCCACAACAGTGAGAGGCCCGCGTACCGCAAAAAGAAAAAGAAATTCAGGGCCGTGTCACCCTTGCCCCTGGGCTGTCTGTTGGTTTCTTTTTCCTCTTATTTACAGAGTTTTGCTAATGCCAGGTGCTGTGATCTGTCCTTTACACGTATTTTCTCACTTAAGCCTGCATTTAGCTCAGGAGTCAGTCGTTAACATCCCTGTTCAACAGGTGGGAAAACTGAAGCTCAGAAATATTCATGGATTTACCAGTTCTCAGCCAGCAGAGCCAGTGAGAGAGGCGGGGCTTAAGCCCAGGCCTAGCTGCCTCGAAATCACATCCTTTTAACCGCAATACTGTGCTGCTGTCCTCAACACACACGCATCCTGCGAGGTGTTCTCCCAGCTTGTGGCTTTAGGCTGAACAGGTTCTCAAGGTGCCAGGTCTTCCTACCCCCAAACCCAGAGGGTCCCTTTGAGAATCATGTTCTGTGCTCACTCTTGTCCTGTCAGCATGATCCTCCCAGCTTTTCTCAAAAGGTGCCCTGTGGTGATTCCAGGGGTGTCCACTGAACTGGGATGAGGATGCCTTGCTGGCGAGGCTCTGCCCCACCACCTCAAGGAACTCGCCTGTGTGCTAAATTCGAAAGGTGGGCCTTCACCTTTTCTGTGTGCTGCTTTTCTAGAAACTAATCTCTGAAAATCCTTTTAGGCCTTGGAGCCGCCATTGTCAGCACTCACAAGGCAGAAGGGCTGCCAGGTGCTGCAAATTGGGGCAGAAGTTGTATTAAAGAAGTTGAAGGGGTGGGTGGACAAGAGCTGCTCCCCAGGCAGCCTCTGCAGCTTTGCCTTGCTGCCCAAGGGCTGAACCCCTAGAGAAAACAAGTAAGGTCTATCCCTCCCATTTTTCCATAGCACAGAAAATCTGAGGTGCTCCTGCAGTGGGAAAATGAGTGACACACAGTCTAGAAAACCCTTGCTGGTCTGTGAAAATGTTTGAGAACCTATGAAATCCCAATTCTAGAATCATTTCCCTACCCTGTCCTCGCACTCCTCCTTTAGAGAATTTGGGGAAACCAGCCCACGAGTGACAGTGGCCAACACCGTTATGAAAGGTGTTTCCTGGCAGAGGGAGTGGCCAAACCCTTCCACGCTTTGGGGCCCCTTTTGTTATCATTTCTCTCTGGCGTTCATCTGAGCTCTGAAAAGATCCTTGGAATCACACACAACATGTGATTAACTGGTTTCTATCAAATATTTTTCTCTGCCATGTTTCATGACTTTCGGGCATGACTTGGATTGGATTACTTCACGTTTTATTTCCCCAGGCTTGTTTGTTTCCTCTTCTGAATGCTCTCTTGCTTTATTATTATTTTACATATAATTTTTAAATAGCAATTGTTGATCATAGAGCTGCAGAATGTTCTAAGTTCAAAGACAGACCCCCAATCCACAGAGTAGCATTATTACTAGAATCATCACCTTCTATAAAGTTTTAGAACCTCCCTTTTCCTCTTCTTGCCTTTCCAGCAGATGATTTGAGGACTTCTTAGGGTTGTCTTCCACAAGAAGTACCCCTCTTTAGGCTTCAGGCTGCCAAATGCTGAGAATCACTCTTCATTATCCAGCTATCTACTCCCCAAATAAGACTAGATTCGGCAGCCAGGAACGTGTCTTGCATCCATGCTCCCTGGCAACCTCCAGACAACCCCAGCTCCCTGCCTGTTTCCTCCTTCTTGAATTCCTTCTTTTTCTCTCCTTTTTCTTTTCTTTTTTTTTCCCTTCTTCCCTTTTACCTCCTCCTTCTCCTAGTCCCCAGACTTCTTTCCTTTCCTCTTTTCTTCCCCGAGTTTTCCTTGGAGATTAAATAGAAATTCAAATTACCTTCCAGCGTGGGGAACCTGATGCTGACCTTCAGCCTCCCTCAAGGATGGACATCATGCCCATCACTAGTCCTTCCTCCTCATTCCTTATGAAGCCCAAGCCACATACTGACCCACTTTTCTCTGCGTCATGTTCCTCTTCCTGCTTCCTTGGAGGGTGTGCCCAGCAGGGCACATTCATTACCTAGACTAAGGTACTTACCTGCTGGAGGCTACCTTTATGGTAGCAGGCATCTAGATTTAAGACTAATGAAGCTTGCAAGCAGAAGGGGCTCTGTCCCCCGTCATTTTCACCATTGAAGTCAACTGGTCCCACTCTAGTTTACAGCTTCTGTCATCCCCAGCCAGGCACACAAGTCACCTCTATGACCACTCCCCAGGATTTCCGTTCACAAGGAGGGGTGGGGTGCGGATGCCAACCTGCCATGCCCCATCCTAGGAGGACAGGCTCTCCAAGAGAAACATTTTTGGGCTTGATTTGGCTTGGTTTTGGTCTAACTAGAAAAGTAGATGAGCTCCTCTGCTAATATGCTGCTAGAGAACCCAGCCAACCCCCAATGCCTAGTGGGAAAATTGTAGGAGTTGTGATATTTTCAGGGACTCATCATATCTGAATCTAGGCAATAATCAGTCAGTTTCAAATGAGGCTCCTTTGTACCTTGAACGTTCCCGGGGGAAAAAATTAAGGATTAAAAGAGAAAGAAAAATGCGCTATGTTTCACATAAAGTAATCTCTACACTTTTGCATGCTTTTTTCTGTGCTTGTTGCATGCATTTACCCATTAATTATGTCAGTAATGGAGAAGAAATGAAGCATTACTTTTGTGGTACAGCTGTTTAAAATGATTACTTTGAAAATGGTATTTTTTCCAGCACCTTTCCTTAAGCGTCTCTTCACCAACAGACATTACTTGCTGTGCTTAGTTGCTCACCCTTTACCCTAAATCCCCAACTGGAATCAGTTGCCTCCCTGATGCTTTAATTGCAGCTGACTCAGCTAATTCGAAAAGCTGTGATGCATCCCAACTCCTGTAGAAATTGCAGTGTTAATCAAGATAAATGTTTGAAAACCAAAGTCAAATCAAAGGACCCCTGGACTTGGCTTTCCATGGCCAATTCTGGGATGAGCATATAATTCCAGAGACACAGCTATGCCTCCAGAGCAGTTCTGTTTCTCTAGAAGCATTACTTTTGTGGTAACAGCTGTTTGAAATGATTACTTTGACAATGGTATTTTTCAGACCTCAGCTGTAGAGGGAGTTTTGGTGATGATTGGTGCTTTCGTTTTTTGTAAGCAATTGGGAGGGAGGGAAGAGGTCACCTTTCATCTGTGATCCGGCAGCTTGAGGTTCTCAGAGAACTGGGCTGAAGAATCACAAGGTAAGAAAGTACCCTTCTTGCAGGTCATAGGGCCTTTGGGCTGGGCAGAAAGGAGTGGGTGCCGCTGACCGGCTCCATAGCTGAGGAAGCCACGTTCCTGCTTCACCAGCGCTTCGCCATTTGCCACGAACCTCTCTCTTTATCTTCCTTCTCACCTGTCTCCTTTCCATTACTTTCTCTTGCTTCAGGGAGGTTCAGAGAAAAGGCTTCAATTCTCCACAAGATCGCCAAGAAAAAATGTCAGGTGGATGAGAACGAGAGGCAGAATGGGGCTGCTAACCATGTGGGTGAGTCCGGGAGACTTCCATCCCGTGCCTTTCCTGAAGTACATGGAGGGGGGCAGAGAGACAGGACCCAGTGTGGACACCCCAACTCAGTGCAGACACAGAACCCCGCAACTCAGCCCTTTCCTGGGTGTCAGGAAGAGTCCCACTTCCCCCTCATGGGTATAGGGCATAAATAGACACAATATATCACCTACCCCCAGGGGAACTTTAAAAAGAGCAAAACGAGGGCTTCCCTGGTGGCGCAGTGGTTGAGAGTCCGCCTGCCGGTGCAGGGGACGCGGGTTCGTGCCCCGGTCCGGGAGGATCCCACATGCCGCGGAGCGGCTGGGCCCGTGAGCCATGGCCGCTGAGCCTGCGCGTCTGGAGCCTGTGCTCCGCGGCGGGAGAGGCCACAGCAGTGAGAGGCCCGCGTACCGCAAAAAAAAAAAAAAAAAAAAAAAAAAAGTCCATGCTCATGTTCTTGAATGGCGAGTTGGTCAGTTTGCCTAGAGAATGCATACCCCGGGAGTTGATAGGGTACTCAAGCTCAGACATCAGGCCAGAGGGGATGCCAGAGAGCTAGTGAAGAGAGGAAGAGGGCTGAGTACACTAAAAGGCATGGAGGAGAAGGGTAGAAATCCTTTGCCATCTGACACTACCTCAACCCTGGGCCTTATCACCCCTCAGAGACCACTACCTTCTCCCTTGGCCCAAGATAGGGTGTTCTTCTCTATATGGCTCTTACTCCTACTTGACTCCATTTGCTTTCTTTGTATGTACCTGATTATGTCACAGAAAAAATCGAGCTCCCAAACAGCACCAGCACAGAAGTGGAGATGACACCATCCAGTGACGCTTCGGAACCTGTACAAAATGGAAATCTCTCCCACAGCATTGAAGCCGCGGAAGCCCAGGTATGCCTCTTTTCCATTGCTCTTCCGGACCGCCGTTCGCGTCGATATTCTAGCCCAGCAGCACAGACTTAACGCTCTCCTTGGAGGCCCCAGCTCCCAGCTGGGTGGACACCAGGTGGAGTCATCCATCCTCATGTATATTTCCCAGTACCAGCCGGGGCACCACATGCGTCAGGCTCTTCCTTTATCCAATAAGTACACATATTCTCTAAGCCACTGTTTCTCAGGGTGAGATTGGAGGACTCATGGGGATAAAAATGCAGATCCCTAGCCCACATCCCAGACCCGATGAAACTGAATCTCTGAGAAGCAGCACCCAGGAATCAGCATTTTTAACTCCCTTCCCTAGTGATTCTTAGTAGATGATAAAGTTTGATCACTGCTGCAGTCTAATCCTTTCTCTGTCTTTAGGGCCAAGATTAAGTAACAGAGAAACCACAGCCATCACACCTTGGTTAGCCCCCTTTGGCCTTCCCTGTCCCTGCAGTTGAAATTAATCAGTACTCTGGCCCAGTCCACCATTCAGTGTTGCAACCATTAGATAGTTTGATCTAATGGCTATAATATTTAACATTTATACATACAGTGTGCCACGACTTTGGTGCTAGGTGCTTTAAACCATCCAGCTGAAGGTATAGACGTTTAATATCTCCATTTTATAGCTGAGGAAGCCAAAGCTTAACAGGATGAAGTAGTTATTCGGGATTACTTAGTTTGTAGCTATTAGAAATGAGATTTGATCTCAAGACTGTCTAAATATAGTGTCTGTACTATTTCCACCAAGCAGCACTGCCTCCAGACCACAGTTGCTCAAAAAAGTAGGCAGAAGCAAAAAGTAGGTGGTGCCTGTTAGATTTCTGGATCTCACCCTCCTCAAGTGAATCAGAATTTCGAAGGCATAGAGCCCTAAACTCACATTTTAATCAGTCACCCTGGGTCAGTGTTTCTCAAACTTTAATGTGCTTAGGAATTTCCTGGGGGATCGTGTTACAATTCAGGATCTGATTTGTCAGGTCTGGAGTAGGGCCCAGAGTCTGCAATTCTCCTGAGCTCCAAGGTGATTCTGATGCTGCTGGTACGAGAACCACACTTTGAGTAGCATTCCCCTCAAGTTTGTGACCCACTTCTCTAGGCAGAATTTTCCTGATGAGCGATAATGAAGCCAGACCACAGCAAATCCATTCCAGCACTCTCTTCTCCTTTACACCGGGATACCCTCTGCAACAGAGGAAGTCTGTATGTCTCAGACAAACACTTGCTCATTGTTGCCTGTTGCCTTTATTCCCTGAAGAAAGGTGCAAGGAAAGTTTCTTTGTTTAAAGGAAAGGATAAAGATGTCAAGCACCTTTTCATATACCTGTTGGCCATTTGTACATCTTGTTTGGAAAAATATCTATTCAGGTCCTTTGCCGGTTTTTAAAAAAAATATTTATTTATTTGTTTATGTGTTTATTTGGCTGCATCAGATCTTAGTAGGGGCACGAGGGATCTTTGTTATGGTGCGTGGGCTCTCTAGTTGTGCCGCATGGGCTCAGTAGTTGCGGTGCATGGTCTTAGTTGCCCCGCGGCATGTGGGAGCTTAGTTCCCTGACCAGGGATCCAACCCGTGTCCCCTGCATTGGAAGGCAGATTCTTAACCACTGGACCACCAGGGAAATCCCTTTGCCCATTTTTTCATCAGGTTATTCATTGTTTGCTATTGAGTTGTTTGAGTTCCTTATATATTTTGGGTATTAACTCCTTATCAGGTATATGATTTGCAAATATTTTCTCCCATTCCATAGGTTGCCTTTTCATTTGTTGTTTCCTTTGCTGTGCTTTTCAGAAGGTGTACGTATATCAAATCATCACGTTGTATACCTTAAATAGATAGAATTTTTATTTGTCAATCATACCTCAGTAAAGCTGGGGCAGAGGGGGAGAAATGGCTAAAGGAAAAGATAGAGAAATGGCAGCTCCTTCTGCCCTTGTCTCCTCTGCCTTCTAGGCTCCCACCCTCCTGCCCAGAGCCCTTCGGTCCCTTCGTATTAGCTCAAGGGTGAGCTGGCAGAGCAGCTTATGTCCACATGGATAAGCAGCATGTGGCAGCAGGAAGCAGGCCCCAAGGATACCTGGCTGCCCTTGGGGATGACGCAGTCACAGGTGTGCAGAGGGCAGCCTCATCATCGTGCCTCTCCATCTGGCTGGCAGAGGGACATCTGTGTCCCCCACACGGGGCACCTTGCTGCAGGGGAGTGACAGAGTCCCAACTGACCCCTCTCTGAGCAGAGCTGTGTCCCCGGGTCTCACGCAGGGTAAGAGGGCAGATTTGGGCACCATCCTGTTACACTGAGAGCTCAAGGGCACACAGACCTTCAAAGAGCCAGGCTACCAGCTGCCTGCAAGACAGCCTGGCAGTGAATTCCAGATCCACCAGGAGCGAGTTACCCAACCTCGCTTTAGTTTCCTTATCTGCAAAGTACAGAGAGCCATAGTACCTGCCTCATTAGGGATATTAGGAGAGTTAAATGAGATAATATACGTAAAGCATATAGCACAGAGCTAAATGATGTTATTTATATTATTATATGTTCATACCTACTTATATAAACAGCCTCCAAAGTGTCCTTTCCCTATAGGTAAAATGCTTATTGTAGATAAAATGAAAATGAAACATATATATATATATATATATAAAAATATATATATATATAAATTTGAGAGTATTCAGGGTATGATAAGTAAATAAATAAACATCTATGGTAGGGAAATCATTATGGCCCAGTGTGATCAGGGAGGTCTATACAAAGTGCTCTGGGAGACTTCCAGAGGAAGAAATTGACCCTGGCAAGGGAAAGTGTAAAAACTTAAGAGAAGAGGTAACATTTGAGCTGGGTATTGATAGGTAAGTAGGAGTTTGTCACTCAAAGAAGGAGGAGATGACCGAGATGACATGTTCGCTTAGGAGGGAGATTCCTGTGTAGTGATTGGTTGAGAAAGCCAGGGGAACTGAAGACAAATATAAGGTGAGGAGTGGGGAGAAATCCACTAGGAAAAGTAAATTGGGCTGAAATTCTTCCATTGTTGAATCAGAAAATTTTCAGTGTTCATCTAATGTGTGTCAGGCAATGTGCTGGGCCCCAGAGATGCCCACCCATCCTAGCAGAGCAGAGAGCCTGCTAATGTAAACCAAGGTATAATTATAGACAGCCATAGGACCATGAAGAAAATAAAGCCTGGTGACTCAGTGGAGGGGCCCTTTTAGGTTGGAAGGTGAGGGAAAGCTTCACTAAGGAAGCGTCATTTCAACGGAGGCTGAACTTTAAAAACAGGTCAGTCAAGGGAACAGCACCCACAGAGGCAGAGATGAGCTCGGCTTGTTTGAGGAACGGAAAAGTCACTGTGGCTGGAGAGTGGGGAGTGGAGGGAGGCATGATGGTGGCAGTGAGGTCTGACAGGAGGGCCGAGTGGAGCTGGCCTGCCTTGTAGACCATGATACAGAAGTTGACTTCATTCTAGGGCAGCAGCAAGCTATCAGAGGTTCCCAGATGTGATTTGCACTTGTAAACGATCCAAGGGACTGCACTGGGGTGTAGAGAGTGGATTTGTGGCAAGAGATCGTGTAGTAGTAGTGGGGCAAAGAGGTCGCTGCAGGAGTTGAGGCAGAGCTGATAGTGGCCTGGACCAGAGCAGTAGACAGGGAGGGGAGGGGAGGAGAGAGGCACAGGGATCATGAAGGGCATTGTAGGCACCGCTCAGCAGTCTGGACCTCCACCTGCTGGGAGTGGAGAGGCGTAGAGGCTTTAAAGGGAGCAGTGGCAGCTTTGGATTTATGTGGTAAGAAGAGAGCTCTTTCTGAATGGTCAAGAAGGGGCCAGAGTGAGGGAGGACAGGATGCAGGGCAGAGAGGTAAGAGCCTGTTCGGTTCAAAGATCAGCAAACTATGATCTGTGGCCAAATCCGGCCTGCAGCCTTTTTTTGTACAACCTATCAGATAAGGATGTTTTTATATTCTTGAAGGTTTAAAAAAAAAAAACAAGGCAGCAGTAGCATATGTGACAGAGACCGTAAAGCCCATAAAGCCTAAAATATTTACTATCTGGACCTTCACAGGAAAAGTTTGCCCACCCCTCATTTCAACCATCTGCAGTCTTTCCAAAAAAAAGAAAAAAGAAAAAAATAATGCGGAAGCTCTTCATGCACTTATATGGAATGATCTTCAATATATGTTGTTAAGTGGGAAAGGCAATGTGCCAAATTACATCCAATATACTCTTTCTATGTAAGAGAAAAAAAAGGAGGAAAATAACATATAAACATTTGCTTTGGATGCTATTGAAGAAACTGGTCATGCTGAGTACTTGCAGGACAGGGGCCTGTGGTAGGGAACCAGGGTGGGAGGTAGCCTTCTGCACACGTCTTTCAGTATGTAGCCTCCTGTAGCTTTTGAATTTTGAATGAGTTAACTGTTTTACCTATTCCAAAAAAAATGCAACAACTAAAAATAATAATGGGTTAAATTAAAACAGAAACAGTATGCATTAGTCCTTTAAGAGTAGAAGAAGTATGCGTTAGTCCTTTAATAGTAGAGTCTCTGAAGACAGACCACAAATTGAAGACAGAGTTCAAATCCCAGATCTGCCACTTACCAGCTGTGTGACTTTGGACAAGTTACTTAACCTCTCTGTTCTCATCTTCCTTCTCTCTGAAACAGGAATAGTAACCTATTTCATAGCATTATTGTGAGACTCAAAAGCTCGTATAACAGTTCTTGGCACATGGTAAGCACTGCATAGGTGTTTGCTATTATTAGCAGTACTTAGTAAAACTGTTTAAAAATGGCTGTTAGGTAGCCCAGATGACAAGGCCTCAGACCAAGTATTGGCTGTGGCAGGGGTGACAGTGGCTGGATGTGAGAGCTGTTTCTGAGGCAGAATTGAGACCCTTTGGTAATAAATTGGTCACAGAGCATGAACAAGAAAAAGCAGTTGTGGGTGATACTTGAGTTTCAAGGCTGGAAAAACTGGGTAACACAGTAAATTAAGGCTGTGATTCCAGAGTCAGAAAAAAAGGTGTGAAATCAGGGCACTCAGGCCACCCAAAGCACAACTTCACAGAAAGGATTCAATGCCTTTTTATTGTGTTGGTTTTCTTTCTTTCTCAGTTGTATTTTTATCAGGCTCCAGGAGGAATGAGGTGTGCATCTCGACTTTATTAATGGAAATGATGAGCCCCACACACCACACACTCACTGCTGATACTCTCCTGAGAGTTTAACCTGTCTCGTGTAATTAACCTGCTGTTTTCAAAACCCTCTTTACCAATGAACTAATTTTACACTGACACCTCAGCTCTGAGACCTTCCTTCTGTCCAGACTTTGCGCTGGCAATGAAGAGCATTTTAAAATATTCTCTTACCAAGGAAGCCCCTTTGCAGGAGGTTTTCTGCTTCATTTGTATATTTTGTGGAACCAAGAAATAATTTGACTTTTCGAACAGCTTAGTGCTAATTATCTTCTCCCAATACCTGCTAACAAAATGCTGTCAATTCTAACAGAACTGATTTGAGCTGTCAGTGAGAATTTACCAACCTTCTGAATTTTCAATGTTGGAAATTTATCCAGGTTTGAAAAACAATTCTAAGATATATTCTCTCCCACTCAGAACCCAGCATTTTCTTACATTTTAATTTTGCCAGTCTAGACAACAGCCAGGTGATTGCACGTGGCCGGCTTGCTCAGGGAAGCTGCCTGCCTTGCTGCGTCACCAGCCTCCAGACACGACACATCCAAACTCTTTACATACACACGCACAGTGAAAGGGTAGGAGGGGAAATGCCTTGCAAAGTTCTTAGATTCTGAAATCTGAAAATCTAAATTTTTTCTTGTATTATGCTTTTTATATGTTGCAGCTTTTATTTCATTTCACCTCTGAGACTTCTCTCTGTCCTTAGGGAAATCCAGATTGTCTTTGCTTTGGTTAAGAGTTGCCCAGATGCACCAGTGGGCAAACAGACTTATTTAAGATAAACACATTCCTAGAAAAAAGAATATGTATGTGCGTGTGTGTGTGTGTATATACACACACACGCACACACACACACACATATACTCACACAAACATACATGTACTGATAGATAGATAGATGATAGAAAATGTATAAAATGCAGACTTTTTTCTTTTTTTCTCACTTTACAACTTAAATATCATCTTGCTATATTAAGCCCTTCCTTTCTCCCTTTGGGATTTCAACCCTGACTTATTTCTCCCCAGTCTAGCATTCGTCCTCACCTAAACTCAGTATGGTTTTTAAGATCTGCTCTCATAGTGCTGATAAAAATATTTGGGTATTATGTGACTAAGTAAAGGATGAGTAGGGAAAGATGATGGGTGTGATTGTAAGCTTAGATTTCTCTTAAGAAAAATAAAATAAAATGCACAAAGGTATTTCTCTACTATTAAATGTGCATCCCTGAGGGTGGTAAAAAAGCGCTGTTGTCAAAGACAGCGGTTTGTTTTAGATTATTGTTGTCATTTAAAGTTATAGCGATGATTTAGAGCTCCGTAGAAAGACTTCATAATAAACATTGGTCCAAAACATTAGCTCTGATAATATTTCCAAGATTATCCAAGCAGATGGGACCTAGAATCCATATGATGTCTTTCTTCCTAAAATATTACCTTTAGTTAGTAAACATTTACTTTCTTAGCAGTAGTAAGTTTTAATAAAGGCCTTTCGAACCTCAGATCTTCCTGTTATTCAGAGAGCAAGTATCTCTTCTAAATGATTAAGGTGAAATAGCCAGATCCACCATTTTGAAAGTTTAAAAACAGCTAAGGACCGAATTTCCCACTATTGATGAGATTATTCAATCTCTTGGAACATTGGTGAAGCATAATAAGAGGATTCTGGCACTCAAGAAATGGAGGAAAGTAGAATATAGTGGAAAGTGGGGCTGGATCTCTGTGTCTGACACAGCCAGAGCACAAGGGCAGTACTGGGGAGAGAGGGCAAGGCCTTTCTCTTGTGAAAGAAAAAGAATATCCAAAGATTCTTCATCAGACTGGAGTTTGCAAGGTCCAAGCCAAGAAACTTATTAGTATCTGAGAAAAGCTAATACAAACTATAGAAAAAAGCAAAAATTACAGTGTTTTGTAACTACCAGGCCTTAGTACATGGGTTCCATTTCTGGAGGAGATAACATTTTTTCCTTTCAATCTATACATATATGTTTTTAAGGAAAAGTTGAGATCTAGTTTCTATATCTGATGACCTGTACAATATTTACCAACTGCTTAAAATGCACTCAGAGGCCTTCTGACCACACTTGAAAATGAAATAGATAGATCTGACTCTTGGGTTTCTGCCTAAATTTGAATATTGACAGAGAATCATAACTTCACTTAGAATCTTACTGTTAATAACACCATTTGTCATTGTGCTTTCTGAAGTAGTTTGAAGAAAGTCTATTAATTATTCACATAAGATACATTAAGAGCTGCCTATTAATAAAAAGAAAAAACTCCATTGACACCCTGAAAAAAATACCAACATTAATATTACTGTTCCTATGAGTAATTGTAATCCAGTTGATGATAAAATGATGAGAATGGCTTTTGAAATGTAGCTTTTATGTTGACGAATCTTTTACGATTTGTATCAGCAGGATTTACGAAGCCCATGAAAACTATACAAAAACCAGTTTAAAATAGCAATACAGAAAGAAATCCATCTTGTCCGTAGGTTGCACCTCAGAATTATTTGGGCAAAATGCAAAGTGAAGGAAAGTAATTGCATTTCACCAGACTCTCCAAAAGCCGTTTTACATTAATATAAAATGGTTTCTTGGCTTCTTGGAGAACTTAGGTCCAGACAGCTTCATCACTCACAGCAAAATATTTTGAAATCTTGGTTTCAATTCAAAGTCATGGAGAAGCAGATGAAGTTTTTTCAAGTTGCCACTGCTGAGTGAAACCTCATCATTTTGTATTTAATATGCTAAGTTCTTGATGCTAGATTTTTTTCCATCTATATGTAAAACAAACCATAAGATGGTATTTTAAGGGGGGGAATTATTTCCTACTGCTAGACAGGCAGAGATTAATCACTTTTTAAAAAATCTGTGTGCTACATAAATGTTAGCTCTGTTGGTTCAGGATGTCCACACAGAAGGCAATACAGATGTCTCAGATGGTGCTGCCTTCCAAAAAGAGATGCTTTTTGACTGACCTCTTCTTGACTTATCTCTTGGAAAGGGATAAGTGATAGAAGCACAGAGGTAAAAACGGAGTTGAGAGATGAAGGATATTGGTAAATAATGCAAGGGCAAAGACATTGAGAAACTCAGAGAACAAAAATAAAGAGATTTCTCAAAGACTAGGTAAAGAATGAGTGAAAGGGTGATTTAAAAATAAATTAGAGCAAGTGAACATTTTATTTTCAAAGCCAAAAAACAAAAGGTTTCAAAAATAAGGTATTTTTAAAAGATAAATATCCATAGGGACAGTGTGTAGAAGTCCACTCGGGCTCCCGTAACAAAAAAATCACAGGTAGTTTAAACAACAGAAATTTATTTGCTTACAGTCCTGGAAGCTGGAAGTCTAAGATCAAGGTTTCGGCCAATTCAGTTTCAGGCAAGTGCTCTCCTTCTGGCTTGCAGTTGGTTGTCTTCTCTCTCTGTCCTCACAGAGCCTTTCCTACACAAAAGGGTGTGGGTGGAGAGAGAAAGGAGCAGGGGAGTGCTCTCTGGTGTCTGTTCTCACAAGGACACTAATCCTGTCAGACCAGGGGCTTACTCTTATGATGTCATTTAACCTTAATTACTTCCTTAGAAGCCCCATCTCCAAATACACCCACACTGAGGGTTAGGGCTTCAGCATATGAATTTTGGAGGGACACACTCTGTCCATAATAGTTGGTAAGGATTCATCTTAGAGTTGAGTAACTGAATTTTTCCAAACAAGACTCTGGTCTTCCATCATTGTGTCTAACAGTTTTTCTTCCTGGCTCTCCTGGTTTTATTCCCTTTTAAAAGAGGAAAGGCAAGTGGCAAATGAAGTTGTCCCTAGAGCCCTTAGCTGACCCATCCCAGAACTCTGAGTTTGCACTCAAAATGACTCATACACACCTTGTTTGGCAAGTCCTGAACGATAGCTCTGGGGTCCCAAAAATTCGTTTTCACTCAGACGTTTTGAGTATAGGTCTTTGGGTCTGTAAGACAAAATGATCCACAACCTAGTAATGAGATTTTTATGGATCGATATTTTGAATTTCAAGCACAATGTTCTAGCTCTGTAATAGACAAAATGAAGGCTGCTGGTATGTTGACCCCACTAATTGGCCAACCACTTTAGGGAAAAAAATGGAGATGAGATGAAAACCACTTACTGTCCCTGAGCCAGCTGACACTTATGGTGGGAGTTTATAATAAATGCCTACTGCTCAAGCCACCCAGTCTATGGTGTTTTGTTATGGCAGCCCAAGCAGACTAATACGCTGACCATATGGATATTTTCTTTTTAAAAAGTCTCCTTTTTGAATAGATTTCCGTTGTAGTAAAGCACTCCATGGAATGTTTCTTGGAAGGCACCTTCTACTTGCCAAACACATGTTGGTTTCAGAGCCTTTCACTGTATTAAAGTGTGACTGTGCATTTTTGAGAGCTCCAACTCGTGTGTTGTTTTTAGCTCTGCTCAAAAGACAGAGTCAAGGTATCACAATATTATGAGTCTGCTTGGAAGCTTTGTTTCAGATAGAAAGTCTACTTACAGCCCACCTACTGAAATAAAAGAGCATTTTCTCCTTAGGGCTATGGAATATATTTACAAAGGCCTTCTGTTTATTCCTCTTACCAAAGTGGAAAGTAAATTAGATTGTTGACATCACAGTAGTCCATGAATGCTCAGTGAATGTTGGATGAATGGATAGATGGGGAACACAATTATTGCAGTTTCCACTTTCACATGAAAAAAATTGAATTACAGAATTTTATTGCTTGGAAGTATCATAAGTCACCTAGTTAAACTTCTCTCTCCTGGATATCTTTGAAGAAATTCTTCTCCTAACTATTTGTTAAAAATAATAATAATAACTAATGTTTATTGACTGTTTACTCTGTCCCAAGCGCAGTTCTAGGTGCTTTTCCTGGACTGTCTCAGTTAATGCTGTAACAGCAGTCACATTGTAAAAGAACGTTCTGGAGCAGAAGTAGGGTCTTCTTCGTCTTTTAGTCCCTTCTCCAGCAATCCCTTCATTAGGTGAGGCACGTTCAAGATTTCGTCTCTCTCTAGGAGCCTCCCACGTACGCTTTGTACAGGTGCGCACACCTTCTCGTCAGTTCCCAAGGAAACCTAACTGGAAAAGTAAAACATGCCACCTTTGTCAAGGAGAGTATTTTTAATGCTTCAATAATGAAAGAGGACGAAGGCAAGAGGAGAAGCAGATCATCCCTGTTACAAGACGATGCTGTTCTTTTGTGCATATTCTTCCCCTGAGGTTCCACTGGCCTTTGAACACGGAATGCTGGAGTCTGGAAATAACCCACCTCCTATTTCATTTCTTGCTGGAGTTAACCTTGTAAAGGGCTTAATCCATCTCCTCCAATGTCCCCTAGATACTCATTTTAGAAGTAGCCAATACAGGATTATCCACAGTTATGGGAATCAGGGGTGACATCAAGCAATGAAATGCACATAAAATCTCGAGCCCTCATTATGGTGTACTTGATTGTCACCTCCTCCTACTTCAAACCTGGGCTAAATTTCTGCACTTTTTTCTTGGATAGAGATGCTAAAGAGCAAGTCTTTCTTTTTCACCTGTATTTGAAGTCCTGACATTCTTTGATATCTTATCAATACCCACATTTCATTTTTAAATTTGTACCTGGCTCCTTGGAGGTATCACCCAAGGAGATAGAAGAAGGAAGAGAGTATCACCATGGCTCCTTCCCCACCCATGCCCAGATCTGCCCTTCATTTCTCCTTCAAAGCTGCCCTGGATGGTATAACAAAAACACCATAGACTACATGGCTTATTTTTTTTTTAACATCTTTATTGGGGTATAATTGCTTTACAATGGTGTGTTAGTTTCTGCTTTATAACAAAGTGAATCAGTTATACATATACATATGTTCCCATATCTCTTGCATCTCCCTCCCTCCCACCCTCCCTATCCCACCCCTCCAGGCGGTCACAAAGCACCGAGCCGATATCCCTGTGCTATGTGGCTGCTTCCCACTAGCTATCTACCTTACATTTGTTAGTGTATATATGTCCATGCCTCTCTCTTGCTTTGTCACAGCTCACCCTTCCCCCTCCCCATATCCTCAAGTCCATTCTCCAGTAGGTCTGTGTCTTTATTCCTGTCTTACCCCTAGGTTCTTCATGACATTTTTTTCCTTAAATTTCACATATATGTGTTAGCATATGGTATTTGTCTTTCTCTTTCTGACTTACTTCACTCTGTATGACAGACTCTAGGTCCATCCACCTCATTACAATAGCTCAATTTCGTTTCTTTTTATGGCTGAGTAATATTCCATTGTATATATGTGCCACATCTTCTTTATCCATTCATCTGATGGTGGGCACTTAGGTTGTTTCCATCTCCGGGCTATTGTAAATAGAGATGCAATGAACATTTTGGTACATGACTCTTTTTGAATTTTGGTTTGCTCAGGGTATATGCCCAGTAGTGGGATTGCTGGGTCATATGGTAGTTCTATTTGTAGTTTTTTAAGGAACCTCCATACTGTTCTCAATAATGGCTGTACCAATTCACATTCCCACCAGCAGTGCAAGAGTGTTCCCTTTTCTCCACACCCTCTCCAGCATTTATTGTTTCTAGATTTTTTAATGATGGCCATTCTGACTGGTGTGAGATGATATCTCATTGTAGTTTTGGTTTGCATTTCCCTAATGATTAATGATGTTGAGCATTCTTTCATGTGTTTGTTGGCAGTCTGTGTATCTTCTTTGGAGAAATGTCTATTTAAGTCTTCTGCCCATTTTTGGATTGGGTTGTTTGTTTTTTTGTTATTGAGCTGCTTATAAATTTTGAAAATTAATCCTTTGTCAGTTGCTTCATTTGCAACTATTTTCTCCCATTCTGAGGGTTGTCTTTTGGTTTTGTTTATGGTTTCCTTTGCTGTGCAAAAGCTTTGAAGTTTCATTAGGTCCCATTTGTTTATTTTTGTTTTTATTTCCATTTCTTTAGGAGGTGGGTCAAAAAGGATCTTGCTGTGATTTATGTCATAGAATGTTCTGCCTATGTTTTCCTCTAAGAGTTTGATAGTTTCTGGCCTTACATTTAGGACTTTAATCCATTTTGAGCTTATTTTTGTGTATGGTGTTAGGGAGAGGAGACAGAATTTGACTCAAAGCCTGAGTGTTATGATTCCTTTTGGCTCCAGTAGAGTCATCTTGGTAGTATGTAGGAACCATGTGTCATGTTCTGGGTTAATTCGAGCCCTCATTATGGTGTACTTAATTGTCACCTCCTCCTACTTCAAACCTGGGCTAAATTTCTGCACTTTTTTCTTGGATAGAGATGCTAAAGAACAAGTCTTTGTTTTTCACCTGTATTTGAAGTCCTGACATTCTTTGATATCTTATCAGTACCCACATTTCATTTTTAAATTTGTACCTGGCTCCTTGGAGATATCACCCAAAGAGATAGAGGAGGGAAGAGAGTATCACCATGGCTCCTTCCCCACCCACTCCCAGATCTGCCCTTCATTTCCCCTTCAAAGCTGCCCTGGATGGTATAACAAAAATACCATAGACTACATGGCCTATTAACAGAAACTTATTTCTCATAAATTTGGAGGCTCGGAAGCCCAAGATCAATTGTCTGGTGACAGCCTTTTTCCTGGTTCATAGACGGACATTTAGTCACTGTGTCCTCATATGGCAGAAGGGGCAAGCTAGCTTCCCAGTTATATATAAGGACACTAATCCCAATCCTGAGGACTCTGCCACCCTGACCTAATCACCTCCCAAAGACCCCACCTCTTGATACCATCACCTTGGGGGTTAGGATTTCATCATATGAATTTTGGAGAGACGCAGATATTCCATCCATAGCAGACTCAAGAAAAGGAAGAGTGCATCCAAGAATCAGATGTTTCTGATCAGCTTTTGCAAGAACGTGGGGCATCCAAACCACCAGACATTAGTTCTAGACTCAAGAAAATCAACCAAAATTATGTCAATTATGTTCTTAGTGTTTGCCATAGCTAACATTTTTGTTTTAGTAGATTTGATTTATTACAAAAAGCTGGAAAACCTAGTGTAATTGGACATAAAGCACATTCATACCTACTTTATAGGAGTGAGGAGGGGAGGACATGTGGTATTTTGGAAGAGCCTTGGGTTGGGAGTGAAATGAGCCTGGCACTGTGACCTTCCTTCAGCATATCCCTTCATCTTAGGGTCCTCAATTGGGAGGGGGCGGCGCTCAATGACCCAGGACCCCTCCAGCTCTGAAATTCTGGGGCCCTAAAGTTCCTACACTAGATGATTGCAGAGGTCTATATGATTGCAGCTTGTCTTTCAAGATCATTCAGTGTCCAAATGATAAAATGAATGACAAGTTCTTGGACAGGAAGGTGGTCCCACATTAAAACATTGCAGGGGACAAAGAAGCTCTGCTTCACAATGACAAGGTTTGTAAGGACTTTGGGGGCCTAAAAGGGGGTGAGGTGCACCAGGTCCAGATGCCTTACAGGTGACACGTATGTGTTCTTCTGCTATTCCAGCATTTCCGTTGATTTGCCTGGGGTCACATAGCTAGCTAGTGGCAGAGATGAGATTAATGGCAGAAGGGAAGAAGGTTAACATGTGCTGATCCCCTGGTCTCTCCCAGGTACTGTGCATCCTGAGACTGCCTGAGAGTTACTATCCCCAGTCTACAGATGAACACCTCCCACATAGCCTACATATTTCACGTGGTTTTTTGTTTGTTTGTTTGGGTTTTTTTGCGGTACGCGGGCCTCTCACTGTTGTGGCCTTTCCCGTTGCGGAGCACAGGCTCCGGACGCGCAGGCCCAGCGGCCATGGCTCACGGGCCCAGCCGCTCCGCGGCATGTGGGATCTTCCCGGACCGGGGCACGAACCCGTGTCCCCTGCATCGGCAGGCGGACTCTCAACCACTGCGCCACCAGGGAAGCCCTTTCACGTGTTTTATTAGTGGCTTTTGTTGAGGGTGACAGTTTCAGTATTCTTGATGCACCCACCCAGCCTCATATCTCAGGCTCGGTGAATGTTTTTATGGATGTCTCTTCCCACTCCGAGCGCTTCGGGGTCTTCTTGGGGATTCATAGCACGCACTGCACTCCATGAGCTTTGCCCCATTTGCTCATTCGTGTGGGCATCTGTGTGACTGAACAATGTGGAGGTAAAACTGATTCTTTTTTTCTACAGATATAAATTGTAGAAACAGCAACAGCAACAAATATACTAGGAACCATTCTTTTTAAGTAGAAGTCCAAATCACTTGAAATCTTCACCTTCCCCCAGTTTGACCCTGGCCCAATATTTTAGCATAAATGAATTATATTTTTACAGAGATACCTAAGTACTGGCATTGCATTTTATCCAGCATCATGCCACACTGAAGGGACTCTCCAGTGGGAAGAGGTGGCTTTCCTGAGTGCTGAACTGACTGGTCCTTTTGAGGGGGTTAAAGAAGAATCAAACCCCACCGAGTTGAGAGCTAGGCAGGTGCAAGCGATCCTCTGAGCTTTGCTCCTTGTGAACTGGAGATGAGATGTTATTACCAATCAATAAAACTGAACTCAGGGATGGCCTATTTTCAGCTGCCTCCTGGGTGTTCATTTTAATTCTCTGACAACAGAGATTGCATTAAAGTGGGCTCACCTTCACGCAGGAATCTTGCACAGTGCCCTTCACAGACAAGAATAAGAAATTGAGTTGCCTCCAAGAAATATTTTTCTGGCTGGAGAGGCAACTTCTGGACTAATAAATCCAACTCAAGCCCCTCCAATGGGAACCTGACACTTATTCTGGGGCAAACCATCCAGACGAGGCACAAGTGGAAATAGCATAAGATGCACGTGCAGGGCTTCCCTGGTGGCGCAGTGGTTGAGAGTCCACCTGCTGATGCAGGGGACGCGGGTTCGTGCCCCGGTCTGGGAAGATCCCACATGCCACGGAGTGGCTGGGCCTGTGAGCCATGGCTGCTGAGCCTGCGCGTCCAGAGCCTGTGCTCTGCAACGGGAGAGGCCACAACAGTGAGAGGCCCGCGTACCAAACAAAAAAACAAAACAACAACCAAAAAAAACCAACAAGATGCATGTGCAAAGAAGCTGAACCAATTCTCATAATGCTAGGCCACAAATGGACGGGCTGCTGTCACTCCTCCCATTCACTAGATAAAGGAAAATAAAAATGAGTTGATTGCTCCAGAGACCTCCCAATAGGTGCTTACTGCCCCCTGGAACTGTTCTCTTCTATCTGTAGGTGTTCTGATAGCCAGACCTCCAGATTCCAACCTTCAGTATTGATAATGAATCCAAGAAGGTAGTTGTCCATTTGTCATGTGTTGTCACGTACAGTAACATCTTTCCTCTCTCTCACTCATAAAGTTATCCCCAAAATTCTGTTGGACCACTGCAGAGTTTTATTTTTAGGTCTGCCCCACCTTCACAAAGATTCGAGGCTGCTTGCAAAAATACATCTGATGTAAGAGGATAAAATGACTAGTTTGAGAAAATTCAGCAAAGGATGGAAAGGAAAGGAAGAGAGTTAGACTAGAGTAAGGTGAGTGCAGATTCCAGTGCTGTGATTGCTGGACAGGGTTACAGATTTGGCTCTGAACTCCCCAGTACCAAAAAATAAAGATTATCGTTTCCCTGATGCACGGATTTCTCAGTTTCTCGGAGGAAGCCTGACTCTTCCCAGTGCTGAGATGTGAAAGAGTTTTCTCCCTTGATTCCTCCTAAAGAGGACACTGGATCAGCCAGGATAAGGTTCTACTGTGAGCAACCAAAACCCCAAGATAACAACAGCTTAAGCAAGATAGAATTTTCTGTCTCTCCCAAGTCTTTTTAGGCAGCCCGGAGCTAGAATGGCTCTTGATGGGTGTCAGAGGTCAGATCCTTTTATACTATTTCTCCACCTCATGGTCTAAGATAGCTGTTCAAGCTCTGGCCAAAATGTCCCCATTCCTGGCAGCCAGAAGGAGGAAGGAGTGAGGAAGGATACACCTCCACCCTTCAAAGATACATCCCAGAAGTTGCAGAGAATACTTCCCATTCCATCTCATTGGCCAGAACTTCATCCCATGACCACACCTTGTTACAAGGAAGGCTAGAAATAGTCTTTATTCCAGACCCAGGCAAAAGTAGGCCTTCTATCACTAAAGCGCAAGGGCGGTGTATTAGGTTGCTAGGGCTGCTATAACAAAATACCACAGGCTGCGTGGCTTAAACCACCGAAATTTATTTCCTCACGGTTCCGGAGGCTGGATATCCAAGATCAAGGGGCCTACAGGTTGTTTTCCTCTGAGGCCCCTCTCCTTGCAGATGGCTGCCTTCTTGCTGTGTCCTCCCACGGCCTTTCCTCCGTGCATGCACATCCCTGGTGTCTCTCCATGAGTCCTAATACCCTGTTCTTATGAGGACACCAGTCGTATTGGGTTAAGACCCGCCCTAATGTCCTCATTTTAACTTAATCACCTCTTTAAGGGCCCTATCTCCAGTCACAGCTAAGGTCCTGGGGGTTGGGTCTTCAAAATATGAGTTTGGGGAGACACAATTCAATCCATAACAGGCAGAATAGATACTAGAGAACACGCAGAAGCTGTTGCCAGCATCCCCGTAACTAGATAAAGAATAAATTCTTTGGAGCCATTTGTTCTGTCTCCCCTTTGAAATCCAAGTCTCCTTCAAATCAAGAGTCCCAGAACTTAGTGCAATGCTTTCTACCTAAAAAGAACTCAGTGAATACTTGCAGGTGGTCATGGTCATGGTCACCACCCAAGGAATCCCAGCTCGAGCAGAGAAAGGCAGCCAGGATTCCTGATTCTCCACCACCTGCTCTTCCCACCAGGCTGCACTGACTCCTTCAAGATCAGACAACCAGAATGTGGAAACTTACAGTTCTACGTCTTAGGCTCAGATTTTCCATGTCAGAGATTACAAGGCCCTAAAGCAGTCATTGGTACCCTGGTTTTACAAAATTCTAGGGATTCTGTGGAGACCCCAGTAGATCTCAAACTACCTTAAGCTATCACGAGACATTTGAATTTTTTCAGGATCATTTTGCCTTGTTTTTTTTCTATAGACGTGCTGCAGAAGCTTTAGGAGGTAAGGATGGATTTTTGCAAGGTCAAAGCCAGGATGCCGCAACTCCAGGAAAAGCTGGAAAATCAGTGGCCAGCCTCTCCCGGGGCCGAGACAAATGAGCATGCCAGCAGCCCCAGCTTGGGCAAAGGCAAATCGAGCCCCCAGACTTCGAACAGAATTTTTTCCCTCTAACCAGCTTGCAAGCTGTTGCCCACTGAACCAGAGTGAGATTGCACTTGGCAAAAAGACAAAGAGAATTTCCCCTGAATATGCTGACAACCTTGCTCCCCAGGCACCTCTAGAATCCTCCGAAGGGTTCTGGGCTCCTGTACTTCTCTATAGCAAGATTTGTCCCCAAGAGGCCGTGAAGTCCCCACGGAGAGCACTGTTTGTACAGCCTGAGACCCAATCTCTTCTCCTCGTCCGTTTCTGCCCTAGCAACAGCAACCTCAGATGCAGATTTTGGAAGCCGTACAATAGAGCTAATTGTTTGTGTTGGACCAGTAGTATGTTTAGAGCTTATGTATCTAAACAGACAATTATTTTCTGCTATATTCTAGGGGTACTGCCTGCCTGGTGACTTTGGCAGATTGAGAAAGGAGCTAATCCGTAGGTTATAAGCACAAGGGTTATTGATGAAATGTCACCATCTGTTGGTGTCATTAAAATGATATGAGTCATAAAGAGTTGCTTTTGTTTTTTCTCTGAAAAAGGTTAGCTTAGAGTTTAGAGAGGAGTTGCTCGATTGCAGATGGCAGTGGGGGACCTGACTGGGGGGAGTGTCAACTCTGGAAGGGGGAGGAGCCTTGATGAGCTCATCAGATCAGCCTGATGGGTCTTCAAGGAAGTGCTGGCATCCTCTATCTGAATAAAACCACCTACCTTGCATGAGACAGGGTACTTATTAGGCAGACTGCAAATTCTCAACTCTCCCATGGTCCTCCCTATTCCTGAGGCATCTACCAGGTGGGGAGGGGAAAGTCATTCATTTGGATTAAACAAGAAAGATCGTATCTGGGAGGGAACAGCTAAAATGCACCTGTCTCCTAATCTTCACTGGTCTGATTACACAGAGATTATTCATGTAGTCAACTGACAGCTTGGGAGGCTGGTGAGCCCAGCAGGGAGTGGTACTCTCTACATCCGCTACATCTTCTCGGAGGACGATGAGTTGGCCCAGAAGAGGAACCAGGGGCAGCATGCCCAAGCTTCTGTCAGGGATGTGAGCCCTCGGGATAAGTAAAAGAAGCAGTGGATGAACCCGCATGAACTACATAGCAAAGGAAACAGCTTTTGGTTTTGTTGACTTTCTCTGTTGACTTCCTGTTTTCACTTTCACTGATTTATTTTTTTTCTCACAAACATTTTTTTTATACAGCAGGTTCTTATTAGTTATCTATTTTATACATAGTAGTGTATACATGTCAATCCCAATCTCCCAATTCATCCCACCACCACCCCACCCCCGCTTTCCTCCCTTGGTGTGCATACATTTGTTCTCTACATCTGTGTCTCTATTTTTGCCTTGAAAACCGGTTCACCTGTACCATTTTTCTAGATTCCACATACATGCGTTAATATATGATATTTGTTTTTCTCTTTCTGACTTGCTTCATTCTGTATGACAGTCTCTAGGTCCATCCACATCTCTACAAATGACCCCATTTCGTTCCCTTTTATGGCTGAGTAATATTCCATTGTATATATGTACCACATCGTCTTTATCCATCCGTCTGTCGATGGGCATTTAGGTTGATTCCATGTCCTGGCTATTGTAAATAGTGCTGCAATGAACATTGGGGTGCATGTGTCTTTTTGAATTATGGTTTTCTCTGGGTATATGCCCAGTAGTGGGATTGCTGGATCATATGGTAATTCAATTTTTAGTTTTTTAAGGAACCTCCATACTGTTCTCCATAGTGGCTGTATCAATTTACATTCCCACCAACAGTGCAAGAGGGTTCCCTTTTCTCCACACCCTCTCCAGCATTTGTTGTTTGTAGATTTTCTGATGATGCCCATTCTAACTGGTGTGAGGTGATACCTCATTGTAGTTTTGATTTGCGTTTCTCTAATAATTAGTGATGTTGAGCAGCTTTTCATGTGCTTCTTGGCCATCTGTGTGTCTTCTTTGGAGAAATGTCTGTTTAGGTCTCCTGCCCATTTTTTGATTGGGTTGTTTGTTTTTTTAATATTGAGCTGCGTGAGCTGTTTATATATTTTGGAGATTAATCTTTTGTCCATTGATTCATTTGCAAATATTTTCTCCCATTCTAGGGTTGTCTTTTCGTATTGTTTATGGTTTCCTTTGCTGTGCAAAAGATTGTAAGTTTCATTATGTTCCATTTGTTTATTTTTGTTTTTATGTCCATTACTCTAGGAGGTGGGTCAAAAAAGATCTTGCTGTGATTTATGTCAAAGAGTGTTCTTCCTTTGTTTTCCTCTAAGAGTTTTATAGTGTCCGGTCTTACATTTAGGTCTTTAATCCATTCTGAGTTTATTTTCGCATATGGTGTTAGGTAGTGTTCTAATTTCATTCTTTGACATGTAGCTGACCAGTTTTCCCAGCACCCCGTATTGAAGAGACTGTCTTTTCTCCATTGTATATCCTTGCCTCCTTTGTCATAGATTAGTTGAACTTTATTGATTTCTGCCCTAATGTTTATTATTTCTTTTCTTCTGCTTACTTTGGATTTAATTTGCTTTTCTTTTTCTAGTTTCCTAAGGTGGAAATGTAGATTACTGATTTTAGATCTTCCTTCTTTTCCAACATATTGCATAGCAAAGGGATGGGGAGCATAAGAAGTATATTTAATGAGGATGCAGACAACCTGAATAAATCGTGCTGACTTCCTAATTCTGCCTTATTCCCTAATCCTCTTATATCTCTCATATTTGGTGTTTAAAATTCGTTCACCCACTGCCAAGGACATCCATGAAAGAGAAAGAACCTTTTTCAGTATGGCTTAAGATTAGCTTTTTTTAATAATTTTTTTTTAATTTTAACTTCTGGAGAGAAAGTGGGGGTGATTGTGTAAACCACTACAAATCCTTTTGGCAGTACTAGGGTGTAAATTATAAATAATAAACATAACGTGGGCTTTCCTGGTGGCGCAATGGTTGAGAGTCCGCCTGCCGATGCAAGGGACACGGGTTTGTGCCCCGGTCCGGGAAGATCCCACATGCCACGGAGCGGCTGGCCCATGGCCGCTGAGCCTGTGCTCCGCAATGGGAGAGGCCACAACAGTGAGAGGCCTGCGTACCACAAAAAAAAAAAAAAGAAACATAACATGCAGCAAATCGGGCCTCACACCCAGCCCTGCCTCTAGTCTTATCCTTTTCCTCTAAGACAACTTGCCCAAGCCTGGCCCACTTACCACCTCCCTAGGGAGAGAAGTGCTGGGGGGATTCAGTGCTGCTTGAAATAGCACAGGATGCTGGAAGCAAGAGCCATGGGTGGGGGGCAGGGGGGAGGGCAGGAGCTGTATGAAGCCTGTGTGGGTTATTTATATGGTCTCAAAAGGAAGCATCCATGGAAATGTTCCTATTGATATTTTTAGACCTGACGCTTGGTCCTGCTGCTGCACTTTCATTTTTAAACAAGCAGAGAAGGGAGTGATTGATGCTGTCTGCAGTGCTGTTTCGGAGGCTTGGAGGGCCCATCTGACAGGCTAATGGTCATCCTGCCAGGCCCTGATCCACCTTCTGTCCCTTCTAGCTCTGGGACCTCAGAAGCTGCTGACCTCAGCAGGCAGCGAATAATACGCTGGCCGCTTGCTGCCAGGTCAGAAACTCTGAAGTTTACCCCCTGGCTCTGCAGCCCTGTGTGCTCGACCCCCACAGGTTTAGCATCCTCTACTTCCATACTCTGTTTCTCTGTGAATGCATATATATGTTTGCATAATAAGCCTTTGGCCGGAAATAAAATGGTTTCGAATTTAACGAGGTGATTAAGCAGGTTAGAAACTCACAACCACACAATAATCCATGAACTTAACTATTCCAGGGTCACTGAAGGGAGTTGAGTATTGTTACCGACTGATTTCTGTGGTTACTTTCATTTGCCCACTCCAAATCAGTGTTCTAAAAAAATGATTTTTAATTATTTTAATTAAAAAAAATGTATTCCCAAGGATACTGAATCCTGTGGCTTTCTCCTTAAGAAGAGAGAAGAAAGTTGGCATTGGGGTCTTTTGCTCTGCAGGTATGGTTTCTCCTAAGTTCATGGATCAGAGTCCACTCCAGTTGAAGGATCAGTTCAGGAAAGTGAGAAGCTGGAGAGTGTTCAGGGAAGGGAAAGACAGTTCTTAAATTCTCATGGCTGAGCAATGCATTGTTTGTTCCTGGGAGTCAGACTATGACAAGGTGGGGTTCTCTTACAAACCTAAAAATTACATGGATGAAGCAGCTGAGATGACCCAAGAAAACTCCTAATGAGATCCGGAACTTCTCTCCTTGCTTTGTGGCCTGCAGATGTTATTGTCTTTTTTGTTCATTTTCTCTCTCTCTCTCTTTCTACAACAGACCACAGAGACGGGTGAAGACGAGGAGGACCAGCCTCTCAGCCTGGCCTGGCCTTCCGATACCCACAAGCAAGTCACGTTCCTGATTGTTTTCCCCATAGTGTTTCCTCTCTGGATTACCTTACCTGATGTTCGCAAACCTGTGAGTAGAGCATTTTTTTTTTTTTTGAAATGAATTTCTTGTAAAAAGCGCAGCATATAGCAGTATGCACAGCCTGCTTCTACTTGTCTTAAAAGGAAAAGGGGGTGACGTATACACATGTATATGCATATATATGTGCCTGAAATTTCTCTGGACAAATACACAATAATAGTGATGGTTCTGGCTGTTGAAACTACGTAATGAACGGCCCCAAAACTTAGTGGTAATGAAATGACAACCATTTTATTCTGCTCGTGGATCCTGTGGACACGTTGGGGATGGCTGGTCTCTGCTCCACAGTGTTTGGGGCCTCAGCTGGGAAGACTCAAGTGGCTGGGGGCTGGAATCATCTGGAGATGTCCTGGCTCACGTTTCTGGCACCTGGGCAGAGATGATTCAAATTCTGGGCTCAGCTGGGACTGTCTACTGGAGAGCCTAACGTGGCCTCTCTACGTGACTAGGGTTTTCTCACGGTATGGAGGTGTCAGGATAGTCAGATGTCTTACATAAGAGATCAGGACTCCAAGAGTGAGTGTTCTAGCAACACAAGGAGAAGCTGCATTGTCTCTGATGGCCTAGTCTCAGCAGTCACAGAGTCACCTCCACTGAACCCTACTACTCAAAGCAGTCGTAAGTCTGTCTTGATTAAAGGGGAGGAGATAAGAAGTCTCCCTAGAATATATCAGTGTCCTATAGCATATGACACCCTCGATGGTAGCAGTTTCAGAGAACTTGCGACCATGGTTTAAAACCACTACAGTGATTGTCTCTGCAAAGGGGAACTGAAGGTCTGAGGCAGAAGGGTGACTCACATTTTGTTGAATATTTGTGTACGTGAATTATTCGTTCGATTCAAAAAATAATTTACAGAAATGCTTTCGTCTGGTGTAAATGCCTGTATGTCTGATCTGCTCCCACCAGTATTATTATCATTACCATAATCAATATTATTATCTGCCGCTATTATGTACTGGATGCTGTGAACACAATACCATCTTATAATCAGCAAAGTACAATCTGAATGTAGATCAGATCAAAAGAACATCCTTTCCCAGTAGCGTCAAACTGGGTTCCTGGGCCACTGTCCCAAAGGGTGAAAGAACTAATGAGAGATAAGGAGAAACAGCTCTACTTTTTATTATGGCCCTATACACACACGTACTCATTCAACAAACGTGTGTACCTACTATGTATCATGCTCTATCCTTGGTATACTCCATAAATTCTATTGTAAATCTCAGAAAACATCTAGTATGGGCATATACATATATATATATATATATATATATATATATATATATATATGCCTGCACTATATATATATATATATAATTATATATATATATATACACACACATACATATAATTGGCATAAGTAGAAAGAAACTTAGGCAAAAAGAGTTAACTAGCTCAAGCCTGGTCACTTCCTAGGTCATAGAGCTGAGATTCAGATCCAGGCCCGGGTGACCACACAGCTTGGGCTCTTCCTCATATTTCTTTTTTTTTGGTGGTGGTACGTGAGCCTCTCACTGTTGTGGCCTCTCCCGTTGCGGAGCACAGGCTCCGGACGCGCAGGCTCAGTGGCCATGGCTCACGGGCCCAGCCGCTCCACAGCATGTGGGATCTTCCCGGACCGGGGCACGAACCCGTGTCCCCTGCATCGGCAGGCGGACTCTCAACCACTGCACCACCAGGGAAGCCCCTCTTCCTCATATTTCTTGATGCCAGAAGGTAGAAATCTGAAAACATTATTTCTAAAAGCATTTGGAATAGAATACTGTAGTAACATCCAGCATAATGTAGCATCCCTCTTCAAGAGCCCTGTGATGATCACATCTTCCTCCCTTGAAAAAGACTGGAGAAAAATCCTGTCTCGTTACCCTGACCTAGAAATAATCCAGCCTGATAGAGAGCCTTGTCTTGTCAAGTACAGGCCAGGAATGACCCCTCATTTAAGGACTCCTGACATTAGACGATTCCTAGGAAAGGGTGAGTGTAGCAGGTGTGGCTCACTTAAGGTGCTATCTAGGTTTCTTTGTTCAAGATGCTGTTACAGAGCATCTGCTGTATGCAAAGGCCTGGCTTCCTGGAAACCTGCAGCCAAATAGCTGGAATGCGTTCAGTTTCTTCTTGGCTCCCATCACATTAACATTTCTGAGATGTGTGTGCTCACATGCACTCACTCACTCATTCTCTCTGTCTCTCTCTCTCTGTCGCCATTGCTCTGCTGTTTAGTCCGATGCTTTTGCTTAACTCAGGGAGGAAAATGAGGGAGACAGACAGGGTTTTCTAAATCCCCACAGCAGGCCTAGAGTGATATGGCCCAGAGTAGTGGGGTCTGGTTCACTGATAAGACTGACTGATGTTATCAAGTAGATAACTAACAAGGACCTGCTGTATAGCACAGGGAACTATACTCAATATCTTGTAATAACCTATAAGGGAAGAGAATCTGAAGAAGAATACATATAATATATATTGGGTTGGCCAAAAAGTTCGTTCGGTTAGTGAATACATTGTTCAATAAAATTCTTGGTGAAAATGAAAAATGTGTCTTTTATTTTCACTTAAAGCTGAACGAAATTTTTGACTAACCCAATATATAACTGAATTGCTGTACTGTACACCTGAAACTAACACAATATTATAAATCAACTATACCTCAATTTTAAAATTTTAATAATAGTTTTAAAAATAAATTTTTAGGGCTTCCCTGGTGGTGCAGTGGTTGAGAGTCCGCCTGCCAATGCAGGGGACACGGGTTCATGCCCCGGTCCGGGAAGATCCCACATGCCACGGAGCGGCTGGGCCCGTGAGCCATGGCCGCTGAGCCTCCGTGTCCAGAGCCTGTGCTCTGCAACGGGAGAGGCCACAGCAGTGAGCCTGCGTACCGCAAAAAAAATAAGTAAATAAAAAATAAATAAATTTTTAACAAATGAGTGATTGATGTCAGCACACAACTGCTGAAGCCATCAGGAAGATGTGCAGGAATGGGAGGAAGCTGCCTATGACTCAAGGCCCTAGAATCTCAGGGTTGCATGGGACTTTTAGAGCAAAGGCTGGCAAAGTGTTCATCCCCTCCGTGATCTGATCTGATAGGTCAAGGAAACTGTTAGGGAAGATCAGAGTTCTCAACCTGTAACTCCTAGACAGCAAACAGGATTCCACCATGGCTGTAGTTACCTGGATCGAAACAGAGGCTGATACTCTTATCCTGAGGGGTTCAAAGCAAGCAAATACAGCTGAACATGATGTCCCCCCTGTAGTACTGCTGACTGGTCATTCGCTGAGCAGCATCCCGTGGGAGCCAGCCCCTGCAGCGTGCGCTGGGGTAGCCAATGGGGCTTTTCCTCACTGCACCCCCAAGGGCCATCCCTGGATGGACTGGATTTTTTTCTGTTTCTTTCTGAGTATACCATGTGCTGTTCCAAGCAGAAATGAGACTCCTAGGTAGAACACTGGGTGTTTCTAGATTTCCTCAGCAAATATTTATTGAGCACCTATTATATGCCAGGCATCAGGCTTATGCCCTAAAAAAGATATAAAGACACATCAGTCACAATTCCCATTTTTAAGATGCTCTAAACTCAGTAGAGGAAACAAAGCATGACCACATAGAACTACAGAGCAAGATTGCACAGCTGTACTAGTGAGAGCAGCTAGACTCGAACCCAAGTCTCCTGACTCTGGAGCGTTCTCATGCTACCATTTACTACAGTGGCTTTTCCCACACGATTCATGAGCTGTACAATCATGGGAAAGTTACTTCTCAACTCTGGACCGCATATTTCCTCCTCTGTGAAATACAGGAGTGGAGGAAGCTCTCTAGATTCCCTGCCAGCGGTGACATTCTGTGATTCAGGAAAGCATAAAGAGATAACTATCAGTACAATATTGCTAACTTAAGGTGACCATATATCCCCGTTTGCCTGAGCTAGTCCGAGTTTACTCTCAAAGCATGCCGGTTTGAGTTATATGGTCATTCTTTGCGTACATGAAATGCCGAACGAAAGCATGCCGATTGATACAAAGGCCAGTAGGTGGCTTCTTACTCATGCTCAGCTCAGGAGAGTTTCATTAGGCTTGATCTTGTGTCAGTTAGCTCTTGCTGTGTAACACACCACCCCAAAACTTAGTGGCTTAAAACAACAAGCATTTTTTTGGCCCATAATTCTATGAGTTGGTGATTTAGGTGGGGCTCAGCCTGACAGTTCTGCTACTTACTTATACGGCTGAGGGCTGGTTGGTGTAGGCGTGTGTCAGCTGGAACACCTTGTCTCTGTTCCACTGGTCTTGTATCCTTAAGCAGGCTAGCCTGGGCTTATTCACATGATGGAGTAGTGAATGTAGTGAAAATGAAAGAGTAGTGAAAGTGAAAGCCGCAAAGCCACAAAGATCTAGTTCAGAATCTGCACACTGTCATTTCCACCACATTCTATTAGTCAATTCAAGGCATAAGGCCAGCCCAGATTCAGAGGCTTGGGAAATAGACCTCATCTCTTCATGGGAGGAATTGCAAAGTGATGCGGTCATTTTTGCAGTCTGCCATGGTCCTCATGTCCTGCCACAAGGGCCTCTTGAAAAATTATCTAGGGAGAGGAGAGACAGAAGAGAAAACTATCAATTAATAGACACTTGCTACTCCTCAGAGCCTGGCAGCTCTGCCTCCTGAGTAGTTTTTGAATTACCCACGGAGATGAGCATCCCAAACCTTGACAATAATTACAATGAAAACACGATTTTTTTTAACATCTTTATTGGGGTATAATTGCTTTACAATGATGTGTTAGTTTCTGCTTTATAACAAAGTGAATCAGTTATACATATACATATGTTCCCATATCTCTTCCCTCCTGCATCTCCCTCCCTCCCACCCTCCCTATCCCACCCCTCCAGGCGGTCACAAAGCACCGAGCTGATATCCCTGTGCTATGTGGCTGCTTCCCACTAGCTATCTACCTTACGTTTGTTAGTGTATATATGTCCATGCCTCTCTCTCGCTTTGTCACAGCTCACCCTTCCCCCTCCCCATATCCTCAAGTCCATTCTCCAGTAGGTCTGTGTCTTTATTCCTCTCTTACCCCTAGGTTCTTCATGACATTTTCTTTTTCTTAAATTCCATATATATGTGTTAGCATACGGTATTTGTCTTTCTCTTTCTGACTTACTTCACTCTGTATGACAGACTCTAGGTCTATCTACCTCATTACAGATAGCTCAATTTCGTTTCTTTTTATGGCTGAGTAATATTCCATTGTATATATGTGCCACACCTTCTTTATCCATTCATCCAATGATGGGCACTTAGGTTGTTTCCATCTCCGGGCTATTGTAAATAGAGCTGCAATGAACATTTTGGTACATGACTCTTTTTGAATTATGGTTTTCTCAGGGTATATGCCCAGTAGTGGGATTCCTGGGTCATATGGTAGTTCTATTTGTAGTTTTTTAAGGAACCTCCATACTGTTCTCCATAGTGGCTGAACCAATTCACATTCCCACCAGCAGTGTAAGAATGTTCCCTTTTCTCTACACCCTCTCCAGCATTTATTGTTTCTAGATTGTTTGATGATGGCCATTTTGACTGGTGTGAGATGATATCTCATTGTAGTTTTGATTTGCATTTCTCTAATGATTAATGATGTTGAGCATTCTTTCATGTGCTTGTTGGCAGTCTGTATATCTTCTTTGGAGAAATGTCTATTTAGATCTTCTGCCCATTTTTTGATTGGGTTGTTTGTTTTTTTGTTATTGAGCTGCTTGTAAATTTTGGAAATTAATCCTTTGTCAGTTGCTTCATTTGCAACTATTTTCTCCCATTCTGAGGGTTGTCTTTTGGTCTTGTTTATGGTTTCCTTTGCTGTGCAAAAGCTTTGAAGTTTCATTAGGTCCCATTTGTTTATTTTTGTTTTTATTTCCATTTCTCTAGGAGGTGGGTCAGAAAGGATCTTGCTGTGATTTATGTCGTAGAGTGTTCTGCCTATGTTTTCCTCTAAGAGTTTGATAGTTTCTGGCCTTACATTTTGGTCTTTAATCCATTTTGAGCTTATTTTTGTGTATGGTGTTAGGGAGTGATCTAATCTCATACTTTTACATGTACCTGTCCAGTTTTCTCAGCACCACTTACTGAAGAGGCTGTCCTTTCTCCACTGTACATTCCTGCCTCCTTTATCAAAGATAAGGTGACCATATGTGTGTGGGTTTATCTCTGGGCTTTCTATCCTGTTCCATTGATCTATATTTCTGTTTTTGTGCCAGTACCATACTATCTTGATTACTGTAGCTTTGTAGTATAGTCTGAAGTCAGGGAGTCTGATTCCTCCAGCTCCGTTTTACGTTCTCAAGATTGCTTTGGATATTCGGGGTCTTTTGTGTTTCCATAAAAATTGTGAAATTTTTTGTTCTAGTTCTGTGAAAAATGCCAGTGGTAGTTTGATAGGGATTGCATTGAATCTGTAGATTGCTTTGGGTAGTAGAGTCATTTTCACAATGTTGATTCTTCTAATCCAAGAACATGGTATATCTCTCCATCTATTTGTATCATCTTTAATTTCTTTCATCAGTGTCTTATAATTTTCTGCATACAGGTCTTTTGTCTCCTTAGGTATGTTTATTCCTAGATATTTTATTCTTTTTGTTGCAATGGCAAATGGGAGTGTTTTCTTTGATTTCACTTTCAGATTTTTCATCATTAGTGTATAGGAATGCCAGAGATTTCTGTGCATTAATTTTGTATCCTGCAACTTTACCAAATTCATTGATTAGCTCTAGTAGTTTTCTGGTAGCATCTTTAGGATTCTCTATGTATAGTATCATGTCATCTGCAAACAGTGACAGCTTTACTTCTTCTTTTCCAATTTGGATTCCTTTTATTTCCTTTTCTTCTCTGATTGCTGTGGCTAAAACTTCCAAAACTATATTGAATAAGAGTGGTGAGAGTGGGCAACCTTGTCTTGTTCCTGATCTTAGTGGAAATGGTTTCAGTTTTTCACCATTGAGGACAATGTTGGCTGTGGGTTTGTCATATATGGCCTTTATTATGTTGAGGAAAGTTCCCTCTATGCCTACTCTCTGCAGGGTTTTTATCATAAATGGGTGTTGAATTTTGTCAAAAGCTTTCTCTGCATCTATTGAGATGATCATATGGTTTTTCTCCTTCAATTTGTTAATATGGTGTATCACATTGATAGATTTGTGTATATTGAAGAATCCTTGCATTCCTGGAATAAACCCCACTTGATCATGGTGTATGATCCTTTTAATGTGCTGTTGGATTCTGTTTGCTAGTATTTTGTTGAGGATTTTTGCATCTATGTTCATCAGTGATATTGGCCTGTAGTTTTCGTTCTCTGTGACATCCTTGTCTGGTTTTGGTATCAAGGTGATGGTGGCCTCGTAGAATGAATTTGGGAGTGTTCCTCCCTCTGCTATATTTTGGAAGACTTTGAGAAGGATAGGTGTTAGCTCTTCTCTAAATGTTTGATAGAATTTGCCTTGTGAAGCCATCTGGTCCTTTCCAACAAACAAAAGCCAAAAAACATCTGGCTTTTGTTTGTTGGAAGATTTTTAATCACAGTTTCAATTTCAGTGCCTGTGATTGGTCTGTTCATATTTTCTATTTCTTCCTGATTAAGTCTTGGCAGGTTGTGCATTTCTAAGAATTTGTCCATTTCTTCCAGGTTGTCCATTTTATTGGCATAGAGTTGCTTGTAGTAATCTCTCATGAGCTTTTGTATTTCTGCAGTGTCAGTTGTTACTTCTCCTTTTTCATTTCTAATTCTATTGATTTGAGTCTTCTCCCTTTTTTTCTTGATGAGTCTGGCTAATGGTTTATCTATTTTGTTTATCTTCTCAAAGAACCAGCTTGTAGTTTTATTGATCTTTGCTATTGTTTCCTTCATGTCTTTTTCATTTATTTCTGATCTGATTTTTATGATTTCTTTCCTTCTGCTAACTTTGGGGTTTTTTCTTCTTCTTTCTCTAATTGCTTTAGGTGCAAGGTTAGGTTGTTTATTCAAGACGTTTCCTGTTTCTTAAGGTGGGCTTGTATTGCTATAAACTTCCCTCTTAGAACTGCTTTTGCTGCATCCCATAGGTTTTGGGTCGTCGTGTCTCCATTGTCATTTGTTTCTAGGTATTTTTTGATTTCCTCTTTGATTTCTTCAGTGATCACTTCGTTATTAAGTAGTGTATTGTTTAGCCTCCATGTGTTTGTATTTTTTACAGATCTTCTCCTGTAATTGATATCTAGTCTCATGGCGTTGTGGTTGGAAAAGATACTTGATACAATTTCAATTTTCTTAAATTTACCAAGGCTTGATTTGTGACCCAAGTTATGATCTATCCTGGAGAATGTTCCATGAGCACTTGAGAAAAATGTGTATTCTGTTGTTTTTGGATGGAGTGGCCTATACATATCAATTAAGTCCATCTTGTTTAATGTATCATTTAAAGCTTGTGTTTCCTTATTTATTTTCATTTTAGATGATCTGTCCATTGGTGAAAGTACTGTGTTTGGGGTCTCCTTTTCACAGGCTGCAGGTTCGTAGTTCCCATTGTTTTTGGTGTCTGTCCCCAGTGGCTGAGGTTGGTTCAGTGGGTTGTGTAGGCTTCCTGGTGGAGGGGACTAGTGCCTGTGTTCTGGTGGATGAGGCTGGATCTTGTCTCTCTGGTGGGCAGGTCCACATCTGGTGGTGTGTTTTGGGGTGTCTGTGGACTTATTATGATTTTAGGCAGCCTCTCTGCTAATGGGTGGGGTTGTGTTCCTGTCTTGCTAGTTGTTTGGCATAGGATGTCCAGCACTGTAGCTTGCTGGTGGTTGAGTGAAGCTGGGTGCTGGTGTTGAGATGGAGGATCTCTGGGAGATTTTTGCCATTTGATATTAAGTGGAGCTGGGAGGTCTCTTGTGGACCAGTGTCCTGAAGTTGGCTCTCCCATCTCAGAGACACAGCACTGACTCCTGGCTGCAGCACCAAGAGCCTTTCATCCACACGGCTCAGAATAAAAGGGAGAAAAAGTGGAGAGAAAGAATTAGTAGAAGTAGGAAGAAAGAAAGAAAGAAAGGAGGGAAGGAAGGAAGAAGGAAAGAAAGAAAGGAGGGAGGGAGGGAGGAAGGAAGGAAGGAGGGAAGGAAGGAAAAAGGAAAGAAAGAAAGAAGATACAGTAAAATAAAATAAAGTAGAATATAATAAAGTTATTAAATTAAAAAATATTTAGAAAAAAAAAAGGGACAGATAGAACCTTAGGACAAATGGTGGAAGCAAAGCTATACAGACAAAATCTCACACAGAAGCATACACATACACACTCACAAAAAGAGGAAAAGGGGAAAAAAATCATAGATCTTGCTCTCGAAGCCCACCTCCTCAATTTGGGATGACTCGTTGTCTATTCATGTATTCCCCAGATGCAGGGTACATCAAGTTGATTGTGGAGCTTTAATCCGCTGCTTCTGAGGCTGCTGGGGGAGATTTCCCTTTCGCTTCTTTGTTCTCACAGCTCCCAGGGCTCAGCTTTGGATTTGGCCCCGCCTCTGCGTGTAGGTCGCTGGAGGGCGTCTGTTTTTTGCTCAGACAGGACAGGGTTAAAAGAGCCGCTGATTCGGGGGCTCTGGCTCACTCAGGCCGGGGGGAGGGAGGGGCACGGAGTGCGGGGCGAGCCTGCGGCGGCAGAGGCTGGCGTGACGTTGCACCAGCCTGAGGCCCGCCGTGCGTTCTCCCGGGGAAGTTGTCCCTGGATCCCGGGAACCTGGCAGTGGCGGGCTGCACAGGCTCCCCAGACGGAGGGTGTGGATAGTGACC
Source organism: Tursiops truncatus (assembly GCF_011762595.2). Lineage (NCBI taxonomy): Eukaryota > Metazoa > Chordata > Mammalia > Artiodactyla > Delphinidae > Tursiops > Tursiops truncatus. The sequence continues at coordinate 47,329,786 of NC_047039.1, forward strand.
TGTGTTCGCACACAGGCTTCTTGGTGGCAGCAGCAGCAGCCTTAGCGTCTCATGCCCGCCTCTGGGGTCCGTGCTTTCAGCCGCGGCTCGCGCCCGTCTCTGGAGCTCCTTTAAGCAGCGCTTTTAAACCCCTCTCCTCGCGCACCAGGAAACAAAGAGGGAAGAAAAAGTCTCTTGCCTCTTCAGCAGCTCCAGACCTTTTCCCAGACTCCCTCCTGCAGGCTGTGTTCACGCAGCCAACCCCAGTCCTCTCCCTGCGCTCCGACCAAAGCCCGAGCCTCAGCTCGCAGCCCCGCCCGCCCCGGCGGATGAGCAGACAAGCCTCTCGGGCTGGTGAGTGCCGGTCGGCACCGATCCTCTGTGCGGGAATCTCCCCGCTTTGCCCTCCGCACCCCTGTTGCTGTGCTCTCCTCCATGGCTCTAAAGCTCCCCCCTCCGCCTCCCGCAGGCTCTGCCCGCAAAGGGGCTTCCTAGTGTGTGGAAACCTTTCCTCCTTCACAGCTCCCTCCCACTGGTGCAGGTCCCGTCCCTATTCTTTTGTCTCTGTTTTTTCTTTTTTTCTTTTGCCCTACCCAGGAACGTAGGGGGTTTCTTGCCTTTTGGGAGGTCTGAGGGCTTCTGCCAGCATTCAGTAGGTGTTCTGTAGGAGTTGCTCCGCGTGTAGATGTATTTCTGGTGTATCTGTGGGGAGGACGGTGATCTCCACATCTTACTCTTCCGCCATCTTCCCCTCCCCGATTTTTTTTTTAAGGTATACATCTAGTTTCAGAGTAAATAATACTCCCACTTGCTTTTATTTACACTTCATTTATATGCAAATTATATGACAGTGCTTGTTGAATTATGCATTCTTCCAGCTCAGATAATTAATGGTGGGCTTCACTTTTATAGTTTTTTTAAATTAATGGCTTTTAGAAGTACAAGAACTGAAATGCAAACCTTAATGAGGAATATGTCTTTGATGAAAATTGAAAATAATAAAGGAAGCAAAGACCCCAAAAGTTTTATTTTCTCATGGCCTAGGATGGATGTTCTTACAAAACAAGAATGCATCTCATGAGATATCAGAATATGACCCATCAGAGCTAGGAAGGTGCTTCAGAACCCAGCTAGGTTTTTGCAATTTCTGTCATGCATTGGTTCATTCACCAAGTATTTATTGTGTCTACTATGTACCAAGCACCGTTCTAGCAAGGATGGAGTGATTGAGGCCCTGAGAAGTTGAGTGACTTGTCCAAGCAAAACCAGCTAATAAGAAGCAAAGCCAAGACTCTAGGCCATATCTCTGCAGTCACTTTCACCTCCCTGAGTTTGTTTTCTTAACTCTTAAAAATCAAAATGAGCTTAATATTGTCTAATAACATCTGCCATTACTATCCAAGCACTTGTTCTGTGCCAGGCAGTTTGCTAGACACTTCATGTGTGTGGAAATCCTCAGACCTACTAGACATTGTTATTCCTCCCATTTTACAGAGAAAGTAACTGAGATTTAGAGCGATTAAATAATTTGTCTCAGGGCACAGAGCTGGTAATTGATGAGCAAGGATTTCAGTACTGGTCACAGTAATCCAGAGACCATACTTTTAATCTTTAACAGGATTGCTTTGGAGAACTCTGTTAAATATGTATGCCCCAGAACCTTGCACAGAGGAGATGCTTAGTGAATATTTGTCGAATTTAAATAAGTTAGGAGATAGCCAATTTGTGCGACCAGCTAATGTCCAGTAATGTTTTTTAAGCCAAGAAAATATCACTCTGATGTACTAGAAACTTCTAATGAGAATATTAGCTGTCAATTATACAAGTAAACCATTACATTGGAACCAAATGGACACATGTGCCAGCCAACACATGGATACAATTTGCTTTTTGCTAATTGGTATGAGGTCCATCCCAGCAGATGTCAGGATGAACCGCCATTACTAACCATAAATTGACACATCAGACCTTGGCTTCAGGAGCTCTTTTCTTCCTTCCAATGAGACTGGTAACTAAATAAGAGTACACGTGCTACTGGGCAGTGATAACTGGAATGAGACCACAGAGTCCAAAGAAGGGAAATAGTCCAGAAAAAAACGAAAGAAGGAATTACCTGGGCTGTGAGATTGGAAATGGTAAGGTACTTTGACAGCCAGGGAAACACTTAACCAAACTGTTGATGCATGAAAGGTTGATGCTTCCAAAGCAGGAACAATATGGGAGGCTGGGTGAGGCAGACGGTTGTACAGCTGGAATGCTAGTCTGTATTTCCCTGAGGCTCTTTATTTGCTGACATTCAGAGCATAGGCTAGTATTATGATGATGATGATCATTATGTGTCCAAAGTCGGGTATATTTTGAGCATTATCGGCCCTGTCTTTCTTTAGGAATGAGTATAACCTAGATTCCTAACATCTAGGAATGCGTGCTTATATAGTCAGAGAGACCTAGATTTGAATTTCATGTCTAGTTCAAGATCTGGGTACAGCGTAAGTGCCCAGCCTTTACCTACCCCTAGTTAATGATGAAGACCTGAAATTTTACAAAGAAAAAATATTTTTAAACCTTTCTTTCAATGAGTTCCTAATCCAATACTAGGTACCTTTAGATGTCCACTAATGACTAATTGGCTTCTTGATTAAGACTCATAAGCATCAAATTTTGAAACACAGAGGTTTTCAATAATATGTTGGTGTAAACTTAGCACCTTTAAATCCTTAGTCCGATTCCTTACTTTCTGCCTTTTGACTGGGAATGGTCTATGGTTCAGGGATGATATTTTTTAGATGAGAAATATGTTCAAATAATTTGATTCTGACTTGTGATGCTGTATCAATGAACAGACATGCAAAGGTACAAAAAAATTAAACAATAATAAAATAATAGTTACATACTTAGTAAGTGAGCTAACCTGGAAAGGGGCCATACCTATGAAATGAGGACTCTCCCAGGATATCCAGTCCACGTGCCATGTCATAAAGTGTGGAGATGGTACTCTGTTCCCTCCCAGGATGCTCAAAGTCAAGCTAAGGATTGGCTACTGCTCAAACCACATGGGTGGTCCCACATCACAAGAGGGGGCCCTTCTCTTCCCTGTGATAGAGCATGGCGTGGGAGATGAAGCCCTCATCACACCTAGGATCCTGAAACAGTGACTTGCGGCCAGAGGAAAAGAATAGGGACTCTAATCAGCTGAATGCCTTGCCTGGGAAAAATTGATTTCTTGGCACTGGCAATTCCAAGGCTCAGGGAATCTGGTCTCCAGAATCCAGCTGAACCCCTTGCTTTAAAGGAATTTGCTTTCGAAGTGAATGTCTCAAGCTCCACTTTGAAAATTTGATGACTTTTTTCCCATAACCCATTAAATAGTGCTTAGGTCCCCAGAAGGAGTCTGAGTCTTTGGCTGAAATATTTTCCTTCGAAGAAAGGGAAGGAGTAGGGGGAAGCATTTAAGAATAAGGTTGTGGCTACTCACCGTGGTTAATGCTTTCCCCAATTTAATCAAGCCCACTGGTCTTCCAGACATCCCAGCTAACAAAAGGCCCAAGAAAAACCACAACCACTGAAAGAAAGAAATGGTTATTGTGAAATTTAATAGAACCATGTGAATGATAATGAAAACATATATTAAAAATTTGAAATTAATAGAGAGAACATAAGCCTGTTTGGGGCAATAGACTGTGTTCATCGTTAAAGATATTCAAAAGATTACCATATACAGGTTTACCTTTTCCTTTTAATGAAGCTCTCAAAAGCCATGGCAGAAGTGTTCTATGTGACTGCCCAAGGTCAGCTCTTCAGACAAGTGAGATAGCTTTCATCCAGGTCAACTCCAGGATTCATTTCTCTGGACAAAATTGGATGGCGTTATCAAAGCAAAAAATGAGACTGTTTCTCAAAGTGGAAAGCTTTGAAAGAAAAAGTGTTTGGCAATGATAAATGAGAGACTCTCTGAGAGCATCCTGTTATCTGAGCATGTTTTAAAGGATCCCAGTTTTGCAAAAAGGGCATCAACAGGACACCACTACCATCCGGTGCAAGCGTGGGTTTCCCTATAGTGGGATGGATAAGAAACACTGCATTTTGAGTGTCTGATTTTGGCTGATGCTTGAAAGAAACTTTAAAAGTGCTCATACTATAAGCCTGAGATTGCACAAAGCCCAGGGCTAGAAGCATAATTGGATAGAACATAGTTAGGGGTGGAGAACAGGAGAAAAAGCATTCCCAAGAACGTCTACTGTGCCACCCCCGTGGAGAGCAGCACAAGCGAGCATCTGCTGTTGATACTTGTGTGGCTCCAACGTCCTGGAGACTGGCCATCCTCAGGAATCTGTATTAATTGTGGTGATGGCTCCTTCTGTGTGGCTTTTCCTCATAATTCAGGGGACCGTAAAAAGAGCCAATGTATTTTGGAAACTATTGATCCTTCTTGCTAAATGTAATTAATCCCGTAGGCTTTCTGGCATATGGATTATTAGGATACATGGGTTGAAGCAATAGAAACTGATTCTCATGAAATTGAAGAGAAGGTAGAAAAGGGAGCAGGAGAGGGAGAGAGAATGTGGGGAATTGAGGGACTGAAGGCAAGACTGAGAAACCAAGCCTTGGAAAGGGCAGGAGCAGAGAGCCTCTGAGAAACCAGCAACAGAACAGACATTCTCTTCAAAAGACTTCCATCTCAGAAACTAGCTTTGGGATGGTTTGGCTTCCACCAATTTCACATCCTCAAGAGAGAATCTTAACGTCCCAGCTTGACCAACGCTTGGTCATTTATTTTGATTGCTAATTCTACCAGGACTGCGGGCAGTGAGGGAGAAGTAGCTGAATTGGTGGTCTTGGCTTTGAGCTATCAGATCACCTCAGTTAGCACTCACATTCTCTCCTCTTTCTGGTTCTCTTTCAGTCATCAAGGAAGTTTTTTCCCATCACGTTCTTCGGCTCCATCACCTGGATCGCAGTATTCTCTTACTTGATGGTCTGGTGGGCACATCAGGTAATGCCTTGAGAGTGACACACATCTGCCTGGATTTTCTCTTGGTTGCTAAGTGGCTAACCAGTGTGTTTGCTTTCTGAAACTGTCACAACAGTATTGCATCTAACAAATTACATATTCCAGGACTGAAGGAATTTCTTCCACTTAACTTTCCCTCGTCTCCTGGCCCTTCCCTAATAGTGTGGACTCAAATCGGCATAGCCCCAGACAGCCATGTGGAGGAAAGGCAAGTCTCACTGCTTCTTGCCCTCTAAAGCCTGAAGCCAGGCCTGGAGGAATGTCAGAGTTTTTCCTGGCTCAGCAGCACTTACTTTCTCTTGGGCAGCCACTCACCTCATGTTCTCATCCAACTGGCTCTTAGGGAAAGAACTGGAGACAAAATGGTCTCTTCCTTGAGCCTCCATTTACAAAAATGATGATGTATTTCCCTTTTACTACTTTTAATTCAATACCAGTCATAATGCCCATCACCAGAATAAACTCTCAGGAATTGTTCGTTGCAACACATGAATGGAGGAATGCGATGCAAAGGTCTTACATTCTCAAAGATAGTAACGGTTACCATTATTGATTGAATGTATACTACATGCCAGGTAATTCACATCCCTTTGTCCTTGTACATGGGTATAATTTCTATGAGGGAGGTACTATTATTATCCACAGTTTACAGATAAAGAGTTAAGCTTAGAGCTAATTTTAAAAAAAATGCCCAGGATCATTTAGGTAGTAAAAAGCAGAGCTGAGATTCTAACCCAGCACTCTGCAGCTCCAAAACTCATGCTTTTAATCTCTATTATAAACTACATAAATTCCAACTGCCCACTTGTATTCTTTGTCTAATATACCCTTAAAATTATTATACTTAACAGAAATAAAATATAGCAATTTGAAATAAGGAAATATACACCAAGGACATATGTGGATAGACTTCTCAACAAATGTTGCTGGAATAACTGGATTTCTCTATGCCAAAATAAATGAACTTAGACATTTACCACCTGCGATACTCAAAACTTAACTCAAAAAAAAACAAAAAACAAAAAAAACTTAACTCAAAATGCACGATAGTTCTAAACGTAAGAGCTAAAAACATCTAGAAGAAAACAGAAAATCCCCATAACCATGGGATAGGCAAAGAGTTCTATGATATAACACCAAACCATGATCCATGAAAAAAAAAAAATGATTAACTAAATGTCATCAAAAGTAAAACTTCTGCTCTTCAGAAAACCTCATTTAAAAAATGGAAAGACAGGCAATTCCCTGCCTGTCCAGTGGTTAGAACTCTGCGCTCTCACTGCCGAGGGCCCAGGTTCAGTCCCTGGTTGGGGAACTGAGATCCCATAAGCCACGTGGCACAGCCAAAAAAAAACCCAAAAAATTGGAAAGACAAACCACAGACTGAGAGAAAATATTTTCAAATCATATCTCTCTGATAAAGCACTTGTATCCAGGATATATAAAAAGCTCTTAAAGCTCAATAATAGAGAAGGCAAGCGTCTACAGGCATCTTAATGTTTAAGATGGACAAAAGATTTGGGTAGATATTTCACCAAGAAAGGTATGCAAATGGCTAATAAGCACAAGAGAAGATAGTCAACATCGTTATTCATTAGAGAATGCAAATTAAAACCACAGTGAGATACCACTTCACACTCACTTGGATGGACATAATCAAAAAGACAGAAAATAACAAGTGTTAGAGAGGATGTATAGAAATTGGAAACCTGATATATTTCTGGTAAGAATGTAAAACACTGCAGCCACTTTGTAGACAGCTTGGCAGTTCCAGAAAATGTTAAGCATAGAGTTACCATATGATCCAGTGATTCCACTGTCTATATACCCAAGAGAAATGAAAACATCTGCACAATTTATATGCAAATGTTCACAGCAGCATCATTCATAATGGCCAAAAAGTGGAAACAATCCAGGTGTCCATCAACTTGTATGGGTAAATAAAATGTGGTATATCCACACAGTGGAATATTATTCTACAATAAAAATGAATGAAATACTGATACATGCTACAGTGTAAATAAACCTCTAAAATATTATGCTAAGTGAAAACAGCCGGTCACAAGAGATCACATGCTGTATGATTCCATTTATATGAAATGTGAATAACAGGCAAATCTGTAGAGGCAGAAAGTAGGTAACAGTTGCCTAGGGTTGGGGGGGTTGGAGGGCAATGGGAAGTGACTGCTAACGGGTATAGAGTTTCTTCTTGGAATGACGAAAAATTGAACTTAAATTCTGGTGATAGTTGCACAACTCTATAAATATACTAAAAAACCGCTGAATCATATACTTTAAATGGGGGACTTTTAGGGTATGTGAATTATATCTCAATAAAGTTGTTTAAAAATAAACATAAGGGGCTTCCCTGGTGGCGCAGTGATTGGGAATCCGCCTGCCGATGCAGGGGACACGGGTTCGTGCCCCGGTCCGGGAGGATCCCACATGCCACGGAGCGGCTGGGCCCGTGAGCCATGGCTGCTGAGCCTGCGCGTCCAGAGCCTGTGCTCCGCAGCGGGAGAGGCCACAGCAGTGAGAGGCCCGCGTACCACAATCAATCAATCAATCAATAAAAATAAACATAAGATACCACTTCACAACCATTAGGATGACTACAACCAAAAAGACAGACAATAACCATTTGTTGATGAGGATGTGGAGAAACAGGACTGCATATATTTGTCAAAGCTCACAGAACAGTATGCTCTTTTTAAAGGGTGAATTTTACTGTATGGAAATTACACCTTAATTTTTTCAGAAAGAAGATATGGCATCACTAACAAAATCCACTGGAAATGTTGGCTGATAAACCAAGCATTATTCCTACAAGATATTTTATATTATTCCTATCACAGTTATTTTACTGACATTTGACCTCAGATTACTCTTCCTTAATATTTCCAAAAATCCTCGGCCCCCTGAAGAAGTTCTGTTTGCCCCAAAGTCATTATTTTCTACATTTGTTGAAAGATGTTTGCTACCGATACCCAGCAGAAATCATTGCAGAAGGTAAGCTGCTTCTCAGCCTCCAGATTTCCAGGCTAAAAGGAGTGTTTGTTTGCCATTTATAGATATATAATGGCCTTTCCTAATAATCATTTTTATTCTTCCAAGTACTGATAAAGGGAAAAAAGTTATTTTTTTCACTTATTGGAATATATTGTTTTCTAGATATTTCTCTTTAGTCATCCTAGGAAACATCATCCTACAGGCTTCCATCTCTTTCTCTACTCTTTAATGATTATCTTCATTCCACAATCCTGTTTCCTTTTCATTCCCTTGTAGATAAATACAAACACAATGCCTGGAACAATAATAATTACTAAAAAAAAAAGCCCAGAAATATAAAGTGCATAAAGAGAAGCCTTACTAGCAAATAATGAATGAGAAGTTCCTCTTTCTTTTCTCCAAAGAAGTGCTTTTCTCTTTCAAAATATCCAGACAGCTGATCAAAATAGCAGATTCTGTTCTAAGTCTGTAGCTCTAATTCCGTCACTTGTGCTTCTAAACTGTAAAAGCTATAAAGATAACAAGTGCACCATGTGGTGCTCAACTATTTTGTTATCCACAGTTTTACCAATAATAAATGCTAGTTAATACAATTATTTGGCTACTGTTTGGCCAAAAATAAATGCCCTTCACATAAAACACTTTGTGCATACTTTCCTTTAGTTTGGGGAGTTTTTTGTTTTTACATCTTGAATCTTCATCTTAGTAAATTTCATGGGTGAAGAAAACCTGTGATTCAAATCTATCCCTCATCTAGTTAACTGGATGTTAATTCTCGGTTAATGCTAAGAGGCAGATACAACCTCACGTCTCATTTAGCCAGTATGGCATTTTGCAGATCCCCACTGAACCACAGCAAGGAACTGGGTCATGGAATATGGGAGCAGCACTGGACATGGATTCTGAGTGGCCTCGCTATTTATTTCTATTAGAAAACAAAGGAATTTCCCCCAAGAGACTACTGAGGTCCTTTCTAGCTGTAAACTCCTCTGATGCTCCCCGATTTGATCAGAGTGCTGTTCCATCCATGCACCCATCACCTTGCCTCTGACTCGCCAAAAGCCCACTTCAGTGAAAGAGACTCGCAAGGAGCTTCTGAAAACGGGTTCTCCTTCAGTGAAAGTGTTTCTAGAGCCACCCAGAGTCATCAGGGTTTTGATGTACAGTGAAAATTCGTCATGATTCATGTGACTTCCCACTTTGTAAACTGACCCTGCTAAACCAGCTTCTGTCCCTGCTGCCGGAACCCTGAGGGTTGCACGCTGATATGTTGGAGAGGGACAGGAGTAGGGTCTGAGTTATCACAGCTGATATTTATTGAACATTTTCTTTATGCCTGACACTAGTTGCTATTTGCTTTATATGCATCATCACATTCAATCGTCCCAACAACTCTGAGGGTAGATATTATTATCCCCATTTTACACATGAGAAAAACTGAGACTCAGGGAAGTTGGCCACTGTGCCCAAGGAGTGGCAGGCTAGGATTTGCACCCAGGGCTTTTTGTACCCCATGTTAGCACTCTTAACCACACTACCATTAACACCTCTCTTCAATTTCTGCAATTTTCTGTCGGTAGTGGCATTCAAACTCCAGATACAAATTTTTTTTAAATAGTCACTGCTTTAAAACTCCCTCTAAGATTTTAAATTACTAAGAACGTATTAGATAGTCTGGAACTTATTGAGGGCGACAATCATTTAGTCAGCATCTTCACAGTCTTTGAAAATGTTTCACTCCACGGACTTCCCTGGTGGCGCAGTGGTTAAGAATCCCCCCGCCAATGCAGGGGACACGGGATCGAGCACTGTTCCAGGAAGATCCCACATGCCGCGGAGCAACTAAGCCCGTGCGCCACAACTGCTGAGCCCGCAAGCTACAACTCCTGAAGCCCACGCTCCTAGAGCCCATGCTCTGCAACAAAGAGAAGCCACCACAACGATAAGCCCGCACACCGCAACAAAGAGTAGCCCCCGCTCGCCACAACTAGAGAAAGCCCATGCGCAGCACCAAAGACCCAATGCAGCCAAAAATAAATAAATTTGTAAAAAGAAAGCGTTTCACTCCAAATCTAACAAAAAGTGTCATCAGGGAGAATATTTTGCTCAAATAGGGCACTTTTGTACAAAACTCTTGTTTAACTTTTTCTAGGAGAGTCAGTAAAAGTCATGCTAGTAAAATCATCTAAGTATGCAGATTGATTTGTTTATTCAGCAAATAGGTATTGAGAGCCTACTATGTACCAGGCTATGTTCTGCTTATTAGGGAGACCATAGTGATTAAGGCCATGACCCTGCTCACGTAGATGTCACTTTCTAATGGGGAGCAGTGAATCTGTGCACCACGAGGATAGGTAAACTAGTTCAGCTCACCAGGCTCTAGAGCAGGCATGACCATCAAAATAAAAATAGCTCCCAGCTATGTTTTTAAGCTAGTGGGAACCGGGCTATTCCTATAAATCGAAACAGAGATTTAGAAATAGGTTTATTCTAGAAATAGACCCAGAGACATAGAAAACAAACTTATGGTTACCAAAGGGGAAATGGGGGGAGGGATAAATTAGGAGTTTGGAATTAACATAAACACACTACTATGTATAAAATAGACAACCAACAAAGACCTACTGTATAGCACAGGGAACTATACTCAATATTTTGTAGTAACCTATAAGGGAAAAGAATCTGAAATATATATATATAAAAAACTGTACACTTGAAACTAACTTTGCTGTACACCTGAAACTAACACAGCATTGTAAATCAACTATATTTCAATTTTTTTAAAAAGAAAGAAGTTTATTCTATTCCCCCAAAACCTTTATTCTTACGTGCTACTTTGGCCCTTTACATTTTCTCAAAAAATGCTGGATGTCATCAGGTAGGAAACCAAACTGAAAGAATTGCCGTAAAGGTTTTCAGAACTGCAGCTCACCAACTCCAGAAAACATATAAAGCTTTTAAAAGAAAGACAACACGAAGACAAACACATTTCTCAAGAGACTGGAGGAGCATACATTGAAGGCTAGACCAACTGTCCAAGAGAAGTCATCAGTCTTAAAAGGCAAAGACCAAAAGAATATAATAAATGTGCCCCTGTCACTTTTCAATGATGACATACATCGTTGTCAAACCCATTTACAAAGGGTTTTTCCATAAATTATAATTTAGTCCTCACAACCACCTTATAAGGTAAGTATTATCGTACCCACTTTATGGATCAGAAAACGAGGATAAAAATATAAGTAACACAGCTGTGTGTTATATATGAAAGTTGTTAAGAGACTCAATCCTAAGAGTTCTCATCACAAGGAAAAAGAATTTTTTTCTATTTCTTTAATTGTATATCTATCTGAGATGATGGATGTTCATTAAACATATGATAAACATTTCATGATGTATGTAAGTCAAATCATTATGTTCTATACCTTAAACTTACGCAGTGCTGTATGTCAATTATATCATAGTAAAACTGGAAGGAAAAAAAAAAAAGAAAGAGAGGATCAAAGATATTGCCCAGTTGGTCCAGTTAGCAATAGGTCAAGTACTTAATAAATTCCAGAGCCAGACCTTAGACCAAGGTCCTCTGATTCCCTAACTTGCTTTCTCCACGGCTGCCTTGCTGATTTACATTCCTGTGTTACAAAGCCCAAAAACACCCAAAATCAAGTTTTCTGTGAAAATGGTAGAGTCTAAAAGTGTTTAAGAGTGGGTTATAGACACTAGGAAATGTTAAGGAAAAATGGGAACACTGGGTGTCAATTCTTAATCTTCAATGATAAATCCAGGGGCAAATCTGCTACAGGATTTGGTGCCATTGTCAGGCACTGGCCCCTGTAGCCAATGACCAATTGGCATTTATAACTCTGATCTTCTGCTTCCCCTGCCTGGTCTTAATAAAAACCATATAGAGACTGCACTCTAGTCTTCTATAGCTCTTTTTGGAGATGATCTGTTTAATCCTCATGTGAACATTCCTGATCCCTTGGGTCTGAATATCATTAAAATATAAAATCCTTTCTATCAATGATGGTGCCTTATTCCTTGTTATCATCTCAATACTCAACACAGCACAGAGTAAGAACTCATTAAAAGGGAGTTGCATTCAAATGTTAGTGGTTTTGATGGTTTTGTGACTTCAGACACTCATATGTTTGTCCCTGTCGTTGCTTTTAGGTTGGAGAGACAATTGGCATTAGTGAAGAGATTATGGGTCTGACCATCTTGGCTGCTGGGACCTCCATCCCTGACCTGATCACCAGTGTCATAGTGGCCCGGAAGGGGCTCGGGGACATGGCTGTGTCCAGCTCTGTTGGAAGCAACATTTTTGACATCACTGTAGGGTGAGTAGAGCTAGTTGTATAAAGGTGCACATCACCTCCACCACTGTCTTTGTCTTCTTAGAAGCTGTGAAGACATGACCAGGATCTCAGAGCCCGAAACCAACCAATACCAATAGAAAGTAAAGACTGGTAGTACCATTCAATTTCACCAACTCCAATTTTCATTTTCAGAGAACTTCATGAAGAGTAAGTTATCCGTAGACAGGCAGAAACACATAACTTGCATACGGAGTGGGTGTTGTAGGAAATACTTCAAGAGAATTTCACCTATAAAATGGCATTGGCTATATGTCATGAATATTCAACATTCATAGGTGACTGAGATGCTCTGGTGGTTTCACTGTATTTTTTTCCATGTTCTAATTCTAATAAAAATCCCCACCAGCCTCAGATGAGATTTGGATTGGAAAGCAGACTGGAACAAACATAGGCCCAGAAAAAATATCCCATCTCCTTCCTTGGAAAATGCTGGCAGGTTTGGCATTATCATTTCTTTATCTGTGCTGGTGAAGATATTCTAGGTTTTTTGAAAGTCAGAAGATGAGATCTGTTCTTACAGTTAAGCAAACTGAAGTTCTCAATATGAATAATCTCAAGCGGATCCGATTGGGGAGGGATGCTGTCATCTCTATCATTTCATTTAATGTGTCCACGTAAAAGTAGTCTGATAAATAACCTTGAAGGGCAGCCCCTTGAGAAAGTAAGACATGGGATATTACCCTTATGTTCCCGGAAGAACTGAGCTCTTGCATTTGAGTTTGGAAGACCACTAAAACGGATCTACTTTCTCATTGAACATCTTGAATATTGTTCTCTTTTATCTTTTCCACTACCTAATATATAAAATAATTTTTTCATTCAGTATCTACCACATGCACTGTACATACATTTTTATCTATTTAAGCCACACGACGATCCTATGACGTATGTATTTTCATCCCCATTTTTCAGATAAGGAAACCAAAGGGCACAGAATTCACACAACTAGTAATGAGATAGCTGGGATTTGAACAGAGTCTGTGCTCTCAACTCCAGCACTACCTGTGCATAAAACGCTGCTCTGAGCTTCCACTGTCTGAACCACCTTTGAGTTCCAGAGATGCCCTCTCCTACCATTCTTTCTTCCTTTGCTGGCATCTCTCCCTCAGGAGCCCTCCCTGCTTGTCTGTCTGGAAAACTCCAATTTACCCTTCCAGTGTCAACTCAAATCCTGGTTTTTCTGATTCCCTTAAGTCTTGCCTGGGGGCTCGTGCCCCTGTATACTTTCTGTATATCTGTATCTCACACTCTTGTCATGCTCCTGTCTATCAGTCTGCCTGCTAGACTGTGAACTCCCCAAGAACAAGAACTCCCCAAAGCCTAATACGATGCTTAATGCATGGCAGTGGTTTGGCAGATGTCTGTAGAATGAATGGATGAATGGATGGGTGGATGGATGAATGAATGAACGAGTGGATGAGTGAGTGAATGCCTGAAAAGGTGTATTTTAAAGGAAAGACATCCCTAGTATAAACAGTGTTTCTCAGTTCCACTGCCGACACTTTTAGAGTAGTTTTCTTGGTCAATATCTTGTATAAACAGAAAGAAAATATTCTGTACCACAAAAAGAGAAAATCCTACACATTGGGAAAAATTACAATTGTTCTATGAGACAAATTTGTCGTGTTTTTGAAAAATATTATAGTGAATTGCAAGATGCTTTTTGTTCATTGTTCTTAAATTTTATATATCTTGTAACTTAAATGAAACTTAAATGAAAGTTTAAAGAAAATCACCCCTAATCCTACTACCCCAAAACATTTAACTTTTGTGTGTTTTTCTCCTAATATTTCAGAAAGTTTTCTTAGTGAATAATCAATTTTGCCCTGTTGGAGGGCTTTTATTTTTCCATTTTAAAGCCATTTATGCCTAGCAAAGAGTAGGCATCTATTAGTAAATTACTAAATCAACCATTTTTCTAAGTTTCTTCATAGCTCTCATAATTAACATTCTACAGCTTCAAAATATTCCATCCCGTTGCTTTCAGTTTAGCATTTACCCTTTAGTAGGACCTTTGTATTTTTTTCAATTTTCTGGTATCATGGGTGTTTTATGAACACCTTTATGAAGAAACATCTCCTCTTTTAATTATTTTTTAGGATAAATTTCTTCAAGAAATATTGATGGATTGACGATTATAAACATTTCAATGGTTATTGATGTAGTATATTTTTCTAAAAAGTCTTTCCCAAGAGTTTATACCAATTTACAAAGTCATTAGCAATATATTGAGTGTAACAGTTTCTGAATAGTCTTGCTAGCATTTGCTTCTTGTTTATAGGATTCATACGTACTCAAGGTAAAGGATTTAAAAACTACATGTAAAGCATAAATATATATACGGCGTAATACACACCAACATATCAGCATATATAAAACATAAATACAAGCCAACACCACTTTTTAAATTATTATTGAAGTTAGATTGCTGTTTATGTTTATCCTTCTTTTTAAATATAGAATCATACCATGAACATTTACCTGTATCATTGTTTATGATTTTTAATAGCTACGTAAAATTACATTGACTTATAGTTTGCTATTTAACAAGCTGCCTATTATTAGAGATTAAGTTATCCCTAATTTTTCACTACTCAAAATAACACTGAAATGATCACCTTTCTGAATAAAATTGCATCTGCATTTCAAATTATTCCTTGTGCTTAATCCCTGACAATAGAATTGATTGGTCAAAAGTATTAAAAATGTCATATGTCCCCCAAAGGGTTTTTATCTATTTGTAGTGCTGTCAACCACAACTTCACCAGAATTGGATGTGTGTGTGTGTGTGTGTGTGTGTGTGTGTGTGTGTGTGCGTGCGCGATTGCTATTCTCTGTCTCCATTTAAAAAAAATAATTTGGTCATTTTCACCACAGATTTCCATACCTTTTCTCCATTTATCATCTCCTCCTGTCATCCTGTACAGATCCTCCAATTCACCTCTTTAGGGCTAAGAGCAACACTTTAATCTCAACTAGGAAGGAAACCCAAAAAAGTGATTTCAGATCAAATTCAGAAATCACCTGCAGCAGCCATGTCTTTGATCTTGTTCAACCGTAGAATACATTCTCTCTGTCCTCCCTAATTTGACTGGGAAATAGATCAGGGTTTCTCAAGTTCACCTGACTTCCTTGTAAATATGATTCCCTGCATCAGCCAGGCCTGAGTCCTAGTGAACCTAACAGGACACTCGTCTCCAATCACAGATTCCGAGAAGCTAACGCTCCGTCCTGTGCCTTCCTCAGCGTGCCTGACTGCGCCCCCTTCTACCCTGCTTCTCTCCCCCACAGGCTCCCACTGCCCTGGCTCCTGTACACCACCATTCACAGGTTCCAGCCCGTGGCCGTCAGCAGCAACGGCCTCTTCTGCGCCATCGTCCTCCTCTTCATCATGCTGCTCTTCGTCATCCTCTCCATCGCCCTCTGCAAATGGAGGATGAACAAAGTGCTGGGCTTCATCATGTTTGGCCTCTACTTTGGATTCCTCGTGGTCAGTGTCCTCCTGGAAGACAGAATCCTCATGTGCCCTGTCTCCATCTAGCAGGAAAAGCCATATCTTGAGCCAACAAAATGGACTGTCCCTCCCCGCTCAGGGTTGTAGGCTCCTTGACCTCCGCTGGCGCACAGCCCTGGGCATTTCAAGTGTTCCTCCTTGGTGGCTTTGATAAGGGGGTGGCTTCGCGCTGGGCCCACTCATTTCTTGGGCTGCTCCCACCCTTGCCTCCTGCAGTGGCTCCATGCAAGAGACAAAGAGATCCCAGCATTTGGGGCTTCTCTCCCTGCACTGCTCACAGGTATTCCTCCCTGGTCATTGTCATGATGCAAAGAATGACAGAGGTGATATATATACATATAAAAAATATATATTATGTATAGATGCACATGCACACACCCCTGCCTGTTCCTGTATTATACCTCTCCTTCCACACCTATAGAGTAGTACATACCTGTATACAAATACAAAGAAAGAAAAATTATAAATATATATATATATAATCATATATATATATATATATATAAATACAACTGCATCTTTTCAGGGATAGCTCTAGTATATTTCTAGTACCTATTTGAAGAGGGGCATCAACCTTCAGTCTGAGCTTTACCTCTTAAGTGCAAGAGGTGAGCTAAGAGAATCATTGCTGTGACCTTCAGCCTACCTTGGACATACTGGGATTCTGCCTGGTACGGTGGATATTTTAGGAAAATAGATTGCACGAGGGAGGGCTGGGTGGAGAGGGCCTGTAGGGGCCCTGAAATGAGCCCTCCAAAATATTCCCACAAGCCAAACCGGGAAGACCGTCTCTCCACCCCAACTGGGGTACACTCTCTGAAACCCACAGGGTTATTGGGACATTCAGAGGTAAAACCCAGGCTGGGTGGATACTGGTTTGGGGCAAGGGGGAGGTGACCAGGGCTGGGTTTGGGGGAGGGGGGGTTATATATTGCCCCAGCATGCAAGTAGAAAATATGATTGCAAAGCAAATTAGTGCACTTCTAGGACAGCAAGACTATATAAACGGAACCTATACTGTTGCAATGCATGTCCCATTATCATCAAAAGAAGGGGGGCAAGTTTAGTTGTGATTGTCATTCAGACGTATTTTGATGCTAAGGGCATCAAAATGCCTGCCAAGAAAGCCTGGATATGTACTAAGAAATACCATCCAGCAGAGGCGCTCAGCGGGACTTGCCCCCTAAGGACGTGGTTCTTTAATGCATCTTCCAGTGTGGTCATAAAGGGCTTCAGTGGCTGAAGGAAGAAATCATTGTTCCTCCAACCGATAGAACTAGAATGACTCTGATCAATACTGCTTGGATTAAGGCAGCTTCAAGATGTTTGGAAAGGCGTTTGTTAACTAGGAAGGTTTCTGAGTCCTGTGTCTAGTGGTGCCAGGACCAGGATCTGGTTAAAGCCCATGGACCATGGGTGTCTCTCCTGCCATCAGGACCGCATTTGGGACTCTTTCTAGCTCACAGAGTACACTGCAGACTACACTCAACAGCTTCTTTACACTGGCTTCAAGCCAGTCACTTCAAGGATCTGATTTTCAGAGCATTCAAGGGACATCTTCATGTCATTCATTCAGTGCTCCCAAGTTCTATTTGACATTTTGTATGATTTCTCAGGTCTATGTCAAAAGAAAATAAAACCGACAGAGAAAAAAGATTAGGTGGACTAACTTACTGAAAAACATGCAGAGTTTTTCATTTCCCCAAATCATGCTTCCTTATAATCAGTTGAAAAAGTAAATAGAGGATGGTGCATTATTCTTTAGCCATCCTGCATCTAAGTTGGCACACACCATGGCTTCTCTCCAGTCTGTTGTGTCACTGATGCTGCTATGATTTTGCGGTGAGCACGTCCCTCCTAACACAGGGAGACAGGATGCAGAACTCACAACTGAATAAAGATGAAGATCAAGCTCAGCATTCCTTCCACAAAACCTCAGCCCACTCCACAGAGCATGGCAGTCACAGGCAGTGCCCATCATTGCTCTTCTGAGTGGAGGCCCAATGGGAAAGCAGGAAGCCAAGATGGCTGCCACCCAGGAGGCCAGCTTCCCAGTCTCTCCAACTGTGCAAAGTCGGGTGTTCAGTTGCGTGAGAGAGACCCACGTCTCCTTCATCAAGGGCAGGATTTTGTGTTGAAGCAAGAATTCGTGTTAGTTCCTCTGAGTGAAAGAGAAGGAGTAAGTGAACATTGAGTTAAAAACCCTGATGGTTTTCCCTGTGCATTACTTGAAGGGGAGCAGAGTTGTTTATTGCAGGAATGTGTATGATGGACTGGTTGGTTGTGTGGAAGAAAGTTTGAGTAGGTGACTCTGACTCAATTGCAGATTGACTATATAAAACCAGAAAGGAGGAGGGAGATCCAGTGCAAGCCTGTTCTTATTCCAGCCCTTCCCCACACTCACCCTGCCTCCTCACTCTTTCCCATTCATTCCCAGCTCACGGTGAAGACTCATCCAGGCAGCCACAGGGCATTTGACTTGCCTGGGAGCTCCCTTCCTAGGGAGTGTTGTCAGTCATGAAAAGTTGCATTTGAGAAGATGCTGTTTCTCAGCCCAGTTCCCACCTCAAGGGTGTGCAGTGTTGGCTCACTGGCCAGTATGCAAGCACCTCCCTGCCCCTGCTTGCCCCCTATAAGTTGTCTGTGAGGTTATGTGTTGGGCTTGGGTAAACCCAGACAGAAGTGTATAGGATGCAACAGCGGATCTTTAAAAGCATTCAAATCATTAACATAATTATAAGAAAGAACTTTCCACAATACGGTTTTCTGAGTAGTTCATCTCTAGTGCCTGTGTAAATACATATATAAATATATATCTTCATACCAAATCTATATATATATATACACAATACCACTTACATCATCACCCTCTGACCCAATTACATCCAGGATCCAAAAGCAGGGAGCACCAAAGTTTGCCTTAGTGAAAGGAAAGGAAAAACATGCACACCAACAACCAAAGGGAACATTTCCTCCTGATCTCATAAGGTTTGTTTTGTGCACAAGTACATACAAACACACACACACATGAACCCTCCCTGTATATTTAAATGGCCAGCCATATCCCTAATGGTGATGTAGAGGCAAAGAATGCACAGTGGAAAAGTACAGGGGAAAAAAATTTAGACTACAGATACTCTCTTTGTTTTTCTGGAACAGGGTGAAAATATCAAAAATTCAAGCGCCAACCTCTTACTGTTCAATCTAAAATAAATGAGCTGGGGCTTCCCTGGTGGCACAGTGGTTGAGAGTCCGCCTGCCGATGCAGGGGACACAGGTTCGTGCCCCGGTTCGGGAGGATCCCACATGCCGCGGAGCGGCTGGGCCCGTGAGCCATGGCCGCTGAGCCTGCGCGTCCGGAGCCTGTGCTCCGCAAGGGGAGAGGCCACGGCAGTGAGAGGCCCGCGTACCGCAAAAAATAAATAAATAAATAAATGAGCTGTACGCAAATGGTTCCCTTTACCTGCAGCAAACCAAGCAGGTCTTACTTGCTGTCACCTCCCCTGTCACCCTAGGCAGCCTCAGGACGGGAGAACGACTTGGTTCATGCTGAGAATACCCAAATAGACCCTTCTCAATTGCCTCTGGGAATGCCCACGCCGAGTTCAGCTGCCCTCTGAACCTGCCTAGACCCTCAAGAACTGAAGCTGGAGATGAGAGGGTTTGCATGCAGCTTCCCGGGCCTAAGCTGAGCCAGGCAGCAGCAGGTCAGGAAAACACAGTAACGTACACGGACTAAGGGGGAGGGTTGCTTATCAGTTTGGCTGACGCAGCAGAACTTCCTAAAGCCTTGCCCAGAAGATTATAAAAACAGGCAGGGACTGTTGCATATTTGGGGAAAATGCTTTGTAAGGCTTCTCACAGGTGTCAGCTGACAGGGGCCATTATAATTTATTTTCTAGGGAAGACGTGAATCAGGTGTTTGGAGGCCTTTCAGCAAAACACAGCTGCTTTGCTGATGAGACATTTGATGATATTAATGTACATCACTGCTGGGCAGGGAGAGAGTTGGCAAACTCCCCACCAATGCTCATAGCTCTTAAACTCCTCTGTGACAAGGATGAGCTATCAAGGGAAGCCCTCCACCCAAGACCACCTTAACAGAAAGCTGACCAGGGATGTGACAACAGATAGAGCTGCTGGCCAGACAGACAGCTGGAAAAGATGGGACTAATGTTAACTGCTCTGCCGAAATTGCTGGGTTGGAATAACACGTGGGTCTGAATCCAAGCATGTCAGAAAACTTCAATATGCTTTCTTCCCTACATCTACCAACAAGGCAGGCGTGCACACGCACACGCACACACACACACACACACACAAGATTATGAGCATGCTATGCTTCCTTGCACCTGGACAGATTGCTACTCCAATAATTAAGTGACTAGTAATAATTAATTGGATTGTTACAGCTCTGTTCCAGAAGAAATAAAGGGAAACTGTTCTCAGGATGATTTCTGGAAAAATCAACTGTCTCCTGAAAGCTTGTTATAGAAGCTAGTGCTCATTCTTGCTAAGCCAGATCTTACATAACCACCTGGCTTAATATTTTTAAAAGACACATGCTCAACTCCTGTACCTCCCTCGGCAAGACTGTCTTCAATTAGTAGGTGAGGGCTTGTCGTGAAGAGAAAGTTAGTGAAAAAATGAAGAATAAGGAAAAGGAAGAAAGGAGAAATTAACTTACTTTTACCAGGATTCCCAAGAAAGCAAATATCACATTGATATATATCCCTATGTAGTTTTAAATAATTACAAATTTCAGGCTTTTTTACCCAATTACAAAAGCCTATATAGAGTCCCAGATAAAAATATGTTCCCCTCTCAAGAAGACATTGGGAAGAAAGGTAAGGGCCTCCACTCCACTAGCTATTTAAGGTTAGCTCCTTGCCTCTCTAGCTTTGTGTTTCGTTTTTTAATCTCACAGCTTCCTATTCATTGAAATATCTAGCAAACAAGAAAAGCAAGAAGGGCACACTCAGAGCCAGCTGAACTCCACCACTCATTGTGAGATTACGCTCTTTTTTTTCACTTTACTGGAAGCTTTGAAAAGGCACAGGCAGGACTTCCCTGGTGGTACAGTGGTTAAGACTCTGTACTCCCAATGCAGGGGGCCTGGGTTCGGATCCCTGGCCACGGAACTAGATCCCACGTGCACGCTGCAACTAAAAGTTCACATGCCACAACTAAGGACCCTGCCTGCCCCAACCGAGACCTGATACAACCAAATAAATATCTTTTTTAAAAAAAGGCATGGGCTGCAGCACAGAAACCACCAGGAGCCTTTAGGTGTCTGTAGAAAACACGGGTGCACTCATGTTTGTTATGGAAGTCACACGTGCTTTCCACCTAGATGCCCCCCAGTGTGCTCACTGCTGCTTCGCCCACCTTCCTCACTGCACAGGGCATCGGCCTTGCCCAGCACCACCTGATTTCCATCATGCTCTTTAGTGGCAGTTTTGTTTAAACAAAGTGAGAGTAAGCTACAAAGGGCCCAGGAATCCACAAGTCAGCCAGTTTTTTTAGAGAGAAAAAGGAGCCTCTAATTATGACTGGATAGACAACTCTGTTCAAATTAGCAAACAAACAGTGGGGACACTATGGAACACCAAATTACCTAAGCCAAAGCCCTTCCACCAAATGATTGGTTGGCAGACTGGAAAACCATAAAGAATTTTTTTAAAAAACTGATAAAGACCTAAGTGTGAAAGAGTGCCATGGAATTGGCATTGAGTTTACCAAAGGTTTAGTTCTGTTAAGAGCGCTTGTTCAACCTATCACCCTGATCCAAAAGACAATCCCTTTGCAGGAAAGAAATCCTAGCATAGATGTTCCTGGTGTAACCCAGGTCTGTCAGCTATTAACATTAACAACCATCCGTGTCAGAAAAGTCTTCCTCCAGATTCACCCCAGCCCCTCAAGGTGGTGAATTCACCTTTTTTTTTTTTTCTGTTCGGCAGAAAAGAGTTGCATCTGGGCACTCTTCACTGATTACCCCTGACAGAGCTGGGAGTCACCACTATGTGACCCTTTATCTATTTGCATCAAATGTTATCTTCAGATTTTTATTTCTGAGTCTTTCTCTCTAACCCTCAATAATTTTTAAGTTTTTCTTTACTTAGCCTTTTAAAATGCTTTATGTTGCTCTGAAATCATGGAACCTTTTGACTACTCATGGCACAAGTATAAGGTCTGAATAGGGAGGAATGACAGCCTCAGACCCAGTGTTTACCCCCTGCTTCTGCACTCCTCTGTGCCCCTTACCTTTTAGAAAGTCACACTTCATTGCTAATTCACATTAACCTTGTGTGCCCTGTGACTTCTATATCTTTCTCCAAGACATTCAGGTGAAGCAAGTGCATTTCTCAGCTCGCCCAGTGCATTTGGATGGATGTTCTTACCTACCATGAGCCCCTCTCCCTTGGGCCTTACTGAGTCTCAGTTTGTTTCTTTCTAACCCCACTTCCAGTTTTCAAGTCTAGGTTGGGCCCAGTGCTTACTCCCCTTCCTGCTTCTCACCACCAGCCTCTCCACTTTACTTGTACTTGGCAAGTCTAATGAGCCTTTTCTCCATCTCCGCATTAAGGTGAAGATAGAAAAATGCTAGCCCCGTGGGCCTAACAACTTACGTTTTGTGTACTTGACTACTTCTTGGGGGGTGGGGGGAGGGACTCCCTCCTAATTGATACTAAAATGGGAACAGAATTCACAACTACAAGAGAGTCACAGAAATGCCTTAAAAGCACCAGTAGGCCTCGACTCAACAAGTACTAACAGGCATTTATCCTCCGGTGAAAAGTCTGAACACTGATGCGGCATTGTCTTGAGGCCCTGGTGAGGTGAAGCTCACGGACTTCGTTTCTATGGTCATAATCCCACACTCAACAAGTACTCAGAATGGGAGAGACACCACTGGAGATCATTCAGGAACTCTGGACCTGCACTTACCTGCACTGATTTACCAAAAAGAATCTATATTTTCGCTCTAAATAGGAAATGGGGGAAATGGTTGGACCACCTCTCATCACCCAGCATTGCAGTGCATTTACTTCCTTGTGTGGTGGGTTGGCTGGGAATTGTAAGATTGTTGATTGGTGTCGTGGCCCAGGAAAATGGGGTACAGTTCACCAAAAGGCTGCAAATTTGCTCCTACATTCTCACTTATTGGGTTGCATATTCCTTTACAATGGATCTGGAAGTAACTAAGTCCTTGGGACTGACAGTTCTCAAAAAGCATTCAACTAACCAAAAGAGAATACTAATTTTTTAAATCATGTCATCAAAAAAAGAGAAAAAAAAAGGAACGAATGAATGAAGTCTGAATCCCCAAATAAAATAATTTTAAGGATGAAATTACATGCAGGAATTAAGGGTAAAAAATTCTTTGCCATTTAATTAAACAAATCTCCGATTCTTCTCATCAGGCTAAAACTGAAGGACAATGGATGCCTTTTAGGTTTTTTAATTTTTTAATATTGCACTTTATAGTATCAATACTTCATAAGAGACAACTGTCTTAATTAAAGCCATAAAATACCAATAATACATATATTCAGGGCTTCTGAATATAGTCAATCGATAAGCAGTCCATGAGTCATTCCTGTTTTGTATTGTTTGTTGTAAATTAGAGTTTATCTGTTCTGTTTTTTAAGGCATACAATTATTGTTCTAGACAATCCTAAGCTGATAAATTTTAGATGTGTACTTTAATAAAACTGAAAATCAAAGAAATTGTTCATTTCACAAAAGCATTCTTCACTTTCAAAATAGCTTGTTAAATAGCAAGGTCCTTTAAATAGCAAGTTCTGATACTACAGTGAAAGTATTTCCTTTTTTAAGTTACAGATTTACTGTTTTTCAGGAATCCATTTGTTATGTAAAGCAATATAGACAGTGAAATGGATAATTAGCATATATGTACCCGGAAAATTTAAAGTTCGAGTTTTTAGGTAAATATAAGATGGGTCTAAGAAGTTCCCTTATAAAAGTGGCAAATAGAGATATACAGTTTATCAATAATTTATTACACCTAAATTATAAACCTTCCTTGGGAAGAAAGCATATAAAACAGGAGACTTCATAATGCATTGGATTTTTTTCCCCTTTTCTGCTAAACTACATAATTTCTGGCCCAGTATCATAGACTGCTTACACGCATGTACACACAGATGTCCCCACAACTAGAAACTTCGTTTCACTTCATCACAATTTTTTACATGATTTGAGTAAAAGCTAAAAGAATGACTAAAAGGCACTTAATAGCCTAGAAATATCTACCACCTGGGTACCTAAATTATCTCTATAGAGTAAATATGTGTGTGAAATTGACCAACCCCATCAATTTTAGGTTTAATTGGCCATTTGCCCTAAAGAAAGATTGTCTGGATCCAGAGCCAGTGATGTTTCTGTTGGGGGCTGTTTTGTGGTCTGAAGCGTCTCTCCAAAGGGCAGAGACTCTCCATCTGGATGAGGGAAACTCTGTGGGCATATAATCCTGTTGAACCCTGCACACGAAGTTTTGTGCCCTGCACCTAGCCTGGATGTTTTTCTTCTGCTCCAGTTTGAAAAAACTCCAGAAGCAACAGCTTCCGTCTCCAAGCAATCTGCAGTCTCAACAGTGCCATCAAAGAGTAGCAAAAACTACCTTCCTGGTTTAATGAAGTGGCTGCTAGCACTAAAGCAAAGATAACTTATACTGTTGTTCTTTGCATAGTGTTAAAACAGAGACCACGTTGTCGACACCGACCCCAACATAGGCATTGCCCTAGAACTCGTAAACTGTCTTTTGGACAGGTTACCTTACAAATATCAGAATGCCATTTTTGTAAAGGATCTTTTTAGGGATAGATGTCATCTCATGCTTCCTCTGTTTGCCTCCATTTTCAAGAAGCATTTTAACCTCTATACCCCTACAAGGATCCAGTTGATGCACTTCCAAGTTACTTTTGTCATTTCCCGTGTGTTCTGTTTATTGTGATCAATTTTCGCTGGAGGAAGAGATGTATGGAGATTTTGCGTCAGTTTATTCTCTGTGAATATGTCTGTACATAGATGGAAAGCTGTATTTATTTGTACATAGTCTGTTTGGAGTAATGTGTTTCTGTCACATGGACTTCACTCTGATAAAGGGCGTTTCTTCACTGTGTTCATGTTACACTTTCCACACCTTTGTGCTTCTACTACTGGTAATCAACTCATAGAATATCTCACTTTATGTAACTAAGTCTCCTCGGTGTGAAAAGTAATAGTAATAAAATTATTGACTCAAAAGAAGTGTGGTTTTGCTCTTTCCCTGCCACCTCGGAGTCCCTGCCGCCATGGCCGAGGAAGGCATTGCTGCTGGAGGTGTGATGGACGTTCATCCTGCTCTGCAAGAGGTGCTGAAGACCGCCCTCCTCCACGATGGCCTAGCACGTGGAATTCGGGAAGCTGCCAAAGCCCATCTTTGTGTGCTCGCGTCCAACTGTGAGGAGCCTATATATGTCAAGTTGGTGGAAGCCCTTTGTGCTGAGCACCAAATCAACCTGATTAAGGTTGATGACATCAAGAAACTGGGGGAATGGGTAGGCCTCTGTAAAACTGATGGAGAGGGAAAACCCCCTCAAGTGGTTGCAGTTGCGTGGTGGTTAAGGGCTATGGCAAAGAGTCTCAGGCCAAGGATGTCATGGAGGAGTACTTCAAACGCAAGAAATGATCAAATTAAAAAACTGGGCTCTTGTTCTTAAAAAAAAAAAAAGTGTTTTGGTTTTGGAATAATCCTTGCCTTCAGCTAATCGGGACCCTCAGGAGCGCAAGAAATTGACACACAGTTGTGGAAGTTTCACTGCAAGGGCTCAAAGGAACAGAGGGCAAGAAGTAGTTACTGTTGATTATGACCATTTACGGGGTGCTTACTAATGTCATTTGAGCTTTCCAATGCCTGAGGGAACCTTGCGCACTGAAAGGACTACTCTAACAATTTGCTTTTAATTAGTTAAATATATTGAAAGTTGTAAATTCAAAAGCCTAGCCTTCTCTAAGCCTTTAAATTCAATTTCGAAGTCTCGTATCAACCTATTACTTTCTGATAAAAATAAGAATTCAGAGTCAGTTTTTTCTTTGATTACACTCAATTAACTGATAACTTTAAAAGATTAAATTCTAATGAACCCAATTTACGAATTTAATTCCCTCAGGAACTTTTTAAATTTTACACATTTAACATACCCGATTCTCTCAAACACTCCAAAACCCTGACAGACTTACAAACCTAAAAAGCAAAATCTTCCTATGCACTTAAGCAATTCCTATTAATCTAATATATCAAACTTAAATAAAATATAATAAACCAGGCTATCCAAAACACTTAAATGCCATTTACAATCTTAATAAAAGTCTACTACACCTTTAAAATCAGTACCATGAGTCTAGTATAATTACACATTTCAAATTATAATCAGATTATCTAGTAAGCCAGATTTATTTCAAACACCTTGAAATACAAATACACACAAAATATCCCAAGGATTATAAAACTTATTCCTAAATCATACCAAAGTATTACTACTATGAATTTGCTTTACTTTATTATCTGTATTTCTATAACGTCTTCCCAGGCTTTGAAAAGTCACCTCACTATGGAGCATCTCTGGTAGGATAAGATGATGTAGGTGGAGTCACAATACCATTATTTATCATTTAGAGAATTAACCCAGAACATGACACATGGTTCCTACATACCACCAAGATGATTCTACTGGAGCCAAAAGGAATCATAACACTCAGGCTCTGAGTCAAATTCTGTCTCTTCTCCCTAACACCATACACAAAAATAAGCTCAAAATGGATTAAAGACCTAAATGTAAAGCCAGAAACTATCAAACTCTTAGAGGAAAACATAGGCAGAACACTCTATGACATACATCATGGCAAGATCCTTTCTGACCCACCTCCTAGAGAAATGGAAATAAAAACAAAAATAAATGGGACCTAATGAAACTTCAAAGCTTTTGCACAGCAAAGGAAACCATAAACAAGACCAAAAGACAACCCTCAGAATGGGAGAAAATAGTTGCAAATGAAGCAACCGACAAAGGATTAAGCTCCAAAATTTATAAGCAGCTCATGCAGCTCAATAACCAAAAAAACAAACAACCCAATCCAAAAATGGGCAGAAGACCTAAATAGACATTTCTCTAAAGAAGATACAGACTGCCAACAAACCCATGAAAGAATGCTCAACATCATTAATCATTAGAGAAATGCAAATCAAAACTACAATGAGATATCATCTCACACCAGTCAGAATGGCCATCATTAAAAAATCTAGAAACAATAAATGCTGGAGAGAGTGTGGAGAAAAGGGAACACTCTTGCACTGCTGGTGGGAATGTGAACTGGTACAGCCACTATGGAGAACAGTATGGAGGTTCCTTAAAAAACTACAAATAGAACTACCATATGACCCAGCAATCCCACTACTGGGCATATACCCTGAGAAAACCATAATTCAAAAAGAGTCATGTACCAAAATGTTCATTGCATCTCTATTTACAATAGCCCGAGATGGAAACAACCTAAGTGCCCATCATCGGATGAATGGATAAAGAAGATGTGGCACATATATACAATGGAATATTACTCAGCCATAAAAAGAAACGAAATTGAGCTATTTGTAATGAGGTAGATAGACCTAGAGTCTGTCATACAGAGTGAAGTCAGAAAGAGAAAGACAAATACCATATGCTAATACATATATATGGAATTTAAGAAAAAAAAATGTCATGAAGAACCTAGGGGTAAGACAGGAATAAAGACACAGACCTACTAGAGAATGGACTTGAAGATATGGGGAGGGGGAAGGGTAAGCTGTGACAAAGCGAGAGAGAGGCATGGACATATATACACTTTTTTGGGGGGGGCGGGTTAGGCAGGGTTGTTTTTGGGTTTGGGGGGTTTGGGGGTGTTTTTTGCTGGCCGTGGGGCTTGAAGAATCTTAGTTCCCCAACCAGGGATTGAACCACACACGCCCTTGACAGTGAAAGTGCCGAGTCCTGAGCACTGGACCGCCAGGGAATTCCCCAGAGGACTGGTTTGTACGTTTGGCCACAGTGAAGATTTATGGCAGTGAAAACACCTGATTTCCTACAGCACAGCGGCCCTGCTTGGGTTTGGTCTTGGTTGGGTTTTTTTTACTACTCACTCTCAATCTTTTGTAATACCATTTTCTAAACTTATTGTTGAGTGTAGCCTCAGCTTAAAGTTTTGTAATACTAAAATCATTTGCGCTCCCTTATTTAAACAACAATCTATTGTAGTATCCGTTTGATTAACTTATAAAATGTTAAAGGAAAATATTTCAAATAAGCAATTTTCATTGTTTTATCACGGTATAATTTGTAAAAATAAAAAAATTACAAAAGAAAAAAAATTCCCCTCACAACCATTTATGTTAGCAATTGGCTTACAAACATCTGTATAATTAATGTTTCCAAAAATAAAAAACTACTCCCTAGTTTTCACAGATCCCAAGATACTGGGGTCCAAATGCATTGACAATTACACACAGAAGTCCTGATAGAAAGTGTGCTATGATCAGAATCCAGAACTGTTGGAAAGACTGACCTTGGTCCACCTCTTCCTGTGCAGCTGTGTGCATGTTACTCAATGACTCTGCACACCAGTTCCTTGTCTATGAAATGCTACAACTGAATTACTCCCCAGCATACCCCACTCCCGCCATAAGTTATTGGAAAGAGTGAGTCATTATGCCGTAACGTGCCTGGCTCATAGTGGGCTTTTAGTATATGTTAACTCCCTTCTGCCCACCTTCTGTGATCTTGAACAAGTTATAGAACCTCCCTAAGATTCAGAAAATATTTTAAGTCGGTCCCTTATTGAGATGTCAGTATATTTTGTAAGCTTAAAGATTACAGGAATCCTAACTGTTTGTCTCAGTACGCTAACACTACACAGATCCCGCCTATTCCTGGGATGCCACTGGTCCCAGTCCCCCACCTACCCTCATCCAGGAATGCGCCAGGTGACCCTGGTATCTAAAAGCCTAGCCTGGTTAGAAACAGCATATAGGGCTTCCCTGGTGGCACAGTGGTTGAAAGTCCGCCTGCCGATACAGGGGACATGGGTTCGTGCCCCGGTCTGGGAAGATCCCACATGCCGCGGAGCGGCTGGGCCCGTGAGCCATGGCCACTGAGCCTGCGCGTCCGGAGCCTGTGCCCCGCAATGGGAGAGGCCACAACAGTGAGAGGCCCGCGTACCGCAAAAAAAAAAAAGAAACAGCATACAAAGACAGATTCCATTTCAATCTAGGTGTCAGGCTCATCCAGGACATGAAACCTTTTGAGGTGCACCCAGGATTCCCACAACTTTTGGAGGCTTTGGTGATATACCTACAAATAACACACTGAAATACTAAACTTCTCCTGGTCAATCTTGCCTCTAGGGCCAGCTCATACATTAAATATATTCTGTATATTTCTGCAGGGATAGACCTAAGACATTGCCAAACCAGTACTGGCAACACTTGGTAAATTATGCCACTCAGGCTGCCTCACCCACAGCAGGTATCAATAATCAGTCACAGAACCATCCCCCACTTTACTTTCTCAGCTGAGCATTACTGGCAGCCGTTACCAATCAGTCCCTGTGACGTGCAAGAGAAAATCGAATTGCCGTGTTTTAGCCTAATCTATAAATGAGGAAATGAAGACTAAATCAGCAGTGTTACTTTCCTGAGGTCACACTACTAAGCTGTAGAACTGGATATTAGGGTCTGGTTTTTGTTTTGTGTATAGTCTTTGCTGCAATAGCCAGAAAGCATCTGAGGTGTTTCGCGTGTCGCCATGGGTGTTTTATATACCCAACCATGACGCACAGCGGTGCAGGGTGGAGGGTTTGCTGTTCACAAGCCAGAGTAGCTAGAGAACTACGATAAGAAGACATCTAGTTTAAAAGGCTTAAGTTAGGTCATTAGTTAGGTTATAGCCAGACAGCGAGTAATAGCAACTTCTAACTAATGAGAATTGTGTAGGAAGAAAAGAAAGGCTTTTGCTGCTGGGATTTAAAAATGGAATTTCCAGTAAATAATAACAATCACCTCAGGGACAAAAAGTCAAGTTATGCCCAAATTCGATCACAAAGCTGTTGGAAAGTATGCATACAGCTCTGACTGCTGCCAGCAGCTAACGACCCATGTCCCTGAAATGGAATCAGGTCAGGGAAGGTTGTAAACATTCTAGCTTTCCTGACTCCTCTCAGGAGCTCACTCAAATGCACAATCCATCCCCATAGCAGTTCCACTGAACTTAAGGGAAAAAGGAAAAGTGTTTTCCACAGGGAGAGTAATGCTATTCATTCCCATTGGCCTGATTCAGGGATGGCCCTTAGGAGAGTCTGGG
Source organism: Tursiops truncatus (assembly GCF_011762595.2). Classification (NCBI taxonomy): domain Eukaryota; kingdom Metazoa; phylum Chordata; class Mammalia; order Artiodactyla; family Delphinidae; genus Tursiops; species Tursiops truncatus. The sequence continues at coordinate 47,360,074 of NC_047039.1, forward strand.
CAGTAAGGGGAAGACCCTGTCCCCAACATCCTCAGATTCCCCCTCCATCCCCGGACTATTGTCTAGAATTTCATCTTAGTGCCTTGTCTCTCCAGCTCAGGGATTCTCAACAAAGAGGTGGCACCCAAAGGGCATATCAGAAATTGCCGGGGGCTTTTTAAAACCTGACCCCACCTCCGGCTGCCCTCTCCAACCTGGCCAACGTGTACGCTCCCAGGCAAGAGCCGTAGCAAGCTCTACCTAAGCTGCAGCAGTGCTGTGTGGGAAAAGGATTGAGAATCCTGCTTCGCCTAAGGCCCTGATCCCTGTAGAAACTGTAACTGGCTCTAGGAAGAGTCCATGCCTGGAAGTTTCTACAAATGACCTTATATTTATTCATGCGTTCAGTCATGGGTTGTCAGGACCTACAATGTGCCAGATACAGGCGTTAGCACTGGGGGCCTGGAGGAGACTAAGTTCCAGCCCCTCTTCTTAGAGACTTTGTAGTCTGCAGAGGAAGATAAACACGTCACCAATCAGGACTTGTACTAGAATAAGCAGCCTAGAGGGTGGTTAAGAAGCCAGACTGCCTGGGTTTGAATCTCAGCTCTGCCAGTTACCAGCTCAGTGACCTAAACCTCTGTGTGCCTCACTTGTTCCATCTATGACCTCATGAGAATTGTTTTATGTGGGTTAAATCAGCTAATTTTTTTTGGAACACCCCAGAACAGTGCCTATCTTATAGTAAGCAATATGCCCCACTTGATAAATCTGTGCTATAAATAAGTGTCTTGATGTCAGCTGAGCCCACAGGACAGTGTTTTAAGTCCATCTGAGGGTTCAGGGAAATCTTCGGAGAAAACATGACTCCTGACTGCAGGTGGGGGATGAGAAGTCTGATGAGGAAACCCTTACACCAAGTGATAAACGAAAACACGTGGCATTTGGGGGAACAATGTTCAGTACGGCTGGAAGGGTAGGGTCTGCTGGAGAGTGGAGAGACAGGAGCTGAAAAGGTGGGCGGTAGCAGACTGCAGGGGAGCCTTGTCCAACCCACCAAGCAACCTGGACCTCATGCCACCAAAGCTTCTTCACCAGCACACGACATGGTTGATCAGGCTTAAGAAAGCCCTCTGCACACACTGAAAAGAAATGGCGCCTTGGCTTTGCGTCACCCTGAAGCTGGGAGTGAGGAGTTCGGGGCTATCAAAGAACCCCGAGTGGCAACGCGTTGATAGTTGTTGAGGCTGGAGGATGGCTACATGGGGGTTCACGATACTATTCTGTTTCTATGTCTTTGCAGTCTTCCATTATAAACAATTATCTTGAAAGGGCGGCTGGGAGAAAACTCTTAGGCACCACCCGTCTCTGCTCTTATCAGTCACTTGCGCCTCAGTGTGAAAGGAGGAAAGTTTTGATGGACGTGAAGTGGAAGCAGGGGGTGCCTGAGGTAGGAAGGGGCAAGAAAAGCAAAACTGAGCAGGAAAAGGCTATCACCAGGGAGGCTGGGCTGCCCGACATCAGTCAGCCTCCTTCCCCTCCTGCATGTTTCCCGTACCCCTACCTGGATATCATGCCCGACACAAATTTTAGCAATCAGCTCTCTGTACTCTCAAGGCCAGGCCACTTCTGCTCTGGCCCCCTGGCTCTGATGCTAATATGTTTCCCTGGGGCCGCTGCAGACTGACTTACCTCCAACGAAGGAAGTCCAGGTGCCCCCAGGACCGTCCGGAACCCACTTTAGCATCCTGGATGATGAGTGCTTTCTGAAATGCGCTGTTCTGTCCCAGGTCTTGGATCTAAGATGTATCACACCTTTTGTCCTTTCCTCAAGGACCGAGAGCTCACTGGAGGACTTTTGGTCACCGGCAGGAGTGGGTTACAGCAGGAGAGTCCTTAACTGCATGCGCCCCTGCCACCGACGCAGGGTGACCCCCCGGGAGAGTCAGAGAGAAGTTCAGCCTCTGTGAGCCCTAGGAGAGAGCGTTCTCAGGAGCCACTGATGATAGGACAGGTGCTGCTTGTTTCATAAAGAAGGTTAATTGAAGCCCGCGCATGCGAGTCACGGCCCAGGAAAGAGCGAGTATGCTTGAGCGCGGGCAAGAAAGAGAGCGTCAGAGAAAACGGGAAAATGGGAACTTCTAGAAAGAGGCAGGCCTAAGCCAAAGGGTGTTTCTCGAGAGAAGGGGAAATATTCTTGTTCTAAAGCAACGCAAAATCTACAGATTCTGACCTATGCTAACGGGTAGTTAAGTGGGACTCTTGCTTGCATCTTCTTCCTATTTCTACCGGAGACCGGGGAAGGGCTCTTGAGTCGCCGAAGGAGACCCTTGTCCACTCTAGTTCCTTCTCCTTTTCTGTTGGAGTGGGAGCAGAGGGGTCACCATCTCCCTGTCAGCTGCTTTGACGTCTGGCAGAAACTAATCTAATGACAAGAGACTGACTCAGATTCTTTCTGGGAATGAAGCATGGTGGGGGCGGGGGCGGGGGCGGGGTGGTGATGGAGGGGAGGCAAGAAAGCAAGAGAGAGAATTTCAGATCAAAGCCGGTGAGGAGGGCAGCGGCCGGCTTCCCAGCCTCCCGCCCTGGCTAAGCACCGCCGGGCGCCAGGCCGTGGGGAGAGGACCGCCGCCTCCAAGCGTCGGAAAGAGCTCGTGGGGTCCAGCGAACACCACTGCTGCTGCCAGGCCTCCTTCCTGGCCACCGGGTGCCAGGGCCATGGGGGGAACATTGAGAAGATCTTTTCTAGATGAGACCCCCCCAAAAAGAAGGGCAAGGTGGGAAGAGGGACGGAGGGAACAGAGGTGCTAGGCTGACTACCGCCTCCCACGCTAGCAATAAGCAAAGCAAGCGGGAAGTTCTGGGTGCTGCTGCCCTCTACCGGCCAAACGGTAGACTGAAGGTGACCCCACCGAAGTGTCCTGAAGATGGGCCGTACACTGTATAGTACACAGTATCTCAGTTCCCAGCCAAGAAGCCTGGGAGTGACAAAAGAGAGAAGCAGAGGCTGGGGAGGCCCCGAGGCCCAGCTGCAGCCACAGTATCGCCAGAAAGAGCAGAGGCCCAGCTCAGGGCAAAGCTGATGGCCTATGGGTTTGCTCACCCAGAAGCAGGCTGTCCTGTTGCCCCACAGAGGGATTTTTAAACGTGTACAAATGGTTTGGGGTTGTCCTGTGACTCTGGAGCGCCCCCTGGTATTTAATGGGCAAGGCCCAGCAATGCTAAATGTCCTTCAAGGTGAGGGGAAGTCCTAAACAGAAAATCTTTCCAATCAAAAGGCCACATGCTCTCCCCCTGAAAAAGTGCTGATAAGACCTTGCCCTTGCTGGGTCCGCCCCTCCCCTACCCCCATTCCCCAGGTCACTGTTTCTCAAACACAGGGAATCTGGGACTCCTACATATATGTTCAGTGACCTCTACAGAACCCAGTTTAAGAAATACGACATCAAAATTCGATGTTACTAGTTCTGGAAATCGTTTGGTGATCATGTGATCGTAAACACACATGCAAACTCAGGCACTAAAATCCCATGCTGCTGTTGGTTTTCAGATGGTCATCAGTGATCCTGAATAGGTGTTGATTAATCTTTTTGAGAGTGAAATCACACTTGTTACAAGGTTATAAAGAACGCTCACACCCTCAAGAATGTGCCTGTGGACGCCCTCGGTATAAGCCAAGGATACCCATGGTTTAATCTTTGTCGATCAAGGTGTTCTGGCTTCCACAATTCAAGAGCAGCTGCATAAGGCAGCATGGGCAGCACCTGGAAACTTAAAATCACGTTCTCAGAACTGGTGTTGAGACCCAGCAAGCTGTGCTCTAGCAACTTCTCCAGGTGGTCCTGATGCTCACTGACAGTTGAGAACCACCGAGCTATAAAGCACAGTCATCATTTGAAATGTAGGTGTCGTATTTACCTGTAACTTCTCACAGAGAAGTGAGATATAATGTGTGTGCAGAAGAAACCAGGCCCATCAGACTCAGAAACCCATGTTCTTCTAAATTCTACTGAGTCACTGTCAGCAGTGTCTAAAACACTTTCTGTGATGATGAAAATGTCCTTTATCAGTAGCCACTAGCCACTGTGGCTAGTGAGCATTTGAAATGTGGATGGTGCAGCTGAGAAGTAAATCTTTTATTTCTTCCGTTTAAATGTCAATAGCCACATGTGGTTAGTGGCTAATCTGTTGCACAGGGGACAGTCGATCATTCAGTTTTGTATAAAAATGCCATAGTGGAAAGCTTCACCCAAAATAATCCTCAGGGGAAAAAAACACAAGAGCGTTGGTACAACTAGCAATTAATCATATTTCTCATTAATCTTTTCTCAGTGGAAATGGTGACAGATTCTTCTTAACAGTGTCTGAGTTAAGGAAATGCAATTCATCCACAGACTCAGTTACTCAGATTTAAGGATGCCTGCCTTCCCTAAGTGTTGGCAGCCAGCAGGAGCCAGGCATGGCAGCTGTAGGTCTGCCAGCCAATGGACTGAATGGGGACAGCGAAGGCGAATGGGACCGTTTCAACAGTTAATCTTTTCTTCTCTTGACAGACTTTAGACTCCCTGTCTTGTTTCTTCTAATCACTGTTCTTCTAAGTGTCGAGAGGACATAGTCAAGTTGTTACACCCTAGAGTCTGACCCATAGCAGTGAATTTAGCATGAATAACAGTGATCTAGCCATTACTCAATGCTGGGCAAAGCAGTCCTCCAAGGTGGTAGGCTAGAGTAACAATCCCTATGCAGAGAAAAGATTATAGGGCGTGTCACTCGGTTAGCATCATTGGCTTCTGTCACTTGGCCATTCAGTGCCCACTGAGATGGGAATCCCAGCCCATGGGGCTCGTCAATAGATTTCAGAACAGGTGAAAGACCCCCAATGAAGGGACCAATTGAACAAGACTGTGCCTCTTCTTGCCAGCAAACGGGATCCACTGTGCACTTCTACTCCAAACCTCATTATTTGCCTTTTGAATTGCCTAAGCCTGGGCCCTTTTGAATGCAGAAAACAAATCAACCACAGCTGAAGGCAAACCATATCAGTATTTTCTGCAAAACTAGGGCCTCAGTCAAAACCCTGAGCCTGCAGGGAGATGGTGGAGAAGCAGACAACGAGAACAGAGAGTGGAGGGCCTGAGACCAAGAGGACTTTTGATATCCAACAAAAGTTGGATATCAGGGCCCATGCAGGGTGAAGCAACACGAAAGGATGAAAGAATGAACAGAAGATGGGGGAAGAAGTAAAAAGGCTGCACAAAACAAGAACAACACGGGTCACAAATCCAGTCCATGTTCTGCCCGATGCCTTTGCACGTGCTGAGCTACCTCTGAAGACAGGGCCTGTCTTGATGACATCCGCCAAGGAGTCCAGCACACTTCAAATACTCATCAGTTTGAAGTCATGGTGACTTTCTAAGCCAAGGCCTCTCAAACTCTCAAGCATATACATCACCTGTATGATTTGTTAAAATATGTTAAGGTTTGAATTGCTATTTCAGTAGGTCTGGGAATGAGGCCTGAGATTCGACTGTTTTTTTTTTAACATCTTTATTCGAGTATAATTGCTTTACAGGGTTGTGTTAGTTGCTACTGTATAACAAAGTGAATCAGCTATACATATACATATATCCCCATATCCCCTCCCTCTTGCGTCTCCCTCCCACCCTCCCTATCCCACCCCTTTAGATGGTCACAGAGCACCAAGCTGATCTCCCTGTGCTATGCGGCTTCTTCCCACTAGCTATCTATTTTACATTTGGGAGTATGTATAAGTCCATGCCACTCTCTCACTTTGTCCCAGCTTACCCTTCCCCCTCCCCGTGTCCTCAAGTCCATTCTCTATGTCTGAGTCTTTATTCCTGTCCTGCCCCTAGGTTCGTCAGAACCTTTTTTTTTTAGATTCCATATATATGTGTTAGCATATGGCATTTTTCTCTTTCTGACTTATTTCACTCTGTGTGACAGACTCTAGGTCCATCCACCTCACTACAGATAACTCCATTTCTTTCTATGGCTGAGTAATATTCCATTGTATATATGTGCCACATCTTCTTTATCCATTCATCTGTCTGTGGACACTTACGTTGCTTCCATGTCCTGGCTATTGTAAATAGTGCTGCAATGAACATTGTGGTACATGACTCTTTTTGAATTATGGTTTTCTCAGGGTATATGCCCAGTAGTGGGATTGCTGGGTCATGTGGTAGTTCTATTTGTAGCTTTTTAAGGAACCTCCATACTGTTCTCCATAGTGGCTGTATCAATTTACATTCCCACCAACAGTGCAAGAGGGTTCCCTTTTCTCCACACCCTCTCCAGCATTTATTGTTTGTAGAATTTTTGATGATGGCCATTTTAACTGGTGTGAGGTGATACCTCATTGTAGTTTTGATTTGTATTTCTCTAATGATTAGTGATGTTGAGCATCCTTTCATGTGTTTGTTGGTAATCTGTATATCTTCTCTGGAGAAAGGTCTGTTTAGGTCTTCTCCCATTTTTGGATTGGGTTGTTTGTTTTTTTGATATCGAGCTGCATGGGCTGCTTGTATATTTTGGAGATTAATCCTTTGTCAGTTGCTTCATTTGCAAATATTTTCTCCCATTCTGAGAGTTGTCTTTTCATCTTGTTTATGGTTTCCTTTGCTGTGCAAAAGCTTTGAAGTTTCATTAGGTCCCATTTGTTTATTTTTTTATTTCCATTTCTCTAGGAGGTGGGTTTAACAAGTTCCCAGGGAGGCCAACATGTTGGTCCTTGGACTACACTTTGAGTCACAAGACTTTTTTCTCTCTGTTGGTCACAAGGTAGCTTGTTTGGTTGAGAATCACACCAGGAAAGTCAAGGACATCAGTTTGATCCCCATAGGTGGGATCACTGTGTTCTATGGCTGCAAACTGAACCCTCAGGTTCAGCTGGTTGTCTTGGGTCTTTGTTGCACACACACACTGGACCAAAGGAGATTCAGTGGGAAGGGATGCCCATGTAGAGGTCAGCATGTAACACCTGGGCTGCTGGGGGGGAAACCCAGCCCTGAGCCACAGCCGCAGTGTTCCATAGCTCTGACTCTGCCTTCCCTCCCTCCCCAAGGTCTTGTCAGCCCTATTCCCTGGATGTCGATTTTAGAATTACTTCTAGACAAAATCACTCAGAAGCAGGATTGCAAACTAGTCTCCTCTCTCCTGCTGACTGGATGATCTGAAGTGGCTGCCCACGGAGCTAACTGGAGGAAGATGCTGAAACCAGGTTTTGGCTCTGCTGGAAGAACTGTCATACTGGATTAGTGATGTCTGCCGTGGGGGAAAAACGGGGAAAGCGGCAGCATAGTCAGCACGGGGCAGACACTAAGCCGGTGTGAAACTCTCGCAGGGAGGCCTGTCTTGTCTCCTCTCGGAACCCAGAACAGAAGAAGGCTGGGGGCCGTGGCAGGCGACACGCCACAGCACCTCAGCACACACTCAGCGTGAAGTTCCCCCCCACACACACTCCACGCTGCTGCATCCCACACGCGGACTGAGGCTGGAGAATCACGAGGCCCCAGGTCACCTGACTCCAGTTCTGTCAGAAAGGGGCACCAAGAACACTCTTGGGGTGTCCTTTCTCCCCCACTCTGCTGGCTGCCTCACAAGAGAACATGCACCCAAAGGACTCTCAGTAGACAGCACTGCAGACTCCACATTTTTTAAGAAAACTAACTTTAGAGAATGGGAAGACCTGGGTTTTAGCCCCATCTCTGCTACTTTTAGAGAAGACACTTGACTTCAGTTTCTGTATCCATAAAATGGAGTTTAACTAAGTGGCCCCAGATTCCCTTTGTACTCGTAGACTGTACAGATCTACAGTTTTAGAGGAAATTCAAACAACAGCCCTAGGTGCCCATCCACAAGTCACAGCTGCATTCTCTCCCCTTTGCGGCAAATTGGATTCATTGAAAGGCATTTTGGTCTCTGGTTAGTGAGTTAGTGCTGTTCATATCTCAAGGTCTCCAGAAAGTTTAGTGAGAAAACTAGATTGGCAGAGACTTGGTACTATCGGCCTGACATAGAGAGACGAAGTATGAGGTCCTAATTCATTTTTTTAAAGTTCCTGGAAGGAAAACTGCTCTAAGATAAAGGCAGTGATCCTGAAAGGGTGATCCTGACCACCTGTGTGCAGATTTCCTGGGAGAATTACCAAGATCGAGGGGAAAGGGTAGAGTAAAAAAAACATCAGTTTTAACAAGAATTATGCCCCACACCACCCCTATCCAGGTGATTCTCATGCACACAAGTTTGAGACCCACTCACCTGGGGCTTTCTCTGCCCCCCTCAGTGATTTCACAGTGGTGGGAAGGAGCCGGGGGGGGGAGGGGCGGGGGAAACGTGCTTTACACACAGCTGTTCTCGGACAGCAAGAGCTGGAAATTGATTTAATTAGATGCATCTGGTGTTGGCGCTGAGCTCGCATACTTTGACAGGTGTTTACTCGCTGATGGAATTTTAAAAAAAGGTCCTCGGTTAAAAGATCCTATTTTATGGCTACGGATTTGGCTGTGGCTTTATTTTCATTGGTTTCACACCATGCATTTTAACAAGATGATTTTCTGCGTCTAGTTGAAGAAATATGTGTGTGTGCAGCGATACAGTGTGTTTCAACAAAACCCAGGCACAGTTTGTACGTTGATAATATATTTAAAAGGCAGACATGCTATCATAGAATCGAGTGCGTGATGTGACCAACAGCTTGGTGGTCATGAGGTTCATGGATCGCTCCAACTGCCTTGTAACATTTCTGCTTTTTAACGTATAATAGCAGCTCTGTGCCAGACCTTTGACTCGTTGAAGTGTTCTAACTGGAGTGACTAGATTTCCCTGATGTAGAATGTAAAAATGTTACTTAGAGATGGAGGGAAAGAGAGGAAGAGAAAGAAACAATTTCTTAGTAGCACGTATCACAATTTCCTGTCCCTCTGACCACAGACTATAAAGGACAGTGAGATAGACTCTGCAAAAATGAACCATCATTATTCCCCGGTCTGTTGCCAAGTCTCTTGGCCATGACTATCAAGAGGTATTCACCTTTCCCTGGCCTTGTAGGTCGATTTGTTCTGATTTGACCAACAGAATAACTAAAAGGACATTATGTCTGTTCAAAGCTTAATCCTCAAGAGACCCAGCAGGCGTCCCCTCATTCTCTTGTCATCTGCCTAGACCCTACGTGAGTAAGTCCAGGCCAGATGGCGGGAGGATGAGGCATGTGGAGAAGAGACGAGCCATCCTAGCTGAGAACCCCCAGGCCAGCCAGCCCTGACTGACCCCGCAGCTGGCCACAGACCCTGAGTAAATTCAGCGAAGACCAGAAGAACTGGCCAGCTGAACCCGGCCCAAATGGTTGACCCAGAGCCGTGTAAACTAAATACGTAGTTTTTGTTTTAAGCCACTGTGTTTTGATGTGTTTGTTACAGAGCCAGAGCTAACTGATACATGGGGAGGTGTATGCGCGTTTTATTTATCTTGATGTCTCCACCCAGCACGGGGCTTGGCATGGTGTGGCACTCAATAAATAAATGATGAATAAGTGAATGAAGAAATGCACAGATTATTGTGGCTGGGCAGTGACTAGCCTTTAGATGCTTCACTGTTCCGTGTACCGTGGAATAAAACATCATTCTTCCTTGGGCTATATTAATAGGGACATTTCAGAATGCTGCCTTTTTGATAGCAGCAATGTCTCTGTTATTAAGTAACAGATAGGAAACTGGGTAGCTCCTGCTCTGAAGTCTGAGGCACATGCCTATAATTCTCTAAAGAACTCAAACCATTAAGTAATTACTTTGAAACTGCATTCTCTAGAAATCCACTTCTTTAACCTATCTGCAGAGCAGCCCTGAAAGGCAGACTCTCCCCACATCACAGAAATGAGCCCCCTGTGGTTTGTTCCCTTCCACAGAATTACTGCCTACATCTACTCGGGGACATAATCAGAGGCTGTGAGAAATGGAGTGAGGTATCTGAGCGTGCTTGCATGCCACCTCCAGATTCTGACAGTCACCAACCCACTGTTCATAAAAGAGTCAAGTCCATACAGACCTGGTAAGAATTCAGGGCTCCAACTAACATCCAGGCAGGTGGCATGTGGGCATCAGGATCCATGAAGAAACCCAAAAACAATATTAAAGAATGAAAAAATAGGATCTTAAGAAATATCTTCACTGCATATTTGCTACTATACTTAATGTTCATGAACTGTTAAAGTTGCCAAGAACAAAGACAAAATAGTAATATAACTGCTCAGTGTGACAACAGGGCTTTGCTATTATTGCTGTGTGATGATTTGATTTAATTCTTTTACCACCTGTCTATATTTGTAATATCTGTGAAATCTTCATTTATACCTTAGGTCTTCACTTGGATGGAACCTACCATTTGTATGTTAACATTTGTTACTAGGATTCTTTTATCATTGGCCTGTAACAGAGTAGTACATGTCTCCTGAAAAACATCATGAAGAAAAAAAAAAAAAACCATCATGAAGGAAGACACAGAAAAGATAACATCTGGATCTTCCTGGAAGAGCTTAATAATGCATAGCTCAGGACCTCTTGAACCTGCTTAGGAAGGAAGGGTGTGGAGAGGTCATGCCCATCATCCAATATGTGCATATGTACACAGGGGGACATGCTTCCTAAGGTAGCTTCTAGTTACAGAAAAGGTTAGAGGAACAGTGGGTAACTGGAGACACATCTTGAAAAAGGCATGTGCTTTGGGAACAGATCAAGGCTCAACTCTGCTATTAAACCTAGAAATTCCTCTTCTAGGAATCTAGTCTACAAGTACACAAAGAAGGATATTCAAGGATAGTCACCACAGCATTATTTTTTACAAAAACTAGAAGAAAACTGAAGTGTCCACTAGCAGGAGATGTGGTTGAATAAACATGGTATGTTTCTTCAGTGGATCACTACGTAGACCTTAAAAGGAATGGAGCATTTCTAGTTGTGCTGCTATGGAAAGAACCTAGTTGCGTTACTATTAAGTGAAAAGAACGAAGTGCAGGAAATTGTACATGTCGGGCTCCCATCTATGTGCAGGCAGGAAAAAAAAAATCGCATCAAGATACACAAGAAACTGTCAATCATGTTTCCATGTGGAGAGTGGGACTAGATTAGAATGTTTTTTCCTAGTCCAGGATTAAGAATGAGACTTTCTCTTCCTCATTTCCCCTTTTGTTTACTGTTAGAATTCTTCTCGTGTGTGTACACTATTTTTGCAACTGAAAAATAACATCCTACCTCTGTCACGTAACAACTACAGTAGATTGCAGAAGTGGACATGACCCTCCATCCCACCCCTCCCGGTATTCAGGCCCCTTTGCAATATGACTGTGCAGCTCCTCCCAACAAAGAATAAGTAAGGTTTATTTCACCATCCCTTGAATCCAGGCAGGCCTCATGCCTTGCTTTGGCCAATAGATTATGGCGGAAGTGACAGTACTAGTTCCAAGCCTAAGTATCAAGAGGGCTTGCATCCATCCAGCCTTCCAAGCAAAATCCTACCAGGCTGCCATATGAACAAGCCCCAGCTATCCTGCTGGAGTGTGAAAGAGATCATGTGATGAGTTGTGTCCTACTCCCAACACCCCAGCTGACAGCCAAATAATCTCTAGAGTTGTGAGCTAAACACATGGTGGTTGATCTCAGCCACTAGTTTTGGTGATGACTTGTAACATAGCAGAAGTTAACCAGTATTCCAACCATGTGACCTTGGGAAGAACGTTTCCTCTTCTGTAAAATGGGAATAACTACACCAACTACGTAAGATTTTTGCAAAAGTTTAGGTGAGATTATGTATAGAACACACTCAGATTTCCCCTTCCCCATGCCCAGTAGTAGAATATGAATCTTGAAGGATGGAACAGAAAGGAGGTACCGTGGCACAGGCCTGGAGCTGGAAAAGCCAGAATCAAGGGGGGTGTGTGTGTGTATGGACAGGCTTGGAACACTGAGTAAGGTCTTCTTGGTTGGCTCCTATAGAAAGAGCTGTCGGCCCAGGGACAGGACAGGCAAGTCTATGCCCTTAGACCACCTCCTGACAGACTCAGAAATGGAGAGAAGGCACTGCGATGTTTCTAAGCAGGACCACCCTGGAGGTCAGCGTGAGGAAAGGGTTACAAGATTCCTAACAGCAGTCCTTCCTTCAGCAGGATTAGCAGCTGTGGCAGCTATCACAGCTCGCAGCCCCTCACCCATTATGTTAGGTGCCTGCAGGTACAGATGCACCAGAGGGTCTCTCTCCTTTGGAGCATAGTATTCAGGGGTTACCTCTGGTCATAAAGTCACATTACTCACCAAAGCCTGCCAACGCCGTGGGATTTCATGTAGTGGCCACGGAAGATCCAGCCTCCCTCAGGCCATTCCAAGTAGGGAGCTCTGAGCTGCCCTGCTCCCTTGGATGATCCCAGAGGAAAAGTTCTCTCCCTCAGAGGAGCCCTGGGGAGCAGCTCTTGGGGTCTTGGAACAACAGAACCAATTAAGCTTAAGACACAGGAAAGAAAGCCTGCCTGGGCCTGCGCAGTCTTCCACCAGAGTGAGGCCTGAGGAAGAGCAGAGAGAGGTTGGCCCAGCCTCCCTGCAGAGAAAAGACCTTGAGAACTAATCATTCACCCCTGCAGGGCACTCACAGAATACTGACAATGAGAGGACATCAGCCAGCTGCCCATCATGGGGGATGGGGGATGCGGGACTGCCAGGGAGTGCTAGGCATCTATCTGTCCTACAGGTTCTGTACCAGGAATTCTAGCCCATAAGGTAGGCCAAGTGAAAAGGCAGAAGGAGTGTGGAAAGAGCATCCTAAGCAAAAGGAAGAGTATGGAGAAGAGCCCAGAGACAAAGGGCCTGGAACGTTATGAATAGTTGGAAGTGGCTGGAGCTCACAAGGCATGTGGGCCATGGCCCTGGCAGGTAACAGCACACAGAAAGCGGGGTTGGGGGCGTGGGAAGACTGTCCTAAAGAACTTGAATTTCATTCTGAAGGCGATAACTATCTTTTTACTTTCAAGTGGAGAGAAGTAATTTAGCACAGAGCCTAGCAGGTAGTAAACGCTCAGTTATTGTTAGATGGATGAATTAAAGAAGAAATGAGGGGCTTCCCTGGTGGTACAGTGTTAGTTAAGAATCCGCCTGCCAGTGCAGGGGACACGGGTTCAAGCCCTGGGCAGGGAAGATCCCAGATGCCATGGAGCAGCTAAGCCCGTGCACCACAACGACTGAGCCTGCACTCGAGAGCCCGCAAGCCACAGCTACTGAGCCCCAGTGCCACAACTACTAAAGCCCATGTGCCTAGAGCCCGTGCTCCGCAACAAGAGAAGCCACTGCAGTGAGAAGCCTGCGCACCACAGCAAAGAGAAGCCCCTGCTCGCCACAACTAGAGAAAGCCCGCACGCAGCAATGAAGACCCAATGCAGTCAAAAATAAATTAATTTAAAAAGTATTAAAAAAAAATGAATCTGGGTCCTACTAAGCCCTCAATTTCAGCAGTCTGTTAAACTGGGGTAATTCTCCATTTTTCATTATAAAAACAGCTACCATTTACTGAATACTTATAAACAAGTACTATCTCACTGACTCCAAAATGTAGCTGCACATTGGAATTAGCTAGGGAAATTTTTTTTAAATATTGATGGATGGCTCTCACAACCAGAAATTTTGACTGAACGTATCTAGGTACTGCTCAGCAATGGGATTTTTGAAACTCTTCCAGTGATTCTAATGTGCAGCCAAGTTTGAAACCCATGGCCCTGTGTCTCATTTAATTATCACAGCACCCTCACGAGGCAGACTCTGTCATTATCCCCATCGTGCAAAACTGTTGTGCAAATACCCCTGTTAGAACATTGCATGATCCGAGCATTTGTGAAAGAAAGGGAGATTGTGTCCATAAGTCAGGGTAGAGTTTATCAGCTGTTAGGTTTGCTCAAAGTCTTAGAGGTGAGACTCGTGCAGGTGTAACACAGACGATGCAGGACAGGCAGGGCGAAGGCCTCTACATTCCTGGACCGGAACAGTACGAGCCAAAAAGGGACAAAGAGGAAGACCATGGCGATTCAGCTGAGAAAGGAGAGAAGAGTTAATGCTGACAAACGCTTTGCATTCTCCTGTCATTACAAGCAGCTGCCTGCCCTTTTAATAATTCTTTTGTCTTCTCCAGAAGGACAAAACACATTCTACATAGAGAGACCTCTGTTAGCAGCTGCGGTAGTTGGTTTCAAAGGCAAGAGGGGAAAAGTATGAAAGACAAATTTTAGTGATTTTTTTCCCTTAAATTTGTTGAGCTAATGTGATAAGGAGAGAATATGTATTACTAATGTATTATTAAATCAAGTAGCAGCTGGTTCTCTAAGACAGGGACACCATTAAACAGCACGCCAGTCACCACAGCAGATGTGGCCTCTAGGGGGCTGAGGGTAGGGAAGCTTCTTCAGTTCCGGAGTTGCCCAAGATCTAGCTCTCCCCAATAATTTTTCTTAGATTCCTCCTGCATTCATTTCCCCTTTTGTTTACTGTTAGAATTCTTCTCGTGTGTGTACACTATTTTTGCAACTGAAAAATAACATCCTACCTCTGTCACGTAACAACTACAGTAGATTGCAGAAGTGGACATGACCCTCCATCCCACCCCTTACTTTGTTTTAAGTAACAAAGCCAAGCTTGATGTCGAGTCAGCAAAAATTTATTAAAATGTCACAGGAGGGCTTCCCTGGTGGTGCAGGGGTTGAGAGTCCACCTGCCGATGCAGGGGACACAGGTTCGTGTCCCGGTCCGGGAAGATCCCACACGCCGCGGAGCAACTAAGCCCGTGCGCCACAACTACTAAGCCTGTGCTCTAGAGCCTGCGAGCCACAACCACTGAAGCTCACACGCCACAATTACTGAAGCCCGTGGGCCTAGAGCCCGTGCTCTGCAACAAGAGAAGCCAGCGCAATGAGAAGCCCATGCTCCTCAACGAAGAGTAGCTCCCGCTCGCCGCAACTAGAGAAAGCTGGTGCACAGCAGCAAAACCCAATGCAGCCAAAAATAAATAAATAAAAATAAATCTTAAAAAAAAACATTCTCCTACCTTTAAAAAAAAAAAATAATAATAATAAGTAAAATGCCCTGAGGTGAGAAAGGGGTTGACAGATTTGAAGAGCTGAAAGAAAATGACTGTGACTACAGTTAGCGAGTGAGAGGCAAGTGGCGCAAGATGAGAAGGGAGAGGTGATGGGACCTGATTCTGTAGGGTCCTGGAGGCCACAGAAAGGAATTTGGATTTTTTTTTCTAGGAACAGTGAGCAACGACAGTAGATTTAAAGCAGGGGAGTGGCATGACGTAAAGTGAGTTTTAAGATCACAGATTGTTGCAATGTAGAGAGTAGATTAGATAAGGGGGCAAGGCAGGAGGCGCATTAAGAGGGCATTGTGGTGGTCCAGGCAAGAGAGTGCTGGCTTGGGTGACAGTGGTGGCAATGCCGGTGGAGATCTAAAGTGGGTTCAAGAGCTGTTATGATAGTAGAATCAACCAGACCTGCTGATGGCTTGATGGGTGGCAGGGGGCTGCAGGATGGAAAAGATTGGGTATCAAAGAAGAGAAGCATTGGATACATGAGTCTGTAGCTCAGTACAGGCATCAATATACAGAAGACAATTAACTAATGGGACCAGATGGGGTCACCAAGAAAGAGTATAAAAGAAAAAACAAAAATGGAGGGTCTAGGAACATGCCTTAACAAACACCACCATTTAGAACCGGGGTTGGCAAACTTTTCTATAAAGGGCCACATGGTGATGTTTTAGGCTTTCTGGGCCATGCCATTTCTGTCACAACTTTGCCACCATAGCATGAAAGCCACCATACACCATATGTAAACAAGTGAGCATGGCTGTCTTCCAATGACACTTGAAATTTGAATTTTGGATTACTATTCTCTTTTTGTTTCTTTCTCTTTAATCCATTTAAAAGTGTAAAAATGTATACCTTACTCATAGAGCACTACAATAACAGGCAGTGGACCAATTGGGTCCATAGGCCATAGGCTGCCAACCCCTGATTTAGATCAGAGAGAGAGGAAAGGGCCAACAGGTGAGAGCAGATGCACGGCCTTTGTGGTAGCATGAAGAGACCCACCCCAGCCCGCTCCAAAAGGGGAAACCCAACAGTGATTCAAGGTTACCAGTTGGTAAGACAAAAAACGCCTAGAGCAGCTGCAGAAAACTTTAGTGGTGGCCTGAGAAAGGTTAGTCTCCCTGGATCCTTCCAGGACTAAGGGGGATTGGAAACCTCAAGCCCCGTTGTTCTGATTCTACTGGAATTTTGAATTTTGAGCCAGATGTGATTTCCATGACCAGGGCAATCACCCCCACATCCTTGATTCTTCTTATCCCAGTTGATGGAAAAAAGGACAAAGGAACTGGAATATATAAAATATTGTAAATCTGAGGCATTTTTCAGGAGAATCATAAAAGGAACCACTGAATATCGATGATCAGGATGTTAATGCTATTTAGGCTGTAGTAGGCAGAATTCTAAGATAGCACCTGCTGTGAGCTGAATTGCGTCCTCCCCACCCCCACCAGACTCATACGGTGAAATCCTAACCCCCAGTCAGAATGTGACCTTATTTGGAAATAGGATCATTGCAGATGTTAAGATGAGGTCATGATGGAGTAGTGCGGGCCCCACACCCGATATGACTGGTATCCTTATAAGAGGGGCGAATTTGGATACAGACACACAGAAGGACCAATGATGTGAAGAAGGCACAGAGTGGAGGACGTTTCTACTTGCCAAGGAATGCCAAAGATGACCAGCAAACCACCAGGAGCTAGGGGAGAGGCATGGAAAAGATCCTTCCTCACAGTCCTCAAAAGGAACAAACCCTGCTGACACCTTGATCTTGGACTTCTAACCTTCAGAGCTGCAAGACAATAGAGTCTGTTGTTTAAGCCACCCAGTCTGTGGTACTTGTTAGGGCAGTGCTGGAAAACTAACACAGTGCCCAAGATTCCTGCCCCCAGGTATCCACACTCTGCATAATCCCCTCTCCTTGAGTGTGAGTGGGACTTGTGCATGTGAAGGATATCACTCTTGTCATTATGTTATACGACAGAAGGGATTTTACAGATGTACTTAAGGTCTTTAATCAGATGACTTTGAGTTCATCAAAAGGGAGATTATCCTGAGCCCTTAAAAGGAATTGAGCCCTTCTCTGAGATGTTCAAAGCCTGAGAGTGTGAGTTCCTATAGGAAAAGACAGAGTGTCAAGGGGCTGAGGGTAGCCTCTAGGAACTAAGAGCGCCCTTGGCCAACAGGCAGCAAGGAAACAGGATCCTCAGTCCTTCAACCACAAGGAA
Organism: Tursiops truncatus; assembly: GCF_011762595.2. Taxonomy (NCBI): domain Eukaryota; kingdom Metazoa; phylum Chordata; class Mammalia; order Artiodactyla; family Delphinidae; genus Tursiops; species Tursiops truncatus. Next base: position 47,377,413 of record NC_047039.1, read on the forward strand.
CTACATTCTACCAACAACCCAAATAAGTATAAAAGGGAACACAGAGCTCCAGATGAAAAAGAAACCTGGCTGACACCTGATTTCGGTCTTAGGAGACCCTGAACGGGGAAGCCAGCTACACCATGCCTGGACCTCTGACCTACACAGCTGGGAGATAATAAATAGATGGTGTTGGAGACTGCTAATCTTACACGACTTTGGTTATGCTGCATTAGAAAAGTAACACATGTGCCAAACTATGAGAATAATAAAGTATTTTGAAAGAACCTAAATGCAATAGGGTAAGTGAGGGTTTTTTTTTTATAATGTTAATCATATATAGGAAAAGTAAGAGTAGCAAAGCACTTTAGATTTCCAGAGTGCAATAGGGAAAAGCAAGTTTTCAAATATGCTAAAAGTAATTCTAATTGCCATCCATTGGTGAGGAGAACACAGATGAAAAGAGGCCTTATGAATCTAAGGAAGCATAATGAACCCACCTCCACACTTTTCGGGCTCCAAATACACGTGTGGCTTCATAAAGACTGTTGAGGAGCAGAAGAAGAAAGGAATCTTCTTCTTCCCATTGTTACTCACCCAGAAGCAATTAGTGCCAGGGAACAAAGAAAGCCATGTGCCTTCTTATTCTAAGGCTTGGGAGACTGGAGCCAGGTGGGGGAGGGAGGGACCCTGGGAGAGTCTGCCTCTTGGGAGTAATTTGACAGAAACCAGGTCTTCCATTGACGGTGGGCAACATAAACAGACTCATCCGTGGATTTCTAGGCCCAGCTTCTAAGTAGTCTTCCTGTCCTTCCGTGTCTATTTAATGCTGGACCGAGAGAATTGGGAGAGTTAGAAAACAAAGTAGCATTTATTGAGCACCTACCATACTAGATACTTTCACACTGTAATTTCAGTTAGCCCTCATGGCCATCTGTAGTAATCAGAGTTCTCCAGAGAAACAGAACCAATAGGGTGTGTGTGTGTGTGTGTTTTATAAGGCATTTGCTCATGCAGCTATGGAAGCTTGCAATTCCAAAATCTGCAAGGTGGGCTGGCAGCCTGGAGACCCAGGAGACCTGAAGTTCCAGCTCAACTCCAAAGGCCGTCTGCTTTAGAACCAGGAAAAGCCAAAGGCAGTCTGCTGGAGAATTCTCTCTTGCTCAAGAGAGGCCAGTCTTTTTGTCCCGTTCGGACCTCCAACTGATGGATGAGGCCTACCCACATTGTGGAGGGTAATCTGCTTTACTCAAGGTTTACCAATTTAAATGTTAACCTCATCCAAAGTACCCTCACAGAAACAGCCAGAGTAATGTTTGACCAAATATATACCTGGGCACCCCTTGTCCCAGCAAAGTTGGTATATGATCATCACACCATCTGAAAGGTAGATACTGCCCTCAATTCCTCTAAGCCTCAGTTTCCTCATATGCAAAATAAGTGACATATCCAATGAAGTAGCTGGTTGGAGGTCAGTCTCTCTGACTTCAGTGTTGCAGCTGGGGTGAGTGTCATTAAATCTCACCAGGAGAGAAAGTTCAGTTCTCCCCCGGCTACATTAATAACCCTCAAACTAGTAGTCAGTCAACTAGCAAGAGTTGAGCCCCGTCAGTAAGCTGAGCAATGAGTTGTCAGGAAACTAAAATCTCATCTTGGAGAGAAAATCAAAAGCAGCAAAATTGTGTAGCAGGTCTTATTTTCTCTCCTGTACAGGTGTTCGGGGAGTCGAATTGCTCCCGTGAATCACACCGGAAGTGGGAGGTGGCACAGGGACCAGGACCCATGTCTGTCCCCCTCTCCTGCTGCCAGAAATCTCTCTCTTCTACATTGACCACAGAGAAGATGAAGCACTCAGACAGCAAGATGAGCACATACATCAAATGACTTTGTTTTATGAGGGGGATTGCCTACTGAGGTCCACCTAGGCAAGAGAGTACATACTCCAAAAGCCTCTTCTTTCAGCAGGATGTAGGCAGGAAGGATTCCCTTAGGACAACCAGACAAGGAATACAGCTTCCTGGGTACATTTCCCTGACATCAACACGTGATCTGGTGCCTCTACTGTGTTCCTGAGCCTGAGTTCCACCCCCTCTAGAAGCTGACTTCCTCTCCACCTCCGGCCCCCTATTTGTCCCCAGACCCCCAACCTGGTGCCTGCCTTCTGCTTGGAGGTGGCTGTGTAGCCACTAGTGACACCTAGTGGCCAAGGTGGCGGCAGCAGCCAAAGAACCAGGATTCCGGGTTTTCCCTTCTGGAGGTAAGAGTAATCACGACTGTCCCTTGGGCAAAAGAAGCCCTCAAGAAGAGTATGAGATTTCCCAGGAGGGAGGACCCCTGTGCAAGAGACGAAAGAGAGGTGGGATAAGGGCTCAAAGTCATGTGGTTTGAATATTAAAAGGAACGTGACTTTATTTGCTGCTCTAAGCTGACCACAGTGTACCCATGTTAAAAAGCACAGAAAGACTTTTCTGGTCAAGACTTCCAGGGTCTGACTCCTGTTTGAGCCTCCCTTCCTGTCCCTCCTCTGTCTATCTGCATTGTCCACTGTCCACCGTGCTCGGTAGCCACCGGTCACGTGTGGCTCTTTAAATCAAATTAATCAAAATTAAAAACTCAGTTCTTCATTTGCACCAGCCACATTTCAAATGCTCAATAGCCACATGGGCCTGGTGGCTAACATACCAGACAGTGCAAGGCTATAGGGCATTTCCATCATCGTAGAAAGTTATAATGGAGAAATGCTGGTTCATAAGCTAGGAATTTTTTTGCCCAGGTGTCTTTAAATTTTTTTTCAGTTTTTCTTGGAAAGAAGAAAAAGCAGGAAACTGGATGGGACTACTTGTTATATACTTCATCAACAGGGAAGCAGAGACAGAGAAGGAACTGGCACAAATTTGTCTTGACCTGGGTTTTTTCCAGATGCCACATTACTGTGCGTCTCTCCCAAGAACATGAGCCATGTAGGCATGTGTGTTTTAGGCTCTGTCTGTCACTGGAGGGTAAGACAAGGCATTCTCTCCCTTCTTGCTTTCTCTCCAAGAAAAATAACTTTTCCTGACAAAGGGTGCTTGGTGGAAATGTCTGGGGCCCTCTGATTTGGGATGAGGTAAGGCTCTTTTCGAACACAGACTAGCCAGGTTCTAAGGCAAAAAAGAAGTCCTGGGGAATTCCCTAGTGGTCCAGTGGTTAGGACTTTGCACTTCCACTGCAGGGGGTATGGGTTCGATCCCTGATTGGGGAACTAAGATCCCACATGCCGCGGGCCACGGCCAAAAAAAAAGTCCTGAACCAGTGGCCATTAGACTTGCCACCAATATCTATCTAACCACCCCGTGGGGTCTCCAGGTGACTCTCTCATTCATTCACTCAACCAACATTTACCGAGCACCTAATATGTGCCAGGAACTATTCTAAGCTATGGGAATACAGCCACGAGCTAGACATAAACCTTCCCTGATGGGGCTTACATGGAGAGGGTGACCCACAATATAAATAATGGTGCCACATCTGTATGATGGGTGCAGGTCAGCCATGTAAGATAATAACTACAGCTGTCTCATTTTGAATTCCATAACCCCACCCCTGTTCCACACCAAGTGCTGAGCTCTCTGCTTGCCATAGACTAATGAATCCTCACAGCAGCCATGTTGGGTATCAGGATCGTTATTCTCGCCTTCCATATGTGCAAACACATTCAGAAGTAAATCAAGTTGCTCAAAGTCACCCCACTGGTTCAGGGATATGCCAGCATTCAAACCCTGGCCTCCTTGACTCCACTTGGCAGGAAAAAAGGATATGTGTTCAGGGCTTCCTTGGTGGTGCAGTGGTTAAGAATCCGCCTGCCAATGCAGGCGACCCAGGTTCGATCCCTGGTCCGGGTAGATCCCACATGCCACGAGCAACTAAGCCCCTGTGCCACAACTACTGAGCCTGTGCTCTAGAGCCCACGAGCCACAACTACTGACCTGGTGAGCTACAACTATGGAAGCCTGCATGCTCTAGGGCCCGCGTGCCGCAACTACTGAGCCCAGGTGCTGCAATTACTGAAGCCCGCATGCCTAGAGCAGATGCTCTGCAACAAGAGAAGCCACCACAATGAGAAGCCTATGCACCGCAACGAAGAGTAGCCCCCGCTGACCGCAACTAGAGAAAGTCCACGCGCAGCAACGAAAACCCAACGCAGCCAAAAAACAAATAAATAAAATAAAATAATTTAAAAAATAAAAAGAGCCTGCATAACTTGTGGGAGTTTTAAGACAATTATAGTGAGTCCTGGGATGATCAGCAATCGGGAAGGACTTCACTTGTGCCCTGGTAGCAATACCCTGAAAGGCCACTAGATGGCAGTATTATTCCAGGAGTCTCTCCAGGTCCCTCCCACCCTGATGGCTAAGGTTTTCTTTGTTCACAAGCATCCATCTCTAGCCAGTGTCACCAATAATGCCATTATGCATTTTCTGCCACCCCATGCCCCTAGCCTCACAGTTAGCCACTTTCCCACCACCGGCCTTAACACAAAAATAAACTCTACTGACTTTATTGCCATTTGCTACAATAACGTCTGGTCTCTGCTCGTAAAAGCAGTTGAATCAAATGTTTTAACGAGAAACATAAAACAAGCCAACAAAAACCCAGGTGAGGTTGATCTTTCCCTTTCGTGAGTTAATACTCAGAGGGTCACCAGGCCTGGAGGTGATCAGAGACAGAGGTGCCAACGTGAGATACAGATAACTCTTCAAACTGGGGAAAGGGGCTACCAGCCCCTATAAAGTGGGGCAAGAGGGGGCTGAGCCCCACCCGAGAGAGCCGAGGAGGAAAACCCAAATAGCGTATTTAAAACATTTTTTTTAATTTATGGAAAAATTCAACAGTGCAAAAGGAGACAGAATAGTATCAGACCCAGATAGCATCTTAAGGAGTGGCTGAAACCATAAACCAGGAGAGGCTTGAGAAGAGGTGAATTCCAAATTTGTTCAACTCCTAAGGTGTAAGTTTCCAGCCCCCGGGGTCTGCCCCCTTCTGGCCCCTCATAATGGAAAGTCCTCACACGAGAAGGGCCCTGGGGTTGGTCTCAGAGGGCAGTCGGGAAAGTGGAGCTATGGAGTTGCCAATTTCATCACCAGAAAGGATGTGAGTCCTGGCTTTGTGTCCTGTCACACAGTTCATCATCTGGGTGGCTTCTAGGGACATCTGAATACCCAGAAAATTCTATGTCTGGGCATTTTCCAAGACCCACTGCTTACAGCAGATTATCAAAGACCTCTGTGTCCACCCCTCATCCCCTCACCCTGGCCAGAAAAGAAGTCTAAAAAAAACCACTGCAATGATACTAATACTGCTGAGCCAGCCTTCCTCCTCTGATAGTCCTGTTATTCTTATAAATATGATTGCCGATGAATCCCTTAATTTAAAAAAACAGTCACAGGAGGGACTCGCCTGGTGGTCCAGTGGTTAAGACTCCATGCTCCCAATGCAGGGGGCCCGGGTTCAATCCCTGGTCAGGGAACTAGATCCCTCACGCATGCCGCAACTTAGAAGTCTGCATGCCGCAATGAAGATCCCGCATGCCGCAACTAAGACCCGGCACAACCTAATAAATAAATATTTTTTTTAAAAAATGGTCACAGGAAATTAAGAAAAACACATAGATACAGAATTTTCCTTCTAAACTCATTTACTATATTATATTGTTCCTATGATCTTCCTTCCAGTGACTGGATGAACTACAGCTTAGGTGAGTTGTTTTCTATATTTGAGATTTTATATCCACATGACATAATTATAGAACTTTCAATAAAAATAAACTGCCTGTGGGTACCTCTATACTGGAAATATGTAGGTGTATTCATTTCACAGCTCTGAGAAGAAACCAACAATTAACTACACTAATTTTAAGTATGTTTACTAACAATGATATCCAAATTCATTAATAAGTGAATTTGAACAAATGCACTTTACGATCCATTAAATGTATTTCTCACTGCAGCCGCTGCAGAAATCATTTTGGAAATAAACACAAACATATACGTATTCACAGAAAATACCACTTATAGCTTTAATATCAAACATAGCTATCACAGTCAGTTCAAAAAAAGAGCATAAAGTGCAAAAGCTCCATTTCAAAAGGCCTTGAATTACTCCCAAAGTAATGGAGATGAAATGCTACCACAGCCCGTGGGCCTACCACCCATATACAGCACACCCTACATGAAGGACAGAACAAGGTATATATCTGAAAATACTCTATTTGCTCTGATTACATATTGTGGTTGCAAAATCGCCGTAAATCTGGTTTAACATATAGGGAAAGACACAATTCAAACAATTAGTCCCTTAGAGTAGGGGTCATTAAAAAAAAAAAAAAAAACATCTGTAGGAGAAAGATGTCTATAAAATCCATTGAGAATCCCAACCTGGCCCGAGACTCCTCTTTGACCGGCTGGGTCAGCAGGACCCAGGCAAAGAGCTGGCTATTAAAGGTTCCAAGTTCATTTGGGGAAAAGGAGCTATGAGGGGGGCTCTGGCCAGGCAAGCTTCAGCCCTCACCTGTCCCCCAGAGATGGTTCCATGTCAGCCCCGAGGGATACAGAGCCGGGGAAGGATCACATCCCAGTTTTGGAGCCTTCGGTATGGCAGCAGCTCAGGTAAGCATAATGAACTAGTAAGAAGTTTTTACACACCTGAGAAATCCAATAAATAGAAGACGTGATGGTATTTTTACAAAGCCTGTGCTTGATGACCATCAAGGTTAGTCCCCCAACAGAACAACTCTGATCCACAATTCATGTTGTATAGGCACTCTTCAGAAGGACAGGCACAGAGTTCCCCCAAAAGGTAGCCTATTACCAAACAGGTGTAGATATCTCATCCCCAAACACCTGCAATATACTCACTGAAGTGCTTGTTTTACATTATAATAATAAAGGGGAGAAAATATTTTCTAAAAATCATCAAACATTATAAAACAAGAATCATTAACTTAAGTGATCACTTGGTAAATTAATGTTTTTTAATATTCTAAATCCAGTTCCTGCTGGGTATCTCTCTTAGGCAAATTCTAACCAGAACAAATATCTAATAGCCATGCTGAGGAAACGCCGTGACCTAACTCCTAAATGTCAAATCTCCACTTCCCTGAATTATCAGGGGGGAAAAAAAGGATTCTTGATTTCACATCAATTAATGAAATGAGCTATGCACTTTTTTAAAATCTGAAAACATCAAAACCTGTAGAACCATATATTTAACAGCTATTTTCTATGACTTGTCCGTCTAAGTGCAGAAGCATATCAAAAAGCAGAGTTCAGTTCATTATTTCTTAGGGCCCATTCATGTGAGGCTCGATTAAAAGGGAAGGCTCAGTAGTAAGTCTTAGAATCCAGTGATGAACACTCAAGAGCATAGCTAACTCTCTCGTATATCCCAAAACCTGCTCTTCAGGAAAAATATACAACTGGCATTTATATTCCATTCAAGGTACAAGATCGACTGTCAGCTCTAAAAGACATCAATGGACAACTATATTAGGAAAAAAAAGACAAGAAGGAAATATATCAAAATATATTAACAATGGTTGTCCTTGAGCTATAGAAATACACATTACTTTATTTCTTCTCCATCAACTTTTCTTAATATCCCCATTTTCTTTAAAACGCATGTAGTGCTATGAGCACTATGAATACAAATATAAATATGCATGATGCCATAAACCTAACTTAAAGTAAGATTGGTATATTCCTACTCTTTTTAAAATTTTGTTTATTTTATTTATTTATTTTTGTCTGCGTTGGGTCTTCGTTGCTGCACGTGGGCTTTCTCTAGTTGCAGCGAGCCGGGGCTACTCTTCGATGCGGTGCTCGGGCTTCTCATTGCGGTGGCTTCTCTTGTTGAGGAGCACGGGCTCTAGACGCGCGGGCTTCAGTAGTTGTGGCACACAGGCTCAGTAGCTGTGGCACACAGGCTCAGTAGTTGTGGCACACGGGCTTAGTTGCTCCGCAGCATGTGGGATCTTCCTGGACCAGGGCTCGAACCCGTGTCCCCTGCATTGGCAGGCAGATTCTTAACCACTGCGCCACCAGGGAAGCCCTATTCCTACTCTCTTGATTTACCATCCCACGCTGGCAAGCATAGTGATTTCTGTTCAAAAGCAAAGTCTTGTCTTCCTCAAATATACCCCATTCCACACTTTTTTCTCAGTCTTCATCTCATTAAAACCAATCTCTAGAAGGGCATTCTGTTTTTCATAACAAAAGCATTCTCTCCGAAACTTAACTTAGTCATTTGTCTTGTAGGAGAAGCAGAGAAATAGTCCTGTGAGTTAGTGTACTTACTTCCTTACTTCCAGCAGAATCACATTGTATCCCTATTTCCAAAGGTCACTCAGAACCTTCCGGAAGGGCAATGTCAAAGCCTTGGGGGCTGGAGGTGGTGTTTCCCACGGAACACACCCTTCATTTCACAGGGAGAAATGGTCCCTCCTTAATGGTTGGGACAATGCTCCCATCACTGAGGGGCTTTCAAGACAGAAATTAAACCTCACACACACACAAAACATTTCCTACACCCTCTGCTTCTCCTTATTTACTTTTTCCCACTAAAAGAGCTGGGCTTAGAATACAACAAACTCCCTACCTGGAGCATTTTTATATTGCAGGATGGAGGAGATGAGAATCCGTGCCTGGTGGGTCAATCTGGATGGTCTGACGTTTCCCTTTAAAGAAAATTCTAGACTTGAAACCCAAAAGACTTAAGAGCAGTTTTTCCAATTCTGTTCCACAAGCCACCTAGGTCTCAAATGGGTACATTAAAGATTCCGAGTATCTAATTCAAATACCGTTTTTTAAACTATAATAAAGCAACATGTACACTCATTCAATACCAAATTTTTCTACCTTGGAAACGACCAATTTGTTAATTTCCATTTTCACTGTCTTTTATATTATTCACGAAGTGCTGTAAGTTCAACCTCGAAATAAATTTAAGCTAATAAAATACAAATTATTTCACATATTAGGTCTCCATAAAGATTTCTTACTGCAAACAGGGTTCTGCTGCTAAAATAATTTGAAAACCACAGAAGTAGAATAAAGTCACTCATTTCTAAAGTCTAAATTCAGTTGCTTCTTGGACTTTTCGCCTGCAATTCTGTGCAAACTTTAACCAGAGTACGACTTCCCGGACAAGCCAAAAACTGCTACTGCCCAACTCTTAAATACTTAGGACAGTGACATGATTCCCATCCACACAAGAAGGACACATCTGTTCTGCCCTCTCCCGTGATGGAATGTTGCAAAGCAAGAGATGCCTGAGTTAGAATGAGTATCCCTGAGGTCACGAATTCCCACCTCGCACCTTGAAGACATATGCGGAGTCTCCCATTCAGCCCAGTGAAGAGGACAGCAGTTGCAGCCAGTGTCACTTTAGGTGAGAACTCAGAAGGCAAGAGATTTGCCCTGCTGCACCCAAAGCAGCCAGTGTGTAGTTAAGGCCAGCACTTAAGAAAAGCACGTGGTCAAACGCCGGCGCGGAGAAACCATAGGAAGCACCTCATACTGTGAGGATACCGAGTGTAATTCCCACAGTAAATATCAAAGACAGAAGCGGCAAGATTCTTGAGGATAATTTCCGGAATAGGACAGCATACAGGAGGCTTCCAATGAGAACAACTTCTAAAATTTCATGTTTGCTCCAGTTTGAACCAGGACCCCTACCACGATTGTCACAGGCCGTTGGCAATGTCACAGAGGTCAAGCAGTAAAGGGGTGGGTCTCTGCATGGAACGCTCACACCACTCACACCGTAGCTAGTCTTCTCTTTGTGTGTTGGAGCGTACTGGGCTGAGGGGCGGGGACCGTGTCAGCATTTAAAACTTGCGCTTATCTTCAAGAACGGCGCAAAGTGGAGTGTCATTTTTGGCATACACGGAGGGTTTTTCTTGTTAGCTTCACCCTGATCTGAAGTCAAGTTCCCATCTCTCAGAAGAGGTAGCAGGAAAAGGATGCACACATGTATGTAAACCCTGGGTTACGGAGAGATGCAAGGGGGGAAACCAGCCTCCTTAGCCGCGAGCCCTGTGTGTGTTCCATTTGTTTGCTTTCGTTTCAGGACAGTTTCCCCAAATGAAAATCTCTGGCCTCTTCCATCATACAGTCAGAGGGTCTTGTCGGGCGCAGGATTTGTCTGTCAAGGGAGGCTCCGCTCCGAGAGCACATGGGAACGGTGGGATCTGGAGCAAACCCTCACCAGGAAGCGAGGCGTGTGCAGCGCTGGGTCCCCCACGGGACGGCTCTGCCATCACCATAAAGGACGCAGCCCAATGAGCACTGCAGCTGGAGGTGACACTGAGAAGACACACCTAGTGCCCCTCGGCCCTCTACTTCCCATCTTTGGGAAAGGGGAAGACACCCGCTGCTCCCCAGGCACCGTGGAGTCCTGGCGGTCCACAGACACACTAGTTAGAACCCAAGGGCACTGAATTTTTAAAAGACAGACCCCACCCCCGACTCTGCGAACCCCGCTGGCTGTCTCTGCTGGGAGATGAAGTTTAGGTGCGTGAGAGAAGATAAGCAGAGAGGCCAGCCACTGCCTCGCCATCACGTGATCTTGACGGGTGATTTCTTGTTGGCGCACAGAAGGGACACGTAGGGGACACCGATGAAGGCCCATCTCTCGCTGGGCCAAAACTTGATGACGGGGCCTTGCTCGGGTATCTCGGAGGCAGCATCAAAGTAGGCGAAGCACACGCAGCCCAGGTAGGCGGCCAGGCAGATGAGGATGTGCCTGCGATGGAGACGTGGCGGCGTGAGAACTGAGAGAACCCGACGCAAGTGAGACTGTGCTGGGTTTAGCCCGTTCCTCCCTCCGGCTAACCTGCCTCTCCTGGATGCAAAGACAGGCAGGGGCCTCCTTTAATTAAGAAGGCCCAACAATCCCTGGAATAGCAGAAGAATGGTAACTCCTGAGCCAACAAAGCCTCTTTTGGAATGTTCTAAAACATTCCAGCTTGATAACAGGAAAAACCTGCAAATGCCTTTGGGGCTCAGCCGACCGAGGCCCCAGGATTTAAAACAGAGGCACTAATATGATATCACTTATATGCAGAATCTTAAACAAACAAACAAAAAGAACTTATTCACAAAACAGAAACAGACTCACAGACTTAGAGAACGGAACATTTGGTTCCCAGGGAGGAAGAAGTGGGGGAAGGACAGACTGGGAGTTGGGATTGACATGTAAATAAACTGATGAATGAATTAAACTAAAAAAACAAAATAAATAAAACAGAGGCACTAAGGAAATAACCGATGAGCATGTGGAACTAGTGCCCCCACCCTTCTAGCTTTAATAATCGGCTGTACACATCTGACGCCCTTCATCAGGAATAATTTTATACTGATTCACCTGCTTTTGCACTTTAGTAAGGGAACTCTTTTTTATTACTATTATTAAATTCACTGTGCCTGTAAAAAGTTTTCATATTGATCTTTATCATGCAAGGGACCATTTAAAGGCATGTAATCCTACTTTTGTACCTTATGCTGAAACTTAACTCGATGAATTAAAGACTTAAAATACATTTAAAGACAATTAAAGAAAATATTTTTATAAACTTTGGTGGGGGAAGCCTTTCTTAGAATGACACAAAGTTCAGAAACCCTAAAGGGAATGGCGGTGAGAGCCACATGCAATGCACGTCTCTACATTTAAAAACGCATGGAATAAAGATGGCTGTAAGAGTACTACCAGTTTGCTTAGTTGAGAACAGTGTCATTTAAGGGATGTCACAGTCACACTGTAATGCATACAGAAGGGAGAGGAAAAAAAAAAAAACCTAAAGGAAAAGACTGACAGATGTGAGAACATGAAAATTTTAAACCAGTATGACACAAAATATAATTAACATACTGAAAGGTAAATGGGAAACTGGGGGTAAATATTTGCACCATGTGACAAAGAATTAAAAATCCCTATCTTACAAAGAATCAAAAGACTAATCATCTCATAGGGTGTCTGGGATTAGCTTTAAATAATCCGGGTGTGGGTGGGTAGTGGGTGAAGGTGGCATGAATGAGATTGGCCTCACGTAGATACTACTGAAGCTAAGTGTTGCCTACCTGGGGGTCCCATGTATTATTCTCTGTACTTTTGAAAATGTTGCAAGTGTGCCCAATAAATGGCCTATAGGTAGTAAACAGTAATGACTGTCTCCTATGTGTCAGGCACTAGGTGCTGGATATAAACTTTTAAAAATGGAAACACTCCACAGGGATGATAAAGAAACTTAAAAGGCACATTTCAAAAGAGGAAAGATATAGTAATTTTACATTTGAAAAGATGCCCAACAAAATACTAATTTTTTAAAAAGACATGAAAATAAAATCTTTTCAGGTTAACAAAGACTTTTTTTTAAAGTTACTAATATCCAGTATATGTGAAAGTGTATCTTACAGATACACTTTTACTATCTTACAGATTTTAGTAAAAAGTGTTAGTTGATATAGTATCTCTGGATTTGGCAACATATTATAATTTAACCTAAGGACACAATTCAGGCATATGAACAAATACAGATGTTCATTACCGATTATTTGTAAAAGCGGAAAGTTAGAAATAACCTAAGTATCCATTAATAGAGAGGTTGGTAAATGAATTATAAAGCATCCATATTGTGAGGTATTAACTGGACACAAAAACTGCTGAAGATAATATAAACGCACTGGTAAGGAAAGCTGTCTATGATCTAATATGTAGTTTAAACAACAAAAGAAGGACCAATATGCATCATGTATAGAATGATGTTATTTTTGCTTTTAAAAGGAGAATTAGAGAACTATGTATATAAAGCACCTGGAAGGATGCACTTCAGGCTGTTAACAATTGTTCTCTCTCTTTGGTGGACAGAATTATGAAAGTCTCTCTTTCTATACTTACCTATTGTTTAAATTTGTTATAATAAATAAATATGTCACTTTACAACTGGATGAAAAAATGGTTCAACTTTGTTTTTGTTTTTATTTTGAGGCCACACCACACAGCACGTGCGATCTTAGTTCCCTGACCAGGGATCAAACCTGCGCCCCCTGCAGTGGACGCACAGAGTCTTAACCACTGGACCACAGGGGAAGTCTCAGAAAATGGTTCAACTTTGGGGGAAAAAAAAAAAAAACAACCTCAGAAAGTACACCAAATTTAGAAACAAATTAAGTTGGAATCCAAGTTATTACAGTCGACTTTTTGAATTTTACTTAAATCACTGTATGATAAGGGAGCTTGGATCGATTAAAAACGTATCTTCAGTGAGATCCCATTTACACAGGTGGATACATTTATCAAAATTTACCAGACTACACAGTTAAAACCTGTGCATCTGATCATTCCCAGGAAGAAAACCACTGGATTTCCTCCCCAGCTTTCTGAGTACGGGATTCTGCGTGCTGTTCTGTAGCTTTCTTTTTCTTAAGTGTATCCTGAGCCTTCTAAGCTGTAGATGCTCCAATTCCCCATTACTGAGCTCCTAGACTGGTTTGTTGTCACCAGGTGGGTGACCCTGAACAAAGCCAAAGACACTGTCCCTAGGTGACCTGTGAGGCCCAGGCTGGTCACTCAGGCTCAAAAGGCGTGCTTGGTTCCTATTCAGGACCGTCCTATCCCCACATCACATCTGTCCCAAGCCTTCACCACCTTCCCCCACCCTGGAGATCTAGCTAGAGCTCAGGTTACGGATTCAAGTTCCGAGCTCCTTTCTGCTTTAATAATGGAACTAGAGGTGAGAGACCACAGACGTGAAGCACAGACAATTAGGTCTGTTTGTTCCGGCTAAGCCTGCTCCCTGGAGCTGTTTCTGCTTTTTCTATCGCTTCTGAAATGTCTGACAGTCTACTTGAGGAGAGGAGGCACCCAGGCTCAGCTCTGTCCCCTGTGTACATCTGCGCTCCGCGCAGGGAGAACGGAGTGACAGCGAGGGTAGACCCTGCCTGGTGACCACCCACCCCACCACGAGCGGGGCTCACCACACGCAGTGCAGGTAGGGAAAGTGGAAGGACGACAGCAGCTCACAGAAGGCCCGGTCACTGATCCAGCAGAAGAGGGCGAGGGTCCACCAGAGGCCCGAGAAGAGACCCAGCTTAAAAACACGCACGTTGTCACACCTGCCCGGGGATGCAGAGAACAGCTTGTGTCAGTCCTGGCTCCTGTTACCTTGCTGGCCACTTCTTCTCTGCTTCCTCTTGCCTCCCTGGCCCCTTGGCACCGGGGTTCCCACCCAACGCCCCGTCACACGCGCTCACGGATGTAAACACCGTATGTACCCTGATGGCTCAAAAAGCCACACTCCTCACCGAGGCCTCTCCTTGACTCCAGACTTAACAAACCACATGTCACATTCTTGACATGTCCACCCGGTGCCCAGTGTTGATCTAAAGTTTACACGTCCACAACGTACTCCTAAATCCTTCCTTCTGCCCAATGCCCGTCCTTCTCCCAGCCCTCTCAGGAAGAGGTCACTCTGTGCTTTCAGGACCTCAGGCCAAGAATTGTGGAGTCCTTGTTCTCTTTCTCACCCACCCCACATCCAATCCATCAGCCCCTCAATATATATGCAAAATCTGACCTCTTTCCATCACGTCCACCTGGGTCCAAGCCACCATCATCTCCTGCCTGAGTTACAGCCACTGCCTCCATCCAACCCCGCTCCTACAGTCACCTCTCAACACCCTGCCCAAAAGCCTCCGACTGCTTCCCTTCTCCCAGAGGGCAAGCCAAAGTGCTCACGGAGGCCACGAGGCCCCAGTGTGCTGGCTTCTCCTCTGTGCTCCACCCCCGTCCTCCATACTCTGCCCCTCACTGCCTCTGCTCATCAAACCCCCCAGGGACCTCTGCCATTCCTCCAAAATCCTGGGCACATTCCCCCAGGCCTTAGCACTTGCCGTTCCTGCCACCTGGAATGCTGTTCCCAGATATACACGCGGCTCGCCACCTCCAAGTCTTCGCTCAGATGTCACTCAGTGAGCCCTCTGCTGAGCACTGTTCCTAACAATCGCACCACCTGTTTCTACCCCCTAAGTGACCCTCGCGATCACCTTCCTCCCTCCTCTAGTTCTCTCTGTAGCGACTACAGCCCCGCTGACATCCTCCGTGTTTTCCTTATATATTTAAGACCTATCTCCTACCAGCAGGTAAGCTGCTCACTGCTGCACCTCCAGCCCCTGGGACAGCGCCAGGCACATAGGAGACTCACAGCACTCCTGAACGTACGCTGGAACAAAAGGGTTTCTGAAATAAACCCCAACAGCTCAAAGGAAATTTCAGCTGCCGTTCTCTTTCCTTGTCACCAAATGGCTCGCGAAGTGGGTGACTTCTATTCCTAGGGAGAAATGCCCAGAGGGTCCTCCGAACCCTCCCTCAGGGTCTCTTTCCCTTAAAGGACTGCTCCCCGGTCAGTCAAGCTCGCTCACTCTCAGGGTCAGCACTGGTTCATATTTGTTGAACGAGTAGACGGTGTCAGAAGCCTGACTTGCTGAGACCTTTCCCAGCTGCCTGACAGAAACATGAGTAAAAGTGGCAGTGAAAACGGGATGGACAGCAGGCTCAGAGAGACCCGCTCAAAAAACAAACTGAGAAACCCTGTCGGTAGGAGGGCTAAATGCACCACCTGAAAAAATTTTTGAAAGAATTAATAGAGCCCATGACGTAAGCAGTGAGTACTTTCTAGTTTAGTGACGAAAACAGAGATGAACAATTTCCATTTTCCCTCTTCTCTTCAGCACACTCTCCTCTGAATGGCTCACCCTTGGACCCGCGGCCCCTCTCCCAGAGCCCTGTCCCCTCACTCCGCCCATTTTTCTCCACCCTGCAGGTCTCAGCTTCAAGGGCACTTTCTCAAATAGACTTTCTCTGACAGCCCAAGTACCATCGAACTCCCCCATCACATTCTCTCCTGGGGCCCTGCCATCTTCCCTCATAACATGCATCACAAGCTGAGAGTGTGTATTTGTTTAAGTGTTTGTTAATACCTAGTATCCGCCTAGACTGTAAGACCAGTGAGCGCAGGAACTAGGCCTACTCTTTTACTAATGTATATCCAGCATCTAGCAACAGTGCCTGGTCCAGAATAAGCACACTTAAAAAGAAGCCTTGCTCCATGAACAGATAAAACTGTCCTTCACTTCTTTATTTTAACTGCCTCCTAGTGATCTGATCAGAACATTTTTTTAGATTAAAAAAACAAAACAGTGACAATATTGATTGGGTACCAAATTCTCAGAATCCACACCAGGCACTGTACAAGGCAAAATAAGCAGGCCTGGGCTTCCCTGGCGGTGCAGTGGTTAAGAATCTGCCTGCCAATGCAGGAGACATGGGTTCGAGCCTGGGTCTGGGAAGATCCCACATGCCGCGGAGCAACTAAGCTCGTGTGCCCCAACTACTGAGCCTGCGCTCGAGGGCCCATGAGCCACAACTACTGAGCCCACGTACCACAACTACTGAAGCCCGCACGCCTAGAGCCCGTGCTGTGCAGCAAGAGAAGCCACCACAATGAGAAGCCCGCGCACCACAGCGAAGCTCGCGGCAACCAGAGAAAAGCCTGCATGCAGCCACGAAGACCCAACGCAGCCAAAAGTAAAATAAAAATTTATAAAAAAAAATAATAATAAACAGGCCTCTTGCCATGTTAAAAGGTAAAATGAAAACTAACAAAAACAAGCATCAACAAATATGTAGACAGTAAGCCTGGTATAACAGGAACTATGTAAGCTCAATTTAACTAAACCTAGGCTTCCTATCTGGCTTAAGGGCCACACCAGCACAGAGAGCTGCAGATGCAGTGTACGTGGCAAGAGAGGCTGAAAGGCAGGTGGTCACGGAAGAGGCGGGGCGGGGCTGACACTTGTGAAGCAGGGAGGAAAAACAAAGTCCTGCAGAGTCAGGAACTCAGGGCACCTGGTACTGACCCTTTCTCTGCTTCTAGAGACACAGGTCCTGCTGTACACCACTAACAAGGTCTACGTGAACTTGAGGCTTGCCCAAACCTGCGCTTCGTCAGGTTTTATCCCCACTTTTCAGGGCTTATAACACAATGTCAATGTAAGGTTAAACGGGAAAAGCAGGACACAAGTCATATATATACACACATATGTATCAGGACCCTATTTTACGATAGAAAAACTGAGAGGACGGCTGTCGTTTCTTCTCTTCTTGACCCTCTGTTGTGCTCTCAAGGTTTTCCTTAACAATAAATTCACTCCTATAATCAGAAAAAGTCTATTTCAAAATATTCTCAACACAGCTGAGTCACTTGGTGATGTGACAACACAAATGCCAGTCACTGTCAGGTCATGACCCCCAGACATAAGAACATTTTGTTTCCTCCTGGTCTGAGAGAAGGTTTAATAAGGACAATGAATGTATGAAAAGACTAGAAACAAGCTCTAGGAATGAGGCTAATGAGAAATGGAAAGCTAAAAAACAGCCCCTCCCCTATCTGTTCTGAGCAGAGGGAGGTGGGATGAGGAACATTTAGCTGAGACATGACAGATCATTGCTGATGACAAGCAGGGAACACTCTGGAAGGACATGACAAGAGCGACAGGGTATCTTCTTGCTGGGGATGTTATCAAAGCAGGCCAACAAGCATCTTCTCTTTCCTCTCCGGGACTTGAGTGGGAAGTGTGACACAGCAGTGTACAGGGTCCTCGTCCCTGCCCACGTGGAGTTACGTCAAGCAGAGGAGACAGACATTGAGCAAAACAACAGCACGAATACTTTTTAAATTACAACCAAGACGGGGGCCATAAAGGAGAAGTATGGGATGCTCTGAGAGCATATAAATGGTTGAGCCCAAACCTGAAGGATGAGCAGAAATGAACCAAGCAAGAGGGTCAGAAAGAAGGGACAGCATGCACCCAGACCTGGAGCCGGGAGGAGCCAGGCCCCCTTGGGGACACGGAAGGTCAGAATGGCTGGAGGACAGAATGTAAGGGGAGCTTTGTGGGGGAGAGATCCACAGGCAGGGACCACGTGGAGGATTTTGAACTTTAACCTAATTGTGATGCCAACCAATAGAAAAATAATGATGATCAGATGAGATGACTGGAGAAGGAAGAGGAAGCCAGACCTCCGGCTTGAGCAAATGGGTAAATGGTGCTCTAATTTACTGAGGCTGGAAATATTAAGAGAGCCAGAACTGGAAAGGGAGATCAGGAATCTGGGTTTGGATAAGTTGGATTTGAGATGCCTGTGACACGTGGAGTTGGAGAGGTCAGGCAGGCAGCTAGATACACAGTGGTGGAGTAGAAGGAAGGACTGGGTTAGAGCCATTTGCATACATACAGGAATTAAAGCCATGGAGTAGACGAGAGGTTGTAGGGGGAAATATAGTGGGAGAAAAGCAGAGAGGTGAGGGTGTACCTTATGGGGTCCCTACATGGACAGGTGCATAGAAAAGAAGGAGCTTACAAGAGGGGCTTGAGAGGACCTGCCGCAGAGTTGGTAGAAACTCAGGAGGGCGTGGTGTCATAGGAATCACGGGAAAGAATGTTCCAAGGATGAGGGGGTGAATTGTGCAGAGAGCTGAGATTCAGGAGGACAGAAAAATGACCATTGGATGCACAACCAAGAGGGTTTGGGTATTGAAGTGGGGACAGAAGCCAGATTGGAGTGGCCTGAAGACTAAATAAGAGGTGATGGATGGAGACAATTTTATTTATTTATTTGTGTGTGTGTGTGTGTGTGTGTGTGTGTGTGTGTGTGGCCACGCCACACGGCTTACAGGATCTTAGTTCCTCCACCAGGGATTGAACCCGGGCCACAGCCGTGAAAGCTCCGAGTGCTAACCACTGGACCGGCCAGGGAATTCCCTGGAGACAACTTTTAAATAAGGGTGGCTGTGACAGACAGGAGAGAGAAAGGGTGAGGGCTGGAGACAGATGTGACTGAGTCCAGGTTTGGGTGTTAGAGAAGATGGGGGAGATTCAAATACGGCTGCAGGCTAATGGGATGGATCCTTTGGAGAGGGAGGGATGACACAGTAGACAACTTACGGGGGTAAACTAAGCATGGGAGAAGAGGGAATTATCAAGGGGCAGAAAGGCTGACCCTAGGTGGAAGCGGGGATGCTTCCCATGATACGGCAATTTGCTAATGTCGTGATGAAGACCAATTAGCAGCAGTGAGGACTAGCTTTTTAGGGGCCAAGATTTTAAGTATGGAACAGAAATTATTTCCTCTGTAGTTACTTGCAAAGGTTGGAATATTAAAGAAAGATATGTTTCCCTGCTTAAAGATCACAGTTGTGAAGCAGAATTTAAACCTTAAAAGCATCTGCCCTAACCACTTGTCTTTCATTTGCTCTTGTTTAGGTAATATGAATTTAAAAGTTGCCCTTTCCTTAGCTATTTTTTAACAAAATTATAGACTAAAACAGATGATTAGACTCAGGAGTTAAAGTGACAACAAGATTGCAATGAATTCTCAAGAAACATAGCTAAGTGCAGAACATTCGATTGACTTCAAGCCTAACAGCAGGCAGCATCACTGGACTGACTGCTACAAATCCATCCAGATGTCTTATAGGCAATTTATCGGGTTGGCCAAAAAGTGCCTTCAGTTTTTAAGTAAAAATAAAAGACACATTCTTCATTTTCACCCAGAACTTTATTGAACGTATTCACCCTTTTGTTCCACTACCTTCTGCCATTTTTCAGGCAACTTCATAATTCCACTTTCGCAAAATGTTTTATCTTTTTGAGCACCTGTTCCAGGTGCCTTTTACAGTCTTCCAGGGAATTGAAATTTTTTCCAGTAAGAGAATTTTGTAAAGACCAAAATAAATGGAAATCTAAATAGACGTTTCTCCAAAGAAAACATACAGATGGCCAAAAAGCACATGAAAAGATGCTCAACATCACTAATTATCAAAAAAAAAAATGCAAATCAGAACTACAGTGAGGTATCACCTGACAGCAGTCAGAATGGCCATCATCAAAAAGTCTACAAACAATAAATGCTGGAGAGGGTGTGGAGAAAAGGGAACACTCTTGCACTCTTGGTGGGAATGTAAATTGATACAGGCACTATGGAGAACAGTATGGAGGTTCCTCACAAAACTAAAAATAGAACTACCATATGACCCAGCAATCCCACTACTGGGCATATACCCTGAGAAAACCATAATTCAAAAAGAATCATGTACCACAATGTTCACTGCAGCTCTATTTACAATAGCCAGGGCGTGGAAGCAACCTAAGTGTCCATCGACAGATGATTGGATAAAGAAGATGTGGCACATATATACAATGGAATATTACTCAGCCAAAACTTTTAATCTTTTTGAGCAAAGAAGTGTTCCAGATGCCTTTTACAGTCTTCCAGGGAAATGAAAATTCTTGTTAGGAGAAGTTTGCGAAGACCGAAATAAATGGAAATCCGAAGGTGCAACGTCTGGTGAATACGATGGATGAATCAGAACTTCCCAGCCAAGCTGTAACAGTTTTTGCCTGGTCATCAAAGAAACATGCGGTCTTGCGTTATCCTGATGGAAGATTATGCGTTTTCTGTTGATTAATTCCGGATGCTTTTCGCCGAGCGCTGCTTTCAGTTGGTCTAACTGGGAGCAGTATCTGTTGGAATTAATCGTTTGGTTTTCCAGAAGGAGCTCATAATACGGGACTCCCTTCCAATCCCACCATATACACAACATCACCTTCTTTGGATGAAGGTGTGGTTGGTCGTGGTTCATTTCGCTTGCCCCACGATCTCTCCCATTCCACATTATTGTACAGCATCCACTGTTCATTGCCCGTCACGATTTGATTTAAAAATGGAAGGTTTTCATTACATTTAAGCAGAGAATAGCATGCAGAAATACGGTCAAGAAGGTTTTTCTCGCTTAACTTACGTGGAACCCAAACATCAAAGCCATGAACGTAACCAAGCTGGTGCAAATGATTTTCAACGCTTGATTTGGATATTTTGAGTATGTCGGCTGTCTCCCTCATGGTATAACGTTGACTGTTCTCCATTAACGTCTCGATTTGATCACTATCAACTTCACCTGGTGTACCCGACCAGGGAGCATCATCCAGTGAGAAATCTCCAGAACGAAACTTCACAAACCCTTTTGACATGTTCGATCAGTCACAGCACCTTCTCCATACACTGCACAAATCTTTTCTTGCATTTTGGTTGCATTTTTACCTTTCTTGAAATAATAAAGCATAGTCAGCCAAAAATGTTGCTTTTTTTCCTCCATCTTCAATATTAAAATGGCCACAAAAATTCACCAATTTTAATAAGTCCTTTTTTAAATTTCTTTTTGGCTGCATTGGGTCTTGGCTGCTGTGCACAGGCTTTCTCTAGTTACGGCGTGCGGGGACTACTCTTCGTTGCGGTGCGCGGGCTTCTCATTGCGGTGGCTTCTCTTGTTGCAGAACACGGGATCTAGGCGCACGGGCTTCAGTAGTTGTGGTTCACAGGCTCTAGAGCGCAGGCTCAGCAGTTGTGGCACACAGCCTCAGTAGTTGTGGCGCACGGGCTTAGCTGCTCCGCAGCATGTGGGATCTTCCCGGACCAGGGCTCAAACCTGCATCCTCCGCATTGGCAGGTGGATTCTTAACCACTGCGCCACCAGGGAAGTCCCGATAAGTGGTTTTTTTAAATGCACGCTAATATGACAGCTGTCACATACGATCTAACAAAATTGTTTTGAATGAAGTTAAAGACAACTAAGTACTACTAGAGCCATCTTATGGAAAAAAACGAATGAAACTTTCGGCCAACCCAATAATTGTTTTCCAAAGAGTTTTAAGATCTGTTAGTGTTCTGGAGTTTTAAGATGTGTTAGTGTTCTGAAATGGGTCTCTTACTTCCCAGGTCTGTGAAGGCTACTCAAAGCCGACAAGACAAAACAAGACAAGACAGGGCAGAGTCCTTCCACTGCCAGCCAGCAAGTTTAAATACCTCTTCAACCACCTCTGTCCCTACCTGGTATTGCTAATAATCAAAACAACATACAGAGACAAAGCATTGGCAGGAAATATATACATGTCTCCACTCAAAACAAAGACTGAGAGAAAGCTTATAACACATTACACAGAGAAACTCTCACTAAGGTAGATAAATGTAAGACTTCAATTAAGAGCATCTATGTCCATGACCAAGAGTCATGAATTAAAATGGATGTCTACAAGTGAGTGCAGAGAAAAAGAAGCATTTTCAAAGAGTATTACAATAAGGGCAGTGGCTGAGTTGTGTTTTAATTGGGGCTGAATAAGACAGTCATAAACGCACAAGAGCTAAACTAAAATGTTTCTGGATATCAACCTGAACTCTGCACATACAACTTCCCACAAGAAAATGCTTATGCAAACAGCAAAGGCTTTACCTGATAGACTGTAAGAAACTAGGCCTCAGAGAAAGGAGCAGTGCTGCTTTGTATATAGACATTCATTTCTTTTTCCTTCTGTATGTAAATGCAATAGCCTCTCTAGGACTTTGCTTTCCTCCTTATTCGTGTCACATGAGCACATCTATTCTCCTTTCTACAGAATTACCTCTAGGCAGCTTGGTCTAGGCACTCACCAGGTCCTTGAGATGTTTCCTCCTAAGCTAGTTTCGAACCATTGGGATGCATTGCATACACTGCTCCCCTCTTTCTGAAAATGAGATCATTAACATTTTGAACCAAACCAGGCAACTTGATGCTAATCCAAAAGTCAGGAACTACTCTTTGTGAGGGGTATCTCCTCTTCCACATTCAAGGGCAGTAAAAGAACCAGGAGCTGGTTTGCTCCTACCCCAGGGACAGCCTCAGGGCCAGGCAGGAAGACCTGCACCCACCTCCTTAGCTCAGCAACGAGCAGCGCCGTGCAAGGAACCCCCAGGGTCATCAGAGAGATGTTGTTGATGGCAGGCTTGACAAACGCCAGGCACGTTGTAACTGCAGACAGGACGCAGACCACCGCCTTGAACCTGCCCCTGCATGGGTGAAAGCAAACCAAATCCATTAGCAAAGGAGGTCGTGTTGGTTTGTTGAATGCTGGCAAAGTACGGGCACTGCTGATGGGAGTGCAAGCTCAAAGACATTCCACACTGAGTACCAGGAACGTAAAAAACCATTCTCGTGCACTGGCTCAGTGATTCTAGGAATTTATCCTCAGGAAACAGTAAGAAATTTTCAAAATATTTAGCCATGAAAATGGTAAAATTAAAATCAACCTAAATCCCTAAGGGTGAGATATGAATACTTGATTTTTTTTTAGCGGCATTTCTCTGTATGTTTTTTTCAGATGTTTTACAGCATGATTGGGCAAACTCTCTCTGTAAAGGGTCAGATAGTAAATATTTTAGGTTTTGCAGGTCACAAGGTCTCTGCCTCAGCTACTCAACTCTGCCACTGTGGACAGCAAGTAAGCAAATGGGCATGGCTATGCACCAATAAAACTTGATTTGCAAAAACAGGCAAGGGGCCCATCTGGCCGAAGAACATAGTCTGCCAACCCCTGTTCTACAAGGTGAACATGTATGACCTTTATCAGAAAAACAGAGACCATTTACAAACCATAAAACTTCCTAGATTAAAAGAAAAAAATGCGCTATGTGTCTAGCACACAAAAGTCTAAAATTCTAGCGTCTATATTTACTGACAATCCAGTCTAGTATGCATTGGAATTTTGTGTTAGGTTTTCGACATGACAAATCTTAGAAAAATAATGCATACCATCCTTACACCCTTCAGTGAAGGTGCTTTCGGTAGCAAGATCTAGAAGTGGCGACGTGACCCTGGACATGCTCCTTCTTCCCTCCCTGGGACTCCGTTTCCTTATCTACAAATTTCCTGTCTAGTCTGGACTAGATCATCTCAAAGGCCATAGCCATGACTGAAATTTAGGGGCACATGATTTTCCTGAAGTTTCTGTTATTCCTCATTAGCACAATTTACTTTGGCCAAGAGCCCTGGAAAGGGTCACAGTTAGGAAGCTAATCTGCATGAAATTCCATTATAAGGAAATCAAAGTGCTTTGAAACCTTCAAAATACAAATGGATCAGGGCTTCCCTGGTGGCGCAGTGGTTGAGAGTCTGCCTGCCGATGCAGGGGATGCGGGTTCATGCCCCGGTCCGGGAAGATCCCACATGCCGCGGAGCGGCTGGGCCCGTGAGCCATGGCCGCTGAGGCTGCGCATCCGGAGCCTGTGCTCCGCAGCGGGAAGGGCCGCAATGGTGAGAGGCCCACGTACCAGAAAACAAAACAAACAAACAAAAAAACAAATGGATCTCTTAAAGAGGAACACCACTTATCATCAAGGCACAGGAAATCATTGATCAAGCTGCCAACATTCTGACTGGAATGAACAGGAATTGTAGCCCTGAACTCCGACCAGAGGGAAAATATATGTATATGGGAAAGGATCCAGGCAGCAAATCCTCAGGAGAACCGTGTTCTTTTCCTGGCCTTGCCGGCATCCTTCAGCTACCGGATAAAAGTCTGCGACTCAGCCTGAGGACGGCAGCGTGACAGGCCCCAGCCCTGAGCATGCGCAGGGCCCTTGGGGACCCACGGTAACTCTGTTACCGGGTTTGAGGTTCTGTGACACGTCAAGGCTTTTTTGCCTTTTAGGCTGCATAAACACATAATCAGATACTTCCAAATTGCATCATCTCTCTGTAGCCAATGGTTTAGGACTCAGGCACAGGACACGGAGGGCAACGTGAGACCCACTATGTTCACATTCTGCCTCCATCACTTAGCAGTGCTGGGGTCTTTGGCAAGTCACTAAAACTCCCCAGGCTTCAGGTGTTCCGTATGGAAATCAAGACACTGGCCCCATGGTGTTCATACAAGCATTAAAGCACTCCACACAGAGCCTGGTACATGGTGTGTGCTAATAAAATCCATTATTTCTGTTATCATGACCATCCTTTGAGAAGAAATGTTATTTTACATAACATCATTGTTGATAATATCACACGCAGGGAAAAGCTGACTGAGCTGGTGCTGCAATCAGCAAAGGCTCTATATAGTTCTGCCGAAGAGTTCAAAGGCAACAAGCTTGACGAAGCACGCTTTTTCTAAGGGGAACGTGGGCAGACACTTCCCTACCACTCCCCAGAGGGTGTGGAGGAATGCACTTCTGGAAGGCAGCTTAACCAATGAGGACATCGTGTGAATGCACGATTCTGCAACCAGCAGAAGTCAACAGAGGTCACCAGCCGACCCCACAGTCACCAGAGGCCCTGGGGATAGACAGAGCTAGAAATAACCCGGAAGCAAGGGGTCCCCATCGGGTGTTTTCTAAACAACCCTTACTGTAGCCTCTGTTCCTGTTTTCAACTTTCCAGCCCATTATGGGCTCAAACTGAACACAAGGTCAGGGAACCCTTAGCACCCCTTCTTCCTGTATTCCCCAAACCAAAATCTAGCAACCAAATACCATCATCGTAATATTATTGTAATAATGCTGTTACTGTTCTTATCATTAGCTACCCTTTAAAGCAATGGTTTTCAGCCCTATCAGGCCCTGAGCTCCTTTTATATCAAATGTTTGGTAATGCCCCCTTTACTCTTCTGAAGTGAAACAGAATTTATGGATGATAAAACCTCCCATCACTGGGGCCACCAAAAACATGTCCTTAAACTTCCCAGATGGCCTGCATGGGATAGAAATGTCCCTGGCTAAGATCCACTGCTTTAAACTCCCCTTTAAGACTAAAATACAACCTATCTAGAACAAGCCCCTGATACTCACAGGACTCCAGCATTTGGTCCTGGAAGGTCCACCCCCGTCATTTTCTAAGGAACTGATACAGCCCAGAGAGTCTGAGATGGAGTCCCCAGGTTATCCAGGCAGAGAGAGAGCAGGACAGGGAAACCTCAGCCTGCAACCTTGCTATTCAGGATTCAAAAATGAACTGGATCATAAAGTGAGGGCTGTCCCTACATTTTGTAGACACAACATCATAAAAACCAAGATAAATTCTTTAGAAAATGGATACAATTAGCCTACAAAAAGCCTTTTTCTCAAAACAAAAATGTCAATTTTTTTTTTAATTTTTTTTTTTTTTTTTGCGGTACGCGGGCCTCTCACTGTTGTGGCCTCTCCCGTTGCGGAGCACAGGCTCCGGACGCGCAGGCTCAGCGGCCATGGCTCACGGGCCCAGCCGCTCCGCGGCATGTGGGATCTTCCCGGACCGGGACACGAACCCGCGTCCCCTGCATCAGCAGGTGGACTCTCAACCACTGTGCCACCAGGGAAGCCCCAAATTATTAATAACTATCAACAGCTGAGTGTATATCCTGACAATTCTTCAGACATTCCAGGCAAGATGAAAGACAGCCCTTTTTTTAAAAATCCCACCACTTACTTCTATTTACATATGAACTTTGATAATTTCCCTGCCGTTCCAGATATCTTTATCTTCAAAACTCTTACCTGTATTAGCCATTCATAAAAACTTCTAGCATTTAGTCTTTACTCTGTAAGAGACACTATATTATACACTTGATATGATTTTCCCGTATATTTCTAACCCCTAAAGTAGATACTCTTACTATCTCCACTTTACAGATGAGCAAAATGAGGTATCAGAGCTTAAAAAAAAAAACTGGATTGTTATTGAAATCCATATTTGTCTGATCCAAAGTCACTTAGTCAACACATTCTCCCCTCTCTTCTCTAGAAATCTCACACTGGAATCACTCCTAATAGGTTTTTAGAAATATTCCAGCAAAGTCTAGATCACTGAAAAAAAAAGTGGGGGGCTGAGGGGAGACAAATCTTAACTATCGTGTAAGTTCAGGCAGTTAAAACACACACTCCCCAGTCTCCAGAATTCCTGGTTTTGACCCGAAATCTTTGGTGTGGCCTGCCATTCCACTGCAGAGCTGCCACCTGTCCCCGCATCATGGGTGGTGAAGCCCACACAGAGGGGTTTGGGCTTCTGGCCTTCTTGCTCTCCCCACCACTGGCAAATTGAAGGCCAACAAATAGAGCTGAAATCCTTATTTACAGTGAGCTATAACACGCACCTTTTCTTTCTTTGCTCGTTAAAATTAGCAATGTTCATTCTCTCCTTCAATTGGTGTGCATAGCTCAGAAATGCTGGGCAGAAATTTCCACGTGCCATTGGTAATAACGAAAGCTAACCTGAAGCACTGACCATGTTCTTAGTACTCTACAGAGTGCTCTGCAGGATCATCTCACAAGAACCCTGAGGTGAACACCATGAATTACCTAATTCTACAGATGAGGAAACAAAGTTGAAGAGTCAAGACAAGTTATACAGTTTGTAAGCAGGGAAGCTAGGAATCAAACCCAGGTGGGTCTCCAAAGCCAAGGATATAGACATATAGGGTGCTCAGTGCCTCCAAAGGACTCTCCCCAAACTGAAGGCAGAGAGTTCACATCTTCAGCAGAGAAAGGCTGCAGAGTGCTGGCGATGGAAGAGTCCCAGGTGGTCACAGACCCCCCCGCCTCAAAATGTGTTTCATTATTAAAGTCGGTAAGTTTTCATTACTACAGCATTGCCCCATTTTCTTCTCTCCTGCACCCACCAAGAGACAAGAAAAGAAAAAGATTCTCTATTATGAACACATTAAAAACTGTCCAGTGGAATTTCAAACCCAGGCCTCCAGAGCACCACAAACAAACAAAAACCCTTATTCCCATTTCGTCAGCTTCTCACTCAGATCCCAAGACTTGAACAATCAGATCTAAGAGCAAAATGGTTCCTCAGCTCTCAACCTAATGCACGTGTGCTAAGGGAAAGCATGGAGGTGACTGGTGGGCACCTTCTGAGACCATAGAAAAGGCCAGAAGGTAAGGGGTGTGTCTCTCAGGCAGAGGCAAAAAGTCCCCACTGGCCAAGCCACTTCGTGCCCCTGCTCGAGTGGCATCTACCTCCACCCCTGCCCTCACCCCTGCCCGACCTCCCAAGGCTTTCTGATTACCCCCCAGTCATTCTCCTGAAGCTGAACAAGGAAACAAGACACACAACTGAAACACAGCAGGTTGGCTTAGGCTCTTTCCGGTTTCTATTCTGGAGAAGGTCTCAGCACGATGGAGAACATATTTCATCTAAGACCAGGAACACCCTCCTTTTCGCTTCTACTTGTAAACAGCTGCTCTCTCTCTCTCTCTCTCTCTCTCATTTTCTGATAAGTAACCTCTTGAGGATACGTCTATCTGCTCAATGGTTATTTAGAGATAATACTATTTAATTCAAATCCTGCTGCCCAGGATGAAGATTGTACAGCTAATCCATTTAAAGTATGTTTTCTTGGGATTCCCTGGTGGTCCAGTGGTTAGGACTCAGTGCTTTCACTGCCGGGGCCCAGGTTCAATCCCTGGTCAGGGAACTAAGATCCTGCCAAGCCATGTGGTGTGGCCAATAAATAAATAAATAAAGTATGTTTTCTCCCTACCTCATTTAATAATGCATTTTTTAGGATTAAAAATTAACATGTGCTCTTTTTTAAAAAAAAATTGTAAAACAGTACAGATTAAAGGTAAAAGTGAAAGTTCTCTCTCCACCCCAATTCCTAAGAATAGCCAATGGTAGTAGCTGCTGTCCTCATCCTCTCAGGCATGTTTATGCATATACAAAGACATACACTCAAAAAGAGGCTTCATTCATTCTAAATAAATTAGGGTGTTACACACACAGGTTCTACAAGGTGCTTTTTGCAGCCAGCACGTTTCATTGACACTCCTCCACCTCTATCCATACAGAACAGCCTGCGTCTCTAATAGCTGCATTGCTCCTATTCTCCTCCCATTACCAGGAAAACTGTAATGAACTCTTTTATTTTCCTGGTATAGCTCTTCCCTGGGCACACACAGCTTGCTTGATTGAATCCATATTTTTGGATTGTTTATCTATCTATCTATCTATATATATATATTTTTTTTTTAACTAAACAGTGTGTACAGAGAAACATATGAGTAATGAGTTCTGGGAGAATTTCTCATCTTTATGACGCTGACTCTCTTCTGTTACTTCAGATATTAACAAGAGTGCCTCAGAAAGACCTTCTCTGACCAAACTCTAAACCAGCACCCCAAGTCACCACTACCCCCTTACCAGCTTCATTTTTCATCATAGCACTCTCACACCCTAACATAATATTATTTATGTGTTTGTTTGTTGATTCATAATCTCTCCAACTTCAGTGTAAGCTCATCAAGGGCAGAGACGTTGCTGTTATATCCTAGTGCCTAGAAAACTTCATAGTAAATAGTTCATGGTAAATAGTAAGTCCAAAAAATATATACTTGATAAATAACCATGTAAGAATAACACAATGGGGCTTCCCTAGTGGCGCAGTGGTTGAGAGTCCACCTGCCGATGCAGGGGTCCGGGAGGATCCCACGTGCCGCGGAGCGGCTGGGCCCGTGAGCCATGGCCGCTGAGCCTGCACGTCCGGAGCCTGTGCTCCGCAACGGGAGAGGCCACAACAGTGAGAGGCCCGCATACAGCAAAAAAAAAAAAAAGAATAACACAATGGATATTAAAATGCATCCCTTCCTGAAATACTGGATTTCCAGCTTAAAGGTGTGTGTGTGTGTGTGTAGCTCTCATCAGAAGCAATACTGACACAATTTGAATATTATCTATAGCGCCAAGAACCAGTTCCTCAGTGTGGATTCTACTGTAAACATTTAAAACTCGTGGAGTTGGGTGGGACTCAGGAAATATTATAGCAGGAAATCAAAGGTCTTTGAACTACCATTCAGTCTTTTCTCCTGCCCTGAAAATCCTTCTAGTTTTGCTAGTACCAGTAAGGGGGATATTGACTTTTTGTCCTACTGTCAGGTAACTTCTTCCCCAACATATTAAAATCACCTTTTTTATCTGGCAGTTTGGTTTTGGTCTGACAGTACAATCAGTGGATATTAAATAAGTATATGATAAGCTCATCACTAGGTTAGACTCAATAGGGTGTGATTTTTCTTTTTTTTTTCTAATTTATTTTATTTTTGGCTGTGCTGGGTCTTCGTTGCTGTGTGCAGGCTTTTAGCTGCGGTGAGTGGGGACTACTCTTCGTTGCGGTGCACGGGCTTCTCATTGCGGTGGCTTCTCTTGTTGCGGAGCATGGCTCTGGGTGCGCAGGCTTCAGTAGTTGTGGCTTGCGGGCTCTAGAGCACGGGCCAGTAGTTGTGGCGCACGGGCTTAGTTGCTCCATGGCATGTGGGATCTGCCCGGACCAGGGCTCAAGCTTGTGTCCCCTGCATTGGCAGGTGGATTCTTAACCACTGCACCACCAGGGAAGCCCTTTTTGTGTATGTGTGTGATTTTTCTTGATATATACTAGGTTGGCCAAAAAGCTCGTTCGGGTTTTTCCGCAAGATGGAAAAACCCGAACGAGCTTTTTGGCCAACCCAATACATCATTATATTGGGTACCACACCTACTAGTAAATGCAAAAATTTAGTACAAGCTTACCTGTCATTCCGAAAGATCTTTGGTAGATACCTTCTGGGGAACCACATGGCCAGAGCACACATCAGAACCCAAAGGATTGCAAGTTCATCAAGCATCTGACCCAGGAAACTAAGGGTTGCATGGAAGTAGACGGATCCAATTCCTAGAATCAATTACAACCAATAAAAAAGGTCACATAGAAGAACAGACTCACAAATTCAATACACTGCTTAAGGATAGCCCTTTCACAAACAGCAATGATCAGGTCACTCTATCTCTCTGAGAAAAGAAACTGAAGGAAGAAACTCACACCACCTAGGCATGCAGACTTCAAGTCTAGAAAGAAGATTTGAAGAAGGGCCCAAACACCAGCACATCAGATCTTTTTTTTTTTTTTTAACATCTTTATTGGAGTATAGTTGCTTTACAATGGTGTGTTAGTTTCTGCTTTATAACAAAGTGAATCAGTTATACAAATACATATGTTCCCATATCTCTTCCCTCTTGCGTCTCCCTCCCTCACACAGATCTTTAATAACTGCACAAACACACTCTGTCTTCATCCACCTGTTCATGGGAACAGGCAGTAAATAAAAGTCAACATTCTCTCACTGTTAAGAATTCCCAATCTGCCTGTGGAAGGAAATGAAAATTATACAAGTATTTCCCAGAATAATGAAGGATCAAACATTTGATCCTTCATTTGTTTTCTTTTTTTTATTTTAGTCCATTAGAAACCACAGTTTCATCAGACTTCAATTGTTTCACATGACTTTCTTCAGAAGTTCACAGAAAACTGCACTGGCACAACACCAGTAGCTATTACATAAATGAATTCTCAAACGCAATTGTGATAACTACGGTCAACCTTGCTATCAAGCCCAAAAGAGTCCTCCTTTTGGCATCTAGCAAACAACATAAAAGTTTGCTAAGACGTCAGAACGACTTTGGTTTACAAAACATAATGTTCAAAGGGGTCAGGGAGTGTGCAGAATTCCATTTCCTCCCTTTCAGCCCGTGCTCGCAAACGAATCCACTTACCCACTACAACTAACAGAGTCCATATTAAGTAGATGCCACTGTTGAAGCATGTTGCATATTGACGAAACAAGCACATGCAGATGGGCGGTAAAATGAAAAACAAGACGTTGCTGATCTGGGGGGAGAAAATGTAAAACGAAAAGATGAATATTAAGTAAAAGGGCAAAAAGTAAAGCAGCTTGTTCCCAGTATGTCCTTTGCAAATGGAGATGAATGTGGCCATACATCTTTTTTTAACCAAAAAAAAAAAAAAGCACAACCAGGAAAACTCACAACTTCTTTAATAACACTTTAGGGGGCTCCTTCCCGCCTCTTTCTTTTTTTTTTTTTTTTTTTGGCTGTGTTGGGTCTTCGCTGCTGTGCACGGGCTTTCTCTAGTTGCCGCAAGCGGGGGCTACTCTTCTTTGGGGTGCGCAGGCTTCTCATTGTGGTGGCTTCTCCTGTTGCAGAGCACGGGCTCTAGGCGCCCAGGCTCAGTAGTTCTGGCGCACAGGCTTAGTTGCTCCACGGCATGTGCGATCTTCCCGCACCAGGGCTCGAACCCGTGTCCAGACCAAGGAAATCAAAACTAAACAAAATGCATCGCAAACTCCAGAACTTGAGGTGTAGTACAGGTAGGAATTGGCAACAACAGTAGCTAACGCATGCCTCTGTCACCATCTGGGAACAAGAGGGAATGGGAATGACACAGTCTTTAGAAAGGGGAGAAGGACAGAGTGGTAGAGAAATAAAGAGAGGACAAGACCTTTGGTCAGGGGTGCGATAGGAGCAAGGCTGCTGCTTTTGGTTAAAGTTCAAGACTGAAATCCCTCATGGGGCTGCATCCTTCTGGAGAAGAGGCTACCTTGTTCTAGTTGGCCCATTCTGGTGGGGACCTTTTCCTCTTTCCCCCGCTAGGAGCCCTCTGAGCTACTGGTGACCCTGGGCAAGAGTCTGGATAAATGGCCTCAGCTGTCCCAGGTGGTATGCAGTCTCCAGACTTGGAAATATAGCCAACTCTCATTTATTTACTAAGAAGCAGAGAAGGAAGAATCAGGACAAGGGTCTACATATTATCACAGGCTTTAACTTTCCTTGGAATCATTTAAAGAATCAGAGATCTTTAAAAAAAAAAATCAGAGATCTTTAAGAGTTAAAATGAGAGATCTTAAAGATCATTTGCTTTACAAGGGGATATAACTAAGGGCCCAGAAAGGCTCCCAGGCTGGCCAAAGTCAGAGAGGCAGTCACCCACAGAGCTGGGGCCAGCATCCAGCCACTCCTTCCACTGCCCCAAGCTGATGTTTTTTCGCCTCCAACCCACCCAACCACATTCTGACCTCCTTGGCTTCATGCCTCAATGGGCATCTAAAAATTCTGAATTGCATCACACACTGTGCACCTATGACTTTTATGTGATTTAAACACGGCTCTCCTTTTTGTTAAACACAGAAGTAGGAGGAATAAGAGGAGGTGACAGGGGAGAAGAGGGAGAAAAATGTAATTGTTATACTATAAGTAACTTTCTCCTTTCACGTACATGAATGTGTTCTCCGTGTAAGAAAAAGAATACATTACAAAACTAAAGTCTTCCTTTCTATCCTCCTCCCTGGAGATATCCCCTCTTCTCAGATTCACAATCTTCAATTTCTTTGCATTTATGTAAATACACATATATATCATATATTACAACATTATCATTCTGCAACTTCCTCTCATCATTCGACAACATGCCTTGCAAACCTTTTCATCTTAGCTCACAGAGCTTTATCACACTTGCTGTAAGTGCTGCAGACAGAAGCAGTTTATTGAGCCATTCCCCAGTGGGAGGCGCACTAATTTGCAGCCTCACCTACAGTGCCAGGGAATAAATATAGCACAGCTTTTTACCCCAGTACAGTCATCCCTCGGTATCTGTGGGGGATTGGCTCCAGGACCCCCTCAGATACCAAACTCACCTGGATGCTCAGGTCTCTTTATATAAAATGGCATAATATTTGCATATAACATACACACATCCTCCTGTATACTTTAAATCATCTCTAGATTATGTATAATACTTAATACAGTGTAAATGCTATGTAAATAGTTGTAAATACAGGGATTCCCTGGCGGTCCAGTGGTTAAGACTTCGCCCTTCCAGTGCAGGGGGGGCGAGTGTGATCCCTGGTCAGGGAACTAAGATCCTGCATGCCGCATGGTACGGCCAAAATTTTTTTTTCAATTAAAAAAAAAAAAAAAGACATCAATCTATGAAAAGGAAAAGACCAAATTAGAGGGAGACGCTCTCCTAGACAAAAAGAGGAAGGAACTCCTAAAGAAATACGGAAAAGCAAACAAGTCGTTGGTAAAAGACAGATTCATTTGTTGAAAGACAGATTCAATGGCTCCATGTCTACTGAGAAATGAAACTTCCCCTCAAAGTTGTGTGGCTCACTAAAGTTGAATAGTTCAGCCAGGGGGTATTTTTTAAAGCCTATTGTTGGACTATCCTTTGGAGAATTGGTTTGTTCAATGCCTGCAGAACAGATTTTTTTTTTTCATTAAAAGGAAACCACAATTTTAAAATTTATTATTTCCTTAGAAAGTTCCTCATTCTATGAATTCCTACCAGCCATTTGTACCAAAATAATCTCAGGAACACACTGCAATCTCATCCTGACGCATGTGATTGTGCACTTTCCCAGACAGAGGGTAAATACTGACAAAGCAACAGGCTGTAAGTTTTTCTCAACAGCAAGTTCATAAGCAGCTAGGGGCATTACCCTGGCTGAGTAGACTACGTATCTTAATCGTATGCAGATTCCTAACTGTCCATTCCATTGCTCCCTTTCTGCCTCTGGAACGACCAACTGTCCTGGTATGCCTGGCACTGAGGAGGGTTTCCAGGACACGGGACTTTCAGTTTTAAAACTGGGCAAGTCCCAGACAAACCAGGACAAGTTGGTCACCCGACTCAGAAGCCTTCCTGCAAAATCCCCTACCCCACCTCCACAGTACACCAACCCCAGCAGAGTACTAATAACACCTCAGTGACTTGTACATACCCCTCCTATGGTCCTCACCATCCAGATGACTGTTTGCAGGTCTGGTCTCTGTGATAGGCATACAGTTGCCCAGCAAATGGGTGGGTGGATGGATGGAGGGAGAGACTGATAGATTGACTGATGGATAACTCTGCCCTACAGATAGTGGGATGTGGGCTTTGGCATATAAAGAGAACTCTACTTATCTTGACGATTGGGGGCAGAGCTGATTAGGAGAGGTGACAGATCATGGACTGATTTTAGGCATATATTTTGCTTCAGGACTTTTTTCCAGCCCCAGTTGATTTCCTTCTGTCCTCCTGAGTCCCCAAGAGAATTCCCAAAGGCCAAGCTCGGTGATTAAAAGGCATACCCCCCTTTTCTCCAAAGCTGCTAGGTCTGGAGTCTTTCTCTTTAGTGTGACTGGGCCTTAAAACTTAAAACATAGGCTTCCCTGGTGGCGCAGCGGTTGAGAGTCCGCCTGACGAAGCAGGGAACACGGGTTTGTGCCCCGGTCCGGGAGGATCCCACATGCCGCGGAGCGGCTGGGCCCGTGAGCCATGGCCGCTGAGCCTGCGCGTCCAGAGCCTGTGCTCCGCAACGGGAGAGGCCACAACAATGAGAGGCCCGCGTACTGCTAAAGAAAAAAAAAAAAAAACAAAACAACAACAAAAGAAACCTTAAAACATAAAAAGGAACTCAATTCAATAAAACTTGTATTTACTTTTTTTTTTTTTTTTTTTTTGCGGTACGCGCGCCTCTCACCGCTGGGGCCCCTCCCGTTGTGGAGCACAGGCTCCAGACACGCAGGCTCAGCGGCCATGGCTCACGGGCCCAGCCGCTCCGCGGCACGTGGGATCTTCCCGGACCGGGGCACGAACCCGTGTCCCCTGCATCAGCAGGCGGACTCTCAACCACTGAGCCACCAGGGAAGCCCTAAAACTTGTATTTACAGGAAACAGTACAAAATGTGCAAAAGCAAAAGACTGTGTAAGGGCATGATGTGTTCTTGGAAGAGATATTTGGGCTTGGCTGACGCAAAGGACAATGACAAAATTTGAGGCAATGGAGATTTGCGGGGACCAAAAGCAAAATGCTCTGTACTCCCAAACATGGCCAGTGGGAACACAGATCAGAGTACTCTCTCTGGTGGACCATTAAGCAACAATTAAAAGCCTTTGAAGTAAATACTCCCCTCCACACAGCAATTTCCCATCTAGAATTAGTCCTTGGAGAAGTACATCCAGGTGCCTATTTGAGGACATTCATTGCATCACTGTTCAGAAACCAAAATGAAAACAATAAACAGAAACTTCCTTAAATGTCCACCAATAATGAATTGGCTGGTTTAATAAATTATGGTCAATCCATTAAATGAAATACTGTATAGACATTGTGAAGAGGAAGATAATTCTATATGATCCAATATGGGATTATCTCCAAGACAAATTAAGGGAAAAAACCAAGGTGCAGAAGAGTTTCTGTAGCAGGATCTCAATTGGGTTGTGTGTGTATATACACACTGCACACATATCTTCTATGTCTACACAAATACACGCTTTTGCATGCTTATAAAATGTCTGAAAAGATACGGAAGGGTATTTTTCACTTTATAACTTGCCTACTCTGATTTTTTTTTTTTTACCATGATCATGTTGTTACTTTTATAATAAACAACAATTTCCAAAAACTACTTTAAGGGACTTCCCTGGTGGTCCAGTGGTTAAGACTGTACTTCCATTGCAGGGGGCCCAGGTTCAATCCCTGGTTGGGGAACCAAAATCCCGCATGCCACATGGCACGGCAAAAAAAAAAAAAAAAAAAACTACTTTAAACAAAACTTTTTTTCCCCATATCAAACACCACGATTAGCCTAGAGATCAAATGGTCCCAATGCAGGAGTTTTAAGTTAAAGAATGACTGAACAATAAACACCTGTATCATGCTAAATAAATAAATCTAAAGTAGCTACAACGGCATGTGCATCTTCAAGAGCAGTATTTTAGCAGGATCCAAGTTAGAACGTCCAAGTTCTGACTCTAGTTCTGCCATGTTCTTGACCTTAGCAAGTTGCAAAATCTGTCTAGACCCCAGTTTCCCCCTTTACAAAACGGATGTAATAAATAGCACCCACTGCTGAGGGTGACTGTAGAGTACCCAGCAGAGCTTCAACACATAGCGAACAACTAGCGGTAGCCAGGAGTGACTAAAGTTGCAGTAGTGATGTGCTACTGCCAAGCTCCATTAAGAAGGTTCTAGATCCCCCTCCCAGTCTTCTCCTGATTTTACATCTTCATTCCTTCAAATTTTTTCTCTAAATGAGTAATGATTATTATTTTCTTGTAAAGTGGATAATTAGGCCTGCTGCCTTGTTATGAGGATTTAATGAGATGTTTGTCACCAAGTAATAGCTCGATGTCTTCCTTAATACAGGCATAAGATAAGCATGGGTTTGTCCTGTGATGAGGAACAGAAGGTAACTAGGATGTGAGAAGAAGAGGAGGAAGCGTTTTTTTGGTAAACTCTTTGGATCGACACTCTACAAAGTTTGATGGCCAACTACTTCTCTGAGACCTTCAATCTCTCCACTTTGCTAAAGCAAATTCTGCGGTTTACAAGTATTCCAAAGAATTAGGTTTGCCAGGCAGACCAGCAGAGCTAATCAGCTACAGACACTGCAACTGAAGATCAACAGCTCATTTCTAAAAAAGACTTTGGCACTCACTAAGGAACAGCTCCAATGGGACTAGATTAAAAGTTAAGACAAAATAAGGTCTTCCCCTCATCCAGCACTCTGGGGCTTTTCAAGGCAGACCCAGAGCAGCTATACACTAACATTTTTGGCCAAATAACCAGGCCTGACTCTGCTGGCCTCAGACTCCACAGATAATTACCTTGCTGGGTGTGTGAGAACCTGTCCCCAAGCTGTCATTTCTTCATTAACTCTGGTGAAATCCTTAGTAGTACTCTCCACTTACAAGTGGAGAAACTGAGTTACTGCTGTTGAAAGCACCCAGCCCTGCTCCAGTTCATCCTCTGAAGGCACCTGTCCACACCTGATAGCATGCTCTGAAACAGGTTGTACAATAGGTGAAGGGTGGCCACCTCCACTGACTGCACCTGTCACAGCGTCTAGGGGCAGCAGAGGGCCAGGTTTCCTTGAGGAATTAATTCGGTCATAAAAAAAGGAGGAACGTTTGCTGGGAGGGCAGCAGTGGATTTCAGCAAAGAGGGGAGGGAGAGTGCAGGCTCTGGATTGTGGCCCCAGCCATGCCAGAAATGTACGCAGAGCAGCTCCCCTCTGGAGAGCTCAGTTTTCTCATCAATGAATAAGAGAGGGACTAGCTCATGGGAGATCCTTCCAGGCAAGAAGTATTTGACTCACGCCAAGGACATTCTCTCCAGCAAATCTAAGGGGAAAATCCCAAAGAACAATCTCAAATTCACAGCGACTTTTAAACCGGGAGTTCCTGTCTTCCATGTTAGGGCAGTGAAATGAAAAGCCACAGAAATGACCATGCAAAGTCTCACATTTTGGTACCAGAATCCTGAGGCATGGGCATAGCAAAAAGAAGAGGCATTTCCTTCCCAACTGCAGGCTTTCTCTCCCACAAAGACTAAAAGCACACAGGATTCTGCAGTGGGGAAGTTTCGTCTTGCCCACATCTAGAGACCTAGGCAAGTCCATAAAACACGCACACGATCCCTCCCACATTTCCCTTTCACTTCCCAGGTTTAATAACTGAAGAATGCACAGGCCTGCGGGAGCTGAACTTGGGGCTGGTGTGAAACTCTGTACTAAAGGCAAGGAAATAAGAACTCGAAGCAATTAACTTAATTCTGGCCCAAAGGAACTCGACCTATTA
Source organism: Tursiops truncatus (assembly GCF_011762595.2). Lineage (NCBI taxonomy): Eukaryota > Metazoa > Chordata > Mammalia > Artiodactyla > Delphinidae > Tursiops > Tursiops truncatus. The sequence goes on from NC_047039.1 coordinate 47,415,719, forward strand.
TTGGTGTACGCTTGGGGCGGGGCCAACCTTCGGAGTGGGCCCCGCCCCAGAGACCTGCCGGGAGGTCTCCCCGTTTCCCCGGACTCCTAGAGCAGGTGCTCAGGGCAAAAACGCACAATGCGACCCAAGTGCGTCACGCCACAGAGATCCTAAGGGACGAAGGGAGTAGTCCTGGCGGGTTCACCGCCCCCAATGACCCAAACTGGAAGTATGGGCTGACACGGAGCACTGACTCCGGGACAGGTGAGGACCAAACAAGACAATAGAGCCATCAGAAAGAAATGACTTAGAGGAGGATGAGCCCAGATGTCGGCGATAGGGACAGGAGAGGAGGACAGATGGAGAACTGGAAGGCGCGCAGGGGAGGGGGCGTGGGTCGACTCTGGCCCTGGAGCGAAAATGCCCCAGATGCACGCACAGACCCAGGTCCAGGCTCCAGGCGCCGCGGCGCTTGGGGACAGCCCCCTCCCGCGAGCCCGGCTGCCATCCCCACTCCCGCACTCCGCACCGTGTTGTAGAACTCGGCGATGGCAGGCACGATGGTGTAGTTGTCCTCGCACCAGTCCACCTCCGAGCTGCCAGCCCGCAGCTGGTCCCACCAGTGCGGGGAGCTCATGGCCGCTCTGGGGCATTGGAGAAGCTGCTCCCGCAGCCGAGAAGAGGCCAGAGCTGCTGCTGGAAACCAACTGCGGTGGTGGCCCCAGCGGCGTCGGCTTTATGCACCACGGGGCAGCCGCCGGATGTGGCGCCTCCTGGGCCGGCCTCTCGCGGCTCCGCTCTACAGCGTAGGACGTGACTGGCTCGCAAACCCCTCCCTCGGCTCCGCCCCGTGGGGGAGCCCGCGGGACCTTGAGCTCCGGCCTCGCCCACCCCGGAGGCGGGATGCGCGGGGGAGGGGAGAGTGGGGTTGGGGAGGGGACCTGTCTCCTCCTCCCCCACCCCTGGACGCGTCTGTCGCCAGCAGGTGGCAAAGGCCTCGACGGGCCTGCCCACGCCCACCTTGCGGCTCAGACTTGCAGGCGGCTCAGACTTGCAGGCGCCCCCCTACCCCAGTTGCGCAAAGAGCGCCAGAGCCCGCCCTGGCAAAAATGTGAAAACCCAGAAATTAAGAAACCCAGGAGGACCCGGCCCCTACGAAATCGTGGCAGTCTTTGCTCGGACTTGCCTGCATGTCGGCGAATATGTCCGAGTGCACGTGGCACGCCTGCACTCACGGCCGAGAAAAGCCCTCAGTCCCTCCGGCTTGCTTGGTGCGGTGGGCTAAGGCAGGAAGACCTTGGAGTCAGTCTGCAGTGGAGCCGAGGACTCTCCCATACAGCCTCTGCCACCCGCACCTGGGTAGAGCGCTTCTGCAGTTTTGAATAACTTCCTGCCCGCGGTCCCGTGGACTCCAGTGTTAGAAGGTAGTCTTCGTTTACACATAGGGTCAAACTTCAGCTATCCCAGTCCCCAAAAGATGCAGTGTGGCTGGTATGACACCTCCAGAACATCCCAGGTACAAGAGATGATGACAGGTATGTTGCACTTACTATGTGCCAGGCGCTGTTTGAAGAGCTTCCGAGTGTGTCACTCATTTAGTGCTCCCAGAGGGGATCCTGCGAAGTGGGTTCTATCAGCAATGCCATTCCAGCTAGTAAGTGTCAGCGCTAGAAATCAAATTCAGGATGATCTCAGATGTGCTCATCACTGCTTTGCTTTTGCTGCTGTAACTATTCTGTAGTTTCTAAACCAAAGCTAATCTGGTTCCAGCGATTCCTGAAGAAAGAGAAAACTGTCATTTTGGTTTTGGTCATAGCTCTGGTCCTTCTTCCTTGGGCAGTTCTAGGATTCCAGGTCAAGATGGCGGTGGCAGAATAGGCCCTGGTCAGGTGACTGTCAGTAGGATCTCTTTGCTCCAGCCGTCATGGTACCCGGAAGGCCAGAACCTCCCCAGAGGCTGACCTCTCTCTGGCTTGACAGTCCCCTTGGACCCTGGCTGGTGTTCCAATGCCTTATGCCCCCAGTGTCCTTCTTCCACAGGTACCTGCACAGACACTCACTTGTCTTTCCAGCTCTTCATCACTGGCAGAAACTGCAAGGCCCACTCCTCTCCTAGTCTCCAGGAAATCCAGCTTTCTCCACCCAGAGCCAGACCACACTCCTCCTTTGAACTTTGTCCCAACTCCTATCGTGTCCTCTTCCTAAACAGCCAGTTCCACTGTGTCCTGAAATTCAGGACCCAGTCACCTTCTCTTAAGGTCAGAATTACCCAGATCTGCAGGATACCCAGCGTGAGCTGGCCGCTGAAGTGGGAGGAAGAAAACATTTCCCACAGACACAAAAGAAAAGTACATCAGTTAATTTCTCAGTGTCTCACAGTGCTACACCAACTGCCCAACAATAGTTCTCCATGTTAAGGTTTTACTCCTTCTAATATTTTAGGTGGAAATGTGTTCATATTCATTAATTCTGATGGTGTAAAACACACCATCATTTCATATGCCAGTGGCTCTCAGAGTGTGAGATCCCTTTCAGGTCAAAGCTCATTTCCTATTAACACTATGACATTATCTACCAGGGAAGCCCCAATGCTGGCACAATCTTGATCTTACCTGAAGGCATCGACAGAAGGTTTTCAGACAACAGGCAGCATGTTTCTTTTCCAGATGGTCTTTATACAACTTGCTGACGGAAACATGGAGATTACAGTTGCCAAGTCTTCCCACCAGGAATAACCACTGAGTTTGTGTGTGTTCAGGCAGTGACAAAACATCTCAGTTGTCACCTGATCAACCATGACTATAAAATGCCATTCATTGTAAGATGAACCTGAAATTCAGAAATGTTACAATGCAGAACAGTGTGAGTTTTAACATCAATGAAATTTGGAATTTGCTGGATATTATTCATTCTTCTCTCCAAGTCCTGCTAAGAGAATGCTAGGGAGTTTTCCTCCTACACGGGAACTCTTATTGTCGGTGACAGTTCTGTTTCAGAATCAAAGCTGACCCCTTGGATTCTGTCTAATTAAAACTGAACAGAGAGACGGTGCTTAAGCCAAAAGCCATTGGTGAGCAGCATGAAGGATGCAAGTTACATTACTCCAAATATGCCTGTGTTGATTTTCTTGGAAGCGTTTTAACAGTTTTCTGATGTTTTCATCCACTCTCTACATTGCTAACATTTTCTCAATGAATATAACCTTAGTCAATTACCTAATGATAGGTCATGATGTTAATTTTTTATATAAATTTATTTATTTAATTTATTTATTTTTGGCTGCGTCGGGTCTTCATTGCTGCGCGTGGGCTTTCTCTAGTTGTAGCAAGCAGGGGCTACTCTTCGTTGTGGTGCGCAGGCTTCTCATTGCGGTGGCTTCTCTTGTGGAGCACAGGCTCTAGGCACGCGGGCTTCAGTAGTTGTGGCGCACAGGCTCAGTAGTTGTGGCTCGCGGGCTCTAGAGCGCAGGCTCAGTAGTTGTGATGCACGGGCTTAGTTGCTCTGCGGCATGTGGAATCCTCCCAGACCAGGGCTCGAACCCATGTCTCCTACACTGGCAGGCGGATTCTTAACCCCTGCGTCACCAGGGGAGCCCCATGATGTTAATTTTGAAATGGACTTATATTAAGAGTATGTTGCCTTAGCAACTACCATTAATGGTTTAATACAAAATCTGATATCTGGAGTAAAAAGAGCTTGGGGAGAGTTGGGGTAAGGATGGGGGGGTGACAGCAGAGAACAAGGTGCTGCTGAGTTCTGACGATGACTTTGCTTCTGGTGCTTTTGGTCTAAAGATGGGTCAGTGATAGAGATCTAGGAGAGAGCAGTTTTGGAGAACTGCCCTTGCAGGGAAGTCAGGATGCCAGCATCCTCTATTTTTACAGAAGTTATAACTTTTTTTTTTTGGTCTAAGTAAATATCTGATAATAAATATCCAGTTCAACTGGTCCCACAAGTAGAAACCAAAAAAAAAAAAAGAAAAGCAAAAGAAAAGCAAATGCTTGTGTAAATGAAGCAAGAAGTGCATGATCAAAGATGAAATTTTCTGTTTGGCCAGAGTTTTTCATCACTGGTCATGCTTGAGGCTTATTGTTTAGGCCAGTAACTCTCAAGGTATGGTCCCCAGACTGGCAGCATCAACACCACTTAGGAACTTGTTAGAAATGCAAAATTCTAGGTCCATACCCCAGACCGATTGAATCAGAAACTCTGAGGTTGGAATCCAACAAGCTCTGGCTTAACAAGCCCTCCAGGTGATTCTGACCCACTCTCATGTATGAGAATCACCATTTTAGCCAATGTGTGGTGGAGCAAAAATTCACTCTGGGCCATACACTTTGCTTTCCTGGAAAACCAAATCCAAGCCAAGACTGCTGCTGCTACCAAGAAAAAGAAGAAGAAAAGAGGAGCCCAATGAAGGAAGTCATCCTTTTATCAGGCTCGTCACCAGGAAACTGGGGCCCGGAGTCTGGCCCCCTTCTCCAGCTAGGAGGGAAACAAAAAAAGTCACCAAGGATTTTTTTTTTTAATAGTTTTTTTTTTTTGGTTGGTTGTTTTTCATTGTATTTATTTATTTTTGGCTGTGTTGGCTCTTCGTTTCTGTGCGAGGGCTTTCACTAGTTCCGGCGAGCGGGGCCCACTCTTCATCGCGGTACGCGGGCCTCTCGCTGTCGCAGCCTCTCTTGTTGCGGAGCACAGGCTCCAGATGAGCAGGCTCAGTAGTTGTGGCTCACGGGCCTAGTTGCTCCGCGGCATGTGGGATCTTCCCAGACCAGGGCTCGAACCCGTGTCCCCTGCATTGGCAGGCAGATTCTCAACCACTGCACCACCAGGGAAGCCCTGGATTATTATTTATTTATTTTTTTAATCTAAGAAGTCTCCAGGCTCAGAATTATGGGGGAGGGCTGCAGGAAGCAGGACCTTGCCAGGGAAACACTAGTGCACCCACTCCAAGAAAGCAGCCACCTTTGCTGCCATGGGTGCTCTCTGGTTGTTTACTGACAGCCGTCAGAGGCCACTTTCTGCAGTTGTCACTAGGCCTCTCTTTAGAAGTGCCTCTCTCCTTTCTCTAATCTGTGCTGGAAAACCACAAACAATGTTAGGACTGGGTGTATGTTGATTCTGATAGGAGGTCTGAGGCGTTGCCCATGCCTGAAGTGCATGGAAGTTGTTAACATGTGTTTTGACCTCTGCTTTTGGATAGAGAAGCTGTTCCTTTGTTCAATAACTGTAGCTTGCAACAGCGTAGCAGCAATTTGGAGCACCTGCTTTGTGCCAGGCTCTATATTAAGTGCTGGGTAACAGGAGACAAAAATATCATTCTTGCCCTGGTTGAGCTTAGTCTAGTAGAAGCACACAAACCATTAGAATACAACACGACAATTGCTGAAACGGAGGTGCAGACACAGAACGGGGAAGCAGAGCAGTAGGGGGCCCAAGTCTGCACTGAGAGCCAAGGGGGGCTCATCAGGGGAGACAGCCTCCAGACTGAGATGTACAAGGTGAATAGGATTTTACCAGGCAGAGCACCGAGCGGGGCGGGGGTGAATTCTTTAGAACGAATAGTATGTGCAGAAGGATGGAGGTCTGAGAAAGTGTAATAATTCAGGAAACTTCAATACTATGTTTCAGCTGGAAACGTGGCAGAAGAAGAAGCTGAATGAAACGACTAATGATGTGAAAAGAGTAGGTCTTTAGGAAGGAAACCTTGATGGCTGAAGAATAAAATAGACGTCAGAAACTACTGATAGGCTTCCCTGGTGGCGCAGTGGTTGACAGCCCACCTGCCGATGCAGGGGACACGGGTTCGTGCCGCGGTCCGGGAGGATCCCACATGCCGCGGAGCGGAGGGGCCCGTGAGCCATGGCCACTGAGCCTGCGTGTCCGGAGCCTGTGCTGCGCAACGGGAGAGGCCACAACAGTGAGAGACCCACAGTACCACAAAAACAAACAAACAAAACAAAACAAAACAAAACAAAAAAAACTACTGATAATGTTTCTCAGTAATCCAGGTGCGGGATGATATGGGCATGACTAAGATATGCATTCGTTCTTTTGCATCTTTTACATAATTACTGAATATGTGATGGGCTCTAGACAGTTTTCTAGGTGCCAAGGATAACATCGTAAACAAAGCAGATGCTGTCTCTGCCCTCACAGAACTTGCAGTCTAGGGGGAAAGTCAGAGATTAAATATTGCATAAATAACTCATTACAGTTGTGCCACATGCTGTGAAAAAGTACAAGTCCCGTGACAACAGAGAGCAGTGGATGTGATCTTGTCTGAGGATGTCGGGGAAAAGGCTTCCCCGAGGAAGTGAATTCTAAGCTGAGAAAAGTGAAGTTTGAGGCAGGGGTAAAGGAATTGAATAAGGAATGTGACGGAGATATAAAATAGTAGTTGTGATAGATTGCACTATGGATTTGAGATACTTGATGCACTTTCCCAACCCACGGATATGGGACTTGACTTTGTCATTGGCTATGGAAAATGAAATGTGCATGGAACTGATTTGTCCACGACTGAGCAGAGGCTTTGAAACTGATTCATTGTCCTGCCATTCCTCATTTCCCTTTGCCATACCCCATATTGGGACTGCTTCTTCAGCCCGGATCCCAGAAAGAAGACACCTACAGCAGAACAGAGCTGAAGTCGACTCACGGCCAACTCGTAACTTGAGCAAAAAATATAACTTTGTGCTGTCAACCACTGAAATTGAGGGAAATTGTTTCTTGCCTCAGAATAACCTAATGAAGGCTGACAAATACAGAAGGAGAATTAATAAAACTTAACTACCGATTAGAGGCAGGACATGAAAGAGTGGGTGGAAAATACAAGAGAACTTCAAACAGTGTAGCCTGAGTGATCAGAAGATGGCTAGGTTACTAACCCAAAAGGGAAGATAAGAGGGAAAATAATGGTTTAGGCTTTGATGTGTTGAATTAAAGGGCAGGCTGAACATCTAGGAAGATATATTCTTTCAGCAACTGGAAAGGCAAATCAGGAGACCAAGGACAAGTCAGGATTAGAGAGAAAGACTTGTGGATCATGATTATAAAAGTGATACCTGAGAGCTCTGGGGTAAGTGAGCTCACTGGGGCTCAGGAGGGAGAGAGAGTGGAGGCTGGCAGAGGGCAGATCCTTGGTCGTGCCTGCATTTTCAGAGGCCTGAGTGACAAGGAGGCACAAGTCCTGGCAGACGAGGAGCAGGCATGCTGGGTTGAGAAGTAATCAAGGGTGCAACACCACCTACAAAGCAGCCTTGACCCCCAAAATAGTGAACCTAAACCATATCAAAACTCTAGCTCTCGGGGCTTCCCTGGTGGCGCAGTGGTTGAGAGTCCGCCTGCGGATGCAGGGGACACGGGTTCGTGCCCCGGTCCGGGAAGATCCCACGTGCCGTGGAGCGGCTGGGCCCGTGAGCCATGGCCACTAAGCCTGCGCGTATGAGAGGCCACAACAGCGAGAGGCCCAAACTCTAGCTCTCACTACCAATTCACAGGAGGTGAATCACCTGGAGATCTTGTTAAAAATGTTAAAAATGCAGATTCTGATTCAGTAGGTCTTGAGTGGGGTCCCAGATTCTGCATTTCTAACAAACTCCCAGGTGATGCAGATTGCCGCTGGGCCATGGGCCGTAGTGTAGAAACAAGGCTTTGGGAATGGGAGAAATGACAACATGCAGATGCAGTCAATAAAATGCAGATTGAGGGAAACGCTTCATAACAACCTCGTTTCTTAAAACGGGGAGGAAACCTATAGATTTTCTATAGAGACATAACAACCAGTTTGCAATCCTTTCTTTAGATCCTAATGAGAGTATAAACAAATGTTTTTTAGAGCAATTGTGGAAATGTGAACACTGGATTTTTTTTTTTTTTTTTTTTTTTTTGCGGTACGCGGGCCTCTCACTGTTGTGGCCTCTCCCGTTGCGGAGCACAGGCTCCAGACGCACAGGCGTAGCGGCCATGGCTCACGGGCCCAGCTGCTCCGCGGCATGTGGGGTCTTCCCGGACCGGGGCACGAACCCGTGTCCCCTACATCGGCAGGCAGACTCCCAACCACTGTGCCACCAGGGAAGCCCTGAACACTGGATATTTGATATTGGGGAAATTATTGCTGACCGAGGAGGTGTGATAATGGTATGATTATGTTTTAAAAGGTGATTCTTCAAAAGGCTACATACTTTATGATTCCATTTTTATGACATTCTGGAAAAGGTAAAACTAAGGAATAAAAATAGATCTGTGGTTGCTTGAGGATGGGAGAGGGAGTTCACTGCAAAGGGATATGTATCCTGATTGTGGTGGTCACCTGACTGAAGGAGTTTCTAAAACCTCAGAACTGTACCTTAAGAAGGAAAATTTTACCTCATGTAAATTATACCTTAATAAACAGGACCAAAACCAGAAAACAAAACAAAAAAGGGACATTATTATTTAGAGATACATACTGAAATATTTACAGACAAAATATATCTGAGATTTGCTTTGAGATTATGGGGAAGGGTGTTGGTTTGGTGGTACAGATGGAAGAACACAGGCTTTAAATGGATTCTTATTGAACCTGAGTGGTTGAACCTGGGTGGTAGACACGTAAAACTAGTCTCTTTACTTTGTACGTGTTTAAAATTTACCATAATAAAAAGTTTGAAAAAAATTAAACCAGCAAAGGGCTTCATTAGCTGGGGTGTCTCCATAAGCACCCATGTAGCTGAGAGCACCAGAAAGGCAGCTTGGGGAGCAAGTGCTGGGGGGTTCGGCCTTTACCAGTGGGTACGCTTAAAGCAGCAGTTCTGGTCAAACCTGTGGTTCTTCCCTGTCCCCTTCATTCCCAAGGGCACAGACCTAGCAAAGAGATTACCCTCACCTGAGGAAGCGAATGGCAAGTGGAGGCTTTGGTAAACAAGCTAGCAGCAGCCTGGGTGGGGTCCAGGTGGTGCTGTGGCCACAGATTCTCTGGAACTAGGAAGCTTGAAAGGTCAGGGACTGGTCAGTGTCACACCTCACAGTCCAGAGTGCCCCTTGGGACTAGGCTGTGTGGCTACTGAGATGTGCCGGGAGGGGGTCTCTGGCACGTCAGAGACATCACGCCTACTCACAGTGGCCTATACACTTCATGCTTCCTTCTCTCTGCCTTGTCTTCAGCCCTTCCAACACCAAGAAGCACCTTGGGGAAATGGAAGCAGCAGGAGTCAAGGGGGAGGAGGCCAGGTTGGGGTAAAAAGTGAGTAAAGGGTGGATGAAATTTACTTGGTAGAGAGAAATGGTACCCAGTTGGGCAGGAGCTTGAAGAAGGGTTATGGAATGGTCCTCTAGTACAGGAGGGCCTTGAGCAAATTTTAACGCCCAGGTAGAGAAACAGATTGACAATGTAAAAGAAAAAAAAAAAGGGTGATTAATGAGACCAGATCCTGAAGGAACTGCAAAGAGGTGGAATGCAATTTGCCTGGAGAGAAGGGACAGCATGCAGTAGACACGTATTGTTTTGTCCCAGAATCCCCTCCTTTTCTGGGACCTTCTGCCTCTTCAGTGAGGTCTGCCCACCTCCCACATTCCGCTGCCCTCACCTCCATTCAGATGGCTACCATAGGAACAGCCGTGGCAATGCACTGTGACCCGACTCCGTGGCTAGAGTTCATTGGTCCAAGAGTGGGTCTTGGCTCAAGCTGGCTAATCAGAATGCACCCATGGGAATTTGGAATCAGAATGGAGCTTTCCGGCTCCATCTGGCTGCCTGATGGAATAGAGATTTGAACTGAGGCACTATTGGTAACTTGTTCCAATGGATGGAGACGTAGGCAGAACTGGTACACAGCATAAGAGAATGATGAAGCAGTTCCAAAGAGAACTGTATAGATAAGAGACAGTCCAAATGGGAAAGAAGTCCCTGGCTCCAGCTCTGCCCAGGGATCTAGCTACATCCAAATATTCCCAAGATACCCTGGAACCTTTAGAGTAAAGTTGCATTTTTGCTTAAGCTAATTTGGATAGGATTTCTGTGACTTAAAACTAAGTGTCCTAACAGAACTCTATGCTAAGAAAGAAGGGAATATGGAGTATATATACGAATGTCTGGACACATTGTGAGGGTGAGAGAAAATTGAAGCAGTTCATACTTCTGAGAAAAGTGGCAGGATGCGTTGTCTACTGAAAGAAAGAGGTCCAGGTAAGAGGTCAAGGGCTTTAAAGAAAGCAGAGAAGACTGGAGCCAATGAGAAGATCATCCCTTTTTTTTTTTTTTAACTAAATTCTCTGATCATTTTAATAGTTGGAGGCAAGACTCTAAAATGTAGTATGTTCTATAGATGGAGACAGTCATTGCCCGGAAGGTTGCAGACGACACCAAGAAAAGCCACAGATCTTTAATCTTTCTCATTAGCAATGCAGCCTGGGGAACAAATGATGAGAAGTTAAGGGATGCTTGACCCTCTTAGAAATATCTGATGATTCCCAAAATGAGTGAACCTACCACAAGGGCTGGGATTTCTCTTCACATGAAAAAGTTTCTAGTGTATTTTAGGATGAGCAGTTTGAAGAAACCTTTGCTAGGATGTGCAGCGACAATTTTAGAGAATAATCTTGGGCATACTCCTTGTAGTCAGATATCAACTGACTACAAACAACTCATGAATTATCATCCTGGTGACCTTTCCAGCCAGTCAATTAGGAACGAGAAGTGGATCAGGCCCAGGCCGTCTCTGAGCCAAAGCTCTCCCTGCCCTCTCTGCTGCTTCTGGGGTCTGTGTGCTTTCCTACTGGATGATGTCCTCGACTAGATTAAATCCCACTCTCAACTTCCACCCGTGGAAGAAACTGCTGGAACCTCAGTGCCAGTTTTTGTTAGAATTGCCATCTGAAGTTCTTGAGCCCAGAAGGTATGTTCTTGGTACGCCTCCCCAAGGCTGTCCATCATCTGAATCAACCCACAGCACCTCAGCACCAAGCTCAGCCGTCGATCTCCTCCTTGTAGCAAGGTCAGTCTGGGTTGGAACCCCCACGGAAAGCCTACCCAAAGCACAACTTGGAAGAGGGGAAAGGAAGGCATTGCTGGGAGTGAGAGTGACACGAGTAAAGTTAGAGGGACATGGGTGATGACAGGTGATGATGTGGTGTCACGGATGATGAAGGCAACTAACAAACACTCATTGAGAGTCTACTGTGCACCCAGAAAGGTTTAACTTTTTTCATGTATCAGTTCATTTATCCCCGACAAGAACTCTGTGAGGAAGGTATTACCACCATTTTACAGATGGGCAAACTAAGGAACCGAGAGAGTGAATAAGTTGTCCAAGGTCACATAGCTATTAAAGAATGAAAATACATGGGACAGGGACTTCCCTGGTGGTCCAGTGGGTAAGACTTCATGCTCCCAGTGCAGGGGGCCTGGGTTCTATCCCTGGTCAGGGAACTAGTTGTACATGCCACAACTAAGAGTCCGCATGTCACAACTAATAGATCCTCCATGCCAAAACGAAGACCCCGCACACCCAAAATAAATAAATATTTTTTAAAAAGAATGAAAATACATGGGACAAAAAGAAGATTGCCCCATAGAGTGAATTGATCTGATAAAAAACAAGATTTATTCTTGTATTTTTCCTGTCATCCCCTTTCCTTCCTGCCCACCACCAAATATTTAATAAACATATGCCAGAGCTTGTTTTCCACAGCACTGCAAAAACAGCCCTTAGTCCCTGACCCAAGGGGTGAGAAATCCATTGTAATTCTTGCTCCTGGGTATAGTTACAGAAATATTGGCAAGGAGTTTTCCTAGCTTCATTTCTTTGATTTAACTTCCTTTCTCAAACATAGCATGGCATGTTTTAAAATTAGTCTCTTCCTATGAGTAGAAATTGCCCTTGAAATTTAGTTATTTTCTGTCTAAATGATCTTTTTTTCCTGTTTTCTTGACTGGAGCCAAATATGAGACAGCTTCCTGAAAGGCACAAGCTCATTTCCTCCCTTTACTACTTCTCTTCCTTCCTGTGTTTATATCTCCCTTTGGAAAGTATCTCCTTCCCCAAACACACTTGCAAAACTCACTTGCTCAGTGCCTTAGGGGAAATTTTACCTTTACTGATTGCTTCCAGGATTACTTTAACTCAGTGTTATTGAATACAAATTCTATTCTGTTTAGTCAGGCTCCTCATGGTTGAGAGACTACCTTTGGGCCCTGTTAGGAGTTGGATGGTGTCCCTCACAAAGTCTTATGTAGAAGTCCTAACCCCCAGTATTTCAGAATATAACTGTATTTTGAAGATTAGGTCTTTAAAAAGGTAATTCAGTTAAAATGAGGTTATTAGGAAGGACCCTAATTCAATATGACTGGCGTTCTTAGGAGAAGAGGAGATTAGGACCCAGACACACACAGAGGAAAGGCCATGTGAAGACACAGAGAAAAGATGGCCGTCTATAAGCCAAGGAGAGGCCTCAGAAGAAACCAATCCTGCTGACACCTTGGTCTCAGTCTTCTAGCTCCATCCAGAATTGTGAGAAAATAAATTTCTGCTGTTTAGCCACCCAGTTTGTGGGATTTTGTTATGGCAGCCCTAGCAAATGAATATGGGCTCCATCTCAAAACCACCTTTTTCACTTTCAAACACTCAGCCTCCAAACCTGTATACCTAACAGCCTGTTGGATATCTCTACTTGTATATCCCATAGACGATTAACACTCAGTGTTAACACCATTTTCTCCCACCCCTCAGCCCCAGACAATCACCATTCTCATCCTATTTCTGTGAGTTCAGCTCTCTCCTTTTTTTCTTTTTTAGATTTCACATATAAGTGAGGTCATGTAGTAATTGTCTTTCTCTGTCTGATTTATTTCACTTAGCATAATGCCTTCAGGATCCATCCCTGTTGTTGTAAATGGCAGAAATTCCTTCTTTTTATGGATGAATAATATTCCATTATAGATAAGATACATTTTCTTGCCTTTTTTCCCCCCCTTTGGCCGTGCTGCACGGCTTGCAGGATCTTAATTCCCTGACCAAGAATTGAACCCACGCTCTCAGCAGTGAAAGCGCCAAGTCCTAACTACTGGACTGGCAGGGAATTCCCAATAGATACATTTTCTTTATCCATTCATCTCTCAATGGACACTTAGGCTGTTTCCCTTTCTTGCCTATTGTAAATAATGCTGCAATGTACGTGTGGGTGCAGATATCTCTTCAAGGTCCTGTCAGTTCCCAGGGATGATGAGATTACTTTAAGAATTGCAGTCTTGCTGGGTTAGAGCCAGTTATGTGATGTTGCTGGGTCTCTAGGGGGGGTCCGTGGCTGGCGGGCGTGTTATTAGGGGCTGGGGCAGGCATGGATCCTGTCTGGTCACGGGTGGTAAGGGACTGCCTCCAGTACCTTGTTCAATATGGTGGTGCTGGGAGAAGGGTCTGCTTCAGATTCTGCAGCTGGGTCCTCAGACAGCAGCCTATCACCAGGTGTTTGGAGGTAGTTCCCACCTGGTAATTGGATGAAATCCTGGGTGGACCTGGTAATTGGATGAATCCCTGGGTGGGCGGGACTGGCTCTGGATTGTGGCTGAGAAGGGCTGAAACCGAGGCCCAGGGCTATTTCAGGTTTCACTGAGGTCTGCAGACCTGGCTCGGGAGGCGTGGATTGGTAGGTCTCCCGCCAGGGCCCTGGGTGGGCTGGACTGCTCCACGGCCGTGGCCACAGGGGCTGGAACAAAGTATAGGGCCATTTCATGATCTCTGGGGCATAGAGCGTCTGCTGCTCGGTCCTTCTGTCAGCAGGACTGTTCGCTGACTGTGGCTAAGACGGACTGGAGCCCAGTTCAAAGTTATTTCGAAATCTACACTTTGACCGAGTTTGACAGGCTTACTTGCAAGGGCTCTCAGATCACAACCGAGAGTGGCTAGAGCCAGTTCACCAGCCACTTCAGGATGCATAACCAAGACTCAGGTCTGTATGCCTACTGTCCAATGCATGGGTGGGCATGACTCCTTCTGGGTCCCATAGCATATGGTGCTGGTGACAGAACCAAAGCCAAATGGGGTGGTAGCTGAGTCCTCAGATGCGGAGCTGTTTCGGGTCTGTGACGGGTGAAGTCAGCACCCTGGGTTCAGGCCTCCCTTCTCAAAATATCTCTCCCGGTCTTGGACTGCACCAAGATTTCACAATCTACCTGGGTCCCAAAGCTGCCACAAAGGCACTTTTTTCCCTGCTGGATGCTGAATTATTGTTGTTGGTAGGAGGGGTGTGAGCAAGAAAGTATTATTCAGCCATCTTGCTGATGTTAATACTTTGAATATTCCTTTTATAAACTTTTTTTTTTGTGGTACGTGGGCCTCTCACTGTTGTGGCCTTTCCCGTTGCGGAGCACAGGCTCCGGATGCTCAGGCTCAGCGGCCATGGCTCACGGGCCCAGCCGCTCCGCGGCATGTGGGATCCTCCCAGACCGGAGCACAAACCCACGTCCGCTGCATCGGCAGGCGGACTCTCAACCACTGCGCCACCAGGGAAGCCCCAGTTTTGATTACTGTAGCTTTGTTATATTTTGAAATCAGTGAGCATGATGCCTCCAGCTTTGTTCTTCTTTCTCATGATTGTTTTGACTATTCAGAGTCTTTTATGTTTCCACACAAATTTTAGAATTATTTGTTTTAGTTCTGTGAAAAATGACTTTGGTGTGGTTTTTTGTTTGTTTGTTTGTTTTTAATTTGGCCACACTGTGCAGCTTGCAAGATCTTAGTTCCCCAACCAGAGATGGAACCCGGGCCCTGGCAGTGAAAGTGCCGAGTCCTAGCCACTGGACTGCCAGGGAACTCCCTGACTTTGCTATTTTGATAGGGATTGCATTGAATCTGTAGATTGCCTTGGGTAGTATGAATTGATTGATTCTTTCTAATGTATTTTTTATTTCCGTTATTGTATTCTTCAGCTCTGCTTCGTTCTTTTTTATGTATTTTTACTCTGTCAAACTTCTCACTGTGTTCATCCAGTCTTCTCCCAAGTTCACTGAGAATCTTTATGGTCATTACCTTGAACTGTTTATCAAGTAGATTGCTTACCTCTACTTTGTTTAGTTCTTCTTCTGGAGTTTTGTCTTGTTCCTTTGGGCATGCTGGTAGGTGGGGCTGGCCAACAGCCTGATTGGCTACTAGACCCTACCTCATGCAGTGGCTGCTGGTCCACTGGTGGGTCACAGTGTGGCTAGCTACATGGCCCAGGAGGTCCAGGGGCTGGTACGCATCTGCTGGTGGGTGGGGCCAGGCCCTGGCACTAATAGGCTTGAGGGAACATTAAAGGAGAGATTTGTGACAATTGGTAAAATTTTATGGGCTGTGTAGTAGAATGTATTGCCTAAATAATAAGTTTTACATGTGATAATGGTATTGAGGCTATGTGGCAGAATATCCTTATTCTTAGGAGATACATCCTTAAGTATTCAGAAGAGAAATACCATGGTGTTTGTAATTTAATTTCAAATGGCTCAGAAAAAAATAGTATATGTGTGCATATACATATAATAAATAAATGTGTGTATATATATATATTTATATATATGTATTATATATTATCCAAAACAACAAAATACCTAGGAATAAAATTAATCAAGGAGGTAAAAGACTTGCATACTGAAAACTGCAAAACAGTGCTGAAGTAAATTAAAGAAAACCTAAGTAAATGGAAAGACATATCATGTTCATGAGTTGAAAGAGTTTAATGAGTTTAATTTTGTAAAAATGGCAATACTCCCCAAATTGATCTATGGATTAAATGCAATCCCTATCAAAATTCCAAGAGCATATTTTGCATAAACGAGCATAAGATTCATGTGGAATTACAAGGGATTCCCAAAGAACTAAAACAATCTTGAAAAAGTCAAGGACCCCACCTCCTGATTTTGAAACTTACTACAAATCAAAACAGTGTGGTATTGGCATAAGGATAGATACATAAATCAATGGAATAGATTTGAGAGGCCAGAAGTAAACTCATACATCTATTGCCAGTTGATTTTCAACAAGGGTGCCAAGATCATTAAATGAGGGAAAGGATAGCCTCTTCAACAAATGGTGGTGGGACAACTGGATGTCTACATGCAAAAGAATGGAGTTGTACTGCCAACCTTACACCATATTAACAAAATAACTCAAAATGCATCAATGACCTAAATACAAGAACTCAAACCACAAAATTATTGGACAAAATATAGGGATTTTGGATTTGGCAATGGATTTGTCTCAGATATGACAATGAAAGCATGATCAACAAAAGAAAAATTAGATAAATTGGACTTCATCAAAGTTCAAAACTATTATACATCAGTGAACATTCTCAAGAAAAGTGGAAAGATATGTACATAATGGGAGAAACTATTTGGACATTATATATCTAATAAGGGTATAGCATTCAGAATATATAAGGAACTCTTACAATTCAATAACAAAACAAGCCAATTCAAATACAGGAAAAGAGCCTTTGTGCACTGTTGGTGGGATTATGAAATGGTGCAACTTCTATGGAAAACAGTATGAAGGTTCCTCAAAAAATTAAAAATAGAACTACCATATGATCCAGCAATCTCACTTCTGGGTATATATCCAAAAGAACTGAAAGCAGGGTCTTGAAGAGATATATGCATGCCTATGTTAATACCAGCAGTATTCATAATAGCTAAGAGGTGGAAGCAATCCAAATGTTCATCAACAGATGAATGGATAAATAAAATGTGGTATGTAAATACAATGGAATATTATTCAATCTTAAAAAGGATGGAAATCTTGTCACATGCTACAACATGGATGAAGCTTGAGGACATGGTTAAGTGAAACGAGCCAGTCACAACAAGGCAAGTACTGCGTGATTCCAATTGTATGAAATATCTAAAGTAGTCAAATTCATAGAAACAGAAAGAAAAATGGTGGTTACCAGGGATGGGAGAGGGCGAAAAAGAGTTGTTTAATGAGTATAGAGTTCCCATTTTGCAAGATGAAATAGCTCTGGAGATGTTTCACAACAACGTGAATATACTTAACACTACTGAACTGTATACTTAAAAATGGTTAAGATGGTAAATTTTATGTCTTTGAAAAAATGCATTAGAAAAGAAAAAAAAAAGTCTGAGGAATTTTCCTGGATTTTACTCTTTGCCTCATATTAACTCACTACCACTACTTCAATAAAAATAGAGCTAAAAAAAAAAAATAGAGCTAAAATAAAAAACAAAAAACGGGCAAAGGACTTAAGTAGACATATCTCCAAAGAAAATATATAAATGGCCCAACACATGAAAAGATGCTCAACATCATCAGTCATTAGCGAAATGCAAATCAAGATCACATTGAGGTACCACTTCACACTCCCTAGGATGAATATAATTTAAAAAGAGAGAAAATAACAAAATAACAAGTGCATACATTTCTGAGGGGAATGTAAAATGGTTCAGCTGCTCTGAACATCATTTGGCAGTTCCCCTGGGAAACACAGAATTACCATGTGACCCAGCAATCCTGCTCCTATATACCCCAAAGGACTAAAAATAGGTACTCAAACATACCAGCACTATTCACAATAGTCAAAAGTTGGAAACAGCCCAAATGTCCATCAGTGGATGAACGGATAAACAAATTGTGATTTACACATACAGTGTGATAGCATTCAGTCGTAAAAAGGAATAAAACACTGATACATGCTACAACGTGGATGAACGTCAAAAATATTAGAAGGCAGACACAAAGGTCACATAGTGTATAATTCCATTTATATGAAATATATAGAGTAAGTAAATCCATGGAGACAGTACACAGATTGTGGCTGCCAGTAGCTGGTGGAAGGGGGCCGGAATGGGGAGCAATTGCTTAATGGATGCAAGGTTTCCTTTTGGGGTGATGAAAATATCTTGGCACTAGATAGAGGTGGTGATTGCACAACATTGCGAATGTGCTAAATGCCACTGAATTGTTCACATAAAAATGAATAATTTTATGTTGTGTCAATTTCACCTTAACAAAAATTACATACACAGGATTTAAATGCATCATTTCACCAACCTTTTTACACTAACATCAGATGATCGAACAGGATTTAGCAGAATATTTCAGCCTTGAATGTGAAGCAGGCCTAAACTCAAAACTTTGTGATACTGAAATGGAAGATGGGATGTAATAATCTTGGAAAGTAAAAATTATTTTTGTTTATTTTAAGCAGGAGTTTTTTTCTTGAAAAAAAATATGGAGTAAATATGTAATAGATAATAAATATTTCTTCCTTCAGGGTACTGATTCAGGGTACTGTGGGCTTCAAAGTTAGATCACCTGGGTTCTCATTCTCATTCTCCCAGGAATGTTCTGGAGGACTATCAGATACACTGTATCTTTCCTGCATCTTTCTATTCTAATAAGAGTTGAATCATTGCTGATTCAAGATTTACTATAATACACTCATTCCTTCTCCCTCTGCTGGCTGGCTCCATACTACTACACTGATAGACTAACACATAGCAGAGCTGGGGTTATGATCATGTAACAGATATTTACTGAGCCTTACTTATTAAGTACCATACACTTTGCTGCGTCCTGAGTATTCCACAGTGAAGTTAAGACATGAGCCCTGGCCTAATTTACCATCTAGTAGGGGAGGCAGACCATAAGCAAACCATTTATGTATCATGAGTAAACAGTACTATAAAGGGAAATAGTGGTACACTAGAGGAGAGGAATACAATTTCTCGTTGTGTGTTCAGGAAAGGCTTCTCTTAGGAAGGACATGCAATCTGAAAAGACTGGCATGGCATTAACGAATGGCGATAGGTGAGCTTTGGACTGTGGAAAGTTTATAAAGCCAGGTTAAGAAGTTTGGAGAGTATTTAACTATAGTGGGGAATAAATGGTGCATTTCCAGAAAGGGAGTGATAGAATTTTGCGTTTTAAAAAGATCGCAGGGGCAAGACAGAAAGCAGGGAGACTATTTAGGAGGTACCAGGACTTGGAGTAATTATGGTTTTTGGCTTGGGTGACAGGGTGGCTGAGTGTATCATTCTGTGGTAGAACGATGACTGCAGCGGTTAGAGGACAAGCGGATGATCGAGTATTTAAGGAAAAAACAAACCACAGCTTTCAAGGCGTCTTGTTCTGAACAGCCGGAACCAGGGAAGGGCACGCTCCTAAAGTGGAAATCTTCGGACGGAGGCTGAGGTACAAGACAGCCCAGGAGAGCCGGACTCCGATCCCGCTCTCCCTCTTTGGTGTCATCAGAAGCAGTGGCCGGGGCCGAGCGGGGATGCTCTCTGACCCAGAACGACGGCGGAAAGAACAAGGAGTGGACAGACTAACCTTCGGAACTAGACCTGCGCTGCCTCACTAACACCGCCCACCGCTGATTAGCCCCACCCCCGGAAGTGCCGCCTACCCACGCTCATTTCCGCTACCCCAGGCGTCTGACCGTCTCGCGAGAACTGGAAGAGCCTATGTGACCTGGGCTAAGCGGAAGTTTGGTCTCTTTTTCGTGGCGCCTCGGAGGCGGTCGGCAGCTTCAGAATGAAGGTGGGGACTGGTGGCGGGTGTTGCGCTAGGTTTGAGTAATGTGGATCTAGCCCCAGAATACGGCGCTGCGCTCCAGAATCCTGGCTCTGGATGGAGAAGGGCCTGAGACAGGAGATGGATCGCTCTTTTGGGGCCGGAGCTCCTTGGGAGAGCGGATGGCGAGCGATTGCAGCTGGAGCTGCGCCGGGCGGGGAGCGCCATGGTGGCGTCCTGCCCCCCAGCCGGGATAGAGGCGGCCCTGCTGCCCGGTTGGTAGCAAGTAGGTCGGGCTTCTTGCTCCGAGAGGGGCAGCGGCTGCGCAGCGCCCTTCGCCCTGGCGTCATTCCGCGAGGCTTGAAAGATGTGTCCTACTTTTTTAGTGCAGTGTGTCTTGCGCGGTCTTATGTACACACATGCTTTAGTGAGTAGTATCAAATTTTCTGTTAGTTGTGTGTGGGTGACAGGAAAGGCTTTTTGCAGTGGAATAATCTTTGTAGTGGTTCTGCGATTTTCATGAAGTTCTTTCCCCCCCGTTTAATTTTTAGCTGAACATCTCTTTCCCGGCCACTGGCTGCCAGAAACTCATTGAAGTGGACGATGAACGAAAACTTCGAACCTTTTATGAGAAGCGTATGGCCACAGAAGTTGCTGCTGACGCTCTGGGTGAAGAATGGAAGGTAAAAGTGGCCTGCCGGACTGCCGAATTGAATTGTTAGAATATTTAAGAGAGATGGTAAACGCTGTTGGTAATTGGTAAATGTTATGGGGTTCAAACTCGGGTTCTGTCTTCTGACCTTGGCTTTAGTTACTTCCAGATGTCACTTTATAACGTGGAGCCATATCCTGTCAGGGTTATGTTCGTGAAAAAATACATAGTTCTTGCCCCGCAAGCTAATGGTCTCCATTTTTTTTTGAAAAGTGCCAAGAAGGGTTTTTTTAAATTTATTTATGGTTCATTGATGCTTTGTTCCTTAACATAGTCTTTCTCCCCCAAGAGCTGTTAACTCTGGTAAAGCATCGGCTAGAAGTAGCTTGATTGAAAGGACTTTGCTAATTGAACTTGGGAAACTGGAAGTAAAGACAAAATTCAGTGACCAGAGAAAGCTATTAAGTTTCAGATTGGTCTTAATGAAGTGTACTTGTTGGAGGCCACAGTCTTTTGTTCTATAATGTGTCATTGTGTTCTCTTCCAGGGTTATGTGGTCCGAATCAGTGGTGGGAACGACAAACAGGGTTTCCCCATGAAGCAGGGTGTCTTGACCCATGGGCGAGTCCGCCTGCTACTGAGTAAGGGGCATTCCTGTTACAGACCAAGGAGGACTGGAGAAAGAAAGCGCAAATCTGTACGGGGCTGCATTGTGGATGCCAATCTGAGCGTTCTCAATTTGGTCATTGTAAAAAAAGGTGAGATTTTTATTCTTGAGTTAATTTTTGTCCACACTGATTTAAAGCTGATTGTCGATTGATTGTTTGATTTGCAGTATCCACAGTTTTGACCAGTGGACTTGTTTTAACAATGCCTGAACAATTTAGGGTTCTTGTTTGTAAGGAGGTTGTTGAATTAAAACGTCTGTTCATTTTTCTCTTTCAGGGGAGAAGGATATTCCTGGACTCACTGATACTACTGTGCCTCGTCGCCTGGGGCCCAAAAGAGCTAGCAGAATCCGCAAACTTTTCAATCTCTCTAAAGAAGATGATGTCCGCCAGTATGTTGTGAGAAAGCCCCTAAACAAAGAAGGTATGGGGGATTATGCAGTTTAGGGCTTGCTTAATTTCACTGATTCGTCGTAGCGTTTTGTGTGCATGTTAGAAGATAAAAATGTGCCTACTAGTTACCTAGAATCTGAGTTTTTAGGAAGATAGTGGGGGAGAGAGAGGGTCAAGACGTGCAGTTGGTATGAATCCTTATTATATCCAGTGCCCTCTAGAGTGATAGAATTTTTCTTGGAAATTTGCCTTTGGGTCACTGATGTATAAGTTCATTCAGAGATAACTTATGAGACATTTTAAGTTCGTTGCTTTGGGGTTAGGAGTTGAAAGAATGACAGAAAACTCGGGGGTTGTTATTGAATGTGCTCTCACACACACCCCCGCCCCACAACTTGCTTTCTTTCTATATCAGTGGTTTTAATTTTTTTGTTTACCAAAGAAATACATGCTTTCATCCACTTAAGTTGCTTTAACTTCTGGCCTTCGTTTACTTCAACTGGAATGTGGATAGCAGTAGAGTTGTGAGAATTAGAAGTTGGAAAGAAACTTTATTCAAAATACCAGGGTACAAGTGTTTGGGGTTTGGGGGTTTTCATATGTATATAAATTTATTTAGGTGTAGTTGATTTACTATGTTGTGTTAATTTTGCAGTACAGCAAAGTGATTTAGTTATATGTATGTACATTCTTTTTCATATTCTTTTCTATTATGGTTTGTCACAGGATATTGAATATAATTCCCTGTGCTATGCAGTAGGACCTTGTCTATTCATTCTACGTATAATAATTTACATCTGAATTCCAAACTCCCAAATCCATCCCTCCCCCTTGGCAACCACAAGTCTGTTCTCTGTGAGTCTGTTTTGTAAAGTTCTTTGTGTCATATTTTAGATTTCATATGTAAGTGATACCATATGGTATTTGTCTTACTGTAACTTCATTTAGTATGATAATCTCTAGGTCCATCCACATTGCTGCAAATGGCATTATGTCTTTTTTGTACCTGAGTAGTATTGCATTGTATATGCCTACCACATTTTCTTTATCCCTTCATCTGTCGGTGGACATTGAGGTTGTTTCCCTGTCTTGGCTATTGTGAATAGTGCTGCGAGGAACGTAGGGGTGGCGTGTATCTTTATGACTTACAGTTTTGTCTGGATATATGCCCAGGAGTGGGAGTGCTGGATCATATGGGAACTCAATTTTTAGTTTTTAGGAACCTTGGTGTTTTATATTTTAAGAAGTATATTGTTTATTAGGCAAGATAACTCATCAGTAGTGAGGTCTGCAGCAGCAATGCTCAGTAATGATATTTCTGTAGTAAATTGTATGAACATTTATAATAAGTGGAATAAATAGCATGTTAGTTCTGGGTTGGGTTTTCCTGACAGATCTGAAAAATTTTGCTTGGGTTTTGGTTTTCAGGACTGGGGGCTTAAATAAGCTAATACTTGGTATATGGTAAGTGCTCATTGGTCACTCATACGAAATATCTGGGCACCTACTGTGTGCCGGGTATGACTTTCAGTGAAGTAACTGGCAAATATATGGTAGTTCCCTGCAGTTGCACCCCTGGAAATATCATTAGTGTACTAAGTGCCACTTAACAGACATTTGTTAAGATGGTTCTTTTTTTCTTTATAATTCCAAAGGGTTTTTTATTTTAGCAGAACCTGAACAACTGAGCATTTAGTCTTAGAATATTTATCTGAAGTGTTTATTGCTCCCAGAAGGTGTCCACAAACTAAAATCACTGCATCTGAAAAGACTCCTGTTCTGAAGCAGATTTATAATCCAGAGGATTTTGGATTATAAATCAGACAGGCTAAATGAAGATATTCTCAGGAATTCCCTGGTGGCCGAGTGGTTAGGACTCTGCTTTCACTGTGGTGGCCCAGGTTCAATCCTGGTTGGGGAACTAAGATCCTGCAAGCCGGGCAGCACCACCAACAAACAAACAAATAAATTCATTCATTCGTTCGCTCATTCATTCAGTCTGATGTTGAGTTTCACTCCAGGAGCATGGTGGAATGCAGTTAATGCTTTACTTAGTTTTCATGACAAGTTAAATATGCGGTTAATACTCTTTTGAAATAATGCTCATGTGTCTTAACGGTACAGAGATATACTATCCTCCCAAGACAATGTAATTGTGGAAGGGAAATCAAAGTGAACAGAAAAAAGTATGGGGTATGACTTACAACTGTTCAGCAAAGTAACCTATTACTATGCTGAATTTACGTATGATCTTGAACTTGACATCCAAGCTATTGGTATAGGAAAACACTGGTCCCTAGTAAACTGTCTCATACAAATAAGTTTTCATAGGAACTACTGAGTTTGAATCTGTTTCTAATGCTTTAAAAATGTAAATGTGGGTCCTGTTGAACAAGGGTATTATTGAGGTGATTGAGTCATTATCTGAATTTTTAGGTAAGAAACCTAGGACCAAAGCACCCAAGATTCAGCGTCTTGTTACTCCACGTGTTCTGCAACACAAACGTCGGCGAATTGCTCTGAAGAAACAGCGTACTAAGAAAAATAAGGAAGAGGCTGCAGAATATGCTAAACTTTTGGCCAAGAGAATGAAGGTAAGTCCTCAGTGTGTGTGTTGGGGGGTGGGGGGATAGGCCTGGCCTTGGATTTGCATTTTTAATCTAGATAAGCATTAACTGCCCTTTTTTATTTATTTATTTTTTTGGTTTTGTTTAGGAGGCCAAAGAAAAACGCCAGGAACAGATTGCCAAGAGACGGAGGCTGTCCTCTCTGAGAGCTTCTACTTCTAAGTCTGAGTCCAGTCAAAAATGAGATGTTTTTAGAGTAACAAATAAATAAGATCAGACATCACATCTCCTTTATTGACTTTTAATTGATGATAAAATAAACGAGAAACTTACAGAAGAGGAGGCCAGAACAGAGTTTCTTTGGTGGGTGGCTCAGGAAAGGACTCTTAGCATGTTCATTGGCTTTTTAGCAAGGCATTGAACAATATAGGGGAAATAAATGACTAGGACTATTAATCTTTGATACACTTTATTTTGAGGAATACAGTTTTTCTTAAAGATCTATACACGATACATGAAAAGTGCCCTTGTGAAGATGGACGTTTGTCATATGTAAAAAGGATAACTTGTTAAAAGCATAGTTAATGGATACCATTTTAAAATAGTTGACAAAGTTTTTAAAACCAGTGCAAATTTAATGCATTAACAGAAAACTTCAACTCGTTTTTATTATATTTCACTGCGAAGGAGTTGACTGTACCTCTTTTTAGAAACACTTGCATCAGTGAAGGATGCACAGAGAAAGTATACTTTTCTTTTGGCTGCAACATGCAGCTTGTGGGGTGTGGGATCTTAGTTCCCTGACCAAGGATTGAACCCAGGCCCTTTGCAGTGAGAGTGTGGAGTCCTAACCACTGGACTGCCAGGGAAGCCCCCAAAGTATGCTTTTTCTAATGTACTATGTCTGGTTTCTACAGTACTTGCAGTAAGAACCTTCATTCAAACCATTATAGACTAGAAGGGTCTTAAAAGAAGGCACATTAGGCTTTAAAAGGTGCTCCTTTGCCAGAGTATATATTAACCACAGGTGAGTAAAATTTTCAAGCGGCTGTAACATGTAGAGACTGAAGAAGTGCTTCAGTTAAGTGTGTAAAAATCACCTGGGGATCTGGCTAAAAAGTGGATTAGGATTCGGTAGTTTGGGGCCCCACAGTCATTAATAAGTTCCCAGGTTAGGCCAATAATGCCAGCCCTGAAGCAAGATTCATAGAGGAGAGCCCCATAGCTTTTTTTTTTTAAATTGGAGTACAGTTGATTTACAATGTTGTGTTACTCTGCTGAACAGCACCCATAGCTCTTAATGAAATATTAAAAAGTTACAAAAGTCTTAAAGTCTTAATTGGCAATTGACAAAGTCATAAGTTGAATTTACAGCATTTAAAAAAAGATACCCAGTGCCAGAAGGACTGACACTACAGCTGAATCCTAGAGGGTAACATGCCAAAAGGCAGGTCTGGTGTAAGCCCAGGATTCTAGCTAGTAGCTGGTAGATTCTAATGCATAAAACATGAGAACCACCCTGCTTTCTTATTTTGAGGAGTACAGTCACTGAGGTGGACAGATAGGTAAGGTAGGCCTAGACTATACTAGCTTATGAAATCTGGCAGATTTAAGAGTTTAACATTGCAAAGACACTGAATCCTGTATTACTAGTGTATACCAAAAATGAAAAGGGCAACAATTGAATATCCCAAAGGCATGTCAGACTTGTTTATGATTGTTAAATCATTAACTGCAGGTTGCTATAATCAATCTGAGATGCAGTTAATACCAAATCTAAAAGCAGTGTAAGGTTATGCTAAACAATCTGCCATAATTTGAAAGATCGCTTTCAGAAGTTAATCAGGATTTAAGTCTCATACAGTCATTCTAGATATTACTAAATCTATAGATAATGATTTGAAATCTTTTTTTTGGTCTGTTTTTGCTACAAGTTTTTACTGCCCTTTCTGTGGTAGGTGCAAGAAAAGGCCTTTAAGCAATTTTAATACAAATCGGTCTCAATTTCTGAATGACAGGCTAAGCTTTCCAATATATAATGGCTAAGTTATTTAGATTAATATTAAAAAGCTATTAGAAATTTTATAATTTGATACAATATAGCAAAATATTAAATGTGTAAGGAGATCTTTATCACAGGGTCGTTTTAGTGGGAAGTGCTTTGGTAATTTAGTTCAAGTTATTGAGAACTACAGAGAAATGGGAAAACAGACAATACTGGAATTCTGAAGATCACAAAAGCTTGAATTGCTGTACACACTTCAGGAGCCTTAAAAATGTAAGACAAGCACAGCAAACTTGAGAAGTTTTCATTTTATTCAACCTTGATTTTTTTATATGCAAAGTAATTCCAAACTTTCTGTTGGGGCAATACGTGTTAAGTATTAAAACTAGTACCAAGTCTTAAGTTGCAAAAATATATTCTCTGAGACAGTGCAAAAGATCCATTTTTAAGGCAATGAGAATTGTACACAGTTTCTGACAAGTTCTTTCACTTACCACTTTCACAAATTGAAACTAGGATTCTGCATAGGTCTTATTAACCCTGAAATGTTGGAAGATTGGTATAGTAATTTTTAAAAGATTATAGCAGGTAGGAAGGAGATGTGTGCTGTTAACTGTACCATTTGGAAATAATTATCAACCGATTTAGTCATCTGCATAATTACTGTAAAAGCGAGCACACACAATCATTGGCTTTTCAAACCATGCATGCAGAGAGATAAGGCAAATTTACTGTCCCTAAGGGATGTGTTAACGAAAGGCATGATAAATGTCAGTGAGGCATGTGAGGTCATGATTTTCTTAAACCTACTGGCAACAAGTTTAATAAGCTTTAACGTTTTAAGACAATTGATTCAGCCTAAAAAACAGTATTTACAAATGCACAAATAGTAAGTGTACAAATCTAAATTTTATACAAGAATAAAATTCTGTGTGCAGTGCAAGTTATCCCACAGGTTTTTAAAAGTGACCAATAGCAACAGTTTATGTGCCTGAACAATTTCTGGCCCAAAGACATACACAAGAATTTTAATTTTGTAAATTATGAAGCTGATTAATTTCATTTAAACTATCTGGCTCATTTATTCCAATTTTAAAGCTGTTGCAAATTAACATGATACTGGGAAGAGGATGAAAGGAAGTAACTGGATATTCAAGATACAATCCATTAAGGGAGCTAATACATAAACGTGAAGGGTAAAAATATATATTAATTTTAAAGTCAAAGGCAAGGCAGTTATCAGACTTTCAGGTAATTTTGAGATTAATGACTACATACGAATTAGTAGTAGTCATTTATTTAATAGTTGGAGACCCCCTTTCAGAAAACTTTATTGCAACATGCAATCTAAGAATTTTAATAAATATAATATGGCTGAGTAGATACACAGCCACACATATATACACAATACACAAATAGTTGCTCTTATAATTGAGATTTCGTTTGTTTTGGGGTTAGGCAAGTTTACATTAATTTGCCATTCCCCAAACTCAATAGCTTCAGATATAGACAAAACGCCAAGAATGAATATGGTTTCTCATCGAACTGCTACAAATACTGAGAAATGCAAAACCAATTTTCAGCAGATAAAAACAGTTCAGAAATTGTAAATCTTCAACATCAGTAAACCCTAAGGCATTTTAGTGGCATTTTTACCTTCTGAGATGATTCAGTATGAATTACATTTCATTATCTATTGTACCAAGAATAACTTCATTTCAGTTTTCACCAATTCGTAATTTGAAACAAACCTTGAATGTCTCCAGATGGAATCTATTCCCCCAGTTCTGTGTCCAAAATCTAGTGAATCTTATTTAAATGAGAGGTGCTCCAAAACACTTCCTGCACCACTCCACACTGATACTTGGTGGAGCATCAATTTTCTGCAACTTTTCAAGAATCTCTGTAGATAAACTATTGTATGCAAGTCCATACTCATTGTCAAAAGCCTCTGAAAGATATTTTCAAAAGTACAGTTGGTATTTCTTAATAATAAATAATAAAATAAAAGCTATGCATTTAAAAATGGTAGTCAAATTTTTTTTTTTTTTTTTTTTTGCGGTACGCGGGCCTCTCACTGTTGTGGCCTCTCCCGTTGCGGAGCACAGGCTCCGGACGCGCAGGCACAGCGGCCATGGCTCACGGGCCCAGCCGCTCCACGGCATGTGGGATCTTCCCGGACCGGGGCACGAACCCGTGTCCCCTGCATCGGCAGGCGGACTCTCAACCACTGCGCCACCAGGGAAGCCCCAAATCATTTTTGTATACATATTTAAACTGCATATTTAAAGGCAGAAATCTTTTTAAAGGCAAATGGAGTATCTGCCCATACCAATTAAAATTTTAAAAGTTTCTTTAAGAAATAAGACTTAAACCCCCTTTAAGGAATCCCCAGTTGACGAACTTACCAATATCAATATTCTCTCTTCCAAGAGACACTAATGATAAGAAGAGGATTTCTCTGTATAAACTCCTATAAAACAAATATTTTTTAAAATTAATGGTCAAAGAGCATAAAAATACCCTATGAAGGTTTTTTAAAATGGTGATAGAACACAACACTGTAAATCAACTATACTTGAAAAAAAAAAGATTAGGTTCTTTAGTTAACAGTAATGTATCCACCATCCATGTCAGTGTTCTGGTTTTGACATTACAGTACACTTATGTCACCTTTGGGAGAAGCTGGGTAAAGGGTCAACGGAACTCTTTGTACTATCTTTGCAATTTCCTGCAAACTTATGTTTCAAATTAAAAAGTTAATGGGCATAAAGCTTCACATTCGAAATAACTAAAAATGGCTTATTTTAACTTTATTGTAATTATTTAGCAATATAATAGGTAACTTTTAATTCTAATTTCTAATTCAGATTTACAAAAGCAGACTTTTGCCACATGACACAGTAAGAGACTAAGTAAGTTAGGGGTCTAAAACCCTTGGACACAAACAGTATGAAAGATGGTGTGGTCTCTACTACTTAACCCAACAGTAAAGGATAAATCACCTTTATTTGATTTGCGAACATAAAAATGTTACAAATGAAACCTTAAAAATGAGACTCGTGACTCATTTGTTAACAAAAGGGGAAACTGATGAACTGATTGGAGTATTTACAGAAAAAAAAATTAGAGAGTAATGCTGATTCTGATGATGCTCCATGCAGCTTTCTTTAGAAGCTCCAGAAGCCATAGTATGTCATTTCTAATATTCCTTCCCTGTCCTTCAACTACAGATACTTGAAAGTGGCTGCTCTTCAGGCTGTGAAGGAGATAATCTCTACCTCAACTGTTGAGATTATAGAAGGATCTATCCATTTTCATTATGAATTCTTGTCCTATCATTTCTGAGACTGTCTTCAAAGATGCCATGACTAGAAACTTGAAGAGCACCTGGAAACACTGTTTATGTTTGATAGAAGGTATTATGTCTCTCTTTCTGAAGCTTCCACCACAAAATTCATTTATGCTGAGACTGGGATGAGTACGGATCCAAGCGTGTTAGCAGACAATAAATAGTAAGAGGATCAGGATAGCTCCATACCGTTTGTAATTCACTGCTTCCATCATCTTCCTAAATTGTTTCTACTCCTAAACCCATATTTTTTTTTTTTTTACATCTCACAAGATAAGATGCGTGACAGGACCTGAACGAGCAGTACATATGTATAACATCAATGTTAACACATTTATAGGTTTCCAGTGAATAGTAATTTTTCACAAAGACTCAGTACGTTTTAGACATAAATGAATTACCTCCTAAAATTTAATCTATTTCCCAGATATTTTTATTATGTTTGTGATCAAGTATGAATGCATTCGGGTAGCACTTTTTAAGACAATCAGATGTTCTACAATGAGTATGTGTTTCTTTTACAACTAGAGATAGTTTTAAAAATCATTTTTAAAATACCATGAAATTATTTCGAATGGTATCAAGTACCAAATACTGGATTATTACCTTTGTCTTTTCATGTCTCCCTTCATTTGTTGTGAAAGCAGGTTGATGGGTTTAAGAACATCATTATGTTGAATACTCTGCCTGATGGTTTCTACTAAAGCGCTTGTTGCTTGTTGTTCCTCTGACAGGAGAGACAATTTCTTTTCAGAATCTAATAATAAGAACACAGTAAAAGAATACATTTAGTCACTCTAATTATTAAAGAAGTTTTTTTTCAGATTTGTATCATTTTTTATTCAACACCACCTCCCCATCACAAGTAAAATTATGTAGTAATGTGACCAGCTAAAAAATATTTTTCTTGCTTTCTTCAGATAGGAGAGGCCTGTCCCTTTGCCCTTTTCCTGAACTTAGGGCTTCCTGATTGAGGCTGCAATGTGATATCTTGTATGCCAGCAGCCATCCTGTGACCATGAATCTTTCCTGATGGAAAAGCAGACAAAGCGTAAGGAGCCTGGGTCCCCGATGACAGAGGAGTTGCCTAACAGTCCTGGAGTATCTAATTCATAAATTCTTCATGTGAGAGAATAATCTTTACCTGTTTAAGATTCTGTTGTTTTCTATTAAATACAGTAGCATATAATCCTAATTGATACAAGGGTAATTCTAGAATTATTAAGAACAAATATTTATACAGATTTCATATATTACAAAAGTGCTTCAGTGGTATACTTGAATCACAGTACCATTAAAAATCAACAATGTGAGCTTGGCCCAGAAAAAGGGAAAACTTTAATACTGTAGGTAATCCCAGCAGCCATACAATTTTATTACACCCACATTAGTTGAGATGGAACTATGTATCCAAAAGTTCCCCAGTCAGCCTCATTTTAAGTGTCTGTCATAAAGCCAGTTACTGTAATTTTCATACAATCCAGCCCCTTAATAAAGGCAACTAGGAATATTTCATTTGTGTTCAGACCATAGAAATAGCAAAGTTCTCTGTTACAATACAAGAGGAAATACTGGCTGCTATGGGTTTTGATCCTAGTTTTTCTACATGCTAAACAGATTTGATTTGATTTTCATGTTATGTTGTGATTTTAGAGCATAACCCAAATATAATATGCAACTTCACTATTGCTCCTTAATTCACAGAGTTGGGCAACCATCACCAATTTTAGAACATTTTTATCTCCTCCAAAAGAAATCTACCTATTAGCAGTCACTCTATCTTCCCAACCCCTCAGCCCTAGGCGACCACTAATCTTATTTTGTCTTTACAGATTTGCCTATTCTGATTGTTTGATATAAATGGAATCATACTTTCTGTTCTCTTTCGTGGCTGCTGCTTCTATAATATTTTAAAATTCATTTTGTAGTATGTATCAGTATTCACTACTTTTTATTGCCAAATAATATTCCATTGTACGGATATACCATACTTTATCCATTCATCAGTTAAAATGAACATTTAGGTTGTTTTCATTATTTGGATATTAAGAAAAATGCTGCTAAAAACAGTGTACAAGTTTTTATGTGGATGTATGTCTTCATTTCTCTTGGGTGTATACCTAAGAATACAACTGCTGTGTCATATGGTAACTGTTTACCATTTTGAGGAATGGTGAAACTATTTACACCAAAGCAGCTGCACTAGTTTTCTTCCAATTAGCAGTGAACCAGGAAGAGATCCAACTTTATTTTTTCTGCATGTTGTTCCAGTTGTCCAGCACTACTTGTTGAAAAGACTATTCTTTACCCACTGAATGGTCCTTGGCACTCTTGTTGAAAGGCATTTAACTGTACATGTGAGGGTTTATTTCTGGAAACTCAACTTTATTCCATTGACCTATATGTCTATCCTATGCCAGTTTTCTACTTTCTTGATTACTGTAGCTTTGTAGTAAGTTTTCAAATTCAGAAGTATGAGTCCTACAACTTTGTTCTTCTTTTTCAAGACTGTTTTGGCTATTCTAGGTGCCTTGAAAATCCATATGAATTTTAGGATAAGCTTGTCAATTTCTATAAAAAAGCCACCTGGAATTTTGATATAGATTGTACTGAATCTATAGATCAATTTGGGAGTACTGCCATCTTAACAATATTAACTTTTCTGGCCCATGAACATCGGATTTCTTTCCATTTACTTAGGTGGTCTTTACTTTCTTTCAACAATAATTTTAGTTTTCAGAGTATAATAAGTTTTGTACTTATTTTATCAAATTTATTCCTAAGAATTTTATTCTTTTTTTTAAAATATTTATTTATTTATTTGGTTGCACCAGGTCTTAGTTGGTGCAGGCGTGCTCCTGAGTTGCAGCACGTGGGCTCCTTAGTTGCGGCATGCATGTGGGATCTAGTTCCCTGACCAGGGATCAAACCCAGGCCCCCTGCACTGGGAGCATGGAGTCTTATCCACTGTGCCACCAGGGAAGTCCCAAGAATTTTATTCTTTTTAATGCTATTATAAATGGAATTATTTTAATTTTTGGATTATTCATTGAAAGTATATAGAAATACAGTTGATTTCTATGTTTTGATCTTATATCCTGCAACTCTGCTAAGCTTATTTAATAAGTTCCATATGTTTTGTGTGTGTGTGTGTGTGTGTGTGTGTGTGTGTGTGTGTATTCCTTAGGATTTTCTAATTTAGGATTTTCTATATGTAAGATGACATAATCTGCAAGTAGAGATAGTTTTACTTTTTCCTTTCTATCTTGGATGCCTTTTATTTTCCTGTCTAATTGTTCTAGCAAGAACCTCCAGTACAATGTTGAAAAGAAATAATGAAAACAGACATCTTTGTCTTGTTCCTGTACTTGGGGGAAAGTATTCAGTCTTTTACCATTAAATGATATCAACTGTGGGTTTTCAGAGGCTCATAATTAGGTTGAGGAGGTTCCTTTCTATTCCTAGCTTGGCTTTTTTTTTGTTGTTGTTGTTGCTTTGGGTCTTAGTTGCAGCACTCAGGATCTTCCCTGCGGCATGCGGGATCTTTCGTTGTGGAGCGCGGGCTCCACTGCTGCAGTGCATGGACTCTCTAGTGGCACGTGGGCTACAGAGTGCACCAGCTCAGTAGTTGTGGCGCGCAGACCTAGTTGCTCTGCAGCATGTGGGATCTTAGTTCCCCAACCAAGGATCGAGCCCGTGTCCCCTGCATTGGAAGGTGGATTCTTAACCACTGGACCACCAGGGAAGTCCCTTGTTGAATGTTTTTAACAAAGGGCAATAGATTTTGTCCAGTGCTTTAGCTGTGCCTATTCAGACGATCATATGGATTTTGTCCTTTATTTTATTGATATGATATATATTAATTGATTTTCAAACCAACACAGCATGCCTGGCGTAAACAGCACTCGGTCATGGTATACAATCGCTTTTCTAAATTGCTGGATTTGGTTGGATAGTATTTTGTTGAGGATCCTTACGTCTATATTCATAAGTGATAAGATTTTTAGTTTTGTTTTCTTATGATGTCTTTGGTTTTTGTATCAGGGTAATGCTGGCCTTCTCACCCAAATCTCTACTCTTTCCAAGAGTGCTTTCAGGCTTGAACTTCTCCACAGTCTGTCCCAAATAAAGTCATTTCCTTTGGGGAGAATTTCAGAGCTCTCTCTTCTTATGGCCTGTCTCTCAGCCACTGCTCTGGAGCTGGGAACAGTGGCCCTTCTCTTGGAATGATTCCCCTGCTTTGTGAATGGGGTACTGGAGGGATGCAGTTGCCTCTCATGTTTTAGCTTGCCTCTCCTGGCATAAAACCTCTCCCTTATGAGCAAGACGCTGTGAGAACAATCAGAGACCCAGTATTCGAGGGTTGCTGAAGCTGGCAGTGCATGGGGGCTGAGTGGAGGAAGTGAGCCTCCCTGTCTCCTGGAACTGAATAGAGCTGGGAGGATGAGAACTGCTGGCAACCTGTCTTTCCCAGGGAGATGCTGTAGCCCTTGACTGGGGGCTGGTGGGGAGCAGCAAGTTGTAGCTCAAATGCCACAGAAACTCACCGTTTTTACTGAAATTTAATATATTTTCTTCTTTAAAAATTTTATTTATTTATTTTTGGCTGAGTTGGGTCTTTGTTGCTGCACGTGGGCTTTCTCTAGTTGCAGCGAGCGGGGGCTACTCTTTGTTGTGGTGCACGGGCTTCTCATTGCGGTGGCTTCTCCTGTTGTAGAGCATGGGCTCTAGACGTGCAGGCTTCAGTATTTGTGGCACGCGGGCTCTAGAGTGCAGGCTCCGTAGTTGTGGCGAACGGGCTTAGTTGCTCTGCGGCATGTGGGATCTTCCCGGACCAGGGATCAAACCCATGTCCCCTGCATTGGCAGGCGGATTCTCAACCACTGTGCCACCAGGGAAGACCAATATATTTTCTTGAATAAATATTTCTTCATTTGCTCGACAGCTGTAGACACTTTTTTTAAATAACTTTCACCAATTATGGTTGTTTCGCTGGGAAATGGGACTTCATAGCTCCCCATACTGCTTTTCCAAAAGTCACCACTCAATTCTATTATATCTTTTAATGTTATTTATATACCAATTCTTTGTTTAAAGTAGCCAATCAAGTAAAGAAACAAGGCTATTCTTGAGAGTTCTAAATTTTATTCTCACCACAAATTATAGGACATTTAAAAACACTTATCTATTTCAAGGTATGCAGGAAAACAACTAAAGAAATGGCAGTTATAATTCTATTATTTTCCAGCATAAATTTCAAAGTTACTCTGCTTCTGCTTAAAAAGCATTCAAATATCAGAACTGGGAAAACAACAACAGAAAGACAAAAATAGCTTATAATATATTTAGCCATAATTTTGTGATTGGCATATTTCAAGGGAAAATGTCAGATTCTTTTATTCTAGCTTAAGTAAAAAAACTGCTAAGTAGTGAAAGATTGTAGTAAAAATACAAAATAAAGAGTGGGGGCTTCCCTGGTGGCGCAGTGGTTACGAATCCGCCTGCCAATGCAGGGGACACGGGTTTGAGCCCTGGTCCAGGAAGATCCTATATGCTGCGGAGCAACTAAGCCCATGAGCCACAACTACTGAGCCTGCATGCTGCAACTACTGAAGCCCACACGTGTAGAGCCCGTGCTCCGCAACAAGAGAAGCCACTGCAATGAGAAGCCCGTGCACCGCAACGAAGAGTAGCCAACGCAGCAAAAAAAAAAAAAAAAAAAAAAAACCAGAGTGAACTTTTCCTTTCTTCTTCTGAGCAGGTACTGTTAACAGCTTGGGACATATACGGTTTTAGACCTTTTTCTATTCATACATTAAAAACACAAATATTTTTGGTTTCGTTTTTCTACAAAAAAGAGAAAAGATCACATACTGTTCTGCAACTTGCCTTTTTTTTTCACTTAATATATAACGAAAATCCATCCTTCGGGAACCTATATACAAATGACTCATTCTTTTTCTTGGTTGCCAACATCTCATAGTGTGGATTTATCACAATTCTCTTGTTAGGTATTTGCGTAAGTTTTTCATTATTATAAATAATCTTACAGTATGCATCACTGTACCAACAGCTTTGTACACTGTATACCTATAGAACAGAGCATTTTAATATTTCTTCCATGAACTGCCTATTGATACCATTTACTCACTTACCTACTGGGTTGTCTGTGGTTTCTTACAGACTCATAAGGCTTCTGAATACTGGATAACCCTTTAAACCCCTTGTAAAAATATGTTCTAAATACAAAAACTAAAAGTAAGGCCAGGGGATTCCCTGGTGGCACAGTGGTTGGGAGTCTGCCTGCCAACACAGGGGACACGGGGTCGAGCCCTGGTTTGGATCCCACAGGCCGCGGAGTGACTGGGCCCATGCACCACAACTACTGAGCCTGCGCTCTGGAGCCCGTTAGCCACAGCTGCTAAGGCCCGCGTGCCTGGAGCCTGTGCTCCGCAACGGGGGAGGCCGTCACAGTGAGAGGCCCGTGTGCCACGGTGAGGAGTGGCCCCCGCTTGCCGTAACTAGGGAGAAGCCCGTGTGCCGCGGTGAAGACTCAATGTAGCCAAAAATAAATAAATAAATAAAATTTATAAAAAATAAAAATAAAGCCAGAATCTTTGAGAACAGTACCCATATAATTAAAATTATGATCTATACCAACACATCCACTATAGAGAATTTACTCTCCAAGTACCTAACCAAATTAGTATTTGACAGATAAACTACAAGAATCACAAAAACACCCCTGATAAATGGGTCAGTACAACAGCAAAAAAATTTGAACTAAAATGGAAAAAATCTTGAGGAGATACTAAAAATGAATGAAAGATTTAAAAATAAAGCAAAATTATTTCTATCATCTCCTTAATTCTATTTTTTCCCCCCAGTAGTCCATTTCTCTTTATTGCTACAGTATTCTACTGTGTGGAAGGACTGTACCAAAATTTGCTTATGCATTCACCTGTGGATGGATATTTGGGTTGTTTCCAGTTTGAGTGTTTTATGTCTTTAATTCTATTTTACTTACTAAAATTCCTCCATGAGACATACAGAGGTTCTCCTGGTTCCTGATGAAGGTTGATATTATCCCATAACAGCTGAATATACACGAGTTTGCTATCCTGGGACAGAGATGACAGGGGAAGCTAAAAAAGATCAGTAGAAAGTATTAGTACCCCAAGCATAATAATAATTACCAGTGGACCTAGCAAAGCTTGATTATATAAAACAGATGAGTTCTTTCAAAATTCTGGACCTAAAATTCTGAGAAAATTTAAAAATTTTTATTTATATCTGATTACAAATGTTATTATTTTCTGAGGTGCATGTTTCTCATTCTGACTTTCAGGGACTGAATGACAACTTGGTAACTGGCACAGCAGCCACAAGAAAGATTAACCTCCATCAAAACAAATTTTAAGGTAAGAAAGTGCAATGGTTTCTCCTATCTTGTTGTACTGACTACTACTTAAAATAAATGAGTCAAAATAGAATTTATACTACTCTAAAAGTTTGTTGTGCCCCTGATGTATGTTTGGGGTTGGGGGTATCTCTCAATATTCAGTATCATAAAATGAAGGAGTTCTAGGAGCTCACTGTCTCCCGGGGAGTCAGGGATGCCACCTCAAGCAAAGCAGGAGTTTCAGAGTCAGAGAGCCAGACTGTGGTCTTGGCCCCCCTCCACTTACGAGGTATGTGACCTAGCAAAAATAACTTCCGTAATTTTTAGTTGTATCATCTGAAAAATGTGGCTAATATGAGTCCTTTAAAATAAGTTGTGAAAATTTCTGCTGGGAATATTATATTTCAGAATAAAAACTACCTTTTCTAGCTACCCTTGCAACTAGAAATGACCATGTAACTAAGTTTAGGCCAAACAGATACATATGAAAAGATTATGTGCAACTCTAGAAACTGTCCCTAGAGAAAGAAGACATACTCTTCTCCATCCATTTTTCTTCTAACTGCTGGCTGTAATGTGGATGTGACAGCTTGTAAGTAGAGTCAGCTATTCCTAGACCAGGTATAAAACTTGGAAATGGAGGTCACACTGCTGAGCAAAAAGATAGAAGACTCTCAAGTCTCTAACACTATACCATCCCTGGACCACCTATCTAAAATTTTAAGTGAGAGAGAAATAACCTATGACTTAAGCCACTATTGTTGTATACTTCCTGCTACCTGAAGTTAAGCCTCATCCTAACCAACACCAATGTAGTATAAGTATTGAAGTTGGTTCCCTACCTGTACACCTCCGTTACAATGTTCAGATGTGAGGATAAGTCCTGGTAAGTTACTAGGAAGGTCCAAACGTCTGAAATACCAAACGAGGTTCCAGAAAATGATTGGATGTTGATTGATGAAAGAGGACGTGTGAATCACCTGATCGCCTTCATTTTCTAGCAAAGATTCAAGTTCTTTACGAAGCACTAGAGGACTCAAGTAGGGCACAGAAACAGGGGGAGGATTGGGTCTTTTTCCTAAAGGATCCTTAAAAACATAGAAATACAAAAAGAAGTGAATATGATCTATTTTATTATGTTTCAGAGTATGTCTCAATGAGATTATACTTCTCTATCCTTTCAAAGTCAATTATTTCAGGGTCATTACTACATGTAGTAGAACACCCTAAAGAAAACATAAAAGAAGAACACCCTAAAGAAAACATAAAGATTAAGAAGTACTTAATCATAAATACCGTTAAGTTAAATGATTACAAACGAAAATTATTAATCAATATAATAGACCCTATTTTAAACATGAGATTTTGTCTATCACATTAACAGCAATGGCCTATGTAGGTTTGACTTTTTCCTTTTCAAT
Source organism: Tursiops truncatus (assembly GCF_011762595.2). Lineage (NCBI taxonomy): Eukaryota > Metazoa > Chordata > Mammalia > Artiodactyla > Delphinidae > Tursiops > Tursiops truncatus. The sequence goes on from NC_047039.1 coordinate 47,453,642, forward strand.
TTTTTATAAGAAATACTTGCATTTCTGATGTTTTATAATGATGATACCAAAAGATATGTGACTATCTTCCGCTTAAAACTCTAAACAGATGATGCAATTTTTTGTGTTAATACTTTTTTAAAATAATGAATTAATTAATTAATTTATTTATTTTGGCTGTGTTGGGTCTTCGTTGCTGCACATGAGCTTTCTCTAGTTGCGGCACGTGGGGGCTACTCTTCATTGTGGTGTGTGGGCTTCTCATTGCGGTGGCTTCTCTTGTTGTGGAGCACGGGCTCTAGGCACGCAGGCTTCAGTAGTTGTGGCACGTGGGCTCTAGAGCGCAGGCTCAGTAGTTGCGGTGCATGGGCTTAGTTGCTCCGTGACATGTGGGATCTTCTGGGACCAGGGATTGAACCCGTGTCCCCTGCATTGGCAGGCAGATTCTTAATCACTGCACCACCAGGGAAGTCCCTGTATTAATCTTGACTCTTTTTAAAACTATATCTAAGTTGTTTTTACATTTGATTGCAACAAAAACTAAAGAGCAACTTTATAAATCAAATGAAATAATGCATTAAAAAAACCCCAACCTAGACTTTGTAAGTTGTGCATATTATAGTCAGAATAAAATGTTTATGACCAGTATTAATAAGTACCCATAGTGCCCAGATTGAGGTCTCCAAATACTGTTTTCCTGTAAAAAGAACCAGGTTTCTTAAAGAAATGGCTGATTCTAGGTCTGGAGAAGGAAATATATAACATGAGCATGAAACATCTTGCAATATAAGAAAGCAAGGAAGCTTTAAAAAAAATTATAGAAAGGCTACCAGAGTTGTGTCAAAAGGATTAAGGCACCAACCTGTAGAGGCTTCTAGCTGACCAGAGAAGGAATAATATAAGCATCAATAAGGATAACAACAGCAATGGATATAAACATAAATGTTTAAACCAATGAGTTCATAATAATACCCTATCGCCCCCGATAATGGATCACCTTGGAGAATGCTAGGAACCCAACTTGTTACTTTGAAAATTGATAAATAAAAGGAAAACAAAATCAAATATTTATTTTGCCTTTCCATCATAAATTGCATCTTTGGAAAACCAGACAAAAGCCATGGGGTTAGTTTCTCTTTACAGATATATTTCATATAATAAAGAAGATGACAGAATTAGACTATCATCATTTTATAGCTCCAAATGGACAACTTGATCTAGGCATTGAGGCGTTAATAGCTGCTAACATCACAAAGATAGTTCGTGTCTCCTATTGGAGGGACATACCACTACTGATGAAGCGCTCTTATAAAAATAAACAAATGAAAAAAAGAACAAGAAAACCCTGAATCTGATCAAGCTTCTAGCTGTAATTACCAATTTACAGGGTTGTAATCAACAAATAAATTGCAAGGGAATAAATTACAAGGGAAAAAAAGAGTCTACAGATTTTAAAAGACTAATAAAACCAGATTAACCAATTATGAAGCATGGACCTTATTTGATCCTGATTCCTCAAACTACAAAACACACAACTTGACATTTTTGAGACCATTAGAAATTTGAAGAAACCTGCTGTATAGCACAGGGAACTCTACTTCACTTTGCTGTACAGTAGAAACTAACACAACATTGTAAAGCAACTATACTTCGATTAAAAAAAAAGAAATTTGAACAAAGATTGAATAACTTGATATTATTTTTTGGGTCTGATAAGGACATTGTATTTCTAAGAGTCCTTATCTTTTAGAGATAAATACTGAAATATTTACAAATGGAATATATGATGTTTGAAATCTGCTTCAAATGGATCTATGGAAGAACTGAATGAGGATATACATGAAAGAAAAATGGTCATAAGCTGAAAATTACTGAAGCTGGATGATGTGTCAAAGGGACTCATTACACTCTTGTTTATTTGTGTACATATTTGAAATTCTAAAGTTCTTAGTCTGCTTATGAAAAATTCTTATCACTTTTCATGTGATTAAAATAAACCTGCTACAGAAGAATTACATGCTGTTCTAATAAATACTTACACGAACACACAGTATAACTATAATGCTGTTACATACCACAATTTCCTGCAGACTGTTTGGAAGACTAACTGTTGAAATGCCATGAAACGGTCTCTGGGAAAAGTCCATATTTTGCAAGGGACCTCCAACACTGTGACTTCTAGTCAAAGATACATTTCGTTTTGATAAACTATTAGGCACAGATGAAATTTTCATAGTTTGGACATCTCCACTGGCTTTCATTATTTCATCACTTAAAAAAATGAAGAAGAAATGCTGTGGTTAGATTGCGTGAAACAATCTAAATCTGTAGAGCTTGACTGTTTTCTACAATGAATTTTGAATGTGCTGAATATATCTGAGAAGACTCAGCACTGCCTTATAAGAATTAAATTTTCTTCAGGTATTTTTGTAGAACTGGTCAGAAAAACAGGATGGAGTGGATGATCTGATGAAGGGTAGGAAGAGGATATATATGGTATATAACAGGTATCATGGTATTATTTTAAAAAGATTAAGTGCCCATTCAGTTGCCTTGTTCAAAAATTATTTCATCTTTATTAAACAAAATCACTTATACATCACCTTACATGTATAATGCATGTAAGTAAGTAAGTAATGTAGATTCATTGCCAAGTATTGAATCTCTACCAGGCCATGATCCACCTAAGGACAGAGGTCAGATTTTATTTACTTTTTAATTTTTAGTGTTTAGCATAATGCTTAGCATACAATAGGCTCTCAAAAAATGTTTGACTCAATATTTAAGAGTAAAAGGTATACTTCACTGTAAAGAGAGTATGTGTCTGGAAACTGACAATGACTACACTGAAGGGGAAAATACTTTTTACTGTTGAAAAGTTCATTTTTGTAAAAGACCACTGTAAAACATTAAACACAGTATTAAAAATGATTTATCATCAGATCCATTCATTAGATATTTAAACAATATATGGTAGTAAACATTTAAGGTTAAATTCTTAAAATGCCAGAGCTTATGCCTATGTAAGCCAGGTTGTATTTAAAGATGGAATTTCTACTAGGGTACCCAATTTTTAATGAAGATTTCTCTGAACCCCATGGTACCTTGATTCAACTGCAGAGCTTGTTTCTTCAGTTATGGTCTGGTTATGTTTTGGGAAATCCATAAAGTTGATCAGGTCAGGTTCTGCTGAACTGGATATGGGTTTGTGTTCCAAAGGTTCACTTGCCAGTGTAATGCTTCCACTTTGTAAACTGTCACCAGAGGTACTTGGTTTCAGGAAAAAGCTAAATATGGATCAGTCCAAAAAAAACAAAAAAGTCTTTAAAAATCCCAGAATCCTCTAAATTTCATCATATTTAGAATCACTTTATGGTAAAATAGTTATTAATGAGTTACACAAATCCATAGAAATACTGCCTATTTCAAACACACACACACGCACGCACACACACACACACACACACACACAAAACTCACACTCCTGCTCTCATTCTCTCTTCCTCTCTTGTCCCAAACTTTTCAAATGAAAAGGTCTAAAGCAGGTCATTATAGTTCAATATTAGATGCCTTCAGTTTTTGAGAGACTCTAAAGAAAGCTATGAAGGAAGATGGAAAGCAAAATATTTCCTTAATTTTCTTAGTTAAAAAAAAGGAACAGCATTTTAACATGTATTAACCTATGATTGTTTATATACCCTTTCCCCCTTATGAATCTCCATTTTTGTCTCTAGTCATTTCCTCTCCACTCTATTCATTCAGAATTTTATTTTCATCTTTCTCTCTCTTTCTCCTTCTGGGTGGGGATGGGGTGAGGGTTTCACCTTACAAGGGACATTAAGAGAGCTTTCTAAAGTGATAGTAATGTTCTGTATCTTGGTAAGGGTTTGTTTTGCACAAATCAAATTTACCTTAAATGAAAAAAACTGAATAAATACTGAACTCTAGTTAATTATATGAACGCTCAAGTCTTTGTGGGATAAGTGATTTAACGTCTTCTTCATCTTCTTTTTTTTTTTTTGGCCGCACCACAGGGCATGTGGGATTTTAGTTTCCCGACCAGGGATCGAACCCGTACCCCCTGCAGTGGAAGCGCAGAGCTCTAATCACTGGACAGCCAGGGAATTCCCCATCTACATCTTATTTTAAATGAATAAAAATGTAAGATGGATTGGTGGATGGATGGAGGGATACATAAAGCAAGTAAAGTAAAACATTAATTGTAGAATGCAGGGGTATATATTTGGGTATTACTGTAAAAAAGAAGATCTTTAAACTTGGCTGTCAGTTGGAAATCTTCCATAATGACATCCTAGGGGGGAAAATCAATAATGCTCCTTTATATTCAATTAGAATATAAAATAAGGTACTTACCACAAAAGCTTAAGAAACACAATTAACAAAAAAAGTACAAAACTTATGGAGAGGGCTTCCCTGGTGGCACAGTGGTTAAGAATCCGCCTGCCAATGCAGGGGACATGGATTTGAGCCCTGGTCTGGGAAGATCCCACATGCTGTGGAGCAACTAAGCCCGTGCGCCACAACTACTGAGCCTGCGCTCTAGAGCCCGTGTGCCACAACTACTGAAGCCCGCACGCCTAGAGCCCCTGCTCCACAACAAGAGAAGCCACTGCAATAAGAAGCCCGCACACCGCAACGAAGAGTAGCCCCCACTCGCCACAACCAGAGAAAGCCCACGTGCAGCAACGACGACCCAATGTAGCCAAAAATAAATAAAATGAAGAAATTTTTAAAAAATTTTACAAAAAATACATATGGAGAATAATTTAAAACTCTATTAAAAGAATATCTAAAAGATGGAGATATATACCATGCTCATAGATAGCAGAATAATACTGAAGATGTCCATTTCCCCCAAATAAATCTATAAATCTAATTCAATCCCATGAAAACTTCAGCTGGATTTTTTTTCTTAAGGAACTCAAAGTTACTCTAAAATTTTATATGCAAAAGTAAGTAACTATAAGAAAAAAATTTCCATAAGGGGGAACTTACCCTACCACCCAGACATCATAAATACAGAGTAATAAAAATAATACAGTACTGACAGAAAGAACAGAGAACCAGAATGAGGTATACATAGGAACTTGATATATGATAAAGGTGATGCTGTATATCAATGAAGGAAGGATGTAAAACTGGCTCATTATATGGAGAAAAATAAAGCTGGATCTTTACAATAATACACAAAGGTGGACTTTAGATGGACTTAAAACCTAAATATCACAAGTAAAATATAAAGCTAACAGAAGAACGTTCAGAAAAAAAATTTCATGTACTACAGATGGGAAATAACTTTTAAAATAAGACTCCCAATGCACAAATCATAAGGTGGAAAATTAATGGATAACATCAGAATTAATAATTTCTTTTCGGAGAATTAATATCAAGAATATTCAAGACGGGAATTCCCTGCTGGCCCAGTGGTTAGGACTCTTGCACTCTCACTGCCGAGGGCCCAATCCCTGTTTGGGGAACTAAGATCCCACAAGCTGCATGGCCAAAAAGAAAATAAAATAAAGAGAAGAATGAACAAAGCCCCAAGTCAGTAGAAGGAAAGAAATAATAAAGATCAGAATGGGAATAAATGAAATAGAGACTAAAAAGACAAAAGAAAAGATCAGTGAAAGTAAGAGCTGGTTCTTTGAAAAGATAGACAAAATTGACAAATCTTTAGCTAGACTCACTAAAAAAAAGAGAAGGCTCTGATAAATAAAATCAGCAACAAAAGAAAAAACAATGGGTACCACAGGAATACAAAGGATTATAAGAATATGAAAACAGCTATATGCCAACAAATTGGACAACCTAGAAGAAATGGACAAATTCTTGGAATCATACAACTTTCCAAGACTGAATCATGAAGAGAAAATCTAAATTGATCCATCACTAGTACAGAGACTGAAGCAGTAATTGAAAAGCTTCTAAAAAACAAGACCAGGACCAGACAACTTCACAGGTAAATTCTACCAAATATTTACAGATTTAATACCTGTCCTTTTCAAACTATACCAAAAAATACAAGAGGAGGGAACACTTCCTAACTCATTTTATGAGACCAACATCACCCAGATACCAAAACCAGATAAAGACCACACAAAGAAAAAACTACAGGCTAATATCTCCAATGTACATAGATGCAAAAATCCTCAACAAAATACTAACAAACCAAATCCAACAATACATTAAAAGGATCATATACCGTGATCAAGTGGGATTTGTCCCTGGGATGCAAAGATGGTTCAACATCTGCAAATCAAGCAATGTGATACATACGTTAACAAAATGAAGGATAAAAATGATATGATCATCTCAGTAGGTGCAGAAAAAGCAGATGACAAGATTCAACACCCATTTATGATAAAAACTCTCCACAAAGTGGGTACAGAAGGAACATACCTCAACATAATAAAGGTCATATATGACAAGCCCACAGCTAACATCATACTCAAAGGTGAAGCTGAAACATAGTATGTAAGTCCCAGCCACAGATATTAGCCAAGATAAATAAAAGGCAACCAAATTGGAGAGGAAGAAGTAAAACTCACTGTTTGCTGATGACATGATTTTATATAGAGAAAAGCCTAAAGAATCTACCAAAAAACTATTAGGAGTAATAAATGAATATAGTGAAGTTGCACAGTACAAAACCAACAAAAACCTGTTGCATTTCTATATACTAACAATGAGCTAGGAGAAAGGAGAATTAAGAAAACAATCCCATTTACAATCACCACAAAAAGAATAAAATAAATGGAATAAATTTAAGCAGGAGTTGAAAGACCTCTATACTGAAAACTATAAGACATTGTTGAAAGACACTGTAGACACAAATAAATGGAAAGATATTCTGTGCTCATGGATTGGAGGAATTAACATTGTTAAAATGTTTATATTTTTTAATTACCTAATTTTAAAAATATTACATAAAGCAATCTACAGATTCAGGGCAATCCCTATCAAAATCCCAAGAACATTTTTCACATAAATGGAACAAAAAAATTATAATATTTATTTGGAACCACAAAAGACCTTGAAGAGCCAAAGCAATCTTGAGAAAAAAGAACAACGTTAGAGATATCACACTCTCTGACTTCAAACTATATTACAAAGCCATAGTAATCAAAACAACCTGGTTTGGCAGAAAAACAGATATAAAAATCAATGTAACAGGGACTTCCCTGGTGGCACAGTGGTTAAGAATCTGCCTGCCAATGCAGGGGACAAGGGTTTGAGCTCTGGTCTGGGAAGATCCCACATGCCACGGAGCAACTAAGCCTGTGCACCACAACTACTGAGCCTGTGCTCTAGAGCCCGCAAGCCACAACTGCCATAACTACGGAGCCCCAGTGCTGCAACTACTGAAGCCCACGCGGTTAGAACCTGTGCTCCACAACAAAAGAAGCCACTGCAATAAGAAGCCCTTGCACTGCATCAAAGAGTAGCCCCCGCTTGCAGCAATTAGAGAAAGCCTGCGTGCAGCAACAAAGACCAAACGCAGCCAAAAAAAAAAATCAATGGAACAGAACTGATAGCCCAGAAATGAACCCCGGCATACATGGACAACTAATTTACAACAAAGGAGCAAAGAACATTCAATGGAGAAAGAATAGTGTCTTTAATAAATGGCGTTGGGAAAACTGGACAGCCACATGCAAAAATATGAAACTAGACCACTATCTCACACCACACACAAAAATCAACTCAAAATGGATTAAAGACTTCAAGACCACAAAACTCCTAAAAGAAAATATAAACAGTATAATCTTTAACATGAGTCTTAGCAATGTCTTTTTAAATATGTCTCCTCAGGCAAAGGCAACAAAGCAAAAATAAACAAATGGGACTGCATCAAACTAAAAAGCTTCTGCACAGCAAAGGAAACCATCAGCAAAACAAACCAACAACCTACTGAATGGGAGAAAATATTTGCAAATGATATATCTGATAAGGAGGTAATACTCAAATTATATAAAGAACCCATACAATTCAGTATCAAAAAAACAAACAACCCAATTAAAAAATGGGCAGAGGAGCTGAACAGACATTTTTCCAAAGAAGACATCCAGATGGCCAACAGGCACATGAAAGATGCTGAACAAAAAACCACATTAACATCATCATCAAGAAATGCAAATCAAAACCAAAGTATGATATCACTTCATTTCTGTTAGAATGGGTGTTATCAAAAAGTCAAGAAATAACAAGTGTTGGTGAGGATGTGGAGAAAGGGGACCCTCATACACTGCTGGTGGGAAATGTAAACTGGTGCAGCTGCTATGGAAAACAGGATGGAGATTCCTTGAAAAAATTAGGAATGAAACTACCACATGGTCCAGCCCAGTTCTGGGTATTTATCCTAAGAGTACGAAAACATTAATTCAAAAAGGTACATGCACTCCTGTGTTCATTGCAGCATTATTTACAACAGCCAAGACATGGAAACAACCTAGATGCCCATCAATGATGAATGGGTAAAAAAGCTGTGGTACATATACACAATGGAATACTACTTAGCCATAAAAAAGATGAAAATTTGCCATTTGCAACAACATGGATGGACCTTGAGGGTATCACGCTAAGTGAAATACTTCAGATGAAGAAAAACAAATACCATGATTTCATTCATAGCTGGAATATAAAAAACAAAAACCCAAAATAAATGAACAAACCCAACCAAAGAAAAACAAACATAAGAACAGAGTAGTGCTTATCAGAGGGTGAAGGAGGGGTAGGGAGGATGGAATGGGTAAAGAGCATCAACTATATGGTGACAGATGGAAACTAAATTATTGGTGTTGAGCACGCTGTAGTGTATATAGAAGTAGAAATAAAATGTACACATGAAACTTATAAAACATTATAAACCAATGTTACCTCATTAAAAAAATAAATCTTTAAAAAAATTGACAAAGGATATAAACAAGCAATTCATAGAAAATGCTGGAATAACTAACAAGCACATGAAGAGATATCCAAACTCACTAATATTCAGAGATATTCAAACAAAAATGAGATACTACTTTATATCATTAGAGCACAAAATCAGAAAAGTGATCATACCAAATGCTGGTAAGGATGTACAGAAATGAGAGTTTTGGGGCACTACAAGTAGGAGTGTAGCCATCTGGGAAGCAATCTTCCAGTGTTTATTGAAATCATGTATGGAAAAAACCCAATGATCTCACTCCTAAGACTATTATTCTGAAAGAAATTACTTCATAAGTCCAGAAGGGGACATATATTTTGCAGTGTACTGCAACAGTACAGTGATGTTTACAGTAACAGAGAACTGGAAGCAACTGAAATATCCAAGTAAGTAAAATGAGGTATTAACTTCCTATAGGAGAAAAAGAATAAATTAGATGTACATATAGCAACTCAGATTTTAAACTAAGTAATAAAAAGAAATAGAGATTTTCAGCATCATTCTAATCATGTACGTTAAAAATACATAATCATGCAAAACAACATTATTTATAAGGTTATATATTCAAGGATTTATCACACACAGCGGGATCAATGTTTTTGTTGGGTAATATAATAAGAGTGGGAATGGTGAGGGGAGGAAGATAATAAAAGAGGGCCCTTGCACAAACCAATGATCACAGTGCATCAGGAATTAGAGTATGCTTTCACTCAGCTCCACACTGAAGCTAACAGGAAAAACAGGAGACACCTCTGTGATTGGAAATTTTTAAAAAGTAGATAAAGGTAGTTCGTTCCATAAAGCAAATAGAATATTAAGTATAAGTACTTTAAGTCAGGATACAGTTACCAAACTCTCAATTACTTAATGACTGATCATAGATCAGCCTCTCCTTTCCAATGCGTAGAATTCGGTCATTTCACAGTACAGAGCACCAACATAAAGGGGCAACAAAGTTAAGAGAAGAGTTAAAACCCCTTCCACCTTTTTTTGGGGGGTGGGGCGGGGGCGGCTCCAGAACACATAATCAAGGTCATCGAGGCAGAAATATTAAAATAATGACTAACGTTAGAGTTTGGAATTATCTATAATAATTATATAATCTGTGTAATAATTATATAATTTATAAAGTTTAGCTCCGAGAATTAACTACTACTGATAATCATTTGTTAAATAAAATGGAAAAGCGGTCTCCTACATTATTATTAGTATTTTCTACTCAAATACTGAAAGTGCAGGAGGGCGAGGAAAGGAACACCTGGAGCATACCATGACTATTTCACTTTTCCCCCAGGAGTCATGCCTCTTGGGGGACGCTTACCTCTTTAAGGGAACTTTTACAATACTAACCTTGCAGAGCCTCTCAAGTCCTTAAATTCTATGTTGAGAAGAGGCAAGAAGTTGCTTTTACAGAAGGGACAGGTTGTATTCAAGTTTGAATCATCTGCCGTCCATCCAGCCATAATTTCTTCATCATAAACTAAAGCTCCACAAGCTCTGCACTGTGAACAACTTGACATCAAAACCTAAGAGCAGAAAAGTACACATACTGAGAACCTCCGCAGTGAAAATCAGTCTTAATAGGCCATCCTCTTGAGACAAACAGAATTGTATTTATTTTGTTGATCACACTTGGAATAACAGTTCAATTACTTCATAGGTAAAACTACCAGTTTATTGCCTTGTTTACATAAGATATCAAGCAAATTCAACAAAATGACTTATTTTATTATTCTGTCCAAAAAGGTACAGAATTCTGTTAAATGCCATTCTGAAATAAAAATATGTTTACAGCCACTTTATCATGGACAGAATATAGAACTTTTACCTCCATTGCACAATTCTGATAGATGCTGGACATGCTGGTGTTTTGAGAAGAACCATGATCTGACTTTTCAAAGTCCTGCCCTTTTATGCCTCTTGGAAATGGAATTTCACCTAGAGAGAAGTAAACATCATAAATGTCCTTATTCTTTGGAAATGCATACTTAGGGGGAAATATCATGAAGTCTGCAATTTATCTTCAAACGGTTTAGTATCAAAATGTACTTATGTACATACACAGAAGAAAGGTTAACAACAGTTAACTAAATCTAGATAGAGAACATATGATTGTTCACTATATGATTCTTTCAACTTTCAACTTTTTAGGATATTTGAAATTTATTTGAAATTTTTCATAATAGAAAGTTGGAGAAAATGAATAAAATTACAATTTTAAAAAATAACACAGAACTAGGAAATTTCAGTGATATAACACAGAAATCCTCCAACTCTAGTAAATATCTGATTCACCTGGAGAGCTGGTCAAAAATATACATTCTTAAGGTCCCATCCCACAGATTAAGTCTCAAAAGTTTTAACCTAGGGCTTGGATACTTGTATATACTTTTAAACAAATTCCCCAAGTGATTCTGAGACACCCTAAAGTTTGAGAACTAATGATAGAATCCATAAATGTACATAACTAAAAATAAACTCAGTGGGTGCCTACAGTACTTGTAGATCATATAAAATAACAGTGATAATATGGTGTGACTATATCAGATCCTCTCAACAAATGGGGCTTACTGTGTGTGTGGTGCAGGGAGGAAGAAGTATGGGCATAAATTAAAAATTAATTTTCTATAAATTAGAAGAAAGGACGATCCTTCCCCTTACCTGGTGAGTAATGCAGTTTACCTACATCTCCACTGCTGCTGCTACTGCCAAGGCTTGTGTTGCTCTGGGTAAGTTCACTAGGGACCAGCCCTGAGATACTCGTGTTAGGTGATATATTCTCTCCTAAAATATGGTCTTCAAGGCCAGCTGGGAAGCTGTAATCTCTCTTTGTTTCCTCCTTTAATTGAAAAGAATAAAATCCCACATACATAAGTAATACCTTCCCCAATGAGAATATATTCACTCTACCCTTTTCAGAATTAAACTCATCTATAATTCTTAAATAAATCATCATCATCATATGTTTCAAAACCATGAACTCTTTCTGTTATTTGGAATTTCTCTTCCATACTCTAGGACATTCAAGCAATGACCTATGCTTTAAGATTATGCTGTGCTCCTAGTGTATATTAGGAGTGTGGGGTTCATTCCAATATTCAAAATTATAAAATGAAGGAACTCTAGATGCTCACTATGCCCAGTGTAATCAGAGACCCCAGTCCAAGTAGAGTAGGGGCTTCCAAGAGTCAGCCAGATTGTGTTCTTGGCCCCCCTTCACATACTAGGTATGTGACCTTGCAGAAATTACTTAACTTCCATAACTTTTAATTATATTATCTGAAAAATGTGGATAAGTACATTAAAATAAGGTTGTGGTGAGAATTTTAGCTGGCAATATGATTATTCTGAATAACAACCATCATTATTAGAGGAATAAAACATGAACAAAGTTCTGAACACTGTAGTTCTTAACCACTATAAGTGATTGTTGATGCTTTAGATAGAAAACATTTCAATAAGCAGTTTCCTTTTTAATTTTTGCTTTAAAGGAGAAAGACTTGTGTCTTCCTTGTTATAAAACCATATTAAATGATTTTTAAAAATTAGATATGCAAAACAGGAAATAAAACACTTATAATATCAACATCCACAGAGTGCAGTAAAAATCTTGATGTATATCCTTCTAGTCAAAAATATGCATACATAATACGTTTTTACAAAATAGGATCTTTTTATCCCATTCTTCTCATGTAGTTTATCATTAAACCTTCTACATTATTTAAATCCCTGCAACCTAATCTGATTTACTGATGTATTATTAAGAATTTAGTAAATCCTCTACTGCTTAAACATTCAGAATCCTGTAAATTTTATGAGTTACACTGCTGAATTCACTTGAGCTATTTTTACACATATCCCTAAATATTTTCTTAAATTCTGGATAAAAGTTATGAATATTTTACAGACTTTTTATTCATTCCTTCACTTGAAAGTATTTATTAGGTATATCCTATTTGCCTTTGCAGTCAATGGTACTAGGGCGATAGTAATGAAAAGAAAAGAAAGATTAAGATCTGCAACCACCTGGAATTTACAGTCATATATTCCAAGTCCAAATTACTCTGTAGAAAGCTTTTTATTTAACACTGCTAGATAAAATTTCAAAAGTGAAATGGCTCACACTGTTTTTTTTGTTTGTTTTAAATATAATTCCAGGTTAAGATGCTTTTGAAGTTAGCTTATTTTGTCTTTCCTTAACTGACCTTCTAAGTTCTTTAAATATAAAATTTGCCCACTCCTATTTTCACAAAAAGATATTATGATTAATTCTCTTTATGATGATTTTTAAAAGGATTAGCAGTTTTTCAAAGGCTATATAACAAAAGACAAGAAGGGCATTATATAATGATAAAGGGATCAATACAAAAAGAGGATCTTAAAGTCATTAACATATATGCACCCAATTCAGGAGCACCTAAATAAATAAAGCAAAGACACAAAGGGAGAAATTGACACTAATACAATAACAGTAGGAGACTTTAACACCCTACTGACATCAATGGACAGATCATCCAGACAGAAAATCAATAAGGCAACAGAGGTCCTAAAGGACACAGTAGACGAGTTGGACTTAACTGATCTCTAAAGGACATTACATCCAAAACCAGCAGAATACACATTCTATTCTGTAGAATGCACATTTTTCAAGTGCACATGGAACATTCACCAGGGAAGACCACATACTAAGTCACAAAAAAGCCTCAAAAAATCTAAGAGGATAGAAATTACACCACGCATCCTTTCTGACCAAAACAGTATGAAACTAGAAATCAACTAGAGAAAGAAAAATGGGAAAAGAACAAACACATGGAGACTAAACAACATGCTACTAAAAAACCAATGGGCCAATGCTAAAATCAAAGAAATCAGAAAACACCTTGGGACAAATGAAAAGTAAAACATAACTTTATAAAACCTATAGGATCCTGCAAAAGCAGTTCTAAGAGGGAAATTCACAGTAAGACAGGCCTTCTTTCAAGACACAAGGAAAATCTCAAACAACTTAGCCTACCACCTAAAAGAATTAGAAAAAGAAGAACAAAGCCCAAAGTCAGCAGAAGGAAGGAAATAATAAAGATCAGAGAGGAAATAAAATAGAGGTTAAAAAAATAATAGAAAAGATCAATGAAACTAAGAGCCAGTATTTTGAAAAGATAAACAAAATGGACAAACCTCTAGCCAGGGTAACCAAGAAGAAGAGAGAGGACCCAAATAAACAAAATAAGAAATGAAAAGAGTAGAGTAGAAATAACAAATAATACAGAAATACAAAAACTCATAAGAGAATACTAAGAACATTTATATCCCAACACATTGGGCAACACAGAAGAAATAGACAAATTTCTAGAAACATACAGCCAGCCAAGACCGAGTCAAGAAGAAATAGACAATTTGAAGAGACCAATTACTAGAAGTGAAATAGAATTGCCAATAACAAAACTACCTGCAAACAAAACTCATAAGAGAATACTAAGAACATTTATATCCCAACACATTGGGCAACACAGAAGAAATAGACAAATTTCTAGAAACATACAGCCAGCCAAGACCGAGTCAAGAAGAAATAGACAATTTGAAGAGACCAATTACTAGAAGTGAAATAGAATTGCCAATAACAAAACTACCTGCAAACAAAAGCCTAGGACCAGACAGCTTCACTGGGGAATTCTACCAAACATGTAAAGAAGAGCTAAAACCTATCCTTCTAATACTATTCCAAATTATTAAAGAGGATGAAACACTCCCAAACTCATTCTACGAGGCCACTATTACCCTGATACCAAAACCAGACAAAGATACTACAAAAAGTGAAAATTACAGACCAATATTCTTGATGAATATACATGCAAAAATCCTCATCAAAGTATTAGCAAACCGAATCAAACAACATATAAAAAGGATCACACACCATGATCAAGCTGGACTTATTCTGGGGACACAAGGATGGTTCAACATATGCAAATCCATTAATGTGGCACACGGCACTAACAAAAAGAAAGACAAAAACCACATGATCATTTCAATAGATGCTGAAAAAGTATTTGACAAAATTCAACATCCATTCATCATAAGAACTCTCATCAAAGTGAGTACAGAAGGAACATATCTCAACGTAATAAAGGCCATTTATGACAAACCCACAGCCAACATAATAATGGTGAAAAGATGAAAGCTTTCCAGTTACATTAAGGAACAAGACAAGGATGCCTACTCACACCCCTTCTATTTAACATAGTATTGGAAGTACTAGCCAAAGTTATCAAACAAGGGAAAAAAGGGTATCCAAATTGGAAGGGACTGCAGATGACATGATACTCTATACAGAGAACCCTAAAGTCCCCACCCAAAAACTTTTAGAATAAATGAATTCAGCAAGGCTGAAGGATACAAGATTAATATACAGCAATCTGCTGCATTTCTATACACTAATAATGAAATATCAGAAAGTTAAAATCCCATTTAAAAAAAAAATCCCATTTAAAACTGCATCAAAAGAAGAAAAAAACCTAGGAATAAACTTAATCAAGGAGGTTAAAGACCTATACACTGAAAACTATAAAACATTGATAAAGGAAAGTAAAAATGATTAAAAGAAATGGGAAGATATTCCCATGCTCTTGGATTGGAAGAATCAGTATTATTAAAATGGCCACACAGGGGCTTCCCTGGTGGCGCAGTGGTTGAGAGTCCACCTGCCGATGCAGGGGACACGGGTTCGTGACCCGGTCCAGGAAGATCCCACATGCCGTGGAGCGGCTGGGCCCGTGAGCCATGGCCACTGAGCCTGTGCGTCTGCAGCCTGTGCTCCATAACAGAAGAGGCCACAACAGTGAGAGGCCCGCGTACCGCAAAAAAAAAAAAAGGCCACACTAACCCAAAGAAATCTACAGATTGCATCCCCTCTCATTTTTCAAAGAAATAGAATAATCCTAAAATTTATATGGAACCACAAAAGGCCCCAAATTACCAGAGCAATCCTGAGAAAAAAAGAACAAAGCAGGAGGTATAAACGTCCCAGACCTCAGACTATACTGCAAAGCTACAGTAAACAAAACAGTGTGGTACTGGCACAAAAAAAACAGATACATAGATCAATGGAACAGAACAGAGAGCCCAGAAATAAACCCATGCACCTACAATCAATTAATTTATGACAAAGGAGGCAAGAAAATACAATGGAGAAAAGACAGTTTTTTCAACAAGTGGTGCTAGGAAAACTGGACAGCTACAGGCAAAACAATGGGATTAGAAAATTCCCTCATACCATATACAAAAATAAACTCAAAATGGATTAAAGGGGCTTCCCTGGTGGCACAGTGGTTGAGACTCTGCCTGCCGATGCAGGGGATACAGGTTCATGCCCCGGTCCGGGAAGATCCCACATGCTGTGGAGCGGCTGGGCCTGTAAGCCATGGCCGCTGAGCCTGTGTGTCTGGAGCCTGTGCTCCGCAACGGGAGAGGCCACAACAGTGAGGCCCACATACCGCAAAAAAAAAAAAAAAAAAAAAAAAGGATTAAAGACTTAAATATACAACCTGAAACCATAAAACTCCTAGAAGAGAACATAGCCAGGACACTCTTTGACATAAATCATAGCAGTATTTTTTGGATCTGTCCCCTAAAATTAACAAATGGGACCTAATTAAATTTAAAAGCTTTTGCACAGCAAAGGAAGCCATCAACAAATCAAAAAGACAACCTATGGAATCAGAGAAAATATCTGCAAATGATGCAACTTACCCAAAATATACAAACAGCTGATACAGCTTAATATAAAAAAAACCAAGCAATCCAATCAAAACATGGGCAGAAGACTTGAATAGATATTTTCCCAAAGAAGACATACAGATGGCTAACAGGCACACGAAAAGATGCTCATCATGACTAATTATTCAAGAATTGCAACTCAAAACCCCAAAGAGGTATCATCTCACACCTGTCAAAATGTCTATATCAAAATGTCTACAAATAACAAATGTTGGAGAGGATGTGGAGAAAAGGGAGTCCTCATACATTTTTTTATGGAAATGTAAATTGGTGCAGCCACTGTGGAAGACAGTATGGAGGTTCCTTAAAAAACTAAAAATAGAATTACCATAAGATACATCAATTGCACTCCTGAGTATATATCCAGAAAAAAAGGAAACACTAATTCAAAAAGAGACATGTACCACAATGTTCATAGCAGCACTATGTACAATAGACAAGACATGGAAGCAACCCAAGTGCCCATCAACAGACGACTGGATCATGAAGATGTGATACACACATACACACACACTGGAATATTACTCAGCTGTTAAAAAGAATGAAATATGCCATCTGTAGCAACATGGAGAGAGCTAGAGAATATTAACGTTTAGTGAAGTAAGTCAGACAGAGAAAGATAAATACTGTATGATATCATTCATATGTGGAATCTAAAAAGTCATACAAATGAATGTATATACAAAACAGAAACAGACTCAAAGAAATAGAAAACAAACTTATGGTTACCAAAGAGGAAGGGGAGACGGACAAATTAGGGGTATGGGTTTAACAGATACAAACTACTATACATAAAATAGATAAGCAACAGGAATTTACTTTCTAGCACAGGAAATTATACCCAATATCTTGTAGTAACCTATAATGGAATATAATGCGCAAAAACTGAATCACTATGCTGTACACCTGAAACTAATACAGTATTGTAGGTCAACTGAACTTCAATAAAAAGTTAGCAGTTTGGGGGACTTCCCTGGTGGTCCAGTGGGTAAGACTCTGTGCTCCCAATGCAGGGGGCCCAGGTTCGATCCCTGGTTGGGGAACTAGATTCCACATGCATGCCGCAACTAAGAAGTCTGCATGCTGCAACTAAAGATCCCACATACCACAACTAAACATGCCGTGACGAAGATCCCACGTGCCGCAACTAAGACCCCGTGCAGCAAAAATAAATAAATAAATAGTTAGCAGTTTTTGTTGTGCAGTATGAAATCTACTGATTAAGTTGTAGAGTGACATCACATATCTTAAAGAGATAACACAGGCGAAAGCTATTTAAAAAGTGAAGTGCTATGCAAATATAACATTATTAAATCAAACATTAATCATTAGTTCTTTCAAATCAATAGACTTAATGTGTTAGTTTAGACTGGGCTGTGGAATTATAAAGTAGTCCTGATATTCTATTTCTTCATTATTAATTTCCTTATATGTATGTTGAAGTCATTTCAAGAAAGAAGTAGGATATGCACATTTTAAAATATAAAAAAGTTACCAGAAATATCTAAATAATAATGTATATATTAAAAAATACTCCAAACATTCCAACATCAGACAGATGACACACATAAAACAGTCTTACCTCATCATCTGAATAGCTGTAGGCAGATGATACAGCTACCCACATCTTACTGGCTACTGTAGCTGCTTGTTTCATACCAGATTTTAGCACATCCATCTTGGGCCCTGAGAGTATACTGTCCAGCTTTAGCCCTGACAAAGAATTTACCACAGAACCCAATGAGCCATGTGGTGAAGAACGGACCAGTGCTGATAAAGAAGCTGAACGTTCTTTATGACCTCGAGAGGGAGTTTGTTGCCTGAAACGCCCAGTAAAAGTTTTAGATCTGGACACTGCAGGGGAGCTCTTTTCACTTTCAGGACTGTCCTGTGCTGCAGGACCATGATCTAAAGGTAGGCTTGATCTCCTCTCTAAAGGGTGAATAAATGCACTGGTAGTGCCAGGCTCTCTGTTTCCCTCTCCATGTAGTTCCATACTAGAAGACTTGCTACCCAAGGGACTCTTTAGATTCATATAGCTTTCAATTTCATCAGCCAGATTACGTGCAATAACTGGAGAAAACAACTTATCTTCTGAATCAGGAGTTTTTTCTCCTATACATTCAGTGGCTAAAAGTGACAAAGGATCTAGTCCAGTTTCAACATCTTCCCTCTCAATAGCTTTAGCAACACCACATAAACTACTTCTCTTATTTACTAGATCTTTGGATCCTGCTTTCAAGTCTCTGGACTGATTACTGTCATTTTGTAGGCTGTCACATGTATCCTTTGTCACAGGAGTTTTAGCTACATTTTCATCAACCACAGGTTCTATGAACTCTTGGCTTTCCTCAAGCATCTCTAACACCGATGAAGATCTGTGCTCAGAATCCCACGTGCTTTCAGACACACGAGTCCTAGTGTCAGCTGGATGACAGCTAATACTCTCAAAGCTATGGGTTCTTGCGATATGAAGTGGAGAAGTCTTAGGACTCGTCAGTGCTGCTGTGAGAATCCTGGCATCTGCTCCCATCATGATAGCCACTTCACTTGAAATTAAATCCAAACTGCTCTTCTTAAGCAACATTCCTGCTCGACTTTCAGAACTAAAACTACAGCTTCTCTCCGGAAAATGCTTTTGCCTTTTTTCTCCTCTATCACCATTCTTCTTGAGATTAGGAACTTCGCCAAAGACTGCATCTTCAACTGGATCTTGAGTAGAAAACAGTACATTTGGTGTACTACCTAAAAAGACAAAGTGCAATATTAAAAATAAATCTCTATTTTCTGATGTAACTTTTATAAAAATGTTTTTTTCTAATTTTTGAAAGTGACACATACTCAAAGTAAAAGATTCAGAAAGGTAAGATGGTATACAGAAAAAGTCCAAAAATTACTCCGTTCAACCCTGCCTCTCAGAGATAACATTTTTATGTATAATCTGCCTTTCATCCTCTATGCATATACACACATTTTTAAAAAAGATAGTGCAATATATACTGTATATACCTGTACTGTTCACTAAAGATATCACATCTATCAATAAATATACATCTATAAACATGTTTTATATTTTAAGAGTTTTATTATTCAGTTTAAGAAATATATTCCACATTAAATAGCAGACCTAAAAAGAAATAATCTCTATCTTGGGTTTCATATATCTAATTCAACAAGTATTTGCCAGGAATCTACCCTGCAGAAAGCAAATTCATAATCATAGAGAAATTATATATTTGCTATAGCCAAAGCCTTACTTCTCCAAAGTAAAAGGATCTAGAATGGAGCGCTTAGAATCGGCAGATTCCAAGAAGCCTGCTAAAATCTGAATAGCCAAAATTTTTTCAGATATGTTTATTCCTTCAACAAATATCTGAATTCCTACTAGCACCCACTATGTGAGGTGCTAAGAATACAATGGAGAATAAAACGGACATAATCCCAGCCCTCACAGAGGTCAATCTTGTTTGAGCAAGTGGAACAAAATTATGCCAGTGTCTGTAGGAATCTCCCCCACCTTTGGGGGATGCAGGCAGTCGTTAACTCTTTGCTACCATGCAATTTTTTCCACGCCAAGACCAAAAGCTATTTCTAGTTGCATCATTAGCAGAACTTAAGTCTACCCATTCATATTTAGGATTCTCATTTTTTTTGTTTTTTGTTTGTTTGTTTGTTTTGTTTTTGCGGTACGCGGGCCTCTCACTGCCGTGGCCCCTCCCGTTGCGGAGCACAGGCTCCGGACACGCAGGCTCCGGACGCGCAGGCTCAGCGGCCATGGCTCATGGGCCCAACCGCTCCGCGGCACGTGGAATCTTCCCGGACCGGTGCACGAACCTGCGTCCCCTGCATCGGCAGGCGGACTCTCAACCACTGTGCCACCAGGGAAGCCCTCTCATTTGTTTTTTTTTTTTTTTTTTGCGGTACGCGGGCCTCTCACTGTTGTGGCCGCTCCCGTTGCGGAGCACAGGCTCCGGACGCGCAGGCTCAGTGGCCATGGCTCACGGGCCCCTCCACTCCGCGGCATGTGGGATCTTCCCGGACCGGGGCACGAACCCGTGTCCCCTGCATCAGCAGGCGGACTCTCAACCACTGCGCCACCAGGGAAGCCCTCATTTGTTTTTTAAAAAGTATAATGACCTGGGAGTTTGGAAGGGAAAGTTGTCATTATGATAAGATCTTTATTTTTAATCTTCCAAATTGATTTCAAGGTTCTTTTTAATATTCCAAATTGGTATCTATTAATAATCATAATCTTTCCAATTAAACAGAATAATAAGCATTTAGAGATCTTTTTAAAGCATTTAAGGGAATTAGCCTATTTTATAACTCTGAAGTTTGTACCTGCTTTGAAAACTTTTAACAATATTTGAGAAAAGATCTTTGCAAATTTACTGGTTCTCGTATCATTTCTAGGAAATTTAGTGTCACATTTTGTTCAATTTTAAAATAAAATCGACTGTTTGATATACTGGAAAAAGCCTCATTACCACCTCCTCTTTTCTTAATAGAACAAATCTTCCTACATCAAAATGTAACATGGAGGGCTTCCCTGGTGGCGCAGTGGTTGAGAGTCCGCCTGCCGATGCAGGGGACACGGGTTCGTGCCCCGGTCCGGGAAGATCCCACATGTCATGGAGCGGCTGGGCCCGTGAGCCATGGCCGCTGAGCATGAGGGTCCGGAGCCTGTGCTCCGCAATGGGAGAGGCCACAACAGTGAGAGGCCCGCATACCGCAAAAAAAAAAAAAAGAAAATATAACAGGGAAATAAGATCAATAAAAAGAGAAGAAAATGCACCAGTCCCCAGACCATGTCCATTTCAATATTCTGAGAAGATTCTAAACCTCTGATGAAGAAAACTGCCCTTTTTTTTTTTTAACCTGCTATCAATAGGTTGGGAAAATGGGATAAAGAATATATATATCAATTATTTTTTTCAAAACATCTGTAGCTCCACCTCATTAGCAAAACACTACCCCCTCACTCCCTGTAAAATAACCGAACTTGGTATCACAATTTAAAAAAAAAAAAAAAAAAACTTTAGGAATAAGGAGTATTTCCACATTGACTTAAAAAGCTGAGCGAATTAATTTCTATAAAGTCATACAATAGATACACTTACAGATAGACTGCTGACTTTAGGGAAGTGAACTGTAGCTACTACTAACAAAAGGCAAATGACGCAGGCCAATTTCATTGTCTTTTAAAATCATACACTTAAGACGTATGCCTTAAGGGTACTTGGGAGGACTACACATAATTGAAGGCAGTAAACACAAATTCATGGGAGTCACACACAACAGTTATTCATTACAAATACTTAACCATAAATAGAAAGTGGCTCAGGGTACCTAGAATAATTGGGCAAAAGTTAAAGACCCGCTGGTTAAGTGATGTGAATCTTTTTCTTCCATTTCCCTTCAGGCTTAGGAATTACCCTGCCACACACAAGCCCTTTGGAATTTGACCACGTAACTGCCTCTCTGTTAGGATGAGTATAGCAGGCCCGTCCTACAGTCCTCTCTCATTATCAACCACAGGAAAGGAGGACGGAACTCAGAACAAGCACTATAATAAGAAAAGGTATTCCAAATAAAAACTAAACACACTTAATACCCTTCCTTTTAAAAATGAATTATCTTTAAATAACTATTTTAATGTCTTCTTTAGCACATTTATAGGATTCAGCTTACTTCTGGCTCTTTAGCATGTTCATTACAATTAAGTTAGCAAGTTATAATGTCATTAAAGACCCACATGTACCTATAGAAGTGTATTTTAAATATGTGATAACCAATATGTAAAGACTCACCAGTGCTACTTTTCCTGCCATTGACATCAAATATACCAGATGGAACTTTCACAATACTGCCGCCCCACGCAGGAGGCTCAGGAGGACTCGGGGGCTCTGCACTAGGTTGTGAATGTTTGGCCACAACAGCAGAGACATCGCATACCTCTGGGAAAAAATATTTGGATGTTATCATTCCTATTTTTGCCAGTATTGAACAGAAACGAAGTATTTTTTTTAATATATTTTATGTACTTTTTCTCTAAGTGGGGGTGAATACTTTTTCTCTATTTTATTGCTGATTTCTTTTATGCCATAAATGTTGCCAGTACTGACTGAAATAAATGCTTTATTTTAACATTCATAATCCTAACTTGAGCATTCCTGAGCGAATAAATTAAGGCTTTGGCCTTCTGTCACACTCCTCATCACTTGTCAAGTAGGAGAGGGGCTTGCTTCTGCATAATTCTAGAGCATAAAGTAAGTGACATCATTAAAAAAACTGTACTTTTTTGTAAGAAGATAGGAAGACCATCGTATTATCAAAAAGCCAAAATATTTCTCCATATTTCCTTAAAATGACTACTACAAATCATTTCTATCTCAATGAGTCCCCTAAAAAAGGGAAAACTACACAGACTATATTGGAACCTACAAATGAAAATTATCGACTTAGATATTTGAAGGACTTCTAGTGAAAGAGCATTTGAAAATAAAAGGTACACTGGAATACAAGTTTGATGACTCAGAGTTTAGTCCTGGTTCTGTCACAAAGTAGTTATTTAACACTGGCAAATGAACACCTTGATGGGCTGCAGTTTCCTACAAAGTTGAGGGCTGACCTACAGAGTCTCTAAAGATCTCTTAAATTCTAAAATTCAGAGACTACCAAAAATCTATCATATATAAGAGTACATAGTATCTTATAAGCCCAGACTTTACATTTCTGGAAATTATCACCAAAATTATCAAATAAGACTTTTAATTATTATAGGTATTTTTCTAAGTAAAGCTAGTAAACATCAGTACTTAACCTTCTGTTTCCACTTTTGTTTTGGTTATCAAGTCTCCTGATACTTGTTCTTCAGGCACATGAATTTCTGCATCATCCTTTATAAGTTCATCCTTAGACCCATAGCCTTGGTCAGACTGACCACCTGTTAAAAAGAATGTAGGCTGATATATAAATGTTTTCATATATTTATAGTCCAGCTATAAAATGTCAAAAGGAAATTCCACCAACTTACACAATTAAACTTGTAAAAAAAGAGGAGAAGAAAGCTCATGAAGCACACAAAACATTTTACAACAATGGTAAGAATCAAAGAACAGTAGAAACAGGAACATCAAAGACTAAAAACCATTACACACTTGGAAGCAGTGAATCTGAATTTAATTTCCTTATCTATAAATCAGTAGATTTGGATAAGATGTTTTGAAAGTTTCTTTTGGAGTGCATCTACAGAATGCTACCTTTTGCGTAAGAAAGAAGTGGAAATAAACATATATCTGCTTACTTTTGCAAAAAGAAATGCAGGAATAATAAAGCAGAAAACAATAAAACTGGTTACCTACAAGGGATGGGGGAAAATAGGACAGAAGGGATTGAGAGAGAGGAAACTTCTCTAAATATGGTTATCATATTGTTTTTATTTTTGGAAATGTATTAACTTCTACAAGTTCAAAAACTTAAATCAGCAAAACTGAGGGCCAGGGTGTAACTAAAACTGAATGCACACGGAAACAAACAAAACCAATTGTTTATGAATAACATGATCACACTGAAAGGATGGGGGAGGACTAATGTAATGTGTAACTTTTAACACATTATTCTGAGTATATACCCTAGTCATGGGGGGTAACAGTCAAATCCTAAACTCCTTAGGTTTATTTCTCACAGGGGAATGGGTATAGCAATTCTGAAATTATATTATGTACACTGTAGGACTGAGCAAATGAGTAAATGTGATGATGTTGGGAGCCAAGATTCTTACTGTGGAAGAAGAGAGATCTTTAAAAAGTGAAATGAAGGAAGGCAAAGAAAAACCTGTGGGGCTGATTTGGAATTAGAAGTATTTCTAAAATACATACACATTTTTTCTACCTCTGCTGAAAAAGTCTAGAACACCACCCTGGAGGGAGTAAGCATTTCTAGAGCCCAGACCTTCGTTTCTAAAATCTATTGCCCATTAAAAGGAACCTGGGATCCTTGAAGAAAAGGCCGATTGCAGAGCTCAGTCAGGGAAGGTACAAGAATGAGCCAGGAACGTTTTGCTATGCAAGAAAGCAAGTGCTCAAAAACATGAGAGGACATTTCTAAAGAACATTCAAAAGAATATTATCTTATAAATGTGAGGGGACAATAGAGTTGGCAAAATCACCACCTTATAGCCATCACAGTAAAACGATTGGTTCAGGCAAGAATCATCAATGGATGATAAATTTAAAAGAGAAAGTGTGATGAAAAAGAAGATATTGTTGCATAGTCTCAGTGTCTCTTCACAAATAGCTTATTATCTGCAAGGGGGATAATGGTAACTAATAGAAACCGAACACTGACATCAAGTGATCAAAATTAACATTACCAATGAGGGGCAGACAGACATTGTGTGCCTCTGGGTTGTGATAATCTCAGAAGGACTTAACATAATTTTTGTAGAAGAGCCATGGATGCATAACCTAATCTAATCACAGGGGAACATCAGACAAACTCAAATTTGGCAGCATTCCACAAAATAACTGGACTTATTCTTCAAAAAGGTCAAGGTTACGAAAGACAAAGAAAAGGTGGGGAACTGTGCCTGGTTAAAGGAGACTAAAGAGGAGTTAAAGTACCACAAAGGACATTATAGCTGACAACACTGGAATACAGACTATACATTAAAGAAGTAGAACAATGTTTTCCTGAATTTGGAAACTATACTGTGGTTATGTAAGAGCAAATACCACCGAAGTATTAAGAGGTAAAAGGGCAAGATGTATGCAATCTGCTCTCACATAATTTAGGGGAAAAAAGTGCATGTGTACAGAAAGAAACTGATAAAGCAAATGTGTCAAACTAAAAGTGAATGAATCTAAATAAAAGTTATTCAAGAGTTCTTCGTACTATTCTTGAAACATTTAATAAGTTTAAAATTAAAACTGAAATAAAGGCAAGTTACCAGGAGATCATTATAAAGGATGTCAATGAAAAACACATAAAACAAAAAATATAGTGCCTTCCACTGTCTACCACTTTTTTTTTTTTTTTTGCGGTACGAGGGCCTCTCACTGTTGTGGCCTCTCCCGTTGCGGAGCACAGGCTCCGACGCGCAGGCTCAGCAGCCATGGCTCACGGGCCTAGCCGCTCCGCAGCATGTGGCATCCTCCCGGACCGGGGCATGAACCCGTGTCCCCTGCATCGGCAGGCGGACTCTCAACCACTGCACCACCAGGGAAGCCCCCACTTTCTATTTTTTCACTTTCTACCACTTTTTAAACTGCCTTTCAAACTTTGGGTTCGCCATATAACAAAAGAATTAAGCTTTAAAAAAACCTGCTATTTAGATAACCAACAAGGACCTGCTATATAGCACAGGGAACTATACTCAATATTTTGTAGTAACCTATAAGGGAAAAGAATCTGAAAAAGAATATATATGTGTGTATGTGTGTATGTGTATATAACTGTACACCTGAAATTAACACAATACTGTAAATCTGTACTTTGATTAAAAAAATTTTTAATTAAAAAAAATACTGCTATTTAGAATGACTTCTTTCAGTCATTTTTTTTTTTTTTATTGGCCCCCCTCAGAAAGTCTGGTAAAGCATTACGGTGCCATGAAATGGACACTAGACTGGGAACTGAGTAAACTGATTAAACCCAGATATGCCCTCAACAAGCTAAGTGACTCAGTATCAGGTACTAAGTGGAAAGATTCTGTGAGATAATCCTTAATGAAAAGAGTAACTTAAGCATCTGGGCTGGAAGTCTCCAAAAATATCAGATGATATCACCAGAAACTCTACAGAGACACATAATCACTGTAAATTCAGTATCAGAGCTTCAGTCATTTGAAATGTAGCTTAAAAGAAATATATGAAAAAGGGATCTGAAGTTTCTTCCCCAACTGGGGAATATGGAATCTTTATGCAGTTTCCCAGAATTACTAGTAAATCTTTTTTTTGCCTTTAAAGGAGACAAGTTTAAAAATCCAGAGAGAGAAGGAGAGTGTTTATCTATTATTATTATTATTAGTGAAATGGTTTCATACCACAAATTATTTTCTTGATTTTCCATAAATGAAATCCATTTATTCTATAAGCACTAGGAAAAAAATACAGGAGGAAATAAAATAAGGTGGTTTTCAAATGAAAGTCTCATGAAAATTCCCACATGTTGAAAGAAATTTAATTTACAAACAGGATTGCGACTTACAGCTTTATGTTGACTTTCACCAATTTATACATGCTTCTGTAATTATGGGGATAGTTTTTAGCACAAGAATCAGCAGTTCAGTTTTAGCAAGCAAAAACCACCTTAACAGCTGGAATACTGAAATCTTTAACGCTCATAAAACTATTTGACTCAATGATGCTACAAACCACCCTCAAAATAAGAATTGTAGCAAGGCATAGCATATTTTCAATTAAGATAAATATGCTTTGCAAATTGATCATAAAGCGTTAGTTGGGTATTTTCAGTAGTATGTATATGATTACACGTATCTGAAGGAGAAAAAAAGAAAACTAAAATTGCTTTCCACTTGCAACAGTACTTAAAATATAACAAAAGGCCTCTCCCCCACCCTTGCATGTCAGCAAAATTTAACCTAATAAATGGGAAATTACCTGAAGTGGTTAACATTCAAGGGTAGAATTAATGCACACGTGTATCCATAGCTTCACGTCACACAAGTCTGTCTGCACCCCACACCATGACAGCCAAGGACAAATGCAGCACCAAGAAACAGCACAGAGCAAAAAGCAGAGCAACAAAGAGCAGAGAAAAGGAAACTTCAGTCATTGAGACAAGTTCATCAGATGAAGCACAGGAATTAGACTCAGAATTCTTTTTAAAGAAAAGCTTGAGATATTAACAATAACAACAAAAAAGAAAAACACGAGAAGGATGTGCAACACACATATATCTGCTCAACGTGCTACTTTAATTAAGCTTATTTCTAACTTCAGAGGACAGAGATTACGCCCATAGCTTTGTATGTAAAAGCAGCTTCAGTAGTTTCTCAGATTTTAAAAAGTGTCATTTAAAGTAATGACTATGCAAAGAATACGTTTTTCTCGTGGTGTGTGACTTATTTTCTTCCCTCTTTAATATTCATAATCTCAAATCTTTAATAAATACTATCCACTTAATGAAAAGAAGATTTGCAATTGTGTCACTAACAGTCAAGTTCCTCAGCTCACAATTCCTAACAATTGTATCATATACTTTCACAAATTAATGATGAACGAACACAAAGAAGTACCATGTAAGAGCCTTTTGCACAGCACTCCCAAGTTTATTTTATACTATAGGAAATAAGAGAAGTGATCTGCAATCAGAGGTGTACTTTCTCCCCTTATTTATATATGGTATTTTTTAGGTATTCATATTGCACAAACTTGAGAGAGGAAGGTAAAAGTTTTTTTAAAAAATGGAAGACTTAACATGAGAGTAAGTGAAGGGTTAGTAAAATCCAGATTTTAGTACCTGTGCTAGAGTGATTATCAGTGGAATCAAGACTGATTAAATCTCTGACGAAGACTGTGTGCTCCCCACTGTTAGCATCGTTAGAACTATCCACACTACCGTGGCTCACCGTGTCCCCATCACTTCCACCTGTGGCATTTTGAGGAGCTAAAGATAAGGACAACAGCAGTTCAATAACTCATGCACTGGTAATCTCTGAAACTAAACATGAGTGACTCACAGTTCATTTAAAGTTGCAGAATACTGTCTAAATTTGTGAGAGAAGAAAATAATTCTGGACTAGGCAACCTCTATCTTTAGTAGTATATGAAAATATCAAAACTAGAATTTCATTTACGTTTTCTGCCTCATATAAGTAAAAATTCATATGTCTATAAAGCTTATGGTTCAGCAAGAAAGTATCTTTCCAACCACATTTATTACCTGATATTGAGGAGACCTGTGACTTTTGCACGGTATTTTTAAGTGGCTGCCTAAATTGTGCCAAGCCACGTACCACATTCCGTACCTTCATCCATAAGAAGATACCACTGCGGGTACTGCTAGGCCACGGGCTCTCCAAAACTACCTAAAGGTAAAATAAAGGTTAAAATAATCTTTATTAGGAATATTTGAATTTTGAAAAAATACATACACATATAGTATATACAAAAAGAATTCTACCCCAAAACGTCTAAAAAAAGTTTAAATAGAAGGCATAATAAATTTATCAATCTTAATAAGCAGCATATATTGCCTAATGTCAATCCTACTCACCTTATTATAATAGCCGTAAGTAATAGCATTTGGCTTTATTTTAGCAGTTTTCATTTCAAATAAAACTCTCACTGCTAAGACAGGATGACCCCAAAGTCCACAAAGCTGCATTACTACTCGATAGCACACCTAACAAAAAATAAAATCAAAGCATTAATAGTTAGCATATTAGTCTGTGACTTGTAGAGATTTTTAAATGACTTTACTCAATTCTTCTTTTCAAAGTTATTAAGCAATAGTTATTACTATTTTCTCCTTTGTTCTGGTTTGAGAGTCTCGGTAAACTATTTTTTAAAAGTATTCATCAATGGAAGTACCACCATTATTAACTTTTCCACATAAGACCTATGGGCACGTGTGCCGTTTGTTTCAGTAACTAAGTTTACACAAAGAAAACAACTATTATTTTCTATAATATGAGAAGGAATTCATTTTTAAAATCAAGCATGATTAAAATAGCTCTCTCCCAAATCATGTTCTGTATTTTATGCCAAAGGAATTAAAAGCAGCATCTCCAGAATGCCTACATAACAAAAATAATTCTATGAACCCGTGTCTTAAAAAAAGTATGAGAAGAAAGTTAAAAACACTGTAATATTATTAGCAAAGGCTTTTCTGAGAATATGTGTTTACTGAAGAGGGCTAAATTTGATCAGAAGAGGACGACTCAATGGGGAACTCCTAAAAGTTAGAATATCACATTTGGAAGACAACAGTAGAAACCATGAAGAATGAAACAGGAATCTCATGGATCCCTGGCAAAGAGGTGAGCCAGTTTACAAAAGCAGTGAACAAGGCAGCCAAAGACTACTAGAGCTTAATCTGAGAATAAGAAAAGATACATAAAAAAGATACTCTTCTTGGGACTTGTAAAATGTCCTCTGTTTATAACAGAGCTGTTTAAGAACTGTGAGTACCATAAAGCCAAGCTGCACTCTCTACTAAAGGGGAAAGTAAATAGATTTGAGAAAGCGTATTTTATTCAAGAGATGAAGTAGGGAAAGAGATGTGAAGAGGCAGAGGATGATGAGCACTCTAAAGCTAGAAATGGAAAGTTTAATTTAGGAGCAGAGGAGTTCAGAAACTGTTAGAGTAACTTCATAAATGACTAGGTTAAAGAAGTGTTAGGAAACTACATAAATTAGGAACAAATGGGAGAACTAGGTAAGATGTATGATGCGATTAAGAAGAATGTGGCACAAGAGTTCTTCAAATATCTGAAGAGTTGTCACTTGAAAGAAGCAGTAAACAGCTTCTGCAGTCCCAAAAAAGCCACAGGGAGGTGGAACTGAACTCAGCATAAAACACAAACTTTCTAACAAAGCCAACTCAAGCATAGGCAAGGTCCCATATATTACAGACTTTCAACATCTCAGGTTTAGGTTGAAGTTTTACTAAAATATCTTGAGGTCCTATTCAATTCTAAGATTCTACGAGTCATGAAGAAGTAAATCACTTTCTATGTCAAACTGGGATTAATCTAAAATTTTCCAAAACCATTCTCGACAATTAATTTATTCTGAAGTCTACAAACTATTCCTCCAAACTTCCAGGCTTACCGGTATAAGAGCCAGGCATCAAACTAAAGAAACAGTAATAATGCCAGGGATATAATTTTTTAATTGCAGTATTTTGTTGCCTACAACATGATACCTTTTGGATATCTATGTTAGATAAAAGATGGCCACAAACTCTTTGCTGCTCCTCCCATGAGAAGTCTATGTCCCTTCCCCTTAATTGAGGGGGAAAGCCTCTGAGATTGCATGACCAGTAGAATTTGCCTGAAGTGACAACTGTACCAGTTTCCTGGCCTAAGCCTTAAGAAAGGTCACTTTCCACTTCCTCTTGAAACAAATGCTCTTGGAGTGCTAAGCTATTATGAGAAAAGCCCAAGTACCACATGGAGAGGTCTGAGACTACATGGAGGAAGAGGGGTCCACCTGAGCCCAGCCTTCCAGATAACCTTGCCAAGGTACCTGGCTGCATGTGAGTTAAGCTGTCTTGGACCTTCTAGACCAGACCAGCTAGCAACTGATTACAACCAAGTGATTCTAAGTAATACAATGTGGAGCAGAAAAATTACCGTAAATTCTTCCTGGATTTTCAGCAAATAAAATAGTAAGATTTAATAAAATGGTTATTTTAAGCCACTAAGTTCTGGGGTGGTTTGTTACTCAGCAATGTACAACAATATCTATATGAATAGACTGATGAGACAAGGTGAGATAAGCTTGACACAAACATTTCATTTCCATTAAAAATTTAATAAATAGTATTAAAAGCAAAACACATTATGCATTGTAACTTTAATTTAGCCTACATGGCATATGCTATTTCTGGGTCTCTACTAGTTGTATTTAAAAATCTACGTTATTACAACTTCTGCAAACATAACATGTAGAACACAAAGCTGTCAAAACATTAAGCATATGAATGAGACAGTGGGTTCTAATGGAGTATGAACCTAAAAATCAAAACCACTTCCTTGCTAGGTGGCCTTATGTGTGTGTCATTTCATCTAAGTTTCAAATTTCTTTCTTTGTAAAATATAGAGTTGCTGGGAATACCAAAGGAAATAATGTACATAAAAATACTGTGAAAATTTTAATGTGCTATTCTATGTGTAATCAATAAACAAATAAAATGCATCAAATATGCCAAGCAAATATGCATCCTTAAGTTTTAAAATGAAGAAACATTTCTTTCTTCCAGTTGTAGAGATGTAATTACTTCAGGTGACTACAAATCTGTCGATATAACTTGTTAGAAGTAGGAATACAACAAATTAACCTCCAAATTTTTAAGCCTCCTATCAGAGTGTTTATTGGGAAAAAAGTCTAAAAGACTTTTTTAGCTTACTAGTCATAATTGCTCATGTTAGAAAACAGGAGAATGTAATTACTTGTAACAAAGACTACCTTAGAACCTTAATATCTATAGAGGAGACTATTTTTCAGGCAATTTGTCTTATGAACTTATCAAGGAAACTTAAGCAAGTATTGTGCTTTGAGTTTAGAGTGCAGTAACAAAATTAATACTAGCTCTCTCATAGAGCATACTTTAAAGCACATTAAAAATATTCTGTGCTTGCACAAAGTTAAAGCACATCTTAAAATATATCTTAGATATATTATCTTAGATATATTATCTTAGATATATCTCTATCAGAATAAGTTTTTTAAAACATTAAAATGTATGAGGTACAAAACACTAATTCTGATCAAGCACTTTTAATTTCCAAATAGTTTTTTTTGCAGTACGCGGGCCTCTCACTGCTGCGGTCTCTCCCGTTGCGGAGCACAGGCTCCAGACGCACAGGCCCAGTGGCCATGGCCCACGGGCCCAAGCTGCTCCGCGGCATGTGGGATCCCCCCAGACCGGGGCACGAACCCGCGTCCCCCGCATCGGCAGGCGGACTCCCAACCACTGCGCCACCAGGGAAGCCCTCCAAATAGTTTTATTAACATCAGATGAGAGAAAATGTAATCAAATGTGAGAATGGATATTTTACTTGTTTCTTAACTTTATCTTTTCATTTGAAAAGTTTTTTTAAAACATACAGATAATACTTAGAGAAAAATGAGTTTTAGTGTGCTCACAAGCATTATCAAATCTTAATAACGTACATGCTTTATCAGTTTCAGATCTTTTTTATTTTATAAGAGGAGAAAATTACAGTTATTGCTGAAGCCTATAATGTGCCCCTCCTCAATTGCATTTCTCTTCTAACCTGGTGCTCTCTCCTTCTCCCCAAACACCCATTACTCTGAATTTTTATTCCAACTTCATTTTAAATTCTAATCCGGTTCTAAATAATCATTTTAGTTATTTTAACACCAAAAGTAACTTTTAAAGGGAAAAACAGCAACGAGAAGAGCTAAATAAGTAACTCAGTTTCTTTAACCGTTAGTTGGATAATACCACTACCTATCTCTGCGGATGGTTCTGAGGCTTAAGAGATGTAGCACACTGTACACTGAGCGCTTACCATCAGCCAGGTACTCGTCTAGGCACACTATGTACATTAACTGATTTAACTGTCAAATTAACCATTTGAGGATAGGAACTAAATATTATATACCTCAGTGGGGCAATTTTATCCCCCTGGTGACATCTGGCAATGTCTGCAGACATTGTTGATTGCACGGAGCTACTGGCACCTAGTGCACAGAGGCCAGGGATGCTGCTAAACATCCTACCACGTACAGGACAGGACCCCACAATAAAAAATGATGTGGGCCAAAATGTCAACAGTGCCAAGGTTGAGAAACTCAGACCTCCATTTTCAGACACATAATCTGAAACACAGATAGGTTATGTAACTCACCTAGGACACAGGTCATAAGTGGAAAGCCACTTACTAAAGGCCTATTTGCTTCCTAATAAAGTTATCTTGAGAATAAAATTAAGTCAATATTTTTTTCTATTTATCAAGGGCAAACAGTCTGGTCTAAGGAAGTCAGTCTCTGCTGCATTTTTTTTTTTTTTTGGCGGTACGCGGGCCTCTCACTGTTGTGGCCTCTCCCGTTGCGGAGCACAGGCTCTGGACGCGCAGACCCAGTGGCCATGGCTCACGGGCCCAGCCGCTCCACGGCACATGGGATCTTCCCAGACCGGGGCACGAACCCGTGTCCCCTGCATCAGCAGGTGGACTCTCAACCACTGCGCCACCAGGGAAGCCCTCTGCTGCATTTTAAAGGAATAATTTTAAAATAAATGTATTTTAAAATAATAAGTATTAGCTCTATGAAACAGGATAACAATTTTACCTTTCCTACTTAATGAAAATATTCGAGGATACTGGAAAGCAACTGAGACCTAAATTTTCTTAAAAATACAAATAAAATTTATCTTAGTAACAATAACTCAATTTGTTATACTTGCCTCATCTAGAGGATCCACATCTGTTTTCCTCATCTTAATAAGTACATCATATGCCTGCTGAAGTGCTCTGACCTTAGGATGAGAAACTCTAACATAGGCTGGGAGACAAATAAACCATAAACTGTAACAGTGACTGAAGAGACACTTGGCCCATTGTGGTGGATTTGTATAACATCTCTTCGCCAACTTTTGAGCTGTTTTTATCTCCTAGAAAGAGAATAAATAAAACATCATGACATTCACTAAAATTCATTAGTATGACAGGAAAAGTGAGAAGTAAAAGGAAGAGAGGAATTTAATGTAAAATTTGACTCTAAAATCAAGCATTTCATAGTTTTGCTTTTGTGAATGGCTTCCTACTTAGTGCCCCATGGTTCTTTCTAGAAATAGAAGCACTTTATACTGTATTTTAACTATTTGGCAAGCAGGTGTCTCCTAATAGACTAGAAACTCCTTAAAAGCAGAGATCATTCATATTATTATAATACAATGGGTAACTAAGTGCCCCTCACACAGAAGGCACTCATATGTTTGATGAATGAAAGGGATTTCATTTATAGCTTAGAGTTCTATAGAATCATTCTTGAAAAGTCAGAGTCTTCTCACTCTTCCCCCTGATAAAAAGTTTAAGATGCCCTAGGCTATTCCCCACCAAGATTTCCACTCTACCTTCTGTGTTAATTCCTTCACTGACCGATTCGTTAAAAAGACCTATTCCTTTGCAGGCAACATAGTCTGAGAAAGATCACAGATCTTCCTACCTAACAGTTTTATGGCATGTTTTCTAGTTCTGATTTTCATTCTGATTTAGGTGGAAGAGAGAAAAAGGTATCAAAGTCACCTGCTGAGCGTTATCAAACTCTACATATTCCCAGAAACTACAGAGCCCTCCACACATGTCAGACTGCCACTGTCTGCTTTGCACTAAAGATCCCTCTGCTGGATGTGTCCTAAATAAACATATTGTTATGAGCTCTATTTCCAAGAGACTTGCCTGGAAAAAAAATTCTGGTGAAAATGAGATTTAAAGATGTAGTAGCAAAATTGTCACATTAAAAAAACTTGCCTTTATTAAGCTGATAATGGTTAAAAAAAAATTCCCCTCAGACAACACTGAGAGAATTGTATACTATATGGGATTGAGGATCACCTCAGGTTACCCCTAGGATTTGAGGGACTGTACATGAATTGGTAAAACCTGAACTAAGAATTTCATTCTGAAATTTCCCATGTTTTGTAGACCCCCAAAGTATCAGTATATGTATAAAGGATGTTCAATTTTAACTCACACCTAACCATAGTTTAACTCTTTATACCTACATCAGATATAGTATTAAAACAAGATGTCTAGGCTGTCCTAAGTTAACTCCCCTTAGAATGTAATATTCAGTAGAAAATATATTTACATTAACCATGAGGAAAAAATCAAAATCACAATGAGATACCACTTCATATACGTTAGGATGGCTATAATCAAAAAGACAGAAGATAACAAGAATTAACAAGGATGTGGTAAAATTCCGACTGCTGGTGGGACTTTTAAATGGTGTACCCACTTTGGAAAACAGTCTGATAAGTTCTCAGAAGGTTAAACACAGAGTTACTATATGACACAGCAATTCTACTTTAGGCATATAACCCAAAGAAATGAAAACATATAACCACACAAACACTTGTACACAAATGTCTACAGCAGTACTATGCATAACAGCCGAAAAGTAGGAACCACCCACATGTACATAAATGGATAAATAAAATATTCTACCAATGGAATATCATTCAGCAATAAAAATACATGAAATACTGATACATTCTACAACACAGATGAACCTTAAAAACATTAGGCTAAGTGAAAGAAGCCAGTCACAAAATGCCACATATGTACAATTCCATTTTTATGAAATGCGCAGAACAGGCAAAACTATAGACACAGAAAATAGATTAGTGATTGCCTGGGGCTGTGGAAGATGGAGGAACTGGGGGGTTAACAGCTAAAGGGTACAGGCTTTCTTTT
Organism: Tursiops truncatus; assembly: GCF_011762595.2. Lineage (NCBI taxonomy): Eukaryota > Metazoa > Chordata > Mammalia > Artiodactyla > Delphinidae > Tursiops > Tursiops truncatus. The sequence goes on from NC_047039.1 coordinate 47,489,479, forward strand.
TAGGGTGATGAAAATGTTCACAATTGATTGTGATGGTGGCTGCACAACCCTGTGAAGATACTAAAAGCCAGTGAGTATACTTAAACAAGTGAATTGTATGGTATATGAATTATGTTTCAATAAAGTTTTTTTTAAGTGTATTTAGTTCCCAAGGTTCTCTTAGAACATAAACATAAGCATTCAAAAACTTCAGCCTCAATATTATAAGTAGGGTTGCAAGAAATCGATTTTAATTCATTAACAACCATAGTGGGTCTTCAAATGATTGCTGTGGGTGACAAGTCTAAACTATGAGCTGCATATCACATATACATAGTTTACATTTTAAATTAGATAAAGGATATCTGACCTGTTTAGTTCTCTTAGCCATGAGAGCTGGACTGTTTGTAATGCTACTCCCAGTAGGGTGTCTACTAAAACAAAGTTTCAACTCCTGTGGTCTGTCAAAAAGCTTAAGGTCCAGTCTTGGAAAGTATTTGTAACTAAAATAAAAAGCAAAAATAGAACTGCTGATTTAAAGTACATTAACTCTTAATATTATGCCAGAATTTAGGTGAATATTACTAAACCTCAAAAGTACCCAATATTATTTTCCAAAATCCTTGTATAGAAATTTTTTTTTCAAAAATATAAGATGATGCAATTATAAGATACATAGACTATCTACATGGAAACTTTGGCTCCTCTGCATCCTATTATTTTCAATCAATCCCTAGAACACAGAAAACCCTGACATCTTGACAGAAGAATTAGTAACCCTTTCAACAGGACCCATGTGTTCAATGATAATTTATATTAAAAGATAACTTTTAGTATACTTTGTAATTTTGTTTTTCTTTATAAAAGTACCTTGCATTCACATTTACAAGGAAAAAATCCCGAATATTTTTATATTAGAGATGTGCCATAATTTAACCAATTCTTTACTGTTGGACATTTTTAGGTTATTTCTCAATTTTTGCAATTAAGTATCTTTGTACATTTATCTTTGTGAATACTTTTACTTAATTTCTTAGAATAATGCCCAATAACAGAGTTTTCTATGGTAAATATTTATCAAGAAAATAAAAATTATTATAATCACCATCAAATTACTTCCAGAGAGGTTATACTTACATACACTCTAACTAGAAGGATAGCCTATTCTCAAGCTGATAGATTAAAAATGCTTCTACTACTCATTTGGTTTGCATTTCTTTAAATACTAGAAAAACTTAACATACTTTCATATTATCAACTATTGGGATTTCTTCTCAGAAATTGCCTAGTTATTTCCTTTGGCCAATCTTCTTCTGAAATATACTGCCTTTCCTATTTGATTTACTTATTTGTCAATATCTGCATTCCAATGCATAATGATCAAAGCCAAATTAAAAAAGAGTTCTATAATTAACATGCAATCAAAATAGTACTTAATTAAACCACTCAATCTCAGGTATACATTTTTCATTCTTATGGAGTCCTGGTGAGATTATATATTAATTCTATATTTTTGGAAAACACTTATTTTATATTCCCTTTGCCCCAGAAATTCTTTTATGAATACAGCCAAAGAAAATAACTGTGCATACACACAAAGGTAGAGATAGCAAAGAACTATAAATAAATCCACAGGAGACTAGTTTAACAAATCACAATAAATGCATGCAATGTGGTTATTTAAAATGAATGGCACAAAAATATATATTGGCATGGAAAAATGTTCAGACCATTAAAGGCAAACACATGTCACAAAGAATATGCGCAAGATGAATTAATATTTGTTTTAAGTATAGTAAATGCAAATTTATGTACAAAAAGACAGAAAAGATATACATATAATTGTTAACAGACATTAAGTATTGGTGCTAAAACGATGTGCTAGTTTTTTTGTTTGATTTTCTAAACCTATTAAATGGTATTCAAATGATCATAATAATAAACAATCAAACATTTTAATTTCTTAAAAGACTCCCATCCAAATCCTATAAGTTTATTTTAATAAAGAATGATTCCTGGCCCTCTACTTTTAAGTTTTCTCTGATATATTACTAATGCATAAGAATTTCACAGTCCTTATATTGACAACAAAATCCCCCAAAGGGAGGGGGAACCTCACAAAAGTAAATTTTTTCTTCTTCAGAAATGAAATTTTTAAAGATTAAAATATGGTAAATGTTTAGGTTAACAGTGATAAACATCTGGTTTCCCTTCCAACAGGGCTGTCCAATTCTTAAATTACAATACCTGGTGATATCTCCATAAAATGTTCATCTCCATTAGTTCACCAAATACATTTTGAAAATGACCTTCACAAATGATTATTATACAACATATCTACTAATAATCACAAAAGATCAAATTATTAAAGCTGTGCCCAAACAACTGTTTAAAAAAATTCCTGTTACCTGTACTTTGGTGACAGATCCTTTCCATCATCAGGCGGTGGCTCGGGTGGCATTATGAACACAGTATGCTCACTTTTCTGTGAGTCATCTAGCTCTATCAATTTGGTGTCTTCTGCTGAATCAAAATCAACCTAAAAATAATTATTTTCTCCAATTAATTTGCATATAAGCAAGACGTGATTCTGAAACGTTAAAACTTTAATTTAAGAAAAAATACCTTATCTGTTTTCTCTGTGCCTTTATCAGGAAACAACTAGAAAAAAAGAAAAAAATTCTTAGTGAAAATGTCTCCTCTGAATTTAATAGAGATTATCTTAAATTATTATTTAAAAAACTATCCTTTTACTAGGCTACTAGGCTCCATAGTACTAGGCTAAAATATAAAAATATAATATTTCTCTTACGGCTATTAAGAGAGAAGCAATTTATTTTGACTGGTTTCTTCATAAATCCCTCTTTAGAAGCAGAAGATGGGGAGGGGGTGGGATGAATCGGGAGATTGGGATTGACATATATATATACTAATATGTGTAAAACAGATAACTAATAAGAACTAATAAGAAAATTAATTAATTAATTATTTTAAAAAAGAAGCAGCAAAAGATGGGCAATCACAAGGAGAACCTGGCTTCTCAAATCAAAAATTTCATTATTACTAAACCCCTGCATTACTGATTGATATTATCTAAGCTTCTCTCTAACTGAATGATAATGGACTATCAATATTTAAGTAAACAAAAACGTTGAAAAGTTTTAATCATATTCCTGGAGTTTTAGATCACATGGATATAATGGGAGAAAATTATTCAAGTCTTCTAAGATACAGGAATCATTAGGAGCCTATAAAAATTACATCATAATATTCTACCTTTTTTGGATAAAATCTCCAACTTTATATAATATAGAGTTTGCACAATCAGCCCCAAGACCCACTTAGCAAAAATAAGAGCTCTATTAAAAAAATGAGAAAAAATATGTGAGTTATAACTGTCAAAAATCAACTTAAACTTCCTTACGATGGGTGAGTAAAGCTTTAAAATTTAACATATTTCCGGGGCTTCCCTGGTGGCGCAGTGGTTGAGAGTCTGCCTGATGATGCAGGGGACACGGGTTCGTGCCCCGGTCTGGGAAGATCCCACATGTCGCAGAGCGGCTAGGCCCGTGAGCCATGGCCGCTGGGCCTGCGCGTCCGGAGCCTGTGCTCCGCAGTAGGAGAGGCAGCAGCAGTGAGAGGCCCGCGTACCACACAAAAAAAATAAAAATAAAAAGTGGGCTTCCCTGGTGGCGCAGTGGTTGAGAGTCCGCCTGCCAATGCAGGGGACGCGGGTTCGTGCCCCCATCTGGGAGGATCCCACATGCTGTGGAGCGGCTGGGCCCGTGAGCCATGGCCGCTGAGTCTGCGCGTCCGGAGCCTGTGCTCCGCAACGGGAGAGGCCACAACAATGAGAAGCCCGCGAACCGAAAAAAAAAAAAAAAAAAAAAAAAAAATTTAACGTATTTCCAAATAGCTTCCATTAGGACAAAAGAAATATATTAGCAAAAGTATTTGGAAAAACGTTAAAACAAAAGAACACAGGACTTAACACAGGACTTCCATTACCCATAGAGCTAAACTTTCTTTTTGTTTTGTTCATTTTTTGTTTTTGATTTTTTTTTTTGGCTGCACTGCACGGCTTGTGGAATCTTAGTTCCCTGAACAGGGATCGAACCCAGGCCTTCAGCAGTGAAAGCATGGAGTCTTAACCACTGGACTGCCAGGGAATTCCTAAAACTAAACTTTTTTAATGAACTACTAAATCTTATCTTATTCACGTAAAAAAAAAAAAAATTTAGGAGCTTCAATGAAATGTTCTTAGTACTTAATTACAAAACCAAAGTGAGATTCAAAGAGAAAAATTAACTATGTATGGCAGTAGTAGATGCCACAAAGGAAAATAATTCTTACATTAAGCCCAGAATCGGACACTCGCATGTGTATACACACACACACACACACACACACACACACACACACACACACCCCACCTATAATGCCTTCCTCAGGTCATTTGGGCTAATAATAACAATGATGATTATAAAGGTAAACAAACTGTTAAATTTTTTCCTTAATACTGACATATACGACAAACTTTTACCTTTTCTATGCAGTCATCAAAAAAAGCCAATCCAGTATCTTTATCACTTACAAAACTACATTCTTCAATGAAACGAATAAAAATCTGTGTTTTGGTTAAAAGGGTGTAGAATTTTGTATAGGCACGATCTCGACTTTTTAAAAATCCTGAAGAAAATAAAATTAGAATTAAATTCAGATTTTAAAGTGGAACTAGATGTTATATTATTTTAAACTTGTATATATCCATATTATTTTCTCTTTATATATATATATACAAAGGGAAAGAGAAAAAAATATATATATTACAGGAAATAGATATCTTCTATAATATATATATTAAGGGACCATAGTCCCTTCTGCCTGATTCAACCACAAAAATCCTTAACTTATACCATTAACCTTTTCACTGAAATCTGCATCTCCTATAAGGAGCCTCTAGCCCTATAGCTCTCAAGTAGAAACTTCTGATACTCTGCATACTCACAAGCAGGAAGGGTCAAGTCCTTCCTCTGCAATGCCACCACACAATTATTTCTGTACCATCTTGTAAAAATCTCTGCTCATCTGGCTATTATTCCACCCATTTCCCTACTAACTGTAGGCACCTAGTGACTTCAGGGACACCCTCTCCCCTTCATTCACTGAAGATCAGGGCACCTAATTCAAAGTCTTCTCCTCTCCAACTCCTACCATCATCATTCTTCAACACCCATAAAGACCAACCATCCAACATTTTAATGAGTTTTTAATTCCTTAACTTTCAATGACCTGTGGTCTATTCCACCTCAATCACCAACTTCTACACATAGTTACACACTCCCTGGACTTTTCTTGGTAGCACTGTAAACAGCTCTGCCTCCCAAATCTCTAATTTACATATTACTCCCTGACCATTACCCCTGTCTAGCTGGTATGCTTAAGTTCTTCCTACCAAGCCTTTTGTGTGGGGGATGGGGTAAGGAAGAAGATCGTTCTATGTACACCCTCCTATCTTCACGTCTCTCTCTCTCAAATATTGATTCTATGTCTGTGTACATCATTTCAATTACTTTCTTGTCAACACTCTCAATTTTTACGCCTTTTTGTCAAACTCATCTAGTATGACCTAGCCCTGGAGCAATGTATTGCCTGCTTTCTCTGAATCTGCGCCAGTGTGGCTGAGCACAAGCTGCGGTTGGGAGGAGGCGCCGTTACATAACCAGGTGGATCAGAACCACTTATACCTTCATCCCTGACCAGCAACCCCACTACATTTCTGGAGTCTGAATTCCCTTTACCCGTGTTTTCACAGTTATTTCCAATGTTTAAATACTCTCCCTCCATGTTCTCTCCCTCATCCCTGAATAATAATACTTTATATTGCAGAGAAAATGAAAATCATTAAATGAGAACTACCTTCATTATTTCACTATAAAATCTATGACTCTTTCTGCAGCTATCATTTATTCCTTACTTTGTTTTACAATGAGTGTGACCCTCCTCCTATCTAAGGCCAAGCCCACCTTGGGATTCCAGGCCTTGCAGTGTTCTCTGGACAATACTCCCTCTCTATTAGCTAGTAACCAGTATACTCAAGTCTCTCTCATTTTAAAAAACCTTTCCTTAGACAATTTTCCAAAGAGGACATTCAGAGGGCCAACAGGCACATGAAAAGATGCGCAACATCATTAATCATCAGAGAAATACAAATCAAAACCACAATGAGACATAACCTCACACCTGTCAAAATGGCTATCATCAAAAAGAACACAAATAACAAACGTTGGTGAGGGTGTGGAGAAAAGGGAACCCTCGTGCACTGTTGGTGGAAACGTAAATTGTTGCTGCCACTATGGAAAACAGTATGGAGGATTCTCAAAAAACTATGAGAAACCACATGATCCAGCAATTCCACTCCAGGGTATGTATATGGAAAAAACAAGAACACTAATTCAAAAAGATATATGCACCTCAATGTTCATAGCAGCACTATTTACAATAGCCAAGACCTAACTGGTTGACCGATGAATGGATAAAGAAGTTTTGCTATATATATATATACACAATGGAATATTATTTATCCATAAAGAAGAATGAAATTCTGCCATTTGCAACAACATGGATGAGTATAATGCTTAGTGAAATAAGTCAGACACAGAAAAATACTCTATGTTATCACTTTTATATGAAATCTAGAAGGTGAACCAAATTAGTAAATATAATAAAAAAGAAACAGACTCACAGATATAGAAAACAAACTAGTGGTTACAAGTGGGGAGAGGGAAGGGGGGAAGGGTTAGGTAAGGGTAGGGGGTTAAGAGGTACAAACTATTATGCATAAAATAAGTAAGCTATGAGGACATACAACACAGGGAACATAGCCAATATTTTATAATAACTATAAATGGAGTATAACCTTTAAAAATTGTGAATCACTATGTTGTACACCTGTAACATACAAATATTGTACATCAATTATACTTTAACAAATAAATAAAATAAAAAATCTTTTCCTTAACAAATAATTAGATCCTTTCCTTTTCTGCTGTTTCCCTTCTCAATAAAGGGCACAAGCATCCACTCTGTGGTTAAAGACAAGAATCTCAAAGTTGTTCTTGACATCTCCCTCTATCTTACATCCCATATTCAACTGCCAAGTTCTATTCAGTCTGCCTCCTAAAAATCATTCTTCTATTCATACGACCAACTAATCCAGGTCACTTCCACTGATCACTTGGACCAATGCACTAACCAACTAATAAGCAGATCCATACTTTGGATGCCCCCAATTCAATCTGCAGAGAAGCCAAAGAGATTTTTTTTTAACATTAAACATGATCTTTTAAAAATGCAAACCTGATCCTATTACCTACTTAAATATCCCTCCCTGACTTGCAATTACTCTTGGAATAAAGACGGAAACCCTTCATTAGTCCTAAAAGATCCAACATGATCTGGCTCACGCCCACCATTTCAAGCATTGTTTTTGAGCCACTTTCCCCTCCAGCCTTTCTTTCTATGATGCTTCAGGACATTCCACATGCTGTGGTCCTTACTACATCCCCTTAAGGTATTAGTTAGTTGAGAAAGACTTCAATAAAATAGAAATAAATTATTCTTGACAAGTGGTAAGAAAAAGTCTTTTTTTCTTCTTCTAATGGATCTAGGCAATGATCAGCAAAGGCTGCTAATACAATTAAATGAAAGGCTGGTGGGGAAACTATCAATATAATGAATGGATGAGCCTGATAAAACTTGAACCCATGGATCAATCTTGAGAGCACTAAAAATGGGACACAGCCAGACTTGCAGTAAGTAGTGAGCATCATGTGTTTTAGCACCACTTGCCAAGAAAACTGAACCTGAATATAATCAAGCTCTAGATCAGTACTGCTTAATTCAGTAACCACTACACACATGTGGCAATTCAGCAATTAAAATGTGGTTGGTCTTTAATGAACCACATACCCAAAGCCACATCACTATTAAGTTGTGGAGCTGGAATTTGAACAGACAGTCTGACTTCTGAGTCCATGCCATTATTAGTGATTTATACCCAGAGGCGAAGGTTCAGGGAAAAAAAAAAAAAAAAAAGTGGCTGGTCCAAACTGAGATGTGCTATAAGTATAAAACACACACCAATTTCAAAGCTTTAGTATGGAAAAAGAATGTAAAATATTTCATTAAAATTTTTACAATTTGATTACATGTCAAAGTGATACATTTTGGATGTATTAAGTTAGAGAAAACATATTATTAAAATTAACTTCCCCTACTGCTTTTTAAAAAACTGTGTCTACTAGAAAATCTTAAATTATATATGTGGCTCCCATTATATTTCTTTTGAACAATGTGGCTCTTATTCCAACCAGAAGTTTACAGGAAATATAGATGAAAAAAATGTTAACACCATGGGGATACAATCAGATAAAAACACATATAACTTCAGGAAATTCTAAACACAGTTTATGGGTGAAATGATGTCCTACTTGGAATTTAGAAAGAAAGGGAGGGGTGGAGGAGGGGAGGAGAAAAGGACGAAGGAAGAGTAAAATGAACATAGGAGAAACTAAAACAACAGAATGTAGATTGCTACTACTGCTGAAGTTGGAAGGTAGCTACGTTATTCTCCCTACTTTTATTCATGTTTGTTAAAGTATCCCTAAAAAAAAGTTAACCCAAAACCCACAGCTAAATCCTATTCTTTTTTCAGGCCCAAGCTTAACTGTTACTTCTTCAGGGAAACTTTCCCCTGACCTAGCTCTCTTACTGTAACCAATACTTTCCTTTACAACACACTCAGTAAAATGTGTTATTTTATTGTCAAATGTATATATCCCTTGTTAGACCAAATGCTACCCTGTTAACAAAAACCTTAGGCCTCAGACACTAGTTAAATATCTTTCTAAATTCCATTAGTAATGCCTCTCTTCTACTTAGAATGACAGAGAATGAATTAGTGACCCACTACTGTCCATTAGAAAAACTCCATATTCTTAGTCTGGCATTTAAGACTACTCATAATCCGAGCTCTAATCTTATTTTCTGCTTTATCTTCCACAACACCTCTAAAGCTCCTCACTTGGTCAAATTGTACCATTAAAACTTTTTTCCCGAACATGCCATTATGGGCTGAACTGTGTCACCCCAAAATTCTTATGCTGAAGTCCTAACTCCCAGGATTTCAAAGTGTGACTGTATTTGCAGATATGGCCTTTAAAGAAGTAATTAAGTCAAACTTAAGTAAATAAACTAGGGTGGGCTCTAATCTAATATGAGTGGTGTCCTTAAGAGACAAGAACATTTAGATACAGATTCGCACAGAAGGAAGTCTATGTGAAGATACAGGGAGAAGACAGCCATCTACGAGTCAAGGAGAGAGGCCTCAGAGGAATCCAATCCTAGCTACACACTGATCTCAGATCTCTAGCCTCCAGAATCCTGAAAAAAAAAACAAAAACAATTTTCCGTTGTTTAAGCCAGGGGTCCCCAATCCCCGGGACACAGACCAGTATCGGTCCACAGCCTGTTAGGAATGGGGCCACATGGCAGGAGGTGAGCGGCAAGCGAGTGACCGAAGCTTCATCTGCCGCTCCCCATCACTCCCCATCGCTGGCATTACCACCTGAACCATCCCCCCCACCCTACCCCGTCCATGGAAAAACTGTCTTCCACGAAACTGGTCTCTGGTGCCAAAAAGGTGGGGGAGCGCTGGTTTAAGCCGGCCAATCAATGGCATTTTGTTATGGCAGCCCTGGCAAACTAATACACATGCCTTGTGCTTTTGTTCTTGAGCTTCCTTCCACTTCATTATTACCACTAGCAATAATACTGTTATCATGAGTATTGTAAAGTACTTTTTCTAGTTGCTTCACATACATTTTCTCATCTAATCTTCACAATTGTGCATGAATTAGGTATCATCCTCATTTTATTAATGACAAAACAGAACCCCAGGAAGGCTTCATAAATAGCAAAGTGGAAATTCTAATTCAGATCTGACTTTTAATGTCTAGTGTTTTTTAGAAAGTCTTTCTTGCTCATCTCCATTTATAAATTCTACCCATTCTTTAAAGTCATGCTCTTCTTCCATGAAGTCTTCCAAAACACTCATTTGGAAGAATGTTCCCTTTTTCTGAATTTTTATGTCCTCTCACTGAATGATTATGTAAAATCTGTTTTCTTCAGTACTTGCTCTATTTTTAAAAACACGTTAGATCATTCTCCACTGGGTATCCCATGGAGCTGGATTTTACACTTCTTTATATCCCTACATAATAACTAGTGGGGTTTGGTAAATGGCGACTAAATATTTGAGAGATAAGTTGTCCCAAAGCAGAAATGAGAAAAGACAAAAGGACTATTAGGAAAATACAGATTAAAAAATAATAATAATAACTGCAGGGTCAAATTATAGCTATGTAAAATAATTATCATATGAATACTGATGTATCGCTAAGGTTGCCACTACATATATGAGAGCTGCTGAATAACAACAAAAATCTTCATAATTCCCGAAAATAACAAACACTAAAACGAATGAGTATGGTGTTTTCCCCTGGAACAAGGCTGTATTTTTCAAAAGTTTAAAAAAACTGGTGGCTTTATTCCAAAAACTCTTTATTAGAGAATACTGTAAAGCCCAGAGTGTATAAAGTCAAGAATCATGCAAAGTGGAAAAAACACCTAAAAACAAACCACCAGCTTTATTCTACTAAGATAACTGATTAGAGTACTATAAATGTCAGCAACATCTTTGACATTTCAGTTTCAGATTTCTCAGGAAAAAAATGGGGTATAAAAATTAAAATAAATTCTATTCATAGAGCTAGATTACAAATACACAGAAGACCATCATATTTTAATATGAATTTCTAAGAACTTATATAGTAGCACTATATTTGGTAGCACTACCAAACAGAAATTTTTTTCATTTCAATAAAAAGTATTTATATTTTCAATGCCACTCACCCTGTCGGTCAAACAATGAATCAGCAGCGGTGGCTTTATTTGAAGGAGCCTCTGTGATTGGTCTGAGATATGTTCTGTATCCTTTTAAAATGGATGCCATAAAGCGCAAAAATGCCTCCTGAATTTCCATCTCAAGTTGTGTCATCTTCTTTTGCCAGGAGAAATCTGCTTCAATTGGAGTCATCTCAATCGCTGAACCTTCCTGAGTTTTTCGGTGAACTGACAAATGAAGAAGAGAAAACGGCATTAATACATAATGTTATATATATAATAATTCGACAAGGGAATTGTCAAAATAAAGCCCATGACTTCCTGAAATTCCTCTTTATTAATGTAAAGGGATCACTGGCAGGGGCTAACAGGGAGGGCACAGATGGGGCACAGAAAACATGTTCAAAAAACCATAAACCATGGGACTTCCCTGGTGGCACAGTGGTTAAGAATCCACCTGCCAATGCAGGGGACACAGGTTCCAGCCCTGGTCTGGGAAGATGCCCCACACCGTGGAGCAACTAAGCCCGTGTTCCACAACTACTAAGCCTGTGCCCTATAGCCCGCATGCCACAACTACTGAAGCCCACGCGCCTAGAGCCCGTGCTCTGCAACAAGAAAAGCCACCGCGATGAGAAGCCCGCACACCACAATGAAGAGTAGCCCCTGCTCGCTGCAACTAGAGAAAGCCCACGCACAGCAGTGAAGACCCAACACAGCCAAAAATAAATAAAAAGCAAAAGAAAACAAAACAGGGGCTTCCCTGGTGGTGCAGTGGTTGAGAGTACAGCTGCCAATGCAGGGGACACGGGTTCATGCCCTGGTCTGGGAGGATCCCGCAGGCCGCGGAGCGGCTGGGCCCATGAGCCATGGCCGCTGAGCCTGTGCGTCCGGAGCCTGTGCTCCGCAACGGGAGAGGCCACAACAGTGAGAGGCCCGCGTACCGCAAAAAAACAAAACAAAACAAAAAAACATGAACCACAACAGTAGTATCTTACTATTGGAGTTCTGTTTTGTAATGAGACTCCCTTTAAGCAGAGTAAAATTATGTCTAAATCTAAGAATTTTCTTATATACATTCTTTCATTAGAAATATCCCTTCCTGGGAATTCCCTGGCAGTGCAGTGGTTAGGACTCTGCACTCTCACTGCAGAGGGCCTGGGTTCAATCCCTGGTTGGGGAACTAAGATCCCACAAGACATGCAGCATGGCAAAAAACAAACAAACAAACAAAAAATCCCTTCCTTTTTCCTCACATTACCCGAAGATAGCTGGGGATACAATTTCTTCAAGGTGCTAATCAGATTTTTGCATGGCTTTTTGGGAAGCTGCTTCCAGTTCATGTTCTTCTTTTCATCTGATCTATTAAATAACATGATTAATAAAGTCCGTTATCATCTGTTTTTACTTAAACAAAATTCTATGTCAAACTAAAAAAGAAAATGCAAAGGGTATTTTTACTGAAGTTACAATTTGAGAATCTGAACAAGTGGTTTTCAAGAAGTTCTCTTTTCATTTTAACCAACCTCAGTCAAATTTGGTCATCTCATTCTAACCCTCTAACATAGATTTTCATTAACTGGAGTTATGAATACAACACAAGTCTTGTTTCAAAGTTACATTTTAGAATTACAATATTTTAAGTGTCAAACTTAACTGACTTGAGACTTCAAACTACCTATTAGAAGCAAATCTCGACAAATATCAGCGTCAGTAGCATACAGAGCATGTTCTCACCACAATTCAAACGAGTCACGATTTAAGAAAAAGAAATTACTTTGGAAGTTCAAAAGAACACTTTTAAATAATGCATGAGTCAAATAAAATATTTTTACAGAATTAGAAATGTTTAAAATGCTACAAAGATGAAAGCACTATGTACCAACCACGGGCTGGAGCTAATGTCAGGCCAATATCACTTATGAACATCAATGCTAGCATCTTAAATTCTTAGAGAATTTAATCCACTAGCACATTAAAAAAAAAAGAGAGAGAGAAAGATGTTTACTTTAGGAATGCAGGGTTGTTTACTACTAACTGATTTTATAATGTAATTTACCACACTAAGATTAAAGGAGAAAAACTTAATACTCATCTGAATAGTTGTACAAAAGCATTATAAAGTGCACCACCTATTTATGATTTAAAAAAAGAAATTGCTTTTAATCCAGAAGTGGAAGGAAGGTTCCTTAATTTATTATTAAGCAATCAAAACCCTAAAGTGGGGCTAGCAAACCTTTTCTATAAAGAATCAGATAGTAAGTATTTTTTGCTTTCAGGACCACAGGACCTCTGTTACAACTACTCAAATATGCCACTGTAGCATGAAAGCAGCCTCAGACCACATGTAATTGAATGAGCATGGCTATGATACAATAAAATTTTATTTACAAAAACAGGCCTTGGGCCAGCTGTCAATTCTTGCTTTAAAGCATAAAGATACTTAATGATGAACTGCTCAAACCATTCCCTTTGAAATTAGGAACAAGACAAGATACCAATTATGAATATTTCTATTCAATATTACACTAGGATCCTAGCCAGAGAATTAAGACAAGAAATTCTTAAATATGTAAGTTGTAGAGGATATGATTGTTTATAGTCAGAAAATTGAAGAGAATCTACAAGCAAATGAAAATAAGAGAATTCAAGTAAGCTGCTGGACAGCAGACCACTACATAAAAAATCAATAGCATAGTTATACTCCAGGAACTAACAAATAAAACATGTAATTAAAATACCATTTACAGTAGCAATAAAAACCGTAAGGTACTTAGGAATAAGTAAGTTTAACAAAAGGTGTGCCCGATCTTTACAGAGAAAACTGAAACAGTTATTGAAAAACCTCTAAAAACACCTATGAAGTAAAATACAACATTCACGGGTACTGAGACTTTATGTCAAAATGATCTTATTTGCCCCCAAATTAATCTATGAATTCAATAGAATTCTAACAAAAAATCACAACAGAATTTTGCATGGAATTTAAAAAACTAATTAAAATTTATATGAAAAAGCAAAAGACCAAATATAGTCAAAACAATTTTAAAGAATAAGCAGTAAAGAGACTTGCCATTTCACATCATTTTTTTTAAACAATGTTATTGAGATATAACTCACATACCATACAATTTATTCATCTGAAGTGTGCAATTTGATGGTTTTCAGTATATTCAGAGTTGTTTTAACAACCACCACAATTAATTTTAGAGTATTTTCATCACCTCAAAAAGAAACCCCACACCCTCTTAGTCACTAACCCACAATTCCCCCATCCTCCCATCCCAAAGTAACCACTAATCTATTTTCTGTGTTTACAGATTTGCCTTGGGCATTTCAAATAAATGGGATCATATAAGGTCTTTTAGCATGAGGTTTTCAAGGTTCATCCATGTTGCAGACAACTTAATTTTCAAGTCATTAAGATAATCTGATGCTGGCAAGAGACTAAAACAAACCAAAGGAACAGAAAATAAGCCTGGATACATACCCACACAAATATAAAAACTGATATGTGATGGTATTGACTCTGAAGACAGGTGGGAAAGAGATGAACTGATCATCCAATAAACAGTGCTATGTGACAACTGTTTACTCATGTTAAAAAAAAATAAAATGGCATCTCTATGTCTCATCATACACTAATAATACCAAGTTTAGCTAAATTAAAGGTCTAAATGAGAAAGTCAAAACCTCACAACTTTAAGAATATCCAGGATAATATTTCATGACCTCAAGGCAGAGGATTTCATGTACAAGAACCAAAAATGGCAATCCATAAAGAGAAACTGAGAGCTGTGATCAATTAATATAAGTTTCTGTTCATCAAAAGACACAACAGAATGAAAATACAAATCACAGTGTGGCACAAGCTATTTGCAATGCATATAACAGACTAAGAATTACTTCCAGATTATATAAAGGCCTTATACAAATCAAAAGAAAAAGACAAACAACCCAACAGGAAAATGTACCAAAAAAGGAGGGAAAAACCAAAGGGCAAAAAGAAATTAAAACACATCATTTGCTACTAATTAGGGAAATGTGAATTAAAGCCACAGTGACATCCCATTACCATCAAGTTGGCAAAAATTTGAAAGTTTGATCATAACAAGTACTGACAATGATATGGAACAAAGAGAACTTTCGTTTGCTGATGAAGAGGGGAAAGAGTAATATGGCATTAGCTATGCCTAGCAACCAACATTAGCTCTTCTAGGTATATGTTTCAGAGGAATTTTAACCATGTACTCAAAGAAATATGCATAATAATGATCAGAGCAGTTTTGTTCATAATTGCAAAATCTAACTACAATCTAAATACCCATCAACACTGATAAACACTGAAGACAAAGTAGAGCTACGTGTATCAACATGGATGAACCGCATAGAGAATGATGAGTAAAAAAGCAATTCACAGAAAACTATACAAACAAATTTTTAAAGCATGAAAAACAAAATGTCATTTATACTAATACATATATAATATGTATTAGTGGGTGGAATCTGGGAGGAAGATTCATGCAAGTTATTTACATTATTCTCTATAATTCTTTGGTATCTAGAACATTTCATAATTCTGTAAGTACAATTAAGGAGAGTTCAAAATTATTTTACAAAACAGCGCTTTGAACAACAGAAATTATATAGAAGTTATTTAAACCTGGGCAAAATTAAGAATCTCTGTAATAGGGTTTCCCTGGTGGCGCAGTGGTTGAGAGTCTGCCTGCCGATGCAGGGGACACGGGTTCGTGCCCCGGTCCAGGAAGATCCCACATGCCACGGAGCGGCTGGGCCCGTGAGCCATGGCCGCTGAGCCTGCGCGTCCGGAGCCTGGGGTCCGCAACGGGAGAGGCCACAACAGTGAGAGACCCGCGTACAGAAAAAAAAAAAAGAATCTCTATAATATTCTTTTATTCAGAACAGTAAATAAAATGAGGTAAATATTTGAGTTAAAACTTCAAAATCATTTCCAAAGGCACCACAATATATACAACCTTGAAATAACTGTTTTTCAGGGATAGTTACTGAAAAACAATGAAATGTGTATGACAAGAAATATTTAGTGCTTCCAAGCAGTTCATTATTTCCAGGCTATAAGTAAATCTAAATATACATAGTAGAGATCAATCAAGATGGTAGACTAAGAGGACATGGAGCTCACTTCCCCGCATGAACACATCAAAAAATACATCTACATGTGGAACAATTCTCATGAAAAACTAACTGAAAACTGGCAGATGGACTCCTGTACCACCAAGGCTGTAAGAAAGATACACATGGAAGGGAAGAAAAGTGATTGGGTTGGGACCTGTGCCCAGGGGAGGGGACTCAGAGGAAATGGGAGATTACACAGGTGGACACCCTCTCAGGGGAGTGAGTGATGAGAGCCATAGATAGGGCACCCCAGTCCTGGAGTCCTACGCAGGGTAGACAAGCCCCCTTGGCTGGCTGGAGGACCACTGGGACTAACAAGAGGCAAAAAGAAAAACAGAAAAAAAGAAAAACAAATTTAAAAAAATGGAAACAGTTTAAGAGATCTACAGAATAACATTAAACATACCAACATTCACATTATAGGGATACCAAAAGACAGAAAAGGGGATCACAAATGTATTTGAGAAAATTATGGCTGAAAACTAACCAAACCTGAGGAAGGAAACAGATATCCAGGTAAAGGAAGCACAGAGGGTCAAAACAAGATGAACCCAAACAGGCCCACACCAAGACATATCACAATTAAAATGACAAAAGTTAAAAGTAAACAGTGAATTCTGAAGGCAGCAAGAGAAAAGCAAAGTGTCATATACAAGGGAACCCCCATAAGGCTATCAGCTGATTTCTCTGCAGAAATTTTATAGGCCAGAAGGGAGTGGCATGATATATTCAAAGTGCAGAACAGGAAAAGTCTGAACCCAGGATACTCTACCCAGCAAGATTATCACTTAGACTACAGGGAGAGATAAAGACCTTCTCAGACAAGCAAAAACTAAAAGAGTTCATCAATACTAAATCTACCCTAAAAGAACTGTGAAAGGGTCTTCTCTAAATGGACAAAAAAGTAAGAATCTATAGGAAAGGGAAAATCCCACTAGGAAAAGCAAATGTATAGTAAGGACTGAAGATCAACCACTTAAGCCAATATGAAGATTAAAAGACAAAAAACTGTAAAAGCAACTATAACTACAATAAACAGTTAAGAGACAAACATGAAGATACAAAATATGACATCAAAAACACAAAATGCGGGGAGAGGGAGTAAAAAAAAATGTAGATATTTTAGAATGTGTTTGAACTAAATTACTACCAGTTTAAAACAAAAAGTAGACATAGTTATAGGTCAACAATATATAAACCCGACAAAACACAAATCAAAAACCTACAATAGTTACACAGAAACTAAAAAGAAAGGAACAGAAGCATAGTACTAAAGAAAATCATCCAACCACAAGGGAAGAAACAAAAAGAAATAACAGAGAAAAACCTCAAAACAACTGGAAAACAAGTAATAAAATGACAATAATTACATACCTGTCAATAATTACTTTAAATGTCAATGAACTAAATGCTCCAATCAAAAGACATATGGTGGGACCTCCCTGGTGGTCCAGTGGTTAAGAATCCACCTCCCAGAAAATATTTGCAAACGAAGCAACTGACAAAGGATTAATCTCCAAAATATACAAGCAGCTCACGCAGCTCAATATCAAAAAAACAACCTAACCCAAAAATGGACAGGAGACCTAAATAGACATTTCTTCAAAGAAGATATACAGATTGCCAACAAACACATGAAAGGATGCTCAACATCACTAATCATTAGAGAAATGCAAATCAAAACTACAATGAGGTATCACCTCACACAGTCAGAATGGCCATCATCACAAAATCTACAAAAAATAAATGCTGCAGAGGGTGTGGAAAAAAAGGAACCCCCTTGCACTGTTGGTGGGAATGTAAACTGATAGAGCCACTATGGAGAACAGTATGGAGGTTCCTAAAAACAGAACTACCATATGATCCAGCAATCCCACTACCGGGCATATACCCTGAAAAAACCATAATTCAAAAAGAGACATGTACCACAATGTTCACTGCAGCACTATTTACAATAGGCAGGACATGGAAGCAACCTAGGTATCCACTGACAGATGAATGGATAAAGAAGATGTAGCACATACATACAATGGAATATTACTCAGCCATAAAAGGAAATGAAATTGAGTTATTTGCAGTGAGGTGGATGGACCTAGAGTCTGTCATACAGAGTGAAGTAAGTCAGAAAGAGAAAACCAAATACCATATGCTAACACATGTATATAGAATCTAAAAAAAAAAAAAGTTGTGATGAACCTAGGGACAGGACAGGAACAAAGATGCAGAACAGAGAATGGACTTGAGGACACAGTGGGGGGAAGGGTAAGGTGGGACGAAGTGAGAGAGTGGCATGGACATATATACACTACCAAATGTAAAATAGATAGCTAGTGGGAAGTAGCTACATAGCACAGGGAGATCAGTGTGTCCACCTAGAGGGGTGGGATAGGGAGGGTGAGAAGGAGACGCAAGAGGGAGGGGATATGAGGATATATGTATACATATAGCTGATTCACTTTGTTATACAGCAGAAACTAACACAACATTGTAAAGCAATTATACTCCAAGAAGATGTTAAAAAAATAAAATAAAATCATGGTAAAATATACATAACATAAAATTTACCATTAAAAAAAAAAGAATTCCATGCCAATGCAGGGGATGTGGGTTTGATCCCTGGTCAGGGAACTAAGATCCTGCATGCCATGGGGCAACTAAGCCCATGCACTGCAACTGTTGAGCATTTGGGCCAAA
Source organism: Tursiops truncatus (assembly GCF_011762595.2). Taxonomy (NCBI): domain Eukaryota; kingdom Metazoa; phylum Chordata; class Mammalia; order Artiodactyla; family Delphinidae; genus Tursiops; species Tursiops truncatus. The sequence continues at coordinate 47,508,274 of NC_047039.1, forward strand.
ACTAGAGAGCCCTCATGCCGCAACTACAGAGCCCATGCGCTCTGAAGCTCACACACCCAAACTACAGAGCCTGCATGCCGCAACTACTGAGCCCATGCACCACAACTAGAGAGAAGCCCGCACACCTCAATGAGGAGCCTGCACGCTGCAGTGGAGGATCCCTCATGCTTTAATGAAGACCCCGCGTACTGCAACCAAGACCCAACGCAGCCAAAAATAAAATAAATAAATAAATATTTTTTAAAAAAAGACATATGGTGGCTGATTGGACAAAAAACCAAGACCCTTCTTTCCACAAGAGACTCACTCGAGCTGAAGACACAAAAAGACTGATAGTGGGGGGATGGGAAAAGATACTTTATGCAAACAGAAATGGCAAGAAAGTGGGGGTAGCAATGCTCATATCAGAAAATAAACTTTAAACAAAGGCTATAACAAAAGACAAAGAAAGGCATTATAAAATGATAAAGAGATCAATACAAGAAAATGATATTACACTCAACATACGTGCACCCAGGAGCACCTAAACATATAAAGCAAATACTAACAGACACAAAAGTAGAAATTGACACTAATACAGTAATAGTAGGGTACTTTAAAACCCCACTTACATCAATGGACAGTCAATAATGCAAGAGCAGTCTAAAATGACACAACAGAGCAGCTGGACTTAATAGATATCTACAGGACATTTACATTCAAAACCAGCATCATTAACATTCTTTTCAAGTGCACATGGAACGTGCTCCAGGATAGATCACATGCTAGGCCACAAAACAAGTCTTAACAAATTTAAGAGGATAGAAATTATTTTATCAACTATTTTTTCCAACCACAACGGTATGAAACTAGAAATTAACTACAGAAAGAAAACAAGAAAAGAACAAATGTGCAGAGACTAAAAACATGCTACTAAAAAAACCAACAGGTCAATAAAGGAATCAAAGAGGAAATCAGAAAATACCTCAAGACAAATGAAAACACTACACTCCAAAATCTATGGGATGCAGAAAAAGCAGTTCTAAGAGGGAAGGTTATAGCAATACAGACCTTCCCCAAGAAACAAAAAAAATCTCAAACAACATAACCTACCACCTAAAAGAATTAGAAAAAGAAGAACAAAGGCCAAAGTCAGCAGAAGGAAGGAAATAATAAAGCTCAGGGAGAAAATAAATAAGAAAGAGATTTGAGAAAAACAGAAAAGATCAATGAAACCAAGAGCTGGTTTTTTGAAAAAAGAAAAAAAAAATTGATAAGCCTTTAGTCAGGCTCACCAAGAAGAAAAAAGACAACCCAAATTAAAAAAAATAAGAAATGAAAAAAGGAAAAATAACAACCAACACCATGGAAGTATAAAAAAAAAAAAAGTAAAAGAATACTAAGAACACTTATATGCCAACAAATTGGGCAACCTAGAAGAAACGGATAAACTTCTAGACACAAAACTTGCCAAGAATGAATCAAGAAGAAACAGACACTTTGAACAAACCAATCACTAGCAGTAAAATTGAATTTGTAATAAAAAAAAAACCTCCCAGCCAACAAAGTCCAGAACCAGACTGCTTCACAGGGGAATTCTACCAAACATATAACGAAGAGCTAACACCTACCCTTCTAAAACTATTCCAAATTATTAAAGAGGATGAAACACTCCCAAATTCATTCTACAAGGCCATCTTTACCCTGGTACTAAAACCAAAAACACTACAAAAAAAGACAATTACAGGCCAGTATCTTTGATGAATATAGATGCAAAAATCCTCATCAAAATATTAGCAAACCAAATCCAACAATATATAAAAAGGATCAAACACATGATCAAGTTGGACTTATTCCAGGGACACAAGGATGGTTCAAAATATGTAAAATCAATGTGATACACCACATTAACAAAAGGAAAGACAAAAAGCACATGATCATCTCAACACTCAAAAAGCAACTGACAAAATTCAACATCCATTCATCATAAAAATTCTCATCAAAGTGGGTACAGAGAGAACATATCTCAACATAATAAAGACCATATGTGACAAATGCACAGCTAACATCATATTCAATGGTGAAAAGTTGAAAGCCTTCCCATTAAATTAAGCATCCAAATTGGAAGGGAAGAACTCAAACTGTTACTATTTAGAGATGACATGATACTTTACATAGAAAACTCTAGAATCTAAAACATGACACAAATGAACTTATCTACAAAACAGAAACACACTCCTAGACACAGAGAACAGATTTGTGGTTGCCAAGAGGGGAGGGAGAGGAAAGACTGGGAGTTTGGGGTTGGCAGACACAAACTATTACATTTAGAATGGATAAACAACAGGTCCTATTGTATAGCACAGGGAACTATATTCAACATCCTGTGATAAACAACAGTGGAAAAGAACACAAAAAAAGAATGTCTGTATGTGTATAACTGAGTCACTTGGCTGTAGAGCTGTAAATCAACTATACTTCAGTTTTTTTAAAAAATGAAGAAAACCCTAAAGTCACCACACAAAAACTATTAGAACTAATAAACGAATTCAGCAAAGTTGCAGGATACAAGATTAATATACAGAAATCTGTTGCTTTTCTCTACAATAATAATGAACTATCAGAAAGGGAAAGTAAAAAAAAAAAAAATCCCATTTGAAATTGTATCAAAAAGAATAAAATACCCAGGAATAAACTTAACCAAGAAGGTGAAAGACCTACACTCTGAAAACTCAGATGAAGGAAAATGAAGATGATACAAAGAAATGCAAAGATACCCCTTGCTCTTCTGGAATTGTAAGAATTAATATTGTTAAAATGACCAATACCTCCCCAAGCAATCATGCAATCCCTATCAAAATACTCATGACATTTTTCACAGAAATAGAACAAATAATCCTAAAATTCATAAAGAACCACAAAAGACCACAAATTACAAAAGCAATCCTGAGGAAAAAGAACAAAGCTGGAGGTATCACCATCCCAGACTTCAGACTATACTACAAAGTTACAGTAATCAAAACAGCAACAGCATGTTTTGTGTCTGGCAAAACACAGACACATAGATCAACTGAACTAAACAGAGAGCCCAGAAATAAACCCACACACCTACAATCAATTAATCTATGACAAAGGAAGCAAGAATATACAATGGAGAAAAGACAGTTTTTTCAATAAGCGGTGCTGGGAAAACTGGACAGCTACAGGTAAAACAATGAGATTAGAACATTCCCTCACACCATATACAAAAATAAACTCAAAATGGATTAAAGACCTAAATAGATGATCTGAAACCATAAAACTCCTAGAAGAGAACATAGGCAAGACACTCTTTGACATAAATCATAGCAGTATTTTTTGGATCTGTCCCCTAAGGCAAAATAAATAAAAGCAAAAATTAACAAATGGACCTAATTAAATTTAAAAGCTTTTGCACAGCAAAGGAAGTCATCAACAAATCAAAAAGACAACCTATGGAATCGGAGAAAATATTTGCAAATGATGCGACCAACAAGGGGTTAATATCCAAAACATCCAAACAGCTCATATAACTCATTATCAAAAAAGCAAACAACACAATCAAAAAATGGGCAGAAAACCTGAAAATACATTTTTCCAAAGAAGGCATACAGATGGCTAACAGGCACATGAAAAGATGCTCAACATCACTAGTTACTACAGAAATGCAAATCAAAACAACGGTGAAATATCACCTCACACCTGTCAGAATGGCTCTCAGCAAAAAGACAACAAAAACTAAATGTTGGCGAGGATATGGAGAAAAGGGAACCCTAATACACTGTTGGTGGAAATGTAAACTGGTGCAGCCACTATGGAAAACAGCACGGAGGTTCCTCAAAAAACTAAAAATAGAACTACCATATGATCCAGCAATTCCACTCCTGGGTATATAATATATCCAGAAAAAATGAAAGCACTAATTCGAAAAGATACATGCACCTGATTGTTCATAGCAGCACGATTTACAATTGCCAAGACATGGAAGCAACCCAAGTGTCCATCAACAGATGAATGAATAAAGATTTTATATATATATATATATACACAATAAAATAGTACTCGACCATAAAAAAGAATGAAATTCTGCCATTTGCAGCATCATGGATGGACCTAGAGAATATTATGCTTAGTGAAATTAGGCAGAGGAAGATAAATACTGTGTGATATCACTTATATGTAGAATCTAAAATATAAAAAAAAATGAGTACAGCAAAACAGAAACAGACTCACAGATATAGAAAACAAACTAATGGTTACCAGTGAAGAGAGGAAAGCGGGGAGGGGCAAGATAGGGGTATAGAATTAAGAGATACAAACTACTATGTATAAAATAAATAAGCAACAAGGATATACTGCATAGCACAGGGAATTATTGCCATTACCTTTTAATAACTTTTATTGGAATATAATCTGTAAAAATACTGAATCACTATGCTGTGTACCTGAAAATAGTACAATATTATACATCAACTATACTTCAATTTTTTTTAAGTACTGAAAACCCAAATAAATAAACAAACAAACATAGTAAAGAACTACCACAATTACACAGTTTTCAAAATACAATGGTAGATCCATTTCAAAATTATTTTTTAAGGTACATTAAATGTTTTCTTCCTTCCTTAAGTTATTCTTCTGGTTCACTCAAGGCTATTTTCCCAACCAATTCTACTGCTGTAACCATTGAAGTCTCATCCCAAATTCTTACTCTATTCATTTTCTGCCAGTATCAAACAGTAAAGAATAAAAGCACTCCAGGACCTGGAATTTGGCACTAATACTAGGGAAGTTTCAATACTTACTGCCCTTTACCCACGTTGTTTGTTGTTTTTGTGAGGACGGGGCTGCAGAGGGCGCTCCTAAACATCCATCTAGAACTGGATGGATGAATCTTCTTTTATTAGTGTGGTGCTCTACTCTCTGAACGCTCAGTTACACCGCTGCTATACATATTTATCACCTCCAGTAAACACAAACTCTGACTGATTTTTAATATCAATTTCTCTGTAATCCCTATAAAATTCAAATCTTGACAACTAAGAAAACAGCATATTACCCTATATCGTGACTAAACTCAAACAGGTAAACCCATTTTTTAAGAGCTTACACACGGATTTTGAACTAAACCTAGATAGCGTATCATCTCTTGAGCTCTGAAAGCAGTGTTTTTCACCTTTTTTTTTTAATAATCCATATTCTCTTCTGATAAACATAAATATCTCCTGCCTACTGTTAACATTATTATCCAATATAAACTATTATAATATTGAACACAATCTTTTTCAAATCACACAACATTCCAGGATTCTGATACCTGTCCTGATTGAGAATCATTGCATTGAATCTGAAGACTTATTACCAACTTTTAAAAGTAGCATATTTGTATATGCTTTCAATGAGCTGTAACTACATGTGGGGAAAAATATAAATGAAGATAATATAAAAAGAATCAACTTACATATATAACATGTTTGTATCCAAGTCAATGCAAACAACATCTTGTGGTGGGTCATGAAGATCAAAATACCTTGAGTCAACTCCAACTATAAATGGTAAAGGTGCACTAAGCACGGCTGCCAGTGAAAGAGGACAAAGGGGAATATATGGGCATTGCCACTGAAATGGAAAGATCATCTGGGAAAAAAAGTTTTAAAAAATTAACCAAGTTTTAAATTTGCAATGAGAATTAGTAATTAACTAATACTACTGAAAGGGACCATTACAGAGCATTTAAGTCTAGTTTCATTCCAAAAACTAAATGACTATATTAAACTTCATTCCAAAAACTAAATGACTATAAAACACTGCTAGGCGATACTATGAACCAATGTGATTAAAATCTTCAAGAATGACAATGATCATAAGCACAATTAAAATGCTAACAGCTCTTTGCATGTTAATTCTTCTAATGCCTATAGAAAATCCACATTCCCATTTTATGGAGAAAGTGAAAGAGGAGAAAAAATAGCCCAAAATTTTATAAAACAAACTCATGATCTTTAACTCTGACGCATTTCATCCATCTGTTAATTTTCAAGATAACCTTTGACTAAAATCCAACTAAGAACACCAAGAACTAAAAAAATTTAAATGATTCTCTTGGAAACAGTAATAGTCAACTAAAAATTTCAACCAAAAAAATTTTGTAACTGCCCAAATAAACATAATATTATCCAACTTCAGTGAATCTTGGCATCTTAAAAATATTAGTCAATATAAAACATACCTCAACAATCTTTACCAGCTTTCCTTTATAAAGCTCTACCTTAATTGTATCAATGTGTTCTTTTTAAAAGGGAAAAAAGACAAGTTTTGATAAGTAAAAAAAAAAAAATTAGAATTTTAATAATCAATATTAAAATTTTAATCACTGATGACAAAATCTTTCCTCTACTACAAAAATCCTTGCTATATTTCAAGAGCTAGTTCAATTCTTACCTTACCCATCAGTACTCACCCCAAATAATTACCTATAGCATTTACTACCTCTGCCAGTTATTCCAGATGGTTATACAGAATTGGAATTCTGTCTTCAGTCATTTATTTACTTTCTAGTAATTGAGCACTTAATATGTACCAAGAACTGTTCTAGATGATGGGGCTGTAACAGTGAATGAAACAAAAATCCTGCCCTCATGAAATGTACAGTGTAGCATAAGAGCCAGCAAACTTTTTCTGTAAAAGATAAGAATATTTTATGCCTTGCAAGCCACACTGTCTCTGTCACAAATACTTAACTCTGTCTTCATGTATGAAAGCAGTCATAGGCATTATGTAAATAAATGGCCTATGTTCCAGTAAAATTTTATTTACAAAAACAAGTGGCAGCCAGGATTTGACTCACAGGCCACAGTTTGCCAACACCTAGTCTAGCAGGAAGAGAGAAAACAAAAAGAAGGCATAATAAATAAAATATATACCATGTGAGAGAGCGCTAAGTGCTACGAAAAAAAGAAAAAGTAAAGCCAAGTAAAGGCGATGAGAGTTTAGAACATGAGAGAGGAGAGGGGGAAAGCAGGCTGTATTATTAAATAGGCCAAACAGGGTAGGCTTCATTAAGAAAGTGACACTGAGGTGAAACTTGAAGGAGCTGAGGGTTTTAGTCAAGGGGATATCTAGGAGAAGAGCGCTTCGAAGAAAAGGAACAGCTAGAGCAAAGGCCTTAAGGTGTGGGGACTGCCTAGTATGTGCCAGGGGTAGCAAAGAGGCCAGCATGGCTGGAGCAGAGTGAGCAAGAGGGAGAGAAGTAGAAAATGGTATCAGAGAGCAGAGGGATAAAACTACTCGCAAAGGACCTTGCAAGGACTTCAGATTTCCTCCAGGGAAAACTGACTATCTACCATTCAACAAAAGGTACGTTACACCTCTAACTACATAAGAAATTTCAGAATAAAACTACTGGACAACAAAATATGACACCCTTGTCTTCACCTTCGACTTTTGCACACAATCATAAACAATGTCAATTTTACAAGAATACCCATTGGTTCCATCAATTTTTGCTATGGGGCTCCATTAACCCTTCAATATTCTTTGATATTCAAATCACTCTCCTTTTGAGGAATTTAAACTGTCAGGATTCTTTTCAATTTTCTCCTCTTTAAATGGTAATTTGCCTTACTATCAAATCCTCATTTATCAATAGTTTTGCAAGCAATTCAGGCTGTTCTCCAACATCGGTTACATAAATTTCATGCAATCTTGCATTTTAATAAGATTTCCGATTTCGCATTGCAAGAGACTGGGCCACAGAGATTCAGACAGAGGGGCATGGATAATCCCTAAAGTTTTATAGGAAGAAATATTTGAGTGGGAACTTTCTAAAACTGGTCAGTTCATTAACAAATATTTTCATGTTATAACAACTTTTGCTTTTACATGTAACTGTGGAGGCTTGGAAAATTAGTACATAATTAGGATCTTTGCCCCCCATAAACCATCTCAAATGGTTATTACTGTTTTCAGTCCTAGCAGCATTTCTCTGACCAGATTAATAACTTGGAGACATACCCCATTTGTTGATTTAACAAGTATTTATTGAGTGTTTACTCCATGCTATTTAACTGTGATAAATGCTGAGGACACAGGAGTAAAAAAGAGACCTAAAAAAGGTCCTTACTTCCATGAGAGTAAAATGGGGAAGGGAAGAGAGGAGAGTCAGCTATTTTAAATTAAACAAATAATGGAAAATAGAGTTAGAGAAATAGAACATCCAAAATTCTATATTATGACCTATAAAGCCCTACATGATCAGACCTCCTTCTAATTGCAATGGGAAGCCGTCAAGAGGTTTTAAAACAGGACTTGATTTAACTTTTATTTATGCTTTTCACAATAGCTAAACATCTGTACATTATCCAATTTCACAATCACCTAGATTTTCCTATACATTACTGGCTCACAATGATTAAAAGTTAAAATTGGGAGAAATTAGTCATGTAATTCATGTCCACAATTTTAGGGCAGCTGAAATTGACCAGAGCTTCTCATTTAATAAAGTAAGCTTCATTCACAAGTTCTATTATTATGTAATCATATAGATTCTCTGAAGAACTCTAAAATATGAAAAATTAGAAATTGAAATTCTCTCAATAGAAATCACTTTTTTTCTTTATATTTAGTATTTCTCTTTGCCATCCTACTACATTTATGTTAAACATTTAGTGGTGATTTCAAAGCTTTGGTTGAAGGAAATTTCCCTTTAGAGTAAAAATTCTCTGTCAAGAATTCTGCACTAAAAAGAAAATTCTATACTTACAGCTACAACAGCTTCAGCTACTCCAGTCAACACAGCTGGCCTAAGAGAATGCAGCAAAATCTTGCTCTCAAGTAAAACAAAGAGCAGCAGTGTTGCACAAGTCTCAGGACCCAGATTCATTAACAAGGTGCTAAAGTTGGCTCCACTAGAAAAGGAGAGAAAAAGAGGTGATTATGAACTGTTTCACCAAAAGGTGCTAAGATTTGCTTATTAAATTATTTCCTAAATATTAATAAATTGAAAATCTAATATTAATTTCAAGTCCTGATTTAGTTATCATTGAAAAGTAGCAAATTTAATAAGATGGTATAGGAGAATGATTCAAACTCATCCTTTGGCAACAAGGGCATTTATCGGAAAGATTTTCCTAAAGAACAGCCATTTGAGCTGAGCTCTAAAGAAAGAAGGTAGGGGTTGGTGGGGAGACAACATTTGCAAAGGTCCTGAAGCAAGGAAAAGCAATTGTCATGTTCAAGAAATTGAAATAAACCTACTGTGACTAAAGCGTATTAGAGGAAGGGATGAAAACAACAAGAGATTATGCCCAAAGTAAAAATATTTGCATTCTCCAACAATTTTATATTTGCATTCTCAGAAGGAAACACTGGCTGCAGTGTGGATAAAAAACTGAAAGACAAGACCAAAAGAGTGCCAATTAAGAGGCTCATAATGAAGTACTCCAGGTAAAAGATCATGCTAGCCTGGACTAGTGACACAGATGAAGAGAAGCCAATAGATTCAAGACATTTTAGGAGGTAAAATCAGTTCACCTTGAACATTTAGTAAGCAACTGGATATGCGGAAGGGAGATGAGAGGAAAAGGGAGGTATTCCCCACATTCAATCTTGCAACTTTCTTTAAGTGTTCCATTTTTAAAATGCTGAATGGCCCCAGCTATCAAAGTTAGAAACATTAAGGCTATTCTTAGTTTGTAAATATAACACAACTCTATTATACTAACCCTTAAAATATTTTAAAGCATTCTGCTCCAAGTGAACAAATGTATTATTTTATATACCATTAATTACCTTAGTGGTAAAGGTGTAGAAACTGGTTGTGAAAATATTAACGCATCATGGACTGATAGCTTAAAAAAAGAAAAAAAATGATAAATTAACCAAGCCAATTTTGAAACCTAAATATTTAGATCAAGGGTAAAATGGAAAACAGTTTTAATAGGCAGACTGAAACAGTTTTGGAAACATGTACTAAAACATAAAACAATAGCTGTTATTTACTTAGAAGTATATAGTTCTTTAAAATTAAATGGTTAATTCAACTGAATTTTGATTCAGTTAACTGATTAAAATACAGCTGTTTAAAAATTATGGAATAACTGCTTTTTAAAAGCCTCCAATTTATTTACTCTCTATTTGGCAATTGCTTAATATATATTAATACTTGCTGAACTGAAATACATTCAAGATTAACAATATTTGACTAACACATATAATGTTAATAACCATCTTAGAAAAAAATGTTTAAATAGCTTGCCTCTATAGATCAGTCTGCAAACTGTTATTGGTCCAGGAAGAACAGTATATAAATAGAGAGAAAGCGATTTAGAAACTTTCATGGCACTCTGACACTGCTCTCATATCCAAGTACATTATCAGTGAACTCATGTCTTTGGACAGGGAATAGACCTGTTCACGTCTATACTGATCTCATATGGTAAGCTGCTTACGTCACAAGCTATATATTTATATAGGTCTGCCACTGACTGGAAATAAAAAGAAACTGGTCCTTTAACAACACTATTATAGACTGCTTCACTTCCGCCTTCCAACCATAACCAATTTCACATTTGATATTTATTAGTCACTCGAATGTTAAAAACATGCCCTCAACATAATTTTGGGTTTTACATTATTAAAGTCGGCTACATAAAGGCCACACATGAACCAATGATGATGTCATGAACCAAGTATTGTAATTATTCCAATTCTGTATACCCAAAATTCAAAAAAACAGTACCAAAGAATATTAGCTAAAGACATAAAATACAGAGAATTCAAGGATTTCATGGATGCATCTTGCTCCGCCTCAAACCAAAAGGGCCATAGCATCCCCACTGCAATGACTGGAATGAACATATGCAGCACTCCCGTCAGACATACTGTTTTTTATTACCTGTACCAGGATTCTTGGTCTTTGTGGTGAAGGAAAAGGGATGTTTTGCATAAAGTGTGAAATGTGCCTAGAAAAAATTTTTGAAATAAAGATAATTACTCTTCTAAAATGCTTCATGGATTTTAACAGATCTTAAATACCATTATTCATCATCCTGGACCTGACAAAGCCACTTACCTAAAACTGAAGCTAAATAAATAAATACATTTACTTAGTGTAAATAAATGTACTCATTCCACTATGAGTGGAATGCAACTTCTAAAATGCAAAATGTATTTCCTGATTAAAAGTCCAGATTAATATACCCTATTATCACCAGGAAAATAAGAATAACATGAATATAGTTTTCATGAAAGAAGCTAACATTTATTGCCCTGGTTATCAGTATCAGTATGGGGAGCAACTAACTGTGATATAATGAATCAAAACTAATACAGAATTCAATCTAATAATATTAATTAAATTAATATAGTTCTTACACTATAACTTCGGGCAAATCACTTGTCCTATTTCTCCACCTATACATAATAACTCAAGTCTTTCCAAAGTTTTGAGCTCTTAGGAGCCACTAAATGCAAAGTATTACTTCAACTGAAAAAAAAGAATTGATGATATACACTGATTTTTTTTTCACAAATTTCATAGAACCTTAATTTTTCAAAAGGCTGCTAACTTATTATTAACATTAAATTTACTCCAATCAATTTTAAGTTAATCTGACAGCTGAAAGTTAAATCTAGAATTATGAACCATTAGACTGTCATTCCAGTAATACAACAAGAAAGCTGAAACCATATTGCTACACCAAATTTTGATGTGTTTCTGCATAGTACTTTTACTATTTTATAAAGTTGATTTTTGAGCAGCATTACTTTAAAACCTACAGGTAACTGGCCCCCTCTTATCCACTAAACTAGTATGCTTCACTGATAATCTTTTTGCTATAATGTGAAATTTTGCAAAGTTTAAGAAAAATCTGTTTACACACAGTATAACACATTTCCACCAAAGATCTTGACTTGCTTTGTTAGCAGGATACATGAGTTATTTACTATAATAAACAAGTCAAAATGCCACTAGAAGTCAGAAAAGATGTGGTTTTAAAAAGACAGTGGTTCCACATCTATTTTTCTTGCTTACAAAACATTTCCATGATGAAGAGAATTACAAATCAAAGGGAAAGCATGTAGAGTTCTATCAATGCTAAAACCAAAACCTTACTTTTAACATCAATTAATCAATTAACATCAATTAACATCATTAATTTCTACATCAGTTTAGAGATGTTTAACTTGCAATGGTCATTTGGATAGTTGGGGTGTGTGTGCAACAACAGCTATTTTTCTCTTGGTTATTTAAGAATGAGTAGGAAGAACACATACAATATAATGTATATATATGTTTCTTCCTCAGCTGAATTCTCAGAAGATTTTTATCTGGTCATCCTCACCACCACTCCTCAATTTTAAATTCAGAGTCAATGATTCAGGTGAAGAAGGGAGCAAGCAAAAAGTAGAATGACTGTGACTCTCCTTCCCTTTCAACTCTGATGCTTGAAGTCAGGTAAACAATGAAATGTACATATATACATCCAATTTTTTCACCAGACATCCTTCAAATCATTATACATACTTTTCAATGGGAAGAGGATGTGGTCCAGACACAGAAAGTTTGTAGATAAACATGAGAAATTTTCTAAAAGCTTCAAAAAAAGGCCAGTGTGAGAGTAAACAAATGCATTTGTTTGAATTGATGGATTTGGAGACCATTTTTCTCTCCACAGGTGTCAACAGGCCCAGCTGCATAAGCTGTTTTTCTGTTAGAAGTTCTCGAGAGTAAGGTTCATAAAACTGGATGGCAGCTCCATATACCTACAGAGTAAAAAAATTCCATTGTAAAATTTGAGTGTTTTTAAAAATTAATTTCTCTTTTTCTCTTTTTCCAAAAGAAGTATTTGCTTAGAGTGCATATGACAGGTAAATGAAAAAAAAAATCTCAAACATTGTTGATGGGAATGTAAAATGGTGCAGCTATGGGGGAAAACAGTTTGGCAGCTCCTCCAAAAGTTAAACAATTATCCTATGATCCAGCAATTTCACTCCTAGGTATATACCCAAAAGAATTGAAAGCAGGGACTCAAACAAATACTTGTACACCAGTGTTCATAACAGCATTATTCACAATAACCAAAAGATAGAAACAACCCAAATGTCCATCAACAGACGAACAGATAAACAAAATGTAGTATAGTCATCCCTCAGTATTCGAGAGGGGTTGATTCCAGGACCCCCAGCGGATACCAAGATCCATGAATGCTCAAGTCCCTTATATAAAATGATGTAGTACAGTCGGCCCTCCGGATCCACAGGTTGGGCATCCCTGGATATGGTGGGCTGACTATATATACACTCAAGAGAATATTATTCATCCTTAACAAGGAATCAAATTCTGATAAATACTGCAACATGGATGAACCTTGATAACATTACGCTAAGTGAAATAAGCCAGACACAAAAAGACAAATATTATATGATTCCATTTATATGTGCTACCTAGAATACACAAATTGGTAGAGACAGATAGTAGAAAAGAGAGACATAGGATAGGAGTGGAAGAAACTTCTGTTTAGAGTGATGAAAACGCTCTAGAAATGGCTAAGTGATACTTTTATAAATCTTTTAACTGTTTAGTCACTATATACATATGCGTATGTATATATGTCATACATATGTGTGTCTGTTATATCACATTAACCCTTGTCTTTACAGATACAAATAACACTCTCAGATACAATTATTTCAAAGTCATCTCTGGCGTTCTTAACAAGCAATATGTCAAAAGCATCACAATGAGGATTTGTTGTTCTCTACTGGTCAAAGTAACTTTGGTAATGCTTAAGTGTTTGAAGATATTAAAATATTCATTTATATTTATTGCTTTCAAAGGAAGAAACTATAAATGATTATTAAGCTAAACAGTTAGCTTACTTGTAAGCAATCCAGTCAATATAGTACTGGTCTTCCATTTAGTGAGTACTTTACTATGTTCCAGACACTGCTGGATACTTAACCTTAATTATTGTCTTCAGTACAGTGGCTGTAAACTTGAAGACTGGAGAATGAGGACACAGATGTATTTTTGTTTGCTCCACAAGAGTCAGCCTTGGTTAGTTACACATTTCAATAAAATTGGCTATTCTATCAAACTTCCTAAGAAAGTTTTCAATTTTTAAATTTCTACTAGATCTGTAGTTTTATTTACTTTTTATTTCCTAATATTGCTTTTTTGCCATCTCTTTTATTTTAAATTATCATTCTATGTTATTATTACTGTTTATACATGTTTTGAATTTTTGGCTATTACCAATAAAGTATATAAATATACATGTGTTTTGGAGAATATATATACTCATTTCTCTTGGGATATGCTCAGGTGTATACCTGTTGGGCCACAGAGTTATTTCTTATCCTTGCTGACAATATAGAAGTTCTTTAAATATTCTGAATACAAGACCCTTATGGAACACCTACAGTATCACATTACTTTCTCCCAGCCTGGGGCCTGCTTTTCCACCTTCTTAATGGTACCTTTGAATGAACAGATGTCCTTAACTCCAGTGAGGTCCTATTATTCATCTTTTCTTTTATGGCTAGCGCTTTCTGCATACTGTTTAAACTATCTTCACTTACTCCCTCAATTTTAATGTATTATTTGTCTTATGACCCTCACTGTTGTTGTTGAGAAATTAGCCATCAATTAATAGTTATACCTTTATAAGTAAGTATGTCTTCTCTTTCTGGTTGTTTTTTGTCTTTGGTATTCTATCATTTTACTATAATATGAAAACAGGTGGTTTTATACTTTTATTTTTTTTCTGCTGAAGATTCAGAGTGTATCTAACCTGAAAAACTCCATTTTTCATCAACATTGGAAAACTCTCAATCAACCACTAGCTCTTAAAATGCTGTCTCTCCCTTTTCTAGTCTCTCTTTCTGGGGTTCATTAAATATCTGTTGGTCCATCTGATTCTATCCTCTGCATTTTTAAACTCGTTTTATATTTTATGTATTCCTGTGCCACTTTCAAGATAACCTATTTTCCACTTCATTAATTCTTCGTTCATGTATGACTTATCTGCTGTTTAAACCATTCATTACATTTTTAATTTTATGGATATTTTCATTTCTAGACATTTGATTCTTTTTCCAACCTGTCTACTCATTTTTCAAAATATCCTGTTCTTTCCTTGATGTTCTGAGCCCCTCTATTAGGTCTTGAATAATTTCAATTATATATTCAATTTATAATATCTTTGATATTGTTATTCTATCATTTCAATATCTTAAGGGTGTAATACAGCTCTGTGTCTTGTTGATTCTTCCTATGGTACCTATGTCTTCTAACTTTCACTAGCATCTCATCTTGAAGCCTGGGTTTTGAGGGTATCTCTCCAGAGACTTTATATGTGCTCCTATAGACACTCAAGGGGTATCAGCATCCTGATCCCAATTTTCATGTAGACTTCTCACTTTGGGCATTGAAGTACAAATGTAAACAGAAATGTATTGTGTCCAAATAATCCTAACATTCACATTAACCTTATATTAATCATTTTATGGGTTAAAAACATGGACAAAATAGGTTTAATAAAAGAGGAAAAAATATACCTTTTCAGCAGAA
This sequence comes from Tursiops truncatus, assembly GCF_011762595.2. Classification (NCBI taxonomy): domain Eukaryota; kingdom Metazoa; phylum Chordata; class Mammalia; order Artiodactyla; family Delphinidae; genus Tursiops; species Tursiops truncatus. The sequence continues at coordinate 47,523,845 of NC_047039.1, forward strand.
GAGCCTGTGAGGACAAAAGTTGAAAAAACTGGAAGCGGGTATTTGCTTTGGGGATCCCAACATTCAATCGTAGCTCCCATCGGAAGGCAGAAGAGAGGGACAGATTCCGATAGCGGAAATGACTCATAGTCCTCTTCTGGATACCTAAAAATTAAACCTATTGGAGAAAGGACATAATGATACTTATTTATCTATTTATTATTTTTTTATTTTTTATTCTTTGGCTGTGCTACACGGCTTACAGGATCTTAGTTCCGTGACCAGGGATTGAACCCGGGCTCACGGCAGTGAAAGCGCCAAGTCCTAACCACTGGACTGCCAGGGAACTCCCGATAATTTTTTTTAAATAGTTACTTTTAAATAGTTACTAATTATATATTAATAGGATACATAGTAATAGGATGTTTTACATATTACATATTAATAGGATATTTTAATAGCACATTCTACAGAAATATTTGTGTGAAATTTCAAGATCAATTTTTCTCTTGCCATATCAGTAATTAAAATAAATAACAAATTTACCATTTATTTTTACCCATGGACTTAAAGTTCACTGTAAAATTAAAATGTATTAAATATACTAGTTAAAACTCTATTCAACAGGATCATTAATCTTAATGTATTTTCCCTACATACTGCCAACATCTTAGAGAATGCAAGAAACATACAGGGAAATTTATCAACTATTTCAGTTAGTCTTCTGTGGGGAGAAAAAAAAATTCAGGGAAGGGACAAGTGTTATGAAATAATGCCAAGGCAGCAGAAATTATCACAGCCCCTAAACTTTTCTTGAGAGAGCAGCAGTGTAAAATGAATGTAACATGAAAAGTAAATGAGACAGAAACTCTTGTTTCTGTACAGAGTTTGCGAGATCAAGGAAGCAGGAGCAGGGGGCACTCTGAGAAGCACAACAAAGACCCTTCAGAATAAAGTAGCTACATGGCATCAATTCATTAGCCTCTAATATCTCTAACACACAGACCACCTCTAGTTTAAACACTTGAAAGTCAGTAGCAGAATTTTGAGTCCAAATTCAGTCTACAAAATTCTTTATTCTAAAATATGTCTTATATCAAATACCTGAACACCTTCACAAAACTTGTTTCTATACGTTTTCTTTAAGTGACACTTTCTCACCACCAAAAAGAAAAAAAAACTTCTAAGTAAATCATATATAATCAACACATTACAGCAATATTAACAGTATTACATTTTAAAGTGATACTGAAATTTATAAATGTTAATTGTTGCCTTTATTTTTATATTAAATGGTTTGATACATTAGTATGAATGTCTTTATGAGGACAATTAAGATTTCTCATATATGGATTTGCCTGACTTCCCTGAAGTAAAACTTTATTCCAAAAATTGTGCACAATAAAAAGTAATTGACACTGCTTCTTTTCACAAAGAAGTATTCCAGTATCTCTTCTATTTACAACTGGAGCATACCTGTATTTTCAGTTTTTATCCCACCATACCAGTGGGATGAAGAGGTCACACTTAAATCTTTACAGCCCTTGACACTTTACTGTGCAGTTAAGAATGTGGCGATAGATTTCTCAAACACTTCATGGCAGAAAAGGTTCTCAGGCCCTCCTCTCTTCCATATAGCTGATTCTTTGCAACAAGGGAGAAAGGAAGCAACTCCACCTTTCATGGCAAGTAACATGTGGTTTCAAATCAGACACACAGAGATAAGAGAAGGAAATTTATAAGAAGTAAAGATGTAGTTTGACACCTTTCTGACTGCCAAAATATAAAAGGTCAGAGAGTAAATATTTTTCACTCAACTATTAAATCTATTAGTGTAGACTAAAATTGAATGTTTATTCCACAAATGCTTGTTTGGAATAAAATTTTCCATTTAATTAACAGTATATTTTTATTGGTGGGGGGTAATACTAATGTATCTTGTAGTATGTAATGTATTTAGGAAAACTTATGCCTTTACAGGCTAAAGTTACAGATAATTCAATTTATGAATAGATCAATTCCACAAACCGTATAAGGGAGCACACACTGTCTCTTCTAACCAAATGTTAGTGTGCAACAATACAGAGACCTTTTTTTTCTCATTTACTCACCAGCTTTATATGCTATTGCATTAGAAGCAGGCACAGACTTCTTATAACACAGAAACACACTGGAGCCCCACTGTAAAATATAAATTAGGTTTAAAAAAAAGACAAAAGAGTGATAATAAATTGATTTTGTTGAATGTCTTCTAAAGATTTTGATTATTTCCTCAAGGAAGTCTATTTAAAACATGTTTATCAAACAGACTATATATAGTATACAATATAGCAAAACATGAAACTGAAAACACTAGAAGAAAAGGAATAAAAACAAATTGCCACGAAAATTAAACTGATGCAAAGCTTGTTTCAAAAATTTTACAATTCTGTAATCATGCAGAGGCTGCCTCTATTTGAAAGAAACAGCACAAAACGTGGGTGCTGAGCCCAAACTAGGGAAGACTGGGGTCACTAGATGCTATGAAGTCATTATCTCCAGAGGCAAACCTGTCTTGACTAATAGCCTTGGGTGCATGGGTCATCTCTGCCTATACCTCATTTAAGCTAATATTAATTTCCTTTAAGTTGTTTTTCAAAATAAACATAACCCAACAGTAAACTTTAGTGTCATAAAACTATAAATCCAATGTATATGTTGCATTTTCTTCTTCAGTAGAGCCCTTTTAAAATAAATACGAACACTACAATATTTAAAATAAATAAATATAAAGGGTGTCTTGACCCAATCTCCCTGTAATTGTCCTTAAAGATACCACTAAAACCCAAAAGCTAACAAAACCTGTATATTAGTGTAATGTATTAGTACATATCAAAAAAAAAAAATCCCTGACTTTAAGCATCTATTTTCTGGATGAAATTATTCTAAAACATCAGGTAGCTAAGGATTTTTTTAAGTTATTATGAACCATAAAAATTAGAGAGCTAAAAGTAATAAAAAAGTCATGACAATATAAACTGAGAGTAAATAATAAGCCCAATAATAAAGAGAAGTCCAAAAAATTTTTTTGAATTTTCATATGAAATTTTGGAAATGAAACTTTATTCTTACCATTCCGCAGTTTAAGTTTTTGTCAACTTTGCAGAAGGTATGAGGAGGGGTTTCTCCCTTACTGGTTACGATAACACAGATATCAGTTACAGCCAACGAATTCTGGGGTCGAATTAGAGGAGCCCTTCGATAAGTGATAAAGATTCTTTGTGAAGTAGTTGAACTATTGTTGACATTGGCACAGCGACCATAGGGTGTGGCTTGGATCACTTCACATCCTGGAATTAGTCTTTCTTTCCCATCATATAAAACTCTGCATGGCAGGGAGGGAAGAAATAAATAGATAAGTTAACATATGTCAGGTTAAGGCTAGTTTTCTCCTTGAGAACAAAATAAATTTTTTTTGGTCTCCCCTTTTGTTTCCCAAATGTTAACTGCAAACCAAAACTAAAATAATTACTTTGGGAATTATAAATCTCCTACTATTTTTCAACAGCTAGAATACAATTTTAGAAGTGTAAATAGGATCAAACAACTTGATTTTATTGATTACAAGAAACATATGAAACAAAAAAGGGGCAATACCACAATCATCCTCAGGTCAATTCTCAGAAGTTTTATCTAGTATTCAGGTGTTTTCACAAAATTTACCTTCATAATTCCTGTCAAAATTTCACCTTTAAAAACCCCCTGACTGGCCTTCCCTGGTGGCGCAGTGGTTGAGAGTCCGCCTGCCGAGGCAGGGGACAAGGGTTCGTGCCCCAGTCTGGGAGGATCCCACATGCCGTGAAGCGGCTGGGCCCGTGAGCCATGGCCGCTGAGCCTGCACGTCCAGAGCTTGTGCTCCGCAATGGGAGGGGCCACAACAGTGAGAGGCCCGCGTACCGCAAAACATAAATAAATAATAAAATAAAATAAAACACCTTCTTTGTTTTTAATGGGCAAAGAATCTAAATAGACATTTGTCCAAAGAGGATATACAAATGTCCGAAAGCACATAAAAAGATCTTGAACATACTATTAGCCATTAGGGAACTACAAATCAAACCACGATGAGATACCACTTCACATTCATGGGAATGGCTAGAATAAAAAAGCAGATAATAACAAGTGTCAGAAAAATTGGAATCCTCATACAATGCTGGTGGAAATCAACAGCTCTGCAAAACAGTCTGACAGTTCCTCAATGGGTTAAACATAGATTTTCCACATGACCCAAGAGGAAAAATAAACACAGATTCTTCTCAGTATATACACAAGAGAAAAGAAAACACATCTATGCAAACACTGGTACACAAATGCTTATAACATCATTATCCACAACAGCCAAAAAGTGGAAACAATCAAATGTCCATCAACTAATAAATGGATATGTAGATTCTAGTATAGCCATGTAACAATATCATGGATCAATAAAAACAAAGAAGTACTGATACATGGTACAACATGGATGAACCTTGTAAACATATTAAGTGAAAAAAGCCAGACAAAAAAGACCACATATAGTATGACTGCATTTACATGAAATGTCCAGAACAGGTATATCTACAGAGACAGAAAGTAATTTAGTAGTTGCCTAGGACTAGAGAGTAGGAAAGAGTATTGGAGAGTGACTGCTAAGGGTATAAGGTTTCTTTTCAGAGTGATGAAAATGTTCTAAAATGGACTGTGGCTACACAACTCTGTGAATATACTAAAGACCATTTAATTGTACACTTTAGATGGCTGAATTGTACGATATGTGAATTATAGCTCAATGAAGTTGTTAAAGCCCAGCTAAATATAACACTATAATAGCCTCCATATTTAAATCAAAATAGTATTGGCAAATGAGTAAATAGAAAGAACAATGAACAGAAATTTAGTATATGATAAAGGTGACACCTCAATACACTGAGGGAAAGATGGACTTTTTAATTTAATAAGCGGTGCTTGAATAAGCAAATTGCCATTTGGGAAAAATAAACAAACAAAATTCTATCTGTAGTTCACACTATACACAATAAGGGCTCCCAGTGGATCACATATGTAAATGTAAAGAATGAAAACATACTAAAAGAAAACCTAGCAGTAGGAAAAATGTAACTATGACTCAAAATCTAGAGGCAATAAAAGAAAAGAGTAAGAAAATAAACTTCATAAAATAAACTTTACATGACAAAATAACGCTGTAAACCAAGTCAAAAGACAAATTATAAGGGGAGAGGAATGGAGAAGGGGCAAAATAAGTAAAAGGGATTAAGAGATATAAACTACTTGTAATAAGTTACAAGGCTGTAATGTACAGCACAGGGAATATAATCAATATTTTATAACTTTATATGGAGTATAATCTATAAATATTCAATCACTACACTGTATACCTTATAAATTAACATAACAGTGTAAGTCAACTATACTTCAATTTAAAAAAAAGACAAATTAATAAACTTAGAGAAAACATCTGATGACTCTTTTACAAAAAGTTCATCTTCCTAACACATAAAAATCTCATTTAAAAAAAACAAGAAGAAGACCAAAAACCTGTTTTTATTTTATTTTTTTACTTAAGCATATTGCTCAGTTTATTGGCATAAAGTGTACAAACCGGTATAAACAGCTCCAGACCAAAAAACAGACAATCACCAATGGTTCTCATTATTCTCCCTTCCAATCACTATATCATTAAGGAAAACCACTATCCTGAATTTTAAAAGAATAAATTAATCAAAAACCTGTTTTTAAAAAAGACATTAACAAACAGTTAATGCCAAAAGACATTAACAGTTCACCAAAGAAAAAACGGTCCTTAAACACTGAAGAAATACTTAACCTCATTAAAATTATTCTGACATACCATTTCTCTACTGTGAGACTGACAAAAATTCAAAAATCTTATCACATACTTTGTTGATGGCATTGTGGGGAAAGAAGCACTCACATACAGTGATGATGGTAGGATAAAATGGCACAATCACAATGGAGGGAAACTTGGTAACATTTAACAAAATTATGCATGTATGTATCTTTTAACCCAGCAATTCCTTTCTAGGATCTACCTGAAAATTATAACTCCACAAATATGTAACAACATGTGCACAACATTATTCACCAAAGCATTCTTTAAGGGCACAAGATAGGAAAGAACCCAAATGTCCATCAATAGAGGCTGGCTGAATAAAGTATGATACATCCACACAAATAAGTGTTACAAAGCTATAAAAAAAAAAAAAAAAGTGAGAAAGATCTCCATTTTCAGAAATGGAGTGGTTCCCAGGAGATGGTGTTAGGTGAAAAAACAGAGTATAAAATAGTGTACATAGTATCTGCATTTTGTTTAAGAGGAAGAAATAAAACTATACACACATATGTGTTTATTTCTGTAAAAACACACATTGAAAGGATAAATCAGAAACAAAACAACAGGGGAGGGGAGGGCAGAAAGTATAGAGAAAGGAGTAGAGGAAACAGAAACTGAAGCAATACTTCTCTAAATATATCTTTTTATGTGTTTTGAACCGCAACAATATTTTCCATATTAAAAGAATTTTAAAACAAATGAAACACAAAAAGGAACAAATGAACCTAACTGCATAGCAAATTGGTAATATAACCACATAGAAAAACTATTTCATATAATTTTTTAACACAGTACTCTGTAAATGTTTAATGGGTTTTATTCTAGGGACAAGGAACTCAGTAACAGAATTACTATTGGTAGTAAAACTGATACTATAACTTGAGATTACCTTACGTAAATAAGATAAATAAGTAACGTATTTATGATTTAGAAACCAAGATTTTCAGCTAAGAGAAACAAGATAAAATCCAAAATGAGTTCAGTAAGATTTTAATGTTAAAATTTGAAGTTGAAATATGAGTATGAACTCATGATTTATATAAATATTTATTTATATAAAAAATAGACACCTCAGTAACAATGAATACACATAGCTCCAAATTTTGATTGACATAGCAGTCAGCCGGAAAGGGCTCCCACTGGCCAAACCTGGGACAATTTGGGCAAAAAGAATAAGGATTGCAATTGATTTTTATCAAACGGAATAAATTAAAATTCAGTTCCTCAATTATACTCAAAGAAAATTTAAAAATCTGTCTCATTAAAAAAAATGACGGGCTTCCCTGGTGGCGCAGTGGTTGAGAGTCCACCTGCCGATGCAGGGGACATGGGTTTGCGCCCCAGTCTGGGAAGATCCCACGTACCGCGGAGCGGCTAGGCCCGTAAGTCATGGCCGCTGAGCCTGCGCGTCCGGAGCCTGTGCTCCGCAACGGGAGAGGCCACAATAGTGAGAGGCCCAAGTACCACATTAAAAAAAAAAAAAAATGAGGCCAAGAGAATAGGAAAGCTCTTCATTATGATAAAATGCCAATTAAAAATGTATTTTTTAAATGACAGTGTTAGAAAAGTCTCATTTTACATCCCCCCATACAAGATCTAATTCAGGCAATGACCAATGGAAACAGTAAGTGAAAAGGTGTTAGGGGACAAGATATTTAAACAATGCCCACAACTCCACAAATTACTTAAATAACAGAAAAAATAAAAATGCCTTTACAATAGATAGCAAGCCATTAACCATTTTAACCAAGTGACTGAACTTAGCATCACTAATTATGGGACAATCTGTCACTACATGCTTTTCTGATGCTAGCGCTATCTGTAAGTATTCTTGCCAAAAATATTTAATGTACATTTAACCCAGACTTTAAACCTAACACCAGTTCACAGGAAATACTGACAATAAAGGAACAAGTTAAATGATGAGGAAACAATCAGATAAATCTAGAATGTAGGGCATTCTATAAAACAAGTGGCCCAGACTCTTCAAAATGCCTATATATCACAGAAAAATGTTGGGGAATGTTCTAGATAAACAGACTAAAGAGGTACAATAACCAAATACAACAGGTAAGCCACGACAGGATCCTGGATTTTTTTTTAAGCTATAAATAAACATTCTTGAGACGGATGCAAATATTTGGCTAGGGAGTGGATACTGAAAAATATGATGGAATTATTAATTTTCTATATACCATGGTCATTAGGAACATGTCTTAAGGGATGCATGGTGAAGTATTCATAGGAGAATTGTTATGATAGCTTCAGTTTAACAAAAATATTGGAAAATGTTAATTTGTTGAATCTAGATGGACAGCATATTGTTCATTATATTACAATTTACCATTTAGGAGAAAAGGATACTGGTGTTTATTACAATATTCTGTTAACTTTTCCGTATGTTTGAAATTTTTCAAAAACCAAAAGTGCTGGAAAAAAAAATTCATATGAAAGTCAATCAATCTGATAAGTGAAGGAAGATAAAAACTTTGTATAGTCTGTGATTCTTTATCTCAAAAAACACATCTGACATATACAATAATATAGTGACCTGATTAAATTACACTTTATGGAGTATTTGAAATTATGAGGGAATATCAGATCTTACATATTGTAACTTAACATCTTTTCCAGGAAAAAAAAAAACTGTTATTTTTATAAATATCTCATCTTATTTATAAAACAGTCCAAAAGGTCAAAAGTTTGACAACTCTGTTTCATATTTAGTTGAATGAGATGGGTACCTGTCTTTATACTGGCTAACAGGTTTTTCCAAACCTCACTAGTATGCTTAATTGAGGGGAAAGAGGGGAGAAAAGACCAAATCACCAGATGTTAACAATTATTTGATCTGGAGAGAAACTTTACCACCATGATCAGCTAAAAGACGACCGCACGCTCAAGCAAACCTGGATCAGTCAACAGAAATTAGAAGCCTTAGGGAACTGCAAGATATATATGAAAGAGCCGCTTGCAACCTGAAAGCATCCAAGTATGATTATCTAAGTCATCATTTTTAAGTTATGCCCCTGAATCACAAGGAACAACAATCTTTCAGAGACTTATACCCTTTTAATTACAACTATATGGTGGGAGGTCTGGGGATGAGGATGTGAACAGATAACCTTTAAAGGATGGCTAACAGAGAGAACAGTGAGGGCTGGAACACAAGTAAGTCCCTGGGGCTGGTTTCCCTTCAACTGACATGAATATTATCAAACTTTTATCCTATACCCATCCTATTATGGATATTACCTATCTTCTTAAGAAAACCACAGAGAAAATAAAAGAACTGACAGTAAAACCTCTCAGTCCTATATTTTCAACCCTTCCTTCTCCATTGGTTTCTTCCCTTCAATATAAAGATGTTCAAGGTTCTCTCCTGGGAGAAATGTTAAAAAATAGCCCTGGACTCTGTTTCCCCTCACCTTCCAGGTATCCTAAACCATTGCTGCTGGGGATTTCGTTAAAATACAGATTCAGTAGATCTAGGGCAGTGCCTGAGATTCTGACTCTCTAACACACTCACAGGCCCTATGGACAATACTGGACCATGACAAAATAGCAAGGCCCATAACTATCTTCTCTTTCCCTTAAAGTCACGCTTTCAAAAAGAAGCCTCTATAACTCCAATTCCCAATCATGCTCCATCCTTTCTAAACTGGCTCTTATGTCCACTAATCTTATAAAGTTGTATGACCCCCACTGCAACTGTACTGACTTGAAGGAAAATTGTAGACGCTAAATAGGGTGATATGTACTATACTAAAGGAGTTAAAGTAAAGTAAGATAAGGGCAAAACATCCTTTGGCTTTGGAAATTTGAACATAATGAGGACCTTGGGACAATTTCACCAGAGCTCTGTTGGAACAGTAAAGGAAATGATGAGCAAAACAAGTGGTGGTCAAATGTAGCAGCTCACTACCGTTCTTAATATCAGAACAACTATGAACAGAACCACCAGCAACCAACTCTTTAAAAAAAAACATTTCGTTGGGCAATCAGGGTAATTTGGATATATGATGATATTCAAGAATTAATCATTTTTTAGGTGTGGTATTATGGTTACATTAAAAGAAGGACTCAATGTTAAGAAACGCAAACGATGTAATACATCACATTAATAAAATGAAGGGAAAATCCACATGATCATTATCAATTAAAAAAGAAGAGGCAATTGACAAAACCCAACACATTTTTATGGTAAAAGCCCTCATAAAACCAGCAATAGAAGGGACCTTCCTTAACATGATAAATAGCATTTATGAAAAACCCATGGCTAACATCATACTCAATGGTGAAAGACTGAAAGCCTTCCACCTATGATCAGGAATGAGAAAAGGATGCCTGCTTTCACCACTGCTATTCAACACTATACTGTTAAGTTCTAGCCAGAGCAATAAGACAAGGGGGGCGTGTTTGCGGGGGATAAATCAAAGTGCAAAGGAAGGAATAAAACTATCTCTATTTGCAAATGACATGATCCTATACAATAAAAAGTCCCCCCAAAATCCACAAGAAAGCTATTAGAGCTAACAAATTCAGCAAAATTGCAGGGTATAAGATTAACACATGAAGTTGATAAAACCCACCTGTGTTGCCACACATCCGAAAAAGAACAATCCGAACAAGAAATTAAGAAAATAATCCCGTTTATAACAGAATCCAAAAGAATGAAATATTTAATAAAATTAATTAAGGAGGGACTTCTCTGGTGGTGCCGTGGTTAAGACTCTGTGCTCCCAATGCAGGGGGCCTGGGTTTGATCCCTGGTCAGGGAACTAGATTCCACATGCATGCTGCAACTAAGAGTCTGCATGCCACAACTAAGGAGCTGGGCGAGCCACAACTAAGGAGGCCACCTGCCACAACTAAGACCCAGCGCAACCAAATAAATTAAATAAATATTTTTAAAAATTAATTAAGGTGAAAGACTTGTACACTAAAACCCATAAAACAGTGCTAAAAGAAATAAGACCTGAATAAATGTAAAGAAAACTCATATAGTTGGGAAGACTTAATATGGTAAAGATGGCAATACTCCCCCCAAATTGATATGCAGATTAAATGCAATACCCATCAAAATTCCAACTGCGTGTTTTGCATAAATGAACAAATTGATCCTGAATATTTCCCAAGATGCTCTCAAATACATATGTTTGTACTAACTGATGGTAATTATAATGAGCAGAAGAGCTTAATACATGACATGTATATATGCTAAAGTATTACAGGTATTCTAAAAGCACATCTTATATAAAGAAGAGTCAACATAGACATTTTTGGAGAAAAAGCTTTTACACAGAAGAATGATCTTCATTGGCTGTGGACTAGACACTAAATACCTTATAACAACTATACTCCTTCTAAACCGTAAATGCTTTGCTCCTGGCATTAAAAACCACACAGTGCAATTGTATTTTTCATCTTTTGTGTGTGTGTGTGGCCATGCCTCACGGCATGCAGGATCTTAGCTCCCCAACCAGGGATCAAACCCGTGCCCCCTGCAGTGGAAGCAGGGAGTCTTAACCACTGGACTGCCAGGGAAGTCCCAATTGTATTTTTTAAAACAGGAATGTTCCTTTGTTAAATGAGTTCAGAGCTTCACAAAAGCTCATCGCGTAACCCAACTAGCTCCTTAAAAATATACTGTCTTTTATTATAGCTTTTTGCTCTTTTATGTTTAATTAATAAGCTTATCTGATATGTACAAACAGAAATGAAATCACATTTCAGGCTCTAACGCCTTCATTTCAATATACTTTTGAAAGGAAATCATCTAATGACTCAATCCTATACAGAGAAATTCAGTAAGGATGGACAGAGATACATATATCTTACTATACTTGATTTTGAAGTAACAAATAATAATAGAACTATCAAGGATTTTGAATTTCTATTGCCATGAACCTTAAATAAATTTTATTCTCTTCACTATAGCAAAAGAAAATAAGTCACCGTACCCAATGTCAGTAAGGGGTGGTTTATCTCTCCCTCTTTTATAACAGAGGAACAGTTCTGGGCTTTTCAGACTTCCGTAGTTCAAGTTTGCCTGCAGAGCTGACGGAGTGGCTTCAACACAGGTGTAACCCTCAGGTACTGTTTCCCCAGCTGATTTGTTAATAACTGCAATATCTGTAATTGGAGCTTTAGGTCCAGTAGACTTAGTATCTAAACGATTTATTTCTTGATCCAAAAGAGTAGATGTATCAATGAGACCTGCCACAACAAAGTAGTCAGTCACTCTTGGCCCTTTGTCTTCTATCATGGCTGCTTCTATATATCCTAGAAGAGAGGAAGAAAAAAAAAAAGACATCAATTAAATAAAATGCTTTATCCTAACTCACTAAGTTAAAATATTCCTGAGTTAACAAGTGATTAACAGGCACATTTCCCAGTTGGATTTATAATCAAATTGTTATTCTGTAGAAGAAGACTGTTTTTTTAAAAAAAATACTTGTTTTTAAAAAATAATAATAAATTTATTTATTTCTGGCCACGTTGGGTCTTCATTGCTGCGCATGGGCTTTCTCTAGTTGTGGCGAGCCGGGGCTACTCTTCGTTGCAGTGCGCAGGCTTCTCATTGAGGTGGGCTTCAGTAGTTGTGGCACGTGGGTTCAGCACTTGTGGCTCACAGGCTCTACAGCACAGGCTCAGTAGTTGTGGCACACAGGCTTAGTTGCTCCGCAGCATGTGGGATCTTTCCAGGCCAAGGCTTGAACCCGTGTCCCCTGCATTGGCAGGCGGATTCTTAACCACTGCGCCACCAGGGAAACCCAAGAAGCTTGTTTTGATATCATCTTGTCAGCTTTTACCTAGTATGAAGTACAAGTTTACAGCATCGATTCATTTGTAATGCAACTATGATCCTATTATGTGCCTAAGGCCCTGTTAAGGATAATCAAACTATCAGAAGTGGGCTACGGTGCTTTCCTTTCAGCAAAATGCACATAATGAACAAAATTCATACTATTTTTTAAATGTCATTCTCTTTTGAGTTACAGAATTCCTAGAGCGAACTTCACATTTAAACAAACGAAATGAGTTCATCATGAATTATTCAAAGTCTAACAGAAAAGATAAAGGTACTAGTAATAAGCATAATTAAACCAGTCTCTTAATCCAATCAGGAGTCTGTCCCTATAGTTAAAAAACTTTATGTAAACACTGTGTAAACTAAGTAAGTTTAGGGGTCATTAACTATTTCATATATAGATACCAGACAGAGCATAAAAAACCATAACCAAAGAAGACAAAGTTATACAAAATACATATTAACAGGGCCTCCCTGGTGGCGCAGTGGTTGAGAATCTACCAGCCAATGCAGGGGACAAGGGTTCGAGCCCTGGCCTGGGAAGATCCCACATGCCGCGGAGCAGCTGGGCCCGTAAGCCACAACTACTGAGCCTGCGCGTCTGGAGCCCGTGCCCCGCAACAGGAGAGGCCGCGACAGTGAAAGGCCCGTGCATCGCGATGAAGAGTGGCCCGCCTTGCCGCAACTAGAGAAAGCCCTTGCACAGAAATGAAGACCCAACACAGTCATAAATAAATAAATAAATAGATTAATTAATAAAAAGCAGTTTCTTTTTAAAAAAAATACATATTAAGAGACTTAGGTAATACATGGTAGAAACCTAGAGAATATGAACACTGAGTCAAGATTTCTATTATCTTTAAACTCAATACCTCTAAAAATAAAATTAAGCTTTTGAAATTTTATTTTCTTTAAATATTTATTCATTTATTTAGTAATTTAGGCTGCACTGGGTCTTAGTTGCGGCATGCGGGCGCTTAGTTGCGGCATGCACGCAGGATCTAGTTCCCCGACCAGATGTCGAACCCGGGCCCCCTGCATTGGGAAAACAGTGTCTTACCCACTGGACCACCAGGAAAGTCCCTGGAATTTTAAATATTTCTATGGATTTTACGTGCTTTTTAAATAACTTTACTGAGGTATAATTTACATACAAAAAATGCACATATTTTAAAGAGTACATTTTGGTAAGTTTTCACAAATGCATACACCTGTGAAACCATATCACAATCAAGATGGTGAACACATCCATCAACATCCAAAATATTCTTGTACCCCTTCATCATCTCTCCCTCCCCAGGCAAGGAGTGACCTGCTTTCTGTCACTGTAGATTAGTTTCTAGAATTGATATAAACGACATCATACAGTATATTCTTTTTTGTCTGGCTCCTTTCACTCATTGTAATTATTCTGAGATTCATCTATGTTACTGTTTATATCAAGTTCATTCATTTTTATTGCTGAGTAATATTCCACTGTTGAATATACTACAAAATGTTTATCCATTCACCCATGTTAATAAACATACAGGTTATTTTCAGTTTGGGGCTATTATAAAGCTATCATGAATACCCATGTACAAGCCGTGTGCACGTATGCTTTCATTTACCTTAAGTAAATTCTAAGATGGAATGGCTAGATCACCTGGTAGGCATATGCAATTCTAAAAAAGTGCCAAATAGTTTTCTGGAGTGAGTATACCGTTTTACATTCCTATCATCAGTATATGAGAGTGCCGCTGTTCCACATCCTCTCCAACACTCTATAAGGTCAGTCGTTTTAATTTAAACTAGATTCTACTATGTCTACAGTGATACTTAGCTATAGTTTTAATTTGTATCTTTCTAATAACTAGTAATGTTGACCACCTTTTCATGTGCTTATTTTCCATGCATACATTATCCTTTTCATACATCCTTGGATTCTGTTCACTAAAATTTTGTTTGAAATTTTATATATGTTAATGAGGGATACTGGTCTATAGTTTTGTTTTGTTTTTTTTTCCCTCTTGTAATGTCATTTATCTGGTTTTCACATCAAGGTAATGTCAGTCTCACAGAATGAGTCGGGAAGACTTTCCCCCTTTCAATTTTCATGAAGAGTTTGTATAGAATTGTTATTATGTCTTCCTTAAATGTTTGATAGAATTCACCTGTGAAATTATCTGGGTCTAGAGTTTTCTTTGAGGGTAGGTTTTTTTTTTGTTGTTGTTGTTGTTGTTTTTGCGGTACGCGGGCCTCTCACTGCTGTGGCCTCTTCCATTGCAGAGCACAGGCTCCGGATGTGCAGGCTCAGCGGCCATGGCCCACGGGCCCAGCCGCCCCGCGGCATGTGGGATCCCCCCAGACCGGGGCACGAACCCACATCCCCTGCATCGGCAGGCGGACTCCCAACCACTGCGCCACCAGGGAAGCCCTGAGGGTAGGTTTTAAACTATAAATTCATTTCCTTTAACACATAGGGCAATTCAGATTACGTATTTCTTCTTGAGTAAACTTTCATAGTTTGTGAAGGTCTTAGTCCATTCAGGCTGCTATACCATAGGTTGGGTGACTTATAAACAACAAAAAATTTACTTCTTGAGGCTGGGAAGTCCAAGATCAAGGCACTGGCAGATTCAGTGTCTAGTGATGGCTGGCTTCCTAGTTCATAGAGGGCTCTCTTTTCACTGTAACTTCACAGGTTGGAAAGGAACAAGGGGTCTTCCTAGTCTCTTTTAGAAAGACACTAATACCATTCATGAGGGTTTCACCCACATGACCAAAGCACCTCCCAAAGTCCTACCTCCAAATACCATCACACTGGGGATAACGTTTTAACGTAAGAATTGGGAGAGGGCATACACGTTGAGTCTATGGCAAGGAATTTGTCCATTTCATCTAAGTTGTGTAATTTACTGTATAAAATTCTTCATAATATTCCCTTATTATCCTTTTAGTATCTGTAGATTATGTAGTGATGTCACATCTCTCATTCTTGATATCAGTAAGTCTGTGTCTTCTCTCTTTTTATCCTGATCAGTCTGGCTAGAAAACTGTCAATTTTATTGATCTTCTCTAAGAACCAGCTTTCAGTTTCACTGGTTTTTTTCTATTACTTTTGTATTTCATTGATTTCTACTTGGAACTTTATTACTTCCTTTCCTCTGTTTATGTAGACTTTTTTTTTTAAGATTTATTTATTTATTTGCCTGTGCTGGGTCTTAGTTGTGTGCACACAGGATCTTTGTTGCCACATGCGGGATCTTCGTTGCGGCATGTGGGCTCTTAGTTGCGGCATGTGGGATCTAATTCCCTGACCAGGGATGCAACCCAGGCTCCCTGCATTGGGAGCCCGGAGTCTTAAACACTGGACCACCAGGGAAGTCCCTATGTAGACTTTAATTTGCTCTTCTTCTTCTACTTTCCTACGGTGGAAGAGGAGGCCACTGATTTGAGATCTTTCTTCTTTCCTAATGTAGGTATTTAGAGCTAAAATGCACCCCCCCCCCAACAATGTTTTAGTGGCATCCCACAGATTCAGGTATGTTTTCTTCTTATTCAGTTCAAAATATTTTTAAATTTCTCTTTCTTATTTTCTTTGACCAATGGCTATTTTTTGTTGTTGTTGTTGCGGTACGTGGGCCTCTCATTGTTGTGGCCTCTCCCGTTGCAGAGCACAGGCTCCGGACGCGCAAGTTCAGTGGCCATGGCTCACGGGCTTCGCGGCATGTGGGATCTTCCCGGACCGGGTCACGAACCCGCGTCCCCTGCATCGGCAGGCGGACTCTCAACCACTGCGCCACCAGGGAAGCCCCCAATGGGCTATTTAAAGTATGTTTTTCAGTTTCCAAATTTTGTACTTGGAAATTTTCCAAGAATCTTTCGGTTACTGACTTCTAACTTAATTACACTGTGCTCAGACGATACACTGTGTATGACTTGAAGTCTTTTACGTTTATTGAGATTAGTTTTATGGCTAAGAATATAGTCTATTTGATAATTATACAATGTGCATTTTAGCAGAATGTGTGTTTTGTTGTTGGACAGAGGTCTAGAAGGTTATTAGTGTTGTTCAAATCTATATATCCTTGCAGATTTTGTCCGCTTGTTCAATCAATTATTAACAGAGTGGTATTCAAACTATAGTTCTGACTATAATTATAGATCTGTTGATTTCTCTTTTCAGTTCTATCAGTTTTTGCTTCACGTACTTTGAAGCTCTGTTATTAAGGGCATAACTATTTAGAATTACTACATCCTTTCGATGAACTGACCTTTTTATCATTACAAAACGACCTTCTTTATCTCTGGTAAAAATGAGTCTGTATTAACAAAACCTTTTAAAAAATATTAAAATATTTATTAAAAACTTAGATATATAGTTAAATATCATTAGACTTCATTTTCCAACTATAGCCAAGATAACCTTTCAGAATCAATTTCATTTCACCTTACTGTTTAGAATGGCATACATTTTAATAAATACTGTTAATATCAACAAAATACTATTAACTTCAATTTACAAGGCTAAATGTAGTTTACAAAATTCTTCTCATTGTAACACAAAGAGTTTTTTAAAGGTTCAAAACTATGTGTTCCTTGGTGTTCCAAGCCATACAGAATGAAAAATGAACACTGTTTAAACCACAAAGAAACTAGAGTATTATCAAAGTTATTTGCTACATTAAAGCAATTTAAAATAGCACCTTAGTGATTCCATTTAGAAAGCATTATCAACATCAGTTATGCTGGCTGGATCATGGAGCTACAAAATTGAAAAAGCAAGTCATTTCAGATAAAATCAGTTTCTTTTTAAGAACACAAAGCAGTGTAATTCTCTACTGTTGCACCTGCAACTGAAAGTTTTGTAAAGAAGGAGGGCTGTAAAGAAAGGCTGAAAACACAGATGCTTTAAAGGGGTCATACAGGATATAAGAGTTGTGGGAACTAGAGACCACAGGCAGCCACTACTGGTCAGATCCATCCAACTGTTGCCAAACAGACTGGGCAAAACCAGAATTTCCTTTTTGTCTTTTCAAGGGAAGCCAAAATAATCCGGATTTTTTCCCCAACATTCCAGGGTAAGAACTCTTGTGACCTAAACATGTGTCATCTACCTCTCGTGCCAAGTGTGACTGCCAGGGCCTTAGAGAGCCCAGTTAGTTCCTTTCCAACTTTACCCTGACTGTACAGACTCGAGCATTGGAATAATCTAGATTTTTAATGTAAATCTCCAAGTTTTAAAGTATCAGCAACTAATTCAAAATCCTAGAACACTAGTAAGTTCAAACAAAACACATAAGCAGGCTATATTCACTCTAAAGATTAAATATCGAGAAAAGAACAATTTCTAAATTTCATTTAAAAAATATTGACCTGGTTAGGGACTTCCCTGGTGGCACGGTGGTTAAGAATCCACCTGCCAATGCAGGGGACATGGGTTCGAGCCCTGGTCCGGGAAGATCCCACATGCTGCGGAGCAACAAAGCCCGTGTGACACAACTACTGAGCCTGCGCTCTAGAGCCTGTGAGCCACAACTACTGAGCCCACGTGCCACAACTACTGAAGCCCGCACACCTAGAGCCTGTGCTCCGCAACAAGAGAAGCCACCGCAATGAGAAGCCCGCACACAGCAACGAAGACCCAACACAGCCAAAAATAAACAAAATCAAATAGATTTTTAAAATAATAATAATATGCATAAAGAGAAAGTGCAATGTGGTAAATGGTACTTCATGGTCCTATAAATCTCAGTGAAGGGTATAATGGAGCGCATTACGATAGTCCAAATCTTGCTCAAAGTAAAAAGTTTTTATTAAAGCAGTTCCTATCCTTTGAGGTTTCAACAAAAGTATAGGGGGAAATGGAGGAAAGTGGAAAAAGTATGAAAATAAGAGTGAAATAACACTGCTTTCAACTCAAGAAGTATACAGAAAAGCATCATTGCTAATCTGAATATTCCCAATTTTAGCTACACTCTCTACAATGTTGGAAAACTAGAATATAAAATGTGCTAAATTATTTTGTATATATATGTACATATATTTGTATATACATATATGTATATGTACACAGAGAGAGAGAGAGAAATACAAAGACCTGATCAATTCTCCCCCAGGGAGTTTTTTCCTTTGTTTTCTTTAAAAGCTAAATCAAACCTAAACTTTATTCACTTTGAGCACAAAGTAACAGAGTAAAATAACACCTCACAAGTTTCTGAAACTCAGCTATCTGGCAACCTCACCAATTCATATACAGCCAAGAACCAGCCATTAAGAACTGCCATAGATATCACCAAGCAGCAAAACATACATACTTAGTGCACTTCAGTCTCTCATTCAGAGTCCATTTAATGACAGTTTATTTTTAAAATTCTGTTAAGTTTATTTGACTACTAAATACACAGTGGAAGTAATAACAAATTAAAAGGAAGAGAGGTAAACACATTATCAGATCAAAAAATGAATCCATGAAGAAGCGAGGGAAATATTTTATGAAACAGAAGATGACCTAAAGGCATACGTTAACTAGATCCTTAACTGCAAGAGCCCTACACACCTCAAATAAACCTAATGGGTATCACTGCTTTACAAATGCTCTATAGCATGTATAATCATGTCATCTACTTATAATGGAACGGTTAACTTACTGATGAATTCTTTTCTCACCTTTATCTACATACTAAATACTAAAATCATATATACTAAAATCCTATATAATCCTAAAAAAAAAATCTAACCTCTATTTTGTTTCATTAGCCAATTTCCAAGCTAGTACCACCCACAGCTAATTATAACAGTTCTGTATGTTTTTTGATGTGGTAGATAAACTCCCTCTTCACCCTTTTAAAAACTTTCCAGGCTTGTCTGGCATCTTTGATGAGGGTCACATTGAGCTTCCAGCAGCTTCAGGGGTGTCTTTAGGAGTCAGCTCTGTGGCAGAAGACATCAACTCCAAAATCAAGAACTATCAGCCTGCTCCTTTTGACAGCCACTTCCCCAACCAAAGCCAGACCAGGACTGCTGGCGGAACTACCTAGGCTTCCACCACTGTGAGAAGGCAATGTCTGCTAAAGGAGGTGATGTCCCCATGTGTGAATGATACTGGTGTGTGTACAAGTCTCTCTGCCCTATAGCCTGGGTGTCAACCTGGGATGACCGCTGGGCAGAAAGCATGTTTCCAGGGAAGATCTGAACTGGCTCCACCTCTCCTCTTCTGTCCTCCATCCTTCTGCTCAGGGTGGTGAAGGGGGACCTGGGTACATGGTGATCCCCACCCTGGGATCCTGAATCATGGCTTAACTAATAATAATTACTCATTGGAAGAGTGGGGAAAAAAAAAAAAACTTTCCAGGCTTACTCATCCAAGCTTATCAAGTTTCAGGAGGAAAAAAGTTGAGATCTCTGTTAGGAACAACTCTAAAACCCAGATTATTTAAGGAGAACAGCCAACTTTACAATATTAAGTTCTCCAGTCAAGTGCATACGGTATGGTTCTCCATTTTATTTAGGTCATTTTTTTTTTTTAAGCCTTTAAGTAAAGTCTCATGATTTTCCTCACCCAAATCTTCTACATTGTTTGTTAGGATTATTCGTAAGTATTTTACAGTTTTGTGGCTAATGGGAAGGAGCTCTTATGTTTGCCAAACAATCATTACTGGTACATTAATAACCTATGACTGAGTCTCAGACCTTGTTCTAAATGCGAGGAATTAAAGCAATGAAAATACCAAATGTCATGTCCTTATGGAGCTTACATTATAGTTGGGAAATAATCAGTAAATAACTATAGACTTATAAATAAATAATTTCACAAAGCATACATGCTATGAATAAAAATAAAGCAAGATATAGGGAAAGAAAGTGATAATGGAAGTGCTTATTTTTACACGGCAGTCAAGGAAGATCTCTTTGAAGAAGTAAGAAGGAAAAATCTGAGCAGGGGTTGAAGTGAAAGGAAAGACTAAATCATATGACAACAGAAAACATTCCAAGCAGGAAGAAAATTTTTTAAAAAGCCTAAGGGCAAATAAATACCTTGATCTTTGAGGAACAACAAGAAAGCCATGGTTCTGGAGCTTAGGGGACTATTGAAAGATGAGGTCAGTGAAGGCAGAAATCATACAGGACCTTTTAGGCTAGGTAAGGTCTCTAGATTTTATTCTAAACACGCTGGGAAGCAACTAGCAGCCTCCAGATGACAGTGCTGTGTCTTTAAAAAAAAAATCACAGTAGTTGCTGTACACAGAGTAGAGGGAGAAAAGAGCAGAAGCAGGGAGTGCAGTTAGAAGGTAACTGTAGCAGTCCAAAAGAGAGATAATAATGGCTTATATTAAGGCAAAGGAGTGGGAGTGACAAGAAATGGCAAGATTTGAGATACAGTTTAAAGGTAAAAATGCTACTGATGGATTGGAGGTATGAGGGAAAAGAGAAACTAAGAATGACTTCCAGTTTGTGGCCTAACCAAGTGGGTGGATGGGGGTGCCATATATTGAGATGGTAAAGTCTGAGGAAAGAGTAAGTTTGAGTAAATACACCCAACATTCTGTATCGGACAAGTTAAGTCTGAGATGCCTACTAAAACATTCAAGCGGAGAAGGCACTCCAATACAGTGTGGCATTTGATAAAGATATCAAGGCTGGAGTCAATAGTGAATTAATGATACTTATAACCACAAAATTAAATAAGATACCCTAAAAAGTGACAAATACTGACACAGAAAAGGCCTAAGCCGAGGGCACTCCAACTTTTTTTTTTTTTTTTTTTTTTTGCAGTACGCGGGCCTCTCACTGCTGTGGCCTCTCCCGTTGCGGAGCACAGGCTCCAGACGCGCATGCTCAGTGGCCATGGCTCACGGGCCCAGCCGCTCCGCGGCATGTGGGATCTTCCCGGACCGGGGCACGAACCTGCGTCCCCTGCATCGGCAGGCGGACTCTCAACAACTGCGCCACCAGGGAAGCCCCACTCCAACTTTTGAGGCAAGGGAAAAGAAGCTAGAAAACAAGACTGAGAAGGAAGTCATAAATCAGACAAGATTCAGGATGACATAGCATTCAGAAAACCAAGTGAGGTTTTCCCAAAACTAGGGACCGATCAATCGTGTCAAATGCTGATGAGAGGTAAAGAACTTTAAGACTGAGAACACTGACTAGAATGGGTTTAGTTGGTGAAGGTGTAGAAGAGCCAGCCTGGAGCGAGTTGGAGAGAAAACGCAAAGTAAGAAAATAGAGACGATAAGTATGAGCAAGTCTTTGCAACAAATTTTTCTCTACATGAGAAAGAAAGGTGTGTGTGTGTGTGTGTGTGTGTGTGTGTGAGAGAGAGAGACAGAGAGACAAAGACAGATTTTGAGATGTTACAGCATGTTCTTACGCTTGCAAATATGATTCATCAGGAAAGAAAGATGATGCAGGGCACAGAAAGGATAACATCAGAGGCAAAATCCTTAAATAGACAAGAAAACGCAGCACAGATGGAGGACTTGGCATATACAGAGAGAAAGAGAGAGAAAAAAGAGTAAGGAAAGAAAAGAGAGTAAGTAGTCTTCTTAGTAATGAAAGTGGAAGAGCAAAATGACTAGGTAATACTGAGGGCACAAGGGATATTCGTGGCCATAAATTTAAAGTGAGACCAGTCAGCACTGTTGTTTGTTTTCTCCAATCACACTCAGCTGCTCAGGTTCAAGGGAACACAGAGTTCGCAACGAATTGTGTTTTATCAGGGCTGAAGTTTTGCCCTAATTACAGTGAAGGAAGAAACAAGAGAGATGATAAACTGACCCCACAAAATAGTACAGAACATTAGCAGGCATTACCATTTTTATTCAATGAATCAATGTAATTGGGTAAGGAAAGAAGTTACTGTATGAGGTGCATGATGGACAGTGCAAGAGTTGTGTGACTAATGGCCTGGTGGTCTAGATAGAATCCAAGAAGTGTCAAAATATGGTATCAAAGTATGTGAGCTGGCAGAAAAAGAAATGGAAGTCAGAATTAGATGCTTAAAATACTTTAAGTTATAGATCTTGATGATAAAGTCTAGGGTAATGGCTCTCTATTCTAACTACACATTAGAATCTAATAGAATACTTACTAAAATCAGACCAAGAAAATAAGAATTTCTGAGGGTGGCACACTCCCATCAAAAATTTTTAAGCTGCCCAGTTAATTGTAATATACAGTCAGAATTGAGAACCAATAGTCTTGGGTGTAGTTGAGGCAAGTTAAAGAGAAACCTGCAATCTGCAGATTCAAGAACATCTAATGAAGTCTTGTTCTATTATTCCCAATATAAATAAAAGCATGAGCTATGTTCTAAATATTTTACATGCATTAACTCATTTCATACTCCTAACAACCCAACAAGGTATAACTAGTATTATCCCCTTTTTTAATGAAGAATGGAAGAGAATGAAAGTATACAAAATTAAAACTCCTAGGTAGTATATGAAGTACTATAACACTATTTGTAGGTAAACTGCTGAAAGTTAAAGATGCATATAATAAACCCTAAGGCAAGTACTTAATAAAAAAGATGTATAGTTAATAAACCAATGTGGAGATAAATGGAATAGTAAAATACACTCAATCCAAAAAGGAACAAAAAGCAGGACATTAAAAACAGAGAGAGGGGGCTTCCCTGGTGGCGCAGTGGTTGAGAGTCCGCCTTCCAATGCAGGGGACACGGGTTCATGCCCTGGTCTGGGAAGATCCCACATGCTGCGGAGCGGCTGGGCCCGTGAGCCATGGCCGCTGAGCCTGCGCGTCCGGAGCCTGTGCTCCGCAACGGGAGAGGCCACAAGAGTGAGAGGACCGCGTACCGCAAAAAAAAAAAACAGAGAGAGAAACCTTAAGAAAACAGGAGCTGAACCAAGATGGCGGAGTAGAAGGACGCGTTTTCACTCCTTCTTGTGAGAACACCAGAATCACAACTAGTTGCTGGACAATCATCGAAAGGAAGACACTGGAACTCACCAAAAAAGATACCCCACATCCAAAGACAAAGGAGAAGCCACAATGAGACGGTAGGAGGGGCACAATCACAGCAAAAGCAAATTCCATAACTGCTCGGTGGGTGACTCACAGACTGGAGAACACATACCACAGAAGTGCACCCACTGGAGTGAAGGTTCTGAGCCCTACGTCGGGCTTCGTAACCTGGGGGTTCGGCAACGGGAGGAGGAATTCCTAGAGAATCAGACTTCGAAGGCTAGTGGGATTTGATTGCAGGACTTTGACAGGACTGGGGAAAACAGAGACTCCACTCTTGGAGGGCACACACAAAGTAGTGTGCGCATCAGGACCCAGAGGAAGGAGCAGTGAACCCAGGGGAGACTGAACCAGACCTACCTGCTAGTGTTAGAGGGTCTCCTGCAGAGGTGGAGGGTGGCTGTGGCTCACCATGGGGATAAGGACACAGGCAGCAAAAGTTCTGGGAAGTACTCCTTGGCATGAGCCCTTCCAGAGTCCACCATTAGCCCCACCAAAGAGCCCAGGTAGGCTCCAGTGTTGGGTTGCCTCAGGCCAAACAACCAACAGGGAGGGAACCCAGCCCCACCCATCAGCAGTCAAGCGGATTAAAGTTTTACTGAGCTCTGCCCACCAGAGCAACAGTCAGCTCTACCCAAACCCGTCCCTCCCATCAGGAAACTTGAACAAGCCTCTTAGATAGCCTCATCCACCAGAGAACAGAAAGCAGAAGCAAGAAGAACTATAATCCTGGAGCCTGTGGAACAAAAACCACATTCACAGAAAGACAGACAAGATGAAAAGGCAGAGGGCTATGTACCAGATGAAGGAACAAGATAAAACCCCAGAAAAACAACTAAATGAAGTGGAGATAGGCAACCTTCCAGAAAAAGAATTCAGAATAATGATAGTGAAGATGACCCAAGACCTCGGAAAAACAATGGAGGCAAAGATCGAGAAGATACAAGAAATGTTTATCAAAGACCTAGAAGAATTAAAGAACAAACAAACAGCGATGAACAATACAATAACTGAAATGAGAACTTCACTAGAAGGAATCAATAGCAGAATAACTGAGGCAGAAGAACGGATAACGGACCTGGAAGACAGAACGGTGGCATACACTGCCGTGGAACAGAACAAAGAAAAAAGAATGAAAAGAAATGAAGACAGCCTAAGAGACCTCTGGGACAACATTAAATGCAACAACATTCGCATTATAGGGGTCCCAGAAGGAGAAGAGAGAGAGAAAGGACCAGAGAAAATATCTGAAGAGATTATAGTCAAAAACTTCCCTAACATGGGAAAGGAAATAGCCACCCAAGTCCAGGAAGCGCAGCGAGTCCCATACAGGATAAAACCAAGGAGAAACATGCCAAGACACACAGTAATCAAATTGGCAAAAATTAAAGACAAAGAAAAATTACTGAAAGCAGCAAGGGAAAAATGACAAATAACATACAAGGGAACTCCCATAAAGTTAACAGTTGATTTCTCAGCAGAAACTCTACAAGCCAGAAGGGAGTGGCATGATATACTTGAAGTGATGAAAGGGAAGAACCTACAACCAAGATTACTCTACCTGGCAAGGATCTCATTCAGATCCGATGGAGAAATCAAAAGCTTTACAGACAAGCAAAAGCTAAGAGAATTCAGCACCACCAAATCAACAACAAATGCTAAAGGAACTTCTCTAAGTGGGAAACACAAGAGAAGAAAAGGACCTACAAAAACAAACCCAAAACAATTAAGAAAATGGTCATAGGAACCTACATATGGATAAGTACCTTAAACGTGAATGGATTAAATGCTCCAACCAAAAGACACAGGCTTGCTGAATGGATACAAAAACAAGACCCATATATATGCTGTCTACAAGAGACCCATTTCAGACCTAAGGACACATACAGACTGAAAGTGAGGGGATGGAAAAAGATATTCCATGCAAATGGAAATCAAAAGAAAGCTGGAGTAGCAATACTCATATCAGATAAAATAGACTTTAAAATAAAAAATGTTACAAGAGACAAGCAAGGACACTACATAATGATCAAGGGATCAATCCAAGAAGAAGATATAACAATTATAAATATATATGCACCCAACATAGGAGCACCTCAATATATAAGGCAACTGCTAACAGCTGTAAAAAAAGGAAATGGACAGTAACACAATAATAGTGGGGGACTTTAACACCTCACTTACACCAATGGACAGATCATCCAAAATGAAAATAAATGAGGAAACAGAAGCTTTAAATGACACAATAGACCAGATAGATTTAATTGATATTTATAGGACATTCCATCCAAAAACAGCAGATTACACTTTCTTCTCAAGTGCGCACAAACATTCTCCAGGATAGATCACATCTTGGGTCACAAATCAAGCCTCAGGAAATTTAAGAAAATAGAAATCATATCAAGCATCCTTTCAGACCACAACGCTATGAGATTAGAAATTAATTACAGGGGAAAAAACGTAAAAAAGACAAACACATGGAGGCTAAACACTACATTACTAAATAACCAAGAGATCACTGAGGAAATCAAAAAATACCTACAGACAAATGACAATGATAACACAACAATCCAAAACCTATGAGATGCAGCAAAAGCAGTTCGAAGAGGTAAGTTTATAGCTATACAAGCCTACCTCAAGAAACAAGAAAAATCTCAAATAAATAATCTAACCTTACACCTAAAGGAACTAGAGAAAGAAGAACAAACAAAACCCAAAGTTAGCAGAAGGAAAGAAACCATAAAGATCAGAGCAGAAATAAATGAAACAGAAACAAAGAAAACAATAGCAGAGATCAATAAAACTAAAAGCTGGTTCTTTGAGAAGATAAACAGAATTGATAAACCATTAGCCAGACTCATCAAGAAAAAGAGGGAGAGGACTCAAATCAATAAAATTCAAAATGAAAAAGAAGTTACAACAGACACCACTGAAATACAAAGCATCCTAAGAGACTACTACAAGGAACTCTATGCCAATAAAATGGAAAACCTGGAAGAAATGGACAAATTCTTAGAAAGGTATAACCTTCCAAGACTGAACCAGGAAGAAATACGAAATATGAACAGACTAATCACAAGTCATGCAATTGAAACTGTGATTAAAAATCTTCCAACAAACAAAAGTCCAGGACCAGATGGCTTCACAGGTGAATTCTATCAAACATTTAGAGAAGAGTTAACACCCATCCTTCTCAAACTCTTCCAAAAAACTGCGGAGGAAAGAACACTCCCAAACTCATTCTATGAGGCCACCATCACCCTGATACCAAAACCAGACAAAGATACTACAAAAAAAGAAAATTACAGACCAATATCACTGATGAATATAGATGAAAAAATCCTCAACCAAATACTAGCAAACTGAATCCAACAACACATTAAAAGGATCATACACCATTATCAAGTGGGATTTATCCCAGGGATGCAAGGATTCTTCAATATACGCAAATCAATCACTGTGACACACCATATTAACAAATGGAAGAATAAAAACCATATGATCATCTCAATAGATGCAGAAAAAGCTTTTGACAAAATTCAACACACATTTATGATAAAAACTCTCCAGAAAGTGGGCATAGAGGGAACCTACGTCAACATAATAAAGGCCATATATGACAAACCCACAGCAAACATCATTCTCAATGGTGAAAAACTGAAAGCATTTCCTCTGAGATCAGGAACAAGACAAGGATGTCCACTCTCACCACTATTATTCAACATAGTTTTGGAAGTCCTAGCCTCAGCAATCAGAGAAAAAAAAGAAATAAGAGGAATACAAATTGGAAAAGAAAAAGTAAAACTGTCACTGTTTGCAGATGACATGATACTATACATAGAGAATCCTAAAGATACCACCAGAAAACTACTAGAGCTAATCAATAAATCTGGTGAAGTTGCAGGATACAAAATTAATGCACAGAAATCTCTTCCATTCCTATACACTAATGATGAAATATCTGAAAAAGAAATTAAGGAAACACTCCCATTTACCATTGCAACAAAAAGAATAAAATACCTAGGAATAAACCTACCTAGGGAGATAAAAGCCCCGTATGCAGAAAACTATAAGACACTGATGAAAGAAATTAAAGATGATACCAACAGATGGAGAGATATACCATGTTCTTGGATTGGAAGAATCAATATTGTGAAAATGACTATACTACCCAAAGCAATCTACAGATTCAATGCAATCCCTATCAAATTACCAATGGCATTTTTTACGGAACTAGATAAAAAAATCTTAAAATTTCTATGGAGACACAAAAGACCCCAAATAGCCAAAGCAGTCTTGAGGGAAAAAAATGGAGCTGGAGGAATCAGACTCCCTGACTTCAGACTATACTGCAATAATCAAGTAATCAAGTAATAATCAGTAATCAAGACAATATGATAGTGGCAGAAAAACAGAAACATAGATCAATGGAACAAGATAGAAAGCCCAGAGGTAAACCCACGCACCTATGGTCAACTACTTCATGACACAGGAGGCAAGGTTATACAATGGAGAAAAGACAGTTTCTTCAGTAAGTGGTGCTGGGAAAACTGGACAGCTACATGTAAAAGAATGAAATTAGAACACTCCCTAACACCATACACAAAAATAAACTCAAAATTGATTAGAGACCTAAATGTAAGACCGGACACTATAAAACTTTTAGAGGAAAACATAGGAAGAACACTCTTTGACATAAGTAACAGCAAGATCTTTTCTGATCCACCTCCTAGAGTAATGGAAATAAAAACAAAAATAAACAAATGGGACCTAATGAAACTTCAAAGCTTTTGCACAGAAAAGGAAACCATAAACAAGACAAAAAGACAACCCTCAGAATGGGAGAAAATATTTGTAAATGAATCAACAAAGGATTAATCTCCAATATATATAAACAGCTTATGCAGCTCGATATTAAAAAAACAAACAACCCAATCCAAAAATGGGCAGAAGACCTAAACAGACATTTCTCCAAAGAAGATAAACAGATGGCCAAGAAGCACATGAAAAGCTGCTCAACATCACTAATTATTAGAGAAATGCAAATCAAAACTACAATGAGGTATCACCTCACACCAGTGAGAATGGGCTTCATCAGAAAATTTACAAACAACAAATGCTGGAGAGGGTGTGGAGAAAAGGGAACCCTCTTGCTCTGTTGGTGGGAATGTGAACTGATACAGCCACTATGGAGGATGGTATGGAGGTTCCTTAGGAAACTAAAAATAGTATTACCATATGATCCAGCAATCCCACTACTGGGCACATACCCAGAGAAAACCACAATTCAAAAAGACACATGCACCCCAATGTTCATTGCAGTACTATTTACAATGACCAGGTCATGGAAACAACCTAAATGCCCATTGACAGACAAATGCATAAAGAAGATGTGGTACATATATACAAGGGAATATTACTCAGCCATAAAAAGGAACGAAATTGGGTCATTTGTTGAGACATGGACGGATCTAGAGACTGTCATACAGAATGAAGTAAGAAAGAGAAAAACAAATAGCGTATATTAATGCATATATGTGGAACACAGAAAAATGGTACAGAT
Organism: Tursiops truncatus; assembly: GCF_011762595.2. Taxonomy (NCBI): domain Eukaryota; kingdom Metazoa; phylum Chordata; class Mammalia; order Artiodactyla; family Delphinidae; genus Tursiops; species Tursiops truncatus. Next base: position 47,553,062 of record NC_047039.1, read on the forward strand.
GAACGGGTTTTCAGAGCAGAAATTGAGACACAGATATAGAGAACAAACATATGGACACCAAGGGGGAAAAGCGGTGGGGGGCAGTGGGGGGTGTGTGATGAATTGGGCGATTGGGATTGACATGTATACACTGATGTGTATAAAACTTGGGCTTCCCTGGTGGCGCAGTGGTTGAGAGTACGCCTGCCAATGCAGGGGACACGGGTTCATGCCCCGGTCTGGGAAGATCCCACATGCCGCAGAGCGGCTGGGCCTGTGAGCCACAGCGCTAAGCCTGTGCGTCCGGAGCCTGTGCTCCGCAATGGGAGAGGCCACAACAGTGAGAGGCCCGCATACCGCAAAAAAACAAAAAAAAACCTTATAATAAGAACCTGCTGTATAAAAATAAAAAAGCTTAAGAAAACATAGTTGTCTCAAACAGTGATACCTATCCTGCTCCCATTAGCAGAACAAAGTTCATGATGGAGTCGTACTGAACTCTCTCTTTGGTAAATATAAGTGGTCAAGTGCCCTTTTCTTAGCTCAAATAAAGTGACTTTTCTTCAAAGATAAAAAAAAAAAAAGATAGAAAAATAATACACGCAAACCCAACCATACCAATAATTTCACTAAATTTAAGTAGTCTACCAAGACAAATGAAAATATATGTCCATGGTACTTGAAAAGATGCTCAACATTGCTCACATCAGGGAAATGCAAATCAAAACCACAATGAGATATCACCTTACACTGGTCAGAATGGCTATTATCAAAAAGATAACAAATGACAAATGTTGGCAAGGGTGTGGAAAAAAGGCAACCCTCACGCACTGTTGGTAGGAATGTAAATTGGTGCCACCACTGTGGAAAACACTATGGAGGTTCCTCAAAAAACTAAAACACAACTACCATATGACACAGCAATTCCACTGCTGGGCATATATTTGAAAAAAAAAAGAAAACACGAGTTCAAAAAGATACATGCACCCCAATGTTCAGAGCAGCATTATTTACGATAGCCAAAATATGGAAGCGACTTAAGTGCCCATCAACAGATGAACAGATAAAGGAGACGTATGGTGTGTGTGGCGGGGCCGGGGAGCACACACACAGTGGAATACTACGCAGCCATAAAAAAGAATGAGGGCTTCCCTGGTGGCGCAGTGGTTGAGAGTCTGCCTGCTGATGCAGGGGACACGGGTTCGTGTCCCGGTGTGGGAAGATCCCACATGCTGCGAAGCGGCTGGGCCCGTGAGCCATGGCCGCTGAGCCTGCACATCGGAGCCTGTGCTCCGCAACAGGAGAGGCCAGAACAGTGAGAGGCCCGCGTACCACAAAAAAAAAAAAGAAAAAAAAGAAAAATACAAATAAACTTGAAAAAAAAACTGTCCATATAAAAACTTGGATACAATATTCATAGCAACACTACTCAAAATAGCCAAAATGTAGAAACAACCTGACTGTCCATCAACTCATGATGTGGAATTTCCATGCAATGGAGTATTATTCAGCCATAACAAGGAATGAAGTACTACTGATACATGCTGTGACGTGGATGAATCTAGAAAGCATTACGCTAAGTGAAAGAAGCCAGACACAAAAGTCAAACATTATACTATTCCATTTACAGTAAATATCCAGAATAGGCAAATCTACAGAGAAAGCAAGCAAACTAGTGGTTGTCAGGAGGGGGAAGGAGGAGGGAAGGGGAATGGGGAATGACTGATAAAAGAGAAAAAGATTTCCTTTCGGGTGATAAAAACAGTCTGGAACTAGATAGTGATGACAGTTGCGTAACATTGAGAATGTACTAAATGCCACTGAACTGTAGATTTTCAAGTTGTTAACATGGTGAATTTTATATTATGTGAGTTTTGCCACAATTTTTTAAAAAAGGAATGAAGTACTGATACATATAACATGAGTGAACCTCAAAAACATTATCCTAAATGAATGAAGCCAGTCACAAAAGATCACATACTATATGATTTCATTTAAATGAAATGTCCAGAATAGGCAAATCTATAGAAACAAAAACTAGATTAGTGGCTGCCTAGGGCTGGGGTGCGAGAGAGGGGGATTGGATAGTGACTACGAATGGACATAAGATTTCCCTCTGGCATGATGAAAATGCTCTAAATTAGATTATGCCAATGGCTGTAAAACTCTGTAAATATTCTAAGAACCACTGAATTGAACCCTTTAAATGGGTGAATTTTATGGTGTATAAATTATATCTCAATTAAGCTGATTTTCAAAAGCAAATTGTCAAGTGATCTAACCACTCCTAAATAAAGACAGAAACTATTAGACCGGGTTATAAAAAAGAAAGACTCAATTCTAAGCTATCTACCGGAAACAAATTTTAAATATAAAGACACAAATGCATTAAAAGTAAAAGAATGACTGACTTTTGACAAAGGAGCAAAGACAATTCAATGGAGAAAAGATAGCCTCAAAAAGTAGTAGTGGGAAAATTAGATGCCCATACGCAAAAAAGAGACTGAGACCTTACACTTTCTACAAAAAATAATTCAAAATGAATCATATACCTAAATATAAAATACAATACTATAAAACTTCTAGAAGAAAACACAGGAGAAAAATCTATATGTGATCTTGGGTTTGGCGATGAATTTTTAGATACAACACCAAAAGCACAATCCACGAAAAAAAACCTGACAAGGTAGACTTTACTAAAAACTTCTGCTCTGTTAAAGACACTGTTAAGAGAATGAAAAGACAAGCCAGAGAATGTGATAAAATATTTGCAAAAAACATATCTGATAAAGAGCTGGTATCCAAAATACACCAAAAACACACAGAACTAAACAGTAAGAAAACAGACAACCCAATTAAGAAATGGGCAAAAGATCTGAACATATACTTCACCAAAGAATATATACATATGGCTAACATGTATATGAAAAAATGCTCAACATCATTAGTCACTAGAGAAATACAAACTGAAATAATGAGATGGCAATACAGACTTATTAGAATGGCTAAAAAATTTCTTAAACTGACAATACCAAATGCTGATGAAGATGTGGAACAGAACCTTTCATTCACTGCTAATGGGAATGCAAAATGGAACAGCCACTCTGAAAGACAGTTTGACAGTTTCTTACAAAGCTAAACATAAGCTTACTGTATGATTCAGCAATCACACGCCTAGGTATTTACCCAACTGATTTGAAAATTTATGTCCATACAAAACCTACATACAATCACCAAAAACTGGAAGCAAAGAAAATGTCCTTCAATAGGTGAACAGATAAAACAAAAACAAAAACCTGATATGTTCAGCGATAAATGAGCTATCAAGCCACAAAAAGACTTGGAGGAACCTTAAATGCATATTGCAAAGTGAAAGAAGGCAGTATGAAATGCTAATATGATTCCTTTTACATGACATTCTAGAAAAGGCAAAAACTACAGAAACAGTAAAAAGAGATCAGTGGTTTCCAGGGTTTTGGGGTTTGGCAGAGAGGACTGAAGAATTGAAGTGTGGAAACTTCTACAGATATAAAACTATTCAATATGATACTGTAATGGTAGATACACGACATTACACATTTGTCAAAATTTACAACACAGAGAGCGAGCTTTAATGTATGCAAAATTATCAAAACCATTGAGGAGGTCATGGGATCCACTGAAGGAATGTGGAGTAGGTCAAGAGAATATAACTACTACAAATGTTTGAAAACAACCTCACTGAAGGGGTCGGGGTGGAGGGGTGGCGAGATGCTGGCCAAAGTAACTTTAGAAATGAGTAGAGTCTTTAAAACTAAAAGCAACAGGAACTGCAAATAGGCACTCTAGCTGATAAAACTGTTTCACACAGGGGTATGAGTTAACAGTTCTGATACTGCTATACATGTATACTGGAACTGAACAATTACATAAATGGATGACAGACGGTGGGAGCCAGGTTTCTCATTGTCGGAGCAGGTATTTACAGATAAGCAAGGGGAGAAGTATCCATGTAGTAATGGATTAAAGTTGGAGCTCACCACGAATTCATATTTAGTTTAATATAAATACAGATGGTGATATATAGGAAGAGTTATAGGTATACAACGGGTTACTATACACAAGTATATTTCCTTGCTCAATCAACTAAGAAGACATAGAAGCAACGACATCCAGTAGCAATCAGCACACCAAGCATGTAGATCTTGCTTTCTAACACCATCCTCCAACAAGAGGAACCAAGGCTCCTTGAAGAAATGACTGATTATAGGACTGGGACAGGAAATACAGGTATCCTTTGCTTTTCAAAAGTTCACTATATGCCACTTCACTTTTACAAAAGACCTACATAAGCACCTATTTTTGCTAATCCAAAACAAATCTGAAAAAAAATTACACTTTTATGGAAAGAGGTGAAAAGCAAAAATAACATTCAGCATTTGTTTTATTTTTTATTTATTTATTTATTTATTTTGCTGTACACAGGCCTCTCACTGCTGTGGCCTCTCTCATCGCAGAGCACAGGCTCTGGACGCGCAGGCTCAGCGGCCGTGGCTCATGGGCCCAGCCGCTCCGTGGCATGTGGGATCCTCCCGGACCGGGGCACGAACCCATGTCCCCTGCATCGGCAGGCGGACTCCCAACCACTGCGCCACGAGGGAAGCCCTATTTTTTATTTTTTTAACATCTTTATTGGAGTATAATTGCTTTACAATGGTGTGTTAGTTTCTGCTTTATAACAAAGTGAAGCAGCTATACATACACATATATCCCCATACATACAATGGAACATTACTCAGTCAGCATTTGTTTCGCAGCAAGCAGTTATAAAGGCAGTGTGCACCCCAAGCAGAGAGAGGAGAATGGCACCACCAAGCTCCTTCCCCAGGAACTACACTCCGCATCTCAGCATCAAGCTGATATAGCTTTGAACTGTGTAAGCATCTGTGCTTCATCTTGATTTATTGTGTGCATTCGTTAACAAGATGTGTCCTAAAGTAACTGTTTCTTCACTTTACACCATTCTGGCTTAGGAAAGGTTTCATAGGAACACTCTAGTACTTTCATATAGCAGGGGAAACCTTTATACAAAATGAGCCTGCACAGACACAGAAAACAAACTTATGGTTTCCAAAGGGGAAAGGGGGGGTAGGGACAAATTAGGAGTTTGGGATTAACATATACACACTACTATATATAAAATTGATAACCAACAAGGACCTACCGTATAGCACAGGGAACTACACTTAATATTTTTAATAACCTATAAGGGAAAAGAATCTGAAATACATATACACACACACACACACAGACACACACATACACAATCACTGAATCACTTTGCTGTACACCAGAAACTAACACAACATTGTAAATCAACTATAATTCAATTTTTAAAACTTGAGAAAAAAATTTAAAAAACAAAGTGAAAAAAACAATAAAAACAAAAAAAACCAAAATGAGCCTGGAGCATTTTTTCAGTGCCAGAATTAACAAACATGCAAACAAACAAGAACAACAACAAACCCACATTTATGGGTGTATGTCAAAGGAGCATAGGAACCAACTAAAAGAGCTCCCAATAGCCAAGGCTAGAACAATTTGAACAAATAAAGTAGTACTGGATTATAACCCAAAGCATAAAATAAATATCTGTAAGTCCATGCTGATATAAATTAATGATATGAATAAATTAATAAATGAAGGAAAAGAGACAACTTTCCCATGCAAAGGAATTCTAAATAACTTAAGCAGATACTCTGTCCTCAAGGAGTGTGTAATCCCCTACTCCTTAAGTGTGGGATAAGCTTAGTGACTTCTTCCCAAAGAGTACAGAATGGAAAGGGGGAGGAGAGTAACTTTACGGTGAAGAACATGATAAACACGACCTCAGCCAGGTAATCATAACCAACATCAAAATCACAAGTCATGTTGACAGTATGTACCCCTGAGATGATATAACGAAGGTGGCACTTTATCTCTGCAATCTTCCTCATAATCTAACCTTAAAAAAAACAAAATTGGAAGAATTCCAATAAAGGGAAATCCTGCAAAATGCCTGACCAGTTCTCCTCTGAAGTGTCATGGTGATCAAGAACAAGGATAATCTAAGAAACTGTTACACCCAAAAGTAGTCTACGGAGACACAACAACTAAATGTAACAAAGTGGTATCTGGATGGGATCCTGGAACAGAAAAAGGACATTAGCTAAAAACTATGGAAATCTGAATAAACTATAGACTTTAGTTAATAATAACATATCAATATTGGTTCATTAATTGTAACAAACATACCATACTAATATAAGATGTTAAGAACCTGGGTCTGGGGTATAGAGAACTCTCTGTACTATATTCTCAATTTTTCTGTAAATCTAAAATTGTTCTAAAAAGTAAAGTATTTTTGAAAAGGTACAAGGATGCAAAAATATATGTTATGTACATTTTAATCATAAGAAAGCTAGAGTGGCCATATTAATAACAGGTAGACTTCGGAGCAGGGATAACGAGAAACATTTCATAATAACATAAAAGTTAAATCATCAAGACATAATCCTAAACATGTACAGATCTAACAAGAGAGCATTATATAAGCAAAAACTGACAAGTTAAAGGAGAAATAAACAGATCCATAATTAAAGAGAATTCAACACTCCTCATTCAGTAATTCATAAAACAGGTATGCAGAAAATCAGTAAGGATACATAAAATTTGAAGAACACTATCAACTAACTTGACATAATTAGTATTTATAGAACATTCCATCCAACAACAGCAAAAATCCACAATCTCTTCAACTACACACAGAACATTCACCAAGATAAACCATATGCTGGCCCATAAAACAAGCCTGGATAAATTTACAGTAAGTCCCCTATACATACAAACATTCAGGTTTCGAACTTTCAAAGACATGAACGTGTGTTTACATGTCCAATCACGTAAATTATTTCAAGTATCTGGCGTACATCATCATGTGCCTGCATCCTCTACAAGTGGTTGTGCTTTTGTGTACTTTACTGTACAGTACTGCTGCTGTGCAACATGAGGAGCTTACTAATGAACACCTGATGGAATTGGAGGCCCAGAGAAAGGACGAAGAGAGACAAGAGGAAGAAAAAGTAACTGAAGAACTGAAGAGATTGATGACGCAGGAAATGGCAAGGGGATTTTCTTTATTTGAGGAGTCACTGTTAGTTTTTGAGGCATAGGACTCAAACATAGAACGGTACACGAAGGTTGCAGCAGCTGTTCAGAATGCAATCCAGTGCTACCGTGTCATCTATGACAGAAAAAAAGAGCTACTACCCAGACATCACTGGAACGTTTTCTCAAGAGGGTAGATAGAACTGAATCTAGCAAGGAACCAGAACCTGTGCCATCAACGTCAGGCATGAATGAAATTGCAGCCTGCCCTCCATCCCCTATTGCTGACGATCCTTCAGCTCTACCATCTCCCACGTCCTCTCGCTCCTCCAGTCAGTAACTCTTCTTGCCTGTTCACTTGGTGCCAGCCCCTGTAAGCCAGCTGTTGTACTGTACACTGTACTTTTCAAGGTACTGTACTGTAAGATTAAAAATGTTTTATTTATTGTGTTTGTTTTTTATGTATTATTTGTGTGAAAAGTATTATAAGCCTATTATAGTACAGTACTATATAGCTGATTGTGTTAGTTGGGTGCCTAGGCTAACTTTGTTTGACTTACAAACAAACTGGACTTGTGAACGTGCTCTCGGAACAGAACTCATTTGTATGCAGGGGACTTACTATAAAAGACTATAAAACATACAGAATATGGAATGAAATTTGGAATAACAGAAAGATATCTTATAAAATTTCCCCGATATTTCAAAACTAAACAACACTCTTCTAAATAATCCATTAATCAAAAAAGAAACTGTAGGGCTTCCCTGCTGGTGCAGTGGTTGAAACTCCGCCTGCCGATGCAGGGGACACAGGTTCGTGCCCCAGTCTGGGAAGATCCCACATGCCGCAGAGTGGCTGGGCCCGTGAGCCATGGCCGCTGAGCCTGTGCGTCCGGAGCCTGTGTGCCGCAACAGGAGAGGCCACAACAGTGAGAGGCCCGCGTACCGCAAAAAATTTAAAAAAAAAAAAACTGTAAGAGAAATCAGAAAATATTTTGAACTAAATGAAAATAACAGAAATCAATTTGTGAGATGCAGCTAAAGCAATGTTTAGAAGGGTATTCTTCTAAATTTATTATTACTTATATTAGAAAAGAGGAAAGCTTTTCAATCAGTAATCTAAGTGTCCACCTTGAGATGTTAGAAAAAGAAAAGCAAATTAAACCAAGAGTAAGTAGAGGAAAAAATTAAAAGAAGAGAAATCAGTAAAATTGAAAATGGACAAGCAATAGAAATCCATGAGTCTAAATCAAGAAAAAAAACAGGAGGCAGAAATTACCAATGAGTAATGAAAGAAAGTACATCATTACAAATCCTTTAGACATTTAAAAACTAACAAGGAAATATTATAAACACTTTCATTCCATTTTCAACGTAGATGAAATGGACATTTTTTTAAGACACAAATTTCCAAAACTGACATAAGAAGAAACAGAAAATCCAAACAGTCCTATATATATGAATTGCCAATAACCACCAAAAGTAGGAAGAGGCAATGAAGGACTCTTTCCTGAGCCTTCAGAGTGGGCACCTTGATTTTAGACTTACAGTTTCCAGAACTGTGAGAGAATAAATTTGTTAATTAAACCACATGATTTGTGGTTATTTGTTATGGCTACCCTAGAGAAACTACAACACATGTTAATATTTTGGACGTAGTAGAATAAAAAATGTATTAAAGGTATGAAATTTAATTTTTGTTACTTCTTAGTGTGGAGCTACTAGAAAACTCAAAATTACACATGTGGCTTACATTATTTCTAGTGAAGACCACTAATCTAGCTAGTGCAATAAGGCAAGAAAAAACTAAAGGAATACTGATTGGAAATGAAGAAGCAAAATTTGGCTTTTTCTGTAGACATGATGATTATGTATTAAGAAAATCCTAAAGAATACACATAAAAGCTACCAGAACTGAAAAGTGAATGCAGTAAGATAGAATACAAGGTCAACTTTGTATTGCATTTTTATATACTATCAAGAAACAATTTTGAAAAAGAAAATTTAAAATACAGTATCACTGGGCTTCCCTGGTGGCGCAGTGGTTGAGAGTCCACCTGCCGACGCAGGGGACGCGAGTTCGTGCCCCGGTCCGTGAAGATCCCACATGCCGTGGAGTGGCTAGGCCCGTGAGCCATGGCCGCTGAGCCTGCACGTCCAGAGCCTGTGCTCCGCAACAGGAGAGGCCATAACAGTTAGAAGCCCGCGTACCGCAAAAAAAAAAAAAGTATCATTGACAATAGTTAGCATCAAAAAACATGAAATACTTGGGGAATCAATTGAACAAAATGTGAGCAATACCTATAAAATGAAAATTACAAAACACTGCAAAAAAAACCCTAAAGATATTTAAATAAAGAAAAAATATGCCGGGTTTCCCTGGTGGTGCAGTGGTTGAGAGTCCGCCCGCCGAGGTGGGGGACACGGGTTCGTGCCCCAGTCCGGGAAGATCCCACATGCTGCGGAGCGGCTGGGCCCGTGAGCCATGGCCGCTGAGCCTGCGTGTCCGGAGCCTGTGCTCCACAGCGGGAGAGGCCACAAGAGTGAGAGGCCCGCGTACCGCAAAAAAAAAGAGATATGCCATGTTAAAGTATGAGAAGACTCACTATTATTAAAATGTCAATTCTCCCTTTCAGGCTTATTGTAGAAACTGACACTCTTATTCTACAATTTATAAGAAAATGCTAAGGATATAAAATAACCAAAACAATTTTGATAAAAACACAATGGTAAAGGAAAAACACTACCTGATTGCAAGGCTTGCTATAAAGAAACAGTAATGAAGACAATACAGTATTGGTATAAAGACAGACATTTAGACCAACAGAACAGAGAGAGACCAGAAACCAACCCATGGTTAATAAATAAATAAATAAATTAATTAAAAGGAATCACATCTCACATAACCTCCAACCCAGTAAGGGGGACTAATATGAAGAAAGGAAGAGACAGAGGGAGGGAAGGAAGGGAAGGAAGAAAAATTAAACTCTACAGAATAAAATAACAAGATGCTATGATAACACCTGATCTCGCTAACTAGACAGTGTGATCAGGAAAGACCTCTCAGAAAAGTAACAGGTAAATGGGAGAGTACATGTAAAGGCTCTAAGGGAAGGAATCTAAAAGTAGGCCAGTGTGACAGGTGCACAGTAGGCAAGGAGAAAATAAGACTACAGAGATAGGGCTTTTCAACCAGAGGAAAATGTCTGTATAGTTCTCTATTCTATCAACTTTTTTCCATCCCTACCACTGCTGTTCTCAATTCTCATCTAGATGCCTACAAGACCTCCTAGCTGATGAACCTGCAGCCTCACTCAAGCTGGTCTCCCAAATCCATCCATCACAACTGAGCCAAAGATATTTAACAGCTTAAAATTATTAAATGGCTCCCTGTTCCCTGCAATGTATAGTCTTAATTTCCTTTCTGACTTTTAAGATCCTTCATGACACAGCCCCTACTTACCCCTCCAGCTTATGCCCCACTTCCCTCCAAAACTACCTGTGGCCCCACACTAAGTTACTTGCATCTTAATAAAACCCACCACATGCTTTCATTACTTTGTGCCTTTTCACATCTTTGAGTTTTAAATCAAATGTCTCCTCTGTAAAGCACCTCTAATACACACCAAACACACTTAGGTATTTCTCTCTGCTCCTATAGCATCATTTGCTCTATTCTAGATTTGTCATGATGTGGTAGTTATGATGCTTACCTACAAGACTATGATGTGTACCCTACTAGACTTTAATATACAGACTGTATGTTATTCATCTTTTTATCCCTAGCAGATAGCACAGTACCTATTTAACAAAGACTTTTTTGCATAATTAAAAAATAGAGACTCCTAACATTTATGCTTTTAGGATCTAAGCATCCCTAAAGTAAGCATACACAATGACAAACTAGATTCAAGGAATCCTTTAAAATATTTCAAAGATTTAAAAAATCCTATAAAATGACTCTTCCATAAGTCAAATAATTAAAAATCTAGATTTTTAAATATTAAATTTGGTTGAAATGCGGTCCTCTTAGAAATATTTATGCCCCACAATATTACCATAAGAATTAAAAATTTTAGGGACTTCCCTGGTGGTCCAGTGGTTAAGACTCTGTGCTTCCAATGCAGGGGCTGCGGGTTCAATCCTGGTCAGGGAACTAAGATAGGTCGTGGCCAAAAAAACTAAATAAATAAATTATATATATATATATGAATATTACTTATTATATTGAAAAATAAAATTAATAGAATTATTACAGAAACTTGTAGCAAGTAAGAGAAAATTACAAATTTATATTTTAATCCCTATTCAGTGAATTCAAGTCACAAATGCACATCTACAGTTTTCACCTTGCTTTCAGTTCTCAATCAAATACCATATTGTAGGAGCCCTCATGATCCACTGCAAAGGAAGTAGTTCAAAGAATGTTCACATTTTCAAAAGTTTAATTTGGCTTGGACCATCATACTAGCAAAAAGATTTCATTATAGCATTATTTTAAGATTGAAAAAGTGGAATTACTAAAATATTAAAAGACAGAATAGAGAACAAATGTATGGACACCAAGAGGGGAAAGTGGGGGGGGGGGGGGCGGGTGTGGGATGAATTAGGAGATTGGGATTGACATGTATACACTAATATGTATAAAATAGATAACTAATAAGAACCTGCTGTATAAAAAATAAAATTCAAAAAAATAAAAGAGTAATGGTTAAATAAACTGTGACAGTACAACTTTGGACTACTACAAAATGATAAAATATAGCAATATGTATTACAATATTATGTTTAAAAAGACAATTGTATGAACATTAGCCACAGAATTATACGCAAGTATAGACAGGATTAGTATAGTATTATACTAATATACTATAGAGGACTTCCCTGGTGGCGCAGTGGTTAAGAATCCACCTGCCAATGCAGGGAATACAGGTTCGAGCCCTGGTCCGGGAAGATCCCACGTGCCGCCGAGCAACTAAGCCCGTGCGCCACAACTACTGAGCCTGCGCTCCAGAGCCCGCGAATCGCAACTACTGAGCCCACGTGCCACAACTACTGAAGCCCGCGCGCCGAGAGCCCGTGCTCCGCAACAAGAGAAGCCACCGCAAGGAGAAGCCTGCACACCACAACGAAGAGCAGCCCCCGCTCGCTGCAACTAGAGACAGCCCACGCGCAGCAACGAAGACCCAACGCAGCCAAAAAAATAATAAAAATAATAAAGAAAACCTTACTTAAAATATATATATATATATATAATAGAAGTATAACAGAACTAGACTACAGAAAATTGTAAATGTAAGCAGGGAGAATTCATTTCTTTCTTTTGAATTTCTCTTAATCATGTTATATTCTTTTCCACTAAAAAGTTAGTTTTCAAATAGTACATGAAGAGAATTGTATTACATTTACTTACTTATATGTAAGTATTATGTACTGACATAAATTTAAACAAAAACTTTAAGTTTAAAAACTACCTAATTTTTTCCCACAAAATACTAAGTTTTAAATTTCAAATAATAAAGTTATCTGATTTTGGAATTTCCTACAATCTGATGCTAAAGACCTACCCTTTTACACCAGCTATACTATGTAAACTCATTCCCCACGTTTTAACACTTTTAGAGTAATCTCCAATTCCCACAAGGCATCCCATCACTGCAAGTCTGTCAAACTGACAATCTTAAAAAGGAGGTACAACTTGTGGTACCAGCACAGAGAAGATAAAATTTTAATTCATGTACTATGAAAGCTTATTTGCCCTTACTAAGTTTCAGCAGATACATTATACTGGAAATACAAATTAAAACAAATTCCATTTGCAAATCAAAAAGACCAAATGAAACAACCTGCCTCTGACTCAGCAGCTTTTTTACTTTACAACCTGTACTTAAGTTGCAAGGATAAGACTGAAACCTAACTTTCAAACTGAGAAGTAAAACCAGTGCAAAATCAATATTTGTCTTGGCAGGAAACTCCAATAAAAATATGAGATGTTTTGGTCTCAACTTGAGATATAGAAAAGCAAAGGTGCCTCCTTGGGTTATTATTTATCATGCAAAATCCCTTGTCTATAGCTACAAATTAGCTTTTATTGCAGATACTTAACATGTTTCTTTATAGGCAGCGCCTCAGCCAAATAACCTTCCAAATCTGGCACCATGAATTGTTACAGCTTACACACCACTGCAGTTCCTTGTAATTTAAAACATTTGCGTTTTAAGAACAGTCTCCACACACCAACTCTACTGCCAATTTCTCCAGCTGAAAGCTCGAGTTTATACTACAAAATACTATATTTACTCTCAACGACAGAATGCGCTCGTTTACAAATTACACAAGAATAAATGACTCCAATACACAACTTAAAAATGTCTAACATCATACCTTTTCCATTATCCAAATTAACAAGTCTAAACAGCAGTACACTAAGTGAGGTACTATGACCAAAGTTAACTGCCATATCATCAGTTCAGTAAAATCAGTAATACACAAGACAGACCCCTAATCCCAATCAACTATTTAGCAAAATGGCCACAGGGGATACCAATGAGGGGAAAGTGTGGATTGAGTTTGCCATTACTAGAAAAACGAGTCAAAGCAAGTCTGTACCAGAGGCAGATTAACCTCATGAATACAAATCTAAGTTCATTTCTGAGTTCCAGTCTCACACCAAGAAGGCAGTTTATCAAATTTTTAACAGTAACACAAAGAACAGGGCAAAAAATAAAATAGAGAACTTTTTTTTTCATGGTAACGTTGATAAAGAACAGGTATCCTTCAATGCTCAGAAATGAATTTTTCCTTTTACAACCAGTTTTTCTCTTATCACGTGTACACAGAAAATCCTACAGTTCTCTGCATTTCAGATAGCTTAATACACACGATCACCTCAAATCAAATATTTATTGAAAACTTACCTCCTTAGCACAAACATTCTCTCCTTACTACATCCTTCGCCTTCTAAACTGAGACCGGAAGGGAAAACCTACTCCTACGATAAATTAGAGTCTAGGGAGAACATCTTAACACGAGTTTGCACACAATTAAGCAGGTTCAGTAAATCAATTACCCAGACTACAATGCTTGACAATTTCTCTGAAGCAAAAACACACAGCTTAGGGTTCATTACTGGAGATGACTCTTTCCCTCGCATTTACACAAGTAACTTCGGTAACTGCCCTAAATTTTCCCGTGTGAAACAAACAGTTAATAGGAAGGAGGGGGAGTACTATTTAAAAACTGGGTCATTTCCTATGTATTCTGATGAAGTACGATCTTCGAGAAGGAAAAGGTCTATGAAGCAGAAAAAGAAAAGGAGAGGGGAATAGATGACAGCATCCTCAATGCAGAAAAGTTACAGCTCTTTACTGGAGTCAGCAATAGGGGCTCATTAGTTGGTTTTTTGGTTTAGTCACTCGGAGTTGAATGAAACCTGCCTTCCTAAAAGTCATCGCCAACAAAGAAGCCCTGAGGATCCGCCACGGCAAGGCGGAGGAGGAAATGTCCTCAATTCACCTGAGACACCTGCCCAGGTCCCCAGTTCTCTCCCCGCCCTGGCCCCCAACCCCCTCGGGTACCCCGGTCCACGCCCCTTGCCCCCCACCCAGGCGGCAGTCTCCTCGGCGGTCCCGAAGGCCCAGACCCCTCGCGCTTCCTTCCACCGCAGTGGCTCTCCGCAGCCGGGGCGGCGGCACGGGGAGGCCCTTCCCGAGCGGCCTCTCCCCCATCACACCCCGCAGGCTCCGGGGACTCCCCGCCCCCGGAAACCGCAGAGAAACTAGGCCGAGAATGCCAGTCCAGGCCACTCTACGCCTTCTCGGCGACCCCTGCACGCCGGCCCTCGGAACCCAGCCCTCCGAGCTGCTACCTGCCCAGCGCCCACCCGGCCCGGGAGCGCGGGTCTAGATGACGGGCGGCGCAGGGTTCCTCCGCGAAAGGCCCTCCGCCGCAGACTCACCTGCCGCCCGCTCCTCCTTCAGCGCCACCCGGGCACAGCCCCTTCCTGGGGCATGAAAGCGCCGGCTTCGGGCCTGGGCGCCCTCGACAGGGAAGGGCCGGGGATTTGCTCTGGCGGCCGCCGCCGCCACTGCCGCCACCACCGCCGCTCTGCGCCTGCGCCGCCTCCCGGGCTGGGTCTCGAGGGGCGCCGCTTGCAACGAGGGGTAACAGCCGGGAGCGCGAGCTCGCGCCGGCGCCTCGGCTCACCCGAGGCCGGTAGTGCGGGCGGCGGGTTGCCTAGGAGCTGCGTGCTGCACTGCTGCCCCGACAGCTGACGGCCATGTTTCTGTTCCCTTTTTCTTTTTTTCTCCCTCTCCTTCCGCCCCTTTCCACAGAACAGCACTTTCCTTCCCCCCTCCCGCTCCCTTTCCTACTGCGGGGGCGGTGGAAAAAGGCGTGGGGGAGGGGTGGGGAAGGGAGGACGCGGGGGCGGGGCAGCGCTCGAGCCCCGCCCCCGGGGAGGGCCGAGGCCGCACGGCCACTGCTCCCCTCCCCCACGCACCCCGCCGCGACACCCTCAGGGCGCGGGGGTGCCAGTGCCGACAGCCCGTGAGCCCCGCCTCCGCGTGCGCGCGGCGGGTCCTGAGCAGAAACAGAGCCAGGGAGAAAGGACTCAAGGTACTGCTTTGCACCCCTTCCTGCGGCTCTCAGACTCGCCTGTGGTGCGGCTTTATTGCCTTGGCCTCAAGCAGGTGGCGGCTGATCTTTTCCGGTTTTTCAAAGGCGAGGAAAAGGACTCCGAGTCCGTCAAAGTCACTGAGGACAGTGCTGAGAGAGATGCAGGTCTCTGGATGAGAAGTTTCCTTCCCAGGATGGGAGTTGGAATTCCCACGTATGACAGGGCGCCTCTCAGGCAGTAGAGAGACCCGCCGACTGGGGCTTGCCTAAGTCCTTCCTGGCTGCAGCGGCCCTTCAGAGTCCTTGACCGCGCTCGGTGTCGCTACCTCGGCAGAGATTTGGGGATGGGAACTCGGTACTTGGAAATTGCTCGTTTAAATAATCAGTCCTCTCAGGCCTCCTAAATAACTGTAGCCTCCTTATCCACACGGCTGCGTGCATGGTCCGTTCCCTTAATGCAAACTTTATGAGATATTGTTAACTACGCTTTGAAATAATTATATATATGTAATTATATATACATGGAAAAATAACAACTAGTTATTCAGGAAGAAGCAAATGGTTTGAAACAAATTAGGAGAACTCTTTTACCTCCTGGCAAAAAAACCTGGCGAGTGACTTCACAGATTCCATGGCAGGTCAGAATTAGAATTGGCAAGATTTGTGCACTAACGATGAGTATTCACATACATAATGATCATTTTCCTGAGAATTACCCTCTCCTTATTAAATCTGTATTTTTGCTGAAAAGTATGAGATTAAACCTCGGTCATGAGGGTCCTGTTGTCAACTTACTTCCAAAGTTTATTGCATATATGGATAGTTTAAATTTTGTAGCCAATAGCAGAAACTATTTCCCTGACCACGTTAGCAGTAAGAATTGATTCAGTAGAAAGAAACAGCAACAAAAAATGTCTTATTTAATAATAGTTTGGAGTCATTCTGAGCCTAGTGGAAACCAGTCTTTGACAGTGACCATCTGGACCGAAGTTTAGAAAGGAACTAATACTTCAGAATTCAGCTTGTTGACTTCTTGTCCTTCCTTTCTCAAGGGCAAATTAATTAATAGTTTAAAATCATTTACAAGATTTTGTAATGGGTACATTTTATTAACAGTCATAGATTGAGGGGTTTTTCCCTCTTTTCACAGTTTTTTGCACCCACAGAAATGAAAAATGGAAGAAACCAGTATATCTCTTCCATTTGATTGAGAAATTTTTCTCAATTTGCAGTGTAGGATTTAAGGATGTCTTTAATTTTTTTTTCACTATTTTAATTGTCCTATAGATTTACCATACATTTCCATTGCCATATTCTACCCAAAATTTCATAGAATGAACTTGTATGTTTGGGGTCTAATTTTTTGTCTAAGGTAGCTATTAAGTCTGAAAGTCCTTGAGTCAGCAGCAGCCTTTTCAACTGCACTCTTATGGACCCAGGGCTAAAATAAGTTCCTCTTAATTTTTAACACATATTTACTGTCTAAAAAGTGGGAAGGGAGCTGGAGAGCCCAACATAGCATAACATATATCATAATTGTTTTCGTGATGGTATCACAGTTTCCATTGAGTCTGTATAGATACAAGAATGCATAAAAGAATCAGCCCACTGAAGAGGGGCATACAGACATCAGATTGGGCATGGTCAATTTCTGCAGACTTCTGCAGATCAGCAGTGCAAAGGAGTTGAATGGAAACATTGAAATTTTTCTTAAAATAAGCAAGATGTTTTAGGCAGACATCTTCAGTGCTGCAGCAGCCACGTTATTTTCATCTTCCTAGTTGTTGTCTTCAGAAACTCCTAAACATTGCTTTTCATAGAAATATTCAAAGACCTTTATACTACTATGCTTTTTTTGTTATGCTCACTAGTTTTATTTTTTAGGTTCCACATATAAGTGATAACATATAGCATTTGTTACCATTATCTATTGTCAGATTTCTCTATCTGACTTAATTCACTAAGCATAATACCCTCTAAGTCCATCCACGTTCCTGCAAATGGCAAAATTTCATTCTTTTTTATGGCTGAGTAGTATTCCACTGTGTGTGTGTGTGTGTGTGTGTGTGTGTGTGTGTGTGTATCACGTCTTTATCCATTCATCTGTTGATGGCCACTTAGGTTGCTTCCATATCCTGGCAATTGTACATAGTGCTGCTTTGAACATTGGGGTGCATGTATCTTTTGAATTAGTGTTTTTGTTTTCTTCAGATATATAACCAGTAGTGGGATTGCTGGATCATATGGTAATCCCACTTTTAGTTTGTTGAGGAACCTCCATACTGTTTTCCACAGTGGCTGCACCAATTTACATTCTCATGAACAGCCCTGTGATAGCTTGTGTGTATTCACATGTCACATTTTCTTCCAAATCCCCAGTACCTAGCAGAGTATCAAGTACATGATAGGCTCTCAAAAAGTACTTGATGAATGACTGAAATAAATCATACCATGGTTCCCTCACTTTCTTCTACTCTGTCCTTAGGCAGGTTACTTAATTTTACTCATCTGTAAAGTGTGTGGAATGATGTTCATAAATAAGCTCATTTATTAATTTATAATAAGCTATAATTATCAAAGAGACCAGTTCAGTAATCAATACTTAGCATATGTGATAGATGGCCTCTCATTCATTATAGCTTACCCTGGTAATGATCCCTGCCTCCTGGTTTATGCCCTTGCGTAATCCCCTTCCACTGACTGTGGGGTGGTCTTACTGACTGGCTTTAACACGCAGAATACATCAGAAGCAATGAGATGTCTCTAACAAGATGAGGTTATAAAAAAGACTGGGGCTTCAGTCTTGGATTTTCTTTCTCACCTTCTTGGGTTGCTCACTCTGGGGGAAGCCAGCTAGCATGTCATCAGGCAGCCTTGTAAGTGATTTCAAAAGTGGATCCTCCCCAAGATGAGCTTTGAAATGACTGCAGCCACAGCCAACACTTTGATTGCAGCCTCTTGACAGACCCTGAACCAAAATCCAGCTAAACTGCTCCTGGATTCTTTACTCACAGAAACTATGAGATAATAAATGTTTCTTGTTTCCAAAATATTGGTGTAATTTGTTGCACAGTAATAGATAAATAAAACAGCACAGTAATACCTAGAAGATAGCAAGTGCTCATTAACGGTAGCCCTTCCTGGGAATTCTCTGGCGGTCCAGTGGTTAGGAACCCATGCTTTCATTGCTGAGGACCTGGGTTCAATCCCTATTCGGGGAACCAAGATCCCACAAGCCATGTGGCATGGCCAAATAAAAAAAGGTAGGTCCTCCTTTATTGATTATATCTGGGTTCAGCATGTGATACTTAGCATCCTATAATGCCAAGTTAAATGACAGTGTTTACAGTTGCAGTAAGAGAAGGTATCCAGGATAAGTGGAGAGACTAACTTGCCTGATATGTTATTTGTAAACTATCTTTGCTTCAAGAGAATCATTAAAATGTATATCATATGATGTCTAGGACTTGCTTCAGAATAATACAATGGGAGCAAGAAGGTGAGTAAGTAGGGGTTTAGGTAAAATAAAATTGGACATGTGTTGAAGCAGAATGTTTGGTACTTGAGGGTTCCTTATGTTGTTCTCTACTTTTTATGTCTTTTTGAAATTTTCCATATTAAAAAAGTTGTTTTAAGTATTCCATGAAATTGTAAGTTTAGAATTGAGGGGAATCTTTAAGAGATTATCTAGTCTAATTAACTCATTTAATAGATGGGGAAATTAAGGCCCAGCAAAGTTTATTGACTTACCTAGAGTCTCCCAGTCTCAGTTTTGGTGATTTCATAATTGAGTATTGAGTAGAAACTACAGTTGACACTTGAACAACATGGGTTTGAACTGCGCAGGTCCACTTATACGTGCGTATTTTTCAATAAATGAATGCTACAGTACTACACCGTCTGTAGTTGGTTGAATCGTTGGATGTAGAATTGCAGATATGGAGGGCTGACTATAAAGTTATATGCAGATTTTTGACTGCATGAGGGGATTTGCACCCCTAACCCATGTGTTGTTCAGGAGTCAACTGTACTAAATTCATGGCTCTTTATTTTCCCAAACAGAATAACTTGCTCCAGATTTCCTATAATCCACACTATGTAGACTAACAAGGTACTGGTTCCAGCCCCTCATAATCAGTTTTCAAAAACATAGCCTTTGAAGGCCTGGTGCTTCATACCCGTAGGCACTCTTAGTTATTCTTTTAGAAAGAGTTTTTAGTAAGAATGACATCAACAAACACTAGATCTGCTTTATTCATACGATATCTAAATGACTCTGTGTGTTCTGCTCTCCACAGGGAGCCCTAGCACACTCTTCTCTTTGTGCTGCACTCCAGTATCTTATCTGGCTGGGGACTCTGTCTCAACTTTATCAGAACAGGCTCATCTAGAGTCTTTCAGAGTTACTCAGCACATTCTTTATCCAGCTCTCTCCAAACATGGCTGGAGTAGGAGTGGGAAGGACTGACACAAGGCTCTTGGTCAGAGGAGAGTAAGTGTTCCCCGAGAACAATGTCCCAACAGATCATAAAGAAGAGTTTAGAGAAACTAAACTCTTAGCAGGGAGAGAGAAACAGAGAAAGATAATGGACAGAGAGGCTGAACAGGAAGGTAGTCTATATGAATATCTGAGTCACAAAACCTGCTGCCCATGACTGGCTTTTGTGAGCTCCCGACAGTATTTCAAGTGGAGGAAATAGTCCTCCACCCTCACTCAGTCTTTCCCCACTGTTGGAAACCAGTGTCTGTGCTAACTTGAATACCACTTTAGCACCTACCAAGTCCAAATATGACCATCTGCCCTAAATGGCACTGGTCCATATCTATCCATCCAGACATGTTCCTAGTTTCCCAAAGGCCACAGGACTGTCACTTATCCTGAGCTCAGCACTTACCTGTTTCCTCCAAACCCGTTTTTTTCTGGGCCTCAGTTATGATATTCCTCACATCATAGCAAGTTGTCCTGAGCACCGATCAAAAAATAGTTATATTCTTTATTTCAAAGATTAATTTTTAAAAACATTTTATTATAGAAAACAATAAAATATAAACAAAAATAGCAGTATAATGAACTCTTCTGTATCCATCATCCAGGTTCAACTCATAGTTAATCTTGTTTCATGTGTGCCCTTCTGACTTCTTTCTTTGAGTATTTTGAAGCGAATACTCAACATCTCATTTCATCTGTAAGTATTTCAGCATGTATCTCTAAAAGATAAGGACATTTAAAAAACCATACCCACAAAGCCATTCTTGACATTAAAAAACTTTTTTAATCAACATTTTAGTAAATACTTTGTTAATTTTTTTTAGTGACAAAGAACCTAGAAATATTGATATTGTGTCCTCTCTCACCCCTTCCCACTCCTTATGGATCTATTCCCTTGGATACAACTCCTGCCCAGAGGGTTTGAGTTTGCTGTACACCTCTTTGATTGGTGAACTAGTAACTAGAATGTTACTAGAATGTTACTGTCCCATTCCCAACTTTTTTCTAGTTTCCTCCATGCTTCAGAGAATGTAAGGTAGGGATTCTTTCCTTTCAAGTTTCCCCCCCTAAAGATGGTTCATTAGTCAGTTCAAAAACTCCATAATACATAAGAATCAGAGACTGCCTAAAAATCTCAAAAGTGATACTCTATTTCCAATTTACAGTTAATCTGAGTGCAATAGGCAAAATAATGCTTGACCTGCCCTAACAAAAAAAGAATTGGGATCTGATGCTGATACCCTTTAATACCTATTCAAATTTCCCCCTAGTTTTATAGTTCCTTTCACACAGAAAAGGAGAAAATGAACTAAAGTCAATTCTAGAAGCTGTCTCTTAAAGGGATCAATAAAAAACCATTATTTCAACCCCTTTTTGTTCCAGGTTTAAGCTCTTCTTCATCCTTAAGTGATCTCATTCAACTCAATGACATTAATACTATCCGTGTGTTGTCCTCTCCCAAATTTACTGCTCTAGCTCTAGTTTTCCCTAAGCTATAGATTCAACCGTCAGACTACCTCCAATGTCTAAATGGCATCTCACACTTTACAGGTCAAAACACAACTCTTAGTTCCCTCCCTGTCTTGCATCTCCCCCCACAAAAAAACTATTCCTTTTTAAGCTACCTCATTTCATTACTTGATACCATCATCTCCTCTCTGACCAAATGATGTCCTCCTCAATCACCAGATTCAAAGGTGGATCAGCTGAACTGAAGACATCATTTGGCAAGCTACAGGAGAAGTGGAGCAGGGGTCAGCACTGGGAGAACTGTCCGGCATGTTCAGGGCCAGCGCCAGGGAGCCACACAAGGACCAGTGTCTATAGAGCATTGATTGCCTTTCAGTGGTGCACAACATGCAGTCATGTGAAGTTGTCGCCTTAGCTGTGTGTTTGGTGGTTGAGTGTCGTCGTCCTTCCGTTGACAGCAGCCTGCACATAGCTGTGGTTCTTGACTAAGAGAGTGTAAGTAAGCCTGTGTCCTGAGACTCGAATCCCTAACCACATTGTCCATGTAAACAACTACCCCTTTTTACATTTTTAGGATACAGGCCAGGGTGACTTGACACCCGCAGGAACAGTGGTAGTACAGAAGGAAAAGCCTTAGCACTAACACTTGGGAGGGACTGGGCAAAGATGAAACCACCACCTTACAGAGAAAACGTGTTAGATAAGCTGTGTTCCTGCATGAGTTACAATGCTGTTGACTATGAGTTCAATGTTAATGAATCGATGATATTAAATATAATGTCTTTAAGCAAAAACACACATAAAACAAGGTGATGTGTTGATTGCTTGACACAAATGTTGTGAACAGAGGCTCTCAGAAACCTAACCGTTATTTCCACTAGGAACAATGGCTCAGTGTTTGCTAATTCAGTATTCTCTGCCTACCCTATTTAAAACAGCACTCACATTATATCATCTTGCCCTGTTTTCCCCATACTGGTCACTGACATTTATTGTCTGTTTATGTGTTTACTATCTCCCCTACCAGTATGTAAACTCCATAAGTATAGGAACGTTTATTTCATAAAACTTTAATTTTATTTTATTATCCTGGTACCTAGAACAATAGTAATACTCCGTAAATATTTGATGCTGAATCATTCGGATAATTAAGCAACCCTTTTAGGAATCCGTTCTCTCCACCAATTTTCAACCTTTATGTTTCGGGTCGTTTTTATGTCCTTAGGATTGCTGAAGCCCTAGCACAGGTAAACCCCAACTGGTCCTGCATCTCCAATCCTGCAGATATTCCTGAGCGTGTCTGAAATCTCTGGGACTCTTATTATCCATATTTCTTCCTTGTGCAATCTATGTAAGAAGGTTCTTTGAGTTGGATCCAGAGCTTTCAATGATTGTAAACAATTCTATGATAGCAATAACCATTAACTGACTAATGCCTAAAAGAGAAGAGCAAGTTACCAAATTCTGTCTTAACTGACTTGAATGACATGTTAATTCTCAACTAAATGGTTTATTTACTGATGACTGCTGCCTTCAAGAATTATTAGAAGGAATTCCCTGGCGATCCAGTGGTTAGGACTCCATGCTTCCACTGCTGTGGGCCCAGGTTTGGTCCCTGGTGGGGGAACTAAGATCCCGCTAGCTGCGCGGTGTGGCCAAAATAATAATAGCATTTTGAGCATGTCAAAAGGAAAATTATATTGTGTTTACTTTAGTTGTAAGGTTATTTGCTATTTTAATACTCTTTTGATGTGCTAATATCTCCTAATGAAGGTCATTAATTAAGAAAGTAAAAGGAGAAGGCAAGATTCTGCAGAAAATTTACATCTATTCCCACTACTCCCCTAAACTACAGATCCATATTTCCTAGGACTTACTAATCATTCCACATAGATTTCTACAGTCAAATCAAACTCAGTCAAAACTGCATTCATTGGGAAAGAATAGAGCAGACAGTCTTTTGAATCCTAGTATTTTTTTTTAATTGAAGTATAGTTGATATACAGTGTTTCAGGTGTACAGCAAAGTGATTCCGTTATATATATATATATTCTTTTTCAGATTCTTTTACATTATGGGTTTTTATAAGATATTGAATATAGCTCCCTGTGCTATACAATAGGTCCTTGTTATTTATATACTTTATGTATAGTAATGTGTATAGTAATGTGTATCTGTTAATCCCAAATCCTTAATTTATCCCTCCCCCACCTCACCCCCATCCCCGCCTTTGGTACCCTAAGTTTGTTTTCTATGTCTGTAAGTCTGTTTCTTTCTTTCTTTCTTCTTTTTCTCAGGAAGAAAGTCTGTTTAATGACACAGCTGGGTCTGGTTACAAACATCAGAAACTGCAAAAGGAAGACAGGCAGTTACATGGACGGCTGCATGAAGATGGCACAGGTGGGACACAAGTACAATAGCCACAGCAGCAAAACATCCTTGAGGAAGATACACATGACCATGAGGCACACATGGCGGGTCCCCAGCAACATCTATCTAGATGGGTGGACAGGACCAACTGCCAGCCAGCAGCCAGGAGGGGAAGGGGAGGGAAGGCGCTGGGCGCTCAGAGCTCCAGGATGAGATGTCATCACTGCCCCACTGACAGCACCCTGGATCCCCCTCCCACCGGGGCTATCTTAGCGGCAAAGGCAGAGCTGGCATTTGAAGTTCCTTGACCATGGCCGCTCCCCCAGCGCAGTCAGCCTGTCCAGGACTCCTGGCCCCCTCTCTCTGCACCTTGGCCATTTGGGGGCAAGTCAGGGAGGTACATCCTTTTGTTGCGGGTAGAGGTAGGGAGAGCCAAAGCCTTTTTGCCTGAAGTGGGAAGCAGGAATGTGGGGAGCTGGTCAGAGAGAATGAGCTGGGCTTTACTGGGAAGATGGGTCACCCCAACCCTGCCCATGCAGGCCCAGGTCCTCTCTGTGCTGATGTGGGACCCTTGTCATCTCTGCCAGAACACTGTTCTCTGCCTGGAAGCTACCAGGACCCCTCAGTGGGCAGAACCGAGGCTTCACACGTGCCTCTGGGCCCTCTGTGAGTCTATTCTGTTTTGTAAATAAGTTCCTAGTATTTTTACTTACTCCCTGGGCAAGTTATTTAATGTCTGTATTTCCTCATGCATAAAATATCCATCTTGCAGAGTCATTTAAGATTAATTATCATTTGCCACAACTATTTATCAAGCATTTACTATTGGTCAGTCACTATGCTAAGAACTTTCATTGTCTACTACTCCAGCCATACAGGTGAATTGTCATTGTGCTGTCTCATGAGATAATGTATGTAAAGCCCTGTCATAGTGACTGGCGTGTACTTGGACAGGGGTTGGCAGACTGCAGCCCTTGGGCCAAATCCAGCCTGATGCCTATTTTTATAAGTTAAGTTTTGTTGGAACACAGCCATGCCCATTTGTTTACTCTTTTCTGTGGCTGCTTTTGCACTATAATGGCAGAACTGAAGAGTTGTAACAGAGACCATATGGCCTGCAAAGAGAAAAATATTTGCTATCTGATCCTTTACAGAAAAAATTCACCAACTCTTATAGTAGGAGACCAACAAAAGTTACTTGGACGTACCTTTTTTTGGCCATGCCTCGCAGCATGCGGGATCTCAGTTCCCTGACCAGGGATCAAACCTAGGTCCCCTGCAGTGGAAGCCTGGAGCCCTAACCACTGGACCACCAGGGAAGTCCCCAACTTTGATGTACTTTTTATCCAAACAGGAGGCCAGAAAAATAAAGCACACGAGCAGGGCTAGATAGTGGGTCACGAATGACTACTTCCAAGGGTGAAAAGATTTTTACCAAAAAATAAAAATAGGGCTTCCCTGGTGGCGCAGTGGTTGAGAGTCCGCCTGCTGATGCAGGGGACACGGGTTCGTGCTCCGGTCCGGGAAGATCCCACATGCTGCGGAGCGGCTGGGCCCGTGAGCCATGGCCGCTGAGCCTGCGCATCCGGAGCCTGTGCTCCGCAACGGGAGGGGCCACAACAGTGAGAGGCCCGCGTACCACAAAAAAATAAATAAATAAAATAAAAGAAAGGAAGAATAACAGAAATGGATGTAAATAGAGATCCTAATTTGTGACTTCCAGCTACATTGCCTACTGCAGAATGAGCAGCCTCTAATACAGAGTGGCAAGCAACACGCTCATAGAAGAATTAGAATTCTCTGGAGAGAGCCAGGTAGCAAGTACTCAGTGAATAGGTTAAGGATGTAGAGCAGAAATCTGTTTATCGTGGAAAATGTCAGGAGGCAGAGTGGAAAGATTTGTAAAGGAAGAGCAAGAGCAGTGGTGGCTCTAGAACGTTTATAACAGAAGGAACTTAGGAGTGTCACTGGTTGAAAAAAATGTCACTTATCCATACCAAAGAATGGGTGTAACTGAAGGAGATCCTAGGAAATCTGAAGCTGTTCCCTAACATCCCATAGGCACTCTCAACCCCTCCACTATTGGGAGGTTGGGAGTGGGAAAGGGAAGCAAAAGTGTGGGCAGCACAAAAAGCCATTACAAAAAGGACTTATATTTTGAAAAGTGACTGAAGATGATGACAGGAATGATAAACATGGTGGTATCATCTGGCTTCATGATTTTCAAAAGGATTCTTATTATACACTTGCTTTAGCTTGGGTGGAAGCTCAGGTTGTAGGAGAATCAGTAGCCTGTTGAAGATGATGGTCTGATCTGTAGACTTAGTAGGCCAGAAGTGAACAAGCCTTACAGCATTAGTCCTTTAACTATAGGTAGTCAGCAGTGTTTACCAATCAAGTCGTTTTCATTCTTTAACCTGTTGGAATTACAGCAGTCAGAACATCAGATTATAGAAAGGTAATTTGAAATATTTAAGTGGTTAAAAAGAAAAGAGAAAGTGAAACCATACTGTCAGAAGTTCTTAATCTTGCTTTTTGGTATGCTCTTGCTGTTTTTTCTTTTTTTATAAAATAGCACCATCTTTTAAAATGCTTTTTTTAATTTCAGAAAAGTCATGTAAAAGGATAGATAATGATTTCTGGAAAGTGTAAAAAATAAACAAGGAACCATCTGCAGTGTTGTTTCAGGGGAGTCCTGACTCATTAATATGTACTCTAATCTGTACTAGGTTTCTTTTTATCATTCAGGGTTTACAAGCTTTTTTTCACTGTGCATTTTGCCAGTCATGGTATCTCCAGAATTTTTAGGCAGAGTTCAAACTTGTTTCATATTGATAGAGTCAATATCTTAGGGTAACGCTTCTGAAGATGCCATCCTATTTGGGGGCAAAACTCAGAAGCATTTTTAACTTTACCTATTTAGATTAAGTTCAATGACAGCTTTTTTTCTTTTTCACTTTGATCCTAATATTCTTCAGCTCTTTAATTTTTTAAACATATGAAAGTTATTTTAGAGCTGGACTTATAGACTGGTTTGCTCAGAAGGCACCTAAATCACAGCACTATTAGTAATGTTGCTCTGGTGTGCTGAAAATAAGGTTTTTGAGCCGAAATGTTAGAAAAGGGGTTTACTTATAGAGAAAGGCCCACAATTATGTATATAATTCAGCCAGAAAACCTGTCTAAATTACCATTCATATTAAGTAAAGAAAAGGCAAAGGGCTAGTAATTTTTCACTCATTCAGTAAGTATTTATTGAGTATCTACTGTATGCCTGCACTGTTCTGGGCACTGAGGATACAGCAAGACAAAACTCACAAAAATTCCTGCATATTCTAGTGGGGGAAGATAGACAATAAACAAGGTATATAGGAAAATAAATAATATGGTAGAGGGTGGTAAATGTTAGAAGAAAAATTATGCTGGAAAGGGGAAAGGGGGCTGTTGCAGATAGGGTATTTACAATTGTTAACAGGGATGCCAGTGAGCTTTGAACACTCTAATATAAAATGCTCTGGGGGGGGGGCTTCCCCGGTGGCACAGTGGTTAAGAATCCGCCTGCCAATGCAGGGGACACGGGTTCGAGCCCTGGTCCGGGAAGATCCCACGTGCCTCAGAGCAACTAAGCCTGTGCGCCACAAGTACTGAGCCCGCATGCCACAACTACTGAAGCCCGCGCGCCTAGAGCCCGTGCTCCGCAACAAGAGAAGCCACTGCAATGAGAAGCCTGCGTACCACAAAGGAGCATAACCCCTGCTCGCTGCAACTAGAGAAAGCCCGTGCACAGCAACGAAGACCCAATGCATCCATAAATAAATAATTTTTTTTAAAAAAAGTAAAATGCTTTGGGGCTTATAAGACACTTAGCTGGAAGCTTGAAGAGGGTTCCAAGAGACGGGAATTGGAACTGGTGGTAACTTGCCCAATTTTCTGATTACTTAAGACCTTATGCATAGGCAGAACATTATTTCATCCCCAGCCTCCCCTATCTTCTTCACCTCCACTACCACTTCTCCCTGCCACTTGCTTTTAATTTACCCAATTAAAGTGAAAGGGGGGGAAACAAGTGTTAGAACTATTTTTGCTTACATTTTGAGCCTGATGCATTTTTTAAAAAATATAAATTCTGATGAGTTCTAGAAATGGAAGCCATATAAGAGCTAAATTCCCATAGCTTTTGCTATTGCAGGTAAACTGATCACTGAATCCACCCTAGAATTTCTTTCCATTTGAGATATAGCACAGAGTCCTAGAAGGAAATGAGTCAAGAGTTTTGAGTTTTGGGTACCAGGCATACCACTACCTACCTAGGCAACCGGAATCAGGTCCTCAGCTGAGAAACTCTAAAGCGCCGTGATTCTTCTTCTTTTTAATCAATTCAAGTCATTAATTACGTAAACCTAGATGAAATATAGCTTCCCTTTTTGTTTCAGGAAGTAAATATTCATGGCTAAGATGATTAAACTGGGTTTTGTGTATGAATTAAACAGAATATGGGTGTTATGACTGAGTTACATGACTCTTTGGTCTCCAGGAATGTTTTTCATTAGGAGCATGTATCAAATTCTTTGCATATATTTATAATTTACATCAAAGTGGATTTTTAAGTGTAGAAAAGATTAATTTGCATAAATTAATATCAATTTTGATTAAAATTTGAATAGCTTTAGAAAACTAGAATATTTATTTAAGATCAGTTTAGGGAAACTGTATTTTTTTGCTTTTTGACCACGGCATTATACATGAATAAGAACTTGGTAAATAATGATAATTAATTATAATAGCTGCCAGGCAGTTTGATAAGTGCGTTTTATACATTAACTCAGTTAAGACTTACAAGCACCCCATGAAGTAGGTACTGTTATTTCCTCCACTTTATAGATAAGGAATCTGGAATTCAGAGAGATTAAATAACTTGCTCAAGTCCTTGAGCCTAAATTTGATCCCAGGTTTATCTGACTCTGACTGGCTCATTATCAGTATTGCTTCCCTAGGGAAGAACGTTCTCATATGAGGTGGCTAAACACTGGCAGAAGAAATTGACAAGAGATTTGGGGAGAGTTTGGTGCATTTTGTGTGAAAGCAGGGATCTTGAGTAGATTACCTCAAGTGATTCCCATCTATCCCAAAGTTTGTACACCTGGAGCTGCCAGTTCTTACTTAAATTTAAAATATTATTTGTTGTAATTTATGTAACAAATGAATATCCATTAATCCTGACATTTGTGTTTTTATTTGCAAGAGAATCCTCAGTATGTCCTTCTGATCTCAGAAGATCATTCATTACAAGCCTATTCAAATAGTACATGCAAACTGCTATCAAAAAAACTAAAACTCAACTTTATTGTAACATAGCTTTTTGCCTTTACAATATGGTCCAAGAATATTATGCCTAAAGCACTTTTGATAACAATATTCCAATCTATTTCATTTGGATTTATGTATCACTTAGTGTTTTTATATATAAAGGTACTCATCTTTTCTCTTGCAAGTCATTATTACATAGCAATTTGTTAGTTCCAGTTTACTGAACACGGAGAAAAATTCTAACATTGCATGAGATATCTTATAATTTAAAAATTTTCACTGTTAGTTTCAATTAGTCTAAGAGGTGTTTTTTTTACCCCCAATTAAATTTCAAGTAATATGCTGAATAGATTTCATTTAATAGTCACTCATGATTCAAAATTATAGTATGTTGGCCAGCATTAATTTATGTTCCCTCAACTTGGGCCTTTAAATAAAGATACGTTTTTAGACATTGACTACAGTATACAAAAGGAAATTGTCAATTAATATATCTGCTTTCTTGAGGTCAGTAGATCACATTAGTGTAATTTAGCCATAGAAACAAGTGTTATAAAAATAGTACAGTAAAATAAAGCAGCTCTATCATGAAACTGAGCCATGTTTGGCTTTTCTATAGAGTTCCAAATCAAGTAAGTCACAATGAGAGATTATTTCCGCATAGAAGAGAATTCTCACAAAAGTATTGCATGAAAGAAGAGCTGTGTCTTAAGTGTCTAAGATATAAGAATTCTGTAGGGAAGTAAATAGGGATGTGGACTGAAGGGCCAGGGAATAATTCATGTACAAATAATCAGCACAAAGCATCAACCCTGGACACGGGTTTTGGCCCAAGGCTGGCAGATTACCAAAATTGGTACAAGTGGACTGCAGGGAAGGGTTTGGGAGGAAACATGCCCTAGTGTCTGCTAGAAGCCATCTGGTGATAATAAGGGAAGCCAGTCTCTGATGACAGAGCCAAATTACGTGGGGGAAAAAGAGAGAAATTCACAAGGAAATGGAGCCAGAGTGTGATTGAACTGAACCTAGAGCCCTATCCACCTCTGGACTTCCATTTGTGTGAGTCAGTAAAATTCCTTCTTTTTAAGGTCTTTTGAGATAAGTTTCTGATACTTGCAGCTAAAACATCTTAAAGGAATTCTTGACATGTTAGGGATCTTTACCACCTTTTCATTATATGTGTTGTAAATATTTTCACTTCAGACCATAGATTATCTTTTGTTTACCTATCAGACTTTAAAATCTATTTAAAGTTATGAAGATTAAAACAAGTGTGGTATCAGGGTTCCACTAGGAAGACGGATCAGTGAAACAGAATATTTAACTCAAGAGACAGATTTAAGGATAGAAAATAATTTACATTAAGATAAAGTTGAAAAACGATGAATTTTTATTAGTGTTGCTTTGTGACTCATACCACAGCAAAATAAATTGCAATAGATTAAAGGTGTAAATGTCAAAAAGTAAAGCCATAAAAATGCTAAAATGAAAAATAAACTAACTTTATAATCCTGGCACAAGAAAGATCTTTCTAGGCCTGATGCAAAAGGTAAAAACCATACAGGAAAAGATATGATTACATTAAAATGTGTTCCATTTTTCTTGTTTAACATTTTTCAGTTGTGAAAGTAGTATATATTCATTGTGAATTCATTGTAAAACATAAAAACATCAAGCAATACAGAGTTATATAAAATAAATAGGGTCTCCTTCTTTTCTTCAATCCCTTACTTCATAGGTAGCTTTTTAATAATGTGGATTATGTATTTCCAGACCTTTATCAATACATATATACACATATAGTGTGTGTACCTAAATACATAACTTTTTCAAACCAAGAATCTTTCTTAGTAATATTTTGCATCTAATCTTTCTCCCTGAGCACTATATCATGGACATCTTTCTTTGTCAGCATATATAGAGCTACTTTACTGTTTTTAACATCTGCCTTGTATATTCCATTATATGAATGAACGATAACGTATTTAATCAACCACTTACTAATGTATATTTTGGATTTTTCTAGCTTGGGAAACTTCCTTACACAAAAGGTTGTAATAAATATATGAAGGTATACTATTATTAATATAACCAGTTTTTTCAAATCAATAATAAAAATATAAGCAGCACATTTACATAAGAAATAACGTAAAATATGACATTTATATGGGAAAAATGGACAAAAACAATGCAGGACAATTCAGATGAATACAAACAGCAAATAAATATATACAAATATATGGCAATTAAATATTTGCATTTACCGGTAATAGGGAAAAACACAAATTAAAACAGTGAGATATTGCCTTTCATCCAGTAGATCAGCAAAGAGGAGGGGGGGAAAAGGAATAAAAAAAGAGAAAGTAGTCGTGTTGGGGAAAAGGCATTTTTATAAACTAAAAGAGAAGTGTTAATTCGTAGTACTTTTAGCAGGGCAATTTGGCAGTGTTTATTAAATGGCTTAAAACTATGCATAACTTTTATCCAATGAGTCTATTCGCAGAAATTTTAACGAAGAAAGTAAGGCTACATCTTAGTTTTTAGTTAAGGTAATTACAGGATTGTTTAAATCCAATAGTTTAAAAATAATTTAAAATAGTAAATGTTCAACAACTTAATTGTAAAACGTCTATGAGATGGACTCCTATGCATCATATTAAGAATCATGTTGAAAATATATTTTTATATGGAAAAGTGCAGGCTAAAAAATAGTATGCACAGATGATTGCTTTTTAAATTAGTGGGAATATCCGTATGCATACACATATGCATAGAAAAACACTGCCACTGAGATTGGTGAGGTCACGGAGAATTTATTTTCTTCCATTTGCTTAACTGTATTTTCAACGAACACATATTATAATCATCTAACAAAAGCTTAAAATGTTTAAATGAAGGCTATGTTAAAATATAAGACAGTGTATCAGAAGTAGACTGTGAAGGAAACAAAAGCAAACGGGAACAGCAGGATTGCTATTGGTAAGAGAGGTTTGCTTACTTTTTAAGAGAACAGCAAATGACTCCCTGCCATACAAGGATGTGTTTTTGAGACTATTATCTCTTTATTCTCTTTGAGACTATCATCTCTTTTATTCTTTATTCTCAAACCAAGTGAAAAGAGAACAAAGCAATAGGAAGAAACTGGTAAGGGCCTTTCACTGATCTGGAGGGTAAGGGGTAGTAAGAAAATTAAACCTCAATTAACTCTTGAAGTAATTTTGTATAGCAGGAGAATAGTATGGACTTCATTAAGCTGGAGAAAAACCTCATTGAGCTCTTGTTACCAGAGGAATTTTGAGACTAGTTTGGCCTGACGTGTGGGGACCATCTTGGCAGGAGACCTTTTATAAGACTTATATTCAGGGTCAATTAGAAAGAAGCCTTCCCACTTGGTCTGGGCGTAAACCAAAATATGATATATTTTGAAATGTGGTAAAAGTATTATATTTAGCTTATGTGTATGCTTTCAGTAAAATCTTGCCTGATAGGGGTATTATCTAAACAGAGTATTTAACAATAGCCCCTCTATGTTTCATATGAGAGAGAAGAGGGATGTAAAAATGTGTTAATCTACCTCTTGGTTAATCATCCCTGCTCCTGAAGTCCAGTTTTTGGATTGTGTGGCCCTAATCAACATAACACCAAACATTATTTATAGCCATGAAGCAAAGGAACAATGACCAGAATGCTGAATTTGAAACCTAAAGCTACATCAAACCCAGCAAAACTATTAAGCACATACATGATTAACGGGCAAGTGCCTTTTGCAAGTTGGGCTGTTATGTTTAGATTTTTGGCTATAGCTTGTTATAGCGTACAAATGGTAATTCTCTGTTTGATAAATCTACAAGCGATGACCTCTTTCAAGTGCGTCACGCAGTGTGTTCTACCTACAGACATCACAAATGAAAATTAATTCCCAGGACTTCCTCCTCAATATAATAATGTAAACAAATGTAAGGTCTACTAATTTATTTGCTTAACACTGTTTGCTAAATACCTATACTGGCTGATGTAATCCATGACATAGTCAGATGTCAAGGTTGGCTGCCAGATAGGAAACTTTGGCTTCATGAGAGATGAAGTGACCTCATCTCCCTCTAAACTTACCAGATCCACTCACATAGGCAATTATTTACATTTTTAACTCTCTTTAGAAAAATATACAGACGCTAACTATTTGACACCAGTCTTCCCGTACTTTCTTTGTAGTCTGAATATTACTGTTGCGTTTTTAGCCTTGGCACTGTGATTTATGACTTTAGCTTTGGATTCTGATTTTAGTTTATTTTGGATCCTATCTTTGTCATACTTTTTCATTTTTGTTCCTTCCTGACCTGGTATCTTAATTCAAATTTCTGAACTTGACAAGCTCCACCGACACACCTCTTAAACTGAGATATTATTTCCTAAGTCCTAGAGACTAAAACCACAGGGGAAATACTAGCTCAGCTAGAAAAGCATATGTCTTAGTCTCTAGATAGGATCTCTTCTTAGGTGGAGGGTCCTCACGTAAAACCCAAAATTTGTTAATCCAAAAAACATTGTGCAAGAATTATCTGTTTGTCCAGGCTTTTCCCCCAGGGAGACAAGAAGAACCTGCTAGACTAGTTGCCATCGCTCAATTAGAAAAGACGTTTACCACACACACTTGAAACCTGTCTGTCGTTCATTCAGCGCTCATCTCCTCATTTACTCTCCTGATACAGACACACTGGCCCGCACAGCTTGTCTGGTTCTCCGTTTATTCGAAGGAACTAAGGTTTCCTTGTACCTTGGCTCTGTTCTGCTGTCATTTCACTGTTAAAAGTGTTCTGATTTTATCACCACCCATCACTCCAGAGAAATTTATATCTGTGAACACGTGAATAATAAAGCATCAGGTACATGGTTACTTGGTATGAATTTGGCTGAATCACTCTTAGCTTATTGTGAGTAAATGAATTTAATGTTAATTTGTTTGAATTATAATGTTAAATTATTAACACCCATAACATGGGCCTAGAGCTGTTTGGATTACTTAATAACTGAATATCTGAGAGTATCACCATAATGCTATCATATTGTAAATGTAAATGTCTTCTTTGGTACAATTTGAGAAAACCTTAAGGCCTTCAGTTTCTCACCAGCCTGTCACAAGGCATGAAATTCCACTGGAGGGACTCATTTCTTTAAGTCTTTGAAAGGAGCTCAAGACACCTAATAAAATGTATTTGTGTATGTATGTGTGTGTGCACGCCTGTGTATTTCAAAATGTTAACAATTATCTGGAGACAGTAGGATTATTATTGGTTATTTTCATCATATGTTTCCCTATTTTCAAAAATTTCTATATTGAATATGTACACTTTTACTATCAGAAAAAAAAAGCTATAAAAATGTTTACACATCCAAGGATGGTAAAAATCTAAAGCTACTCTCAGCAGGTAGCACCTAATTGAATATGTATTTCTCAAACCTTCTACATTAATGCCAGGTAACTAGAAACCAGACTCCTTCAGAAATTGGTATAAGATCCCAAAGGAAGTAAATCTTGATATTGATAATGTTCTTGTTTTTAAGCGGAACACATATTCTTATAACACATTCTTTGGTATGTATCAAATGTCACACTAAAATATTTTTTAAGTTAAAAAAAATTCTGAGGGCTTCCCTGGTGGCACAGTGGTTGAGAGTCCACCTGCCGATGCAGGGGACAGGGGTTCGTGCCCTGGTCCAGGAAGATCCCACATGCCACGGAGCGGCTGGGCCCGTGAGCCATGGCTGCTGAGCCTGCGCATCCGGAGCCTGTGCTCCGCAACGGGAGAGGCCACAACAGTGAGAGGCCCGCCTACCGCAAAAAAAAAAAAAAAAGAAAAAAATTCTGAAAGAGTCAAATATAAACTTATTTTCCCAGTATTGCCTGGGACTGCCA
Organism: Tursiops truncatus; assembly: GCF_011762595.2. Classification (NCBI taxonomy): domain Eukaryota; kingdom Metazoa; phylum Chordata; class Mammalia; order Artiodactyla; family Delphinidae; genus Tursiops; species Tursiops truncatus. Next base: position 47,588,332 of record NC_047039.1, read on the forward strand.
TGGCAGGATTCATGCAGATGGACTTCTTTATAGATAATGCTGCTATATAAGTAGCATTTATAAAAATATTTTAGAATGTGTAAGACAGACCCATATTAGGCTAAAGTTTACCCCATTTTATGGTAAAGTTTAAACAACTGAAATTCAGCTTAAAGTTGTGATGATAAGCATCATATGATATTTATTCACATCAGATTAATGCTCCTTTTCAATGTCAGGTAAATTGATCCTTGATTTCATGGGAATCCAAGGATTAAAGAAGGGCTAGGGTTTCCCTGGTGGCGCAGTGGTTGGGAGTCTGCCTGCCGATGCAGGGGACACGAGTTCGTGCCCCGGTCCGGGAAGATCCCACATGCTGCGGAGCGGCTGGGCCTGTGAGCCATGGACATTGAGCCTGCACATCCGGAGCCTGTGCTCCGCAACGGGAGAGGCTACAGCAGTGAAAGGCCCGCATACCGCAAAAAAAAAAAAAAAAGAAGGGGTAGTTTCCTCCAAGGGTAGCTAGTTGTCTATTGCATTTTCACATATATTCATGGAAAATTTATTTGTCTTCCATTTACTTATTCATCCATTCATTTACTCATGTATTCCCAGAGTGTGCTAGGCATATGCTAAATTTGTGCTAGGGATATTGTGGTGAATAAACCAGACATGGGCCCTAACCTCACGGAGTTTATAGTCTGGTGTTTCTGGCATGCCACTCTTACCAATTGTATCTTGGTTTTTTGTGGGGGTTTTGAGATATAATTCACATTTCATAAAATTTATCTTTAAAGTACTGATTTTGTCTTCATTCATTTATTCAACTATTTATTTAGTGCTAGTTACATGTAAGGCAGTGTGTTAGATAAGTGAAATAGATATAGACCCAACCCTCAAGAGTCTTACAGGGAAGATTTACTAGATAGTAAGAATGCTAGAATTCCACTTCTTTATTTACAGTGATTAATCTTTTACCCCCCAGTTTTACTGAGATACTGACATAAATCACTGCATCAATTTAAGGTACGGCATAATGATTTGACTTACCTATACTGTGAAATGATAACCGCAGTAAGTTTAGTTAGCATCTATCATCTCATATAGATACAATAAAAGGAGAAAGCAAAAAGAAAAAAAGAAGTTTTTCCTTATGATGAGAACTCTTAGGATTGGTTAATCTTATATCATCTTTACCTATCACATACCAGGATTAATTAATCTATGCTTATACAGACTTTCCCCAGAATTGATGGATGATTTTCGTCATTTTTAGCATGAAGTTTGTTTTTGTTTTTCTTTTTAACTTTTAGCCTTTTCTTTCTTAAGATTGATGGAATGCAGATCCAATAGTTTGAGTGCTCCACAGCTTTCCCTGTCACTAGGTATAGCCAGTATGGTTGATGTCTTTGTGAAGCTAGTACTCCAGCTATACCCAAGCTTTAAGGCACAGTCACCAGGGATCTTATTAAAATTTAGATTGTGATTCAGTAGCTGTGGGTTGGACCTGAGCTTCTGCATTTCTAGTAAGTGCACTGGTGCTGCCCACACTGCTGGTTCGTGGACCCCACTTTGAGTACCAATGACTTAGACCACATTTCTAGGGCTAGATCTGCTGAGCCTCTTCCTCGGGTGTTTCTGTTTGAGGGCTGCCATGTTCCTCATTCAACACAGTCTCTCCCCATCTTGGCAGCACCTTAGCCCCACAATCCCTGCTCCAGCTACCACCCCGACCCCGCCCCTGCCAACCCCTCAACTGGTTTCTTGTTCTTAGGACATCAAGTACTTACCTGTCCCACAGCTGTCTGACTAGAGGCCAGTTCCTAGTCTCAGTAGGAACCCCTTTGTTCTGCTTTTCCTTGAGGTGCTGTCACCTGGAAGAGAGGACTGTACTGCCTCCCTCCTTCCCTTCCTTCTTCCTGGGAGACGCAGATCCTCTGTTTGTATTTATGGCCCATTAACTACCTTTACCTAAGAGATAAGAAAGAGCGATGGAAACCAGCTGCCCTTTGTTCAGACCATATTTCACTGACTTTGATAGAAGCTTTTCCCCTGCTCTCTATTTTCATCCAAAGTTTGCTGTTTATTTTATAGGTTTGGGAAAGGTGGGTATAGCTCAAGCCTTGTTTTGATCTCGGTTGGAAATCCTTAAGCTCTTGAGTGATTGGTAAACATTTCAGAAGCCAATAGCTACTAGACTTTGTGTTAGCTGTTTTAGAGTCACATAAACTTTGAGAATAGGAAGGCGCTTTCAAGTTTTACTTCAACCCCTTCACGTGACAGTTAGGAAGCAGAAGCCCATGGAGTTTCTGTACCTTAGTGAAGACTGGGATGCTGAATCCCCACACCATTATTATTATTATTATTTATTTTTTTATTTTTTTTGCGGTACGCGGGCCTCTTATGGTTGTGGCCTCTCCCGCTGCGGAGCACAGGCTCCAGACGCGCAGGCTCAGCGGCCGTGGGTCACGGGCCCAGCCGCTCCGCGGCATGTGGGATCTTCCCGGACCGGGGCACGAACCCGTGTCCCCTGCATCGGCAGGTGGACTCTCAACCACTGCGCCACCAGGGAAGCCCCCTCCCACATCATTTAAATTGTGCTCCATGGTACTTAGACGTGGCTGTGCTGAGTTGCTTTTGTTTGGAGCAGTGGAGGCAAAGGCTTTCTTCCTTCCATACCTTAACTGAAGGAGCTCTATTTATGATACTTTCATCTGTTCCACATGCTAGACTTCCAGCTGATATCTTATTTGAAGAATGAGTTTTACATATAAAAAAATTTTAAACCATTTTATTTCACCATGCTACCTGCAAATTTATCTTATTTCACAGTCATATCTGTCTATTTTCATTTAATTGTAGAGTGTGAGCCAGATCTAAAATTCTACATCTGTAGAAAAGCTAAGGAAAGGAAGTCTGACACTTAGAACATTTAACTATAATATTAAATACTCCTTAGTAGTGGAATTTTATGTTAGTCATCAACTCATGCTATGAAACTATAAAATTTACACTTAGAAAGACAGAACTTGCATTACCCATTCAATCTCCATTATATTTTCATGATAGTTTTCCAACCCTTACACTGGAAATTAAACATAGCCATTGACTGATTTTCTCTTGAATCTTGTTAAATTTAACAGCTTTATTGAGCTATAATTCATTCACCATATGGTTAAACTTATGCATCAACTTGACTGGGATAAAGGATGCCTAGATAGCTGGCAAAACATTTCTGGGTGTGTCTGTCAGGGTGTTTCTGGAAGAGATTAGCATTGATTCAGTAGAATGAGGAACGTGGGTGGGCATCGCCAAAACCATTGAGGGCCAGAATAAAACACAAAAAGGAGGAAAGGGTGAATTCCCTTTGTCTTGAGCTGGGATGTCCAAACTAGGACATACACCACTGACTCCCCTGATTGTCAGGCCTTCAAACTCAGACTGAATTACGCCACTGGCTTTCCTGTTTCTCCAGCTTGCAGACAGCAGATTATGGGACTTCTCAGCCCTTGTGAGCCAATTCCTATAATAAATTGCCTCTTATGTATATCTTCATATATATCCTATTCTGTTTCTCTGGAAAATCCTGATTAATACACCATATAATTCACCAATTCAAAGTATACAACTCATGCCTTTTAGTGTATTCACAGAGTTGTGCAACCATCATCACTATGTAATTTCAGAACATTTTCATCACCCCAAAAAGAAATGCTGTATTCTCCATGCCCCTTTCCCCCAACCCCTGGAAACTGCGAATCTACTTCCTGTCTCTGTGGATTGCCTATTTTGGATATTTCATATAAGTGGAATCATACAATATGTGGCTTTTTGTGTCTGGCTTCTTTCACTTAGCATGTTTACAAGGTTCATCCATGTTGTAGCATTTATCAGTGTTTCAGTCCTTTTGGTGGCTGAATAGTATTCTGTTGTATGGATATACCACATTTTATACATCTCTTCATCTGTTGATGGACATTTGAGTTGTTTCCACCTTTTGGCTAATGTGAATACTACTGCTATGAAGAATGGCATATAAGTATTTGTGTGAGTATTAGTTTTCAATTCTCTTGGGTATATACCCAGGAGTAGAATTGCTAGGTCATATGATAATTCTATGTTTAACTTTTGAAGGAACTACCAAACTGTTTTCCATAGTGGCTGCACCATTTTACATCCCCAGTAACAGTGTACAAGATTTCCAGTTTTTCTACATTCTTGCCATATATCTAGAATATATGAAGTATGCCCTTATCAGATAATAAGATTTGCAAATATTTTCTTTCTTTCTATGGTTTGTCTTTTCACTTTCTTTCTTTCTTTTTTTAACTTGAAGTATAGTCAATTTACAATATTATATTAGTTTCAGGTATACAGCATAGTGATTCAGTATTTTTGCAGATTATACTCCACTATTGGTTATTACAAGATAATGGCTATAATTCCCTGTGCTATACAGTATAATCCTTGTTGCTTATCTATGTCTTTTCACTTTCTTGAAGGTGTCTTTTGAAGCAAAAAAGTTATACATTTTGTAATATCCAATATATCTATTTTTTCTTTAGTTGTTTGTGCTTTTGGTGTCATATCTAAAAACCATAGCCTAATCCAAGGTCCTGAAAATTTACACCTATGTTTTCTTCTAAGAGTTTTATTTAGCTCTTACGTTTAGGTCTATGATCCATTTTGAGTTAATTATTGTATATGTTGTAAAGTAGGGGTCCAACTTTACTCTTTTGCCTGTGACATCCATTTGTCCCAACATCACTTGTTGAAAAGACTTTTCTGTCGCCATTGAATTGTCTGACATCCTTGTTGAAAATCAGTTCATTGTAAATGTCAGGGTTTCTAGACTCTCAATTTTATTTCATTGATTTATGTGTCTATCCTTATGCCAGTACCCCACTGTTTGGATTATTATAGCTTTGTACTAAGTTTTGAAATCAGGATGTATGAGTCATCCAAATTTTTCTTCTTTTTCCAGATTATTTTGGCTATTCTTGATCCTATGCATTTCCGTATTATTTTTAGGATCATCTTTTTGATTTCTACAAAGAAGACAGCTGGGATTTTGATAGGAGTTGTGTTGAATGTGTAGATCAGTTTGGGGAGTATTGCCATCTTGGCAATATTAAGTCTTCCAATCTATGAACATGGGATGTCTTTCCGTTTATTTGGGTCTTTTAACATTTCTTTCAACAATGTTTGTAGTTTTCAGAGTACACAATTTGCATTTCTTTTGTTAAATGTATTCCTAACTATTTTATTTTTTGATGCTATGATCAATGCAATTGTTTTCTTAATTTCATTTTTGGCTTATTCCTTACTAGTATATAGAAATATGATTTTTAAAATTTATTTTGTCCCCTACAACCTTGATGAACTTATTTATTAGTTCTAATAGTTTTGTGGATTTCTTAGGATTTTCTATATGCAAGATCATGTCATCTGCAAACAGAAATTGTGTTCATTTTTTTCTTTTTATTGCCTAGTTGCCCTTGCTGGAACCTCCAATTCAATGTTGAATAGCAGTGGCAAGGGAATTCCCTGGTGGTCCAGTAGTTAGGACTCCCCGCTTTCACTGCTAAGGGCCTGGGTTCAATCCCTGGTCAGGGAACTAAGAGCCTGCAAGCTGCACAGCATGAAAGAATAGCAGGGGCAAAAGTGGAAATTCTGGTCTTGCTCCTGATGTTAGGGGAAAAGCAGTCGTTTACCATTAAGTATGATGTTATTTGGGGTTTTAGCTCTTTCTATAAAGCCAATGCATATCCCAGTAGAGATGTTCAGGCTGAGGGCAAAAATAATAAGATAAAGCTCAGAAGAAAGACCCGGATTTCATTTGGAAGTCCTTAGTATTCAGATGATAGTTGAAGTTGTTGAAACTAATGAGATAGTCCAGACAGAGTGCATAGGATGAGAAGACAATTGGGGATGGACCTTTTGGGAAATATTAACCTTCAATGAACTGAGAAGCTAAGAAGAACCCTTAGAGTGGTAGTTCCTCAGCTTGGCCAAGCAGAGTTATCTGGGGAACTTCATAAAAATACAAATTCCCAAGTGCTATCCAAGGAATTCTGACTGAGGAGGGTTTGTCCTTGGCATCTGTGTTTTTAGAAACTATAGTAATTTGGTTCTCTGACCCCTTTGATCTGTACCTCTGTTCTGAATAATCAGTTTGCTTTGAAAACCTGTTTGTCTTCAGAGAGGAGGTAATACACTGACTCTTGAAGCATTACTGAGTTGCAGGTGAAGTTTCACGCAGTCAGCCAAACTATAGAGTCATTGAAGTCATCTAAGAGGATGGCCTCTCTCATATCCCTGTTATCTAATTGGTTGCCCAATCTTGTCAGTCACACTTCAGGAATATCTCTCAAGCCCATCTCCTCCAATTTTCCCACTTCTTAAGGTATTCATCCTCTTGTACCTGGTCTATATCAGTTTATCTATTTGTTCTCTATTTTTTTCTCTGTAGCTGTCTCCACGCTGCCACCAAAATTATCTCTTATCTATCACCTTATATCTTTGTTGCAAAACCTTTAATTGCTCTCTGTGGTCATAAGATGAAATCCAGACTCCTTTGTTTGGTGTAAATACCCTTCACTCCCTGACTCTAGCGCACTTTCCCAACATCAGCTCATGACACCTTTCTCCTTGTACCCCACAGTCTTTCACTACTACTGACTTCTTTGTCCCCATTTCTTGCATTATAATCTCTGACATTCTTCAAGATCCAGCTTAGATGTCCTTCTCTGTGATGTTGCCCCCAATGGTCCTCACTGACTTACTAACTTATTCCTTTGTAACTATAACAGTGCCTGCAGAATGACCAGTGTGATCCCTGATAGGTACAGAAAGAAAAAATTAGAAATTTTAAAATATATCTGTCTGTGTGTGTGTGTGTGTGTGTGTGTGTGTGTGTGTGTGTAAGTTTTTAAATGCAAAGGCAGGGCAGTTCAGTGGTTAAGAAAACAGGTTCTGGAGCTAAACTGCCTGGGCTTAAATCCTGATTCTGCTACTTGCTAGCTGTCTTTGATTTGGACAAATTACTTAACCATTCTGTGTCTTGGGGACTTCCCTGGCAGTCCAGTGGTTAAGATTTCACACTCCCACTGCAGGCAGTGCAGATTAGATCCCTGGTCGGGGAACTAAGATCCCGCATGCTGCGAGACGTGGCCCCCTCCCCCAAAAAATTCTGTGTCTCAGTTTTCTCATCTGTAAAGTGAATATCGTTCCAATCATTGATTGCTGCATTACCAACCACTCTAAAGGTTGGTAACTTAAAACACCTCTTCATTATTATCTTCCAAAATCTAGGGGGATGACTGAACTCACTGGGTGGTTCTCATTTGGGAATCTGTCATATGCTTGTAGTCATATGTTGACTGGGAATGGAATTATCTGTAGGCTTCTTCACTCTTGAATCTCACATCTGGGCTAGGAGGGCTGTAATAGCTGGGGCTCCTCTGGTATTTCTCTCTCCACGTGTCTAACTTGGGCTTCTTCTCTTGGCATCTGGCTTCCCCCAGAACACAGCATTTAATAATAGAACATCAGAAGTCCCAGAACATTACTTCTGCTTCATTATATTAACCAAGTAAGTGACTAAGGTCAGGTCAGCTTCAAAGGACGAGGAATTAGATCTCCTGATGGGAAGTATGTCAAAGAATTTGCAGCCATTTTAAATCCATCGTGAATATAATAATAGTGCCTACTTCAAGGTTGTTATGAGGATTAATTGAGTTAATGTTTGTATAGTGCTTAGAATAATGCTTGGCACTTAGCAGTGTCATATAGTTTTAGCTCTTTATTATTATGAACATGAGTGTAATTGATAGATGTAATATATTTGGTTGTATACTCAATTTTCTTTTCTATGATGGAAGACATATAACATTTGAGGACTGCTCTGAGATATCATTCACCAAGTTTTTTTGTTGAGTATTAGTGTCCTTCTGAACGTAATACTGTGTGAATCACTCAGGGTCAGGGACTTTGTCAAAGTATTTCTTTATTCTCCAGTGCTTCGTACACTGCCCAGCACATGATAACTGCTCAGTGATTTTTTTTTTTAATAAATGGGTGGAAAGAATGAATGGAATATGGTAACCTTGCCTGGGATCAGTGGGGTTTCCAGGACATAGAACTTTCAGTGCTAAAACCAAGAAAATCTCAGGGAAACCAGGGCAAATGGGTCACATTAGGAATAAATGAATGAATGCATTTTTCAAAAGAGACCAAAGTTGAAACTTAGTGGTGGAGTGAGGTTACTTAGGCCAGTCCACCAAAGCTTGGCAAACTCATAAATCAAGTTAAAACTTTTTTTAAGCATTGGAGTTTTTTGGTTTGTTTGTTTTTCTTTATATGAAAACTTACTTGAGCACAGTACATATAAAACAAGCTGGGCCCTGGTTGAGTGCAGGACAGGGCACCTAGACCTTTGGCTTTGGCCTTTTTTTCCCTTCCCTCTCTCCCTTTAGAGGCCCTTAGAGCATCTCCGAAAAATCCTGGGGCATTACTTTGAAAGCCACTTATGTCGTAAATCATAGCTCCAGGGCCTCTTGAAGTCCCTGAAATCTGATCATTTGGCTCCTGTTAAACTTATATTCTGCAGCCTAGAGCCTCCACCTGGCAGGAGGGGTAGGAGATGGGTAAGGCAGGTGGACAGCTCCAGGGCAACAAAGGGGTAGAAGAGGAGCTTTCTAGAACAAGAAAAGAAGCTGGGCCAGATCTTTACAGGCTCTCCCTGAAACAGGAACAGGGCCATTTATGAAAAGGAAGCAGTATCAGCACCAGGAGAGCTCAGGGGCAAGAAGGGTGAAACAAAAGGGGCCGGTTGTTTGTGCTGTCATTTGCAAGTCAGGAACTGATTGACTTCATAAACATTTTATCATACCTGACTATTTTATCATACCTGACTAGTTTTTGTGTATATTAAGATCCTTGTACAAGTGAATAATCTTTTTTTTTTTTTTTTGGCCACACAGCGCAGCTTGCAGGATCTCAGTTTCCGACCAGGGATCAAACCCGGGCCACGGCAGTGAAAACCCAGAATCCTAACCACTAGACCACCAGGGAACTCTCAAGGAAATAATCTTTGTCACAGTAATTCCACTTCTAATAATTTCCACTGAGGATACAATCACAAATGTGTGCAAAGAAAAAAAAGGTATATACAAGGACATTCATTGCAGTTTTATAAAAGTAAGGTACTCCGAGAAGAAGAGATATGTGAGTTGAACATTAAAAGGTGAATACGAATTAACCAGGCCCTTTGGACCAAGAATAGAAAGAAGACAAGGTGTTCCATTTAGGGGAAACAGTATGTACCAAGGTATAAAGATGTGACGGGTTTGGTATTGGAGAACTTTAAGAAATTGGGAATTATTGGAGCAAAGGATACACTGTGAATGGGGGAGAGGATGAGGCTGAAAGGGAGGAAAATGTCAGAGGCAGAACAAAATTATAATTCATATTTTAAAAAATCACAGTAATTTTACTCTTTGAGTGAAAAACAGGTTCTTTAGGTTGGCATGTGTACACAGAGAAATAAGAAAATCTAACCCTGTGTGTAGGAAATTCAAACCAAGGAAAGTAGTGAACTACCCTTGAGTTTAAATGTTGTTTGAAACAATAAAGTAAGGAAGATTCATGAGTCACGGTACTTTGATGTCAGATACAATCATCTCTATGTATGATACATTGGTCAAAGTTCAAGAACTGGTTATCTTTATAAAGATATTGCTCTTCCGTTTACAAAGTCTTCTCAACAGTTCTAGAATTATTTGGCTAATGTTTTGTTTCTCATGCAAAAAGTTATGCTTTTAACCAAGTTGATTGTAAAACAAAAATTTGCCTATTGTTAATAGATTTATGCTATTTGCATAATAAAAATTGCTCCAAATTTACCATTATCATATTGACTCAATCATACTACACTGTTGCTGTCACTGGCCTGTTTTTAAACTCCTCTTATAGGAGTTTAACAGGCAAAATCAACATCTTTTTGCTACTTCTACTACTAAATAATCTTCTCAACGTTTTTTGTCTCACCTCTTCCCACCACCTTATTGTTCTCTAACTACAAAGCACTCACCCAGGGGCTTCTCTGGGGCTTCCCTGGTGGTGCAGTGGTTAAGAATCCGCCTGCCAATGCACGGGACACGGGTTCGATCCCTAGTCCGGGAAGATCTCACATGCTGCGGAGTGACTAAGCCCGTGCGCCACAACTACTGAAGCCTGCAAGCCTAGAGCCCGTGCTCTGCAGCAAGAGAAGCCACCGCAATGAGAAGCCTGGGCACCGCAATGAAGAGTAGTCCCCACTCACTGCAAACAGCCAAAAGTCCGAGTGCAGCAGTGAAGACCCAACACAGCCAACAAATAAATAAAGTAATTAATTAATTAAAAGAGAAAAAAAGCTCTATAAAAGAAAAAAAGCACTCATCCACCACCACACCACTTATTGCATCAACAGACACTGGGTCAATGTCAGTCCCTGATCACAGGTGGAAGGTAATCAGACTCACCTGACTGGTGAATTGAAACAATTGCATCTTAAAATCTCCCTCTGTAGACCTCAAATATTTAAGTCTCAGAGGAATGCAACTGGTTCTGAAGGAACAATTTATGGTGGAAAAACCTGTCTCACAACTTGGAATCCTAAGACTATAGAATTTTAAAGTGCACACGAGCCTGCATTTCAGAAATTATCCAGCTCCTTACAGATGAAGTAATTGAAGCCTAAGAAGACAACATAGTAACTGTGTGACCTTGGGCAATTTACTTATTTTCTCTTGCCTTACTTTTCTTATCTATTAAATCAATCTTAGAGTGTGGAGAAAAGGGAACCCTCCTACACTTTTGGTGGAAATATTAATTGATACAGCCACTATGGAGAACAGCATGGAGGTTCCCTAAAAAACTAGAAATAGAGTTGCCATGTGATCCAGCAATGCCACCACTGGGTATATATCTGGAAAAGACAAAAACTCTAATTTGAAAAGATACATGTACCCCAATGTTCATAGCAGCACTATTTACAATAGCCAAGACATGGAAGCAACCTAAATGTCCATCAACAGATGAATAGAGGACTTCCCTGGTGGTTCAGTGGTTAAGACTCCGACTTCCAATGCAGGGGCTTGCAGGTTCGATCCCTGGTCAGAGAGCAAAGATCCCACATGCCTGGCAGCCAAAAAACCCAAAGCGTAAAAAAGAAGCAATATTGTAACAAATTCAATAAAAGACTTTAAAAATGGTCCACATCAAAAAAAAAATCTTAAAAAAACCCCAGATGAATGGATAAAGAAGATGTGGTATATACATATACAATGGAGTATTACTCAGCCATAAAAAGGAATGAAATAATGTCATTTGTAGCAACATGGATGAACTTAGAGATTATGATACTGAGTGAAGTCAGACAGAGGAAGACAAATATATGATAGCACTTATATGTGGAATCTAAAAAAATGATACAAATGAACTTATTTACAAAACAGAAATAGACTCACAGACATAGAAAATAAATTACAGTTACCAAAGGGAAAGGGGGAGAGGATAAATTAAAAGTATGGGATTAACAGATACACACCACTATGTATAAAAGATAAACCACAAGGATTTACTGTATAGCACAAGGAATTATATTCAATATCTTATAATAACCTATAATGGAAAAGAGTCTGAAAAAGAATATGTGTGTGTGTGTGTGTGTGTGTGTGTGTGTGTGTGTGTGTATACCTGAAACATGGTGAATCAACTATACTTTAATTAAAATAAATAAATAAATAAGTAGATCTTAGCAGTACCTATACCGCAGAGGTTTATCATAGGGAATAAATGAAACAATGCAAGTGAAGAATTTAAAGCAGTGCTTAGCCCAAATATAACATTCAATAAGTGTTGTTATGATTATGGATAAAACAATGAACAAGGGGTCCTGAATCTGCTATTAATTTGCAATGAACTCAGAAAGTTCCTGAGTTTTCCCCATCTGTGAAATGAGGTTAGACTAAGTCAGTGTTCAAGTTGTGCTGTAGAGGACTGCTAAGGTTTTCCTGAAGGACTGCAGGGGAGAGGATGGAAGACCAGCTGGCAGACATTCAACACTCACCCTCCTTCAACCAAAACTGTTTAGCTTTCATCTTACTTCTTATATTTTTGTTTTAATAAAAGAGTTCTGCTTAAAAAAAATGAATAACTACTTAATGAGATCATCTTTAAGGTTGTTTCAGCTCAAGATTCTATGACTTGGCAACAATCTCATTGTGTTCCCCTGTCATTCTGGTTTCAAAATAAAGACAAGGGTTTTAAAGTTTTGAGGATAAGATCAACATATGACTATAGCACAGAGCCAGGACAGAACTCTAGGTTTCCTGACAGTAAGGAAGAGACATGATAATCTCTTGAGGTTGATGTGAAGGAGATACTCAAATGATTAATGCTCAGTAATGGTTATGGACATTCTTGTATCTTGCTTATGGGGAAACAAATTCTTCATTTTTCCTTCTTAGTTTCTTCTTGAATTGTTCAAGGGATACATATTCTTTTGAACAGTGCTGATGACTATCTACTCTATGATTACCACATTTATTACCCAATCCTTTTCTGGACAACTAAAGATTCAAGTTTGCTGAATTAAACTTTACTGAATGGCTTCCCTAGTGGCACAGTGGTTAAAAATCCACCTGCCAATGTAAGGGACACGGGTTCGAGCCCTGGTCCAGGAAGATCGCACATGCCACGGAGCAACTAAGCCCGTGCACCACAACTGCTGAGCCTGCGCTCTAGAGCCTGTGTGCCACAACTACTGAGCCCGTGTGCCACAACTTCTGAGCCCACATGCCACAACTATTGAAGCTCGAGCACCTAGAGCCTGTGCTCTGCAACAACAGAAGCCACTGCAATGAGAAGCCCGTGCGCCGCAACTAGAGAAAGCCAGCATGCAGCAATGAAGACCCAACGCAGTCAAAAATAAATAAAATAAATTTAAAAAAATTAAAAACTTTACTGAAAAAGAGAAACTTAAGGAGAGATTTCACTATCACTTTTTTTATTTTAAATTTTTATTGGGGTATAGTTTATTTACAATGTTATGTTAGTTTCAGGTGTACAGCAAAGTGACTCTGCTATACATATACGTATATCCACTCTTTTTTAGATTCTTTTCCCATACAGGCCATTACAGAGTGTTGAGTAGAGCTCCCTGTGCTATACAGTACGTTCTTATTAGTTATCTATTTTATATATAGTGGTGTGTATTCACCATCACTTCTATTCAGATTTATTTTTTTTAAAGCTTATTGAGTAGTTATTGCTGTACTATTGAAACATCCAGGTGAGGATTTATACATTTCAGATGCAATTCTCTGATAGAGTTCTAACTTTCAAAGACCCTCACCCCAATTTCAAAGGTCTAAGCAAAAAAGAGGTTGTAGGTGTATCAAAATATTAAATAAATGAAATTTGTTGGTGTACAATAAGCTTATGATATATTTTCTATTGGATTAACTATTACAATAGTCTTGTTTTCAGACTTTTTCCGGATAAAAAGTGTTTAGATTTACATGTACTGACTGTATCAGATTCCAGTATAAAAACTCCATACTGTTCTTTCTATTTTGCCTTTTCAAGGGTCTTTGAACTAATGTTTCCATTGTATAAAAAAGTTCAAGGGCATTGATTTTCATCAGATGAGAAATGTAACTCCACCCCAATGTTCATAGCAGCACTATTTACAATAATTGAGTGCCCATCAACCCAACTGCCCATCAATAGATTATTGGCTTAAGAAGATGTGGTATATATATATATATATATAATGGAATATTAGTCATAAAAGAGTGAAGTATTGCCATGTACAGCAACATGGACCTAGAGAATATTATGCTTAGTGAAATAAGTCAGACAGAGAAAGATAAATATTATATGATATCACTTAAATGTGGAATCTAAAAAATAATACAAATGAATTTATTTACAAAACAGAAACAGGGGCTTCCCTGGTGGCGTAGTGGTTAAGAATCCGCCTGCCAATGCAGGGGACATGGGTTCGAGCCATGGTCCGGGAAGATCCCACATGCCGCGGAGCAACTAAGTCACAACTACTGAGCCTGAACTCCAGAGCCTGCGAGCCACAACTCCTGAAGCCCGGGCGCCTAGAGCCCATGCTCCACAACAAGAGAAGCCACCGCAATGAGAAGCCTGCGCACGGCAAAAAAGAGTAGCCCCTGCTCACCGCAACTAGAGAAAGCCTGCGTGCAGCAACAAAGACCCAATGCAGCCAAAAATTTAAAAATGAAATAAATTAAAGAAGAAAAACAAACGGAAACAGACCCACAGACGTGGAAAACAAATTTATGGTTACCAAAGGGGAGGGGGGCAGATAAATTAGGAGTATGGGATTAACAGATACACACCACTATATATAAAATAGATAAACAATAGGACCTACTGTGTAGCACAGGGAACTATATTCAATATCTTGGAATAACCTTTAATGGAAAAAAATTTGAAAAAATGTATAACTGAATCACTTTGCTGTATACGTGAATCTAACACAATACTGTAAATTAACTATACTTCAATTGAAAAAAAAAGAGAGAGAGAAAGAAATGTAACTCTAAAAGATATGCAGTTTTCTACTGTGTAATTTTTTTTAAATTTTTAATTAATTTATTTATTATTTTTTGGCTGCACTGCGCGGCATGCGGGGATCTTAGTTCCCTGACCAGGGATCAAACCCGCATTCTCTGCATTGGAAGTGTGGAGTCTCAACCACTGAACCACCAGGGAAGTTCCTCTACTGTGTAATTTTTTTTTTTTTTTTTTTTTTGCGGTACGCGGGCCTCTCACTGTTGTGGCCTCTCCCGTTGCGGAGCACAGGCTCCGGATGCGCAGGCTCAGCGGCCATGGCTCATGGGCCTAGCCTCTCTGCAGCATGTGGGATCTTCCCGGACCAGGGCACGAACCCGCATCCCCTGCATCGGCAGGCAGACTCTCAACCACTGAGCCACCAGGGAAGCCCTCTACTGTGTAATTTTAATTCTCATGTAGAACACACCGAGTTCAGACTCTGTTACAAGGCATTGCAGTCAACACAACAGATCTGAATGTAAATGAAATAACATGCTTCTGAATTTTCATGAAGATTTTATTAAAGCCTAAATTTCATACCAATATTCTTACATATGCATTATTTTCATATGATGGAAAGTACTGTATATACAATGAAAAGGAAATCTTTTGCCTAGCCCTGACTCCTGTCTCTGGGTTCCCCTACCCAGGGATGACAATTAGTCCCGGTTTCTTATCTATACTTTCAGAGATATTTAATGCATTTTTCTGCTATAAGAAAGCAAAACTTCAATACACATTATTTTATTTGATCCTTACAAAAATTCTGTAAGGTAGACAGAAGAGGTTTTCTTCCCGATCACAGAAATGAAAATGCAGGCTCAGAGAAGTAAATCAATTATTATAACTCTGTTCTACAGCTAATAATTTGATCACATAGTCAGGTCTTTATTAGGCACCTCTTGAATCCAGGCACTGGGCTGAGGGATAGAGATAGGATGCCACGTTCAAATGCATTATACCTCAATGTTGTTTCTATTACTTGGAGTGGTTCTTGAATGCTTCAGTGCAAAAGACTGAATGTTTTAAAATTTGGGGGAGGTTTTCATACAATGTAAGCATGATTAATAGAGAAATCTTAATTCATGAGTATAATATACCCAGCACTATTCTGCAAGAGCTGAGGCCAGAGGAAAGAGAAAAGTAAATGCTGGCTTTTCTAACTATAGTATTTGCCTGCCTAGGCATTTAGGTTTTCATTTTAAAGATCTCTTAGGAAACCCCAACTGTTACAAGGAAGTGTTGCTTTTGGTTTAATGTTTATCCTGCTAGCGCACTCCACCCTTAAATGATCTTAGTGACTAATAGGACTGGAACCGGTTCTCATTTACCAGATGCAAATTCCACTTACCAGCTTGTTTTTTGTGCCTTCTGCTGATTTGCGGTCATAGGCAAAACTAGACTAAAGAACTTCTTAAGATAAATGAGAATAGGCAACGATGCAGTTGGTCTTTAATTTTGAAATTGGCCTGGCGCAGTGGCCTCACCTAAAAGTCATAGGGTCAGTTGGTCTGTCGGTTGGTCTTCTGTTCCCTGACAATTAGAGGGTCCTCCCTGGCCACCCGCAGTGACTCAGAAGGCAGCTGCAGAGAACAGGAAAGCCTGAGATTCATGTGACAAACCATCGGCCTTCACCAGGGCCAACAAAGCAGGTGGGTGTCATCTACCCCACCCCCTGCCCCCCTCCCCTGCCCCTCAGCTTTATGTTGCATTTCTGGATTTTTTTTTTTTTCTGTCTCAAACAGCTCTGAATTTTCTCCTTGACCTAGTTTCATCTGTGGAAAAATTCTGTCCGAAAGGGACTGCTGAGATGTTGTCTGGGCCTGCATCCCTGAAGAAGGCCGACAATCTGTTTGCACACAAAGAATGGAAAAAATGTTTCCGTGCTTTAAAGATTACTGAACACACTCTTTCCAAAATGAATCAATTTCTTCCAGCAGGGATCATTTTCACTAATCGGGAAAACAAAGCTGTCCATATTCAGTAGCCAACCTCTTGATTTCAAAAGAGACCACATGTCCTGATAGTTTTTTGCAGTTTTTCTTGGCCAGGTTTAAGTCATTGTTTCCCAAAGTGTGGCCTGAGGGCCACCTACATTAGAATCAGGAAGGTTAAGGAATCATTATCGCTAGAGAAGGATCCAGTAATCTATCATTTTTTAACAAGCACTGCAACTCATTTTTATGCATGAAATTAACTCAGCTAAATCAGAGTTCACAAGCCTTCACTGGTAACATCAAATGAGACAGTCCTGGGGAAGAGGGTTGTTAATACCTCCCCTGTTCTTACCTCTCTATTTCCCCCATCCCTGCCAAAATGCCATTTCTGATAATATTGCATGGTCACTATAGAAGGAAATAGAGGAAAGAAGAGCTAAGGAACCAGCAGTATTCTCACTCGATTGTGCTGGTGTAGGAATATTTCTGTCGACTTAAGAAAAACCTCATAATCTAAAAGTTGTGAGTTAAGTTTTATTCCAGGACCTTACTGAAGACTATAGCCTGGGAGACAACCTCTCAGATAGCTCTCAGGAACTGCTCTGAAGTGGTAAGAGAGGAGCCAGGATATTTAGGAGGTTTTTTTGCTGGAAAAAAACCCCCATGTAGTTGAACATCAAAAGATTACTGCTAATCACAAAGAACAGACATCTCAAATTAATGATTTTAGTGCTTTTCTATGAATCTATGTATGGGAAGGTGCAAGCATCTGGGTTCATTGAAATTATTTCTTAGATATGCATCTTAACTAAGTCCAGTGTCCAAAGCACAGAATGCTTCCTGTTTTTCTCTATCCTGAATTGCCCTCAGGGCGCACTGTCCTTGGTAGGTCCTAGGTGAAGTGGCTGATGGCTTGATCCTTGTAGAACTGGGATGGTAAGCAACATTTTGTGTTTACTGGAATGGTAGACAACATTCCCTGTCCACAGTTCCCTGGCCTGTGCTGGGAATGTGAGAGGTCAGATTCCCAAGGTGGCCAAACAGGAGAAAAAGAAGACAAGCAGTACATCCAGCACTTTGTCTATGTTGTGCCCACCTTTGGCAAGAAGAAGGGCTCCAATGCCAGTTCAAGTCCTTTGTAATCCTGGTGTTCTCTAATAAAGCCCCTTAGTCCAGTCAAAGAAAATGAATGATTTCACAAATGCCTTAACAATAGGCATTTCTAAAAGGACTAATTTTAGAAAGCAAAGGACCAGAATGCTTAAGAATCGTCCACAAAGCCTGTTAAAAAATGCACATCTGGGCTTCCCTGGTGGCGCAGTGGTTGGGAGTCCGCCTGCCGATGCAGGGGACACGGGTTTGTGCCCCAGTCCGGGAGGATCCCACGTGCTGCGGAGCGGCTGGGCCCGTGAGCCATGGCCGCTGAGCCTGCGCGTCTGGAGCCTGTGCTCCGCAACGGGAGAGGCCACAACAGTGAGAGGCCCGCGTACTGCAAAAAAAAAAGCGAATCTCCCCTTCTCCCTATTCTAATTAAGTACATAAGGTGTGGGGTCTGGGAACCTGCATTTACTAAAGCACCTAAAATGATTCTAATGTAAATTGATCTGGGGGCACATTAGGATATCCCTTGTTTAATTTCCTGGAGCAAAAATAGACCGGAAAAGAAAGACATTTGCAGTGTCCACAGGAGATTTCATAACTAGAACAGCAGTTTTCAAAGTGTGGTCTCAGACCCATGGAGTCTCTGAGAATTTTCAGGAAGTTTGAAAGATCAAAAATGTTTTTATAATAATACAAAGATTTTATTTGCCTTTTTCCTGTGTTGACTTTTGCACCCAGTGTCCAAAATCAATGTTGGGTAAAACTGATGGCCTAGGTAACCTACTGAATTTACTGATAGAAAACATAGGAAGAATAGCCTAAGGGGAAGGGAAGACTTTGATGTGGGATGTATTGATTTTGAGGAGCCTATTGGACATCCAGATGGAGTTGGTCTGTAGGCGTTTATGGACCTGGAGCTCAGCAGAGAGTTCTGAACTGGACATATATGCAATGGATAGTAATTACTCTTTACATACACCCTAAGTCTCCTGACTAGGTTAAATCTCCATGACATTCTCTTTTTGTCCAAGGATACACAGCCAGGGATATACTTATCTGTCTATGTAACCTTGGGCAAGTTAAAAAAAACTCTCTGTTTCTCAATTTTCTCATCCATAAAATGAGGATAAAGAACTTGTATTATAGGATTGCTGTGAGGATTAAAGAACTTAATAGTGTTAAATGCTAAGAATAGTGCATGGTACGCTTGAAAATAAAATACTGAAAATGCAGACTGCTTTTTTCTATTTGACCATTAGATGTCGCTCAATATCCGTGAAATGTAAGAAACCAGCTGTGCATTATTAAGTTCCTGCTTGGTCCTCCAGGGCTTGCCCCTCTCACTGTCTGAATCTGCAGTTTGCTTAGTCATGTACTGGTATCTGTGCGTCAGTTGTCTTGCTGTATATAGCCAGAAATCCCCTCAACCATCCAGAAAATGTGTTATGCAAATGTCCAATTTTGCCAATTAGGTCAGCATACAGTAGTTGAGCCTTTGGTTTATGACATACCAGGATGAAAGCACTCCGTGGCAGAATTCCCACTCATCTTTCAAGGTCCTGCTCGAATGCCACCTCCTCTGTGGAGCCTTATCTGACCCTCTTCCTTAACCCAGAGCACTGCAGGAAAATCTCTGTCACGATACTTTTGTATTGTGTTTGTTCACAAATGTCTCCCCAAATTCTAGAAAAGATTCCAAATCTCCTTCTTAATAAAAGAAGTGCACACTAAAACTACAAAGAAAAAGCCATATTCACGTAGGAGATTGGCAGATATCCACAAATTTGATAATATATTTGGTTTAGGGTAACAGGCAATCCCATACATTCTTAGTGGAAGTGTACACTTGTTTATACTTTCTGGAAGACAATTTGGCAATCTGTCAAAATTTTAAACACAGCAATTCTTTTTCTAGACGTTTTTACTAAAGGTGTATAGTACTTGCACACATGCACAAATATCAGTGTAAGGAGATATTCACTGCACGATTGTTTGTGGTAGCAAAAGGCTAGAGGTGACCTAAATGTCCATCAACAGGCACTGGTTAACTTGTACATCTTACAGTGAATTACCAAGCAGCTGTTAAAAGAAGGGAGTATGTTTATAGGAACTGATACAAAATCATCTGCAAGATATATTATTAGAAAATTGCTAGGTGGGGAAAAGTGAAGAAGTTGTAACAGTTAACGTTTATCGAGCACTTTATTTATTTGATTTTTTTTGTGGCCATGCAGCATGCAGGATCTTAGTTCCCTGACCAGGGATCAAACCCGTGCCCCCTGCACTGGGAGTGCAGAGTCTTAACCGCTGGACCGCCAAGGAAATCCCTGTTGAGCACTTTAAAATGGAGTTTCTCATTTAATCTTCATAGAAACCCTCAGAGGTTGGAACTTATCACCACATTACAGATGAGGAAACAGAGCGAAGTTAAATCATGTGTCCAAATCTGGCTATTGCTTGGAAGAATTGTTACTTAAACCCCAGTAGCCTGGATTTCAGGGCCCTTGCTCTTAATCAGTGTACCACATTTATGTGCAGGGGATATATATAGGTGCCATGTTTTCTAAAGGCAGGGTGTGTGTATGTGCCACGTGGATTCACAACAGCCTGTTGTGACTGCATCCGGCAGGAGAACTGAGTGCCAATGGATCAAGAGTGGAAGGGAGAGTTTTTTCCCATTCTACACAAGTGGTTCTCAGCCTTGGTTGCATATTAAAATCACCTGGAGAACTTTTAAAACTACTGTTCCCTTTGCCCACTTTAGGTCAATTAAGTGAGAAACTGGAAGAAGGGCCCTGTCACTGGCATTGTTTTCAAAGCTTCCCAGGTGATTCTAATGTGAAGTTGGCATTAAGAACCACTTTCTAAACCCTCTTGTACCATTTGAATTTTTTGTTAACAATCTTAATTGTTACTTTAAAAAGAATCTCAGGGCTTCCCGGTGGTGCAATGGTTAAGAATCCGCCTGCCAATGCAGGAGACACGGGTTCGAGCCCTGGTCCGGGAAGATCCCACATGCCGCAGAGCAACTAAGCCCGTGCGCCACAACTACTGAGTCTGTGCTCTAGAGCCCGTGAGCCACAACTACCGAAGCCCGCGCTCCTAGAGCCCGTGCTCCGCAACAAGAGAAGTCACCGCAATGAGAAGCCCAGGCACCGCAACGATGAGTAGTCCCTGCACGCCGCAACTAATGAAAGTGTGCGCACAGCAACAATAGAGCCAACATAGCCAAAAATAAATAAATAAATTTATAAAAAGAATCTCACAAGGGAGCATTGTGTCTTATGACACAGGTCTCAGGAGAACAGATCTCAGGTTGACACATTTCTACATTGTGCTAAATTCTCTCTCTAAAAGATGTGCTAAATTCTCTCTCTAAAAGATGACATATGAGACTGGTTAATTTAGCAAAAACAAAACATAGTTTTTGGGAGTTCCCTAGCAGCCTAGTGGTTAGGATTCTGGGGTTTCACTGCTGTGGCCTGGATTCAATCCCTGGTCAGGGAACTGAGATCCCACAACCTATGTGACACAACCAAAAAAAAAAAAAAAAAAAAAAAAAAAATATATATATATATATATATATATAGTTTTTACCAAAATCCTTAATATGTATACTTCAGTTGACAGATTAGCTATGACCTGATATAATCTTTGAGTGTATTCTGTTTCCTTATAATAATATGAAAAGCTTTCTGGCCTCATATGACCTTAATACATTGTAGATTTGTCAGCTATATCTGTTTCTTGCTAAAAGAGTGGCCAATGAAATTATTTAAATATATTTCATTTTTATGTTCCTGACATTTTCATTCCTCCCTCCTTCATCATATCACTTCTCCGCGAAAGCATCTTTGTGACGTCATCATGCAAAAGAGCTGATATTCCATAACTCTGAGAAGTTAGCAATTTTCACATAAAACACTTTCAGAAATGAGTTAAGTTCATCACTAACAATTGCGGTCTCTGTTTTATTGACATACAACAGCTAAAGATGGGCTTTCCAGAAAACTCCAGTGAAAGCTTTGCTAGGGGTAGAGTAGAACACACACCCTGATACCCAGGAGAAGAAAAGTTCATGCCCGGCCAATGATTAATAGGTCGTGGGTTAATAAACTGATAAGGCTTGGGATGAGGTGGAGTAACAGTGGCATATGATGCATTTTGGGCTGACTTGAGAAGGGGAAGGGAAACGTTGGCCTGAGGGAGGAGGGGTGGAGCTGAGTATGACAGCTGGCAGGTAGGTGATCAAAGGCCCACTTACACTGCCCCAGACGCGTGGGTGTTTCCCCCCAAACCGCACAGCATTATATAGGCATCCTCTGTCATATTTCTTTCTCCCCTTGGGAAAAAAAAGTCCTGGCATTCACCAGCCCCTGTTCCCATCTTTCTTGAGAAGTGCTTTATTTTCTGTTTTGGCTTCGTAGCGCAGGTTTCAGGGATCTTAGTTCCCCACTAGGGATTGAACCTGGCCCCGGCAGCGAAAGCTGCGGAGTCCTAACCACCAGACCGCCAGGGAATTCCCAAGAAGTGCTTTAAAATCACTTTTCATTGGTTGTGTATTTCACAACCTGCGCAGGGGAACTGAGGCACAGTTAAGAGACTTTCCCACGCCGTAAGCGTTCTGGCTTAGCACCACAGTTCAGTATAGAACGTTGAGTGTAATCCTGGTTTCATAGTGAACTTTGGTTTCATCAGATGAAGACTGAATTTTATTTAGCCACAAGTGGATTACTTGACCCACTTAATATTTGTTCTCATTTTTACCCATTAAAAAAGCCCTTTGGTGAAAGGCTCTCATTTGCCTCTCACATGGTCATTGCCGGAAAATGAGAAACTCAATTACATCCTGAAATTCCTTGCTGACTCAACAATAGACCTAAAACAATAGCACGCTAAAATAAAAATAGAATTATGAAAAAAATGCTATGTGAATTTAGCACAGAATACTTATAACCAATTTATTTGTATACATTGCCAGAGCGGCTAGACATTTATTTAAGAAACAGTTATTGAATACCTGGCCTTTCCTTTTTTTTGGCCACCCCTGGAGGCTTGCGGGATCTTAGTTCCCTGACCACCAGGGATCGAAGCCATGCTTCCTGCAGCGGAAGCGCAGACCTCCAGGGAATTCCCTCCTTTAATTTTCCTCTTGATTTATAGTTAATAAATATATTTGGATCCTATGCACCCTTTGCGCCAGGCACTGTTGTAGGCACTTATACATCACCTCATTTAAGCTTTCATTTAAGTGGCTTCCCACTCGGATTCCCCTCCTCCTGACTGCCTTTGTCCTTCTTGTAGCCCATGTTTTGCCTTGTCTCTATTATTTACTCTGCTGCCATTATTCTTCTCTCTGTTATCACACTCTGTCCTTGGAAAACCTGCTATTTTTTTCTGTGGCACTCCGATCTTTTTCCTTTTTGCCTGTCTTTCGTATATGTTGCTCAATGTGAAGAACATTCAGTGGGAACACACAAATAGGTTTCCTTAAAATACTTTAAATTTCTAATTGCCACTAACAATGTATGGATTTTTGGTGCTTCACATCCTCACCATTAGCTGTTCTGGTAGGTATGTGGTGGTATAACATTTGATTTGAGGTTGTATTTCCCCGATCACTAATGACGTTGAGCATCTTTTCCTGTGCTACTGGCCATTCACTTACCTTCTTTGGTGAAGTGTCCATTCAACTCTTTTGCCCATTATTTTTCAAAGAGTTGGGTTTTTGTTGTTGTTATTATTCCGTTGCAGGAATTCCTTATATACCCTAGATACCTGACCTTTATCTGATATATATTTTGTTAATATTTTCCCCCAGTGTGTGGCTTACCTCTTCATTTCCTTAAGGGTGACGTTTGACGACCAGAAGTTTTTAATATTGAGGAAGTCTATAAGTTTTTCTTTTGTGGTCATTGCTTTTTGTGTTTAATCTAAGAAATTTTGCCTAATCCCAAGTCATGAAGACATGTTCATGTTTTCCTCTAAAAGCTTTATGATTTTAGCTTTTACATTTAGGCTTGTTTTGCGTATGCTGCGACCTAAGGGTTAGGATTCATTTTTTTCCTTATGAATATTCAGTTATTTCAGCATAATATATTGAAATAACTTTACTTCTTGGATTGCTTTGGTACCTTTCTTGAAAATCAAAGGCCATATAAGGATGGGTGACTTGTATTTTTAAGTTATTTTTTGTTATTGATTTTTCATTTTATCATATTGTGATTTTTTAAAATTAATTTATTTTATTTTATTTATTTTTGGCTGCATTGGGTCTTCGTTGCTGTGTGGGCTTTCTGTAGTTG
Source organism: Tursiops truncatus (assembly GCF_011762595.2). NCBI lineage: Eukaryota > Metazoa > Chordata > Mammalia > Artiodactyla > Delphinidae > Tursiops > Tursiops truncatus. Next base: position 47,612,288 of record NC_047039.1, read on the forward strand.
CGGCGAGCGGGGCTACTCTTCGTTGCGATGCGCGGGCTTCTCATTGCGGTGGCTTCTCTTGTTGCAGAGCACGGACTCTAGGCATGCAAGTTTCATTAGTTGTGGCACGCAGGCTCAGTAGTTGTGGCTCTCGGGCTCTAAAGTGCAGGCTCAGTAGTTGAGGTGCATGGGCTTAGTTGCTCCGCGGCATGTGGGATCTTCCCGGACCAGGGCTTGGACCCATGTCCCCTGCATTGGCAGGTGGATTCTTAACCACTGCACCACCAGGGAAGCCCTTATATTGTGATTTGAGGATCTGGTTTATATAATATAGTAAGTCCCGTACATATGAACAAGTTCCATTCTGAGAGTGCATTCGTAAGTCCAACAAAGTTAGCCTAGGTATCCACCTAACACAATTGGCTATACAGTACTGAACTGTAATATGTTTATAATACTTTTCACACCAATAATACATTAAAACCAAACACAAAAAAATATAGAAAACATTTTTAATCTTACAGTACAGTACCTTGAAAAGTACAGTAGTACCAGCTACATCACCACTGCTTTTATGCTTGCTTCTGGACATCCTGGGCTTGAAATAAAGATACTGTACTCCTGTACTCTATACAGTACTGTACAGTAAAGTACACAATAGCACAACCATTTGTAGAGGATGCACGCAGGTGACAATGTACGTCAGACGTGTGAAGTAACTTACATTATTGGACATGAGAACACATGTTCGCATCTTCGAAAGCTCTAAACTTGAAGGCTCATATGTAGGGGACTTACTGTATTGATTTTTTATTTTTGGACACTGTCTTTGGCTTAGTACATTGTCAGTTTTATTAAATGATCCTCCTGTGCTTAAAAAATGTAATTTTTCTCTCATTGTTGGTTGCAGAGCTCTATATCAATCATTTGAATAAGTGTTTTTTGTTGTACAAATTTCATACTCTTGTGGGATGGCAAGAAGGCCAGTGTGTGGTTCAAACGTTAAGAAGAGTAGGAGTTAAGATCAAAGAAGCAGCGGGGCCAGATCATGTCTTAAAGTCTTGGGATTTTATTACAAGCGAGTTGAGTCTTTGAAGGGTTGTGAGCAGAGGATCACATTGATGCTGTAATGAGAATAGCCTAGGAGGGTGTGGAGATGTGGCTTCCATAAGGGACAGGTTAAGAGACTATTGTAGAAGGCCGGGCAAGATAAGCTGATGGCTTGGACCAGGGTAGTATGGAAGAAAGAGGTGACAAGGGTCTGGATTCTGGAAATATTTTGAAGATAATGCCAACAGATTTTGTTAATAGTTTAAATGTGGATTGTGAGAAAAAGAGAGGATACAAAGATGACTCCAAGGGGACTTCCCTGATGGTCCAGTGGTTAAGACTCCACGCTCCCAATGCAGGGAGCCAAGATGTGATCCCTGGTCAGGGAACTAGGTCCCACATGCTGCAACTAGGAGCCCACATACTGCAGCTAAAAGATCCCACATGCGGCAACGAAGATCCCTTGTACCACAACTAAGACCAAGTGCAGCTAAATAAATAAATAAATATTAAAAAAAAAAAAAGGATGACTGCAAGACTTTTGGCCTGAACTGTTGGAAAAATGGAGTTACTCGGGGTGGGGGGGAGCATGTATATATATATATTTTTTTTTTTTTTTTGAGCTCCTTACAGGCATAGCCAGAGTCTTCTGTTTCTTTGCCATCTCTCAATAGTGACTTCATAAGCAGAGTCCCAACAAATATAATGTTAATAGCTAATATATACCTAGTACTTATGTGCCAGGCATGGTACCACTAAATGTAAATTTAATCATTTGATGTACATTTATAGTTAACCATTTAATCCTTATACAAACCTAGGTGATAGGATCTATTGTTATCCCCACTTATACACAGGGACATTGAGCTCTACAGAAGTTATATAACTTGTTCAAGGTTGTATAACTAGTAAAAAGGAAAACTGGGATTCTTTTTTTTCCTTTTTGTAAGTATTCTCCAAATATATATAGTGCCTTACTCTTTGTATACAAACCATTGTTTTAATTTTTGAACATGTGACAGAATCACATAGTTTACAATTGAAAGAACAAGTTTCTCTTTCGACCTTTTTCTCAGCCATCCACTTCCCCTCCCATAGGCAATCAGTCTTATTACTTTCTTGAACATTCTTCCAGAGACATTTTACTTCATAAACAAACAGATATAAAGTAGGAAGTATTTTCCTTCTTTTAGTTTTTTCACAAAGGGTACATACTTTATACACTGCTAAAATTTATATATTTTTCCATTTGGATAACTTTCTACATGGTTATTACCATAATTTATTTAATTAGTCTCCCACTAGTGGACACTTAGTATATTTCTAGTCATTTGTTGTTATAAACAGTGCTGAAATGAATTGCCAGGTTCATAGGCCGTTTGCAGAGGAAGAAATTGACACTATAACTGAGGTCTGTCTGACTTTAAAACTACTTCTACATTGATCTGCCTCCCCATGCCATTGATTTGAGAAGATGATTCTCATTAAGCCCTCTCAATTTTATGAGAATACTTTAGGCCTTTGCCCCTGTGACTCCTGGCTCACAGCTCCAGGAGTAGCCACTCTTAACCTCTTAAGTTCATAAACACTCAATCTCCTCAGGGGATCTTCGTGGAGAACCTCATCTATACTCATATGACCCTGATTACAGACTCTAGAAAAAGGGAATAATAAACTCGGAGCACTTGAGACATTTTTTTTCTTTGCTTGTTGGTTTAAGGTAAATGTACTTTGGGAAGTAACCCAGAAGGTAAAAGTGTCTAGGGCAAATGGAAAGCTTTTCTAAAGTGAGAGGATGATCTAACACTTGCAAAGACTGATTGCATAGAGTATCTTGAGCAGTGTATCAGCACATCCTGCGTGACACTTAACACTCATCATTTTTGCCTTGCACAACTTTTCATTGGGTACCGGACGAACTTTGCTCTAGATTTGAATAATTTCCTGTTGAGCGTCCACTTTGTGGTGCTAAAAGGTTCACTGGTAGCATGATAAGATGAATGAAAACCTTAGCAACTCTATCTAGCTCTGAACTTTGGCCTAGTTTGTGTTGCAATAACACATATTCTTCCGTGAACTTTCACCTAGATATGTGATTCCCTGAAACTATTAAGAGTATTGCCCTGAGCCTAATACATTTTTAATATATTGATATTTGAGATCTCTAAATACATCAGAAATATTAGCACATACATTTAAAGTTAAAACCGCTCTTCCATCTCAGCCATAGAAAACAGCACTTGCCTATCTTTTTCATCCTGTGGTAATAATGATAATTAATATGTATTTAACCCTTACTACATGTTAGGTATTATTGTCAGCCCTTTAGGGTTACTCACAAGAGGTGGGTTCTATTATGATTATCTCCATTTTATAAAAGCAAGAAAACTGAAGCACGGAGAGGTTAAGTAATTTGCTTAAGGTAATACTGGAGGGCTGTTTAACAGGAAAACTGGGATTTAGACCTCCTGCAGCCTGGCTTTGGAGCCCATACCGTTAACCACTATGCCATGAACTTGTTAGAACACAAAGCCCTCCATCTACAGTAAGTCCCCTACATATGAACATTCAAGTTGTGAGCTTTGAAAGATGCGAACGTGCGTTCCATCAACGTCAGGCGTGAGTGAAATTGCAGCCTGCCCTCCGTCTCCTATTGCTGACGATCCTTCAGCTCTACCATCTCCCACCTCCTCTCCGTCCTCCAGTCAGCAGCTCTTCTTGCCTGTTCACTCGATGTGCCCCTGTATGCCAGCTGTTGTACCATAGTACCGTACTTTTCAAGGCACTGTACTGTAAGTTTAAAAATATTTTCTTTAGTTCTTGTTTGTTTTTTATGTATGATTTGTGTGAAAAGTATTATAAGCCTATTACAGTACAGTACTATATAGCCGACTGTGTTAGTTGGGTACCTAGGCTAACTTTGTTGGATTTACGAACAAATTGGACTTAAGAATGCGCTCTTGGAACGGAACTCCTTCCTATGTAGGGGACTTACTGTATCTTACTGCTACTGCCATTTCCTACCTGCCCTTCTCGTCTTTCTGTCCTACTTATCACCATCCCTACCCTCCACTGTCTTAGCCAAACACTGGCAAAGCTGAGCTGGAGAACCAGCTGTTAGAACACAGTAACCCAATTTAATGACTGTTGGGCTGCACCCCACAGGCCTACAAGGCTTGTGCTTGCCCAGCTTCAAGACTGAAGAAAGAGCCGGGAGTCAGCAACAGAGACATCAGTGGTTTAATGGTTGAGGGAGCTTACACGTCTGAAACAAGGTCCTGGAGTGACACCCCACCATGGGAGGCGCTGGGCAGGCAGGACATGGTGGCATGGTCTTCGCTGGGGGTGCGGGATGGGAAATTACCAGTTACAGGGGAATTGACGTCAGATGGGCTCATTAGTTACCAGGGAAACCAGTAGAGGGGCACGCCGCTCACCGCCCCTCTGATAAGCTATCACCAGCTGGGGCCAGGGACAAGTACGTGGGAAGGTGGGTCATGTGAGTAGGTATGGGTGAAGCGGGCACTGGTCAGGCAGGCGACGTACAGGGAGCAAGAGAGCAGCCATCTTGACCACACACTCTACCCCTACATACCCTGCACAACGCTTACATCTTGGTCCTCCCCTCTTCTGCGGGGTCAGGTATGAAGGGGGCACTGCAACCAGATACCACAAATTCAGTACAGAGAGCAGCAGTCAGAGTATCAAGAATAAGATACCTAGTATGTTCACGACAGTCATTTGCCCGGATATGGGCACATTTTGGAGCTTACCGAGTCAATGGAACGGGAGTCAACAGCAGCAGTGCCCTGTCCACTTATAAGGAAGGTAAGGCCACCTCTGTTTTTCACAAACCCAGATCCACCCCCATGAGGAGGGGAAGGCCTGGCTTTAAAAGAAATATTCTGGTGGCCTAGCCACCAGACAGACTGTGTTGGTCACAGTACAGATCTGTCACCCCATGTAATGTGGAGTGCCATTAGGGGTGGACCCATCGCAGTACGCGGGCCTCTCACCACTGTGGCCTCTCCCATTGCGGAGCACAGGCTCCGGACACGCAGGCTCAGTGGCCATGGCTCACAGGCCCAGCCGCTCCGCGGCATGTGGGATCTTCCTGGACCGGGGCACGAACCCGCGTCCCCTGCATCGTCAGGAGGACTCTCAACCACTGCGCCACCAGGGAAGCCCAGGGGTGGACCCATTAGGTCTTTCCAAACAAAACCCGGTTAATCCCACTAGTTGGACTTGTGTGTCCAGAAGCCAGCCTATTCCATTCCACACAGCATAGTCCGGGGGGACTCAAGGGCAGTCAGTTGTACAGTAACGTTTACCAGTGGGGGTCCTTCTGATGTACTGGCTTGTGGGACAGGAAGATGGTGAGAGTCTTTCTCCCTCATGGTCAGTAGTCCCCACAGTCACAGTAGCCGGGTCAGTTTCTCGTGGAAGTCCAGAGGAGGACGGCAACGGCATCTCGCTGTAGACCCAGCAATTAGACTCATTCCACAGTGAGGCCCGTGTTGCTGCTCTGTCCTTGAATAGATTTCCTCCCTCAGGCTAGGGAGGGAATGTAAGACATGTAACAGGCACAGCACGGGGAAGATTATGACAATTAAGCAAAATACAAGCAGTAACCACATTCTGAGATAATACCACACCCACCTATGGTTTTTTTGTCCTCCTCTGCAATACAGTTCAGAAAACTCAAGTTTTCAGTAATACAGGAATGTGCCCCAAATCATGTACACAATGGCCACCTAGTTTTACCTTGGATGTCTGAACCACAGCTACTCCATTTTGACTTTCAAATCCATCCCCTTCCTCAATGGCCAAAGCAGATATACAATGCATGTCTGAAAGGCCACAAAAGAGTCTGCTCTGATCAGTAAAATTCAAGTTAAAACATGTATAAACCTTCTGACTTCCTCAGACCTCAACATGTGCAGATTTTTCCATCATTTCCCCCCCTTTCTTTTTTTTTTTTTGTGGTACGCGGGCCTCTCACTGTTGTGGCCTCTCCCGTTGTGGAGCACAGGCTCCGGACGCGCAGGCTCAGCGGCCATGGCTCACGGGCTCAGCCACTCTGCGGCATGTGGGATCTTCCTGGACCGGGGCACGAACCCATGTCCCCTGCATCGGCAGGCGGACTCTCAACCACTGTGCCACCAAGGAAGCCCTCATTTCCCCTTTTGACTGCAAATCTTTCAATAGAAAGCATTGATGATCAAAATATCCATCCCTCCGTGCTGGGGTGCTGATTCCTACCCTCAGTTCAGATCATGCCCCTCCATGCTAGGCCTCCTTTATATTTGCCTAGTCATTCACTTTGGGGGAAGACTAACCAGATCTCGTGAACAGGCTCAGAGGTATGTTAATGGGGAAACACTTTATGGGCTATACATTTTATCACTTATACCTCATTGTGACGCAAGCATTGTACATGTGCTTTTAGCAGCAGACTTAAAACAAGCAGTGTCACAGTTCATGAGTAGTTATACTCTGTGACAATTTCACTAGATAATTTTTTTTCCATCCGGAGCATCAGGGCAAAAGTATGGATAACATAATAACTTTCATAAATACAGACCTCAATGAACAGAACTAGAATTTAACATCCACTGAAACACAATATTGTTCTCTCTAAAATTACCCTCATCTCCACCAAATACAGCCACATCAAGACTAATTTGTTTGCAAAACAAGTCTGGTCAGTTGATCATATAGGCTCCTCCAAACTGGCTGAGGTAGAACTCCCCAGAAGGAGTCTCAGACTGAATTCCCAACAGGCTTCTCAAGGCCAGGAAAGTCAAGCCCAAGGCCTGACATCAGGCTCTGCCTCAGTGGATTTCTCAGTCCCCCAAATATTGAGATTCTTGCACATGCCAGAAAGACATGCCAGTCCTTCCCATTCCCCTGATTAGGCTGCTCAGAACTGGAGTTCCCAATTTCTGGAGGGACCAGGCAAAGAGAAAAGAAAAATGTTTTAATTCTACCCACAGGAGTAATTTAGCAAATTGCTATAAATCATAACCAACTTGAGGTGAAGGGCTTCCCTCTATCTAGAAATCACAGATAAAAACCAGTAACATTCCAGACAAAACCCATAAAAATTATAACCATATTTACCAGTCTACTCAATAGCTAATCCTTTTGTTATCTCTTTATGAAGCCATAAGATTTTCCGTTAGGATTCTTTAATTTCGTATCCTGTTCAGCGGTATAATCTGACATTTATCAGGGACGTGTTATTGTCAAAAGGTTCTTCCTCTGGATCTTCTTGAAGATGAAGCACTTCTGCAAAAGCATCAGAGTACAACAAACACTGTCTATAGATGACAAGACTTAAAAGGCACGGTTAAGCACCTGATTACAATGCAATCAATAAAGAAACTTGGTTACAATAACTAGAATTATGACTGATAATAATCATAGCCCTTCAAAACCTTAATCTCTGGCAAAAACCAAGGAGCAAGTAGCTGTGCATCTCCTAATTGGAACCTTATGCTTTAGTCTTCCTCTCCTAAGAAGGCGAGGGTAGGTAAACTCAGACCCGCCCAGCAATTAATGTTCCAGTATTTTATCCTATTTGAATTGACCCAGATAGTCGAATTCTCATTTAACTTTGTTTAGTTTCAAGTTACCAAAATCTGGAGAGACTATTTTACATAGACATTCCCCAAACATAATTTATTTCTATAGAGTTTACCTAAAAGCTCTCTTTTCTCCTTTACTCTTAGAGATCACATAAGATTAAAGTTCCAGGGACTTCCCTGGTGGCACAGTGGTTACGAATCCGCCTGCCAATGCAGGGGACACGGGTTCGAGCCCTGGTCTGGGAAGATCCCACATGCCGCGGAGCAACTAAGCCCGTGCGCCACAACTACTGAACCTGTGCTCTAGAGCCCACGAGCCACAACTACGGAGCCCACGTGCCACAACTACTGAAGCTCCCATGCCTAGAGCCCATGCTCCGCAACAAGAGAAGCCACCGCAATGAGAAGCCCGGGCACCACAATGAGGAGTAGCCCCCACTCGCCACAACTAGAGAAAGCCTGCGCACAGCAACAAAGACCCAACACAGCCTAAAATAAATACACTTAAATCTTAGAAAAAAAAGATGATTTGTCTTCTACCATTCTCCATCTCCACTATTCACTGCCCTTATTAACACTCTGGGGTTTATTTTACGCTGGCCAGCCTAGAGATTCTCGGAATTTACACAGGCCAGAACTACCTACCATTTGCAGGATGCCCTTATGGTTTGGCAGGGAATATAATAAAACCACAGATGCTTGTCTAAAGGGGAAGCTGTTTAAGTCTGTGGAAATGGTGTCACCAGGAGAATGGCGACATTGTAAGCTGTGAGCAGGAGCCCATTTAACATGGGGGGGGGGGTGAGGAGGCAGAGGAACCAACAGGCGCTTACTTGGTTCTTCCTGGAGCTGGCTGGCAGCAAGCTGGCTGGCTGTTCGCAGAGGTTTCCAGGACGCCATCAAGAGTTTATTCTGAATGCACAGAAAGTTTTGTCAGAATAATCAGGGCTTCCTTCAGTGTGTGCTTGACTGGGAAAGAAAGCAGGAACCCCTTAGTGGCCAATATTCTGGGAGTGGTTGACCCTGGAGTGATGCATGGAGGAAGGGCTACAAAGTAAGGATGGTGGAGAGGATTTTGAAACAACTCGAAAGAATAGAGTCTTGTGGAAGAAACCCCCAGAGGCAGCAGACTGGAGCATTGTAATGCTCACCTGCTCACGTGGCCCTATGGAGACAGGAAGGGTGGCTGGAGAGTCGGAGGAGAACCAAAGCCAGAAAGGCCAAAAGAAAGTGAGAACTCGAGCAGCAGTACTTGATTTGGTGAAGAAATGAAGAATGTTGTTAAGGAACTGTGTATGTATGTGAGCAGACTGGTGATTAGCAGGAATCAGTACCTTATGTGTGCAAGTGCGTGCACAGAGAGAGAGAGAATGAGAGAGAAGGAACGACGTTACCTTGCCTCTTTCCAATAGTCAGAATCCTCAGATTTTAACTATATTTAGGTCTCCTCGAGAGTAGGAGGCACGAATTTTCCTTCTGTTGCGTCTGTTACATGGCAGGGCCTCCTTGAATTCAGCGTATTGTACTTTGGGCATCATGGAAAATGGGTTCTTGGCTTCCTGGCAGTATGCACTGCTAAGAGCACCCAGAGCTCTTAGCACAAGAGCACGAAAGTTCCTCACCTCACTTCCAGCATGCTTCACCCACACATTTTGAGACCTCTACCTAACAGTCCAGTTCTAACACATGTCTTTGACTAAGCATGAAGTTTGTTGTTGCCAAGAGTCCATTTAGATGAAACCCCTATGACCATTAGCCATTTTCTGAGTAGCCTGGGGAATCAAATGTAAACAAAAGGTGGGGGATGAAGAGTGGGGTGCGAGGACCTAAAGGGAAACTGCCCGTTCTGACAGGTGAAGACAGTGCCTGCAGACTCAAGAGAAGGAGTCACAGGAAGAGGAAGCCCAGGGGGCTTCTACTCTTTCCAAGATTTATATCTGCACAATTTCCTAATCAGATGATTGGTAAGAAGCTGCCAGATCTTCTCACGGACTCCCACAGCTGCTTGGAGATTATATTAGGGCTTCTCAGTGACAGGCAGGACTGTCACAAGAAAGCATGAAACTAGTGATGGTAATGTGTGATCCATCACTAAGGGATGTGCTGCTGCTTTTTGTATATTAGCCTTGTATCTTGCAATAATCTTAGCTATAATCACTTATTCGTTCCAGGAATTCTTTTAGATTTTCTACATAGACTATCATGTCACCTGTGAATAAAGATGGTTTTATTTCTTCCTTCCCAATCTGTATACCTTTTATCGTTTTACTGCATTGGTTAAAACTTCCAATATAATGTTGAGAAGGATTGGTGAGAGGGGACATCTTTGTCTTGTACCTGATCTTAGTGGGAAAGCTCAAGTTTCTCACACTACATATGATGCTTTTTGTTTTTAAATTGTCTCTTATGCTTTCTGCTTACAAAGTTGGAACTACAGCTCGTTAAACATTTTCAAATGTTGTAGTAAATATATATGAAAATAGAAGTTTTCTACAATCTCTGCATGCCTACCCCAAATTGCCATTGCCAATTATTTGATATGTCTCTCTCAAGATGATATATTTTGTGATTTTGAAGTAGATCGTGTCTTTTATTTTTTCTTTTTCTATGTTCTAGTTTCTGTAACAGTTCTTTTTTCTTTTTCATTCAATAATTCATTTTTCATTTTTTTATTGAAGTATAGTTGATGTACAATATTATATGTTACAGGTGTACAATAGTGATTCACAATTTTTAAAGGTTATACACCACTTATAGTTATTATAAAATATTGACTATATTCCTTGTGTTGTACAATATACCCTTAGAGTTTATTTTATTCATAATATAGTTTGTACCTCTTAATCCCCTACCCCTATATTGCTTCTCCCCTCTTCTCTCTCCCCACTAGTAATCACTAATTTGTTCTCTATATCTGTGAGTCTGTTTCTTTTTTCTTACATTCATTAGTTTGTTGTATTTTTGAGGTTCCACATATAAGTGATACCATACAGAATTTATCTTTCTCTGAAAGATTGTGTCTTAATATACAGTATCTCTGGCCAAAAAAAAAAAAAAAAAAAATTGCACCCACTTCAAACTGACATTCCTTGACAGTTTGGGGTATACATAACCAGGCTGTGTGTATGTATGTAAAAGAGAGAGACGGCCAGCCAGAATGTGATGAAATTGCCCCTGCTCCATTTCTGGGAAATGCTCCTGATTTTTATCTTTTATAGGAAACAGTGTTATGAATTAGGTAGCCACATCATTTATTTAACGTGAATATGTTAAAATTTAGTTCAGTCACAGAATGCCCTAATCAGAATTAACCCAATGAATAAATGAATGAATGAATAAATGGAGTGGTTATGAGCTATGAGCCACATATGTGCTCACCTGTTGGAGAGCTGTCAAGAACCTGGTGGCCTAGATGTGATTTCCACCCAAGGATTCCTGAAGTTCTTATGAGCATGTGAGGGAAGGGGCAATGTCTTAGATCCCTAGCAAGGATATCCTGGAGTGATGGCTTGAGGAGAAGTCCTTTTGTAAATGGTTGTTTGGGAACCCACAGTTTTTGTTTGTTTGTTTTGTTTTTTTTGGTTTTTTTGCTGTATGCGGGCCTCTCACTGTTGTGGCCTCTCCCGTTGCGGAGCACAGGCTCTGGGCGCGCAGGCTCAGCGGCCATGGCTCACGGGCCCAGCCGCTCCGCGGCATGTGGGATCTTCCCAGACCGCGGCACGAACCCATGTCCCCTGCATCGGCAGGCTAACTCTCAACCACTGCGCCACCAGGGAAGCCCGGGAACCCACAGTTTTAACTAAGACACCCTCATGGACCTGAAACCATGGGCCTTTAGGGATGCACCACCCACCAAGCAGTTCCAGAGATTGGTGCTGGACAGTTGGGGATATATGTTGCTTGGAAAAGGTAGGTGTAGAGGCCTAAGAGTCCTCTAGGAATGGGTCCTGTGATACTGCGGCTGCCTCTGCTCCGTCTATGCTCCCACATCCACACCCACACTTTTCTAGAACATTTGAGAGAATATGTCTTAGTTTATGAATTAGACTTGTAATTTTGAATCTCCCTAACTGGCCATCTCCAAGGAGCTGTGGGAGTTCCTGACTCAGCTATGTGTGTAAATGCTCACAGTTGGATTTTCTGGAACAAGTAAGCCGTACTCAGTTACTGGCTTTCTGTAATCAAGTTGCTAGATAAAATTTAGCAATCATTGGTGACTCCTCTGGCTAATCGTTTTGTTTTTGAGCATTAAGTATAACCTAATAAAAAACTTATTTATGAAAAGACCTTTTCTGCCACAAATAATAGATATTCATTTTAGAGAATAGAGGTAAACACTAAAAAAACAATGAGCAGTAATCCTCCTACAAATGGTAACTATAACATTTTGGCATATTTTCTTCGAAAATCTTCTTGCTTTAATAAGCTTTCAATAAATAGATGTTATATAGTTGTATGAGAAAATTTTCCTTTCTCCTTTTATTTCAACTTAGGGATAACTATGATGTTTTTCTTTTTTCTTCACAGAAATGCTTTATCATCTGTATTTTTCAAAAACATTTGATCATGAATTATTTTTATTCAATCCTGGTGGCAAGCTTGAGGGTTTTAGATATCTGTAATCCTTATCTTCTGTATAAAGACACATAGAGCTGTGATGTTTCTTTATGAAGATATGAAAATACATTCTGTTAATACAGATTGTGAAGGAGATAATAAATTAGTTTGCTTTGCTTATTTAAATACATATTCTGTCAAAGGGCATTCTTTTTTACTTACATTTTTTGAGGAAATTTGTTTTTTAAAAAGACCTTTATATTGATCCACAGAGCAAAGTCCTTGGACCTTGATTAGCACTGCTTTAGTTTGATCCTCAAATGGGCTATGACATTTCTAGCCTCCAAATTTCAAACCAAGTTGTTTCTGTATTTCCTCCTTGAGTGTTTGTAAGTATTTTGTCTTCAGAGATATATCCAATCTAAGTCATGTTGCTTAGATTGGAGTCATGTGGGTGACTGGGTCAACAGCCACCCTGTACACACAGTTGTAGAATATCTATTTATTTATTTTAGGCCGCGCAGTATGTGGGATCTTAGTTCCCTGACAAGGGATCGAACCCATGCCCCCTGCAGTGGAAGCGCAGAAGAGTCTTAACCACTGGACTGCCAGGGAAGTCCCCAGTTGCAGAATATTTAATGTTCGTGATATATTTAGTGAAAAAAGTAAGCTACAGAATAATATTAGTAATATAAACCCACTTTTATGAAAATGAAAGTTAGATAAATATACCTACATAGAAAAAATACAGATCTGTTAAAGTAATATCAGGAATACTCCTATCAGTATGGTCTTAAATTTTAGAAGATCAATTCTGAATTCTTGATGAATTTTATAACGTTTATAGTAGTGTGGCTGTGCATGTCTGCTGAACTTTGGATCCTGATATAACCGTGTCTTTACTTAGTGAAGCTTTTTGGATTTTTCTTTAATGAAACATTAAATCAAATGTGGCACTTTGGTTAATAGGCTCAGAAAAAAGGAATGACTCATACTTGGATGACAAAATATATCCTGACCTTGAGGGTTTCATTCTGCAGCTCAGAGAGTGGGAGGATTCTCGAAATGGCAGTGACCTTTGTGGGTAAAGTCATGTTTCCCGCAATTTCCTTCTCAGTTTTTTGTTGAGTCATTGAGGACTGCTAGTATTGGCTCTGTCAGAAGCCAACCTAGAAAAAGCATCTTTGCCAAATCTAATTCCAGAGCTAGAATGTGGAGGTTGACAGTGAATATAATAGCTCTCATTCCCAAAACTTTTGGCTCAGTCATCTTTCCAAAATTAGCATACTTAAGCAAGAAACAAAAATCACTCCTCTCCTACCCCTACTTCTCACCTTGCCCTCGACTAATAGAGAGCTCAGAGAAATGGAGGGATCAGGCATCTTTTCAAAGATGAAGCCAGGCCCAAAGGACCACTTTCCAAGGGTAGCTGGCCCACAGCTTTTGCCTCCAAGAAAACTGCTGAAGAAGCCATCCCAGGAGAAGGTGCTTGTTTGAAGATCTGTGCCCCAAACAATTTTCATCCACGAAGATGAACATAAAGACCCACTGGATTAGATAATCAGGAGAATCTCTTCCTGCTCTAAAATTCTAGGGTTATCGTCTGGGCTTGGTGGCCCAAAGTTAAAATGACCTATGATACTTAATTTCTGAGAAAGAACAAAAAAGAAATAAACATTTTATCCACAGGCCTGATGTCTTTTGGGAACTCATCAAGCCTGGGGAATGACACATAGGTAGTGTATGGAAGGCAGTGTGCGCCTGTGTGTCTGTTTGGGGCAGGCTTTCGTAATTTCACAAAGCCTTCTTCCCCATCTACCAAGAACAATTCCTTTCTAGTCCCCTGAGGAAATGCCCCTGATCTTTTTTTTTTAATCCTCTTCCTTTCTTACTACCTCATTCCCTCTTGCTCTTTATTTGAATATTCATTCAACAAACACTTACTGGGGACCTTTGACGTTTATTCTTCAGAGATAGCATGATATAGCTGAAAGGTTGTAGACAGGATCTTTGACTTAACTTTACTGCTTACAAACCTAATAAGTGGTTTGGACAAGTGACTTTGAGTCAGAGCACAGAATAGGCATAGCATATCCTTCCTACCTCACATGTGAATATATTTCGTAAATTGTTAAAAAAAATAGATTTTTAGGGGCTTTGTAGTGTTGGGGCTGGCCAGTAAGCTCGGTTTAGAGTTTAAATCAATAAACATATGTTATAAAGGGCAATTCTTCATGCCAAGATGATTTCATAAAACGGTCTTATTGTTGAGTTGTATTTTTGTGTACATGGCGGAAAGGTTATGGAGTCGGACACCTCACATTCTAGTTTCGATTCTGCCCGCTGCGGTGCCTTAGGCAGATCCCCCAGCCTCTTGGTCTCTCAGAAGAGTGTGGTTTGAATGCAGTTTTCTTTTTTAAAAAATTTATTTTATTGAAGTATAGCTGATGTACAATGTTGTGTTCATTTTTATTGTACTTCAAAGTGATTCATTTATATATATATATATAGTCTTTTTCATATTCTTTTCCATTATGGTTTATCACAGGATACTGAATGTAGCTCCCTGTGCTATACAGTAGGATCTTGTTGTTTATCCCTTCTATATATAATACTGTAATTGAATGCAATTTTCTTTTTCTTTCTCTCTCTGTCTTTTTTTTTTTATTGGCCGCACGGAGAGGCATGCAGGATCTTAGTTCCCTGACCAGGGGTCAAACCCATGCACCTGCAGTGGAAGCACAGAGTCTTAACCACTGGACCACCAAGGAAGTCCCAAATGCAGTTTTCTTAAAGCATAGTTCTTGGATTACCTGCATCAGAATGACCCAGGCTACTTTTTAAACATTTCTGGACTATTTCCTGAATGAGGTGAATCAGAATCTCTGGGTATGAAACCGAGTTCCCCTCCCGAGTTTATGATGAACCTCTCTATCCAAAACTGTATTCCATTCCCTTCCTTGTCCTGCCTCTGTTCCCCTCAGGATTGAGGAGAATCAAAGAAGAGGGGGGATTGAAACGGAGCAGGACCCTGTGGGGCCCTCCCAGGTACTAAAGCCCCTCCCTTTCCCCCCGTTTCTTGTTGGTAACAAAAAAAAGGCTTTAGTCTCCTAGGCCTTCCGTGAGTTCCAGAGAGCAGGCAAAGCAGTTGCTAATTAGGGAAATGAGAGAATACAGAAACAAAGAAAAAGCAGCTAAGCAAGAAAAGTAATGACAATAGTTCAGCAATAAAACAGAGTCCTAGCTCCTCCTCAAGGGATACGACTAACCAGATTAAGATTCCTGGGCTTCCCTGGTGGCTCCGCCTGCCATTGCAGGGGACACGGGTTCGAGCCCTGGTCCAGGAAGATCCCACATGCTACGGAGCAACTAAGCCCATGCTCCACAACTACTGAGCCTGTGCTCTAGAGCCCTCGAGCCACAACTACTGAGCCTGTGCACCACAGCTACTGAAGCCCGCCTGCCTAGAACACATGCTTCGTAACAAGTGAAGCCACCGCAATGAGAAGCCTGCACACCACAACGAAGAGTAGACCCTGCTCGCCGCAACTAGAGAAAGTCTGCGCAGAGCAACAAAGACCCAATGCAGCCAAAAATAAATTTTAAAAAAAAAAGGACATTGTAAAGCTATACACAAGGTAAGGTATTGTTATTTTT
Source organism: Tursiops truncatus (assembly GCF_011762595.2). Taxonomy (NCBI): domain Eukaryota; kingdom Metazoa; phylum Chordata; class Mammalia; order Artiodactyla; family Delphinidae; genus Tursiops; species Tursiops truncatus. Next base: position 47,628,121 of record NC_047039.1, read on the forward strand.
TTGGGTTAACATAATACAGCTGGAAGGAACCCTAGATATCATCTAACTCCTTCATCTTACAGGCACTGAGGGTCAAGTGTATTTACTGCCTAAGAGCACACACCAAGTAATAATAAACAGTGTAGACTCTAGAGTCAAACATACCTGGTTGCAGGCCCAGTCCTACTACTCACTAGTGATCTGGGAGCCGAGGGCCTCACAGAAGTGGAGAGCTGAGTAGTACAGAGTGAGTAGAGTTTGCCAATTGGGCAGGCACTCCAGGCAGAGGCAACAAGGGTTTGTCCAGAGAGAGAGGTCTGTGAGGGAGTGAGCACTGCATGGAGGCAGGGATACAGGAGGATGTAGCTGGTGCATACAGTGCTTTTGTGGAAGGGAAGAAAAAAGGATAAGGGCTGGGGAAGGAGGCAGTTGCCCTACCTCTGGAAGAGGAAACTTCAAGTCAGATTTTCTTTTTCTTGCTATTTTACTATTACTTTGTATCAATAATACACCCAGGTTGAGTTGCTACGAACTCTAAGAAATGTGTCTCTGTCAACAGAGTCTCTCATACTTTGTAGTCCAGGAAGGAAGATCAGGTGGGACCTGGGATATGGCCCGTTCCCTGGAGCCGCTTCTGCTTCCCCTTTTTTCTCTTCTCAACTTTTCAAAACTTTTAGAAAGAGAAGTATAGCATGCATATAAAAAATAAAGTGTACAGTTTAATGAACTTTCACAAGAAGAGCAGACACATGTAACTAGCACCCAGAACAAGAAAATTACTCGGACACAAAAGGCCCCTTGTGGCCCCAACCAGTTACTAGCCCTCCCCTCCCTCAAAAGCAACTACCAAGCCTTACTTCTGACAACAGAGCTTAGTTTGCTTGTTTTGTCCAGCACTATTTGTATGCGGCTTCTTTCACTTACACGGCACGTAGTTATAGGTCTGTTCATTCTCTCTCATTGCTGGGTAGTATCCTCAACCTTTTATTATGAAACATTTAAAGCCCCAGAAAAGTTGAAAAACTAGTACATGCAATGAATAACCATATACCCTTTACCTAGAAGATAAAGGACTGTTATTATTTCCAGTTTTTAAATGAAGGAACTAAGGCAAAGAGCAACTAGGTAACTAGCTCAGGTTATGTCCCCAGGATCTAGTCTCACCTAGCTTGCTACTTAGTCAGTCATGACTGTGGGCAGAATCACCTAATGCCTCTGAGACTGTTTCTCATTATTAAAATGGGAGTGATAATCCCTATCGCACTGAGTTCCCAGATTGTTGGGAGGCTCAAACAATGAGGAACATGTGAAAGTGCTTTGTGAAGAGTAAAGTGGTGTTACTAAAGAAAGAATTTTTGAAAATGTAGGCTCCTGGGCCTTACCCCCTGTAGCTCCTAACTCAGTAGGGCTTGGGTAGGAGACAGAATGTTTAACAAGCACCCTAGGTGATTCTGATGCACTAGTCCCGAGACCAACTATGAAAAATCACCTCTGTAAAACAAAGGTTCTCACACGTTAGAGACCAACAGAATCACCTGGAGGACTTGGGTGTTATTGTTGCCACTAGCTCCATGTTGTCCCAGACTCATGAAGATGAAAGAAAAGCAGGTGCAGAATATGGTGTGCTTTATCCTCCGGGGACTTGGAAAGTCTAGACCCCAACATTAGTCTCTGGAGCCCTCTCCTTCTCAGGTATAGAAAAACAGAAGGAAGCTTGCTTATCCTTAAAGAGGGCAAGTGACTCACAGGTTTAAAACAAGTAAAAGCATGGAGGCATTTACAGGTGAAAGCGCAAGAGCCTTCTGTTGCAAAATAAGAGGCCAGAACAGTGAGAAGTTTAAAAAAAAACCAAAACCCCTCACCATCATCACTCAAATTCCTGTCGTTTTAGATTAGGGTGGTGACATTAACAATAGGCACACTAAACATCTGCTTAGAGCACCAACAAAGACAGAAGAGCAAAAAGAAGAGAAAAAAATAATTTGATTGCTTAAAGCATTGAAGATGTCAACATAGGAGAAAAAAACCCATACATTTTTGGACTTCCTAACAGTTATTTTATGGAAGTACTGCATTTTGTTTTGAATGACCTGGTGTGTGTAGGCGGGGCGGGAAGACACAATATTTGGTTTTTCTTGCTGGGGGCCTCCAGATGTCTTCCGTCGTGTATAAAGGATACATTTTTTAATGGGTCGGTTTGGAGCTCTAAATATGCACAGGATCTCTGTGCATGCAACACTAGTTACGTAATTAAGGTAAATGCCTTTGAGGGTTTCCCACAGTTCAAACTCTGTAGCTTGACAAAGCTCGCCGCCAGGTTCCTGCGTCCTCCCTGCCTCCGCTTGCTCCCAATTCCGGAGGCCGAGGACCCGGCGCCAGTTCCCCCTCGCACCTCCCACCTGTGCTTTCTTGTTTACCTTCCCTGAGAGGGAGCAGGGAGGCCGAGGCCCTCGGCGATGTCATCTGATCCCAGGCCACTCACTCAGGGAGCGGTCCACAGAGCTCCTACCCGGGATGGGGCAGTTGCACAATTTGTTTGCTCACATAATCTGGTTCAAATCCTGAATTTTACACAAGAAGAAACTGGGACTCAGACGTTGATTTGTTTCTTAAAAAAAAAATGCCATCTTGCATAGTAATCATAGGCAGCTATCATCCCGGAGTGATTTGGGTTTAAGTCTCGCTGAAACAAACCAACAAACAAAACCAACAAACGGTATTCTCAAAAAAAATTCCGTTTTGGAAATTCCGATTCAACTTTAAATCAGACCGATGTTTGAGGAACTGACTTTAAAGTCAAAAGAACAGCAAAACAGCCATCTCTACACGTCCGTCATCATTTAGAATTTCACAAAACTTAAAAAGTTGTTATAAATAACAGTCCAGACGTCACTGCTTCCATTTCTAAAGACAATTCTATTCTGAGGACTGGTGGAAATCAACAGGTTAGTTACTGTTCGTCTGTCCGCGCGACTCCTCCACTGCCTTTTGCAAAACTACAAATCCAGCGTGGGCGCCGGCCGCATTTTTGTCGGGGGAACCCCAGCACCCCTGACCCAGGCAGGGCCCCCCCCGCCACGCCCACCCCGAAAGGGGCCCCCACCCTTGGAGGCGGCCCTGCAGTTGGGGGAGGTGGCGGGACTCGGCCCGGCTTCTGGGGGTCGGGTGTCAGGGAGCCGCCAGTCACGTGGCGCGGGGGCGGGGGGGGGGCGGGGTATATAGCCCGGCCCCGCGGGCCGGGCCTTGTGAACGCCACGCGGACCCGCTGGATCCTGGACTCTGGGCTGCTGCTAGCCGGTGGGTACGCGTCACTTCTGCGGTCCCGGTCCATCGCGGCTCGGCCCCCCGCGGGCTCCAGGCTGGACGCTGGCGGCCTCGTGGCGGTTTCCGGGCCCCGGCTGGGAAGGGGCTGTTTCCTGGGCCTGCGCTTTGCAACCTCGCTTTTGTTCCTTGATTCAGGCTGCTTTTCTGCCCGCTGCCTTAGTGCGGTTGTAGCTTCTTGGCTTGGTTGCGGGTAACAGTTTCCAGTCGTCCCGAAAGGACGTTATTTAAAAGGAAACGCGTGAGAAAATCGTCTTGAAACAGAATTTTGTGGGGTACGCAGTGATAGACGGGCTGTTGATGCTGGCGTCTGATTTCCGCCTTTAGCGTGGTTCTCATTTCTTGTAAAAGTGGGACCCTTGGCCGGAGGGTGAACTGATTGGCTCCGAAGTGGTGGGTTCTTAACTTTCCAGCTCTGCTGCTTAGCAGTGAGGCTGTTTTGTGTGGCTGTGGGTCGTTGGGGATACTAAATTGACATTTTAAAGCGTCCGGAAAAGTTTCTCACTTCCGCGGAGCACCTCCTTTCTCGTGTGTTTGGTGTCCCCTGAACTAGTTTCAGTTCTTTGACAAAGAAGGAGTAACCACCGCCCCCCACCCAAGTGCTCCGTCTTGATCGTCCTGACTGTACAAGATGTCTTCTACTTGGAATATCTCTTTAGTTTTACCATGGGTTTTAAGTTGGTTAGCATTTTTGTGGACACATATTTATCTTCAAAAGGCATCTCTAATGTTCTGGTGGGGAAAACGAATTGAACATTTTAAGTGGGTGACTTGTACACGTGAGCTTTAAAAACCTTCTTTCAGTTTGCCCAGAGGAGAGCTCTGAGAGCCAGAGGGTGGGAAGAAATGCAGACTAAACTTGAATTTTGCTCTACTTGAAATTAGCATTTGCTTCGGGTGGAGAATGAATCTGGGAGTCTTATTACAGTGTCCTGAACCAAGTTTCTCTTCTGCAGATTTCTTTCTCCGGAAGAAAAATGGCATCTGTTGCAGTTGAACCACAGCCGGTATGATTTATAAATAGCAGTTTCTTGATTCCTTTCCCTCCCCAGTGTGTTTTGGAAGTTAAGCTCTCCCTCCTCCTTGGTTGCAGAGTGTGGTGACAAGGGTGGCCAACCTACCCTTGGTGAGCTCCACATATGACCTCGTCTCCTCGGCTTACATCAATACGAAGGATCAGTATCCCTACTTGAAGTCTGTGTGTGAGATGGCAGAGAAGGGCGTGAAGACCATCACCTCGGTGGCCGTGACGAGCGCTCTGCCAATCATCCAAAAGCTAGAGCCACAAAGTGAGTTTTGATTTCCCCCTCAAAATTTAGTCCTACGTACTCATCAGGAGTGAGCCCGGAAGCTGGCTTGAATATGGTGAATGCCAGTGTTATGCCTTAAGCACGCATCAGGAATCCTCAGCCTTTCCTGAGACACATGCTGCCTTTCCCTAGAAACTGCCAGGTGACCCTCATTGTTATAGAAGGCCTGCTTCATAACAATGGCAGATGTTATGATATTACAAAAAAAAATCCCCCGGAGATGCTTCTGTGTTGGCAAGTGAGGTCATATGGGGAAAGAGGGAGTGAACTGAAATAGCTGACTTCCTTGGGACTACACAGTATATGTGAACTGCTTTAAGAAAAAAAATAAATAACATCAGCATGCAATTCAGTGGCTTTTAATATAGTCACAGAGTTGTGTAGGCATCACCATAATCAATTTTAGAACATTTTCATCACCCCGGAAAGAAACCTCGTACCACTTTCTGTTTGGGGTGATGAAAAAGTCCTGAAAATGATAGTGGTAATGGTTGCACAATATTGTGAATGAACAGTATTGTGAATGCCTGTGAATTGTACACTTACACTCATTCACAGTCACTCCCTGTCCCCCTCCCCCCACCTTAGGCAACTAGTAATCTACTTTCTGTCTTCATAGATTTGCACATCCTGGACGTGTAATGTAAATTGAATCATAAAATATGTGGTCTTTTGTGACTGGCTAGTTTTCACTTAGCATAATGTTTCCAAGGTTCATCCAAATTGTAGCATCATATCAGTATTCCATTCCTTTTTAATATGGAATAATTTAATATTTTATTGCATGGATAGATCATATTTTATTCATCAGTTGATGTTCGGGTTGCTTCTACTTTATGCCTATTATGAATAATGAATGCTACTGTGAACACTTGTGCCCAAGTTTTTGTGTGCACATATGTTCTGAATTCTCTCGGGTATATACCTAGGAGTGGAATCTTCAATTTCTCCACATTTCTCCAAGTGGTTATGTCGTGGACTTTTAGGATTATAAGAAACCTTTTAGAGATCAGTTTTCCAACTCTGTTACTTCCCAAATGAGTATAGTAGTAGTTCTAGGCTTGGTCATTGCTGGGGTGGGGGGAGCTTGGACTAAAATCCGGATCTTTTTAGGGAGATCCAGGGTGCTGTTAGCATACTGTTTCCTGGTGATAACCCAAAGTACACTGCCACCTACTGAATTAAGTGTAGGTGAGGATTAAACTAGCATGGAGATGCTAATTTTGAGTTTTCATATACCTCGTTCCCTGAATGAGGGTTCAGGTGAAGCCTGGCTTCTCCTGGCATTAACCTTAGGGGACAGTTGATGAGTAAGAGGCTTCTTGGCCAGCATCCTACTTGGCTTGTCACTGCCTCTGCTTGCTGCTCCCCCCACCCTTCCCACACCCATATCCTTATTTCCCTGTCAGTAGAAGAAAGTTGCCAGAAACCTGGCAAGAATCTTCTTTCTGAACCAGAGAAACCAGGCAAAGTATTGCATGGTAAATTAAAATGAACATTTTTGCTGTTTTTTTATAGTAAGAATGAAGGCTCAAGATATATATTCACTCTTACCCAGACTGTTAACATTTTCATCATTTGTGATTCTTCTAGTTGCCGTTGCCAATACCTATGCCTGTAAGGGGCTAGACAGGATTGAGGAGAAACTGCCTATTCTGAATCAGCCGACAAACCAGGTGAGCTTGGGACCAGCGTGCTGAGGCTTGCCACCTGGCATTTTTAAGTTTTATCTGTTTAACACAGGCTGTGCAGACTGTAAACAGGTAATACTTGTTTGTCCCCTCAACCTTGGATATATTTTTGCAAGAGTAATGATCACTCCGTTACCTCCTGAACTGTTGTCAGGTTGTCTTAAGAAGCAGAGATGAGCTATCCACCTTTGGGCTAGAACACCTGTAGTCTGATCTCTATTAAATTTGTGGCTTCATCTCTGTAGGCGAAATGGCTTTCTCAAATCACTGATTCCCATGTGGTACTGGACAAATGCAGAGGTGGGAAATAGAGCCTTTTCTCACTTGGTACCTGAGAGCACATCTAGTAGGATGGAGAACTGACACCTCTACCTGTGTTTTGGCTTGGGGCTGTGTGCATAGGGCCAGGTGTGCATGATATCTATATCTATACTTATAGGCATGCATGAGGGGCTCAGTATAAGCATGTCAGTGTGGAAAATGCCATTTTCTCTAGAGTACTCCTTGTGCCTTAATTACTATAGGTTCATCTAGTGTAAAACAAAAACCAAAAAAACCCTGGGCTTCCCTGGTGGCACAGTGGTTAAGAATCCACCTGCCAATGCAGGGGACATGGGTTCAAGCCCTCGTCCGGGAAGATTCCACATGCTGTGGACCAACTAAGCCCGTGCGCCACAACTACTGAGCTCGTGCGCCACAACTACTGAAGCCCATGTGGCTAGAGCCCGTGCTCTGTAACAAGAGAAGCCACCGCAGTGAGAAGCCCGTGCACTGCAACGAAGAGTAGCCCCCGTTTGCCGCAACTAGAGAAAGCCCGCGTGCAGCAACGAAGACCCAACGCAGCCAAAAATAAATTTTAAAAATAAATAAATAAATAAAGAAAAAAAACTTAACAAATTGACAGATTTTTTATCTGTTTCCCTCATTTGGTCCTCCAACAACCCTTGAGTGGTGGCAAGTAGGGTACTTATACCTGATAAGGAAATTGAGGCTCATCAACTCTCAGTGACTTGTCTAAGACCTACAACTAGAAAGTAAAAGGGCCAAATTCATTCTTTAACTCTTCAACTATGCTACCTTAGTTAAGAACTTAACTAGGTTTTTATGCTTCTCACCAGCCAAATGATCTGCCTTTTTCCCTGTAGGTTGTGGCCAATGCCAAAGGAGCTATGACTGGGGCAAAAGATGCTGTGACGACTACTATGACTGGGGCCAAGGATTCTGTGGCCAACACAATCACTGGGGTGGTGGACAAGACCAAAGGAACAGTGACTGGCAGTGTGGAGAAGACCAAGTCCGTGGTCAGTGGCGGCATTAACATAGTCCTAGGAAGTCGGATGATGCAGCTGGTGAGCAGTGGAGTAGAAAATGCACTCACCAAATCAGAGCTGCTGGTAGACCAGTACCTCCCTCTCACCAAGGATGAACTAGGTAATTGGATTTTTTTCTTGAAATAATGTTTTACTTTTTTTTTTTTTTTTTTTTTTTTGGTCTGTGCCATGCAGCTTGTGGGATCTCTGTTCCCCGACCAGGGATTGAGCCCGGGCCATGGCAGTGGAAGCCCAGAATCCTAACCACTAGGCCACCAGGGAACTCCCAATGTTTTATATCTTAAAGCAATCTTTCTAAACAGCTTTATTGAGATATACTTTTATATACCAAAAAAATTCACCTTTTTTTCATTCTAAATTTACAGTTACATAACCATCATCATCCAGTTATACAATTTCTATCACCCCCCAAAGATAAAAGATCCTTCATGCCTGTTGGCAGTCAGTCTCCATCCCCCCACCACCCCCACTGTCTGAGCAACCACTAATCTTTCTGTCCCTATAGTTTTCCTTCTTAAGGCACTCTTAAGTTTCACACTGAGTTGTACGTAGTAAGTCTTGAAACTTCGGGAGAAATTAGCCTAGAGAAATACTTTCTATAAATGGATTGTCCTTAATGGGCTGCTGTATAGAATCATTAAAGATTTAGTGCTCACTCTGTGCCAGGTAAGAAGCTCTAGTGGGAAGAGACCTGTGTAGGTGACATGTGTCACATATAGGGATGTGTTCTGGGCTGCTAAGCCCAGCAGCAGACATGAGGCATCTTGGGAAGAGGGGTGCATGATTGCTAGATGGGTGAGTGGAATCAACAAAGTCAAGATCCAGGTTAGATTCCAGGCCTTGTCACTTAGAGCTGTGATCCTGGACTTTTTTTTTTTTTTTTGGTCACTTCTATGTAACTTCAGAAAAAGAAGCCAAAAAAGTGGAAGGCTTTGATCCTGTTCAGAAGCCAAGTTATTATATCAGACTGGGATCCCTGTCCACCAAGCTCCGCTCATGGGCCTACCAGCAGGCCCTCAGCAGGGTTAAAGAAGCTAAGCAGAAAAGCCAAGAGACCATTTCTCAGCTCCATTCCACTGTCAACCTGGTGAGTACAACTTCCTTTAAAGGCATCTGAAGTGAGTTCATTTATCTCGAGGATTGGGAGTAGACATATCATGAAATGCAAGAATTTTAATCTTACCATATGAACAATCCAATAGAAAAATGGGCAAAGAGTATCCAGAAAACTCGCAGAAAAAAGAAAGTATAAATAGCTGAAATATCAATATATGAAGTGGCGTTAATCTTACTCTGAGGGGTCAAATTACTGATTCGGGTTTTGTCTGATGGCACTGACAAAGTTAGATGCCGTGGGCGATGGTGTAGAGAAAGAGCAGTGCTTGTGTTCTTGTACTTCCAGAGGATTCAAGGGGCTCTTATAGGAAAGTTACAGACACACCTATGCCTGGAGCAGCTTTCCTTCTAGAAACCTATCTCACAGATAAGTATATTTGCTCAGAATTGCAAAAGAGTATAAACAATGCACATCAACTAATAGGGGACTGATTACATTGATACATCACAAAAGACTACTGTGTACCCCTTAAGGATTGCCAAGTTACAGAACAGTATGTATCGTATGGCCATTAGAAACCAGTTTATTCTTGGAAGGGGAAGTAGGTGGCTGGCAACAGGGAAGAGGAAGTTCGAGTTCCTTTCTCTTTTGTAATTTTATATTTTACACGTATTAAATTTCAGTTGCCTTGCCTATGTTAAACTGGAGGTAAATTGGAGACAGTGGGTTAATAATTAAATAAGAGGCAATAAGTACTATGACTGCTTGGTTGACTTACACATATTGATAACATAACAATGCTATCAGGGATAGGTCTCCTTAAAAACCAAGAATTTCTGTAAGAGCTGATGTTGGCTGATTTACATCATGGATCTGAGAACAGGCTAACAAGAATGTCTGACTAGTTTGTTCCTTTGTCTTCTTTCAACTGTGTTCTAGATTGAATTTGCCAGGAAGAATGTGCATAATGCCAACCAGAAAATTCAGGGTGCTCAGGATAAGCTCTATCTGTCCTGGCTGGAGTGGAAGAGAAGCATCGGATATGACGATACAGATGAGTCCCACTGTGCTGAGGTGAGACAACTGGGACAGAGTCATCCACTACAGCTTCTGAAGACGTTCTTACTATTAAAACTTCTTATTAGAAACTTACTAATAAGTTTCTTATTATTCCTCTTAGAATACTCTATCAAAAGTTTGAACAATACAGTATACATAGGTTGCCTGTTATGTGACCGAAAAGCAAAAATGTGCAACTTTATCTAACAATTTACAGATAGGCATATTGTCCCTATCAGGATACAACTAATTGAGAAACACGAGCATTGCCCTTACAATGGCTATAGACTAAGTGAATATAGGCATCTTTACTGTCATAGTGGTTTTTTGATAGCATAAATATAGTTGCTATGAGAATACTACATAGGAAGGGTACTAACTCAACCTTGGAGTGAGGATGGGTGAGTCGGATGGTTTGCTGGAAGAGATGAGTGGTAAGCTGAGACCTAAGGGGTGAATAAACTAGGTGAAAAGGCAATAAGGGGACGAATGTTCCAGACAGAAGAAATAGCATATTGTAGCCCTAGAACGTGGTCCTTTGCATTCCAAATGCTAGTATGCATTTGCCCTTGAAATCAATATTAACTGTTTGTTCATATCATATCTCACTTGAGGAGAGAATATCTAAGTTGCCCTACTAATATGGAGTGTATTTTCCTTCTGTCCGGTCTCCCCTGTTAGGTTTCTTCAGCTTAAGACCATGAACTTTGAAGACTCAGGCACTAGTTCAAATCCACACTCCAGCTGTTAACTGGGGCATGTTATTTCAACTCTAAGCTTACGTTCATGTTTATGAAATGCGAAATAATACTGCTTCACGCAGGGTTGTTATGCGGATTTTAAAAAGTTAAAGAATCCACATGCGTGGTGGATGTATAACCAGCTGACTGTAAGTGAACTAATTCATACATAGGACTGTTGGATCCACTGCTAATTCTTAAACTTGTCTTATTTGCAGCACATAGAGTCACGTACTCTTGCTATTGCCCGAAACCTGACTCAGCAGCTCCAGACCACATGCCACACCCTCCTGTCCAACATCCAAGGGTTACCACAGAACATCCAAGATCAGGCCAACCACTTGGGGGTGATGGCTGGTGACATCTACTCAGTGTTTCGCAACGTTGCCTCCTTTAAGGAAGTGTCTGACGGCCTCCTCGCTTCCAGCAAGGGGCAGCTGCAGAAAATGAAGGAGTCTTTAGATGATGTGATGGATTATCTTGTTAACAACACACCCCTCAACTGGCTGGTAGGTCCCTTTTATCCTCAGGTGGCTGAGTCTCAGCGTCCTCAGGCCCAAGGTACAGCCAGGAGGCCCGGCAGCCTGAGCGCAACACACATTACACCTGTCCCTGTCAGCAATGCACAGGGCAGCCAGCCAGATGACCCCTCCTCTTACGTTGAAACCTGCTAGACAACTCTGAAGTGGGGAAGCAGCTATCGAGAAAAAAAGGTCCTCTATTGTAGTCATTGCCAACTGGATTAAGAGCTTTAAAGTTTCTACTTTAACGGATGAGTTCTGTTGTTTACTTGGCTGGAAAGAAAAGAATGATAGACTGTTCAGAGCCTATCCAGAACTCACAAAATGTCCCAGTGCGTTTATGGCCTCATTCTGTTGCCACTGTTGCTGTCTGTTTGTATTGAATAAAAACACCTTCGTGTGGGCTGTTGTATGAACTGGTGTCTGCTCTGGTTTGGTCTGAGCAGGCCTCAGCACTGGTTTGTCTCACAATGCATGCTTGTGCACCCTGAGTTTTTTATTTTTCATAAAGGAATGCCCCCTTTGAATTCAATAAAATTCACTGCAGAATAGATCACTTTTATGCTGTGTGTTACATGTGCTTTTAGTGTGGCTTTCTTGGAACTGCTTTGCTTGCATGACAGGGTTATTAATACACATGAATTCAAATGGGCTGTTGGGGAATTTGTAATAACATTGGAAGACTAATGTTAAAAATGGAATGTTTGATAACAGGTTTTAAACAAATTAAAAGCTAATGTTCCTGTAAGAATTTTATTAGGTGGTGGTGGTTCCTTTCATTTGCCCATTTACTGGACCCCTGAGAACAGGTTTTTAAACTAGCAGAAGGAGCCACTTATGACTGACAGCCTTGCTGAAAAGAAATCAGAGCTGAGAGGAAGCAGTGACTCTTTGCAGCAGTCTCACGTAAAGATAGCAGTATTTCTTGCCAAGGGGCCATCTAACGTGTAAGGAATGAGATTGTTCAGTGTCCAGTCTCAGCTGGACTTAAGGTACCATGTTGTCACATTGGGAGAAATCACTAACCTCAGTTGTGGGTGAAATGCCTTTAGAAGACCACATGAGAATAATTAGAAAAAAAGACTTCGGACCCCCTGTAGAAAAGGGTTCTTCCTACCTCCTACCTAGGGTGTCCAGACTTCTAATCCCCTTAATGTGGGTTAATTATTTAGGAAATATGGACCTCCTCATGACAAAGCTGCAGTATGCCAAACCTTTTCAAAAAAGCCAGTCTTAGAACTCGTGAAATAGAGCTGCCTGCTTCTACCTGTCATGCCCTTCAGCAGAACTGAAGTCTAAGTCAAATTTGTCTCCTCTTTCTACCCTGCTTCACCCCTGTCTCCCCATGAAAACAAGGAAGCAGCGTATAACTTTACACGGACTTGTGTGAATAAACTTATCAAAGCTTACTAAGTTAGAGAAATAAATTTTTTCCCCTTGAGGTAGCTCCAGGAATCAGTAAACATGTGAGCTCAGTTGGAGGGACTCCCTGAGATACTTGAAGCTAAGGAACCTCTGGTTTCTGGGACGGTGGACTGTCAATGATTTATGGGCTTCCAGGGTGGAACCAATCCATGCACTGGCCTGCCCATCCCTAGTGACTGGTTTTTCTAGAGACTCTACCTCTTAAAAAAAAAATTTTTATTCGTCCTAATTGGGTGTGATCCTGCTGTCATTTGCCTCAAAACTTCAAGGCTGGTATTTTGTGGTTGATTCTAAATGGTTGGAAAATTTATATACTACAGCTGTACACAGACTTTCTTATACTGAACATAAACGTTTGTGTTTCCCCTTCATAAGAGTTATAGTACCTACTGAATTGCTTAGGAAAAAGAGACTGTTCTCAAAGCTGTTCTTCATGAGCAAGACAGAATATAAAGAGACCTTAGTTTCTAGAAGAATACCACTGCCCTTGGTTTTGTCTGTCTGACTTTGTGTCTCAAGTTGGTGCCTACACGCATTTCATTTTGTTGTCAACATGTCTCAGAATTTGTGGTGTCCTCGTTTTCTTGTTGCATAAACTGGCAGTTTTAGTTTAACAAACTTTTTCCCAAAGAGGACAATTATTTTGAGGGGAAAAAAGCTGACTAAGCCTAGCACAGTCTATAATTACGGCAGGTTCTTGAATATTTGGCTACATGAAGCCTGGCATAGTGTGCCTGAGTGTACAAACCTACTTCTTTCCTTTGCATGTAATTATAATGTGAACTTTCTAATTAGTTCTGGGCAAAAGAGGGAACATGGTATATTAGCCATTAATGTCTTAGCCTTAGTTTTATCATCTGTAAAGTAAAATTAGTGATGTTTTTCAACAGATGGAAGTGAAGTGTTTGAGGATGGGGTGTCTCTTTCTATTTTGCACTAGTCATGAGGATACCTTCTGTGGGACAGTGACACATAGTGTCTCTAACTGGCCAGTTCCAGAGTGAGTAGTGAGTATATAATATCAGATCATGATTGGGAAAATATATCCACTTTGATAAGGCATGATAGATATTGAAGGAATAATGAAGTGAAACAGGAAAAACTGAAATTTGGTTTACCTGAGATATCCCTTTTAGAGTATCATTTAGCTCATGGAGATGACTGGTGAGGGAAGGAGGAATAAGGAGAAGGATAGATATTTGTGCACAAATCTAAGAAATGGCATAAAATGATGCCTGGGGGAGCAGGTGGGGGATGGAAAGGAGGGCTCTTGCCAGCCTGACCTTCCTGGGCTCTCGTGGACTTGAGACTGGGCCAGCTGGGCCTCAGTCCTGATCCAGCTCCAGGAGTGACGTAGCACAGAGGCCTGCATGGGTGATGGTCTTGTGAGATGTCCCTGCCTTATAAACCAAGCTATTTGTTGCTTGTATCTCAAAGGGCAATACCTTCATGCTGTAAGTGTCCACCTTCCCCAAAAATATCCTATAATGTAGGATATCCTATCCTATTTTCACAGTTGCTATTTAGTAAGGAAAAGATGCTGGATAATTCCACTGTTGGATGTCTAAGTTCCCAGGCTATCCTGGAGCAGCCTACTTCATCTGAAAGATGGAGAAACTGGAAAGGAAATAGTATCGGACTATTGGCAGAGAAGGAGAAGAATAAGAAGTCATATCAGGCTTGAGGTCAACTTAGACCAAAGAAAGATGTTTTATGGTATCTTTCCTGTTCCCCTTGCTTACCTTTTGAGATTCTGATGCCATACCCTCACGTTTGAGAAGCTACCAATTGCTAGAAGAAATTGTGTCAACTGGACCCTTACTGGGATAGGTTCAGGTCATATTTTTAGGGCTGGTTGGGGTTGAGGCCTTCTTGTTCACTATCCAGGGGTTGCTGAGCGGAGGCTGGGTGCTCAAGTGGAAAAGGCAGACTAGGAATATCACACCCTCAATTGATGATAAGATAGTAAGAGGCAGGCAGCCCATGGCCCTGTTGAATTTGACAGGTGAGATTGCTGATTAACACAACGCATCTTTAGTTGTTAAGATTGTCAGGAAGATGGCTAAGTGGAATGATAGGGTGGCAGTGTGAAAGCACAGTGTTTGGGGGAGGGGAGACAATTGCCTGGGATTTCTCCTCCATGCTTAACTTGCTTAAACTGGGCCTACAGATTAGAGAGAAATGGGATATAATATAATGAAAGGTTTTAAGTCTCACAGAGGAGCCTCGTCTTGTTGTAGAATAGACCTAGGTTGTTTAGTTCGGTACAGATTTTATGAAAGTGCTGTTTGAGAGAGCCATATTAACGATATGAGAGCCATATCATAATATCTATGTTTTTTGGCTAACACTGAAAAAAATGTTTTCTAGAATTTAAGAAAGTGAGGAAGGTAGTAGATAGTGTTGTTAATTGATATTTTACAAGAGTAATGAATAGTTTAAATGGTGCTTTTGTGTAAATGTCAGTGATGAAGAAATGGTTACCATGTAAATTATCTTTTCATTTCTCTTGGGTATATACCTAGGAGTAGAATTACTAGTGGGTCATATGGTCACTCTATGTTTAATCGTTTGAGGAACTGCCAGACTGTTTTCCGAAGTGGCTGCACCATCTTACTTTCCCACCAGTAGTACATGAGGGTTTTGATTTCTCCATATCCTCGCCTACACCTGTTATCTGACTTTTTGATTCTAGCCGACCATTTTTTTTCTTTATTTTTTTCTAGCCAACCAGTTAAATTATAACTTAGCATTAATAGGAGTAGATGTTGAATAGTACGAATCAAGCACTTTTCCCTTTTCGTTGTCTACTCAGGTTAGAGCACAGGACAACTCAGTAAGGAGGTAGCTAATGTATCTATCAGACTGACTCCCTTGTATGAAATGGCCCTAGTGAGCTCTCAGCATGGATAAAACCATGCTGTCTGTCAGTGAGCATTCCTCTTCCCTCCTTATCTATGCCAGGGATTATCAACTGGGGACACTGATGAAATGCAGATTCCTGGGTTCCACCCCTACAGAATCTGGTTAGTAGGTCTGGAGGTAGTACCAGGCATCTGCACTTTAAAAAAGCATCGCTTAAAAAAAAAAAATAAAAAAGACATCCTAGGTGATTCTAATGCAGGTGGTCCAACGATCATACTTTCAGAAATGAAGGAAACAGGAAACAAATGATTTTAATCTGAAACAAAGATAGGGCTAGGGTTACCAACAGTCCTACTCTTTCCAAACAAGAAATCTGGTGTGGGCTCCATAAAATGTCTTACTTTAAAAAGAGCTGCACGACTTCCCTGGTGGCACAGTGGTTAAGACTCTGCACTCCCAAGGCAGGGGGCCTGGGTTTGATCCCTGGCCAGGGAACTAGATCCCACATGCATGGTGCAACTTGCATGCCACAACTAAGGATCCCACATGCTGCAACTAAGGAGCCCACGTGCTGCAACTAAGGAGCCCGCCTGCCACAACTAAGACCTGACGCAACCAAAATAAATAAATTAATTAATAAATTTAAAAAAAAGAGCTACTCTTAATTTACTTTAGTTAACAAGACCCTTGGGAATTCCCTGGTGGTCCAGTGGTTAGGACTCTGCACTTTCACTGCTGAGCCTGGTCAGGGAGCTAAGATCCCACAAGCCACGCAATGTGGCCCCCAAAAAATAATAATAAAAACAAAATTTAACAAGACCCTTGGTGTAGACTCCATAAAATGTCATTTTAGAAAGACCTACTCTAATTTACCTTAATTTTAAAAATTTTGTATTGAAGTATAGTTTACAATATTAGTTTCAGGTGTACAACATAGTGATTCGAAGTTTTTGTACATTACACACCATACAAAGTTATTATAAAGCATTGACTATATTCCCTGTGATGTACATTATATCCCTGTGACTTATTTATTTTATAACTGCTAGTTTGTACCTCTTAATCCCCTTCATCCCTCTCCCCTCTGGCAACCACTGGTTTGTTCTCTTTATCTGTTTCTGTTTTGTTACATTTGTTCATTTATTTTATAGATTCTACATATAAGTGATATCATGCAGTATTTGTCTTTCTCTGTCTGACTTACTTCACTTAGCATAATACCCTCCAGGTCCATCCATGTTGTTGCAGATGGCAAGATTTCATACTTTTTTTTTATGGCTAATATTCCATTGTGTGTGTGTGTGTGTCTATCCATTCATCTGTTGATGGGCACTTAGGTCGCTTCCATATCTTGGCTATTGTAAATAATGCTGCTATGAACATTGGGATGCATATATATTTTCATTTTATTCAGATAAATACCCAGAGGTGGAATTTCAGGATGTATGGTAGTTCAATTGTTAATTAAAAAAAAAAATTTATTTATTTGGCCACGTTGGGTCTTAGTTGCGGCAGGCGGGATCTTCCTTGCAGCATGTGGGATCTTTTTAGTTGTGGCATGTAGGATCTAGTTCCCTGACTAGGGATCGAACCCAGGCCCCTGCATTGGGAGCAAGGAGTCTTAACCACTGGACCATGAGGAGAGTCCCTAATTGTTAATTTTTTGAGTAATCTCCATACTGTTTTCCATAGTGGCTGCACCAGTTTACATTCTCTTCAACAGGGCATGAGGGGTCCCTTTTCTTCACATCTTTGCCAACACTTGTTATTTTTTGTCTTTTTGATGATAACTATTCTGACAGGTGTGAAGTGATACCTCATTGTGGTTTTTCTTTTTAATAAATTTATTTCTTTTTAATTTATTTTATTTTTGGCTGCACTGGGCCTTCGTTGCTGCCAGCAGGCTTTCTCTAATTGCAGCGAGCAGGGGCTACTCTTCCCCTTGCGGTGCGCAGGCTTCTCATTGTGGTGGCTTCTCTTGTTGCAGAGCACAGGCTCCAGGCGTGCGGGCTTCAGTAGTTGTGGCATGCTGGCTCAGTAGTTGTGGCTCATGGGCTCTAGAGCACAGGCTCAGTAGTTGTGGCGCACGGGCTTAGTTGCTCTGCGGCATGTGGTATCTTCCCAGACCAGGGCTCGAAGCCATGTCCCCTGCATTGACAGGCAGATTCTTAACCACTGCGCCAGCAGGGAAGCTCTCTCATTGTGGTTTTGATTTGCATTTCTCTGATGGTTAATGATGTTGAGCACTTTTTCCTATACCTGTTGGCCATCTGTATGTCTTTGGGAAAATGCCAATTCAGGGCCTCTGCCCATTTCTTAATTGGATTTTTGGCTTTTTGATATTGAGTTACTGTCTGAGTTTTTCCTGTATTTTGGATATTAACCCCTTATGGGACATATCATTTGTAAGTATCTTCTCCCATTCAGCAGGTTGCCTTTTCATTTTGTTGAAGGTTTCCTTCACTGTGCAGAAGCTTTTTAGTTTGATTTAGTCCCATTTGTTTATTTTTGCTTTTGTTGTCCTTGCCTGAGGAGACAGATAAAAAAATATATATATTACTGAGACTAATGTCAAGGAGTGTGTATTGCCTATGTTTTCTTCTGGGAGTTTTATGCAAATTAGAAAATGGCACCTTATCCTCAACACTTGTAGTGCCACCTTCTGGAAAATTGTCATAATAAATACAGGAATCAGTGAAGTTTATGAATGAGTGGTGCCCCCTTATGGTTGTATGGTGAACAACCTGCAAAAATTATGCAACTCCCTGGAACCCTGGCATGGTCACTTGGTTTTCTTGAAAAGAGTGTCCTTGCAGGGAGGGACTATGGTTATTTCAGCAAGCATGTGATTCTGAGTTTGGCCTCAGAATGCCTGATGGGCATTCTCAGCAAGAGACTCCTTACACTCTTTCTTTGATGGTCCAAACTATTGTTGTTTATGTCAATGGAAAAGGAATTTATCTTATAAATCTGTGAAGTGATTTCTCTTGTGCCACATTTCTAAAAACCCTATGGAGATGGTCAGGCACAACCACTACATTTTAAATTAAACTCGCCATGGAAACTTGATAGACTGTGGCTACTTCTTAGCTGCTCCACCCTCCCCTATTTCCTTCCCAGCCCCCCAAATAGGTTTTGGTGATGGTCCTGAATAATGAAAATTATATACTCTGATTCATTCTGGATATATGGAAGATGAATTATCCATATGGCTCTCCTAAATCATCTCAAGGACTAGAGCTACTTTTTTTGATGGTTGGTGAGGCTTTTTTCCTAAATCCTAAGTGTGGAATCTCCAATCTTCTGCAAAGAACTCTACTGTAGGCCAGTAGTTACCTGATCTATAGGCGACTTTGGAGGTTTGTGTGTGTAAGAGGGTGGTATTTAAGAAACTGAAGAGAATGAAATTTATTGAGCACCTTTTACAAGCTAGGCGTATACTATCTTTACTCCTCATTTGCAATGCAGTCAATTTGGTATTTTCCTCACTTGACAGGTGAGGAAACTGAGGTTGAAAAGAGGTAAGTAGAAGAGTGGGGATTTAGTCCAATGTCTTACTGATGTCAAAGAGCTTATTTTTTCCATTCTAGCAATCTAGCCACTGATAGGAGAGAACTGCTGATTGCTTCGTTATTTGGGGTCCAGAAAATCCCTCTCTCTCTATCTTCTTGTGTTATAGCTTCCTGTTCTATTTTACATTTATTAAAAACAGAGTGATAATGGATGTTAAAATATACATTTAATAGAAATAGATCCGAACAGAGAGCTAAGCAAGGTACATCTTTTAACTTAAAAAGGCTAAAATTGCAATAGTTGACTTGCCTGGGTAATGCCCTGAATCAATTTATATAAGCAGTGTTGGCTTTTGTGGATGTCAGATTGGGTATAATCTTTGAAAAGCGAACATTCATGAAGATCTAGAATGTAGGTTGATCTCCCCAAATAGAAAGCTCAGGAATAAATAGTGGAAGTGTTTACCTCAGACCAAACAGTCCTCTGAGCTCCTGAGTTCTTACGGAAAAGTGCAATAACGGCCACAAACAGCCAGGTAAGGGGCCCAAGAAAAAGCAAGATTCTCGCTTCGTGTTTTGTTTTGTTTTGTTTTTTAACTGTTTTTAAAAATTGTGGTCAAATGTACATACCATCAAGGGTACCATTTTAGCCATATTCTCAAGCGTACATTTGTAGTGTTGTGCAGCCATCACCACTATCCATTTCCAGAACTTTATTATCATCCCAAGCATAAACCCATTAGACAATAATTCCTCATTTTCCCTTCTATTTTTCGATGGATATTTTTTGTTGTTGTTACTGTTAGTTTTTTTGCCTCTGTCAGGTAATCAGCTAATTTTTTCCTCTGCTATCAAGATTTAGCCTTCAGTAACTTGTTATACCTTACTAATTTTCTGCTTCTAATCTTCTGTTGGTTAAGAAATATTACTTGGCTTATCAAAATGGTATGCAAAGTAACGGTTAATAGAACTTCTTATCCCTAAAAGCCTTTCCTATGCAGAGAAGAGCTAGGGCTTTGTGATGGCTCTTTCAACTATTCAAAGACCTTTTTGCTTCCTTAGTTCCTAGACACTTCCCAAAGGGTTTATAGGATGGAAAATCAAACTTATGGAAAAGAGGAGTATTATTGGTTTTAAGAGAATAATAGATAAATAGACAGATGAATAACCAGAAATGCTTTATAGCTTGTAGTTTCAAAAGCTTTCATTTAATTTGTTCTACCACTAGTTGGTTTCCTTTTAAAGAGAAGTTTCCTTAGTGCTTTTATAATATTAGTGAATTGTGGAAATAAGACTATAAACATATCGAAGACAGCATAGTTATGGACAAAGTAAGGTTCATGCACATGCAGTAATTTATGTTTCTAAGAGCTCACCTGGACTTGACAACTCACTTCATTAGTGTTTGTTTTAATATCCAAGATTCTTCTTTTACAGGTACTAGATTTCAGTGTCACAGACTTGACATCTGAGGCTGATGAAATTCCAGATATTATAGCTTTGGAAGAGGAGGATGGACCAAGTCATTCACATGCCAATGGCCCTCAGCCTTCTTAGGGCAAAATGTTGAATAACTAATAAGAAAAATCTCCTTTTGCTGAATACACAGTTTGTGTCACATTAAATTTCATGTTTGCTCATGTGTTTATTCCTGTGGCTTTGGGGATTAATCTATTGGGAGTTAATCTCTTTCTTGGCTACTTGGTCTTAATTGTAATGAAACTCTGATTGACCCAAACTTCTGTAAAAGAGTCTCGTTCTGCATCATATATTATTTTATATAATTCTTCAAAGTTTAATCTTTGAAATGCCTATAATAAAAATGGGCTTATAATCTTGAATCAGAGTGTTTTTTTTAAACACTGATATAGTGGACTTCTTTTTTCCTCCCAGGATTCATTCCTGTTTCTTTTGGTAACAGCACCTTTATGGGTTTTTTTGGGGGTGTGGTCTCAGTGCATCTGCTAGTCAAGGTCTTTTTGCTTTCCCCTGGCCTAGGGGGTAGGCATATGACTAAAAAACAGGTCACTTGGGAGGAAGCATATCATGATGGGTAAAGGCTCAGACTCTGGATTCCAATCTTGGCTCTTCTACTTTCTAGTTATGTTACTTTAAACAAATAACTTAGTTTCTCTGTACCTCAATTTCCTCATCTGTAAAATAAGGATAATAGTAGGTTTGTTATGAAGAATAAACATTTATAAAATCTTAGAGCAATGCCTGGCACAGAACAACATTAAATAAGTATTAGTTAAATAAATTGTAGAAACAATGGCCAAACCAGTATTGAGGAGCACCCCCAGTGTCCAGATTGTAATTCTTTTTCATTTGTCAGAAAGAGGAATTGTAATACCTTTTCCCACTAAAAGAAATCAGTGCTTCTTGGAGAAATGGCTGATTCCAGGTGTGAGGCAGGAAATGTACAAAATGAGCCTTGAACTTCTTGCTATTTCAGGTAGAAAAGAAGCTGATTTATTGGGAGAGGTTCCATTAATTGGTTCCATTAATTGGAAGAGGTTCCAATTAACTAAAGATGGGACAATCTGAACTTCAATAAGGATAATAATTGCAATAGATTGAACCCCATCAAATATGAACCCCATCAAAATCTAAATATATCTCTATCTATCTATCTATATAAGCAACCTAATTGGTCACTTTCAGGGGATGATAACAAACCAATTATTATCTTGAAAACTGGTAAATAAAATGAAAGAATCGGGACTTCCCTGGTGGTGCAGTGGTTAAGACTCCGCACTCCCAATGCAGGGGGCCCGTGTTCATTCCTTGGTCCAGGAACTAGATCCCACATGCATGCCACAACTAAGAGTTTGCATGCTGCAACTAAGGGTTCGCATGCCACAACTAAGGGGCCCTCGAGCTGCAACTAAGGAGTCCACCTGCTGCAACTAAGACCTGATGCAACCAAATAAATAAATAAATAAACAAATATAAAAAAAGTAAAAGATTAGGGCTGGAGGTACAGTTTACAAAAAAATAAAATGAAAGAATCAAGAATTTATCCTTTTTGGGAATTCCCTGGCGGTCCAGTGGTTAGGACTCTGTACTTCCACTGCAGGGGGTGCAGGTTCCAGGAACTAGGATCCTGCAAGCCGCACATGGTGTGGCAAAAAAAATTAAAAAAGAATTTATCCTTCTTTATGTCTTCATCACTAGGTAAACAAATAGTAAATGAGGGAAAATCTCTCTCATAAAAGTATTCCTTCTGACAAATGAAAAAGACATGATATCTTAGTCAGTTAGGACTGCTATAACCAATTACCTTAGACTGAGTGGTTTAAACAACAGACATTTATTTCTCACAGTTCTGGAGGCTGGAAGTCTGAGATCAGGGTGCCGGCAGAGTCAGGTTTTGGTGAGGGCCCCCTTCTGGGTGGCAGAGAGTTGACTTCTCTTTGTATCATCACATGGTGAAAAGAGCAGAGAGAGGAAGCAAACCCTCTTGTGACTCTTATAGTTCTATGCATGAGGGCTTCACCCTTATGACTGCATCTAATCCTAATTACCTCCCAAAGACCCAACCTTCTAATACCATCACATTGAGCAATAGGGTTTCAACATATGAATTTGGCGGGGGGGACACAAACATTCAGCCCATAACAAATGACAAATGAGAATTTCAACATTTTGCAATCACCTGTGAATAATGGAAAAATGATCAGAAAACGCAAAGCCGCAAGACGCCAGCAAAACCCCGCAATCACGAGGAACTTCGCCAGCCCCGCAATGCCTTGTGGGTCTTGTATGCTCTCGGCTGGTCTTAACCGGAAAAGACCGAGGCCAGGGTGCATTGCATGGCGGGAGACGGTCCTCTAAAGAAGCGCCTCCTCCTCCGGAAGCCGGGCAGCGCCGGCGCAAACCGTTCTTTTGGAGGCGCGGGACGCTTCTTTTGTGGTGACCTCGCTTAGGCCGCTGTGCCGTACAACCGGTAGAGGCTCTGTTTCCCTGAAACTTTAGAGTCTCAGGCCATTTGAGGCATTTGAGGCCATTTGAGGCGAAATGGTTCCGGACGAGAGAGGATCAGGCGGTGGCAATGGAGGGGCCGCCGCCATCTCAGGCTGCCCGTAGGGAAAAAGCCTGAGGGGCCCTCGCAGTCGTTGGAGCCTGCGCTTTCTTCCTTTGCTGGGCCCTGCCTACTGCGAAGATGAGTTCGGCCTGGGTCCCTTCTTTCGAGAAGGAGCATCTCTGGATGTATCTGCAGGCGCTCGGCTTCGAGCCGGGCTCGGCGACCGTAGCCGGTGGAAAGATCGTGTCGCACACGCACCTCGGAGTGTAAGGAGGCCGGGGCCGACGGGGCGGGGGAGTCTGAGCCTGGCCGTGCTGGCGTGACCCGCCTTGTTGCGGACCTCGTAGGTTGATGAATTAAGTAGTCGGTTACTGGGGCCCGGCACTGGCTGCAGAGTTCCTGCTTCCAGTGGCAGCCAGCCTGGTGGCAGGAGACTGTCTGTTACGGGACCTTGCCGGGAGCGCCTTGTAGGGGAGTAGAGTCTGCAGTTGGGGCGAAACTGAAGGGGCGGCTTATTCCTGCTTTGGTAGTGAAGCTGGGTGTTCTGTGAAGTCGAGGGAGAGGTGGCGGTTTGGTAACGGAGGGACTTGGGAACGCCTTCCGTTAGGTGCAAACGCCTTTAGGACTCGAGGGAGACTTTCAAGGTAGTTGATCTTTAGTTTATAATTTTCACTAACTGAAATAGCAGGCTGAAGGCTGCCACAGTTAGCAAAAAACTAGTAGAGAGTGGTATTAAGATGAAAAGTGAAAAAAAGCCCCTTCCTGCTTTGCTACAGATGTTACAGATCTCATCATAAAACTTAATGCTTGGGCTTCCCTGGTGGCGCAGTGGTTGAGAGTCCGCCTGCCGATGCAGGGGATGTGGGTTCGTGCCCCGGTCCGGTCCGGGAAGATCCCACATGCCGCGGAGCGGCTGGGCCCGTGAGCCACGGCCGCTGAGCCTGCGCGTCCGGAGCCTGTGCTCCGCAACGGGAGAGGCCACAACAGTGAGAGGCCCGCGTACCGGAAAAAAACAAAAAACTTAATGCTTTGTTTATATTTCTATGTCTTAACTTATCAACTTTAGACAGTCTCTATTATCTTGGCCACTATAGGCCAAGGAAAATTTGGGATACATAGACTATCTCCTGTTCTCAACCTTCTTGACTTTTGTAATTACGTTATTTCCGTTTTTCTTGTGGCAGTATTTAAATGATGTGCTTAGACCTCTGTTTCTTGGTGTATCAATCTCAAAAGTATCTCTGGATTCCCCACGATGTAATTTCACAGTGAAGGCTGCTATTTATACGATAATTAGCGCACCTACACTTACCTACCCTCTGCCTTCTCCCTCTTGACTTTTTTCAGCTGTGTTAGAACTGTTTTACTGTCAAGGTTTAGAGCTGTAATTAAGTTTTGTTTGGTAACTGTTTGGAAGTTACTACTATTTATATGTAGAAAGGTTTTGTCTAGAAGTCTAGTCTAAAAATTGACAACCAGTGGGTAGCATTTTTCAGGTTATGATTATATATTAATAAATGTGCCACCTATCTCACATGATTTGATGCCCCACCATATGGCAGAAAAACTTAAAGCTTCTCCCAGGCCTCCACTGAGGATGGTTCCCGTTGCCACTGCATCCTCTCTATTGTTTTGGCAATCTTAGTTTTCTCTGCTATGGCTTATTCAATTGCAGTCTTCTTTCTGCCTTTGAAAATTAAATAAAATCTGCCAAGTTCTGGTTCAGTGATGATAGTTTTTTTTTTAAACATTGTTATAGATTCACTGCCCCCCTCCCATGTCTTTAGAGTTGTCTCAGTTGGTTAGTGGGAGGGATATACTAAAACAGATGTCCCCTTTAAAATGCTTTAAGCAAGAATGTGGCATCAAATTTACTTCAAAATTAAAACATTTTTTTGATTCACTTATGTTTACATATGTTAGAATTCATTCTTTTTGGTGTGCAGTTGTATGTGTTTCTAGTTTCTGTGAGCATGTAATTGTGTAGCCACTTTTCTTATAAAGTTAAATGTACATTTAACATATGATCCAGCAATTCCATTCCTAGGCATCTGCCCAAAAGATTTGCATTTTGGAAAAATCATTCTGGTTGCATTACAGAGAATGGATTAGAGGGGGAATCAGGGCTTTGCAGTTAGGTAGACGTAAACTAAGGAGTCAGTGGGAATGGAAAGGAAAGGTGATTCATTCATTTGTAGGTTTTTTTTTTTGCTTGGAAGGTGATTCGCTTTTATTTATTTTGCCAGTGAATGTGTAAGAGCAACATATACATTCTTTTGTCATCTATTTAGGAAAAATTTTGAAAGCTGAAGGATAATGTCGAGCCATATTCACTATGAGATATAAGCCTAAACAAAGTTTCTATTCCAAGGAAGAAAAAAAAATCCAGTTTTCCCAAAGGAAAACTTTGTCTGCTTTCCTTACATTGAAATGCAAGTATTGCTGAAAACCAGTTTTTAATCCTCCACCTGACACACAGCCTGAAGTGTAATTAGCTAAGTTTGCAAGAGGGGGTTATTTTGTTAGGGTCCAAGATGTGTCTTTATCACACATCATTGTGTGTGTTTGTTTATTTATTTATTTATTTTGGCTGCGTTGGGTCTTTGTTGCTGTGTGCAGGCTTTCTCTAGTTGTGGTGTGCGGGTATCTCATTGCAGCGACCTCTCGTTGCAGAGCCTGGGCTCTAGGCACGCGGGCTTCAGTAGTTGTGGCACACGGGCTCAGTAGCTGTGGCTCGTGGGCTCTAGAGCGCAGGCTCAGTAGTTGTGATGCACGGGCTTAGTTGCTCTGCGGCATGTGGGATCTTCCTGGACCAGGGCTCGAACCCATGTCCCCTGCATTGGCAGGCGGATTCTTAACCACTGTGCCACCAGGGAAGTCCCGCAATGTGCTTTTTACAAGCAGACTTGTGGACCATGACTAAAGGACATGTACAGATTCCAGTTCAATACATGACAAGGCATTTAAGGGGCTGCCAATAGAGCTGACTTTTTGATTATTCTAGAAAGTAGAGACTCATCAACGAACACAGTAATCCCACTCTGCAAAGCTGGAGGCTGGCTAAAAGGAGCATTCCCACCAGACTTTCTGTGCCATAGCAAAGGAGATGCAGAGTCTGTGGCTGGGTACACTAAGACATTGTTAGACCTACTGTACAACTGTGCACTTCATAACAGGGTAAAATTGCAGTAGTAAATTGTCTAACATTTTTCTGAGGTTATATTCCATAAGCTTAAAATTCAGATGTACTTATTTAAAGCATTTAAAACATTGGGTTCTAAGAATGTTTATGCATAAGGTTAATATCTGCCCTATAGAGATTTATATATTTCTGAACAAATACCTCCAGTTTATCTGAATGCATCGGTTTTGGACCAGCAGCTCCTGGCATTGGGAGAGCTGGGTTTCCAGAAATCAGCACAGGTACATTTGGTAAAAGTTTGGCAGGGACCAGGCCCATCCCAGGATGAGGTAAGTAGGGATTGAAAGCCATGGCAGGATTAGCTTCCAGGGATGGAGTCACAGGAAAAGACGTAAGTGATGACATTTGAGCATTTTGGAGCATAAACTGCATCTGCTGGGTGAACATGGCTGCAGCAGTCTTTTGTTGAATCAGATTGTTCCGTCCATTAATTTCCAGCTGCATTTTTAAATGTGGAGGAGGGTGAAGGTACTTGCAGTTCTCTCTAGCACACCGACCCTTAAGGTCATAAGCAGCCCCCTCCATGGAATCAGCCCAGGCTCTACTAGGCCTTCAGTTGCCCGAAGCAAAGCAGAAGGCACTCTCAGCCCCCCATTCATTTGTTTATTCAACAGATATTAATTGAACACAGTATTGGACCTGGGTATACAGTGGTGAACAGAGCAAACGTGAACTTTTCCCTTATAAAATTTCAGTCCAGTGGGTGAGCAAACCTTTAACAAATATCTTTTTAAAAATTAGAAGTGTTGAAGAGAACAGGATACTCTATGAAAAAAATAGCAGGTTTGAGAGATGATAAGGAGGTAGGAACTTCATTTGTATTTGTTGAGGAATAGAAACATTCCAAGGATAAAAGAGTTGTTTGACAAAAGGATAAGCATGGGAATTTTAATGTTAACTCTTTTTTCCAACTCAAAGCTTATTTCAGGAAAATAGCTTTATGTGTTCACGGGAGTACTCAGATCTATTTGTCATGTCATCTGTATTATGCAGATAATCAAACTGCTTTCTAATGTTGTTGGGATTAGATAAAATACTTCATGTTAAAGCTGCAAGCACAGCTATTAACTTCATATGATTGCAGTGAAGATTAGATGAGTTGCTGCTTGTAAAAGGCTTAATTAAAATAATATCTGATAAATAATAAACTCAATAAATATTTAGCTGTTTTTATTGTCAGAAAATGTTGGTGGGTATCATCATTTTCACCATATGTTAGACCATGGTTTTCTCTCTACCTAATTAGTCTTTCCTTTTCTTTTTGTAGAATGTTTTCATTGCAGTAAAGCCAATTCTTCTAGTTTTCTTCTAATCGATCTACATTTTCAGAATGAAAACAAAAACTTGTATGTGTTTAATTGTTTATAAATATATACATGAATTAGAAAAATTAATTTGCCTTGACCTCTTGAACAGAATGAAAAATATTAATAGGCCAGACTCTTAAACAGCTTTTGATGATGCTTAGTTTTATTAACCTTTTTCTTTTTTCTTTTTTTTTTTCCTACTTCTATTTCTTTTTAAACCATTAGGAACATGTTTGACAAGTTGAACCGTGATGCCTTTCAGATAGTTTCTTATTTTTTGTTTCAAACGCTTGACCAGTCTCTCACTAAAGAAGTTTTCAAGTGAGTAAAAGTTATTTCATTTTCTTTTTGTAGGGGATTTAAAAAGGGATTAAGACTTTATATAAGCCAGAATTTCAACTTTGGACTTCAACTATTATTTTGAATGGATGTTATAAAAATTAGGCTTGAGTCTTACAAATTTAGTACTTAACCTTTATAAATCTGAGTGATTTTTTTTTTGTAAAATTATTGTAAATTAAAATAAAAATATAAAAATGTGAATATTCACTAGCCTTGGTTCTAAGTTATTTTGCATGTGATTTGGGTTTCATCTATAAGAAAAAGTGTTCAAATTTGTTTTAATATTTATATTGTGCCCTCATCCTCTTATATAGTAAGTCCATTGTTTAGGGCATTGTTTTTATTTGTGATAATTTATTTTTAATATTTTGCCTTCAGTTAAAGTTATGAGTGACCAGGAGAACAAGTGTATTTGAAACATATTTTCGAAATCCCTATCATTAAGGTATAGGGCTTCCTCTGCTCAAATAAAAATAGATTTTTTGATTTTTTTTCTAGATTATAAACAAAATACAGCTTACTTTAACCAGTTCAGCAAATACAGGAAACGTTAAAGAAGGAAGTAAAAATTATTCCTAAACCCAACTAGAGAATATCACTGTTGACATTCCAGCTTTTTAGTCTTTTTTTCTTTGCATACTTAATTTTTTTCTATGAATATAGCATGTAAGTTATGCTATAGAAATACAAAAAAAAATGGGGCCCTAATCAAATAATTGCCTCATAATAAAAATTTAGACAAAACATTATAAGGAGAAAGCAATAGGCAAATTTTAAAGTTCATTATTTTTGACTAAAACTGAATTTTTAATAATTTCATATCTTGTTTGTCCACAAAACAGTAGCACCCCTCACTGTAATATAGGTTATCTCTAGGGGTCATGATCTCTTATGCCATTCTTTCTGTGCTTTTCATGTGTAACCATGTGTTTTTCTCTTTTTCCCCAGGCATTAATTATTATCCTAATTTATTTATACCATCTTTATGCATTAGTCCAGTGAATTCATTGAGAGTGTTGTCTTCTTTAGCTGATTTTCAGTAATTTTAATAGTGATTCTCCCTATATTTAACTTACATATTCATTGGTAATTTGCACTAAACTGAATTCAACTCTATAGATATTCATAAAGAAAAAGACCTAATTTCTTACAGGTTGGTGTTTCTCTTTAGTTGAAATTTATGAATGTTAGCCTTGATTTAGCATTAATATTTCTAGTATAGGAGATAATTTTGATGTTTTAAAGTTTTGCTGAGTTTGCTTTTTTATTCATAATTCTAATTTTTATTTTTGTTTTAAAGACTTTGTTGGCCTCCATTTGACCAAAAAAGTGATACTGAATTCCGAAAACATTGCTGTGAATGGTTAAAAAAAATTTCTGTAAGTATTTTCTTTCTGAAAGGTGCAAACGTTTAAGAGGTAATTTTTTTTCAGGCTTTATTGAGGTACATTAATTTTTTTAGAGGTGAAATCTTTTTAGTGCTTTTATGCTAACAGTATAAGCAAGAAATACTAATCAGGATAATACTTTCTGGTGGTTTTTGGTTGGGATTCTATATTTCTGGGAAGCCAGCTTTGTTGGCTAAGTGCATTAGAAATAGGTTTTTGAGTTCCTGGGAATTTATATCACAGTTTTTGTTTAAAGAAAATTTTTTTTTACCATAGATTATTTTAGCTTATGTCCCCAAATAGTATCAATAATTGTGGCTTTAAATTTTAATTGCTTTTTGTGACTGAGTCCACCAAGAGTTTAGAAGGATTCAAAAATTCAACTTGTGATTCAAATGGAATAATTCTGGTAAACCCTGTTATGCTTCAAAACAGTGTGATGTAAATATAAAGGTTGTTGTTGTTAGGGTCTTCAAATCATCTTGTTTCTTTTTTCCATAGGCTGAATGTGGAAGTAGCTTCCCTCAAGTTGTTGGTTCACTATTTCTTTCTCCTGGTGGTCCTAAGTTTATTCATCTGATGTATCACTTTGCAAGATTTGTTGCAATAAATTATATAAAAACCCATTCTAAAAGTAAGTTAAGCTCACAGTAGGAGTTTTTTTTGTTTTGATTCTTAAGTTTTTATTATTTTTTTATAATTTGTAAATCATTAAGAGATTTTAATAAAATAAAGTAAGATAAAAATATTACTTTACCTCAAAAGGCAAATGGTTAATATTTTATTGGAACTGTAGTTTGAAATCCTCTTGTAATGAACATAGGTAGCAATACAGATTATTTTCTTATGTTCTAATACAGGGGTTGGGAAACATTTTCTGTGTAAGGCCTGACAGTAAATATTTTATACTTTGTGAACCACATAAGAGTGTCTGTCACATATACCTGTTTGTGAGGGTTGTTAAATTTTTATTTTTTGTAATATAACCCCTTAAAATGTAGAAAGCAGTTCTAGCTTTCTGATCTCAGAAAAACAGCCAGTGGGCCAGGGTAGACCTGCAGGTTATAGTTTGCCTATAATTCATTGTATTAAATGTTGTGTTGAATTTGTTAGAGATTTATTTTGGCTACTGGCAATGTGTTGGAATATTTTGGTTCACAATTGCTGTTTTAAAGGGATTTGATCTATTTGCTAAATTATAGAAACAAAATATTGGATTTTTCACCTAAGACTTAAAAGAATGCTATTTGTAGCTTACTAAGTATGCTGCTCAGTTTAATTGAGTTATGCTCATAAAACATGGGAGGTAAAAGCTGGAAAAGTTGATGCAATAATAGCCCATCTTCCAATTTCTAGAGACAACCATTGCTTATATTTTGGTTTGTTTTCTTTTAGGTGTTTTTGTTGTTGTTTTTTTAAATGCACATATTATATGTTTTAATTATTTTGAATAAATGATAGATTCTCATGATTCAAAAATCAGGAAGTGAAAAGTCTGTCTTCCATCTCTAACTACCTAGTTTCCCTTCCCAGAAGCAACCGTTGTAATGAATAATACTAGCAAATGTGTATATATTCTGTTTTTTAAACCCTAAATGGTGACATACATCTGGGTTTGAATCTTGTGTTTTTTATGCAACAGTGTCTATTGGAGATCATCCCATGTCAGTTCATAGATCTTCCTTACTCTGTCTCTCTCTTAAGAACTGCATATTTGAATGGATGTGTCATAGTGTATTTAATCACACATTTGTTCTGAAATCAGCTCTGCTGACAGACAGTTGGCTTTTTTCCTAATCTTTTGCTATAAAAATAATGCTACAGTGACAAACTTTATACATATATCATTTTGTGTATGTACAAGTATATATTGTATGTGTGTGTGTGTATACATATATATGTATATATGCACTCAAACACATACCTTTTTTCCAGTTTATCTTCTGTGCGTGATTTTTTAAAACATGTACATGTGATCTTGCTTTATAAGCATTTACATATTTTATTTATTTTTTAAAAAAATTTATTTATTTATTTATTTTTTGCGGTACGCGGGCCGGGCCTCTCACTGTTGTGGCCTCTCCCGTTGTGGAGCACAGGCTCTGGACGCGCAGGCTCAGCAGCCATGGCTCATGGGCCCAGCCACTCCGCAGCATGTGGGATCTTCCTGGACCGGGGCACGAACCCGTGTCCCCCGCATCGGCAGGCGGACTCTCAACTACTGCGCCACCAGGGAAGCCCTACGTATTTTAAATTTAATGTAACATAAGCATTTTACCAGCTTTTCTGTTAGATTTATTCCAGTTACATGTAACCCAAACTATTTTATATGAATTATGTGTATTTGGATTTGGCAAGATTTATTGTACATAAGGCTTTTAAGCATGGGTTGTCATATTTCTCGTTTAAAGCAGTTTCATTCAACATATTCAGTCTCTAGGTGACTTCTACATCCAGCGAACTCATCCCCTGTTAAATATTTAGGCGTTTTGGTTATTTCTTTGCGGGTAATCTAGGGCCTGGATTTACAATGTTTAGTATGGTGTGGGGTCACTATTTTCCAGAATATCCACCTTTATTGTATTGAGCCATCTTAAAGTAGGATTTATTACATTTTATTACACGTGAAAACCTGGACTCTCAAATGTTTAGATGGATTGTTGTCAGGGTCTGCTTTGATCATTAGTAACATAGCCAAGAATTACTTGAGAAATAGAGATTGGTTTTATTTGGTTGTCTTGTCCTGTTGATCTTACTAGGAAGAAAAGTACGAAGCAATGAAGCAATGAAGGTGATGTGATCTCACCTCATCTCTTTTAATTGATTTTCTTCCTTTGTTGTTAAAAGATCAGTTGAGAAGTTGCTTATGTGTGATGATGTATTTGTTCATGGATGTATCACGCTGTGATAATAAGAATTACTTGGGGCACATGGACTCTGAGAATTTTTAATTATGTAAAATAACTCAACTTCAGATATCCTTTTTTATTGCCTCATTTAAAAATAGGTCATCCTTGCTTTTGCTGAAATTAGTTGTATCTTTTTGTGTATGTGGCATGCCAGATCTTAAGGAGTTGTTAGTTAAATGAGGTTGTTAATCTCTCAGTAATCTCACACTTTTATATTTATTAGCTTGTACGTCTAAGTTTTGTATATTTTATTTGTGTTCTGTGTAGATTCTTCTGTACATTTTACAGAGACATTTAACATAAAGCCACAAGATTTGCACAAGTGCATTGCCAGATGCCACGTAGCACGTAACAGATTTTTACAAATTTTGCAAAGAGAAGATTATGTTACCCGAAAATACCAGGAAAATGCACAGTAAGTAATACTTTGATAGTTAGAAAATGTAAATTCCTTTCTTTATGAACAAATGTCATCAGTATCCTTTCTTTTTTTTAACCCATTGGTGTATGCACTTTATTTTTAATTCTATCAATACTTATTTATTTATTTAATTTATTTTTGGCTGCGTTGGGTCTTCGTTGCTGTGCGCGGGCTTTCTCTAGTTGTGGTGAGTGGGGGCTACTCTTCATTGTGGTGCACGGGCTGTTCATTGCGGTGGCTTCTCTTGTTGTGGAGCATGGGTTCTAGGCGTGTGGGCTTCAGTAGTTGTGGCATGTGGGCTCAGTAGTTGTGGCACATGGGCTTAGTTGCTCCGCAGCATGTGGGATCATCCCGGACCAGGGCTCGAACCCGTGTCCCCTCTACTGGCAGGCAGATTCTTAACCACTGCGCCACCAGGGAAGTCCCTCATCAGTATTCTTTCAATGGCAATAATTCATGTCTACCTCAAAACCCCCTGGCTGTTATCTTTCCTTTTTTTTTTTTTCCCCCCTCGGTACGCGGGCCTCTCATTGTTGTGGCCTCTCCCGTTGCAGAGCACAGGCTCTGGACGCGCAGGCTCAGCAGCCATGGCTCACGGGCCCAGCTGCTCCGTGGCATGTGGGATCTTCCCAGACCAGGGCATGAACCCAGACCAGGGCATCTTGGCAGACTCTCAACCACTGTGCCGCCAGGGAAGCCCCTATCTTCCCATTTTAAAGCCTGATAACTTCTGAATAAAATGTTTTATAACTTTAGGCATACTGTAAATGAAAATTTAGAGAAAAGGAAGATATCATTTTAGTTCAAAAACTCAATTTCTTTAGGTGCTTTTTCTTTTAAACATGGAAATAAATTTTTAAG
Source organism: Tursiops truncatus (assembly GCF_011762595.2). NCBI lineage: Eukaryota > Metazoa > Chordata > Mammalia > Artiodactyla > Delphinidae > Tursiops > Tursiops truncatus. The sequence goes on from NC_047039.1 coordinate 47,661,389, forward strand.
CTGTAATTATAGTGCTCATTCTATTTTGTATCCTTTTTTCTCTTAATATTTCATTCTATAAATTTTTCCATACTGCCATAATGTATTACTTTTAATTTCTACTTAGTGTCTTAGTTGAAGAGGTATTCCATAGTTTCTTTAGCCATTTTATACTGTCTTACATTTACATTCATCTATTCAGCACTTTTCTTTCTTGAGTTACTTCTGTGTGCTGGATATTAGTTATACACTAGTCCTACAGCATTAAACAAGACAAGCAAGGTTCTTACTCTCTAGACATAAATTGTGTCCAATTTTTTACAATTATAAACAACTATAGTAAGATAACTTTTTAAATGCTGTTTTCTATTCCCAAAGCTACAGAATCCTTTGACATCTCCTTAAAACTACAATGTTGCCTGTTTTAGGTAACATTTAAAATTATCCCCATGGTATGTGAGATAAGGATAAGAGAGCAGAGTAGTCTTAACTGACTTCCAACATTTTTACTTGAAGTCAGAGAGTGTATGAGCCAAGAAGTCCTGGTCCATTTCAATAGCCGCCTATATGTTAGACCACTCCTGTAAGTCTTAAAGGGAGTCTGGAGTCCCTTTATGACTGTCTGCTGGGTATAATTGGAAGAGTAGTCATCAGAGGCCTTGAGCAAAGATATGAAATGAGGGAAAATATCAAAGCGGGCTATACTAGTTAGTTGTAATAGATTTACAGTTGTCATTTTGTATGTTTTCTTCCAGATTATCAGTTAAACAAATACAGAATTTGAGATCAGAATGTATAGGACAGCAAAACGAGATAAAAAAGTAAGTGACTTTTAGAGTGGAAAGTTCCTTGAGATACTAGTTTAGCTTCCTGCATGTTACCGGTAAGGAAACTGAGATTAGTTAAAATAACGTATCAATAGCTGGTTGATAATAGGATGAGAACATAATTCTGATTCCTAGTCCAGTTCTTCTAATAAATTATGATAGCTTTGAGCTTGAATTTTACTTTTGCTTTTAATAGGTGGTTGTTAGCAGGTGGGTTTGCAGATTAATTAGCTCTTTGGATGGTAAATTACCATATGGTTTTTTTATTGACTAATGAGATTATTTAATTTTTAACTAGAATGGAACCCTATGATGACCAAAGTAATATACAAGAGAAAATTCAAAAGGTGAGACTTTTTTTTTGAATTTTATTTTACTTATTTTTTATACAACACGTTCTTATTAGTTATGTATTTTATACATATAGTGTATATATGTCAATCCCGATCTCCCAGTTCATCGCACCCCACCCCCCATTCCCCCCTTGGTGTCCATATGTTTGTTCCCTACATCTGTGTCTCTATTTCTGCCTTGCATACTGGTTCATCTGTACCATTTTTCTAGATTCCACATGTATGTGTTAATGTATATTTGTTTTTCTCTTTCTGGCTTACTTCACTCCATGTAAGACAGTCTCTAGGTCCTTCCACGTCTCTACAAATGACCCAGTTTCGTTCCTTTTTATGGCTGAGTAATAATTCATTGTATATATGTACCACATCTTCTTTATCCATTCATCTGTTGATGGGCGTTTAGGTTGCTTCCATGACCTGGCTGTTGTAAATAGTGCTGCAGTGAACATTGGGGTGCATGTGTCTTTTTGAATTATGGTTTTCTCTGAGTATATGCCCAGTAGTGGGATTGCTGGGTCATATGGTAATTCTGTTTTTAGTTTTTTAAGGAACCTCCATACTGTTCTCCATAGTGGCTGTATCATTTTACATTCCCACCAACAGTGCAAGAGGGTTCCCTTTTCTCCACACCCTCTCCAGCACTTATTGTTTATAGATTTTCTGATGATGCCCATTCTAACCGGTGTGAAGTGATACTTCATTGTAGTTTTGATTTACATTTCTCTAATAATTAGTGGTGTTGAGCAGCTTTTCATGTGCCTCTTGGCCATCTGTATGTCTTCTTTGGAGAAATGTCTATTTAGGTCTTCTGCCCATTTTTTAATTGGGTTGTTTGTTTTTTTAATATTGAGCTGCATGAGCTGTATATATATTTTGGAGATTATTCCTTTGTCCATTAATTTGTTTGCAAATATTTTCTCCCATTCTGAGGGTTGTCTTTTCGTCTTGTTTGTTTCCTTTGCTGTGCAAGAGCTTTCAAGTTTCATTAGGTCCTTTGCTGTGCAAGAGCTTTCAAGTTTCATTAGGTCCCATTTGTTTATTTTTGTTTTTATTTCCATTACTCTAGGAGGTGGGTCAAAAAAGATCTTGCTGTGGTTTATGTCAGAGTGTTCTTCCTGTTTAAGAGTTTTATAGTGTCTGGTCTCACATTTAGGTCTTTAATCCATTTTGAGTTTATTTGTGTATGGTGTTAGGCAGTGTTCTAATTTCATTCTTTTACATGTCCAGTTTTCCCAGCACTGTTTATTGAAGAGATTGTCTTTTCTCCATTGTATATCCTTGCTTCCTTTGGCATAGATTATCTGACCGTAGGTGAGTGGGTTTATCTGTGGGCTTTCTATCCTGTTCCATTGATCGATATTTCTCTTTTTGTGCCACTACCATATTGTCTTGATTACTGTAGCTTTGTAGTATAGTCTGAAGTCAGGGAGCCTGATTCCTCCGGGTCCATTTTTCTTTCTCAAGTTTGCTTTGGCTATTCGGAGTCTTTTGTGTTTCCATACAAATTGTAAACTTTTGTTCTAATTCTGTGAGAAGTGCTATTGGTAATTTGATAGGGATTGCATTGAATCTGTCAATTACTTTGGGTAGTATAGTCATTTTCACAATGTTGTTTCTTCCAATCCAAGAATATGGTATATCTCTTCATCTGTTTGTGTCATCTTTAATTTCTTTCATCAGTGTCTTATAGTTCTCTGAGTACAGTTCTTCTACCTTCTTAGGTAGGTTTATTCCTAGGTATTTTATTCTTTTTGTTGCAATGGTGAATGGGATTGTTCCCTTAACTTCTCTTTCTGAGAGACTTTTTTTTTTTTTTTTTTTTTTGTGGTTACGCGGGCCTCTCACTGTTGTGGCCTCTCCTGCCGCGGAGCACAGGCTCCGGACGCGCAGGCTCAGTGGCCATGGCTCACGGGCCCAGCTGCTCCGTGGCATGTGGGATCTTCCCGGACCGGGGAACGAACCCGTGTCCCCTGCATCCACAGGCAGACTCTCAACCACTGCGCCACCAGGGAAGCCCCAAGACAACTTTTGAAGGGAGGAATTTAATCTTTCTTTTGTGTTATGCAGTGTTTACTTAATTGAACTCGTATATCTCTCTTTGTAGCAGTGTTTTTGTTTTTCTTTTTTTTACTCATTATAAGTGACATATGTATAAAAGTATTAACAGGGTGCCTTTAGAACACTTGAATATAATGGAAAAATTAGCTTATAATCTATCAGACTAAATATATACAAAAGCAGTTTTAAATTAACCAGTTTAAATTTGGTTAATTTAAAATCTTTCATGCCAGCAGGGAAAATTCAGCTTGATTCTAACTTAATCAGTAATATTTATCTAATAAAATACATTACGTGAAGGCAGATGGTAAGTATGGAAGAACGATGAGAAGTCATGTTGAGGCTGACATGGCAGTAGAGAGGAATCTGGCAGATATAAATGATCTGAGGCTTTCAGAGGTTGGCTTTAACAAATGTGGGTAGGAGTGTTTTCTTATACCTTTGTGTTTGGATGAAATGTCTCTCAAGCTCTTTTGATTCCATGGTCACCAAGCTGCCTTGGGGTATTAATTTGGCTTTTTAGGCACTTTGTCACTGGAAAAGGTGAGTGCCCTCCTCAGGTAGTAATTATTCATTAATTCAGTGAATATTTATTGATCAACTGCCATTTGCTAGGCATTCTTCTAGATATTACGGACTAGAGCACTGAAGAAAACAGGCAGAGTCACTTCCTTTATGGAGCTTCCAGTTTAGTGAATATGAATATTCCTATCGCTGAATGTAGTATCTTTGATTGTAGGCTTAATAGGTTAGGTTGGTATGAAACCCGTTAGGAGTTTTCATAGCAGTCTCTCTTGAGTTTGGGTAATGTTCAGTTTTCCCTGAGTCCAGTCAACTTTGAGCCATTGAGAAGGTAAACTTTCTAGATTTGAAAAATCTGAGAACCAGATCCTGGATCTTTGTATGTTCACCAAGGAAATGCCATCCTATGAGATCTTTAGATGGCCAGCCAATGAGTCTTCCTTTGGGGAAACAACTTTACTTTGTACTGTGAGAAGACACAGACACTAACACAAATATAATTAGTGTATTTCCCCTCCTCTTTCCCACTTAAGTAAATTCTTTTGAGGCATAACATACATATAAAGACGTGCAAAAATCGTAAGTGTGAAGCTTGACAAAATTCACAAAGTGGACACATCCGTGTAACCAGCATCCAGTTAAAGAAACAGAATGTTACCGTCACCCCAGGAGCATTGAGCCCCCTTTCTTTCATGACCATTTCCTTCCAAGAGTAAACACTATCCTCACTTCTTTTTTTGTTTGTTTTTTAAAAATTAATTCATTTTATTTATTTTTGGCTGTATTGGGTCCTCATTGCTGCATGCAGGCTTTCTCTAGTTGTGGCGAGTGGGGGCTACTCTTTGTTGTGATGTGTGGGTGTGGGCTTCTCATTGCGGTGGCTTCTCTAGTTGCAGAGCATGGGCTCTAGGCACACAGGCTTCAGTAGTTGTGGCATGTGGGCTCAGTAGTTGTGGCTCGCGGCCTCCAGAGTGCAGGCTCAGTAGTTGTGGCGCACGGGCTTAGTTGCTCCGCGGCATGTGGGATCTTCCTGGACCAGGGATCGAACCCGTGTCCCCTGCATTGGCAGGCGGATTCTTAACCACTGCACCACCAGGGAAGCTCTATCCTCACTTCCTATGCTAAAGATTAATTTTGCCCGTTCTTGAACTTTGTGTAAATGGGGAGTGTATAGAATATATTCTTTTGTGTTCGACTTCTTTCACTCATGCTGTTTTATCCATGCTGTTGTATGTGTTCATTCTCATTGCTGTATAATGTTCTATTTTATGATTAAAGGAAAGTATACTTTTTATTCAAGGTAGTTCTTTGGGTTGATTGCAGTTTTTGAGTATTACAAATAGTGCTGTGAACATTCTTTTATGTGATTTAATAAACATAGGTTAATGCATGGTTTTCAACATTTTAACTTTTTGAAACTTGAATGACTCTTAAAATTGATGTGAGTGTTTTTATTTTCTCCTGAAAATCTTTTATTTTCCCTGATGGCATATCAGAATACAGGAAATGCTAATTGCATCTCCGAAGTATAAGGTTTCTTAGATATGTTTTGCAAATCATAGTGGGCTAGATTCTCCTGAGAAATTCTTTAAAATGCCCTTGAAAGTAATATCAGTGCTTTTAGACTGTTAAAATAGTTACTTTTCTTACCAGAAGCCATTCCAGGAATACCTAATTTGTTCCTAGGAATGAGCATATATTTGTATTTTACATATCTTTATGTATAGATTATGTATAGACTTTAATAATTCCTTTGTCTCTGTTTTTGAAGGTTCGGTCTTTGTGGGCTTCAGTGAATGAAACACTCATGGTTTTGGAAAAAGAGAGAGAAGTTGTTAGTTCAGTCCTTAGTGTTGTTAACCAATATACTTTAGATGGAACTAATGTTGCTATCAATATTCCAAGGCTCTTACTTGACAAAATTGAGAAACAAATGTGTCAGGTAAGCATTTGATAATTAAGGGAGCTTTGAGAAAACTCCCTTCACAGAATTTTTTTATATGTTGTATATTGTTTTTCTCACAGTGTTTTTCTACTGTTTTCAGAATTTACCTTTGTGAATATATCTGGTAAGAGGGGTACTGTTAAAGGTGTTTATATTCACATCTATTGACCTTTATTCATTGTCCGAACGTTGTACGGCGCTACATCATATAGTGTAGAGAGTAGAAGGTACTTAGTAGGAAGATGATATGGTACTTAGTTTTTTATAAATTCTCAAAGAGAGCACCAATGATCTCCTGAATGCTAAATTTCTTTTAAAAAACTCTTCTCTTGTTTTTCTTTCGTCTTGATGGTATTAAATGTTTTAAAGTGTTTTCTTCCTTTAGCTTTTGTGACCTCAGTGTCGTTGTCTTCCTGTGGTGTTTCAGACTGCTGTCTCCAGTTTTCCACTGGTTCCTTTTTCTCTAACTTTTAAATGAACATGTTCCCCATGGTTCCTTTAATGGCCCCTTTTCTTTCCCACATTATAAATCCATCTGTATTTTCTTACCCAATTCCATGGCTTCATCAGCCTCCTATACAATAATATTACCAGAGTGGTATTTCCAGTCTCTCTCCTTCAACTCAAACTACATCAAATTATTTCCACTTGCTTATGGGACATTTCCATCTGAATAGCCTACGTTTATTTTTCTTAGTAAACTTAAAATTTTTTGAGCATCTCCTATGTGCCAGGTATTATTATAGTGAAGGGGATATAAAGATAAAATATTGTTGTGACCCTGAAGAGTTTTCACTTTAATAGGTAACATGTCAGGCACTTCAAATTCAGAGTACATAAAAATCAGGATCTGTAAACTCAGATTCATACAGGGGCTAGGCAGGTAATACTATATAGATGAAGTATGCTAATTATGTGTAACAATAGGGGTAAAGTAGGAAATGATGAGATCTTTGGGGTACTAATTTTGTGTGAAATCTGTGATTTTAAAAAATATTAGCAACTAATTCAGATGATTTTAAAACATTGGAACTGTGTAGGCCAAATAAACATGTCTTAAGTTTGGAATCAACGTTTAGGGGTCCTTTAATTTGCAACTTTTGGTAAAACATGAATTCATGATCTTTCTCCAAACCTGATCTTTCTCCTCAGTCTTTATTTTGCTTTCCATTTATTTGCATTTCTTTTATTCTAGTTTCAGCTTTTTTGCATGATATACAAGTATAGCATGGTGTGTTAATTCTTCCACAGTAGTTTTCTTTGGGCCAGAATTATTTACATAGTTTTATTTTTGGGTAGACAGTCGTTCTTTTTTTTCCACTCTTTTTTAAGGTAACCTTTTTATATAATAGTGAAAAATGTAAATATATTTTTGTAGCATTTTACTATGTTAACAATCTATAGTTCACTACTTTTTTTTTTCAGTTGCACATAGGAAATGTTTATGAGGCTGGAAAATTGAATCTCTTAACAGTTATTCAGTTATTAAATGAAGTCTTGAAAGTAATGAAATATGAACATTGTCAGGCTAACCAAGCAAGACTGACAATAGACCTTCACTTCCTTGAAAAAGAGACCAAAGTTCAGAGAGAAAGATTGTCAGATCTGAAGCATATGAGGTACACTAGAAAGATCTTCTGTTATTTCACTGGGGTAGGAGTAGGGTGGTTTTGATAATTTCTCAGCACAACTCTTGTTTAGTTAACAACTCAGTAGCTTTGGCAAACAAGTGTGAAAATTTTACTCGTACTCAAAAACCTTATGTCACCAACTTCTAGAGAGACACATGAAGTAGCAAGGAAAATTAATGTAGTTTTCTTTTGTCTGGAGTATATTATTTGCCCTGAGTGATAATTCTTTATCAAATAATTCTGACTTTTCTCTAGCTTTTCTTTTGTAGGGTCTACTAATAGAACTAGGTTTTAAAAAATTTGTTTATATTGAGCAGGGTGACCGGGAGGTATGGGTTCTCTTTAGAAATGGATAGAGAGTAGGAGTAGAATTTCAACTTGAGTTCAGAACCAGGAAAAAATTGTATGGGATTGGCCAAAAAGTTCGTTTGGGTAACATCTTAGGGAAAAACCCGAATGAACTTTTTGGCCAACCCAATATTTTTAAAGATAAATAGGGTACAGATGTATGATTGCTATTTGGTATTAAAAGGAAACAAGGTATTTTAGATTCTGAACTCTCAATGGGAGAGTTTATGCAATTTAGGTGTGCTGAATTGGTTGAACTTTCAGTTATCCTTTCTGCCCTTTCTCTACGAGCTATAATATTCTTACTTCAACACTTTTTCTCAGTGCTTCTTTTTATATATTCATGTTTTGAATGAAGTTCTTTTTTATGCCGTTACAGGTATAAAATAAAAGAAGATGTCTCAACTATAAAACATTCTATTGTTGAAAAACAAGAAGAATGGCATAAAAATTGGAAAGAATTTCTCGGCCTGTCTCCTTTCAGTCTAATAAAAGGTTGGACTCCAGTAAGTAATATTGACTTGACTTTTGGAGAGTAGTTTAATCTCTTGCAAACTCTTGATTTATCATGGTACAAATGACCTGGAAATGCTATATTGTGTGTATGCTTCTCATCTTTGCATCTGAGCCTAAAGTTCAAATATTTCGGTTTCTGTGATTTTTCTAAATACATATTAGAATGTTCATTAAGCTGCTGTTGTGATATAGTTTATATTTTTAGATTCAGTGGATTGCATTAAAAAGAAAATGAGATCGGGGAGAAGCTGGCGCTGAGGCTCAAGTCGCCTGTGGGGGCTGAGCCTGCTGTCTACCTGTGGCCGCTGCCGGTCTACGACAAACCTCACGATGTTGCTCACGAAATCCTCGAGACCATCCGGCTCAAAGATTTGGAAAGAGATAGTTTAGCAGAAAAGGAATGCATGAAGGAGAAGTGGAATCTCTTGCATGAATTTCTGCAGACAGAAATAAAGAATCAGTTATGTGACTTGGAAACCAAATTACATAAAGAAGAATTATCAGAGGAGGGCTACCTGGCACAAGTCAAATACCTTTTTTTTTTTTTTTTTTTTTTTGCGGTACGCGGGCCTCTCACTGTTGTGGCCTCTCCCGTTGCGGAGCACAGGCTCTGGACGCGCACACTCAGCGGCTGTGGCTCACGGGCCCAGCCGCTCCGCGGCATGTGGGATCTTCCCAGACCGGGGCACAAACCCGCGTTCCCTGTATTGGCAGGCGGACTCTCAACCACTGCACCACCAGGGAAGCCCCAAATCCCTTTTAAATAAAGATTTGTCCTTGGAGAACGGAGCTCATGCTTTCAGTCAGGAAGTGAATGGATGTGTAGAAAACGGGAGCCAGACAAGTGGTGAGGACCACAGAGTGGAAATAGCAGAGAAGAACAAGTCCCCCAGACCTGTTTCCAAACTGCATGCCCAGGAGAAGCAAGTCCGATGGAGAAACAAAATCTGAAGTCTCATGTAGCCCCAGGATTACAAGGCAAACTACCAGGCAGACCACCGTCACATCTCATTTCACAGGGAGCCCTGCCAAACGGAAGCCTGAGGAAGACACTGAAAAAGCAAAATCAGATGATTCTGTCGATGAAGAAGAAAAAGACCAGGAGGAAAAGAGACGTAGAGTTACATCCAGAGAACAAGTTGCTGGACTGCTCCCTGCAGAAGAACCGGGAAGAGTAAGACCAGGAACACACGTAGAAGAAGAAGAAAGAGATGATAAAGTAAAGCCTGGTCACCTCCAGGAAGAAAAGAGACTCAGAAGTCAAACCGAAGGACTAACACCTAAACAGAAATCTAAGGAGGAGCCAGACAGAGATGCGAGGCCCAGAGGAGCTCAGGCTGAAATGAATGAAGGAGAAGACAAAGATGAAAAGAGACACAAAAGTGAACCCAAACATCTAGCTAGCAAACGGAGACCAGAAGTAAAAGAACCTGAAAGAGTAAAACCACAAGTTTCTGATGAGAAAGATGAGGATGAAAAGGTAACAAACGCACATGGTAAACACAGCAGTTCGACATGGTAAAGTTCCCCGTCAGAGCGAAGGGACCTGGACCGTATCCTCTGGGGGTCTGTGCATGCCCGAAGATGCAGAACATGAAGAACACTCAGTCCCCTGTGCAATCTAACAGCTCTAGTCCACATGTCTCACCCCAAACCCAGGACACTAGACCTACTAGAGCAGGAAGCAAAAATATGGTAGGACTCCTCGGAATGGCTGAGCCTTTGACCAAAGACCAAGCCCCACAGTCCCTATGAACACGTTGAGAATTTAGTTTGTTGCAAAGCAGTGCTCTGAGCTTCACAGCTATGGCGGGGGTGGGGGTGAGTCTCCATGGGACACACCCCGGCTAGAAGTCCCGAGTGGCATTTAATAAGTGACTCAAACAAGGACAATGTGCAATCCCCTTTTAATACTTCTGATCTCGGTGAAGAGCAAGTCTCACTTTGTTGCCAGTGCATCTCAAACCTTTCCATGCAGTTGGTTCATCTTTCAACAAAGACAACAGGATTTAGGTCCAGAGTTTTTGGCCAGTAATAGTAAGGATTACAATTTAAAAAAAAAGAAATTGAGACATTCCTCTTTATTTTAGGTACTATTACATTTGAGGCATAGTTGGAGGGCAAAGTAGTCCTCTTGTTCCTAATATCATACTCCTTAGTTTAAAAATAGTTACAGGATAATTTGTATGTTTGCTAATTCTTTCTTCGTTAGGGAAAAAAACCCATCCATTCCTAGGTTTGCTTAGTATTGTTACTGTGGTACTGAGTAAAGTGTGTATATTTCAAAATAACAAATTCTGTGTTTTAAGGCTGTGGATCTTTTACCACCTATGTCTCCCCTTTCGTTTGATCCTGCCTCAGAAGAAGCATATGAGAAGAGTATTCTTTTGCAGTACCCTGCTTCACTTCCAGGTTGGTTATTTTTTCTCTTTTAAACTTCAATCTCATTAATATTTCTCACTGTGATAACAGTTCTTTTATAAACTTTCATGTTTTTTTTTTCCCAGTTATTTACTGTGGTGAAATGCACAAAGCATTTCAGTCATATGAGCCTCCATTAACATAAGGCTTTTTGTGTCTCCTTTCTTTCAGTTGCACAGCTTTTTACTTTGCACAGTGTTTTCAAGGTTTATCCAAGTTGTAGCATGTATCGATACTTCATTACTTTGTTTGAATACATTCTGTTGTATGATTGAATCGAATTTTGTTGATCTGTTTGTCCTTTGATGGACATTTGGGTTATTTCCACCATCTGGCTATTATGAGTAATGCTGCTATAAATGTTCACTTACAAGTTTTGTGTAGAAGCCCACAAGTTTTTAACATGAAAGAATAGTACAGTAATTACCTGAATACTTAACTGTTGCTTGTTTCAGCAGTTGAGATTTTTGCTTTAAATGTGTATGTTTGTTTGCTAAACGATGTAAGTCTGAGACCTTAACACTTCACTCTGTTTCAGCATGCATTCCCATGAAAATAAGGACTTTTTCCTCTTTAATTACCACATTAATGTTACACCTAAAATTAATAATTATCTCAGTTTCCTCAAATTTCATACCATTATCACACCTAAAAAATTAATTTCTCTACAATATCTAATATCAATTTCATACTCAGTTTCACCAATTGCCTAGTATTTGTGTACAAGAAATTTTTATTGGGTTCAGTAAATGTAAGGTAGATAGGTGGAGGGATAAATGAATAAAAAATGTACGAATTATGTAGCCAATCTGGAGCAGGTAATAAGTATAGGCTACAGTTGAGTTTAGGCAGGCCATCGGTCATGGCAGCAGTTAGCACAGGACTTAGGAAGAAAAAGGATGAACACAGCTAGGATAGGTGATTGCTTTGGGAGTCAGGTGTATGTGGGGAGGACACTAGTTGGGAAAGATCATAGACCAGAGAGCAAGGGTCAAGGATAGGTGCCAGCAGAAGAGTAGACACAAAAGACTGCATAGTTTGATGAATGAAAAAGATCTTCAGATACAGAGCATTGCTTATGATGATAGAATTACTTTGATAGTTCTTGGCATATTTGGTTGCCATTGTGTTCTCACTTCAGCATGGAAAGGGCCTTTGTACTCTTGGCATACTTAGTTTAGGCCCTGTGAAACCATGAAATTGTCCTCACGTCCATTTGGAGATTTCTATGTCGCCTTCAGAGTGAGGGAATATTTGTGTCTGTTTATGAAGTTTAGTTAGAAGTCCACATTTTAAAAGTGTTTGATAGGCTCTTTGGGGGTAACCGTTTCCTTCACACATTGCACAGTTTGTACTCTTGGGATTCCTTTTTTTTTTTTTCCTCTAGAGCCTTTGTCTGGGCTGGGGAACCTCAACATTATTTTATACTTTTTGTAGTAAACCACTTTACTTTGCTTAAAGTACAACAGCTTTTCCCCTCCTATACCTTACATATTACATCTTGCTGGAAGTGATTTTTCTTTTCAGTAGTTTTAAAAAATTACATTTCAGCATTATTAAGTACAGGAATATTATAAATACCTGTTTACTGAACACTCTTGTCAAATCTTTGCAGTATTTGCTTTAGTTTTTTTAAAAAGTACTAGTGTAGTTAACCCTTGAGTATCCACCCTTCCTTGAGTATTCTTTTTTTTTTAAATTGCAGTATAGTTGATTTACAATATTTTAGTTTCAGGTGTGCAGAGCATAGTGATTTTGGTTTTTTTTTTTCGGGTTATATTCCATTATAGGCTATTACATGATATTGGCTATAATTCCCTATGCTATACAGTAAATCCTGTTGCTTATCTATTTTATGTATTAAAGTAGTTTGTTATCTGTTAATCTCATACTCCTTTGTCCCTTCCCCCGCTTCCTTCTCCCCTTTGGTAACTGTAAGTTTGCTTTCTGTGTCTGTGAGTCTGTTTCTGTTTCGTATATAAATTCATTTGTATTATTTTTTAGATTTCGCATATAAGTGATATCATATAGTGTTTTTCTCTGACTTATTTCACTAAGCATAATATTCTCTAGGTCCATCCATGTTGCTGCCGTGGCAATATTTCACTTTTGTATGGCTGAGAAATACCCATTGTGTGTGTATGTGTGTGTATATATGCCACATCTTCTTAAGCTAATAATCTGTTGATGGCACTTGCGTTGCTTCCATGTCTTGACTATTGTAAATAGTGCTGCTATGAACATTGGAGTGCATGTGTTTTTTCAAATCAGAGTTTTCGTTTTTCCCACCCATATACCCAGGAGTGGAATTGCTGGATCATATGGTAGTTCTATTTTTAGATTTTTAAGGACCCTCCATACTGTTCTCCATAGTGGCTGCACCAATTTATATTCCCCCCAACAGTGCAGGAGGGTTCCCTTTTCTCCACATCCTCTCCAGCATTTATTATTTGTAGACTTTTTGATGAGGGCCGTTGTAACAAGTGTGAGGTTGATACCTCATTGTGGTTTTGATTTGCATTTCTCTAATAATTAGTGATGTTGAGCATCTTTTCATGTGCCTGTTGGCTATCTGTATGTCTTCTTTGGAGAAATGTCTATTTAGATCTTCTGCCCTTTTTTTTTGTTTGTTTTTGTTTTTGTTTTGTGGTACATGGGCCTCTCACCGCTGTGGCCTCTCCCATTGTGGAGCACAGGCTCCGGACGCGCAGGCTCAGCGGCCATGGCTCACAGGCCTAGTGGCTCCACGGCATGTGGGATCTTCCCGGATAGGGGCACGAACCCATGTGCCCTGCATTGGCAGGCGGACTCTCAACCACTGCGCCACCAGGGAAGCCCTGCCCCTTTTAAAAAAAATATTTTATTTATTTATTTGGTTGTACCGGGTCTTAGTCGCAGCAGGCAGACTCCTTAGTTATGGCACATGTGCTCCTTAGTTGTGGCTGGTGGGCTCCTTAGTTGCGGCTGGTGGGCTCCTTAGTTATGGTTTGCGGGCTCCTTAGTTGTGGCATGTGAATTTTTAGTTGCGGCATGCATTGATTGGGTTTGTTTTTGTGATATTCATATGTATGAGCTGTTTGTATATTTTGGATATTAACCCCTTGGCCTTGACTGTTCATTCTGCATTTGCAGAGGTAACCACTATCCTAAATCTTAAGTTTATTCTGATGTATGTTTATAAAAATGATTTTACTTTGAATCTAACCATACGTATACTGTTCTGCTGTTCTTAAGTTTATAAATAAAACTTCTCTTATCCCCCAACATGTTCTTTGTAAATGTTTGTTTTTGAACCAGGATCCAAGGAGGATTCACTCACTGTATATGGTTGTTTTGTCCTCTTACTTTTATTCTAGGATAATGCCCTATCCATTAAAAAAAGAATGACATTGATAGAAATTCTTTTTAACAATCATTGTGTGTGATTTACCAATATATTTACTGATTTTTTTGGTCAGTATTACTTTTGTTCTATTCCTTCCTTTTGAGAGGTATACCTTGAAGTATATCTTTCACTTCTTCTAGTGACAGACCCTGAATAGTAAGATCTCTTAGTCTTTCTTTGAAAATATCTTTGTTTTTACTTATGAATGATAGTTTGGATTCAAGATCAACACTTATTTTTCCTTGGGACTTTAATAATATGATCTCATTGCTTTCTGCCTTCTTTTGTTTTCGAAACATTTGCTGTCTCTCTAATTGTCGTTCATTTGTAGGTAATTTTTGATCTCTGGTTGCTTTTAAGACTTATTTATTTTTGTATTATGCAGGTTCATTGAGCTGTGTCTAAATGTAGATTTGTTTTTATTTAGCCTGTTTGGAACTTGTGTGTGCTTATTCAGCGTGAAGGCTCATATCTTTCTTCAGTTCTGGAAACTTATTCACTAATATCTCTTGTAATATTACCCCCCTCTCTTATTCTTTTGGTCCTTTTCTTTTATCCCTCATATTATTGGGACTTCTAATTCTGTCCCCCATATCTCATAACTTCTCATTCATATTTATAACCTCTTTGTAACTCTGGACCTGCATTCTGGGTATTTTCTTTGTATCTCGCTATGGTTCACTAATTATCTCTTTATTAATGTTTAATCTCCTTTTTGACCTGTCCATTTAGTATTTAATTTTCATGAATGTATTTTTTATTTGCTTCTTTTTTCAAAACTACCCATTCTTTTTCATGGTGTCATCTTCTTTCATTATGGCCCCTGTTGTTTCTTTTTTGTTGATCATTTTAAATATACTGATTTTTATCTTTATCAATTTTCCCAGTATCTCTTCATTTCAGGTACTTCTCCGGTATGCTCTGCCTGCTGATGTTCTATTGAAATAATAATATTTAAATATTTGAATGAAATCTCAACTTCAGTGGGTTCCCCACCTCTGGAGGAGTCATGTGGGCCCAGGATTGCAGAAGGGTCTCTACAGAGTGGCCAAGAGTCCCAGGGATTTCTTTTGAACTAGAGCAGTTAATGTCTTTGGTTTGGGATTCCTAAAACAAGTAGCCAGTATAATTATGGGTTTCACACCTCCTTTTGAGTAGGCTAGGTTTTAGATATCTTTCCTTCCTTCCTTCTATACTTTTTTTTCACCAAGGAGTCCAGGTAGACAGCAGGCTTTCCCTGTCCAGTTGGCAGAATTTTTATAATCCCTTTTTAGAGGCAGAGCAGTCTTTGCAGTGTCTTGTCTTATGGTGGGTCTCTCAGATCCCAGCCTGAGAGGCCTGAGATGATGTTTCTTGTTACCATGTAGGCATTTAAATCTCCTGTGTTCAGCCCCTGGAGCCTGCCTCATTGAGCCCTTGTTTCTCAGTTTAAGTTTACCCTGCTTGTTGTGCTTTCCGTCTTCGGTTCTGTCATGTGATGATTTTTATTCTTCTGGGCTTTCCTTTTTTCTTACATTTTATTTAGTAGTTGTAGTGTCTTTACAGTAGGAGTCAGTGTCTACTTTAGTTTCGTTTGCTTTGTAGTGGTGAGTTTAGTTTGTTTTAACCTCCTAAATGCACTATTATGACTGTGCCCTCCTTTGCTATCTTTGCATCTTAAGTTTAGTTTTCATCATTTCTTGCATGTGATTGTGTTCTAACTAGGTACTCTGCCTCCAATAGTTTATCTGTTCTGTATTCCAAATGGCTATCAGTGATCTTCCTGTAATGTAAATATGATCCTTTTCATCTCTTGGTGTAATACCCACCAGTGACTTTTGATCACCTATCACTTTTGGAAAAGAGAAAAAGGCTCTAGATGCTTTTTCACTTAGCAGCTTTTACCTTACAGACTTTCTTTCATACCAGAACAAATGTGCATGAACTCTGCCTACCACCACCAGATGGTGTTTAAAGTTATGCATCATCATTTTTATTTTTAAAAAATCTTTAAATTTAAAATATTTAAAAATTAAAGTATAGTTGATTTACAATGTTTCAGGTGTACAGCAAAGTGATTCAGTGATCTGAAATGGAACATATATATATATATGTATACACACACATACACATACATATTTTTTTTCAGTTCTTTAACATTATAGGTTATAACAAGATGTTGAATATATCATCATCATTTTAGTTAATGGTTGTCTACTAAGCTTGTGGTATAGTTGTATTTGTGCTTACTTTTGGAATGTTTTATAAATAACAGTAACTCCATCATAATTAGTAGGTTCAAAAGCATAGGGTATTGAAAATGTTATGAGGTGGCATTATGATGAATTAAAAGGAAAACTTTACATAGAATACACATTGGCTTCTTACACAGTAACACTTTGGACACATGTATAAATAGTGTTTCAGAAGCTAACATGTTGAAAGAAGAGGAGCTCCTGGAATATCAAATCCTTTGAAATATAGCCATGGCTTTTGTCATCAATTTCATTGCCTATCATGCTTCCACTAGATATACCTTATGCTGTGGCACACGAAACATGCAACTTATTCTCTTAGTACTTTCATGGCTTCTTCATGTTCCCCACTCTGGGCCGGGTGCCTTTCTGCCTCCTTGCATTCTGTGCATACTTGTGTCATAATACTGTAGCAGTATACCATAATTCTGTACTGACTCCTTGAAGACAGGTCTCCATTTTTAATTTCTTTTTCCTATTGTTAGTGCAGTAATGACACATAGTTATTAAATGATATGTTGAAGAATAAATACATAGGTTGACTGATGTCATAGATGCTGGGCTAAAATATGCTAAGTAGTATAACTTTTTGGCTGGTTTATGTGGTAATTGCATTATCTGTGTACTTAAACAAGAAGCATGGCTATATAATACTTGAGAATTATGGATTGTCCCTTTTTGGGAAACTTTGTATGAGCTATCTTTCTAGAAAAGCCTATTGTACATATTCTCCGTCACTGTCATGCATACTACTTTATACTTAATAATTGAATAATTGTCCTTTTCTTTAACATTTATTTTATTTTTCTGTTTTCTTCTGTTTAGAGGTTGTTGTATAACTTCAAGAGATCTCTGAATATTAGAATGTACAAACATAATTAAAGAGTAATTAATTTTTCTATTCCTTTAGATACACGTAAGCAACATACCCAGGAAGATGATTGCAGAAGGGCAAGTGATATACTGGAAACTAAATGTGATCTAGCCAACAGGTAAAAGAAATTTGATTTTCATATTGATTTTTTTTCTCTTAATTAATTTTAGTCCCATCTTCAGCCAGCTTTCAAGCTTCTCCACTGTGAGATAGCTCGTAACTTTCTTCTCTTAACCAGACAGTGTTTTTCTACTGCGGATCCACGTTTTCAGGAAAGATTCAACATTTCTGATGCAAGGGCATTTTTTTCCTCTATTCTTATCTAAATGTTGGGACTCATGGGGATTATGTAATTTTTGAAGAAAAAGACATATGTGAAAATTATTTAATGCAAGTTTAGGAATTTTTGCCTTTTTGTGTCTGTGAACGTCTTTGAAATCACTTGTGGCTGTTCGACTAAATCCAAGAGTTTAGGGACTTCTGAGATGATCTAGTTGGTAGTCTAGTTGGTAGTTTTCAGTCTGTGTTCTGCAGCGCCCTCTGGTGCTGTGGATGAATCAAATTTAACCTGTGACTGTTCCAGCGTTTCCCACTTCAACCTAAGCAGCCTTCTGTTTTATCTGTACTATATATTGAGGCTTTATATGCCATTTGATAAAAAGAGTTCTGTACTTAAAAAAAATTTTTTTGGGAAGAATTCTGATTCAATCTAATCCCAAAATTTAGCATATGAAAAAACTGAACCTAGCTAGTTTGTTGTAACTAGGAGTATTCTTACTTTATTTATTGTCTTTTTTCCTCTATTATCCTATTTATCCCTTGAATAAACTGATGCCAGATTATAAAAGCAGAAATCTCTAAACTAAATGTGAATGTGTTTGTCCTTTATTGAAACTAAACATTATTAAGTAGCAGTCAAACACAGATATGCTAAATAGATTCCTTTATTATTTTGCTTTTTCTGATTAACCTTTGATTTAAATAGTCGATTTTCAGTTCAACTTCCCCATGTTAATGAGGCACAGATATGGAAACAAAATATTTAGGATAATTCTAAAAGAAAATTTTAAATGACTTGAGGCCCCCTTCATTCTGTATACTCTTAATAAGTTATTAAGTTGAAATACCGTAACTATTGTCAAAGCTTACATGTGAAATTATGCTATTGGCAGTTTCCTCTGCAAATTTTCTGGTTCATAGGAGGTCAGCACTACTTGTGGGAGAATTTTATTTTTGTTCTTAGATCTGGGTGTGATGTTGATTTTCTGAGTACCTAAAGAAATAGAATGAAATCTGCAGTGAAGACCTTGTAAAGTGAAGAAATTATAAAGTTATTGGGCTTGCTAATTTTACCCCCTTATCACAATTGTTCTTAAAGCATGCCTCTTAGAGGGAAGTAGTTGGTGCTTCCCGATCTCAGTTATGTTTTTGGTCTGTCTTTCCTTCAGAGAACAGATTAAATATTTTGATTTAAGGTCTCTTGTTGGACTAAAGATTGATGGAGTTAGTAGATTAATTCACAAATCTGATTTTATTTATGAACTCCATTCAACCTCAAGATTCTTTCTTGAAGTAGAATTTTGTACTAAGATGTACTATCAGAATTCTACAGGAGCCAGATGCTCAGCCCCTAAGAATTTAATTCAAATAGAATTCTCTTAATATAGGAAAAAGTTGAGTTAAATAATTTTTTGTTTGTTTGTTTTTGTTTGTTTGTTTGTTTTTGCGGTACGCGGGCCTCTCACTGCTGTGGCCTCTCCCGTTGCGGAGCACAGGCTCCGGACGCGCAGGCTCAGCGGCCATCGCTCATGGGCCCAGCTGCTCCGTGGCATGTGGGATCTTCCCGGACCGGGGCACGAACCCGTGTCCCCTGCATCGGCAGGCGGACTCTCAACCATTGCACCACCAGGGAAGCCCCTGTATTAAATAATTTTGACTTCCACATTTATCCTTTTCTAAGCTTTTGGATCTTTTAACTGTCTTTTCACTCTTTATTTTACTTATAGGTTGGGATATTGAAAGGAGGTAGAGGAAGGCTTTTGGTGATGAGGGATAAACGCTTAATGGGAAATGAAAGATTATGACTGCCTAATAGGAGAACAGAAGAGAGGTAAAGAGTTGAGTTACTGGGATATGGAAGTAAACATGTTGCTCAGAATTCTTTACTGTAAAAGGTATTTTGTAATAAAATGTTTCATGTGTAACATGGAGAGACTGCACTTAAAGAAATACCGTTTTTGGCATGTAGTTCAGCTATTATACTAAATATTTTATTTGTAGTGGCATCATCTTACATCAGTATCAGTGTAGTTAATTGGGAAATTCATATGTGGATATGGTTAATATAATTATGCAGTTAAAAAGCATGAGATGAATGTAGTTTTTAGGGTAAGTGTGTTGTTTGCCCTTTCACGTGTGGTTTTCATTCACAAGTACTAAAGTATAAGTAGTCTTCTCCATAGATCTCCTGGCTTGATTTTGATCAGAGTGAGCTCATGGAGGCTGCACCATACTTACAATCAGAATTCAGTGATTGGTGATGCCTTTGCTGTACACTGTGGGTACTACCTTTCTTTGCAGTGGTTTCTGGAAAGGAGGGTTCCATGATATTTCTAGTGGTGGTGATGCAGTTCTTCTAGACCTTTAACCTCTACGGTTTCTCCTTTACTACATTTCAGAGATAGGGCAGTATGATCTTGCATGCATTCCAAACAAACATCCTTAGTCTTAGAAATTGAATTCTAATCTCATTTTGTTATTTCCTTTCTCTTTTTTTTATTTCTCTGTTAATTGTAGACATATTATAACAACAACAACAAATGAAAATAAAAAATAATTAGCTAAAATTTCCAATTTCCAATAAATCACTTGTCAGATTCTTTCCGAAGTTCTTTTTTAGACTTTATTTCCAATTCCAAAGTCTTGTATTCTAAAATACAAAATTTTCTCAACATTAACATAGCATAAATGCAGTTTTTTTAAGTGTGTGTGTATATTTACTTAACATTATATTACCACTTAAAATAGCTTTTTAACATTTCATTTATTTTTAGACTTTAGGTTTTCCTCAAAATTTTTGCTGCTATAAAAAGCATGTCTTTTTTCTTTCGGTAGTGCTTTTAGGGTTAATTTCCACAGTGGGATCAATACCCTTTTTATCTGGATTTCATGGGCCTCAGTTTTGGCCTGGCAAGTGGGTAGAGAGTAAGGACTGAGCCAGGGCTGCTTTGAAGTTGACTTGAATTGAGATATTAACAAGGCTAATAGCATGTTGCCAATTCAGAAACGAGAGAGAGGAGGTATAGAATGTGGTTCCGTTTTTCTCTATTATGAGACTCTGCAAGAATGATTCAGATAGAAAAATTTGGTGGCATCTATAGAACCTCATCTTCAAGTGACATTTATTCATTGATCCATCGTGTGGCACTGCCAAGCGCCAGGCACTGTGTTAGGACTTGGGAATAGCCTTTGGTAAGACATAGTCATCATCCTCAAGGAGCTCACCAGTCTTTTGGTGGCATCTTAATGGCATTGGTCCATAGCTTGCTGGCCCTGCTTCAGAGGGCTTTCTGATCATTTTAACGTCAATTTTGGGGAAGAATGTGGATAAAATCACACTAGATAGTAATCACTAATCTTTTGCCTTAGATATCTAGATTATATCCTGTCGAAGCGAATTTGAAACTTGAGCGATTTCAGTGATTTTGAATTATGTTTGGAAGGTAGATTTCAAGAAGGGCATATTTGAAAAAGTTTGAAAGGCATATTTGCTATTATATAAAATATTTGCAAAGTTGTTAATTTTGTACTTTTCTGTCTGTGAACGGAAAGAAAAACACTGGCATGCTTGATGTTGAAGGTGGTTTCTGTGGTAATCCTGCCTCCATTTTACCTAGAGTAGAAAAGCTTTTGGTCAGTGAGCAGACCCAATCCATGATTGAATTTGAAGGCACTTTCAAGATGAAGATAAATAAAGTTATCATTACTTTGAAGGCTTAAAAAATTTAATAACTTACTTTGTAATTATAGTGAAAAGATGCATAAGGTTTTCACGTTAACCAAAAGGGGCAAGAGAATCTAAGAGATTAAGGAACACTATGTGTGGAATGCTGCAAATTCAAATTGAATAACCTCATGACTTTACTGTAAGTGTAATGTATTTGCTATAGAAAATTCAGCATAAGAGAAATTGATTTTGGACCTGAAATATCAAAAGAATCTTAGTCTCTGCTACAGTGCTTCTGTGGTCTGAAGCCTGAGGACATTGTAATAATGTGATTCTAGTTAATTGAATTTTTTTCTTTAATTTATTTATTTTTATTTGTTTATTTTTGGCTGCATTGGGTCTTCGTTGCTGCGCATGGGCTTTCTCTAGTTGCGGCGAGCGGGGCTACTCTTTGTTGCGGTGCGCGGGCTTATTGCGGCAGCTTCTCTTGCTGCAGAGCATGGGCTCTAGGTGCAGGGGCTTCAGTAGTTGTGGCACTCGGGCTCAGTAGTTGTGGCGCACGGGCTTGGTTGCTCTGCGGCACGTGGGATCTTCCCGAACCAGGGATCAAACCCATGTCCCCTGCATTGGCAGACAGATTCTTAACCCCAGCGCCACCAGGGAAGTCCCTAATTGAATTTGTTTTTACCTTGTACTCAAGTTTTTGAGTGTTCATCAAGTCATCCAACCCTTGTAAAAAATGCTGTTGACTTAAAATACATACTGGGTAAGGAAAATGTTCATTAGTTTGGGAGGCTGATACACAAATTGGGCTGAAGTACTGCTCTAATTGTCACTATACTTCCCTAGAATAATAAACTGCCTTTTGATGACCGGGACGAATTGAGTGAAATCGTAACGGACAGATACGGGGCAGACAGTTTCCTTAGAATATTCAAATACATCAAGTGAATGGAATTCTTTCTTACTCATAACTTGGATTTATTAATTTTTTTTCCTTTTAGCCCTGCTTCTTTCCTGTTGCAGCCCATTTCACCATCAGATAGAAACAGTGTTACACTACTTGAAAAGGTACATTTTAAAACAATTTAAAATTAATTCTGACCATACTCACATATGATAAAAATATTCTTTACTTTTGTTGATATCCCAATTAAATTTCTATTTTCACATTTCCTAGTATGTGCACATTATCTACCATTCCTGTTTACACATTAGTTATTACTTCTAAATGGGAATACTGGAATTTTTAAACTGTGCCAGTGAACATTTAATTTTACAATAATGTTAACCTTTTATAGATTAACATTAATGAAGATCAGGTACAATGAAGATCAGGTACAATTATTAACGTTTTAACATTACATGTCTATCTTATTCAGGACACGAAGTTGATGACTCCTAGAGAGAAAAATGAAACAGTTTCTAAGAAAACATCAGAATTTGAAGCGGAAGACTCTTCATCATCAAATATTGCAAAGAGTAGTGCATTTGGAGGGTCTTTGCCAGCTAAAAAAAGTGATCCATTCCAAAAAGAGCAAGATCATCTGGTAGAAGAGGTTAGAAAGAGATTGTAATAAGTATACTGAAATGTCATTTTCTAAATGGTGTTGGGATTATAAGTGAAGTACAGTTAATTATTGATTAGGTGTAATTTGGGAAGGAGGTCACAGACAATAAAAATCATGGTTAAAGCAGAATTGGTCCTCCCCAAAAGTAGAAACAGATATAAAATAAACTTATTTAGTTAAGATTATATCGGTGGTTTAGAACCCATGTCCCATTCTATAACTATCCAAAAGTATAAAAATAATACATGTATAATATTTTTGGAATTAACCATTACATAAATTGTTGGATAAATACACCCAATGATTATACTTATTAAAATACTCTGCGAATGTTATCTGTTGCTTAGCTGAGCTTCCTCTTTTTTTGAATTTTAGAACAAAGACTATACAGTATATTACCACCAAGTGAAGGTTTTGTCCTTCTGCTTTTTAAATATTTCAAAAGTGAATAAATACATGATTGTTTATGATCTTGGTTTTCTTAACCAGCTCTGTTCCTTAATAATTTTCTACTTTTCACTGGCAAGTGACCACATAATACGACTATTGCTGAGTATTACAGAACTCGGTTTATACAAATGAAATGGTCAGGCCATTCATTAATGTTATTTTTATTACATATTTCCCATTGTTTGAATTTGGATTATCTGCCAGGAACAGAAACAGCCAGAAAATAAATCAGCTGTTTTACATTCCTGAGAGACTGAAAGAAAAGTTTGGTTTAGTGCATATTGATTCAGGTATTGGAGTTCCCTCCTTTATCTTGATCGTGAAAAAAGTTAATAAATATTGTCCAAATAAGAGAGCTGGCTGTCAGTCATTTTTCTTGTTTGCAACTTGAGGAAGTTGGACCAGTTTCATGGTCTCTAAATATTTTTAAATCTCTAAAGTTCTGTTGTTTCTCTGTATTAGTTGATTGACTCTATACTAAAGAAAAGATGATTAGTCATTCTTTTTTTCTTTCCTGATATGGGAGGAAAGGCACATTTTCTGGTTAAAAGAATTTACAGTAGCAGTGGAATGAGATAGGATGGAAGAGGAGAGCCCTAAAATCTCATAAAACTCTGAAAGTAAAGTGAAATTAATTCTCTTTAATAGTGTTTATGACAAGGAATATTTAGTGTTAGAATTCTAAGAAGCCCTCTATTTTTATGGAGGAGGAGTCAGTTTGATTATGGTTGTAGGCAGTTTCTTTTTTTCAGGATTTCAGGGTGCAGAGATTTTAATTTGCTTGTTTTTTGCTTTCTGGTTTTATTAAAATGTTAATACAGAGTGCTATTTCCATATTGTACACTTTCTTTTCTCTATTTTAGAAATGTATCCCTATGTTTTCACTAATTTATGTCTGATGATGAGGTTTCTGGCAAAGAAGTTTGTTGTCAGAATGTACTCTGTTTATTAGTAGAGGTGTTACTGTGCGGTGGATTATAATTAAGAAGAACCTGCATGCTTTAGAACCAGTCATTTTAGCAGATATGGAATTGTGAAGCTCAAGTGTGGCAGATAGTAATTCAGATCACTGCAGTCAGAACTATATCTAAATCTTTCCAAGTGTAAAGATTTCTTATCTTTTCTCTCCTGTGTAACAGGATATCCATTTAAGATAAGGGAGGAAACAGGGTTTGGGTTTGATTTCACCTTAATAGGATTGTGCCTGGAGAGTCTATATGGAGTGCCTGGGAGCTACATTGTTGAGTTTATTTTTGTGCTTATTGTTCTTATCAGGGCCTTTGTTGCATTCTACCAGTGGGCTTGGTAATTTTTGCTTTACTTTTTCTTTTCTGTTTTAGGTTGCAAGGGCAGTTTTATCTGATTCACCACAGCCTTCTAAAGGAAAAGAAGTAATATTAGAGGAACTAATTGACTCTCTAGCTTCCAACCCATTCTTAACAAGGAATCAAATTCCCCGAACTCCAGAAAACTTGAGTAAGTTAATAATGTTTTTTGTCACTATTTTCTTTCTTAGACATTACTACTATTAGAACCATGGTCTGACAAATCTTTTGGAAACTCACTTTAAAACTTTTTTTCTGTATCTTTCAATTTAGTGGCATTGGCTCTATTTGTTTTCATGTGGGGGAC
Source organism: Tursiops truncatus (assembly GCF_011762595.2). Classification (NCBI taxonomy): domain Eukaryota; kingdom Metazoa; phylum Chordata; class Mammalia; order Artiodactyla; family Delphinidae; genus Tursiops; species Tursiops truncatus. The sequence continues at coordinate 47,686,081 of NC_047039.1, forward strand.
TTTTATTGAAATATCAACTGTGGGCACTGTCACCTATATGGCAGTCCTTCAGCAGTATTATTTTGCCCTGGAACTGTACAGTTTTGTTTTTGTTGTTTTACTTGGCTTTTTCGTGGAAAATATTTCAGTTGATCACTTCAGAAATATCCTCTGCCTCCACACCTGATCTGTGATCAACATTTATAGAGTATGGAGGCTGTATTCTTCCAGTCAACAACCAGCAGCATCAGCCAAAAACTCTGTACAGAGATCTTACCTACCTCTCCCAAGCTAATCAGACTCCCCAGTACTTTCTTCTTACAACCTGTATTGTGTGGGCAAAGTTCGGATATTCTTGTCCTCATGTAGGCACATCATGCTGGGTGAGTGATTAGATATATAATTTCCATTTTGCTACTAGAAATGACATATCCAAAGTTAAATGGATTCAGTTCAGGTTGAACCTAGCCACTGTATAGATTGGTGGTTGGCAAACTACATCTTGCAAACCAAATCTGGCCCACCCTATGTGTTTTTGTACATAAAGTTGCATTGAACACAACCTTGTTCATTTGTCAGCATATCGTTTATGGCTACTTTCACATTACAGTGGCTGAGTAGTTACCACAGATAAGATGGCCTGCAATACCTGAAGTATTACTATCTGGCCCTTTATAGAAAAAGTGTGTGTTGTGTGTGTGTATACTGTATATATATAAGTATATAAATAAATATATATATATGCATGCCAAACCCTGGCCTAGATGGACAAGAAAATATCTTTTTTTCCATTTATTTGTTTGTTTATTTATTTATAAATAACATCTTTATTGGAGTATAATTGCTTTACAATGGTGTGTTAGTTTCTGCTATATAACAAAGTGAATCAGCTATACATATACATATATCCCCATATCTCCTCCCTCTTGCGTCTCCCTCCCACCCTCCCTATCCCACCCCTCTAGGTGGTCACAAAGCACCGAGCTGATCTCCCTGTGCTGTGTGGCTGCTTCCCACTAGCTATGCTATCTATTTTACATTTGATAGTATATATAAGTCCATGCCACTCTCTCATTTTGTCCCAGCTTACTCTTCCCCCTCCCTGTGTCCTCAAGTCCATTCTCTACGTCTGCATCTTTATTCCTGTCCTGCCCCTAGGTTCTTCAGAACCATTTTTTTTTTTTTAAGATTCCATATATGTGTGTTAGCATACGGTATTTGATTTTCTCTTTCTGACTTACTTCACTGTGTATGACAGACTCTAGGTCCATCCACCTCACTACAGATAACACGATTTCATTTCTTTTTATGGCTGAGTAATATTCCGTTGTATATATGTGCCACATCTTCTTTATGCATTCATCTGTCAATGGACACTTAGGTTGCTTCCATGTCCTGGCTATTGTAAACAGAGCTGCAATGAATATTGTGGTACATGACTCTTTGAATTATGGTTAAGAAAATATCTCTTTAATACATGTGATTTGCATGTGCTGTGTGAAAGTATATGCACATTTCAGGAACACGTTTCATTTTTTGTGTGTGGTCAGTTGGAGATGGAATTCTTTGATGTTGTTGGGCTTTGGTGTATTGTGGAGCCTTGTCATCCAACTGGCATATTTATGAACATGTACTGAGTCAGAAGTTTTATCTTAACCACTAGAAATGAAATGTTTAATTGCATGTTCTATTTGGGAATTTATTAATAACTTGTGTTATTTCCCCCTTCATTTAATCAGTAAGTGAAATTAGGAGCTCATGGAGAAAAGCTGTTAAAATAGAAGATAACAGAAGTGCAGAACCAATTCAGATGGATACTGAACATAGAGAAGTATTGCCAGAATCCTTACCTGTGGTGCATAATCAAAAAGAGCTTAACGTGGACAGTTTTTTCTCAGCAACCACTGTGTCCGATTCTAGCCATTCTCATTTGCCTGAAGAGAAAGTTGTTTCAGATTGCCTCAAGTGTGTGCTTCAGAAACCTGTGGTAACCAGTTGCATAGGTGAACCAACAACACAGAATGTGTCAGATTTGTTAAATAAGGACATAATTTGTAAGCAAGATTTGGAATGTACAGCTTTACAGAACAAATTTTTAGAAACTAGCCAAATAGAGACATCCTCCCCTGCTGTAGGCAATAGGAGAGATGTGATAGGTAGCAGTGAAGAAGAGTATATTAAAATATCAGACCACTCGAAAGCTTCTTACAAAGATCTTTCCATGCATAAAAGTATGTTATGGAACTCTTTTCAGATATCAAGTGGAATTAGTTCCAGTTTTAAAGATAGTGATTTTGGCATATTACATGAAACTCTTCCAGAAGAAGTTGGTCACTTAAGTCTTAATAGCTCCGGTAGTACAGAGGCCAATTTTAAACTGGAACCAAATAGCCCTATGCACAGTGGCATTTTCCCAGAAGGTGCTGTGGGAGGAAGACAGAATACTCCAGAATCAGACTTTAATTTACAGGCTACTTGGAGTGGATATGAGGCTCTGAAGAAATCTGTGCCCAAGCAAAGGGAAGAAATTTGCCTCTCTAATCCTGAAACACTTGAAAGACACAAACCAGAATTGAGCCTTACTTCCCAATACATGCAAGCTGATGATATGCTTAACTTTTGGGGCACTCATGATATGCACATTGACTGTACAAAACCATCTTCACGCATGTCCCTTGGTGAAAGAAAACGGTCTCTTTCACCACTAATTAAGTTTTCTCCAGTGGAACAAAGATTGAGGACCACAGTACCATGTAGTCTTGGAGAACGTCTACCTAATTTAACAGGTAAGATTTAACTAGATAATGTGCATATTAACCTGCTGAAGTTTTCTCTCACCTTCTCCTAAAAATAGCATGCAGTGAATGTTACATGATCTTTATTGTTAATATGACAAAATATGCTCCTTATTCCTTCAGCTAGGATGAGAAGAGTAAACCCATCATTTTTATGGGTACTTTCAGAATGTCTAGTTTTTTTTTTTTTTTTTTTTTTTTTGGCGGTACGCGGGCCTCTCACTGTTGTGGCCTCTCCCGTTGCGGAGCACAGGCTCCGGACGCGCAGGCTCAGTGGCCATGGCTCACAGGCTCAGCCGCTCTGTGGCATCTTCCCGGACCGGGGCACGAACCCGTGTCCCCTGCATCGGCAGGCGGACTCTCAACCACTGCGCCAACAGGGAAGCCCTTCTAGTGATTTAGCTTACAATTGGTATGGGACAGGGGTGGAAAACAAAACCAAAAACCTGAACCCTATTGCTTTTGTAATAGAAACTACTGAAAGTAAACCTTGTCAAAATCTTTTTGGCTAATGGAAGGTGGTTCTAAAGTTGAGAAACGCTATGTTAAATATCATTATAATATAGTGGGACTTCCCTGGTAGCGCAGTGGTTGAGAATCTGCCTGCCAATGCAGGAGACACAGGTTCGTTCCCTGGCCAGGAATATTCCACATGCCGCAGAGTAACTAAGCCCATGCACCACAACTACAGAGCCTGTGCTCTAGAGCCCACGAGCCACAGCTACTGAGCCCATGTGCCACAACTACTGAAGGCCATGCACCTAGAGCCCGTGCTCTGCAACAAGAGAAGCCACGGCAGTGAGAAGCCCACACACAGCGATAAGAGTAGCCCCTGCTCGACACAACTAGAAAAAGCCTGTGCGCAGCAACGAAGACCCAACACAGCCAAAAAATAAATAAATTTGAATTAAAAAATAAATAATATAGTATCTGTGGTTTCGTTTGAAATAATTTGATGGGGGTGCAGTGACAAAACAAGGTAGGTCATTGTATTACTTTCCTAGGGCTGCCGTAACGACGTACCGCAAACTGGGTGGCTGAAGACAACAGAAATTTTTTGTCTCTGGAGAAAACAAGTTCTGGAGGCTAGGATTGAGAATCAAGGTGTTGGCATGGCCGTGTTCCCTCTGAAGCCACTAGAGCAGCGGTCCCCAGCCTTTTTGGCACTGGGGACCAGTTTCGTGGAAGGCAATTTTTCCATGGTGGGGGGTGGGGAGGTTCAGGTGGTAATGTGAGGGATGGGGAGTGGCAGATGAAGCTTTGCTCGCTCGCCTGTCACTCACCTGCTGTGCGGCCTGATTCCTAATAGGCTGCGGACGGGTAGTGGTCCACGGCCCGGGGGTTGGGTACCTCTGCACTAGAGGATGATCCTTCTTGATTCTTCTAGCTTCTGATAACCTCCAGGTGTTCTCTGGCTTGTGGCAGCATAACACATTTCTGCCTCCATCTTCACATGGCATTCTCCCCTTGTGTTCCGTGTACCTTCTTATAAGGACATCAGTCCTGTAGATTAAGGGCCCATCCTACTCCCATCTTACCTTTTTTTTTTTTTTTTTTTTTAATTCTTTTTGGCTGAGTTGGGTCTTTGTTGCTGCGCGCGGGCTTTCTCTAGTTGTGGCGAGTGGGGGCTACTTTTTGTTGCGGTGCACGGGCTTCTCATTGTGGTGGCTTCTCATTGCGGAGCACGGGCTCTATGCGTGCGGGCTTCAGTAGCTGTGGCTCGTGGGCTCTAGAGCGCAGGCTCAGTAGTTGTGGTGCACGGGCTTAGTTGCTCTGTGGCATGTGGGATATTCCCGGACCAGGGCACGAACCTGTGTCCCCTGCATTGGCAGGCAGATTCTTAACCACTGTGCCACCAGGGAAGTCCCAGAATAATGGTAATTTTATTGCAGTTACATATTTGCATGTGAACTTTTTACTGAAATTTGCTACTACTTGGAATTTGTCCTATTTTTTCTTATAATGTTTGCTTATCCTTTTTTCTCTTTTTGAAGTCAATTTTGCAGAAGAAGAAATCTTGAATAAGAGCCTTGATGCCAAAGAATCTCCATCCGACTTGAAAGATGAAGTAGTAGCCCAGTCAACTTAACTATGATGAACTTAAGTTGAAGCAATGTCACAGGATAAAAATATTTGTAATTTAAATACACATTGGAAGTGTAACTTTTTCAGGGTCTAAAAAAGTCCTAAATAATGCTTTTTAGCCTTCTCTACTGATTTTAAGTAAGGAGAGTATGTTTGGATTTTCTCTCTCTGTATGGATATGGGGTTGAAATGTGAAGTATTTGGAAAGCAAACAAGTTATGAGAAGCCATTTTGGTTTCTTGGATAATCTTGTGGGCATGAAATGGCATAGTATTAGGTTTACTAATTCATTATGTTCTAATTTCAGTTAATTAACATAAGGATGAGTAGTTTTTAATGTGTTTTATTAAGTGGTTAACTTAATAGCCATTGGATATACTGATCTTTCTTTTTAGGGAAATATACAACTTTTATTGTTTCTTTTTACAACATTCTGGTACTAAACAAAAAAAGTGAGGAAAGTAATGCTTTGGGGTGTATAATCAAAATGACAAAGTTTAAGTTTGGGAAAGCTCTAAAGAGGCTTAATGATTATTCAGGTAGGTTGATCCTGGAAAATGATGTTTGATGGAATAAAGTGCATGTGATGATAGTGAAGACTGGAGCAGAATGAATTTAGAAAAAAGGAAAAAGGCAGAAGATGACTAGATACTTTTGAGGGACATTATAAATCCATTCAGTGGGTTGTATAGCAGTTTTATATTTAGTCTAATTTAGACTTTGAGAATTTAACTCTAGTTTTTTATTTTAACAGAAAAAGTGTAAATTAAAAAATTAGTCTGGTTTTTTTTGGAGGGGCACTGTTATTGGGGAAGGGAGCTAATTTTTTTTTCAATTTTTAAAAAATGTTTTTATTGGAGTATAATTGCTTTACAATGTTGTGTTAGTTTCTGCTGCACAGTGAAGTGAATCAGCTATACTCATACACACATCCCCTCCCTCTTGGACCTCCCTCCCCCTCACCCCCCATCCCACCCAACTAGGCCATCACAGGGCACCAAGCTGAGCTCCCTGCGCTATACAGCAGGTTAAGGGAGCTAATTTTGATTGTTACTTTCCTCCTCAAAAACCATCAGTTCCTCACTGCCTACAGAATAGCTTCAGATTAACGAGAAAATTGAATTTGCGGTTAAATAACTTGTTCAGTGTTACACAGCTAAGTCAGTGGTGAAGCTAGGATTTGACCTTATTTTCCTTCCTTAATATACCAACAAGACCTCCTAGAAGTAACTAAAAGGCCAGGATTTAGGATATGGCTGCAGGAGTGGGCCTTCTGGACTCTAAATGGGAGTCAGATGTGAGGCCTCTTGTACAGTGTCCTGCCTCATGTAGTTAGACCCCCTGGCCAAGAAAACGGCTTGTCTTTAGCATCCAAGTGATGAATACATGCCATTGCCCTCTGCGAACCAGGTTGTTAAGCACACACTGGAAGGGTGGTAGCACCTACAGCACCCGTGTCTAGCCTCAACTCTTAACCATCACAGCCTTGTCCAGTTTGCCAAGAAACTGGCAAGAAGAGGAGAAAAGTTGAAGAGTTCTGGAAGTGGATGGGCTTAATACTTCATCTTTCTTCACTCATTTTGGCTTACTTTCTGTGTTGCTTGTTTGATCCAAGTTTGAAGGCCAGTCTTTTTTTGTGAGAAAAGACAGAAGAAAAGCACAAATAACTGCCTTCTTTGCAGTGGAAAAGAAAGAGGAAGAGAAAAGCTTCTCCTAAGGTGCCATATCCTTTTATTAGTTAACAGAACAAATAGGGACTCTCTAAGTCTACTGGGAAACTGTCCTCTAGTCTTAAGAAACCTAATATTGGTAAATCCAAAATTAACATGCTAAGGAGAAGGTACTAGCATCTACAAAGGGCCAGAGCTATTCCTGGATACTTAATATATCATTTAAGTCTTATACTTCTGTAAGATAGTGATATTGTACCTATTTTACAGGTAATGATACCGAAGCTAGGGAGCTTAAATGACTTGTCTAAGATGGACTTGAGGAATTACCTGGAATACATCTTAAAAAAACATATATTCTGTAGGTCTAAAGTGAGGATTAGAAATCTGCATTTTAAATAGCTGCCCTGGTAATTCTTAGGCTCAATAAATAGCTTGAGAGCCACTGCTAGTGGATAGAGATTCACATTTAGCCCTGGGGTATCTTAAAGAAGCTAGGTACACTATTACATTCTGCTTTAGAGATACGAGCTCTCTGATAAGGAAGCTGAAGTTCATCAATAAGTGTGGGCCCTGAATTAATGGGAATCACAAGACCAAAATATCTTTGGATATTAATAGATTTTAAAAAACCACATCGTTGAGTCACACCTGTGAAAGGCTGAGAGTTTTTGGCATTCTTCCCTGTCCTTTGTATGCCAGTAGTATAAACAAAAGTATATTAAATCTGTCACTTTCTCCTAAACCATTTTGATTATGACTCCTCTTCCTTATCCAATATTGCCTGCATTACCTGCCTTTTGACCTTAAGGGACTGCTTTGACCATATCACTTCTTTGTTTAAAATTCCATTAATGGTTCATTGTTAATTCCAGAAGTGAGTTCAAAGTTAAAGGCATATAAGGTCTCCTCCATAGATTCCTCTTTTCCCTCTTCCACTATGATCTCCCCCCCACCTTTTTTTTAACTGAAATGCTTTGGTGGGCATGTGTCTTTAAAAATCTTAATGCACAGTTCTGAAGCTGGAATATCCTACCTTCATCTCCCAGCCTTTCAGTTATAGTTTGTCCTTTAGGGTTCAGAACAAATCTCACTTTCACCTTGAAGTCTTAATCTCTTATCCCTGGGACTGTCCCTTCTCTGAAATCTCCTATGGCTTATGTTAACTTCTATTCACTTAGTATTTTTCATTTATTGCTTTTATTGTATTTTTTCATGGTTGTGATTTCTGCAGTTGTATTGATTAAATACATACAGACATATACTTACGTAGATATGTGTGTGGGGTGTGTCCACACATACATACACTCCAAGGGCCATAGATCATCCTTAGCAGATACTGAAGTATTGGAATTGTTTTCTTTGCCTCTGTGTGATGGAATTAAAGTAATGGTAAAGACGGAGGGCTACTTTATTGCTGTAAGAGTACTTTTTCTCATTACATTCACAGCAGAATATACCTTGTTTTATTCACTATTCATAAGATGGTGTGTAAACTGACTTCTCTATCAGTTTGAAACTTTAGACAATGCCCTTACGTTCTAATTGTTTTAAATGTTTAAAGACAACAAGCATATAATGTTGCTTAACATGAAAAATGTTATCAAGTGGAATAAAGACTATTGGTTGTTAAAATCAATCTGGGGGAATTTAATTGAAAACAAAAATACAAGTATTTTGAAAGCATTCTTTACCATGTGTTTCTTAACCATGATGTATGGAGTCAGTTTGATTTAAATTCTTGAGACCTGTATAAAAGGAAATCCTGTTTTTCCCCTACTCTGAGTATACTAAAATTAAAGAAGATAGGTTTAAGGACATTTTCCTTAATGTAAAGAAAGTATTTGCTAAAGTAAAGCTCTCTTTCACGTTAAGTTGCACATACATAGTTGATATACCTTTTGCGTTATGCACTGTGAATGTTGAATTTAAAATATTTGTGAGTCCTCCATGGGACTATCTGTAAATGTTTTACATACTAGTCTTGAATAAATGTTCAGTATTATACCACCTAGCTCTAGATTTATTAAATGTATTTTAAAATGATTTTTAAAAGTACATATATACTCTCAGAGTTCATTTGGAGTCTATACTAGCTTATTGCCAAAGGCCCTAATTAGACTAGTTTAATAACATATCTGAACAGCTTCTTGCTCTTCATGGGTAGGGATCTTGTCATCCACAGGTGCTGCTATAAAGGATTTAATAAATGTTAAATAACTTTATAAAGGTTTGGAAATTCCCTATCACTTATATTTAATGTCTGTAAATAGAGATAATGCCTCATTTGTAAAATGAGGTGAGAGGAGTTGATCAGAGGTGTTTTGGCTCTAAGATACTAGATTTCATTTAAAACAATCTATGAGGCGGCTGTAACGGGGCACTTTAGGTCTGTTTTTTGATTTCACTATACCACACTGCCAATTCAAAATAGGAACCTTAGAATTCTTCCCCCAAAGTATGTAATCTAAGAATCTGATTCAAAATTATCCAATTTCCAGACAAATACAGATGGGAAAGTGATCTTGCCCAAAGCAAAACACTATTCTTTGAGAAGTCATTTAACTTCCTGGCTTCAGTTTACTCAATCTATAAAATTGGGGGATTTATATGAAGGAATAATGTACAGCTAAAAAGCTAGGATTTTTATGATGAAGAGTTAGGAGAGGTTAGGAGAGGATCTGCAATTACACTGCCTAGGTTCAGCTGTATAACCTTAATAAGGTCATACCAGTTTTCTCATCTATTAACAGATAAAAGTAATCTACCTCACAGGTTGTGAGGATTAAGTAAGAAAATGCACATCAAGTATTTAAGAATACCTGGGATTTAGTAAGGGCTTAAATACTTAGCTAGGCTTCACATCCAGTAATTTGGGAGCGGGGAGGAAGAATGGCTCAGTGGGTGGTATTGACAGCTGACACATTACTGAGTATGTGCCAGGTACCATTCTAAATGTTTTCCATGTTGCTTTAATTTAATCTTAATCCAATAAAGTAGTGCTATCCTTATCCATATTTTACAAATGAGGAAACAAGCACAGTAAAATTAAGTACCTTGCCCAGTTCACAGAGCTAGTAAGTGAAGGGACTAGAATACTAACTCAGCTCAGGTGGTCTAGCTCCAGAGACCGTTCTCTTAACCACACTGCTACAGTTGCTATGAAACATCGTTAAGGTGATGGGAGCCAAGATCACAAAATCAAACTTACCAGTTAAGCAATACTTGTGGGCAATCAGAATCTATAGCTTTAATATTAACCACCTTCAAATTATTTCAAATAAGACCATATTTTAAATTGCTAACAGCAAATGTTTATTCATGGTTGAAGCCAAAAAGAATTTATAAATGCATTTTAATACCTTGCTGATAAAATAACATTCCACCTTTGCAACCTTGTAAGGAATACAGGAAGATATTGTAAAGGCTTTGATGTGTATATCTATTATAACCAGGTAATCAGAACACACACACACATACACCACCACCTACTTTAGTGTTAACACCATACCAACTTTTCAGAAAGGCCATCTTGAAGCTCTACTGGATAGCTGAGTAAATAGCGTCCAAGGCTTGAAGACTGGGGAGAAGGGAAGAAAGGGATGGAAGAAGTAAGCAGCACACATTTCAAAGCCCACTTTTAAGCACACGACATTATGAATATTAAAAGAAAAAGGGGGAAGGCAATTCAGCATTTTCAGAGAGCGCATTTTGGCAATATTCAACGCATAAGAAGGCTGTGCTTGGGACCATCCACTCTCTCCAGCTTCTCAAAGTGTTTCCTGGCATTGCGAATGTTGATCAGAGTAGCTGCAGAAGGGATCGACGGATCTGACATAACCACCATCACGTACGTGTTTGATGTGAAGATGTCGATGAACGCAGCGAAGTTAGAATTCCTAACCTCCATGCTCTGGAAAGAAGCGGCCAATTTACTGCAGCTCAGCTTGAACTGCTTAATAATGTTGCTGATCTTCTCGAATCGGTGGACGTCACGCTGCTCTTTGCACTGGTAGTGGGAAATGACCAAGAACGTCGCCCTCTCAAACAGCAGAACTTCATCGGCCTCAATAATCTGGGCAAAATTCCTGAGGTTCATCTCCAGCTGCTGAACATTGGGAATCAGCTGATAGACAATACTGGACCAGGCTTTGTAGAGCGTTTCATCCCAGATGGATGTTCGAAAACAGGCACACTCCAGCGGGCGAGACAAACGCCTCAGGTCTTCCTCTCGCTCTTTAAAAATCAGGTCACGCTGATCCTCCTGAACCAGATCCATTTTGTGCACCAGGCAGAAGATTTTGGCATCAGGAGAGTTCTGGAGGATGGCTTCCAGACACGACTGGTAATAATGCATGTCCTTTTCCAGTTCGCGGCTCTCCACGTCGAACACGTAAATCAGAACCTCGACATTACGGAAGATGTTGTCTCGCTGGCTGGTGAAGTAATTTTCCATGAAGGTGTCCTGACCGCCACAGTCCCACAGATTCAGCACCAGGTTGCCCAGAAATCGGACGTGGGAGTGCTCCACATCAATGGTGGCACCCAGGCGCCGGGTGTCACGAGCGATGTAATTGGCAAAGATAATGGACCTCATGCTGGTCTTCCCCGACCCGCTCTTCCCCATCAACAGCACCTTTTTCTTCATGGCTGTATTTGGCATCACCCGCCGGAGCTGCCGCGGACTGGGCCTCAGGGCGCGGCCTAACTGCAGCGAGTCGGAGGGAAGGAGGGGCCGAGGCTTGCGCGGGCTCCGACGGCCGGGCCGTGCAGCTGTGCAGCCGGAGAAGCCGAAGGTGCGAGCTCGGCGCTGGGAAGGCGGCGACCAGTGAGCTCTTTCTCGGGGCAGAGCGCCGTAGGGTAAACCGCTGCAACCGCTACGGAGAATCGCTCGCCTTCCGGAGAGGAGAGCCTCTGCGTCTCCGCTGCCACCCACTTCCGGCGGCGATCTCGCGAGAACCCGCGGTCTCGGTTCGCTGCACAACGAGCTTTGATAAGCCGCTCTTTTAACGAAACGCAGCAGGGCCCACCCGAAAGAGAAAATGGAAGGTGAACCCAGGAATCTGGTGTTCTGTTCTGCTATTTAAACGGGGCCTACGGTTGCAAATTGTACGTGTGTGGGCAGTTGGGAGAATGCTGCCATCTCGTGGCCGAAAAAACCCCAGCACACCACTACGCGCTTTAAGAGCGCGGTGTGCTGTTGCGTGGTTTTAGGCCTGAGCAGCAGACAGGGAAAAGCCGAAGAAGGCTTAACTTCTCCGCCCAGTTAGGCCTCCTCAGATTCCCTGGTTTACTCAGTACAAGGACAGGGGAGATAAAAACTGTGCAGATGTTCAGATGTAAGTGATTGCCCATTGCTACACAGCTGAATGGTGGTGAATCCCTCCCGGGAGATATCCTAACTCCCAGTTAGTGCTTTTTCCACTTGGAAGCAAGTTCCTTTCTTACACCTGCTTTCTCGGTAGTCTCAGACTTTGGGATTTATAATCAGAATTCCAAAGCTTGAGGAAACTCTAATATAGAACATTACTTACTACTCACAATAACCCTATGAATAAATAACCTCATTTTCAAGTCAGTAAATGGAAGCTTATAGGGGTTAGGTAACTCTACCAAGTTACACGTCTATTACATAATGAAGTGCAATTTATTTTTAAAATATAAATTGTATATATTTAAGGTGTCCATCATACACAGTGAATACACAGTCCATACACAGTGAAATGATTACAGTCAAGCTAACCTATCTTGTATAGTTACCAGTTTTGTGTGTGTATGTGGTGAGAGCACTTGAAATCTACTCTCAGTAAATTTCCAGTATTCAATACAGTGTTAACTATAGTCATCATGTTGTAGGTTAGATCCCTAGACTTACTTATCCTGCATAACTGCAACTTTTTATCCTTTGACCATTATCTCTCCATTACCCTCACTTCCCCCTACCTGGTAATAACTATTCTCTCTGCTACTATGTATTTGACTTTTTTTAGATTCTACAGATAAGTGAGATCATGCAAGGTTTTTCCTTTCTGTGTCTGGCTTATTTCACTTAGCCTGATGCCTTCCAGTTTCATCCTTGTTGTTGCAAATGGTAGGATCCCCCTTTTAAAGGCTGAATAATATTTCATTGTATATATAAACCTCCATTTCTACTTTTTTTAATGTAAAAAGATTTCTTTTGATTTTTTTGTTCAAAACTTAACACATCTTCAGTTTTCTGAGCCAGTAAGAATGTTCTCTAACACCATATTCTACAAGTGGATATTGACATAAATTTTAGCTAAAATATATCAACAGAAGAATTCCTGCTATTCTTAGAAAAGTTGAACATTTTTGGTTTTTAGCATTCAGTTTATTTAAATTCTTCTAGTACTTATATTGGATTATGATGATTTTTCCCCCTTTTCCCCAGTGTTATTGAGATATACTTGACATATGATATTGTATTAGTTTTAGGTGTACAATGTAATAATTTGATATATGTATATATTGCCAAATGATTACCACAATAAGCTTAGTTAACACCCATCCCCTCACGTAGTTACAATTTTTTTCTTGTGATAATAACTTTTAAGATCTACTCTCTTAGCAAGTTTCAAATATACAATACCGTATTGTTAACTATAGTCACCGTGCTGTACATTACGTGTCCAGAACTTATTTATCTTATGACTGGAAGTTTGTACCTTTTGACCACTTTCACCCATTTTTCCAACCTCTTCAAACCCCACCTCTGGCAACCACCAATATGCATCTATGAGTTTGGTTTTTTAGATTCCACATATAGATGAGATCATATAGGATTTGTCTTTCTGTGTCTGACTTATTTCACTTAGCATAATGCCTTCAAGGTCCATCCTTGTCGTTGCAAAAGGCAGGATTTCTTTCATTTTTATGGCTGAATTCCCTCTCCTGTCTCTCTGATATTTATTGATATATTAATATCAATCACATTTTCTTTATCCATTCATCCATCAGTGGACACTTGGGTTGATTCCACATCTTGGCTATTGTAAGGAATCCTGCAATGAACATGAGGGTGCAGATATCTTTTTGAGATAGTGACCTTTCCTTTGAATACATACCTAGTAGTCGGATCGCTGGGTCATATGGCAATTCTATTTTCAATTTTTTTGAGGAAACTCCATACTGTTTTCCATAGTGGCTGCACCTACATTCCCATCAACAGTGTACAAGTGTTCCCTTTTCTCCACATCCTCACCAACATTTGGTATTTGTGGGGGTTTTTTAAAATTTTTATTGGAGTATAGTTGCTTTACAATGTTGTATTAGTTTCTACTGTACAGCAAAGTGAATCAGCTATATGTATACATATATCCCCTCTTTTTTTGGATTTCCTTCCCATTTAGGTCATCTATTTGTGTTTTTTGTTTTTTGGCTGTGTTGGGTCTTAGTTGCTTAGTTGCACACGCAGGATCTTTGATGAGACATGAGGGATCTTTCATTGTGGCGTGCTGGTTTTCTCTTCTCTGGTTGTGGTGTGCAGGTTTTCTCTTCTCTAGTTGTGGCGTGTAGGTTTTTTCTCTCTTTAGTTGTGGCACTCGGGCTCCAGAGCGCGTGGGCTCTGTAGTTTGCAGCATGTGGGCTCTCTAGTTGAGGCGTGCGGGCTCAGTAGTTGTGGCCTGTGGGCTTAGTTGCCCCGTGGCATGTGGGATCTTAGTTCCCTGACCAGGGATTGAACCCATGTCCCCTGCATTGGAAGGCGGATTCTTTACCCCTGGACCACCAGGGAAGTCCCTACTTGTTTTTTTTTTAATGATAGCCATTGTGAAGTGATATCTTACTGTGGTTTTACTATGCATTTCTCTGATGATTAACGATGTTGAGCATCTTTTCATGTGCCTGTTGGCCATCTGCATGTCTTCGCTGGAAAAATGTCTACTCAGGTCTTCTGCCCATTTTTAAACTAGGTTGTTTGTTTTTTTGATGTTGAGTTGTATGAGCTGTTTATATATTTTGGATATTAACCCCTTATCTGTCATATCATTTGCAAATGTTTTCTCCCATTCAATAGGTTGTCTTTTTGTTTTGTTGATGGTTTCCTTTGCTGTGCAAAAGATTTTGAGTATAATTAGTTTCCATTTGTTTATTTTTGCTTTTATTTCCTTTTCTTTAGGAGGTAGATCCAAAAAAATATTGCTGCAATTTATGTCAAAGAGTGTTCTGCCTATATTTTCTTTCTCTTTTTTTAAAAAAATAAATTTATGTATTTATTTATGCCCGTGTTAGGTCTTTGTTGCTGTGCGCGGGCTTTTTCTAGTTGCAGTGAGCGGGGGCTACTCTTTGCTGTGGTGCGTGGGCTTCTCATTGTCGTGGCTTCTCTTGTTGCAGAGCACGGGCTCTAGGCACGCAGGCTTCAGTGGTTGTGGCACGTGGGCTCAGTAGTTGTGGCTTGCGGGCTGTAGAGCTCAGGCTCAGTAGTTGTGGCGCACGGGCTTAGTTGCTCCGTGGCATGTGGGATCTTCTCGGGCCAGGGCTCGAACCTGTGTCCCTTGCATTGGCAGGCATGTTCTTAACCACTGCGCCACCTGGGAAGCCCCTGCCTATGTTTTCTTCTAGGAGTTTTATGGTTTCCAGTCTTGCATGTAGGTCTTTAGTCCAGTTTGAGTTTATTTTTGTATATTGTGTTAGAGAATGTTCTAATTTCATTCTTTTACAAGTAGCTGTCCAGTTTTCCTAGCACCACTTATTGAATAGACTATCTTTTCTCTATTGGATTGATATTAATTCTTCTTTTAGTGTTTGGTAGAATTCAGCAGTGATGTCATCTGTTCCTGGATTTTTCTTTGTTTGGAGATTTTTGATGACTACTTCAGCCTCCTTATATGTTACTGGTTTGTTCAAGCTTTCTACAATATTTCGTCTTGATTCAGTCTTGGTAGGTTGTATGTTTCTTGGAATTTATCCATTTTTTTGTAGTTTATCTAATTTGCACACACATAATTGTTCATAATAGTCCCTTCTGATCCTTTTTATTTCTGAGACATCCATTGTAATGTCTCCTCTTTCATTTCTGATTTTATTTGAGTCTTCTCTCATTTTTCTTACTTGAGCTATGGGTTTGTTGGTTTTAGTTTTTCAAAACACCCAACCCTTAGTTTTGTTGATTTTTCCCTCTATTCTCTATTTGATTGATTTCTTCTCTGATCTTTATTATTTCTTTTCTTCTGTTAATTTTGGGTTTAGTTTATTCTGCTTTTTTCTAGTTCCTTGAGGTGTAAAGTCTGGTTGTTTATTTGAGATCTTTTTAAGGGTAGGTTTTCATCACATCGTCCTAAGTCCTCTTAGTCCTGCTTTTGCTGCATCCCATAAGTTTTGGTGCATTGTGTTTTTGCTTTTGTCTCAAGACATATTTTGGATTCCCTTTTGGTTTCCTGTTTGCCCTAGAGATTTATTCAAGAGTGTGTTGTTTAGTTTCCATGTATTTGTGAATTTTCCTGTTTTCTTACTTTATTGATTTCTAGTTTTTCCATTCTTTTTTTTTTTTTTTTTTTTTTTTTTGCGGTACGCAGGCCACTCACTGTTGTGGCCTCTCCCGTTGCGGAGCACAAGCTCCGGACGCGCAGGCTCAGCGGCCATGGCTCACGGGCCCAGCCGCTCCGCGGCACGTGGGATCTTCCCGGACCGAGGCACGAACCCGTGTCCCCTGCATCGGCAGGCAGACTCTCAACCACTGCGCCACCAGGGAAGCCCATAGTTTTTCCATTCTGATCAGAAAAGATACTTGGTATGATTTTGATCTTAAATTTTTTAAGACTTGTTTTGTGACCTAATGTGATTTATCCTGGATAATGTTTCTGTATGCACTTAAGAAGAATGTGTATTCCTCTGCTGTTTGGTGAAAAGTTCTGTATATATCTTTGGTTTATAGTGTTGTTCAAATCCACTGTTTATTGATTTTCTGTCTGGATGTTCTGTCTATTATTGCAAATGGGGTATTGAAGTCTCATATTATTATTGTATTGCTTTTAATTTCTCCTCTCAGATCTGTCAATATATATATATATATTTTTTGTGGTACGCGCGCCTCTCACTGTTGTGGCCTCTCCCGTTGTGGAGCACAGGCTCCGGATGCGCAGGCTCAGCAGCCATGGCTCATGGGCCCAGCTGCTCCGCGGCATGTGGGATCTCCCCGGACTGGGGCATGAACCCATGTCCCCTGCATAGGCAGGCGGACTCTCAACCGCTGCGCCACCAGGGAAGCCCCTAAAGTGAGTTTCTTATGGGCAGCATATAGTTGAATCTTGGTTTTCATATTCTTTTAGCTACTCTGTATCTATTTATTGGGGAGTTTAGTCTATTTACATTTAAAGTAGTTATTGATAGTGAAAGATTTACAGTTGCGATTATGTTAACTATTTTCTCTTTGTCTTGTAGTTCTTTTGTCCTTCTTTTCTCTCTTGTTATCATCCTTTGTGTTTTGTTTTTGTTTTGTAGTGTTTCGATTCTTTTCTCTTTTTCTTTTGTGTAACTTCTATAGGCATTAACTTTGTGATGACAAAGGGCCTACATAAAATATCTTATAGTTTTAACAGTCTAAAATAGACTTAAAATAAGCTGATAAAAACTTAACTTCACTTGCGTATAAGAACTCTCCATTTTTACGTCTTCTCTACATTTTATACTGTTGATGTCATAATTTACCTCAATTAATAGTATGTATCCATTAATATAATTTAGTTATAGTTGTTGAAATAGAAATTTGAACTCGTATAGAATAACTGCAGGGTCTACTTGCCTAATAATAGGCCGTACTACCCCCGTAAAAATATAACATTGTTCTGTCCTTGGTCTCTAAGTAGATGAATGAATTAGTTTTATTCAGTATCATTCATTCAGAACTTATCAGTGTTTTCAGGATACTGAAGCTTCCTAAGTTAGGATACTCCAGATCCACCTTACAGCCCTTTTTAGTGTGCTATACTCTACAAATACAGGTATTCCATTCTTCCATTCACTTATTCAAATGTCTCATCCTGTCCATCTGATACACATCTGTAACTTGCCTTAATGGGGGAAGAAAAAGCCATTGTTTATCATCGTACTATCATTGAGGCAACAACTAGCACCTTGCTTTGTATTCTGGACTAAAACTGATTAAAAACAGTGCTGTTTTTCAGAAAAAAATAAAATAAAATAAAAAATATTTGAATATTGGGCTTCCCTGATGGCACAGTGGTTAAGAATCCGTGTGCCAATGCAGTGGACATGGGTTCGAGCCCCAGTCCGGGAAGATCCCACATGCCGCGGAGCACCTGAGCCCGGGCGCCACAACTCCTGAGCCTGCGCTCTAGAGCCTGCGAGCCACAACTACTGAAGCCTGTGCGCCTAGAGCCCGTACTCCACAACAAGAGAAGCCACTGCAATGAGAAGCTCATGCACTGCAACGAAGAGTAACCCCTGCTCGCCGCAACTAGAGAAGCACGTGCACAGCAACAAAGACCCAACGCAGCCAAAAATTTTAAAAATAAATAATAATTACAAAAAAAGAATACCTTGTAATTAAAAAATTTTTTTGAGTATCTTGTATGTGTAGGGCACTATGTTAACATATGTGCAAGACAGGAAGTTAAAATATCCTCCCTTGCTCTAGTTTATGGAAATAAAACATACAGCAAAATGTCATAATACAAAATAGTGTATGGAAAATCTCATTATATTCAAACTCAATTTCATCTCCTTGGTAACATCTGTTCTGGGATCCTCAGTGTCTCCTCTACAGGTGAACTGATCTCCTTTCACTATCATTCTGGGATTTCCTTCCCCTTTCTTAAGTACCCTTTTTCCTTGATCCTATCCGTTCCTCATTTTTTACCTTATTCACTCACTTGGTGGAACACATTCTCCAGTAGCTTCCTGATAAAAAGCATGAGAGCAATAAAAGTTTCAAGACATTGCCTTTCTGAAATTGTCTTTATTTTTACTCTGACATTTGGTTGGTTGGAAACAATATTCCCTCAAAGTCTTAGAGGCATTACTCCATTGTCTTTTAGCTTCTAGTAAGTCTGATGCCTGTTAATTTGTGTTTGATCTATTTACTATTATTATTATTGATCTATTTTTTCTCTCTTAAAAAAGTAGATTTTCTCATTATCTCTGGTGTTCTGAAACTGAGCCCCAGTTTGCTTTGTGCTGGGCCTTCTCATGTCCTTTAATTCTGGAAAATGTTCTGGACTTTTTTGATGCTACATTTCTTCTGTATTCTCTGTTCTCTCTTATCCACACTCCAGTGATCTGGATATTGGATCTCATGAACTATCCTCTAATGCTTTTATATTCCCTTTCTTATTTTCTATTTGTCTTTTTGTTCTGTTTTCCAGGAGATTTTCATCATCTTAATCTTCCATCTCTTCTTTGGAGCTTTAAATTTTGGTATCATATTTTAAATTTCCATAGGCTATTTCTTTTTCTGATAGTTCCTTTACAAATATAAATTATTTTCTTGGACAAAACATCTTTTACCTCTTTGAGGATCTTGGTAACATTAAGGAAAGTTTTCATCTCTGTTTAGTCTTGATTTCTTCCAAATTTCTTTTGTTGGTTTGTTTTGTTTTAGTCTGTCTTTTTCATGTTAGAAACTTTCCTCAATTGTCTAGTGATTTTTGGCTGTCTGCTCCTATTTAAATTCATTTAAAGCCTGTGGGTAGCACTGGCAGACTATGAGGTTCATTGGAAAGTCATCTGGCTGAGCCATTTCTTTGAGGAAACCTCTGTTGCCTGCATCTTTAGACTTGTTCTGTTTGGCTGCTTTGATTCTTCCAAGATTCTTCTGCTGGGCTGGGATGAATATAAGCCTGATAAATAACATTCTGGTCATTCTAGGAGAAGAAAACCAGTGTCCTAATATTCAGTTTATAGGCAGACTTCACTTAATCCTCCTGTTTTCAACATGGTACTCCATTCCTCAATGTCCTTGGTGTTCCCCCAATTCATAGACACTCTGGTTTACTCTTTTCAGGGAGTAAAAACTGATAAGTGTTTGGGATTAGTGGGTGAGGAGCAATTGCCTGGCAATCTGGAATTGGGGAGGGGATCTGTGGGTCTAATTGCTTCATTTTTTAAATTACTGAGGGATAATTGATGTATAATATTATATAAGTTTCAGTTAGACAACATATTGATTCACAGTGTTTAAAGGTGGTTATATTCCATTTATAGTTATTATAAAATATTGGCTATATTCCCTGTGTTGCACCATATATCCTCTAACTGCTTCTTAAACAGGTCTTCAATCAGTCCTTCTGTTTCTAGTGTTCTACTGTCACTGATGCTGCTGAATCTTGAACATTTTGGAGGTTCTGTGGTAAAAATAATTCTTCTTCCCAACTTTCTCTGCTGTTGGCTAAGGATTCAGTTTTCTTGGGTCAGCTAAGTCAGGCACCATTCTTCCTTGTGCTTTTCTGCTTCCCCAAATTTGATGCTATTATCTCTTATTCTATCTTTGTCCATACCCCGTCCTCCCATTACTCTCATTTTAATGGGATTTTGGAGAGAGAAAGATAAATCTGTATGTTTAATCTACCACCTTGTTTGGAAATAAGAAAAATCTTTACCTAAATTATTCAAAACTGAATAATAATTTGATAATGACACTGAAGGGGACTTTTTGCAAGTGATTTCTTTTCTTAAAAATTTTTTTCTTGACTGTACACCTGAAACTAACACACTGTAAATCAACTCTACACCAATGAAATTGAAATATTAAAAAAAACTTTATTGAGGTATAATCTACTTACCATAATTCATCCATTGTATATAAAGTACATTTCCATTACCACAGCTCATTTTTAGAATATTTCTATCACACCACCCCCCACCAAATTTCTCTTGCTTCTGTTTGCAGTCAGTCTCTACTCCCAACCTGAGACCCATGCAACTACTGTTTTGCTTTCTGTCTCTATAGATTTGCTTTCTCTAGAAATTTTATGTAAGTGGAATCATAGTTATTTTGTATCTTGCTTCTTTCTCTTAGCATAAGGTTTTTGAGGTTCATCCAAATTGTAACATGTTTCAGTATTCCATTTATTTTATTGCTAAATAGTGCTCCATTTTATGAATATATACTACTACATTTTGTTCATTCACCAGTTGATGGAAATGGGGATTGTTTCCAGTTTTTATGCCATTATGAATAATGCTACCATAAACATTCATATTAAAGTTTTTGTATGGACACATGTTTTCATATCTCTTGGGTAAATACCTACGGGTAGAATTACAGTAAGTATATGTTTAACTTTTAAAGAAACTACCAAACTTTTTCATAAGTGACTGACCCATTTTATACTCCTACCAGCAATGGATGAGAGTTCCACTTTTTTCAGATCCTTGGGAACAATGTTGGTTTATAGCCATTCTAATGGATGTGAGGTGGACTCTCATTATGGTTATAATTTGCATATCCCTAATGATTATTGATGTCATAGATTGTGTTGGGGGTCCTGAAGACCACCCTCCAGGTTCCATGATTTGTTAGGAGGACTCAGAGGAATTAGCATGTTGTCATGCTCATGGCTATGATTTATTACAGTAAAAGAACTCATAACAAAAGTAGCAAAGAGAAAAGACACATGGAGTAAAGTCTGGAGGAAGTCAAGCACAGGCTTCTAAAAGTCATTTCCCAGTGGAGTCACACAAAATATACTTAATTCCTCCAGCAACGAGCTGTGACAATACGTGTGAAATGTTGTCTACCGTGATATCTCATTGGGAACCCAGAGCCCAGGGTTTTTTATTGGGGGCCCGTCATTTAGGCACCATTTACCTACCATGCACCAAAATTTCAGGTTCCTAGAAGGAAAGTAGGTGTTCCGTGTAAACTACAGTGTTTACACTTTAGGCACAGTGAGTTATTGTTACTAGGGAATGGTGGGAACTCTCCTGAGATCCAAGTTCTCAGCCAAGGGCAATCCTTGCAAGTAGGACTTTCTAAGCATAGCAGTCTCAGGCTTGCTTTGTTAACTCTTTTCTGCACAAGTATATTTTCATGTGCTTATTAAGCATTCATATATTTTCTTAGGTGAAGTATCTCTTAAAATCTTTTGCTCTTTTAAAATTGGGTTGTGTTACTAAGAGTTGTAAGAGTTCTTTGCATGTTCTGGATATGGTCCTTTATCAGATAAATGATGTGCAAGTATTTCTCTCAGTCTGTACTTATCTTTTTTATTTTCCTTTATCAACTATTCTTTATTTAATTTTCACTAAATTATTTTCTTTCTGTTGGCCTTATCACTGACATCAGTTCCAAGTTGCTTCAGTGGTCACTCACATAGTAGCAATTTTTTTTTTCTTTTAAAAAATTTTATTGAAGGGACTTCCCCGGTGGTGCAGTGGTTAAGAATCCACCAGCCAGCGCAGGGGACATGGGTTCGATCCCTCGTCCGGGAAGATCCCACATGCCGCAGAGCAAATAAGCCCATGCGCCACAACTACTGAGCCTGCACTCTGGAGCTCGTGAGCCACAACTACTGAACCCACATACCATGACTACTGAAGCCCGTGTGCCTAGAGCCCATGCTCTGCAACAAGAGAAGCCACCACAATGAGAAGCCCGTGCACCGCAATGAAGAGTAGCCCCTGCTCCCCGCAACTAGAGAAAGCCTGTGTGCAGCAGTGAAGACCCAACACAGCCAAAAATAAATAAATAAACAAATTTATTAAAATAAATAAAATAAAATAAAAATTTATTGGAGTATAGTTTATTTACAATGTTGTGTTAGTTTCAGGTGTACAGCAAAGTGATTTAGTTATACATGTATATATATTTATTCCTTTTTAGATTCTTTTCTCATATAGGTTATCATAGAATACTGACAAGCATTCCCTGTGCTATACAGTAGGTCCTTGGTGGTTATCTATTTTTTTTAAGTAGGCACTATCATTTTTTCTTTAATATTTATTTATTTATTTATTATTTGGCTGTGCCGGGTCTTAGTTGTGGCAGGTGGGCTCCTTAGTTGCAGCAGGCTCCTCAGTTGTGGCTTGCCAGCTCCTTAGTTGTGGCATGCAAACTCTTAGTTGCGGCATGCATGTGGGATCTAGTTCCCTGACCAGGGATTGAACCCCAGCCCACTGCATTGGGAGTGCAGAGTCTTAACCACTGCACCACCAGGGAAGTCCTTTGTTATCTGTCATATATAGCAGTGTGTGTGTGTGTTCATACCAAGCTCCTGATTTATCCCTCCCTTCCCCTCCCCCTGCCATGTTTCCCCTTTGGTAACCATAAGTTTGTTTTCAACATCTGTAAATCTGTTTCTGTTTTGTAAACAAGTTCATTGGTTTCTTTTCTTTTTTTAAAAATTAGATTCCACATACAAGTGATATCATATGATTTTTGTCTTTCTCTGTCTTAGTATGCTAATCTCTAGGTCCATCCATATTGCTGCAAATGGCATTACTTCATTCTTTTTTATGGCTGAGTAATATTCCATTGTATATATGTACCTCATCTTCCTTGTCCATTCTGCTGTCGATGGACATTCAGGTTGCTTCCATGTCCTGGCTATTGTAAATAGTGCTGCAGTGAACGTTGGGGTGCATATATCCTTTAGGATCATGGTTTAGGATTATGCCGAGGAGTGGGATTGCAGGATCGTGTGGTAGCTCTATTTTTAGTTTTTTAAGGAACCTCCATAGTGGTTGTACCAATTTACATTCCCACCAACAGTGTAAGAGGGTTCCCTTTTTTCCACACCCTTCCAGCATTTACTGTTTGTAGACTTTTTGATGATGGCCATTCTGACTGTTGTGAGGTGATACCTCATTGTAGTTTTGATGTGCAATTTTTCTGATAATTAGTGATGTTGAGCATTTTTTCATGTGCTTTTTGGCTATCTGTATGTTTTCTTTGGAGAAATGTCTATTTAGGTCTTCTGCCCATTTTTTGATTGGGTTGTTTGTTTTTTGACATAGAGCTAACATGAGCTGTGTGTATATTTTGGAGATTAATCCTGTGTTGGTCACTTCATTTGCAAATATTTTTTCCCATTCTGAAGTTTGCCTTTTCATTTTGTTTATGGTTTCCTTTGCTGTGCCAAAGGTTTTAAGTTTAATTAGGTCTAATTTGTTTATTTATTTATTTTATTTTCATTACTCTAGGAGGTGGATCAAAAAAGATATTGCTGTGATTTATGTCAAAGAGTGTTCTGCTTAAGTTTTCCTCTTAAGAGTTTTATAGTATCCAGCCTTGCATTTAGGTCTTTGATCCATTTCGAGTTTATTTTTGTGTATGGTATTAGAGAGTGTTCTGATTTCATTCTTTTCCATATAGCTGTCTAGTTTTCCCAGCACCACTTATTGAAGACACTGTCTTCTCTCCATTGTTTATTTGTGTCTCCTTTGTCATAGATGAATTGACCATAGGTGCATGAGTTTCTTTCTGGGCTTTCTATCCTGTTCCATTGATCTATATTTCTGTTTTTGTGCCAATACCATACTGTTTTGATTTCTGTAGCTTTGTAGTATAGCCTGAAGTCAGGGAGTCTGAGTCCTCCAGCTCCATTTTCTTTCTCAGGATTGCTTGTACTTGTCTTTTCATTCTCTTAATTGTCTTTTTAAATATTAATTAATTAATTTTTGGCTGCATTGGGTCTTGCTCTGTGCAGGCTTTCTCTAGTTGCAGTGAGTGGGGGCTACACTTCATTGCAGTGCATGGGCTTCTCATTGCGGTGGCTTCTCTTGTGGAGGATGGGCTTTAGGCACGCAGACTTCAGTAGTTGTGGCCTGCGGGCTCAGTAGTTTGGGCACACAGGCTTAGTTGCTCCGTGGCATGTGGGATCTTCCTGGACGAGGGATCGAACTCATGTCCCCTGCAATGGCAGGCAGATTCTTAACCACTGTGCCACCAGGGAAGTCCCTTAATAGTGTCTTTTGAAGAGTAAATTATTTTTATAAAGTCCAATATGTCAATTTTTTATTTTTATGGATC
Organism: Tursiops truncatus; assembly: GCF_011762595.2. NCBI lineage: Eukaryota > Metazoa > Chordata > Mammalia > Artiodactyla > Delphinidae > Tursiops > Tursiops truncatus. The sequence goes on from NC_047039.1 coordinate 47,710,557, forward strand.
ATGATTTTGGTGTATGTCTAAGATATCTTTGTCTAACAAAGGTTATAAAGATTTACTTATATGCTTTCTTCTAGAAGTTTTACAGTTTTAGGTTTTCCATTTAAGTTTGTGGTGTATTGTGAGTTAATTTTTGTGTGAGGTGGTGTGAGTGTTTAAGCTCTTTTTTTTAATTTCCTGTATATGGATGTCCAGTTATCCCAGTGTCATTTGTTGAAAAGACCATCCTTTCCTCACTGAATTGCCATGACAGTTTTTTGGCATCAATCGACCACAAATGTAAGAGTTTATTTATGGATTCTCCATTCTTTTCCTTGATCTGTATGTTTATCTGTAGCTAATATCATACTGTCTTGATTACTTTAGCTATAATTTTGATACTAAGTTTTGAAATTGAATGGTTTAAGTCTTTTTTGTTGTTCTTTTTCAGAACTGTCTGGCTATTTTAGGTCCTTTGCCTTTTGTATACATTTTTAGGATCAGCACACCAATTTCTGTAACAGAAAGTTTGCTGGGATTTTGATAGGGATTGCACTGAATCTATAAATCAGTTAGGGGAGAATTGCCTTCTTAACAATATTGAATATTCTGATCCATTCATTTATATATACCTCTCCATTCATTTATATCTTACTTAATTTCTCTCAGAAATACTTTGTAGTTTTCACTGTAAAGTCTTGCACTTAAGGGGTAAATTTATTCCTAGGTGTTGTATTCATTTTTCTGCTATTGTGAATTGCATTGTTTTATTAATTTAACTTTTGGATTGTTTGTTGCTAGTATGTAGAAATTCAATTGATTTTGTAATTGATCTTGTCTCCTGCAGCTTTAACTTTCTTGTTTTTGGTAGTTCTGTGTGTGTGTGTGTGTGTGTGTGTGTGTGTGTGTGTGTGTGTGTAGAGTTCTTAGGATTTCCTAAGTATAGGACCATGTCATCTGTAGATACAGTTTTATTTTTTCCTTCCCAATCTGGATGCCTTTAACTCTTTTTTCTTTTTTTTATTCCACTGGCAAGAACCTCCAGTAGGGTGTTGAATAGAAGTGGTGAGAACAGACATCTTGTTTTGTTCCTCACAGTGGCAGGGAATATTCAGTCTTACTGCTAAGCATGATGGTAGTTGTAGCTTTTTTGTAAATGACTTTTATCAGGTTGAGGAAGTTCCCTTCTTTCCCTAATTTCCTGAGGATTTTGTAAAAAAAAAAGAAATCAAGAATGGTTATTGAATTTTGTCAAATGCCTTTCTGAATCATTGAGAAGATCAAGTAGTTTTGTCCTTTATTCTACTGATGTGGTATATTACATTAATTGATTTTCCAGTGTTAAAACAACCTTGTATTTCTGGTATAAACTCCTCTTGGTCATGGCATATAATCCTTTATATATATTGCTGGTTCAGTTTGCTCATATTTTTAAAGGAGTTTTACATTTATATTTACAAGAGATAATGGTCTGTAGTTTTCGTGTGACAATTTTGTCTGGCTTTGGAATCCGGGTAATACTGGCCTTGTAGAATTAAGTAGGAAGTGTTCCTAAATTTTCTAAAAGATCATGTGTAGGATTGGTGTTACTTCTTTCTCAAATATTTGATAGAATTCACCAGGTCCCCCTATTTATCCTTCTTGATACTTAACATAGTTCATAATGATACACTTGGGCGATATTTTGGTCACCTGCTTCTCCTTCTATATTAAGGTTCCATGAGGTTCCTGTTCCTTGTCTCTGTCATTCAGCACAGTGTCTGATTCATCATAGGAGATCAGTAAGTGTTTGTGGAGTGAATGGTAGATGCCCAATTTATGTGTCATGATGGGCTAGTCTTCTATTGGTGCCAATGAAGTTTAGCAATTCCAAATAATTAAAGATGGTAAAAAAGGCAGTGTTTGCTAAAGTGCTTTGTACTCAGAGGAGTAACTATAGAGTTTTAACAGTGGTCTACAAAGAGTAGATTTTCCGATGGTATACAGCAGTGAGTTTGGGGTTGGATGGGTTTTAAGGCCACAGGAAAACTGTATAGCTTCACTGAGTGTCAATTTTACAAAAAGAGTTTGGGGAAATATTAAAGATGGCCATATTAAGAAGTAAATATAAAATTTTAAGATAAAATACCATTTGCAGTGGTCCCTAAGATCTCCAGCTTACCCATTCATTCTATTTCCTGGGAGGAAAAGTTTGAAAAGAAAGATCAAAGTGGGCCTGAATCTCAGCTCTAGTACTCATTAGCTGTGTGATCTTGAGTGAGTTTATCTCCTAGCTTCAGTGTTCTTGTTTGCAATATGGGTAAGATAGATTTATGCCAGTTTTAAGACATGGACAAGAGAGCTTAAGGGAAAGTATGCAAAAGTGTTTAATGCATAGCAAGTGAGAGTAAATTCTTCATAGGCAAGGACGTTTTGGAACAGGATCAGAGAGTTGTTTATATGAGTTAGGGGAGAGTTGTCTGGAACTAACAAGACATGGGCAGTAATTGTAACTGGGAGGGGGAGGAAAGGTTGTCTTGTCCAGCACCAGCTCTACAAAAGTACCAGTGTTGATGCCATTTTATCCATACCATCTTCATCTTTCAAGATCTCCACCCTCTGTTGAGAGCAGGGATGGGGGAAGTTGGGAGTGCCATGGGTTGTTGACAAAGCTGCTCTCCACAAGGGCAGTTTGAAAGGTGGGGGGGTGCTTCTCATCCAAGTCCGGGGGCATGAGTGTGACATTTTTCTTCTGGAAGATTCATAGGTAATGTTAAGACAGCTGTCAAGAGAAGGCTGGTGTTCATCACTGTAGTTCCTCTGTAAGGCCCATGTGATGTTCCCTGTCAATGGCAAGGGATGGCATGCAGGCTTTTCCTCGGCTTCCAATAGCCTCCCTGTCTCCATCCTGTCCCCTCAGGTTTCCATCCTCAGCTGTTAGGGCCCTGACCTCCTACTGAGGAGGCAAGGAGCAGCTTCACCCTCCCCTGTTCTTAAGAATGATCAGTAAGCTTTGCTCCCCTCTGGATCTCCCTCTTTGACTTTTTAGAGCTGAGGTCAGCAAACTTTCTCTGTAAAAAGTCATATAGTAAATATTTTAGCTTTTGTGGGCCAAGAGGCAAAATCAGGAATATTTCTACAAATTTTGTAGACACCGAAACTTGAATTTTATATGTTTCATGGGTCGTGTATTATTCTTTTGACTTTTTTCAACCATTTAAAAATGTAAAAAAACATTCTTAGCTTGCTGGCCATACAAAGACAGGTGGCTGGCTGAATTTGGCCTGTTGCCAATACTTTGCTGCTCTCTATTCTAGAGCCGAACGTGGAAGAAAAAAATACAAAAAACTCTGAATATTGAGTGTTCTGCAGTCTAAAATGCCTCTGACTTACTGACTCACTCCTTCACAAAAACTAATGGGAAGAGTGAGGAAGTGTGGGAAAGAAAAACAACCATAGGATTGTCAATACTTGAAGCTCCCATGTCCCACAATGGGGAAGTCATCGTGTTTAATTCCAAACCACCCATCCGAGCAGTGTCTCCTGAGTTTGCTTTGTGATTCAAATCACCTGGCTTCTTGTTGAAACTAGGGTCCCAGATGAGAGTTATTGATGCCAGTGGTTTCTAGGTAGGCTCTGTAGTGGTTCTCAGGGTCAGATGAGCTGAAGAAACACTATAAGAGGGGAAGGCTGGTTATAGAGAGGGCAAAATAATCTCCCAAACTGTGCTTCTTAAAGTGTGGCCCCTGGCCTAGCGGCATCCGAGTGGCTCAGAACCTGCTAGGGCCACTGAATCAGAAACTCGGGGGTAGGGTGTGGCTATCTGGCTTTTATCAAGCCAGGTGATTCTGATGCACACGGAAACTTGAAGACCACTGCCCCGGCATCATTACTATCACCTGGGGCAGTGATTGAGCACCCACTTGAGCAGTCAAGGCCGAGGCGCCCTGAAACTGCTTTGTTCTCAGAGTGCGAGGCCTGTGTGAAGAGCTGAAGGCATCGATTTCCACAAGGAAGATCTGGAAATGGATGCCTTTCTACACCAAGGGGCACCATGGATCCTAGAGATAGAAAATGCCACCCAGTGTGATGAAAGTGGGGTTTTCGGCCTTTTTGCCCAAGTGAGCAGGGCGTTTGCTGACTTGTGCACCCACGAGTTTTCCAAAGTCGTCACAGTCTTCGCTTTTCCCGAGGTTTCAACAAGGCCCAACGGGGGACCTTGGTCCTGGGCCTGCCAGGCAGGCCGCTGCAGGATTCCTGACCTCACAGGTGCACCCGTGGCCCCGGTGACGTCACAGAGGCCCAGCGGGCCTGGGGCGGGCAGAGGCGGGGCCGGTGCGTGGAGGGGCCGGGGCGGTGCGTGCAGGGGGCGGTCTCCCGGGCCCGCGTGGTCCACGCTCTGTTCTGCCCCGGTGCAAGGCCGGCTCAGGGAAGGAAACGGAAGACCGGAGTTTGCAAAAGGGTCACTTAAGTTTTCTCTGGAGTCAGTATTCAGGATATTTGCCAAGACCCAGGAGACTCGGCGCGCCCCCTGCGAGGCGGTCGGCGTCTAGGAGGCAGCGGCGTGGGATGCCCTGCGCCGGCCTCCAGGCCTGTGCATGGCCCCGATGAAGAGGAAGTGCATCTGCGACCTGTGCTCCTGCGGGTAAGGCGTCCGCGCCCGCGCCTAGGGCCCAGGAACCTGGAATTTCAGACTCTGAAAGCTAGGCTGAGCCCTGACCCTGAGCTTCGAAATCAGGCAGCACCACGGTGGGTGCGTCCACTTGTCGGCGGCCTCTTTTAGGCTGCTGCTAACTGTTGTTAGCAGTTAACGCGCCGCGTTGAATCAGCCCCGATGAACGTGGCTGTTCTCAGGCCTTCTCCGTTTTCCTTCCCGCCGAGAGCTGCGCGGACGTTGAAAATGGGCACAGACCCGCAGAGTTTGTGCTCCCCTCCCTGCAGCCTAGAGAGTGTCAGACAAGGATAGAAACCCCCCTGGCCAGGTTGGGCCAAGTCTTGCATCTTTTGTTGGTCTCCTTTTGGGGAAGAGGAATCCTTTCGTGTAACTGAATTTCTCATTCAGAGAAATTCTTACTACTTAGGAGTGTAAGGTATTCTAAAACTCATGTCCACACTGGTATAGAGTTGAACAAGAATAAGGAAAGGAAATTATTTTTGCGCTCACTTGTCCTGGCCTTGCCAGGTGTCTCTCCTGACCATTGCCTTTATTAACCATGCTTGGGTGAAGCAGGTGGGTCCAGGGAGAAATCCCGGGTTTTAGTCAAAGTTCCGCCGCTGACTCCTTTCCTGTATCTCACAACGCCTGAGGTGCTTCTTTCACCTCCTTCTTAGGACATGTAAGAATTGCTGGGCTTGAGGACAGCACAGGAGCAACAGAAAAGAGGGGCGGCTCTGGGGTCAGCCCTCATGGGCTGTTGTTCATTGTGGGGTCTTGGGCAGGTAACTGAACTTCTCCAGGATTCTCTAAGTAGTCAATGAGATAATGTGTGTGAGACTCCTGCTAATGGGTTGTGCTTAAAAATATGTTAGCATCTGGAAAGCTGCAAAAAACACTTGCTAACTTTGTTACGTGAATATTGAAAATGTCATCAGTAGTGGGGAGAATTAAAGGGAACTCTAGTAACTGGGTGAGAAATCTTACACATCTCTGGCGTCAGTGGGTGGTTCTCAACCGTGGCTGCCCCCTAGAGTCACCTGGGGAGCTTTAAAGTGATACTGGTTTCCCAGGCTGTTAAATCATCCTCTCTGAGGGTGGGCCCCACCAGCAGTCTTTCGGTGATTTCCCCATTTGCCAGGATTGGGAACCGCTGAACTAGATCACATAGAAGCATGGGTCCTGCTTTTTAACGTTGGTTAGGGGGATCCAGAGCAGTGTTTTAATCTAGGGCTAATTTTCCACATACTGAGGCAAAACCTCTACGGCTCACCCTCTGCTGGTGCCCTTTACATACCCTCGCGTCTCTTCTTGAGGTATTGAGTTATTCAGGTAGGACTGGGGCTTAATTTGCTCCCTTGAGGACATTGGGATTGAAATATCTGATACAGTCTCCATCTTTGCCCAGTATGCATTCCAGGAATGCTCATTGAAGAGGTACAGAGGGTATGCAGTGAGAAGTCTCCGTCCTGTCCCTGTAGTAGGGGACGTTCCTTCTCTGTTTCTCCTTCCCCCCTGAAAAGGGGCTGTTTCCCATTGGATGCAGAGTCTGTCCATGGGTCTCTTTCCTTCCTCCTCCTCCTGTACCTACTCCTCTACTCTGATTTCAGTCAGGGGTCTCTGGTTTGACTCTCACACCCCTCAGCCTCTCTTCTCTTATTTCAGTCTCCTTTCACTTCTCAGAGTGCTTGTTGGTCCATCTGGTTATCTCATCAACCTCAACTTCAACAACCTTCAGATAGTCACCACGTTCCCTTTCTCCAGTATCTGTCCCATTAATGGTGCCTTCTATTGTCCATTTACCCTGGGTGTATTTATTTATTTTAAAATTAATTTTTATTGGAGTATAGTTGATTTACAATGTGTGTTAGTTTTAGGTATATGGCAAAGTGAATCAGTCATACATATATCCACTCTTTTTTAGATCCTATTCCCATATACGTCATTACAGAGTATTGAGTAGAGTTCCCTGTACTATATAGTAGGTTCTTATTAGTTATCTATTTTATGTATAGTAGTGTGTATATGTCAATCCCAATCTCCCAATTTATCCCTCCCCTCCCCTTTCCCCCTTGGTAACCATAAGTTTGTTTTCTACATCTGTGACTCTATTTCTGTTTTGTAAACAAGTTCATTTGTACCATTTTTTTTTTAGATTCCACATACAAGTGATATCATACGATATTTGTCTTTCTCTGTCTGACCTACTTCACTCAGTATGACAATCTCTAGGTCCATCCATGTTGCTGCAAATGGCATTGTTTCATTCTTTTTTATGGCTGAGTAATATTCCATTGTATATATGTACCACATGTTCTTTATCCATTCATCTGTCTATGGTTACTTACATTTAGGTTGCTTCCATGTCCTGGTTTTTGTAAATAGTTCTGCAGTGAACACTGGGGTGCATGTATCTTTCCGAATTATGGTTTTCTCTGGATATATGCCCAGGATTGGGATTGCTGGACCATATGGTAGCTCTATTTTTAGTTTTTTAAGGAACCTCCATACTGTTCTCCATAGTGGTTGTACCAATTTACATTCCCACCAACAGTGTAAGAGGGTTCCCTTTTTTCCACAGCTTCTCTAGCACTTACTGTTTGTAGACGTTTTGATGATGGCCATTGTGACTGGTGTGAGGTGATACCTCATTGTAGTTTTAACAGTTTTTTTTTTTTTTTGGCTGCATTGGGTCCTCGTTGCTGCGCGCAGGCTTTCTCTAGTTGTGGCGAGTGGAGGCTACTCTTCGTTGCAGTGCGCAGGCTTCTCATTGCAGTGGCTTCTTTTGTTGTGGAGCACGGGCTCTATGCACATGGGCTTCAGTAGTTGCAGCACGTGGGCTCAGTAGTTGTGGCACGTGGGCCCTAGAGCATGCAGGCTTCAGTAGTTGTGGCTTGTGGGCTCTAGAGTGCACACTCAGTAGTTGTGGTGCATGGGCTTAGTTGCCCCGCGGCACATGGGATCTTCCCGGACAAGGGATTGAACCCATGTCCCCTGCATTGGCAGGTGGATTCTTAACCACTGTGCCACCAGGGAAGTCCCCCTCATTGTAGTTTTGATTTGCATTTCTCTAATAATTACTGATGTTGAGCATCTTTTCACGTGCTTTTTGGCCATCTGTATGTCTTTTTTTGAGAAATGCCTGTCTAGATCTTTTGTCAATTTTTTTCAGTGGGTTGTTTGTTTTTTTGATGTTGAACTGCATGAGCTGTTTGTAAATTTTGGAGATTAATCCCTTGTCAGGATTAATTTGCAAATATTTTTTCTCATTCTGTGGGTTGTCTTTTTGTTTTGTTTATGATTTCTTTGCTGTGCAAAAGCTTTTGAGTTTAATTAGGTCCCATTTGTTTATTTTTGTTTTTATTTTTATTACTCTAGGAGGTGGATCAAAAAAGATCTTGCCACGATTTATGCCACAGTGTGTTCTGCCTATGTTTTCCTCTAAGAGTTTTATAGTTTCTGGTCTTACATTTAGGTCTTTAATTCATTTTGAGTTTATTTTTGTATGTCATGTTAGAGACTGTTCTAATTTCATTCTTTTATGTGTAGCTGTCCAGTTTTCTCAGCACCACTTATTGAAGAGACTGTCTTTCTCCATTGTATATTCTTGCCTCCTTTGTCATAGACTAGGTTACTATAGGTATGTGAGTTTATCTCTGGACTTTCTATCCCATTCCATTGATCTATATTTCTGTTTTAGTGCAAGTACCATACTGTCTTGATTACTGTAGCTTTGTAGTATAGTCTGAAGTCAGGGAGCCTGATTCTTCCAGGTCCATTTTTCTTTCTCAAGTTTGCTTTGGCTATTTGGAGTCTTTTGTGTTTCCATATAAATTGTAAACTTTTTTTTCTAATTCTGTGAAAAATGCTATTGGTAATTTGATAGGGATTGCATTGACTCTGTCAGTTACTTTGTGTAGTATAGTCATTTTGACAGTATTCTTCCAATCCAAGAACATGGTCTGTCTCTCCATCTGTTTGTGTCATCTTCAGTTTCTTTCATCAGTATCTTATAGTTTTCTGAGTACAGGTCTTTGCCTCCTTAGGTAGGTTTATTCCTAGCTATTTTATTCTTTTTGATGTGATGATAAATGGGATTATTTCTTTAATTTCTCTTTCTTATCTTTCATTGTTAGTGTATAGGAATGCAAGAGAGTTCTGTGTATTAATTTTGTATCCTGCAATTTTACCAGATTCATTGATGAGCTCTAGTAGTTTTCTGGTAGCATCTTGAGGATTTTCTATGTATATTATCATGTCATCGGCAAACAGTGACAGTTTTACTTCTTATTTTCCAATTTGAATTCCTTTTATGTCCTTTTCTTCTCTGATTGCTATGGCTAGGACTTCCAAAACTATGTTGAATAAAAGTGGCTAGGTGGACATCCTTGTCTTTTTATCCTGGGTTTAAAAATTTGAATCATCTCTTATCCTCCACCATCCCCAGTATTCATATCATCTCCAAAGTCTCAAACCATCCTCTTTTGAAATCTATATTGGTTCCTTCCTTTTTATTCTCATTGTTCTCCCCTTGGGTCTCTAATTTTTATGTTTGGAAACTGGTCCTAATGTAACTTTCTAGTTCTCTCCATGACCCCCTTACATAAAACCACTCATACTGGATTGGGCTTCCTGGCATCCCCTAAGCAGATCTTGTGACCCTCCCCATCTCTTTTCCCCTACGCTTACTGCCCCTTTTCTAAAATGCTTGTGTCGCCTCCTCCTGTTGCATGATCTTTTAAGGCCCTGCATCTGTTGCCTGTCTCAGTAATCGAGCCCTGTAGCTCCCCTTTGGAGAGGGACCCCATTTTCTGTTAATGGGTCTAGTTATCTGTCTGCATGCTTTCTCCCTTCTTTGTGTACTCTTGGAAAGCAGAGCCCATGTTTTCTATTTATGTGTGTGTGCTGTATAATACTAACACACTGTTCTCCATAGAGCAGTCAAAACATATCCTTTTGAATAAATAGATGGATTTTGTTTGTCAAGGTGTTATACCGGAATGGATTAGGGAGCCTGGGTTTACAGCTGTGCTGTCCTGTAGGTTAGCCACTAGCAACATGTGGCAACTTCATCTAAATTGTTTGAAATTCAATAAAATATACTCAGTCACGTGTGTAGCCACATTCCAAACACTCAGTAGCTATGCATGTGCAGTGACTACTCTATTGCACAGTGCAAATAGGGAGCATTTCCATCATTGCAGAGTTACACTGGACAACCCTGACCTAGAGTCTCATTATTTGGAAGGCTTCCTCCTCACCCCCAATTAAATCTGCTAAGAAATGGGTTGGGAAGGAATGAGAGGAGTTATATAGGTGTTCTCTAAGCTTTAGAAGTCGAAGATTTTTTACTTTGCCAGCCTGAGATTATGGGAAAAAGTGATGAGAAATCTGGAGGAAAAGCATGTGTGAAGATGAACACTACTGGTCAGAAGAGAGAGTGTTTCAGTGGGAGAGGGGAGCCTGGGGTTTCTGAGTGAGTCATTTGATTTCCCAGGGCTTCAGTTCCTCCAAGTTTTTAAAATCAGGAGACTTGTGGAGGCTCTTGGGACTGCCAGGGAGGGAAGGAAGCCCACATCTCTTTCTTCCTCTTCCACTGCATTTTCCTCCTGAGGCTTTGTTTGAGCAAATAGTTCTTTAATGTCCCTTCAAGTTTAATTTTTAAAAGAAATTTATTTATTTTTGGCTGCATTGGGTCTTTGTTGCTGCACACAGGCTTTCTCTAGTTGCGGCGAGCGGGGGCTATTCTTTGTTGCGGTGCGCGGGCTTTTTGTTGCGGTTGCTTCTCTTGTTGCGGTGGCTTCTTCTGTTGCGGAGCACAGGCTTGAGGCACACAGGCTCAGTAGTTGTGGTGCACGGGCTTAATTGCTCCGTGGCATGTGGGATCTTCCCAGACCAGGGCTTGAACCTGTGTCCCCTGCATTGGCAGGCAGATTATTAACCAGGGCACCACCAGGGAAGTCCTCAACTTTAACTTTGGAAGACTCTGTTCTTGTTACTGGGGAGGCTCAGGATGCACACGGATAGCTGGATAGGTAGCTGTCCTCTGTGGGAGCAGCTGTCAGAGGCTCGAGGAATGGGCAGCGCTCTTGGAGCCAGTTCTTTCTTTTGGCCACAAGATGGCAGCCTTCTCCCAACCAAGTCTCACTGCTAGATCAGCCTAAAGGGAAAACAACACCTCGTTCTGGGTTTTTCTTCAGCGTAATTTTTTATAGATTTACCTTAAGTTTTATAGAATGAGCAATTAGAGTTTAGGGCCCAGCAGAGCTCAGGAAGTGGTATACCTTGAGAGTAGATCACAGATGACAAAGTGAAGGTGTTGCAAATATCTAAATCTGGAGATTCCAACCCCTCATAAAACTTTTTAATGAGCTTTGCAGGTTTTAAAAAACCAGGCGCATTTTCCTGAATTAAGCTCAAGGCTTTCCATCCACAGCAGCACTCCACTTGACAATCAAGATCTGGCGATCGGTATTATTACCATAAAGTGTTATAATCTCTTTTCAGTGCGATCAGTGCCAAGTAAGCAAAAATATTCATGAGTTGTAGAGATACAGTAATGGAACAGTTTTAAAATTGTTTCTAACCATCCTATCACTTAATCATCTTGACACAACAGAGCTACATTGGGGGATTGGAGTGTTTGATTGTAGTCACCTTACTTTTGTATATGAGAAAATAAGATCATCTGAATGTCCCCAGTACTTCTTGTTACTGAAAAAAAGGCCACCTTTCACAGTTTTCAGTATTATACTACCTTACATTTCTGTAGTGTTTCGAAAATTTAAAAAGCACTTTCTTATACATTATTATCTTTCGGGATTGGCGGGGGTGGGGGGTGGTCCCTCAACATGGGGAGCATTGCTTAGCTTGGAAATTTGATTCCTTGATCTTAGCCTTCATTTTCCCTGGGGATGTTTTCTGTTTACTGAGCTGTTCTTGTCCCAGATTACTAAATTTGCAACTGGGGGTGGGGAGGAGGAGGGTTCTGGGGAGGGCTGTAGATAAAATAAATTGCTAATTAGCTTTTTTTTTTTTAAATAAATGTATTTATTTATTTATTTGGCTGTGTCGGGTCTTCGTTGCTGTGCACAGGCTTTCTCTAGTTGCGGCGAGCATTGCGGTGAACGCGGGCTTCTCGTTGCGGTGGCCCCTCCCATTGCGGGGCACGGGCTCCAGGCATGCAGGCCTCAGTAGTTGAGGCATGCGGGCTTCAGTAGTTGTGGAGCACGGGCTCAGTTGCTCCGCGGCGTGTGGGATTCTCCCGGACCAGGGCTCAAACCCGTGTCCCCTGCATTGACAGGCAGATTCTCAACCACCGAGCCACCAGGGAAGTCCTGCTTATTAGCTTTTTAAATCTGAAAGGGATCTTAGCAGTCTCCAGCTCTTCTTATTTTACAGATAAGGAGTTTGAAGCATTGAGGTTAATTTTAATATACAAGAACACATTTTGTTAAGCTTTAGGCACAATTAGGTCAACAATTAAATTTTTTCATCTTTTATTGTGTATCAGACTCTGCTAGATGTTACAATTCAGTCTATGATCTGTTTTCAAGTCACACTGGGTAATTTTTGAGCGTAGATTATAACGGAAAGGTTCCTGTCCATTTGAGAAATATTACCTGATGTAAAAAAAGAGGTGTAATTCTAAAAACCTTTTAGTAAAGTAATATAAATAGCAAATCTCTCTCCTGAGATTAAGATGTAGTAACAGTACTTTTTCTGAAATTCTTGTAAAAAAAAAATTGTGGTTAATCAAGGGATTGATACAGCTTACTTTTATATCTGATTATTTTATGGCTTGCAGTGCAGTGTTTTAAAGACTTTGTGCAATCTTGCAGGAAATTCCAGGACTGGGTAATGTATCATGAAATATTTGTGTAGCATTGGTAGTATGTGCAGCATTTCATAAAAAAGGTCGTCCCATAGAGGACTTGCAGATTGTTGAAAAGGATGTGAATTTGGCCTTTTCACAGACCTTGGGGAGGAAGGTGATCTCAGGGGCAGCCATGTATCTGCAACTTAAATCAGTTATGTTAACCAGGGAGGAACTTGTTATTTTAATTTTGGAAAATATTTTCTTCACATCGATGGAAATTTCCTTAACCTTAGATTTTATTTTCTTAGAGTCTCTGTTATAAATTAAGAGGAAGGAAAAAAAATCGAGGAGTTGGTTTGATATTACATGTTTCAAGAAGAATTCTTGTTTTTAATTTAAATAAAATTGACTTCATAAATTCTGATTAAGAGAAAAAGACAAAGAACAGCTTTTAATAGATGCTTGCTGGTGACTTTTTATCTTTAACAGAATCCAGATAGAGAAGCCAGGACAAAAAAAAAAATCTTTCACTTTAACACTGAATTATTTTTATTGTAGAACTTATGCACTTGAATGTTATATGCTCATCAAAAATAATGGTATTTTTGTGATATCAGAATTAATATTTGTTTGTATATACCCTTAATCTTGTAAAATGAGTATAAGTCAGTATACATAATTAGTCAAATTTCAGATATTAGGAAATTGCTGAGTACAGCTTAGTATTAATTCAAATTAGTCGTTAAAATGATCTCCTCAGTCTTAGAGTTTCTAAGCAGATGAGTTTAGAGAACCCCACTCCAATTCCATTCTGCCCTGGGTAGTTTTAAACACCCTTCCCTCCATCGATATTAAAATATCTTAGACTGGCCTTCAGGTGATAAAGTTCATTTGAGGAGATGACATGTCCCGTGGGGGAAAAGCATAGCTAAGCTACAAATGAACGAGATGAATACAATAAGTGACGTAGGATTTCAGAGGTGGGACAGATCACTCTGGGAGGGGGTACCGTGCAAGCTATAGGAAGGGGAAATGATATGCTTGGGGTGGTCAGAAAAGTAAGCTCCAGGGTCAGGCTGCCTGGTTTTGAATCCTGGCTCTGCCGCTTTGTAACTGTGCAAGCTTGTGCAAGTTGAAAACAGGGGTAATAACTATACCTTAGCAGGCGGGGCAAGCTCTGAAGGAAAATGTTATGTTGGTGAGGGCTTGTCTCCACCAGCTGCAGGGGCCTGGGGGGCAGAGACATGGAGACATCACACCCACGTTGAGGGCTCAGGCCTGAAGCGGGGGATCATACCAGAAGCTCTATGGAGGCAGGTTGCACGGGGGCCCGTCCAAGCCTCAGAATGTGAGCTCACGCAGCAAAGAGAGCCACTGACGGGTTGGAGCAGGCGAATAACAGATAAAGCACTCTTCTCCCCAGAAGAAGTACTTAAAGGAGCAGCATTTCCCTCTCTCGCTGTCTCTCTCTCTTCTCTTTTTCTGTTAAAATAGATGTCCAGTGTCTGAATCAGAGCAACGTTAAGCCTGTTATTCAGTTAGATCTCCAGAATGGATTTGTAGTTCGTTAATATTTTGTTTTAAATGTATAATCTCCACTCTATTCTTGGCATTTAAAAAAATTCAACAAATAATTTATTGATGAATTTAGTATGAGAGCCAGCTGAGTATAGGTGTTAGCACAGATCGTGAAGCCAGACCACCTGGGTTCAAATCCCAGCCTTTCCACTCGCCAGCTGTGTCTCGTTGACCCATCTTACACCACAGTCTCCTGTGTGCCGCAGGGTCCTCATCTGTAAAATGCAGATGACAGCAGAGCCTACTTCATAGGGTTGTTGTGAGGCTTATGTCCTTATTAAGCAAACAGAACAATGCCTGGCGTCCATCGGAAGGCATAGATAAGTGTTACTATTTAAATATAAATAAGATGCCGGTCCGTGTTCTAGGTCATGAGGTTCTGGGAGGTGTGAACAAGATCTCTGCTCTCGTGAAGAGCTTGCACTCTAGGGGAGAGTTAATTTTGTTTATTCACTGGTAGGTAGTGAAAAATGCTCTGAAGAGAATGAAAGCAGAGTGATGTGCTGAAGTGCTTGGGGACCTTGATTAAATGTGAAGGATATAGGGATGGTCTGCAAAGATTGAATCTGCTCTTGACACAGCTGGGAGGCCCTCTGCCCTTGTAGGGCCGTCTGCCCTTGAGTCCAGCAATGATTATACTTCTCAAGTTCCGACTGACATTAACAAACATTAAGGTTGAGTTTCTGTTCAGTTTAGAGCTTTCCAAGTCTTAAATACAATGACCCAGGGATTAAAGGCATCCTCACTGCATAGCATACTCTACCATTCTGTTCTGGAGTTTTCTTTACGGGCTCATTCAGAATAACTTTGAAGTATCTGTGATTGTTTCTCTAAAAGGAAACGACAGTGTTTCTAAATGGCTGTCAAGTTAACCACTTAGCCAGATATATCCATGTATTTTAGATATCCAGGATATCCAAAAGCCCCTCCTCCTTATGTTAACAAATTGAGTTGTAAGGTAAAGAACAAGTTAAATTTCTGCCTCTGCTGGTCAGTTACTTAGTTTAGAAACGTTACCATTTACGTGATTATTTTTAAAAATCAAAACTTTTCCTCTTAAACTACCATTTTCTCTTTCAAGTATATCTCAACTCTGTTCTCCAAATAAAGTCAACATAAATCTGTGAACAAGAGCTCAAGATGAAAAGCAAAGAATTGACTGAATCCCTTGTTTTGTATCCTGCTTCAAATGGGAGGGCAGTGGGTAGTGTTAAGGAAAGAATTTGGGACAGTGAGTCAGAATGTCTGCATTCTAGTCCTGGTTTTGATTAATGATAAAGTTTGTGAACTTGTTCAGGTCCTTTAACATCTCTGGGCTTCTAAAAATCAGTGATCATCAGTTTTGTTTTTTGATAATAGTATTGTTAAAGAACAAATAGTATTTTTTTTTTAATAAATTCATTTAATTTTATTTTTGGCTGCTTTGGGTCTTCGTTGCTGTGCACAGACTTCCTCTAGTTGCGGTGAGCGGGGGCTACTCTTCGTTGTGGTGCACGGGCTTCTCATTGCGGTGGCTTCTCTTGTTGCGGAGCACAGGCTCTAGCTGCACAGGCTTCAGTAGTGGCTCGTGGGCTCTAGAGCTCAGGCTCAGTAGTTGTGGCGGACGGGCTTAGTTGCTCCGTGGCATGTGGGATCTTCCAGGAACAGGGCTCAAACCCATGTCCTCTGCATTGGCAGGCGGATTCTTAACCACTGCGCCACCAGGGAAGCCCAGTATTTGTTTTTTAATAATGGGGTATCTCATTGTGGCTTTGCTTTGCATTTGCCTGATGATTTGTGATGTTGAGCATTTTTTTCCATATATCTGTGTCTATTCAAGTCCTAGGCCCATTTTGAAATCAAGTTATTCTTTTTGCTATTGAGTTATATGAGTTCCTTAGGTATTTTGGAAGTTACCCCTTATTGGATATATATTTTCTCCCATTCTGTGTACCTTTTCACACTGTTGGTGGGAATGCAAAGTGGTGCAGCCATTATGGAAAACAGTATGGTGGGTTCCTCAAAAAAGCAAGAATAGAGCTAGCATATGATCCAGCAGTCCCAGTTCTGGGTATTTATCCAAAAGGATTGGTATCAGGATCTTGAAGAGATCTTAGCACTCTCATGTTTGTTGCAGCAGTATTCACAATAGCCACGATGTGGAAGCAACCTAAATGTCCACTGATGCATGAACGGATAAAGAAGATATTGTACATATACACAATAAAATATTCTTTAGTTTAAAAAACCAAGGAAATGCTGTAATATGTGACAGCATGGATGGACCTCAAGGATGTTATGCTAAGTAAAATAAGCTAGTTACAGAAAGACAAATGTGATTCTCCTCATCCTGTTGTCTAACATAGTCAAATATATAGAATTAAAAATGGAATGGTGGTTGCCAGGGATGAGGGGAGGGGGAAATGGGGAGTTTCTAATCAACACATATAATTTCAGTTGTATAAGGTGAATAAGTTTTAGAAATCTGCTGTACAGCATTGTACCTGTAGTCATCAGTACTGTACTGTGCACTGAATATTTAGAGGATAGATCTAAAGTTCTCTATAGATCTAAAGATCTAAAGTGTGATAAGTGCTCTTATCACCATAAAACTAAAATAAAAAATTAATGATCTTCAGACAGTGAGGTAGCCCCTATTTTTTAAAAATATGTATTTATTTGGTTGCACTGGGTTTTAGTTGCGGCAGGCAGGCTCCTTAGTTGCGGCAGACGGGTTCCTTAGTTGCAGCATGAGAACTCTTAGTTGCGGCATGCATGTGGGATCTAGTTCCCTGGCCAGGGATCGAACCTGGGCCCCCTGTATTGGGAGAGCGGAGTCTTATCCACTGCGCCACCAGGGAAGTCCCAGTGCAGTAGCCCCTATAGTCCATAACAGCTTTTTTTTCTAGACCCAGAGAATTTCCATCTCAGGGTTCTGAAGGTGTCTGCAGAGGTCTCCTGGGGCCTCTGTTGGTGACCTTGGAGAAGTGAGGGAAAAGCGGAGATGTGTCACAGAGCTGAAGATGGACAGATGTTCTCTTGAGTTTGCCAAAAATTACTCAGTAGCTGCTGAGAATGAATGTCTTTCTCAGGCCTCGTTGTGGCCTAGTGTGATCTTGGGGGCATGTCTTACCTGGCTTCCTCTCAGCACTCTGCACCTCTGCCATGTGTGGCTGCCCAGCCCTTGCTTTACACTGCTTACCATTTCAGGTAACCAAAGAGACTGAGTAGAATTCAGTGTACTGTTTCCACATTTCAAGGGGAAGAGGGCCTGGTTGGATCAGCCTGTGACCTGGTTCCTCTGGCATCCGGGGTCCTTCCTCTTGGTCCAGTCAGCTGAGCTGTGGGAGTTACATGATAAAAACTGGGCAGTTTGGGGAGGGGGCCGTTTTGTGTAAGAGGGAATGGGTAGGAAGAAGAATGATTAGGAGAAATGAATAGCTTCTTGAAGACTCTTGCCGAGATAGCCTTGAAGATGAAGTTGGTGAAAGATGGATTGGATGATAGTATAATGAGGTGGATTCCTAGCTCATTGAACAAGCAGGCCCATTAGAGTGTCGACTGATGGCTTTTTGCCTACTTGGAACAATATCACTAGTACCATGCCACAGGACTCCATCATTAGCTCTGTCAGTTCCACATTTTTATCAAAACTTGGACGAAGACATAGAAGTCATCCTTATCAAATGTACCGAAAGCACAAAATGAGAAGAAGATAGCAAGTGACAGACGACAGAGTCAAAATTCAAACTTATCTTGACCGGCTGGAATGCAGGGCCCAAAACCAAGCGGAGACTTAAGAGTAAACATGAAGTTCTACATTTGGGATGAAAAATCAGTTCCACACATTCATAATGGGAGAGGTTTGTCTTGGCCATAGTTTGTGAAAAGGTCTTGGGGGTTTTACTTAACCACAAGTTTCATATGATCTTGATGGTATGATGTGACTGATAAGAAACATTAACTTCGTTTCATGCTAAATGACAGTAGGGTGTCCAAGTCAGCAGATGTAATTACTTCGTTGGACTCGGGCTTGATCCGATCACAACTGAAGGTTGCTTTTCCATTTGGGCACTGTATTTTTAAAAGCCTACCAGCAAGTGATCACGAAGGCCAGGTTGTGGGGAATGCATTCTGGAAGTGAGAGAACTTGAACTTGACAGGGTCAGTAGACGGATAGACAGTCAGTGAGGCTATATTCTGCAGAGGAGGGTCTGTACTTGTTCTGGGTTGTTCAGAGGGTAGGACTAAGACCACGGAGTGGTCACTTCAGGCAAGCTTATCCGAGGTGAATACGAAGAAAGAAGAGTTTTGTAGCAGTTAGAACCGTAGGGACTTGAAGGGGACTGCCTTTCGCCCTTGAGCTGGGCATGCGCCTGTTGGGATGCTGTGGAAAGGATTCCTGCTTGGACAGGAGCTTTGACGAAAGGATCTCTAGGGTCCCTTTGAGCGCTGAAAACCCAGATTTCTGGAAGGGGAGCATACCATTTATTTTAATATGATGATTGAACTTGAAAGACTACTGCAGAGGAAAGAAGTATGGGTACATGTGATATGAAGAATAAGCTGAGATCCATATGTGCCTGAAAAACCAAGGACGTTGAGGGTTATTAAGACGTTTGTATTTAATGCGTAAAGCACATGTGCAGACTTGAGCCTCCTGTCTCCATCCGCTGCTCCTTCTGAACCTGCCTCATTACTTGGTGCCCCTTCTTTTCTGAGAGCCCTTTGATAACCTTCGGATAATGTATAAAGGAGCTTCATTGTTTTGCTTCCGTAACTTTCCCGGATTATGTCTACGTGTAGAAGTTCATATTTAGGAGGCTTTTGTGGGCTAGCCTGGGACTCTAGCCATCACATGAAGCAATACTTTTGTGGGAAATGTATTTCAAGTCCAACAAGCAGTGTATGGACTTTTGAAACGTGTTCCATTGCAATGCTGGAGAGACCCATGCTTCTTTTGCCTTGTGACGATTCGCTGCACACCACCTTGGGGCCTTTTCTAAGCTGGGCTGTGGGCTTGAAAGCCCCTCCTTGCTCCTTGCTGCCAATGATGGCAGTTCCTGAAATTCTAACACTTCCATGAATCAAGCCTTCCTGTTTCTCTTCTACTGCTCTATTCAGAAATGGATTTTATTAAGGTGCTTTCTTCCCCAAAAGGAATTTGGGGAATCTTAAGTAACGTCACATAATGCAGTACCATAGGAAAGAAAAACATGGTGACTAGGTCCAAGTCTTCCATCCCCATAGCGCACTTGGGTGCCTTCTCTGAGTCCCTATAGTGTGTGGATTTAGGGTCTCTGTTTTGCTGTCCTTAGCTTCTCAAGCTTCTAGTCCCCGCATAAGGTGTAGGAACTTGGTGTGGCTATCTTTTAATGATGATGCTGGTACTAACGAGAGCTTTTAAGATGGTTATAGTATTCAGAATTCTTGGTTGAAGCAACTTAAATGGACACTGGCTGGCTTAAGCAGGTTTAAACAAACGAAAAGCTGTAGTGCAATGCACGGAGTGATGGGGAAGGGCGGAGAGCCGAGGATGGCAGATGGGAAGGTATAGAAGAGGCCAGGAGGCCAGAGCCACAGCCCAAGTCATTCTCCAGAGACCACCTGGTGAGGATGCTGCGCATGTAGCTACTGCCCCTGGACATAGCCCTGGCCCTGCCGATGTCACGCCTCTAGAGCAAATTCTTCCCTCTCACCCCACTTTGTATTTGTTTATTTTTGCATCACTTGTTCTATATTAAAATTTCCAGGTGGGTGTTTCTGATTTGTTGTGCTTGGGTCACGTGCTCAGGCCTCACTGTGGACTTGGGTGTTGGGAGGCGTGTTTTATGTTTTGGTTTCTGGAGGTGGGCGCTGCCTCTCACAAGATGAACGTGGTTGGGAGTTCCTTAAAGGAAGGGTTTCGGCTCTTAGGCAGCTAAAAAAAGAAATTGCTGAAAATTAACTTGTTTACATTTCAGTACCAACGTAGGAAAATAGAATTAGCTCAGGGTTTCTCAGCTGTGGCACGTTTTGGTATTTTTGACGTGGAGGTCTGTCCCGTGCCTGGTAGGATGTTGAGCGGCATTCCTGGCCTCTGGCCACTAGATGTCGGTGGCAGCCACCCAGGTGTGACAATAAAAAATGATTTCAGTTATCTCCGCATGTTCCCTGGGGGGTAAAATCCGCCTGGCTGAGAATCACCGGGCTAGAGGCATTCTCAAACCACGGACTATGATTTGATAGCCTTGCAATGACGACTGTAGCACAGGAATGGATCTTATACTACTGTCCTTGGAGAGAGACAAAGCTTTCCCCACCTGGTGCCCTTCAGACATGCGAATGTCTGAAATTGCAGTGTTCTTCAACTTAAGGGTACTTAAGAATCCGCTGGAGAACCCTTTGAAAGACGTGAATTCCTGGGCCCTGCCTCTGTATAGTTTGATTCTGTGGGCCTGAGGGTCCAGGGATCTGCAAGTTTTAACAATGAACCCTCGTGATTCTGATGCAGGTGGGCTACGGACCACACGTTAAGAAACACATAGCTCCTACGTGGACTATTGGCCTCAAAAATAAAAGGCATGTGTTTCTTTAAGGAGAAGAGACATGGTTTTGAGGCTCTCAGATCTTTTCAGTTGTTGATTAAAAAGAAGCAAGGTAAAGATGTCGTCTGTTCTTCCAGGAGTTTTTGGCAAGGGGTGTCTGGAAGCAGCCTTGACATGTGATGCGGGCACTCGTCGCTCTCCATCGCCACCAGCGAGAAGTGTCTTCTGTTTGGAGCTCTGACTTGCCTCTCAGTTCCCCTTGGGAAAGGACCTTTCACTTCAACCGCCACCGCCCCCCATAAGTATTAGTCAAACCTCGCAGGGAGGTTTTCAATGCTTTCCAGTTCTCCCTGGCCCGTCTAGTGGTCTTGTTCACGGACGCCCTAACCTCCACAGGAGCAGAGTCAGCATCACTGGCTTCATTCTGCCTGTGGAGCCTCCACGGTGGGAGGTCCCACATTCTAATTGTGGGTGGAGGAGACATCTGGTAATACCTGCGACACAGCTGTGGCCCTCCTGAGCCTCTGCGCTCTTCTCTCAGGAAGCCTTAAATCTGAGCAAGAAGATCCCACCCACAGACACAGCATCTTGCAGTTTTCTACCATGTTTGGGGGGCAGGGTGCTTACTTGACCTCCTTGGTTCTCTTTTCACTTCTGCTCTGGCTGGGACTAGACACAATGCTATTTCTGACAGCAGTTTTTCTAAAACTCAGATCACGTGGCTTTGGTTCAAAGCCTTTGGTAGTTGCCCGTTGATCAAAGAACCAACTCTCCATCATTCAAGACCCTACCCTGCCTTTCCCGCTATTCCCTGCCATGCACCCTGTGTTCCAGGCTCCGCAAGCTGTGCTGACACCCTGTATACTCACTATACTCGGAATGCTAACTATTCTGTCACCCTGTTTTCCAGCCTCATCAGACTATTCTACAGACTAGCGTGCAATACCCAGTTCACAAATGGGGAGCTTGCCAAATATTTTTCCTCCAAAAAGGAATTGGTTGCTAAAATGTGATATTTCCCAATTTTTAAGAAGTCTGGACTTTGTTTCTCTTGAAAAAGTAAAAGATGTGACAGTTACCATTGCCCACATTCCGAAGTGGTGACCGTCCTGCTCTTGCCCCAAGCTGGGGCTTGTTCTCTCCGTAGTGTCCTTGGATAAAGGGAAGGGGAAGAGCCGTGAAACTTTACCTTCCCATATCCCACAAGAGGGCAATATAATCTCTCAAAAAGTCAAAGTTGCAGAAGCTGCTAGCCTGGCCCTGTCACCATAGTGAAGTTATTTGGGCGCCCACCTGCGTTTTGCATGCCGAGTGGGCTTGCAGCAGGCTGTGTGCTCTTCACCCTTGCACGTACTCCTTTCCCCTCCAGATCTTAAGCAGTTAATCTGAAAGCCAGTTTGAGCTAAGCGTGTGCAAGCAGGGCCTACGGTTAGCTTCGGGAGCTGCCTCTTAGCCTAGGTGGAGGTCGTGGAGGTCTGATGGAGGCTGATGAGGCAGGATTGTTTCTGGGAAAATGCCTGATCCGTGGAGACAGCCTAGCATGTTTCGGCAGTGCTTCTCCCTGGCACGGAATCTTGCTTGTCAGCACCCCAAGAGCTGAGCCGTCACCCCTGGGCGTGCCTTAACACTAACCAGGCCAACAGAGACTGATGCGTGAACCCAAATGTCTGTTTCTCAATTTAGAACGAGACGTATCTGCCGAGGGGGCCTAGAAACTCAGTTTTGCTGGCCAGAGTGTACTTTCCTTGTAGAAGAATTGAGAGTAGAAGCCAAAATACAGTTGCCAGGTTGCTTGTCTGCATTCTGAGCAAGGGGAGTGCTCTGATTTGCTCATTGGGAGGTCCCCTTGGGATGTTCTGACGCCCCCGCCTGTAGTGAGGGGCTGGCTGCGTGGAGCATCTCTGCCAGGCTTCCTTATGGGAGCAGGGCTATGGGTGCCTTCCCATGTTTGCCTCTGACTCAGTCTGCGCCCTGCCCCTGTGGTCTGTGCCAGATATACAAGTCAGTAGATAACGCCATAAGTTATTAAATTATATTCGCATGTGCCGTTTCTTACTTCAGGTCCTGTTTACATCTTAGCTATTACAGATGATTATTTTTCTTGTTTTTGACCGTGCCCTGCGCCATGTGGGATCTTAGTTCCACGACCAGGGATTGAACCTGCAACCCCGGCAGTGGAAGCGCGGAGTCTTAACCACTGGACCACCAGGGACATCCCTTATTACAAATGATTTTATTAATTTAGGCCTAAGTATTTTGGGCGGTGTTAGGGTTGAGGCCCCTTAGCACCTTTGAGTGTACCTGAAGATATCTGCAAAGGTTTAAGAAAATAAAACTAGCTCTTAACTGCATATGGTGACTTAAGTACAGCTAAGTGAAAACAAAGGTTCCAAATCTTACTTTCTCTTTTGGCTTTCTTCTCTTTGCTTGCCTTTGGTTCAAACAACAAAGTGGCTCATCTTTGCCTCGTTGTTTCCTCTCATTTCTTTTTTATCCATCCTAAATGCTGGTAATGTTTGCAGTGGTTTAATAAGAATGTGGGGCTTCCCTGGTGGCGCAGTGGTTGAGAGTCCGCCTGCCGATGCAGGGGACACGGGTTCGTGCCCCAGTCCGGGAAGATCCCACGTGCCATGAGTCATGGCCGCTGAGCCTGCGCGTCTGGAGCCTGTGCTCCGCAATGGGAGAGGCCACAACAGTGAGAGGCCCGCGTACCGAAAAAAAAAAAAAACAAAAAAAGTGGAAGTATGGAAAAGTGGGGGAAGAGAAAGAGCATATATGGAATAATTGGGTCTTGGGTTTTTAAAAAACTGGCTGTTAAACTTGTAAATTTTTTTCTGTGTCAGTTTGGGTTGAATAAATAGCCACATGACATTAGGTAAAGTTAATACTGAATTAAAGATACATACATACTAGCCTATGAATCCTGTTTTTGCTTTCATTTTCCACTAATTAGCCTTCGGTCAGAAAGGATGTTGACCCAGCCTCGGGTCTTACAGTCTAAGACTTAGTTCTGGACAGGTGAGGGGTGTGAGTGCTGACTGGGAAACATTTCTGGTCATTTTCACTCCTGTGCTCAGTTTAGTTGATGGGGAATCTCCATAGGCTCCAGGGTGTGTCTCCTTGGGTCCGTTTGTTGCTAAAATCACCCATGGTCCTTGGGCTCTCAGTGCAAAGGGAGGAAGAGACACGTGTGTGTTGATGCTGTGACTGTGCCCATCCCTGCCTCCCTCGTCAGAGAGGGGGCCATGGCTCGGATGCCTCCTTGGGTAGTTCTAGAGGATTTGCAGAAATAGGACTGTTAAAAAATGAATTATTTGCTACTGAAGTCCATTTGGCATGTATTTAAATGCCTTTTGATGCTCTGACCTTTGCTTGAGTTTCATGGCACTATGTAGATAAGTAGAAGACTTAATTCCTATTTCTATAGAGTTTAAAATTTGTGCAGTTTCGTCATGTACATAAAACAATGGGAGAGCAATGCAGGACGGCATAGTGTAGTGACTAGGGTAGGGATTCTGGAGTTAGACAGACTTGCATTTATTTATTTATTATAAATAAGTAAATTAATTAATTTATGTTTGGCTGAGTTGGGTCTTCGTTGCTGCGCACGGGCTTTCTCTAGTTGCGGTGAGCAGGGGCTGCTCTTCGTTGCGGTGCGCAGGCTTCTCATTGCGGTGGCTTCTCTTGTTGCGGAGCACGGGCTCTAGGCGCGCGGGCTTCAGTAGTTGTGGCGCACAGGCTTAGTTGCTCCGCGGCATGTGGGATCTTCCCGGACCAGGGCTCAAAAATGTGTCCCCTGCATTGGCAGGCGGATTCTTAACCACTGCGCCACCAGGGAAGCCCCCTGCATTTATTTTTAACCTTTCTGTGTCTTAGTTCCTTGATACGGTAAAAAATTATATGAGATAATGTATGTAGAGCATTTAGCCTAGAGCCTGGCATGTGGTTAAAAGTTCAATATTTGGTAGATAATCATAGTAATTGGGTCTAATAAAATGTTTCTTTATGCCCTTTTATTGAGAAGGGAAGGGTTTTCCATGTTTACTGCTCAGGTAAATCACTTTGAAAGAAAATTTCCTAAAATACTATTATATACCATTTCTATTTCTTTAATAAACTTTTTCTGTGATGACGGAAATATGGACCCATTGATCCTCTCTTAAAAAGTGCCTTGTTTGAAGTCAGTGTGTCTGCCTGTAATTGTTTTTTTAATAAGCTGCTTCTGTTCTGGAGAATCAGCTAACCAAACAATGTATACAGAGGAGTCAAGTAAAGGGCCTGCAGGAGGCCTCATAAGTCAGCTCTGGGAGATCTTCAGTGTTGGGGGTACTCCAACTGCTCCCACCTTCTTGGCCGTGCTCTGAAAGATTGGGGTTTCTAGAAGCGTGGAATGTGGCTACATGGAGTGTTTGTATAGTAGGACCAGAAGTGTAAAGAAACAGTGAGTAGCCCCTGCATCATCTTTATTTCCCATCCGAGGTGAGCATGATGGAAAGTCTGATTCATAAGCAGGCAGGAAATGGGGGTTCCAGCCCTCATACTGTCAGGGCTGCCTCTCCACGGAATGCGGCTTTCATTGCCCTAGGAGGTCTTCAGAGCTACTGAGGCACTTTAGACCCTCCTGGGAAGAGTAAGGTGCAGAATGAGTGAAAATGAACTTACTACATCTCAACTTCATATAAGATTTTTTTTAGGTTAATAATTTTTATTTGTAAACCAACACCCCCCTGACCCCCCAAAACTTTAATGGACTTTGCTTCTTGAAAGAGTGAATATTCTCTTTTGAAGGTGATGGAAATTGCATGAGTAAAGGAAAATCTGACGGCTTTGGTAATGGAAGAGTGTAAGAAAGTCAGGATTTCTCACAGCTGTTTTAGTAGGCAGAGTGCTTGCACTTGGGGAATAACACCACAAGAAATCTTGATTTTCTCTGATACTCGTTCCATTTTGTTCTGTGTACTCCTCTCCTCGCAGATTTAAATACCAAATTGCTTCTCTTACTTCACAGTTTCCACCTGGGGTCTCAGGAGTTTGCAGAGAGCCAAAAAAGCATCTGCTGTTTCCCCCACATCTTAGAACTGGGGGCTTCTTTGTGAGCTGTTTATGTCATCATCGCTATATCTCTGGGTATTCCTAGTTGAGTTTTTAGTTTCAGCTGAAGCTGGAATCTCAGAAGTGGTGGGTCTCCTCTCCCCCTGCTTAAAAACCAACATCATCTTGGAGAGTTTTCTGCTGTGATGCTTTGGGGTGACTTAATTTTTGAAAATCCCTTTTGACCTTTCTCATCTCTGCTGGGATTTTTTTTTCTTTTCTTTTTTTTTAAATTTGGAAGATTTTTAAAAATAAAGATTATTTTTTCCTCTGCAGAGACAGAAAATAGCTTTAGTGTAACCTTGTCAGCATCAGTCTTTTATTCTCTGAACACAGAGAGGAAAAGGACGGGCAATAAAGATAAGATTCAGTTCTGTCTGCCGGAGCTGTGTGGCACTGATTAAAATGAAGCATCTTTGTTTATTTGAAGGTAAAATATGGATTTTTGTTGGGAAATAAGTTTGCATGTATGAAATTTGGCCATTTTGACTAAACTGATCCATCAATTAGCTGGATGATGAATTGCTTTTGATTTGGGGATTAATGAATTTTGGGTCTTGTCATCAGCGTTCACCTAGCTGAGGGTCTAAGTTGCATGCGTGCTCAAAAGTGCTTCCAGGGAGCTGGCCTGTCCTTGGAAAGGTCCCCACAATGGCTAGGGCACACTTCCCTCTCCGCAACTCCCCTTTTTAAACCATTATTGGAAAGATTTTTTTCTTTTTACAGTTTTTTCCCTAGCTTTATTGAAGTATAATTGACAAATAAAACAGATATTTAAAATATACATCATGATGGTTTGATATACATTATGAAAGGATTCCTCCCATCTAGTTAATTAATGTATCCATCACCTCATATATTTATCTTTTTTTTTGTAAGAACATTAAGTTTCACTCTTAGCAAATTTCAATTTTACAATATAGTGTTATCAACTATTGTCATAATGTTATACATGAGCTCCTTAGACCTTATTCATCTTAGAGCTGGAAGTTTGTAAGTTTGTACCTTTTACCAACCTCTCCCTATTTTTCCTACCTCCCGTCCCTGGCAACCACTTTTCTACTCTGTTTCTATGAGTTTGACGTTTGACTTCGTTGTTCTACATATAAGTGTTATCATGTCCTAGTTATCTTTCTCTGCCTGGCTTAATTCCCTGAATATAATTCCTTCAAGGTCCATCCATGTTGTCACAAATGGCAGGGTTTCCTTCTTTCTCATGGCTGAGTAATATTCTACTGTGTATAGATACCACATGTTCTTTGTCCATTCATCGTTTGATGGACACTTAGGTTGTTTCGATGCCTTGGATATTGTGAATAGTGCTGCATTGAATGTGGGCGTGCAGATATCTCTGATATCCTGTTTTCACTTCCTTTGGATGTATAACCAGAAGTGAAATTGCTGGATCATATGGTAGGTCTATTTTGAACTTTTTGAGGAACTTCCATGCAGTATTCCATAGTGACTGCACCAATTTACATTCCGTGCCCCCCAACTCCATTTGTCCCATTCTTCACCCTCTGACACCACAGGTGGGCTGAGTGCCATCACAGTAACAGCTTGCCAGGGGGTGAGAGATCGGACATGAGACGTGGGAAAATGTCTTAGAGGTCCCTGTGGTCCTTCTATCACATCCCCTTCCTAGCTGTCCGCTGCCCCATCCTTCAGGAGTTCAGTGTCCTGTGGCTGTGCAAAGACCCCCAGTGAGACCCAGGGCTGCCTGCCCCGCTGTGTCCCAGGCTCTATCATTACTTCTCCTTTCTTTCCTGACTTTGAAATGCCCTTTTGTTATTTGCAACTTGCATTTTACTTGTTTGATGACTGACTTATGGTTATATTTCCATAAGGACAGTGGCACATAGTAGTCACTCAATGAGTATTTGCATGAATAAATGAATAATTAGTCTATTGATGGAAAGCAATCTGACTATACTAATCTGTCTTAAAATACAAATGACTGCCCCAAATCTTTCATCATTATTATTTGAAGCATTCTAGGGAATTTAGGCTTGAGTTTGCAGCATTTGTACTATTAATTTATTTTTCAGAACTTTAAGATTTAAGAAAAAAATTTTTAAAGGGAATACAGGTTCATGACTAAAAAGTTTAAATAGTCCCCCAGTTCCTTTTGCCTAAGGCACCACTGTTTTTGGTTTCTTATGTATCTTTTCTGAGAGTTTCTATAAATATACAAGCATATGTACAAATTGCAGCCTACTTTTTAAATAATATGAGACATAATATGCCCATTTGTTATCCTCTGTTAATGTAAGGCCCTGACCAAATGGGTCGCCTGACTCCTTCCCCTCAGCCATTCCCAAATAGGCCATACATTTGTCCTTAAAATTCATCTCATTCAGAATTGTGTTTTAGGGTTAACTTTACCTTTATTTCTTTTTTTAAAATGTATTTTTAATTCATTTCATTGTTTTTCACCTTACTGTTAATCAAGACTTTAAAATAATTAATTAATTAATTTTTTAAAATTTATTTTTGGCTGTGTTGGGTCTTTGTTGCTGTGCGTGGGCTTTCTCTAGTTGCGGCTAGCCGGGGCTACTCTTCGTTGCGGTGGCCGGGCTTCTCATTGCGGTGGCTTCCCTTGTTGCAGAGCACGGGCTCTAGGTGCACGGGCTTCAGTAGTTGTGGCGTGTGGGCTGAGCAGTTGTGGCAGTTGCTCCTCAGCATGTGGGATCTTCCCGGACCAGAGTTTGAACCCGTGTGCCCTGCATTGGCAGGCAGATTCTTAACCACTGCGTCACCAGGGAAGTCCGTACCTTTATTTCTTTATACCACTGTAGTATTTAGGACAAGGTTTGACCACATGTGTTAGAAAATGTGAAATGGCAGTGGCTTACACAAGATAAAAGCTTGTTTTTCTTTCCCCGAAGAGAAATCCAGGGTTAATAGGGCAGCTCACAAGGTCAGGGACCTGGGATCTTTCTGTCTTCATGACTCGCCCTCTCTAGTGCTTTGCCTCATAATCGAATATGGCTGTTTAACCTCCAGCCATTACATCCATATTCTAGGCAGCAGGAAAGGGTAGTCTCCCTTAACCCCCAAATCATGTACACTTCACAGAAGTGTCATACAAGCCTTTCTAGCTGGTGCAGCTAAACATTGGGGATTCTGTTACCACAGAAGAAGGGGAATATAGATAATGGGGTAGGTAGCTACTAGCATTTTCTGCCACAGTCACTCAACTCTTCAAATATAGTGGTGACCCCCCCCCCCAAATTTCTTATTCACCATGGTCTTTAAAATAACTTTGTGCTTCTTTCAGAAATTTTGATTTGATTTGTGAAAGTAAAGGTCAGTTCAGTCTGAAATGGCCATGTCAGATCTATTAAAAAAAAAATGACCAAGTGCTGCATTAGCTCAGTGGAAAGTTCAGTGTGGTTTTACGTTGCAGTTTGGCCTTTTTCAAGTCGATCGTTTACATCAGGTGTTGGCGAAGTTTTCCTGTAAAGGACCAGATAGTAAATATTTGGGGTTTTGCAGGCCAAGTCCTCTGTGTTGCAACCACTCAATTCTGCCTTTTTAGTATGAGAGCAGCTGTGGACAGTACATAGAAGAATGAGCATGGCTGTGTTCCAGTGAAACTTTATTATCACACTGAAATTTAAATCACATATATTTTTCATGTGTCATGAAATATTTGTCTTAATTTATTCAGCTATTTTAAAATGTAAAAATCATTCTTAGCTTACATGCTGTACAAGAACAGGTGGTAAGCCAAATGTGGCCCCAGAGCTATAGTTTGCTGATTGCTAATTTAGATGGTGGTTGTTAGAAATAAGCTCTAAGAAAAGAAAGTAATGTTTTGCTATTCTAAATAGAAGTTGGTCAACTAGGGTGAGATTTAGGAATGGGGCAGAGGGAAGGAGAATCTAAAAATATTTAGAAGAATCGATGAAGTTTTGAGGCCACATATTCTAAAATGCTTAAAAATAGATCACCAGATTAGGAAAATAACCATATTTTAAAGAAATGCATTGTCTTCATTCTTTAGTATGATAAAATATAACAGAATTTATCATTTTAACCAATTTTTAAATGTGCAGTTCAATGACATTAAGTACATTCAAACATTACCACTATCTATTTCTAGAAATTTTTCATCATCCCAAATTTAAACTCTGTACCTGTTAAATAATAACTCCCTATTATACCATCTCCTTAGCCCTTCATAACTTCTATTGTATTTTCTGTTTCTGAGAATTTGCCTATTCTAGGTTCCATATAAGTGGAATCATACACTATTTGTCCTTTTTTATCTGGCTTATTTCACTTAGCATAATGTCCTCAAGATTCATCTATGTTGTAGCATGTATCACAATTTCATTCCTTTTTAAGGCTGAATAATATTCTATTTTATGTATATGCCACGTTTTGTTTATCCATCTATTGATGGATAAAGTGGCTGTTTGTACTTCTTGGCTATTGTGAATAATGCTGCTATGAATATTAGTGTGCAAGTATTGTTTGAGTTCCTGCTTTCAGTTCTTTAGTGTATATGCCTGGAAGTGGAATTGCTAGATCAAATGGTAATTCTATGTTTACCTTTTTAAGGAACCTCCATACTATTTCCCACAGAGGCTGCATTCTTTTTACATTCCCATTAGTAATGCACAAAGGTTCCAATTTGTCCACATCCTCACCAACACTTGTTATTAAAAAATTTTTTTGTACTAACCATCTTAATGCATGTGAAGTAGTATCTCATTGTGGTTTAGATTTGCATTTCTTAATGACTGATGATACTGAGCATCTTTTCATGTGCTTATTGACCATTTGTATAAATCCTTTGCAAGACACCTGTTCAAGTCCTTTGCTGATTTTTAAATTGTGTTTTTCTTTGTTGTTGTTGAGTTGTAGGAGTTCTTTTATATATTTTGGATTTTAATACCTTATCCGATTTTTGATTTGCAAATATTTTCTCTCATTCTGTGGGTTGTCTCTTTACTCTCTTGATAGTATACTTTGATGATGAAAGTTTCTATTTTGATAAAGTCTAATTTATCTGTTTTTGTTGCTTGTGTTTTTGTGTCATAGCCAAGAAATCATTACTGAATCCAGTGTCACAAATCTTTCCCTCTATGTTTTCTTCTGAGAGTTTTATAGTTTTTATTTTTACAGTTAGGCCTTTATTCCCTTTTTTTTTTTTTTTTTTTTTTTGCGGTACGCGGGCCTCTCACTGTTGTGGCCTCTCCCGTTGTGGAGCACAGGCTCTGGACACGCAGGCTCAGAGGCCATGGCTTATGGGCCCAGCCGCTCTGTGGCATGTGGGATCTTCCTGGACCGGGGCACGAACCCGTGTCCCCTGCATCGGCAGGCGGACTCTCAACCACTGTGCCACCAGGGAAGCCCTATTCCCTTTTGAGTTAAGTTTTATATATGATGTAAGGTAAGTGTCCAACTTCATTTTTTTGCATGTGGATGTCCAGTTTTCTCAGTGCCATTTGTTGAAGACTCTATCAATAGTCCTGACACCCTCTGAAAATCATTTGGCTATAGATGTGATGGTCTATTTCTGAGTGCTCTATTCTGTTCTTTTGGTCTATATATGTCTTCTTATTGCCAGTACCACACTCTTTTGATTACTGTTGTAGTTTTGTAGAAAGTTTAAAAATCAGGAAGTGTGAGTCTTCCCATTTTATTCTTCTTCTTCAAGATTATTTTGGCTGTTTGGAGTCCCTTGAGATTACATATGATTTTCAGGATGAGTTTTTCTTTTTCGGCAAAAAATGCCAGGGAATTTGATAGGGATTGCATTGAATCTGCAGATTACTTTTGGTAGTATTTCCATCTTAATAATATTAAAATCTTCCAATCAGTGAACATGGAAATGGAAATGTCTTTCCATTTATTTGTGTTGTCTTTGATTTCTTTCAGACAGTTTAGTTTTTAGTGTACAAGTCTTTCACCACCTTTGTTAATTAAATTTATTCCTAAGTATTTTACTCATTTTGGTGCTATTATAAATGGGAGTGGTTTCTTAATTTCCTTTTTGGATTTTCCATTGTTAGTGTACAGAAATTCAACTGATTTTTGTGTTTTTATTTTATCTTTTTACCCTGCAACTGTGCTGAATTTACTAGATCTAACAGTAAAAACGATTTTTTTTAGTGTTTTTACATATGAGATTATATCATCTGTGAACAGAAATAATTTTACTTCTTTTCAAATTTGGGTGCCTTTTATTTCTTTTCCTTGACTAATTCTCTGGCTAGGACTTCTAATACTATATTGAATAGAAGTGGTGAAAGTAGACATCCTTGTCTTTTTCCTGATCTTAGGGCAAAAGCTTTCAGTCTTTCACCATTGAGTATCATCTTAGCTATGTGTTTTTTTTTTTTTTTTTAACATCTTTATTGGGGTATAATTGCTTTACAATGGTGTGTTAGTTTCTGCTTTATAACAAAGTGAATCAGTCATACATAAACATATGTTCCCATATGTCTTCCCTGTTGCGTCTCCCTCCCTCCCACCCTCCCCATCCCACCCCTCCAGGCTGTCACAAAGCACCGAGCCAATATCCCTGTGCCATGCGGCTGCTTCCCACTAGCTGTCTACCTTACTGCGTTTGTTACTGTGTATATGCCCATGACTCTCTCTCGCCCTGTCACAGCTCACCCTTCTCCCTCCCCATAACCTCAAGTCCGTTCTCTAAGAGGTCTGCGTCTTCAGTCCTGCTTTACCCCTAGGTTCTTCATGACATTTTTTTCTTAAATTCCATATATATGTGTTAGCATACGGTATTTGTCTTTTTCTTTCTGACTTACTTCACTTTGTATGACAGACTCTAGGTCTATCCACCTCATTACAAATAGCTCAATTTCGTTTCTTTTTATGGCTGAGTAATATTCCATTGTATATATGTGCCACATCTTCTTTATCCATTCATCTGATGATGGGCACTTAGGTTGTTTCCATCTCCGGGCTATTGTAAATAGAGCTGCAATGAACATTTTGGTACATGACTCTTTTTGAATTTTGGTTTTCTCAGGGTATATGCCCAGTAGTGGGATTGCTGGGTCATATGGTAGTTCTATTTGTAGTTTTTTAAGGAACCTCCATACTGTTCTCCATAGTGGCTGAACCAATTCACATTCCCACCAGCAGTGCAAGAGTGTTCCCTTTTCTCCACACCCGCTCCAGCATTTATTGTTTCTAGAGTTTTTGATGATGGCCATTCTGACTGGTGTGAGATGATATCTCATTGTAGTTTTGATTTGCATTTCTCTAATGATTAATGATGTTGAGCATTCTTTCATGTGTTTGTTGGCAGTCTGTATATCTTCTTTGGAGAAATGTCTATTTAGGTCTTCTGCCCATTTTTGGATTGGGTTGTTTGTTTTCTTGTTATTGAGCTGCATGAGCTGCTTGTAAATTTTGGAGATTAATCCTTTGTCGGTTGCTTCATTTGCAAATATTTTCTCCCATTCTGAGGGTTGTCTTTTGGTTTTGTTTATGGTTTCCTTTGCTGTGCAAAAGCTTTGAAGTTTCATTAGGTCCCATTTGTTTATTTTTGTTTTTATTTCCATTACTCTAGGAGGTGGGTCAGAAAGGATCTTGCTTTGATTTATGTCATAGAGTGTTCTGCCTATGTTTTCCTCTAAGAGTTTGATAGTTTCTGGCCTTACATTTAGGTCTTTAATCCATTTTGAGCTTATTTTTGTGTATGGTGTTAGGGAGTGATCTAATCTCATACTTTTACATGTACCTGTCCAGTTTTCCCAGCACCACTTATTGAAGAGGCTGTCCTTTCTCCATTGTACATTACTGCCACCTTTATCAAAGATAAGGTGTCCATATGTGCATGGGTTTATCTCTGGGCTTTCTATCCTGTTCCATTGATCTATCTTTCTGTTTTTGTGCCAGTACCATACCGTCTTGATGACTGTAGCTTTGTAGTATAGTCTGAAGTCAGGGAGCCTGATTCCTCCAGTTCCTTCTTTCGTTCTCAAGATTGCTTTGGCTATTCGGGGTCTTTTGTGTTTCCATACAAATTGTGAAATTTTTTGTTCTAGTTCTGTGAAAAATGCCACTGGTAGTTTGATAGGGATTGCATTGAATCTATAGATTGCTTTGGGTAGTAGAGTCATTTTCACAATGTTGATTCTTCCAATCCAAGAACATGGTATATCTCTCCATCTATTTATATCATCTTTAATTTCTTTCATCAGTGTCTTATAATTTTCTGCATACAGGTCTTTTGTCTCCTTAGGTAGGTTTATTCCTAGATATTTTATTCTTTTTGTTGCAATGGTAAATGGGAGTGTTTTCTTGATTTCACTTTCAGATTTTTCATCATTAGTATATAGGAATGCCAGAGATTTCTGTGCATTAATTTTGTATCCTGCCACTTTACCAAATTCATTGATTAGCTCTAGTAGTTTTCTGGTAGCATCTTTAGGGTTCTCTATGTATAGTAACATGTCATCTGCAAACAGTCACAGCTTTACTTCTTCTTTTCCAATTTGGATTCCTTTTATTTCCTTTTCTTCTCTGATTGCTGTGGCTAAAACTTCCAAAACAATGTTGAATAATAGTGGTGAGAGTGGGCAACCTTGTCTTGTTCCTGATCTTAGTGGAAATGCTTTCAGTTTTTCACCATTGAGGATGATGTTTGCTGTGGGCTTGTCATATATGGCCTTTATTATGTTGAGGAAAGTTCCCTCTATGCCTACTTTCTGCAGGGTTTTTATCATAAATGGGTGTTGAATTTTGTCAAAAGCTTTCTCTGCATCTATTGAGATGATCATATGGTTTTTCCTTCAATTTGTTAATATGGTTTATCACATTGATAGATTTGCGTATATTGAAGAATCCTTGCATTCCTGGAATAAACCCCACTTGATCATGGTGTATGATCCTTTTAATGTGCTGTTGGATTCTGTTTGCTAGTATTTTGTTGAGGATTTTTGCATCTATGTTCATCAGTGATATTGGCCTGTAGTTTTCTTTCTTTGTGACATCCTTGTCTGGTTTTGGTATCAAGGTGATGGTGGCCTCGTAGAAGGAGTTAGGGAGTGGTCCTCCCTCTGCTCTATTTTGGAAGAGTTTGAGAAGGATAGGTGTTAGCTCTTCTCTAAATGTTTGATAGAATTCGCCTGTGAAGCCATCTGGTCCTGGGCTTTTCTTTGTTGGAAGATTTTTAATCACAGTTTCAATTTCAGTGCTTGTGATTGGTCTGTTCATATTTTCTATTTCTTCCTGATTCAGTCTTGGCAGGTTGTGCATTTCTAAGAATTTGTCCATTTCTTCCAGATTGTCCATTTTATTGGCATAGAGTTGCTTGTAGTAATCTCTCATGATCTCTTTTATCTCTGCAGTGTCAGTTGTTACCTCTCCTTTTTCATTTCTAATTCTATTGATTTGAGTCTTCTCCCTTTTTTTCTTGATGAGTCTGGCTAGTGGTTTATCTATTTTGTTTATCTTCTCAAAGAACCAGCTTTTAGTTTTATTGATCTTTGCTATTGTTTCCTTCATTTCTTTTTCATTTATTTCTGATCTGATTTTTATGATTTCTTTCCTTCTGCTAGCTTTGGGGTTTTTTTGTTCTTCTTTCTCTAATTGCTTGAGGTGCAAGGTTAGGTTGTTTATTCGAGATGTTTCCTGCTTCTTAAGGTGGGCTTGTATTGCTATAAACTTCCCCCTTAGAACTGCTTTTGCTGCATCCCACAGGTTTTGGGTCGTTGTGTCTCCATTGTCATTTGTTTCTAGGTATTTTTTGATTTCCTCTTTGATTTCTTCAGTGATCTCTTGGTTATTAAGTAGTGTATTGTTTAGCCTCCATGTGTTTGTATTTTTTACAGATCTTTTCCTGTAATTGATATCTAGTCTCATGGCGTTGTGGTCAGAAAAGATACTTGATACAATTTCAATTTTCTTAAATTTACCAAGGCTTGATTTGTGACCTAAGATATGATCTATCCTGGAGAATGTTCCATGAGCACTTGAGAAAAATGTGTATTCTGTTGTTTTTGGATGGAGTGTCCTATAAATATCAATTAAGTCCATCTTGTTTAATGTATCATTTAAAGCTTGTGTTTCCTTATTTATTTTCATTTTGGATGATCTATCCATGGGTGAAAGTGTGGTGTTAAAGTCCCCTACTATGAATGTGTTACTGTCGATTTCCCCTTTTATGGCTGTTAGTATTTGCCTTATGTATTGAGGTGCTCCTATGTTGGGTGCATAAATATTTACAATTGTTATATCTTCTTCTTGGATCGATCCCTTGATCATTATGTAGTGTCCTTCTTTGTCTCTTTTAATAGTCCTTATTTTAAAGTCTATTTTGTCTGATATGAGAATTGCTACTCCAGCTTTCTTTTGGCTTCCATTTGCATGGAATATCTTTTTCCATCCCCTTACTTTCAGTCTGTATGTGTCTCTAGGTCTGAAGTGGGTCTCTTGTAGACAGCATATATAAGGGTCTTGTTTTTGTATCCATTCAGCTAATCTGTGTCTTTTGGTGGGAGCATTTAGTCCATTTACATTTAAGGTAATTATCGATATGTATGTTCCTATTCCCATTTTCTAAATTGTTTTGGGTTCGTTATTATAGGTCTTTTCCTTCTCTTGTGTTTCTTGCCTAGAGAAGATCCTTTAGCATTTGTTGTAAAGCTGGTTTGGTGGTGCTGAACTCTCTCAGCTTTTGCTTGTCTGTAAAGGTTTTAATTTCTCCATCAAATCTGAATGAGATCCTTGCTGGGTAGAGTAGTCTTGGCTGCATGTTTTTCTCCTTCATCACTTTCAGTATGTCCTGCCACTCCCTTCTGGCTTGTAGGGTTTCTGCTGAGAGATCAGCTGTTAACCTTATGGGGATTTCCTTATGTGTTATTTGTTGTTTTTCCCTTGCTGCTTTTAATATGCTTTCTTTGTATTTAATTTTTGACAGTTTGATTAATATGTGTCTTGGTGTATTTCTCCTTGAATTTATCTTGTATGGGACTCTCTGTGCTTCCTGGACTTGATTAACTATTTCCTTTCCCATATTAGGGAAGTTTTCAATTATAATCTCTTCAAATATTTTCTCAGTCCCTTTCTTTTTCTCTTCTTCTTCTGGAACCCCTATAATTCGAATGTTGGTGCGTTTAATGTTGTCCCAGAGGTCTCTGAGACTGTCCTCAGTTCTTTTCATTCTTTTTTCTTTATTCTGCTCTGCAGTAGTTATTTCCACTATTTTATCTTCCAGGTCACTTATCCGTTCTTCTGCCTCAGTTATTCTGCTATTGATCCCATCTAGAGTACTTTTAATTTCATTTATTGTGTTGTTCATCGTTGCTTGTTTCATCTTTAGTTCTTCTAGGTCCTTGTTAACTGATTCTTGCATTTTGTCCAATCTATTGTCCATTCTATCTCCAAGATTTCGGATCAACCTTACTATCATTATTCTGAATTCTCTTTCAGGTAGACTGCCTATTTCCTCTTCATTTGTTAGGTCTGGTGGGTTTTTATCTTGCTCCTTCATCTGCTGTGTGTTTTTCTGTCTTCTCATTTTGCTTATCTTACTGTGTTTGGGGTCTCGTTTTTGCAGGCTGCAGGTTTGTAGTTCCTCCTGTTTTTGATGTCTGTCTCCAGTGGCTAAGGTTGGTTCAGTGGGTTGTGTAGGCTTCCTGGTGGAGGGGGCTAGTGCCTGTGTTGTGGTGGATGAGGCTGGATCTTGTCTCTCTAGTAGGCAGGTTCACGTCTGGTGGTGTGTTTGGGGGTGTCTGTGGCCTTATTATGATTTTAGGCAGCCTCTCTGCTAATGGGTGGGGTTGTGTTCCTGTTTTGCTAGTTGTTTGGCATAGGTTTTCCAGCACTGTGGCTTGCTGGTCGTTGAGTGAAGCTGGGTGCTGGTGTTAAGATGGAGGTCTCTGGGAGATTTTCGCCGTTTGATATTATGTGGAGCTGGGAGGTCTCTTGTTGATCAGTGTCCTGAAGTTGGCTGTCCTACCTCAGAGGCACAGCCCTGCCTCCTGGCTGGAGCACCAAAAGCTTTTCATCCACAGGCTCAGGATAAAAGGGAGAAAAAGTAGAGGGAATTAGTAGAAGTATGAGGAAAGAAAGAAGGAAAGGAGGGTAGGAAGGAAGGAAGAAAGAAAGAAAGAAGCAAAGAAGGAAAGAAGGCAGGAAGGAAAGAAAGGAGGGAGGGAGGGAGGGAGGAAGGAAGGAAGGAGGGAAAGAAGGAAAAAAGACAGAAAGAAAGAAGATACAGTAAAAATAAAATAAAGTATAATAAAGTTATTGAATTAAAAACTTCTTATTTAAAAAAAAAAAAAAAAAGGGACGGAAAGAACCTTAGGACAAATGTTGGAAGCAAAGCTATACAGACAAAATCTTACACAGAAGCATACACATACACCCTCACTAAAAGAGGTAAATGGGGAAAAATCCTAAATCTTGCTGTCAGAGACCACTTCCTCAATTTGGGATGATTCGTTGTCTTTTGGGAGGTCTGAGGTCTTCTGCCAGCCTTCAGTAGGTGTTCTGTAGGAGTTGTTCCACGTGTAGTTGTATTTCTGGTGTATCTGTGGGGAGGAAGGTGATCTCCGCGTCTTACTCTTCCGCCATCTTCCGCCTTCCTCTTAGCTATGTGTTTTTAATATATGGCCTTTATCATGTTGTGGAAGTTTCCTTCTGTTCCTAGTTTTTTTTTTTTTTTAAATCAAGAAAGGATGTTCAATTTTGTGTAAAGCCTTTTCTGTAGACATGCATATTAAAGTATACAAGGGTAATTTCTGAGCTTTACTTTAAAATACTTCAGTAAAAAAAAAAGGGGGTTGAAGTGTGGCAAAATCTGGATAATTGTGGAGAATGGATGATGCTTTGGGAATTTATTAAATGATTTTCTACTTTTGAGTATGTTTGGAAATTAAACTTTTATTAGGGTACTTATTTTATTGTTTTACATTGTTGAATGCCCTTATTTATTAAAATTTCTGTTTTAAATTCATTATTGTTTTGATTACTTTTACTTTCTCCTCGTTTTAGGGTTTCCTGTGTTCTTTTGCAACATCCAGCTATATTATACTTTTGCCTTTTCCCAAGATAGAAAAAGTATCTGTTTATATTTTTTCTGTTTGTAAGAGTCTCACTCTTGCTTAAAGTGCTCTTCCTGCCTTTAGAAGTTGGTAAAGTTGATTCTTGTGATCTCTTGGGTATTATGAGTGTGCAGTTTCTAAACCTGAATGACTTGAGGGAGCTTTGAAAAAAGTGTAGATTCTGTAGGACGGATTCATCAGGCCTGGAGTGGGATTTAGTCCCCAGAAATGGTTGCGATGCAGCCAGGTTTGGGAATCGTTAAATATGAACAAGACTTCAGAAAGGGCATGGGGGCAACATCCCTTTGTGTTCCCTCCTTCCAGCCTAGAGACTATCTTGCTTCAATAGGAAGAGAGCAGGACTTGGAATCAGAAGTTCCAGTCCAGGCCATAGACCTAGATGACTTTGGTTGAACAGGTAACTTCACTCTCAGAAAAATTAGGAGACTGAACCATGCCAGTGGTGAGCTCCCTGAATGAGTTATTTCATGATGAAACTTTGGCTAATGCCAGCTTCAGCCTGAGAGAGAGATGTTGACCGCTAAAAATGAGGGGATTAATGTGGAATAATTCCATGAACCGAAGAAGATGTTTGTGTATTAGGTTGATTGAAGTTTAGACAAATAGCTCAAAGGAAAAACTACAGATGACCAAAGGGTTTTTTTTTTTTGGGTGGGGGGTTGGGGGAAGAAGCTTACTTTATTCATTTATTTTTATACTTATTTATTTAAATCAGTATAAGCGGTAGAAACGTGGCCTTCTATAGTTACTTTCTACGTTTCAAAAAGCAAAACTCGATCTCTTCTTGGATGGTCTAGTGGAACCACAACCTTGACATATTTAATACATCATAATCAAGCATTATACAAAGAGCTTTTCTTTTGAAGCCTTGAAGAATGTTCAGATATGCCTTGTTAGCTTACTCAAGCCAAATTGGGAGGTCAAAAAGATGCTGGCAGGCTGTCAGATCCTGAGGCCCCCAGGCACTGAGATTAGCCCCAGATCACATCTGAGGGTTAGTGTGCAACTGCTAACAGATTCGTCTTCTAAAAATCCAGGCTTCAGAGGGGAAGGGATCTGAGAGGCTTTTGGTGCAGCCCTTCCTTTTACAGATGACAGAACTGAGACCTCCAAAGGGACGGCTTTGCCAGGGCCCCCTCATGCTGAGCCCAGCGTTTTCCATTTACTTGGTCTCTGTTAGGATGGCAGCACCTTCAGAACATAGAACACACTTCCCTGCCGGAAGCCACATCTTTCAGTGGTGACACCCAGAGGTGGCCCCGGTAGTCTTTTGCTTGTTTTGGAGAGATGCAGCGTGACTGCTTTTGTTGTTACAGCACTGGGTGGTCTGCTGGTGAGCACGTAGTATAAATAACAACTAATAAATAATTTTACAGCGGAGGTCCTAAATCTTTCCAGATAGTGCACTGGTGTGTGGCTGTCAAACGCCAGACAGATCTTAAGAAAATAGTAACTTTAACCCATCTGTCTTTTATGTACATGGCACATTATTGTCATAAAGTTTTCCTAAGGTTCTAATGGCTTAAAGGAAACAATGTACACGTAAAAACACACGTACACAAACACACCCACATATGCATAGCTACCCTAGCTTGCTACATGATCACTTCTGTTTTTAGAAATCACCAATTTTATACCTTTCTGAATTTTTTTTTCTGCTTTGGCTACAGGAAATGATTTTAGTTCATCCTGCAGTGGATTTGAGCAGACTTGGTATTTTTGAAATACAATCCTTCTGATTTTGCGTGCTGAACCATACTTTTGCTTTTGTTTTTAGTGTCAGAAACGATAAGATGATGAATTGGCTTTACTCATTTTGTAGTTTTGTAGCTCTTGAGAGCCAGCTCTGAGTCCTGTGCTGTGTAAGACCTTTGGGTTTCCAGGTGAGTTGGAGGTTAGGATTCTCGCCTTATTCCCCTCCCTGAAATCTCCAGACTTCACTTCTTCACCTGTAAATTGCGGAGGATACCCATTGCCTGGAGTTATTGTAAGGATTGAGGGTGGTAGCTTCCAGGAGAGCCCCGCATCATAGGCCCTCCATCTAAAGCTCTCGACAGGTATTGGCTTTCTTTGCCTTCTAGCTGTGTGTTTACACCTTCTCATGCTGATACCTGCCCATAGCAAAGCTTGCCCTCTCGTGAAGCCATCCCCAGTTGGAATGAAGTTGTGCTACTCTGTATTTCCATAGTGCGCTGTACCTTCCGCCCCTCCCATGTGGTCTTGGACGTGATGTCTTTCACTGTGGTGATGCTGGAGGAGCTCTCTGTGTATCCCCCCATCTCCCCCCACAGCTGAGCCACTGAATGAGGGCTGTCTGAGGACAGAGGCTGAGGTTGACCAAGCCCTGCACTTCCTACAGGACATGAACGCATACTGGCCACACAGCAGGTGTGATCTCGGATGAGCTCTCAGTGGATTTGTGGGGTGGTTTTTGAAACACATCAGTAGAATAGTACACGCTCAAGAGGTGGTCCCGGTTTTCCTCGTCCCTGCTGCCTCCTACGCCCCATATCTCTCTCCAGCCCTCTCGCTTGGAAGGCTCTACTCTGTCACCTAAGTGGGCTTGGCCTCCTCAAGGAGCTCAGACTTATTGTTGAGTGGTCAATCAGAGCCAGCCTGACCACGTAATAGCTGTGTGTCATTGGTAGAATTGTGTCGCCCCCAAAGATGTCAGAGTCCTAACCCCCAGTACCTCAGAATGTGACCTTCTTTGGAAATCAGGCCTTTGCAGAGGTAATCAAGGTCACGTGAGGTCATTAGGGTGGGCCCTAATCCAATACGACTGGTGTCCTTATTAAAAGGGGAAATTTGGACAGAGGCAGACACATACAGAGGGAAGATGATGTGAAGGCACGGAGAGAACATCTAGAAGCCAAGGAATGCTTGAGGCTGCCTGAAGCTAGGAGAGAGGTGTGGAACAAACACAGATTCTGCCTCGCAGCCCTCAGAAGGAACCTACCCTGCCACCACCTTGATTTTGGATTTCTAACCTCTAGAACTGTGGGACAATGCATTTCTGTTGTTTAAGCCACGCAGTGTGTGGTCCTTTGTTATGGAGGCAACGAATATATTATGTGAAGCAGTCAAATTTCTTAAAATTTTCAGCCTTATGTCCTTATCTGTAGAATGGGATGGTGTGACAAATCACACCTATCTCATAGGGTTCTTCTGAGGATTACATAGTGCCTGGCATTTTGAAAAGACCTTTATTGATGGTGTCCCTTTGCTGTTATTGCATAGATTCCCAGAATTCCTCAGCCCTGGGCCACTTTGCATTTTTCAGTCCCTTGTTTGCATTTCTTCAGAAGCTGTTGAGCCAGGTCTGGTTTCTGTGGCCATAGATCTAGAAACCTTAATGTAAAGCAAATCATATTTTCCTATGGAAATCTAGTTTAATTAGGGGTTTTATTTCCAGACGGTGTGCTCAGTGACAAACAGATAACCTGCAAAACCGTCCCATCCTAATAGGTTAGTATGTGTTAATGGGCCGAGGACCCTCTCTGGTAACCATTTTAACAGGGAGTCTTTGTTAGGTTATACAGTAACCTTTAAGTACCTATTGATTTCCTTACTTTTGAATGCCTGTCACTGTAGGTTATAGGAAGTAGGACCTGGATTATTTGGTGATGCAAGAAAAATTAAAATCTATGAATTAAAATCCTTCTCAGCCTTTGGGAGGCTTTGGCGTCTGGAATCAGAGGTGGGCTCCTGTCTGACACTTGGACCTGTGTGGCCTTGGGCCAGTTACTTTCTGAGCATCTACTTTCTCTATAAAACAAAGGTGATGCTACCTGCCCAAGTGGCTGTTTTAAGGTTTAAGGAAGATAACATAGGTAAAGAAACACCTCTTCTATGTGGTACATCCTACTCACAAACAAAAAAGTTCCTCTCCTCCCCGCTTCCCCATTCCTCAACTGTCGGCGGTTCAGGTGCCGGTCGCTTCAGGCTTGATGTGGAGGTCGCATTGGGATAGGTTAAGAGTTTATTGTGCCCCTTAAATTATACTCCGGAGAAAGCTACCCACCACCTACAGGCTGAGAACCTTTGAGTGACAATTCAGATTCAAAACTTTATTTCAACATGGTACGAAGTGGATTTGATATTCTTCTTATGGTTCTTTTGGTGATATAACTTTTGAGTTGTTTATTTAAAAAAAAAGTCTGAAAGGACTAAACATTTGAAGAATGAGGTATCATGAGACAGGGGTGTGTGTGTGCATGATGGCTAAAAAAGTAAATTTTCCTATAGCTAGTATTCTTTAATTATGAATGGGTCATCTCTAGGAATTAAATGTATATTTTTGAAGTTCTCTAAGATAAATCTGCATTAATAACCATGGCTATTTGAGCGCTTGGGGTTCAGATAACATCAATAACCTAAAAATCTCTAAGCTCTTTATAAACACCAGTGCAGACTGTACTAATATCCGTATAAAACAGGACTTCTGTTTAAGCTTAATTGAATTAGTCTTTTGGTATTGCATGAGGAGTCTACTCTCTAGTTTCACTTAAAAAGCAATGGAGTAGGGAAAGAAAGAGGCATAGAATGTTAGGTTTTGGCATCGTTTTGTTTTATTCATTTTCTAGTCTCAAAGCCATTCTCAGATGATTCCGTTAAAAGGAGGTAGGATATTTGCCATTTTCCAGGAAAGTAATGATAGATGACAGGAGAGAGAGATTATTCATGCCTGTTATAATCAATATAACTTCATTCTATAACTGCATTTTGTGCACTTAAAGTCAAATGATCTTACTTCCTTTTAAAAATAAAAAACTTAGAAATTCCATAGGGGAAAATTAAAAACAGAGGAAATTTCCAAAAGTTTTAATATCCTCTTTTTCTAATTATTTTCACAAACTGTGTTCAGGTAGGACCCTGATTTGTGTAGCTATATAATCTGGAAACCAGTATAAAATGAATCATCATAAAGCAAATCATATTTTCCCACAGGACTCTAGATTGATTGATAGATTGATTTTTGGCACGTGCTTCAGTAGTTGTGGC
The DNA here is from genome assembly GCF_011762595.2 of Tursiops truncatus. Classification (NCBI taxonomy): domain Eukaryota; kingdom Metazoa; phylum Chordata; class Mammalia; order Artiodactyla; family Delphinidae; genus Tursiops; species Tursiops truncatus. The sequence goes on from NC_047039.1 coordinate 47,754,219, forward strand.
TCTAGAGCGCAGGCTCAGTAGTGGCACACGGGCTTAGTTGCTCTGCGGCATGTGGGATCTTCCTGGACTAGGTATCGAACCTGTGTCCCCTGCATCGGCAGGCAGATTCTTAACCACTGCGCCACCAGGGAAGTCCCTGAATCTAGCTTTAATTAGAGGTTTTATTCCTGACAAAGTGCTCAGCATGGTATAAATCATATATATTACCACTAATATGTTATAAAAATAAAGATACAATGATAATACATCGTGTAATAATTTAAATAATATTATACTCCTAGTTACGTACAATGGGCATGCATATAGTATATACACAGATTATCCAAAGGCCCAAGTGCTTTATAAAACATACATTTGGCATATAAAATGCACAGCTGTGCCATGATTTCATGTATATGAAAGAACTTAACTAATAGAGTGCTATACAAATGTAAGCTGAAATTCTATTAGCGTTGTGCATATAGCCTAATGTAATACATGTGCAATAAGACATTCCTAAATGTCTAGTTAGGATTCTTTTTCTTCTCCTTAGAATTTGGAAGGACATTTGGGGGTTTGGGTGACTCATGAACTAGGTAATATTTCTTACACTTACATGCTTTGTTTCAGATGTTCTTTTTACATGTGTTTTGTAGCCTCATTACCACCTTTTGAGAGAAGATGCCATTAGCCCGATTTTGAAGAAGGGGCAGTGATGATCAGAGATGAGTGGCACTTTCAGAGTCACTCTGTCACTAGGAAGCTGTAAATCCCACACTAAAACCTGTTCTTCCTGATTCCTCATTCTATGCCCTTTCAAATGCACCATGAGGACCTGACATTTTTCCTTGGGATAAGCAGATGGCTTCAAGATTATTTCAGGCATCCTAGAGCAGTGTGCAAACTTGGGGTCACTCTCAAAGGGAACTGTTAAGTGTCTGAAAGCGTGGAGTCCTCAGAGGAGACTTCAGCTGTGAGGGTTCAGAGAGTAAGAGACTCTTGAGTCCTTGCTCTCCCTGCTCCCTCCCCCTTCCCCGTAGCATTACTGAATACAGGTGGTCATGGCAGGCTGGGCAGGTGGACAACCTGAGGAAAGTGCATGGAAGGGGCACGCAGGGCCCTATGTCTTTACCTTAGTGTATTAGTCAAGTAATACTAGTCAATGCTGCAGAAACAAACCCTGTCATCTCATTAGTTATGACAAAGGTTTATCAAAGTCAGAGGCTCTTTTTGTGCAGTGACCAAAGGATCAGGGCTGCTGCCATCCTGCAGCTTAGCCATCTTGGAGTTCCTTGTTTCCAGGTTTGAGAAAGAGGGAGAGGAAACACGTGGCTGCCCCTGGATTAAGGGGTGTGGAGTGTGGTCTCAAGCTCACCTGCTCTTCTCTGTGCTGAGACGATTGCTTCTGCAGCAATTGAATCATGATGCTGTCTTCAGTGACGTCCTGGCCAATCACCTGAGCTGATTGTACCTGACACTCATGTTGGTGGCTTGTTTTAATAATCATTTAAGGAGTGCTATGTGCAAGGCACTGGGTTGGAAAGCTGACACAAAGCAGCAGTTCATTCCAAAGAATCACGTGAATTGTGTCATCCAGAAATCATAACTTTACCACCAGAGCCACTGTTACCCATATGAAGCCTTTGTGCAAATTAGAAACAGACACCCCTTCCTCAATGTGTTTTACTTTCACCTGTCAGAAAATTGTCATGCTGAGTTTCAGAGCAATACCTTTCCCTAGTGTCTCCTGAAAAACTGTCTAAATTTATAAATTGACAATGTCTCCAAAATGAACGGTGTCCTCTTAGATGTCACCCCGTCATCCTTGTGCAGTACATAACCTGTACAACTGTGTATAACAGCCTTTGTTCCCCTTGCCTCTTACTGTTGAATCTTTTTGAAATTCTACAGATATTTCCAGATAAAAATCTTGAAAATCTTTGTAAACCTGGTGGGATATTATTTTTTGGAAGAAGATGATTTCAGTTCTGTTAGGCCACAGGAAGGCGAAGTCTCTTTGCCATCTTCTGAGACATACATCATCCATCTTTAGCCTGATTTGTTTGAAAACTATATTTAACTTCCTCAATTGTTGGTTTCTCTGTTCTTTGACCACTTGCTGCATTTTGAAAATATGGAGTCACCCTGGTACAATAGTCTCTTTTTATTAAAAAAACCTTTTACTCAGATAACTTAGGATTTTAATGAAATATCCAAAGAGTGATAAAATTCTTGCCCCGGGGGCTTAAAATTATTGACATCATTAGGAAAATAGATTTTTTGTTGCCGGCATTTGAAATAGACCAACCCAACAGGCAATGCTATTATTTGTTAAATGAACAAATGAGTGGATACATTGTGAAGGACATTTAGTCTTAACTGTAAACCAATTGCTTTTGTAAAAAACAAAACAAAAAACCTCCACAAAACCTGTTTTATGACTGTATGTTGTCACAGAAGGACCCAAACCTAGAAAAGCCCATTACTATTTCTCTGAGTTAAGGACCCTTGCTCAAAATGCAGGAGCAATCATGTGTGAAGAAAGGATAGTATGTTTAAAAAAATTCCAAGACTGCTCTAATTGCACTTTGATTACTCTCTCTAGGGAGTAATTCTTACTCCTTTGTAGGAAACTGCACGCAAGTCCGACCATTTGGTTTTGTGAAAATAAACTTCGTTTAATTTATTGACACGTTATATGTACCTGCCAAATTTTCTCATGCTTTTTCCCTGACATGTGTCTTGCCTGATGGAGTCACTGTAAGGCAGTCCATGTATTTTTAAAGAAATTATGTTTTGCTAAGGAATGTATCAAAACTGTTAAACCATTTGCACCTTGTTCTCATTAGTCTTTGGAATGCAGCTGCCGGAACAGAAGGGGCAGGGGAGACAGAGACGGAGAGGTGGCCCCGAATACTCTCACCTCTTCTGGCAGGAGACCTCTGGGCTCCATTCTGAGTTGCAGGAGCCCGCTTCTTCCTTGGGCAGCCATGCCAGGAGGTGCAGTCGGGGAGCCCCATAACCTAAGCCCAAGGCTGCTCTGTTTCGCTACCAAACCAAATAACAAAATGGACCTCACCTCTCTGTGCAGTCCAGCTCCCGTTGTCCCACTGTATGTACAACACTGTATGTAATTAAACTTCCAACATTCGGGTTTCCACTGAAAATACTCGCTAGAGCGAGGCCTGTGTTGGTTCTTTAACAGCAGAGAACGCTGAAGAGTGTTCCAAGTCCTGACGATTCTACTTCCTAACATTTCTGCTCTCCACTGCTGAGACCCCTGCCTGCTTCAGGATCCCACGAATCGTGTTTGAACTGGTGCAGGAGCTTCCGAATAGGCCTCCCTGGGCTCTCCAATCCACCCTTTACGTTGTAACCAGAGAGATCTTTGAAAGACACGTGACCTTCTCTTCCCTGCTCGGGACTCATTTGGGGTCCCTGTCACCTCCAGCGTATAATGAAAACTTCTCTGAATGTCGTTCAACTTCTCTGCATGCCCTTCAAGGTGTGGCCTCTGCCGCCTTGTCCAGCCTAGTCTCCTGACCTTTCTCACCTGTCATTCTATGCTCCAGGTATATAGGACTGATGGTGATTTTGGAAATTTACCTTGCTCTCGCACACTTCGTACCTTTGCTCTTTCTTCCTGGGATGTCCTCCCTGCGAATGGTCGATCTGGCTAACTCTCCTTAGCCCCATACCACCTCATTTTGGAAGCCCTTCCTGATTTCCTCTCCTGATTTAGGTGCTCAGCCTTCTGCGCCCCCTTTGAGCTTTATGTCAACACAGCCATCAAAGCAATTGCCTAGGAGCGTAAATACTTGTTGCACTTGGAGCTCCTTGAGGTCAAGGATCATAGCTTTTAATTCATGTCTCCATAAACTATCACAAACTGGGTATATAGAAGTTCCCTGAATGAATTAAGGAGAGATTACCAAGGTCAGTCTTCAAACGCCGTTCTTTTCAAAGGCGGGTATCTCTAAATCCGGCAAGTTAACCTAGAATGGAATGGCTTTGGTGAAAGAGCTCAGTTATCTTGGAGAAAAATCAGCTGAACTGCCTTTTCATGTCTGTGCTTGTTGCTTTCTCTCCTATGTTATGTTACATACAAAGTCACCTGAAGGAAGGCACTGCTCAGGGTCACCCCCCACTGCGATGGTGACGCTTCTGAAGTCTGCCGATGACTCGGGGTGGTGCAGGACATGTCGGTTCATCACGCGGCATTTTGTAGTGAAATGTTTTCTCGGTTTCACACTACAGGGCTTATATTTTCTCCAGATTTGGGGACAACTGTATCTTCACTGCTTGGGCATCTTAGTATTGTGGCCTGTGGCCAGTTTTGGCCGAGTGGGTTGGTGAGGGCTCTGTCGCCCCGTCCTGCAGGCCGCCCTCGGGAATGCAGCCCTGCCTGGCCACGGTGGGGACACGGGGTAACGTGTGAGAGGTCTGAGAGCCTCTGCTGGGATAGGGTTTTCCTCCTCCCGGGTGACAAGGTCCAGCTCCCCCAGCTTCCGGGAGCTGAATGCCTCGGAACTTCAAGAGTGTGGCAAAATGCAGAGCTGTGCAGAGCTGCATTTAGAATCCTGTTTCTGGAACTTACTGCAGGACTTTGGAGAAATTGCGGAACCCTTCTGTTTGGTTTTTTATACTTACAAAATAGGGCCCAGGCTCCTTGTGGGTTGCTGCGAGATGAAATGTGATGCGTATCAGGAGTGCAAACGTTACTACTGCCAATTGTGCATATCTGTTCTTTCAGTACATTCGAGAAGTCTGTGGAGGCACAGAAAGGGAGAGTGACTTGGTTTTGCACGCTGGACCAGTGAGATGGCTGTGATGACTAGTATCACACCGGCGCAGGGAGGGTTCCCCGCTGTGTGAGGAGCTTCCATCTGCTCCCTTCTCCAGGGGATCTGCTCGGGGGCCCCTCTGGAAAAGGGTGGAGGGGGCACATTGCCTGAGTTCTAGTTCTGCCTTTGCCCCCCAACCACCTGTATGACCTGTGGTGAGTCACTTCCTCCATTTGCCTCAGTTTCCAGACTCCTTTGGAAATCCGTGAGGACCAGCCTCACTCACCTCCCAAGGTGTTTGTTGACATGAAAGCAAATAATGTAGGTGTGCAAGCGTTGTTATGAGAACACCACGGGGTATCTTATGACTGAGAGTAGGGGTGAGTGGGGGGCGGCCTTGTCCTCTCTCTCTCCCTTCCTTCCGTGAGCAAGCTATTTAATCATCATAGCCACAAGGAAATAAACTAGGAGCACGGGGGAGAAGCGTTTCTGTTAAAGTGATTGCTCATCGATGTGGTCATATCCATTTCCGGAGGTTCTGAGGAGAGTCTTTGAGGTTGGTTTAACACCCGACACCTGTTCTGCTGTCAGGTGCTGGACTAGGGGCTGGTCAGATCTGAGTTTCACAAGTCCATGAGTCAGTTTATTCCTCAGCTCTTAGATAACGCTCTACAGGATAATCACATTTTAAAGGTGAAAATCCCTTGACCATGTTAAAAATGCAGGTGGAAAAGACTGGAAGGTAATGTACCAAAACGTTGACTGAGGGTTCATCCTTGAGTTCTCAATGAGGTTTTCTTTTTTTCTTTCTACCCTTCTTCTGTACTTGGCAACCTTTCAAGAACGAGTTTTGTTGTTTGGAATCCAAAAAATATATGCACCTCCTCACACAAATTGAATGTAATGCTATTTCAGATTGGAAAATAGGGATTTTGAAAGTTTGTGATCTACCAGTATACTGAAGAGGCCCAGTGTATCTAGAAAATTCCCAAAGGCAAGCTGGGCCCACCCAGGTGGAGACTTCCCTTGAGCTCAGCACAAGGGCCCCCCTCCGTCCTCTCCCGCAGCTGCTCGGAGCCGGGCCAGTGGCCACAAGGCTTCCCTGCAGGCCAGGCCTTACGGAGCGGGGAGTTTGGTGAGCATCACATAACTAGTTTCGGTGGGTCTGGAGGATTAATGAGCTGCTAAAACTCGCCTTCTTCATCTCCTGAAGCTTCCTTTTGAACGACAGATTCCAAATACAACCTACCACAGCCATGTTCCACCTCCCACTGTACTTCTGACTTGTTTGCTTAAACACACGCTCCCAAGCAGCGCCTCTGTTCCTACTATTGCCTCTGAGAGTTTAAGCCAAAAGGTGCCAGAAAACAGCTTTATGAAAGAGCTCAGCAACCTCAGAGCATGAAAATGACTCCAGAATGACCCTGTTTCCAGGTCTCCGTGCCAATTAAACTTTGAAATTAGTCTAAATTGTTAATCCTAACGTGTAAATACTTGAATTAGTCAGAATCAATCAGTTAGAAAACCTGAATTCCTTCCCTTTCTCTAGCAAAACTCCCTTTCTAACTACCCCGTTTCAGACTGTTTCTCTGGTGGAGAATTTCCTTGCATTCCCCGATACAGCCATTTCTTAACTCCTTACTTTCTCGCTTCCACATTCTCGTTTAGGCCTCATCATCTCACCACCAGATGACTGTAATTGGTCTCCCTGCTTCTGGGCTCTTCTCCCTCTGTACACTTCCACCAGATCAGTCCTGCTGGAAAATAGAGTTGATCGGGTCACTTCCAATCCACAACCTTCATTGAGCTCCCATTGCCCTCACTGAATGGAGCAGGTCGGTGAGCCCTTCCCAGTGCAATTCCCAGCCTCACGGCCACCTCCAGGCCACGCACTCCCGGCAGAGAGTGGCTGTGGACCGTCATGCCAAGGGCCTTGTGCCTTCTCCCTGAGCCTTTGCTCAGACACCGCCCTTCACCTTTGTCCGCTCGTCCCTCACAGGCCACAGCCCGCTCGTTCTCAGCTTGGGTGCTATCTCCTCATGGATTCTGTATTTATTACATACCTTCCTCCCTACCCCCATCCCCACCCCCGCCCCCTTGAAAGTCAATTTGTCCTTATTTCCTTCCTCTGAGGTCCATTAGCATGCTAGGAAGTTGTTCTTCTCTTGCTTTAGCAATGTATGAAACAATTTGGGGATTCGTCTGCTCAGCTGATTGGAAGATCCATGGAGGGGCCAAGGCTACCTCACTCTTTCGGGTTTCTCCACACTCTCTAGCTCAGTGCCTTGAACCTCCTCTGTTTGTTGAATGTAACTGAATAATGGGATTCAAAAATGACTTTCAATGAGGCATCTAGAATAGATTTAAGAAATATACGAATTGTTTCTTACCTTCACTCGGGAAGAGTGGAAACCATTCTATGCTATCCCATTTTAGTATTAGAGTGCTGTGAAATGATAGTTTTGCAGCTACTTAAGATGTTGAGGCCTGGACATCTTTGCTACTTTCCAACTTGAGTAAACTTTCTCTAAAAAACAGAATAATTTTAGTTCCATGAGAAGATGGGGGCATGGAGGGATAGAGGTGTGTAAGGGTTTTGGCGTTGGCCCAACATGGGGTCAGATCCTGGCTCTTGAGAAGTTATTGGATCTTTCTGATAGGACTTCAGGTTCTCCACTGGCAAAATGTTGATAATATCTGCCTAAGCTGTTGTGAGGATTGCAGGATGATGGATGGAAGCGTCTAGGACAGTGCCTGACACACAGGCATGCCCAAAGTGCAATAATGGGTTATTATTTTCCTATCCATTACACACGGTTCAGTTGGAAATTGGGGCATCTGTTCAGTGCAGCTGCAGACTGCAAACCAACTTTACATATTTCAAGAACTCACCTTGCACAATGGCTTTTATTAAAATGTGAGATTGTTCATAAAGCAGAGGATTACTTGACAGCTGACTCTGAACATGGGGCTCGAGTTCACGCAGAAGGGCCAGGTGTGCTGCTATGCTGTGCTGGGCATGTCTTCCCCAGCAGGTGAGCTTTTCAGGTCAGAACAAGCAGATGTGTGGTTTTCTGGGATGAGAAGGCAGGGTGGAGTCCTGTTTGCTCTTTTGTAGCGTGTGGCTGCGAAGGGCAACAGTGTGAAAGGCTGGACCCTGGAACGATGCTAATGGAGCTCTCACGTGTGCGTGGCTTAAAAACAGAACTGTAAAAAATTCATCACTCTGACTGTGTCTCCATGGGGGAAAAGACTAAGAAAGGACCAGAGAAGAGAATGGGGTCAATTAGATAACTGGTGGTTGAGTACTTATCATGTACTAGGCACTGCTTTTGGGTGCTGGGGGCAGTGAGGGGAGTGGTGGTGCAGAATATAAAGATGATAAGATATAGTCCCACCTGAGTCTGGGCTTTTTTAAATATATTTTTCGAGTCCTGGACTCTTGAAAATATGGTAAAAGTTTTGGACTTTCTCCAAGGAAAATGTGTACGTACACATACCATTTTACATACAATTCCAGGGGGCTCATGGATCCCTTGAAGTTCATTTAAGGATTCTAAGTTAAGAACCCTTTATTTAGTAATGACAATCTAGTGAAAAACATGAACACGGACACTGGATTCAGAAACACCTGGTTCGAGTTTGGTTCCACCCCCTTGTCAGCTGTGTGTCTCACTGAATGAATGATCTTGGATAACTTAACCTTTCTAAGCCTCAGACATCTCGTGTAGATGAGAATAACAGCAGCATCTCATGGGGTTGTAGTGAAGATGAAATAATAAACAAAACGATTAGCACAGTGCCTGGCATGTGGCAAATGCTCAAGAAATGTTGACACATAATTATTCCTAGTGAGCCTGTTATAAGGGAGCCATGAAAGTACAGCAGGAGATTAATTCCTATTAGCCTCTGGGAGGAGAATATGAACCACAGTTTTCAGTGGAGGTCCTTGTTATATGAAAGACTGTGAAGAACAACATGGTGGGTTTTTTTTTTTTTCTGTATAAACAACACATTTATGGTAACTGTCTTCTGCCCATTGGTAAAAAAGGGCTACCACCACAGCATTCCATAGGGGTGTTTCTGTGGTTTTGTGCTCCATGCAGATGACCTCATTGGAGGGAATCAATCTCGCAATGACTGCTAAATACAAACAGTGTTATAGTCCAGCAGCAATAACGAAGAAAAAGAAGGATAAATGGTAACAGTTATGAGCTTCTGAGGGGTTACCATGAGCCAGGCGTTGTGCTAAGTGCCTCACGTTTGTGTGGGTTGCAGTGTCCTTTCTGACGAAGCTTGATCACTTAGAAGAGCCGAAGTCAAACATAAAGCACTCTCACTGGGTGTAGCTGGAAGTCAGCAGGCTGTGTGTGTGTGTGTGTGTGCGTGCACGGACACACACACATGCAGGCTAGCAAAAACAGAGCTTCTTTTTATCAGCCCTCACTCATTTGACTGCTTTCTGAGCCGCGAGTTCAAACATTTTGGAATGTGCCTGTTGAACACGAAGGTTTATCACGCAGAGTGTAAGATGACAACCACAAGATTCAGAAAGATTCTGAGCTTGGGGGAGAGTTACAGTTAACCTTATAAAGAGCGCAGATGAAAGCCGTTCCCATAGTTACAATCAAAGACACTTTAGGCCACTCTTTCCCCAGAGGAAAAGTTGCTTTTTATGGCATGTTTTAAAGTTTTATTTCAAAAACAGTCAGCATCTTTAAGCAGAATGTAGTATGCTCCCCAGGCTTTCCCTTGCAATGTGTTTCCAGTTTTCTCAATCGTATTACCAAGTTTCTGGATGTGCCGTGAGTTGCTACCCTCACCAGATTCGCACTCAGGAGGATTTAGCCTGATGGTCTTGTGCGCGTAGCAAGAACGCTCTCCCAAACCTCCTTGCTCTTTTCATTCTGAGAGGAGAGTTCAGAGGCAGCATTATTATGTGTGAAGAGATTATCTTTATCGTTCTCTCACTTTTCAGTCAAGGAAACCGAGGCCCAGAGAAGAGATGAAACCCAGTTCTACCCAGTACTCTTGACTACACCCAGCACTCCACTGCTCCTAAAACTCAAGAAACCAGTTTCTCGCCCACATCCTGGGTTGGAATGCTTCCTTATTGTGTCCTAGGTCTCTGCGCACACAGGGGTTTATGAATGTATGTGCATTTTAATTTAAGCGCTTAAACTTATTTACAAAACAGATAAAGAGGGCTTCCCTGGTGGCGCAGTGGTTGAGAGTCCGCCTGCCGATGCAGGGGACGGGGGTTCGTGCCCCAGTCTGGGAAGATCCCACATGCCGTGGAGAGGGTAGGCCCATGAGCCATGGCCGCTGAGCCTGCGCGTCCGGAGCCTGTGCTCCACAACGGGAGAGGCCACAACAGTGAGAGGCCCGCGTACTGCAAACAAAACAAAACAGATAAAGAGTCACAGATGTAGAAAACAAACTTATGGTTACCAAGGGGGAAAAAGGGGGGGAGGGAGAAATTGGGAGATTGGGATTGACATATACACACTACTATATATAAAATAGATAACTAATAAGGACCTACTGTATAGCACAGGGAACTCTACTCAATACTCTGTAATGACCTATATGGGAAAAGAATCTAAAAAAGAGTGGATATATGTATATGTATAACTGATTCACTTTGCTGTACAGCAGAAACTAACACAACATTGTTAAATCAACCACACTCCAATAAAAATTAATTAGAAAAGAAACAAAAAAAATATAAGTGCTTTAATATCATGTCTTTTCCCAAGATGTAGAAACTGCGACTAGTTGCCTTTCAATAATATCCTTTAATTGAGCACCTCAGTGTTGCAGGGAATGACTAGTAGTCTGATAGCACCTGATACCTGATAGGTGTTACAGTACTGCTGTGGTCAGTTTGCAACTATGTTTGTGTGGAATTTCAAGGTTAGTGAAACTTACATCTCTCTTGGTTGGCCTGCTTCACTCCTAGTGTAGTCTGTTTTCCTGGGTCTCCCTGTCCCCTGAGCACAGCCTTCAGCTTGCCTTGGATTTTGTTGTTTGAAGAGCACTTTATATGCTTTCTCCACCATAATATGCCTTCTGACAACGACTAGATGAAAGCTTGGAGTTTGACCAAATACTGACTTTGTTTGCATGTGCACCTTTCCTTTATACATCGCACAGGACGATCGTAGTGACCTTCTCACCTGTCACAGTGCCTGCAGTCTGTTTCTTTTTTATTTATTGATTGATCTTGGCTGTGCCATGTAGCATGTAGGATCTTAGTTCCCTGACCAGGGATTGAACCAGCGCCCCCCCAACATTGGAAGGCGGATTCTTTACCACGGGACCCCCAGGGAAGTTCCCTGTAGTCTGTTTATTTTTTGGTTTTTGGTTTTTTTTTTTTTGCGGTACGTGGGCCCCTCACCGCTGTGGCCTCTCCCGCCGCAGAGCACAGGCTCCGGATGCACAGGCTCAGCGGCCATGGCTCACGGGCCCAGACGCTCCGCAGCATGTGGGATCTTCCCGGACTGGGGCACGAACCCGCGTCCCCTGCATCGGCAGGTGGACTCCCAACCACTGCGCCACCAGGGAAGCCCTGTAGTCTGTTTCTTGACCAATCTTTGCTGCTGTGCTGGTTGTGCTCTATCAAGAAGAGCCAATCTTACCAGCCACCTGTTAAAAACCCTGTAAGTTTCCCTGTTGCCTAGAGCAGGGGCGGCAAACGATTTTATTTCAGATGTCAATTCCAGTTATTTGGTAGTGGCTGTCTGAAGCGTCATAAAGTGCCATGACTTGTAATGTCTGATGTGTAGGGAGAGGCGCTGATAGCAGATGTGCCGTGTCCTCCCTAGCCAAGAGGGCAAAGTGTCAACTTAAAAAAAAAATTATTTATTTTATTTATTTATTTTTGGCTGCATTGAGTCTTCGTTGCTGCATGTGGACTTTCTCTAGTTGCAGGGAAAGGGGACTACTGTTCGTTGCGGTGCGCGGGCTTCTCATTGCCGTGGCTTCTCTTGTTGTGGAGCATGGGCTTTAGGCGCACAGGCTTCAGTAGTTGTGGCGTGTGGGCTCTAGAGCGCAGGCTCAGTAGTTGTGGCACACGGGCTTAGTTGCTCGGCGGCATGTGGGATCTTCCCAGACCATGGCTTGAACCCATGTCCTCTGCATTGGCAGGCGGATTCTTAACCACGGCGCCACCAGGCAAGCCCCAAAGTGTGAACTTCTAGGGCTTCCCTGGTGGCGCAGTGGTTGAGAGTCCGCCTGCCGATGCAGGGGACACGGGTTCGTGCCCCGGTCCGGGAAGATCCCACATGCCGTGGAGCGGCTGGGCCCATGAGCCATGGCTGCTGAGCCTGCGCGTTCGGAGCCTGTGCTCTGCAACGGGAGAGGCCACAACAGTGAGAGGCCCGCGTACCGCAAAAAAAAAAAAAAAAAAATAGTGTCAACTTCTAAACATGGCTTGTCAGACTCTTCCTGATGTGGTTTCTGCCCACCTATCACTTACCCCTCCCCAGCTGGCTTCCTCCCTCTGTGCGCTGCTTCCCCAACACCCCTGCCGCCACGCCGACATGGCTTTGTATCTGCCGAACTTCTGCCTGAAATCCCTTGCCTCTTGCCTCCCCTTGCTTCTCCATTGCCTTCTCACCCTTCAACATCAACGAAGTATAACTTGCCTTTGAACCCTCCTCACCCTTTTGCCACAGAGCCAGACCCCACAAAATCACTTTGTTCTTTTTTTAGTTACTCGTTGCATTTTGCATATACATAATATTGTTAACACGTTATAGTATAATCATTTAATCATATATCTGCTCTTCTGCTAGGTGGTTGGTAGGAAAATCAATGTTGATTGAGTTCCTTCAGCGTCCTAAATACACTGGGAAGAGCTGCCCATCCGAAAAGCCCAGTGCAGTAGAATGAAGGTAGGGTTTTGAAGCTGACTTCCTGGCTTGAACCCCTGCTTTTTTACTGAGGAGACGACATGTCATTTCTCTGAGTCTTAGGCTATTCACGTTGTAAATTGGGAATCATAATACTGTGCCAGGTTGTTGAGTGGTTTAGAAATAGGATTTCTAAAATGTGAGCGTACCATAGTAAGTCCTCAGTAAATGGTGACTATTACTGGTTATCTACTTTAATCTCAATTTTGTGAGGCACAGTAGGAATTAATTTTAAATGCTGTAACTGAACCTCAAATTATTTCCTTAGGGTCCTAGATCAAATAAATTACTGAGTTAGAATTTAAACTCAGGTCCTAGTGGCGTCAGGGCCTCTTTCTTATATCATGCGTTTTTATAAAAAATGGCAGTGGTCTCAAACATACAAAAAAAACGTGAAAACGGTATAAAGAATTCTGTATCTCCTCCACCTCACTCAGATTTTCCAGTTGTTAATATTTCACTTCCATTTCCAGTCACCCTCTCTTTCTCTCTACACATGCACGTGGCTACACATGACACACATCTTTTTTCTGACATGCTCATCACCACTAATGTTGCCCCAAACAAGGACCTCTCCTCCTGCGTTATCATTGTATAAGCATCCCAATCAGGAGATCAGCATCGATACAACAGTACTCACTGTACAGTCTATAGACCCCATTCAGACTTATCCGAGCATTCCAACAATGTCCCCTTTTCCTTTCTGGTCCAGGATCCTATCTAGAAACATGCATTCTATTTAGTTATCTTACCACATCAGTATCCTTTAACCTGGAAACATTCCTCTGTCTTTTCCCTGTGTCTCATGCCCTTGAAAGACCTTTCATTCTGTAGGACAACCTTTCACTTTGGTCTGTCCATTGTTTCCTCCTAATTAGACTCAGGCCGTGCACTGAGATATTCCTGGTGTATCACGTCAAGAGACACATGATGATGACCTGTCTTATCACTGGTGATGTTAACCTTGATCATCTGGTCATGATGGGGTCTGCCAGGTGTCTCCACTGTACAGCTGCCATTCTCCCTTTGTATTTAATTACTATGGTATACAGTACTAATATCCTGTTCCTCATCAAAATATCACCCATCTGGGCTTCCCTGGTGGCGCAGTGGTTGAGAGTCCACCTGCCGATGCAGGGAACACGGGTTCGTGTCCCGGTCCGGGAAGATCCCACATGCCGTGGAGCGGCTGGGCCCGTGAGCCATGGCCGCTGAGCCTACGCGTCCGGAGCCTGTGCTCCGCAATGGGAGAGGCCACAACGGTGAGAGGCCCGCGTAACAAACAAAACAAAACAAAACAAAACAAAAATATCACCCATCAACCTTATCCATGGTCGACTCCCGCCTGCACGCACCACCACCATGGTTGCTGAATAGAAATAATCTGTTTCCACCATTTCTGCATTTATTACTTGGCTTTCTACTGTAAGAAAGAGGGTTCCCTTCTCCTCCATGTATACATGTATGTTCAGTATGGACTCATGGTTCTATTTTAACCAATGGGTTATAACCTGTTAACTATCATTTTCATCCTCAACTTGTTCCTGATTTGTTTCTTCAAGCTGGCTCTGTCCTCTTGACAGATGCCCATCCTTTATTAAGCACTTCCTTATATTCTGACACAGATGTCCCAGGATCATCTTGTATTTTCTCTGCTCCAACTCTGAAATCAACTTCAAATTGTTCAAATCTTCAAATTGTTCTGATTCACTTTAGTGGAGGGTGATATTTGGAAACCAAAGTTTGATTGCTCACTGTGCTCATTGCTGCCGTGTGCACACACACAGTCGTGCATATAAATATGTACATACACACACACAAATACAGAAAAAATAAATATTTAATCTATTTTTTATTTAAAAACCCATCACTTTACACCAATACTTCTAATTCCAATCCAACACCTCAGAGGTCTTTCCATGTTCAGAAATCCCTTCTCAGAGTGAGAAAACTGACTCCTTTTACTCTCACTATATTTACTTATTTGTTCAGTGTAACTGATCTTCCTGACTGTCTGGCTGCCTCTTCTGCCTGCCACCTCCGTATCTACGACCTCTTACTGCCTGCTCTCTTGGCCCTTGGGGATGCTGCCACCAATATCTTCATAAGGCATAAGGGCTTCTTCTTTTGCCTCCCCACATTTCTGAATGCTGAGTACCAATGTCAAGAAGTGGAGATAAGAAGTAATGGATATGTGCTTTCTCTTTTCCCCACCCAACATGGTACAACTTTATAAATGCTGTATGAATGAATGAATAAATGGATCAATGAACAAATGGAAGCGTAAACAAACTTGTACTGCTAGTGTGCATTGTTTATCTTGTGAGTGTTATGTTGGGATTATCAGAGGATGAGAACAGAATAGGTAAGACCAAAGCATCTTCTCTATCCAGGAAGATGTTTGTCTCTTTTCACCCTTATAAGCAGCTTTGGAAGGCTACAGGGGAAAGGGGCAGATACGGGAACACCTGCTCAAGCAGCCAGAGAAGCTAAATGAAACTCTGGAGTCAGTTGACAGAGGAGGCCACCAGCTTGTCTTTGTATCCAGCACAGCTCCAGGGGACCCTTTAACCAGGAGGTATAATGACATAATGATGGGAACAAGTGCAAGACACAGTCTGAGCTTTGGCTGCTTTGTTTTGTTTGAGATTCGTGTGTGTGTGTGTGTGTGTGTGTGTGTGTGTGTGTGTGTGTGTTAGAGCTAATACAAGGCAACACTCCAGAGTAAACAGTTCTTGTCCCCCTATGTGATTTCTGAAATTCTATTTGGCTTGCAGTATTTCATGACATTTTTGTCCAACTCCATTGGGACGTGCAGCTTTACGGCAGCTGTGTTGACAGTTGCTAGACAGTTGCTAGCGTAAAGGTGCTAGTGCTTTAGAATCCTCTCTGGTAGTGTGCAACTGGAAATAAATGTGCGTATTAGTTTTGTGAGTACTTAAAACCCATTACTATTCCATTAGAGTTTTCACCAATGCTTACATGGTACCTGCATGTACTACATGACGATACATAAAATTAGAATCAGATTCTGTTGGGTGACCACTCAAAGTATCCCCATCTGTCTTGCCTGTTGCCCACTGTGGTGACCAAAGAAACCCGATCCTTGACTTCGCAGCTCCCCTTGCTGCTGGGTGTGGCTTATGACCTGATTCCAGTCAGTGAAAAGGATTACGGGAAGTAGCTTTCACTTTTCCTTTGTCTGGTTGCAGAAGGTCTGGTTCCTGAGTGCCTGAGGCCGCTGACACTGTGTTCTCTCAATGGGCTTTCTCTCCCTGAGTGTTGTCGAGGTTGGGGATGGTCTCTGCCTTCAATCCTGAAGGACTCAAGGTTTAGAGTAGTGTGGGCACCAAGAGAGAAAAAGAGCTAGGGGAAGAGCAAAGGGGAGAGGATGAGGAAAGAGATGGAGTCTGACGGAAGCTTGGGGGAGGCCCACCCTTGGCACCTCAGGCTTCCTAGAGGTTCAGGTCCACTCCCTCGTTCATGCCCGTGTGTGCCTTTTGCATTGAGCTGCTCCTCTAACTGCCCTTTGCAGCCATGGGCTCTGTGCAGCGTGACTCACAACCTGAGGATCTGGGTTTTTTGTCAGCCTTTTGGTCTAAGGGCAGGTTGTTGTAAAGACTGAGATAATACAGATAAAGAGTTAAGAGCTGTGCCTTGTACGTAGTCAGTGCTCCATCAATGTTGAGTATTCATATTGTTACCTTTGAAGGTGTACAGATCTACCGCTGTACGGATTTTCTACCTTTACGGAAAGCCAAAGGCCCCATGGAGAACTGTTTTCATCCAGGTTAATGGAAACGTATGGTGTTTATTTCTTCAGTGGTTTGAGAAGAGAAAGGGGAGGTCACTTTGCAGAGATGATAGAAAGCCAAGAATTTTATTTTTGTGAATCTCATCTTTTTGGTAAAGGGCTGCCTTCTACCAGAAATCAAGACCGGAATTAATACCCATCGTGTGTGTATATCTGCCTGTTCTCTCCTAACGCCTCCTCATTCCCGAGGACTTTGCCAGCATCTGGGAGGTCCAGGAAGAAATGCTCTTTAAATCCTCTGCATTCTTCCAGAAGCCCAAGGGGTTTAACAAGTTCTGATTGTAGCTAAAACATATAAACCTAAAAAGAAAAAAGTACAGTTTCTGTAACTCGGTTTTTTTTATGCCACACATCTTTGTGTGTTTGTCAGGTAACAAAGTAAAACTTGAATCTTTTGTTATTGGTTATTGGGCAGTTGATATAAAGCAGGATATTTGTTCAGAGATAAGAGTGGGTTGCCTTTAACATTTTATAAGGTCATGCTTTATCGAAGGAGTGGGTTTTACACTATCAGTATGAAGTTAATATCAGTAAATTTGAATTTCCAGAGCAAAGACTAT
Organism: Tursiops truncatus; assembly: GCF_011762595.2. Taxonomy (NCBI): domain Eukaryota; kingdom Metazoa; phylum Chordata; class Mammalia; order Artiodactyla; family Delphinidae; genus Tursiops; species Tursiops truncatus. Next base: position 47,771,272 of record NC_047039.1, read on the forward strand.
ATTGAAAAAGTACAGTTGGAAAGAGATAATTTAAAGAATTTCCCTTTAAGCTAAACATCTGAGGAGTAGAGAAAAGTCATTAATGAAATCAGAGATCACTTGTATATGATGAATTAGGAACACACAGCACAGTGAAGTAATTTCATTCCAGCTGCTCATCTGTGGTCATAATTAAACTGGAAATTCAGCCTCCTGCTTTTTTTGGGGGTGGGGGTGGTGGTGATCTCGTAACAGTAACTTCAGTCCCTAAGAATCAAATGCTGGTTTAAAAATATTTCTGGTACTCAAAGGAATACATTTAGCTCAATAAGGCTGTTTTTCAAAAATCATTCCACTCATTGTTTAAATTATTTTTCTTTCACTTTAATGACATTATAGGAGATTTGGCTCAAATCTTGAAAGGCTCCTTAGAGGCAGAGGAAAAAAAAAATGTAGATTAGTATTGGTAAATCTTTTTCGATGGAGGATATAACAGTAGTTGAAATTTTGGTATCAGCTGAAATTCCAAAGGTTTCTAGAATTGAAGCAAGCAGCAGTGGGGCACGGGGAATCCTCAGTTTATGATGGTAGAGTCAGTAGCTTATGAGCAAGCAGGGGAGAAAATCTTCAGAGCTGAAACTGGGCATTGGCTACTAGATTCAGATCTGTTCTCTCTGCGTGTCTTGCTTGGCCACGTGCTGCTCTGAAGGACAAAAGTACTCCTTTCTGTGGCTGCTTAGGTGGGAAATGATGTTGGGTAGGAGGGCTGGGGCTGCGGATAGGTGATGGGAACCATTTCCTCCTCATTACCCCACAGCATGAGACAGGTCCACATTTAGAGAAGGAAAGGTTCCCAGAAATCTTGACACAGCAAGACCTTGGCATTGAAAACCTAGCATGGAGGCTAAGATACCTCAGCATCGAGTTTTGGAGCCCAAGGCAATGGAATATCAATAATGTTCAGTGAAGTGCCTGGTAATTCCACAGTAATTCACAAGGCCCTTGACAGCTCCCAGGCCTGTCGGCAACTCCGTATCTGAAGGAGGTGGAGCGCAGCTGTGCCTGGAGACCTGCTCTTTGGACCTTTGGCCCCGTGCAAGTTGTTGCCAGTTCACCTGCTGAAACTCAAAGCAGGAATCCTGGGCTGCATTTCATGTGTGCGTGGATGGGTTCAGGGAGGGCATGCACCTCAGCTGATGGCGTTTTATTTACAGATGCACCAGAACTTCCAGTTCTTTCCCCCAGCTTGAAGCTAAGAGAAGCTAAGAGAAGAGGACGAGTTTTGTGTGAACTACTGCTTGGGGGTAATTTGACCTCAAAGATGACAGCTCAGGGTAATCCCAGCCAGCCCCTGATCCTTCCAAAGGGGCTACGAAAACAGCACTTGGTTGTTGTTTATGCAAAATGAGGGAAGGGGCATGTTTGGAGGGAGAAATTTTGCAACAGATTAATGCATGTCGAGCAGCTGATGTCAGCTGGCTGGTGGAGATTAACATGGTGTACAGCGCCCCTGTTGTCTTTGTACCTTAATTAATTAGATGAGACATTTAATATGTTGAAACAGCAAGCCGAACATCTGGGCTTTTATGGGTAGTGGCGTTTATCCAGCTGTTTACTCTCCCTGCTTTCCGAGGAAGATCCATGCTCCCTGGGTCCTGTTCACTCTTAAAGTGAGTCAGTTCAGAGGCCACAGGATCCCTAACTCCAAGCGTTTTGATCGTGCTTAGAGAAGTGTCTCGTCTTCTGAGTGATCAACTTGAATTTTCCTCAGAAAGGAATCTGATATGATGAAAAGAACATCTCAAGGAGTTAGCAAAACTGGCCCTGGCCCAGGTTTTACCACTGATGGTTCTGTGAGATGGAGCGCGTCTTGAATGCCCCCTTGGCCTTGTTTCCTTATCTGGGATATTGCGGGGAGGCGAATAATTTCTGCCCTGCTTAGCTCTTAGGGTGGCCGGAAGAAGGAGACCATATGGAAAGGCTCTGTAAACTGTGCGAGTTTTACAAATGGTTCACCCAGCCACCCAAAACTATTCTAGGAAGCTTGTAGGTGTTCCAGGCGTTGTGCTTAGCTGGTTATATAATAGTGAACAAGATACCCCCCCCCCCCAACTCCCCATACCAAGGAGCCCAGTCTGGGCAACAAACAAGCATTTTGTAATATTGTGGGATAAATGCTGTGATAAGAATAATTACAGTGAGCCCGGCAACAACGCAATCTTGGGTTAGGGGTGAGGTGGTGGGTCAGAGACAGTTATTATTTAAAAATAGGGATTAAAGAGGCTTTGGGTTTTTTTTTTTTTCTTTTTTTGGCAATGCCTGGAAGAGAGCCTTGGGAAGATTTGCTGAGCACAGCTGTTGGGTTTCATCTGAAATGCGCGGGGTACTCACTCGATTTCTTGAGAAGAGAGTGAAACTCCGGTTAAGTATGTGAGCTTCCTGCTTTTTGGCTGGAGGACCCTAAAAGGCCACATGGGAACAAGCCCGGTGCAGCTGACACAGACTTCAGAGTGTGAGAAGGAAAGCTTCCTTTGGTTGCTGGCTCTGCACTTATCATCAGCTTAAATCAAGATCCTCTTTTGTCCCAGGTGGTTGGATTAAAGCCGTGTTGGCCTCGGGGAAACTCTTGCTGAAGCAGATACATGCTTGTTTCATGTAGGCCCTGCCTCTTAGGGATTTGTTTTAATATTTCTTTAATGAAAAAAATTTAAATCTGCAAAAATGAGAATAGTGATGAACCCCCGTCAATAATTATCTTCCAGCATCAATAATTATCAAGATTTTGTCACATTTGGTTCATCCATCAGTTCCAGGCGCCATGTCATTTCACCCCTACCTACTTCACCGTGCTTCTCTAAACGTGTGGACACTATATTACGTAACCACGATGCCACGATCACATCTACAGAGGACTTTTAGAAACTTGTTCTTGCTCTTTTTCCTCTCCAGCATTTGATTATGAAAAATTTTGAGCAGACTTCCCTGGTGGTGCAGTGGTTAGGAGTCCGCCTGCCAATGCAGGGGACACGGGTTCAAGCCCTGGTCCGGGAAGATCTCACATGCCGCCGAGCAAGTAAGCCCGTGCACCACAACTACTGAGCCTGTACTCTAGAGCCTGGGAGCCACTGCTACTGAGCCTGTGCACCATAACTACTGAGCCTGCACTCTAGAGCCTGTGAACCACTACTACTGAGCCTGTGCGCCACAACTACTGAAGCCCGTGCGCCTAGAGCCCATGCTCCTCAACAAGAGAAGCCACTGCAGTGAGAAGCCTGTGCGCTGCAAAGAAGAGTAGCCCCCGCTCACCGCAACTAGAGAAAGCCCACGTGCAGCAAAGAAGACCCAACATAGCCAAAAAAAATAAATAAATAAAAAAAATTTTTTTGAGCATATGACAAAGTTGAGAATTTGAAAGTGCACGGCTGTATATCCACTGCCTAGATGCTATCATCCACATCGACACACCTCTCCATCTAGTCCTCTCATTATCCCTCCATCCGTCAGTCCATCTCGTTTATGTATTTCAAAGTAAATCACATACATCAGTAAACTTCTCCCCTAAATAGTTCAACATTCGTGTCCTTAACAGTTTAATATTGGTTTCCTTTTTCTTTTGAGATAAATTTACAGTGACATGCACAGATCTTGAGGTGTTGGCTGAATTTGACAAATTCATGTGCCTGTGTAACTCCAATCCCTATCAAGACGTAGAACCATACCTGCGCCCCAGAAAGTTCCTGCATACTCCATCCCAATCATTCTCTTATCTCTCTCTCCTTGTGGTAACCACTGAGCTGATTTTTTTCTACTATAGGTTAGTTCCTACTGTTCCAGAATTTCATATAAATGGAATCGTCAAGTATGCACTCTTGATATTGTTCACTCAACAAAAGTGTTCGTGGGATTCATCTATGCTGTTATGTGTCTGCTGCTTTGTGGCTGCCAGTAGTTTGCTTCTTTTTATTGCTGATTAGTATCCCATTGAATGATGATACCACGATGTATCTGTCCTCCCATTGATGGATGCCTGGGCTGTTTCTAGTCTTTGGTTCTATGAATTAGCTTCTTTGGATATTCTTGTCCAACTCCTTTTTGTGAATGTATGGCTTTTATTTCTTTGGATAAATTCCTAGGAATTGAATTGCTGGGCTGGGAGGTAGGCCAGCATGTAGAAACTGCCGTAGCTTTTGCCAAATTGGTTTGGACCTTTTTACATCCCTACCAACAGTGAATGACAGTGCTGGTACTCTACTTAGCCAACAGTAGGTTTTGTTAGTCTTTTTAATTTTAGCTCTTCTGGTATGTGTGTAGTGGTATCTCATTGTGGTTTAAACTTGTCTTTCCCTGATGACTTGTGATGTTAAACACTTTGGTATATGTTTCTTGTCCAATTTGTATACCTTTTTGTGTCTGTTCAGATTTTTGCTTGTGATTTTTGTGTCTTTATTATTGAGTTATAGATGATTTTATATATCCTGGATAACAGTCCTTTGCTAGCTATCTGTTTTGCAAATATTATTTCCAAATGTGTGGCTTGCTTATGTTCTTAAATATATCTTTGATGAGCAGAAGCTTTTGACTTTGTCTAACTTAACCAGTTCCTTCTTTTATGCTTATTACTTTCTGGGACCTAAGAAGTCTTTGCCTTCTACTCTTACAAAGGTATTCGCCTGTGTTTTCCCCTAAAAACTTTATAATTCTAGCTTGCACATTAAGGTTTGTTGTGATCCAGCTCAAACGATGTACGTGTGTGATTTGCAATTGGGTCAAGGATTTGTTTTTTTAAAACCAATTGCTAAGCTGCGTGTACCTAGGAAGCGCCGTGCCGCAAGGGTCAACACATGGGAGTCTAGCCGCTGGGTTTGCTTTTTAAGCAGTTTGCAGGTGTGCTGCTGGCTCAGGCCACAGTGGACACGGCTTAGCCGCATATGGTACTTGCCCCTGTTCTTCTTGCCCGTGTTCAGCAATCGAGTATTGAATGCCCACCACGTGCCAGGCACGAAGGCAGGGGTACCCGAGACCCGCCTGCCAGGACGTCAGACTGAGCAGGTGGCTGCCAGCATGTGGTGTGAGAATGGGGGGATGAGCAGAGTGACCGCCATCTGATGAGGGGTCTGGGAAGTCCTCCTGGCAGGAGGGATTTTTGAGCTGAAATCTGAAGGAGGTGAAGGGGGTCAGGTAGGACTAGGGGTCTGGGTAGAGTGTTGTCAGGGCTGGTGGGGAGGAGACGTGCCAAGTTGGAACAGCCCAGGTGGCACCTGCCTTCCCCCAGAGGGTTGGTTGTCTAAGAGGTGGAAAGAGAAGTTGCCTTGGTGACTGGCCTGGTCCTTTCTGTGTGTCTCTCCAAGACTCAGTGGGGCCATTGCTAAAATGCCTGCCCTGTGTCTCCTCAGGATGCCTTGAGCAGTTGCACCTTCTTGAAGAGGTTTCCTCACTTCATCTATTTTATTTTCACCGAAGAAACTCTTCTTCCTTTTGACTGCTAAGGCGGAAGGGACAGGGAGAGCCCCTGGGGTGCTCTTCTGTGGCTCTGAACATACTCTCTGCTGCTCTGTCCAGGCTCTTGGCTTTTCAAAGGACCATTGGCTCTCACTGACTGCCCTGCTGCCCACTCAGCCTGCTGGCTGCACGCCCCACCAGAGCTCCTCTCATTGGTGCCTGCCATCCCACGAGGCCCTCTGCCTCACACTCTGCTGAACCAGAGTATCTTCCCTCAGAGCTTCTGAGCATTGCCGCACAAGGTCCTAGTTGGGCCCCCTCCCTTGGCATCACTACTCCTTGGAAGCAAGTCTGTACTCTTTTCCAGCTGCCCTCTCAACACACTCCCTATGGAGTGCCCTGTGCATGCCTTGCACCTCTTCATTTCATCCGCTTTCTTTCTCTCGATGCCTTTGTGTCCTGCGTCAAGGCCACCAGACTGGTACTGCTCAGGTTCCCATCTCTCCTCTCAAATTGTCTCTTGAATCCCGCCCGCCTTCCCGCCTTCATCATCTCTCCTTTGTAGTCCAGCCTCTGGCTCCAGCCATTGTTTTTGCTCATCAAAGAATCCCTGTGGGGGCTTCCCTGGTGGCGCAGTGGTTGAGAGTCCGCCTGCCGATGCAGGGGACACGGGTTCGTGCCCCGGTCTGGGAAGATCCCACATGCCGTGGAGAGGCTGGGCCCATGAGCCATGGCCACTGGGCCTGCGCGTCTGGAGCCTGTGCTCCGCAATGGGAGAGGCCACAACATTGAGAGTACCGCCAAAAAAAAAAAAAGAAAAAAAAAAGAATCCCTGTCTGCTACTCTGTTCCTCTACCTACAAAGATGATCTGATTTCACTTCTTTTACCCAGTACCGCATGATGATAATCACATAGTTAACAATTCTTGTGTGTGTCCCGGGTAATTTCTTGAACTCCCGTTGGACTTTTCTTGATGGTTTTGTCGCCAGAGTTTTCAGCATGGTCTCCCTCCCCTCCTCCACTTCCTCAGCAGCATCCGTTCCTTGGATGCAGCACAGCCGCTCTGCTGAAGCTGCTTTCTAGTCAGCATATGAGATTTTTCTGAGGCATTTAACTGTTGAACACTTAAAATCTTTTATTTGATCTGTCACCGAATTTTCTCCTTTTTGTCAGTTTTTTCCTCCTGAGACTTCTTTATCCTGCTTCCTAAATGTGGTGTTCTTCAAGATTTTGGCCTTGTTTTTATTCCTTTTTTCTCATCTTGGCAACTTTACATTCTTATGGCTTTGTTGTTTCTAGATGTCTTCCAAACGTGCGATTCCTGTAAATCACCATTTAGGACATTTCCACCAGAATGCCTTCCCTCCCTTTCCTTGCATTCATATATTTATCACCCATCCTCACTTCCCTAAACCAGCACCCTTGACAGGCATGGCTAATCAATGAAGACGGTCATCCTCACTAGACTTGGCTGTGACCTAGGAAGTTTTCAGTGTGGCTCGCAGGCAGCCTCTGCTAGTTGGTACATCAGTTGCATCTATCTGTCATATTTGTACCAGATGGCCCTGCTTTCTGTTACCCAGAATCTGGTCCCCTGAAGGATTAGTCACCACCAAGGTTCAGTTTATAATCCCTGCCCAATTTCCTAGCACCGTGGGAAGGACATAAGCTGGAGTTATTCAGAGTTCTCACAATGCAACATTTCTTTAAAGATCTAGGCAGAAGATGTAGGTAGGGGGAATGTGAGTCATCTTAAGATTGGTATGAAATATATCTGTGTATGTTCAACAGTGGTCTTATTTTGCAGTTCATAAAAGCATTCTCACGTATCCCTTTGCCTCTGGGTATATTCTAAATAGGAGAGAACCAAGTTTAGTAAACATTTTAAAAGTTTATAAGCCACTGCAGGTAGATACACATGCACGTTGGGAAAAGCACTGGCTTTGTCCATCCTCAGAGGCTAATTGGGATGGCTTTGTGAGCTGTTCGGGGAGAATACCATTCCAGAGATGGAGGTCCTCCTCTGAGAGGATGCTGCCTCTAGGGTCTCAGAGTTCTTGTTACTCCAGACACCCGGAAATCGTTCTAAACCGTCGGCATTGAATGATGACTTTTTGACTTGAGGTTTGGTGACGGTTGGCACCTTCACCTCTTCTAGACCAAGAATGCATTTTCCGCTCTAAGTGTTTTTCTCTGTCGCATGGCTGCTGTGACAGGTCACAGTCTCCCAACTACTGGACAAAAGGAAAACTGGGCTGCAAATCCTTTAAGAGTCTGCACTTGGAGTTTTAAGTCCGGCTGTAAATGGAAGTCAGTTATGTGGGAGGTGGTGTGGGACCCGGGGTGGACACTGCCGCTGACCAGCTGTGTGACCTTGGCTGGAAGCCTGGCGTCCCTCCATCTCAGTGCCCTCACCTGCCTGTTGAAACTGAAGGGTTGGCTGATCTTGAGGGTCCTTTGAGACCCAGCGTTCCATGTTCTTTGTTTTCCTGGTTGTTACTGTTATGACTTTATCTAATGAGACTTTCTTGTTTAGACAGTAAAGAAAGTTCTGTGGAACGATCAGTGTTTTAAAAAGCACTTGGAATTGCATCTATTTGTTGGTTTATATTAGAATGGTTTTGGGGTCCTCGGGAAAGAGGGGCACATCCTGTCCTGGAAGGCTGAGTGTAGCTAGGGGGACGGGGAATGGGTAGGTCTAAGAACTGCCTATTAATTGACTGCCCTTAGGTTTATCAGAGCAGCCAGGAAACAGAGGTGTTTGGTACAGGCTGGCATCCCATTAAGCCACACAGTATATGGCTGTGATTAAGAGCACAGGCTTTGGAACCAGGCAGAAAGCCTGGGGTTCTAAGTCCTGACTTCATTACCATCTGGCTCTGTCACCTTCAATGAGATCACATCTCTTCAACCTCAGTCTTCATGTTTGTAAAATGAGGAAAATAAGAGTGCTTCCATCGTAGCGTTGCTGTAAGGATTAGATGGGATGAGATACAGAACTCCTAGCCCATGTGGTGTACAGTAATTGCTCAATAAACATAGCCTCTTAATCAGAGTGCTTGCCTTAGACTGGGCTAGGCATTTTTCCTCTGGTATCTGAGGAGAAGGTCACACAATCATACTAAATGGTAGAAGTTGTTAGCCACAAATTACAGAGGAGGAAATCAAAGTTCAGAAGAGTTAAGTAATGTTCTCCACGTTACACAAGCAGTCAGTGACAGAGCTAGGATTGGAAACCACATCTTCCTGCCTCCAGAGTCTCCTTCTGCCATGCCCTCTGCCTCCTGGAATGGAGAGCCCTCCTCACTGCCCACAGCAGGCTGGGCTCAGCAGGGGATTCTAAAAGACCATGAGAGAGGCAAGACGAGTCACCCATATCCACCGAAAGCTGTTCTGCTTACAAACAGGTTGGGTTCTAAAGAACTACTGGAAGTTCATTTGTTTGAAAAGTTCAAAGTGATATTCTAGTAGCTACTGTTCATGCTGCCTCTTGGTGGCAGGAAGAATTACCATGCTTTCCCCCCATGAATGGTTTTGTTTGCAACCATGAAAATTCTTAACCTGAAAATTGATAAGTAGAGGACCATGCAAGGCAGAGCAGAGCAGTAAAGGGTCCTGAAAGAGGTAGGGACACTACACCATGCACAATCAGAGGAGAGAGAGTCACGGCCAGTAACAGGGTACAGTGGGATCATCAGTAGCTTCCTGTGGTGGTGGTGATGGCGGTGACGGTGGTGGTGGAAGTAGCATTCAAGATGGGCCTCGAAGGAAGGGAAACATGTTGGAAAAGTGGAGGTGGCAGGAAAGAGAGCAGCTACAGGGTGCATTCCAGGTGCATAACACTGAAGCTGAGCTCTGTGGAGTGAGGAGATAATGAAAAAATCCTCCAACTAATTTTTCATGTCTTTTAATGCCTTTGATTGTGTTACATGAAGGCAGGTCAGAGAGTCCAAGAGGCAGATACCCTATTTGTCAACAAAAATACTTCTAAGCATCTTTGTCTTTCCTCCATCTGTAGGGGAGCTTCCAGCACCAGGGTGCTTGCAGTTCTTCTGTCTGTACCTGCACTTCCCAGTGGGGAATCCACCGCCACATATGGCTTGAAACGTGGTCCTCCTGACGTGTGCTGTCAATGTGAGACACACACTGGATTTTGAAGACATAGTAAGAAAGGAAAATATCTCAATTTTGGGTATTGATTACATGTTGAAATGGTATTTTGGATAGATTGGATTAAAAGTAAAATATTAAAATTAAGTTCACCTGCTTTTGACCTTTTTAATGTGGCTACTAGAAAATTTAAAATGACATGTGTGGGGCTTCCCTGGTGGCGTAGTGGTTGAAAGACCGCCTGCCGATGCAGGGGACACGGGTTCGTGCCCCGGTCCGGGAAGATCCCACATGCCGCAGAGGTGCTGGACACGTGAGCCATGGCCGCTGAGCCTGCGCGTCCGGAGCCTGTGCTCCGCAACGGGAGAGGCCACAACAGTGAGAGGCCCGCGTACCGCAAAAAAAAAAACCCAAAAAACAACAAAATGACACATGTGGTTCTCATTCATGGCTCGCCTTCTGTTTCTATTGGATGGTGCTATTCTGGAGGGACTAGTTATATACTTAAAGTTCTGTCATCCATTCTGGGGTCATCTGAGTCCTAGATGGCTTTGAGCTGGGTGCACCTCAGGAAACATACTTGCTCATTCAGATGTGATGGAGACCTAGTTTCTCTCTATGGCTAGGTTACATACATGGTTCTCTGAGCTTCAGATACTTCATCTGTGTAGTGCGGACGTTAGATCAAATATTTTCCATGGCCCCTTTCAATTAAAAAAATTCTATGATTCTAGCTGGTGTCAGCTATTAACTTTTTCTGGGTTCCATTGAAAGGTCTCTACTGCTCCCTTTACCAAATGTCAGAAAAAGTCTGGATTATTTCCTCTTACTTGTGGTCCTTTAGTAATTCTTGGAGTGGAAAGACTTCAGAGTTCTGATAGATTAAGCAAACCTTCTTACTCTCCTTCTCTTCTCTGTCTGTTGGCCCATCTTGGCTTGTTTCAGTGTGCTCCTGAACAAGGTGGCCCACCAGCTCCTTTAAAATGGTAGAAGCATCAGAGAGCTGGGAGAAGAGGTCTCTCCTTTCTTTGGTTCATGACTGTTAAGACTGCTTTTGAATACCCCATGCACGGTGATCCCATAAACTTTATTTAGACACTGTCTAGGTCCATAAAAACTGAGACTCTGATCTGTATTTTCCCTTTTGGCTCTACTAATGTTAGAACAAATCAGTCATGTCTTTGTAAATATCTTTTCTTTCAGCAGTTCATCCTCTTATACACTGTCCATCTGCTATTCAATAAAATATATCAGATATTGGGCTAGTTTCCAGAACACAGAAGTAGAAGACTTGGTCTTTATCCTTGAGGAGCTCCTGGATAAAGGGGTTCCACCTTTAAACTTCACCAACAAGGTGAATACATGGTGCTTCCTGTCTTGAGAGGGACATTCAAGCTGGGGTGGGCACAGGTGAGGAAAGAGGGTGGCACCATGAGCACACTAGGTGATGAAAAGTTGACTTTCAGTTGAGAGATTTTGATGTTCCAAAGTGAGACAAGGTCTTAGTTAACTACCAACACGTCAAATGAATAAAATCTGCCCTATAAATATATATTATATGTAATTCCATTTAATGGAACATCAACGTCTGGATGCAACCGTGTTGCTATACTGAAATCCCCTCTTATAATACCAGTTGCAATGTAGTTTCTTGCCATTTAATTTATTTTTCTTTTGGAATGAGCCTTTTACAATATGTTACATTTCTTAAAAGTAACAATATAGAAAGGGGGTTATATAAAAGCAAAGTTTTACTGGTTTATAAAAGGGCACTAGAGGGCTTCCCTGGTGGCGCAGTGGTTGAGAGTCTGCCTGCCGATGCAGGGGACACGGGTTCGTGCCCCGGTCCGGGAAGATCCCACATGCCGTGGAGCGGCTGGGCCCGTGAGCCATGGCCGCTGAGCCTGCGCGTCCGGAGCCTGTGCTCCGCAACGGGAGAGGCCACAACAGTGACAGGCCCGCGTACCGCAAAAAAAAAAAAAAAAAAAAAAGGGCACTAGAGAGGGAAAATACTGTTAGGCCTGTGGAGTCCACTTTATTGCAAGTGCCTGAATCTGAGTTACCCTTAATAAAGTCTTGATTTCTCTCTCAGAGTCTGGGTGAATAAAATATATCTGCAGAGGTATTTTTGAGTAACCAGCACTTCTTGGCTTTTAATTTGAGGTTTGTAGGAATCCTAATCTGATACACAAATCTACACGTGAAATGAAAATAGGGATAAACTTGTTCATATGCAGCTCTACCCGTACGAACCATGCAGGTGTTGACCATTTTCCCTGGTGGGGGCAGGTGACAGGGCGGTGGTTGGAGGTTGAAGAGAGGCACACAGTAATAACAGTGGTGGCAGCAATATTCATGTAGAGGGTTGAACTTATTAACAGTGGGAGCAGCACGCTAACTGTTGCCTAGAAACCAGCTTTTGATTGGAGCAGTGATGAGTTTTCTGTATGTGTGTTTCTCTTTTCTCTGATGTGCTGCCCCAGAACACTGTGTATCTTAGTTTCTGTAATCAGAATCAGTTTAGTGTAAAAAGTTTTTTAAAATTCTGTGCCATTTCTGGATGTAACTAAGTTGGAGATCGCTAACATGGAGTTTGGTGGATGTGCTGGTGTCTGATGATTAGAGGTACCCTAGCTGGTTTGCAAGGATTGTATGTGGGCATTTAAATAATTGATACACTGCTTTGTTTTGGACAGCTCAAATAGCTGCCCTTTATTCACCTGCAAGTAGAATAATAAGGTCATTTATTACCATGCATGTAAAATGGAAAACCTCACTATAAATTATAACTTCAAATTATTATCTATCATCTCCCTGCATAATGAGGCATAAAGTTTATTAAATCATTCATTCATATGTTCAGTATTCGTTTAATAAATGTTTATTGAATGCCTACTCTGTGCCAGGCAGGATATGAGAGGTACTAGGGATGTAGCCGTGAACAAGATAGAAAAAGGTTCTGAGCTTGACAGATGAGACAGATAATAAACTCAGCAACAGATGTGCCAATTACAGATAAGAGTAAGTGATGGGAAAGGCATCCACGTGATGAGAGGAACTCTGTTTGAGAGGTGAGGGCGTGGAGGGGTGTATTTTAGGTAAAGATGGTCAGCGGAAGCCTAAGTGAAGTGAGACCTGAAAGAATAAAGGAGGCAGGCTTTCAATGTAAAAATGGTTGCACATAGTCAGTGGTGTTTAGTAGACTCAGAACTGAGGTGGTTCTGCTGTGTATGATGCCACTTGTGTGCGAGGGTGATATTCTGAATTGACCCAGGAACTAATGAGGAAAGACAGTAGCCTGGCCCTAGAGCACAGCCTTGGAGCCCCCATTAGGGCAGGTGTTAAGCCCTTAATTGCTGGGTGATTGGGAGGGAGGGTCTCAGGGGAGGGACTAGGTTGGCACTCAGATGCCTTGGGGGCCACAACCGTTCACCTATTATGGTATGGAAGTATTTCAGTATTTAAACAAGCAGCATGGCACGTGTGATGGCTGGTCATCAGCCGTGCTTGTGCATAATTTTATGGTTCAAGGAATTTTGACCATTAACCAATTGCAGTTACAGATCATTTAAGAAATTCTGGCCGCCTCACATAGTTCAGTAGAGAAAAGGAAGGGTTAAAGTGCTGTTTTCAATGCCGGCAGTCATGATTTTATACTCTGGGTCAGATTTTGAGGAGGTAGCAAACTGAATGTATTCTTCCCAAGAAGGTAACTAACCTAACATTCCTGTTTTCTTTTTTCTTTTTTTTAAATTAGGCGGCATCACTGTCCACACCTCCCTACCAAGATATATGATAAAACAGAGAAACCATGTCTTTTCTCCGAATATACCAAGAACTACCCTCTCTATCGCTCTTACCTGCCCAGAGAGTCCTTCAAGCCCAAGCTGGAGTACCAGAAAGCGTCCGCGCCAATGGAAGGCCTGACCACATTTAGGTGAGGGCAATAGTGTGAACGTATAAACGCACACCACTACTGGAGTAACGTACAGCATTAACCTAACGTTCAAATTGCATTGACGTGCACTATCAATACATGCTATTACTGCTTGAATGTTAATTTACTGTATCTCTGAAAGAAAATCCTGCATTTATTAGCCTGTTTAGTTTTCCCTAGTCCCCTCTTAAAGAGAAAGGATTCTTACTTGGGGCGGGGGAAGGGGGAGCCGTGGGGTGGGAATTGTAAATTGATCTACATCAAAAGGGTGGGAGGTTAAGTTAACTATGAAAGGAAAATAATAACTAGAAAGAGGGTGGCTACTGCAGAAAAAGGAGCTTTGGGCTTCTGCACAGAAGCTCTAGGTCAGCTTGGGTGGTGGTAGTGGTGTCGGTCGTGGTGAAAGAGAACTTGAGCTTTTTTGAAATTATGCTATAGAGTTTGAGTTGGGGTCCCCTTGAACATTCTTCAGGAATATGAACAAAGAATAGTTCCTTTTACATTACCCTTGACTTAGCAACTCTGGCTCTTGAGCTCCAGCTCTGTGAGGAGACTGAACCCCGTGGCTCAGCGTGTCAGGCCTGCAGAGGTATCTGTACTGAGGGGGTGGGCACACATGATCAGTCTCAGGGTTGTTCCACATGCTGCAGGGCTCTAACAGAATCTGCTGTTGACAGCTCAGTTAGTGATCTCCAGGTGATGACCTGTGACTGGTGACCCAGAGGAGTAGAAACGTCTTTGAGTCAGTTGGGCAGTGTTCCAGGTTGTAGAACTCAGTCCCCACATGAGACCTGAGAGCTGGGCGCCTTCTCTGCCTCCCAAGTTCCTCATCCCTACAGGGCAGGATTGCTGTGTGGTGGAGGTGAAATTGTTCTACCATGATGCCCGCACGTTACAGGTTTGCAAGACCTGGTAAAATTTCTTCCTGTTGCTTCCCCCTTTGCCTCGCAATTTTGTGCTTTTCTGTAAAGGTCCCAGGTGACCCTGGCTGAGCAGAACACCAGTTCATTCAGTTTCCCCCAGGACGGGCCTGGAAATGTCCTCTGTTTAGAATGTGGGTTGGAGGCATGAAGTATTCCTCCTAAAAGCTGCTGTCTTCTAGATCCAAAGGAAGAAGTCCATGTCTGGGTTATCAGAAAAGACCCACAATGTGGGGAATGAAGCCCAGGGATTTCTCGGCTTTGTGGGAACCCCTGGACAGGGGCCGCTTGAGAATGAGAGGGACTCGAGGGTCTTATCTGACTCTTGACTTGAATCAGGTCACCTTTATGCTGAGTAGTTATATTAAATGATTTGAGGTCAGCACAAGGTTTCTGGGTCCTGATTCATGAAAAAAAAATGTAATCTATGCAACCTGTTTTTCAGCCTGTGACTTACTAAACAATATAAACCTTAAAGTTTGGGCTTCATTTTCCCAGGAAAACGGCGTTCTTTGTTTCTATGAGTCTAAAGACCACAACAAGAGAAGTGGATCATTCTGGAGCATTGCTTTTCGTTTTAAGAAACCACAGTCAGTGCTCATGAAAGGAACTAGGCTTATGTATAAGAGACATGTAATTGGTAGGAAAGGATAAGAGCAGTGTTGAGGAATGGATTACAAACATCACGTTCAGTTTCTAGGTGCTGGTCTTCACTTCTCTTTGTACCCAATTTGCAGGAAGTCAAGAGTGCCTTGTGGAATACAGAGTACAGGCCAGTTTCAGATATTGTCCTGGAAATATTTGGATACTTGGAGTGTTGGATGTTGAGGAGTGCTTTCTTTTTGTTGCCCACAAGCTCAGGAGAATGAGAACAAATCCTTTCTCTGGAGCAGGCGTCCTGTCCCATCCCCTAGCTCTGAGGCCTCCAGTGGAGCCCCACATGCCCTCCCTCTTCCTGATGGTGCTTTGCAAAACAAAAACTTGCCCTTTGACCTGTCCTAAATTATCCTTGCCTTGTGTCACTTACAACAATAAACATTTCACCCAGAAAGTCTCTCTGTCCCTGCCAAGGCCAGAATAACAAAATCATTCATGTTAAGATACGGCCGAAGTGGAAGAATGAAGATACTGAAAGAATTTCCAAAACAACTTATTAATGATTGTAAGAGCCTTAAAAAGAAAAGTGGCAGGATCATGGTTACCCATGGGAAGAAAAAAGAACAGAAGTGCTTCTCTCCTCTCCTTTATTTCCTTCCCCAGAAAGAGGACTAAGGGACGGATGAGCAGAAGGCATCTCTTCTCTCCCCCGTCCCTCAGTCTCATCATTTCTCAGCCCTGTGCCTACCCTGCTGGGCACATTTTCATAGACTGAAAAAAAAAAAACCTATGCCCCTGTCAGGATGCCTTCTTTTTTTTTTTTGAGCTTTGGTGGGCTTTTATTGACATAAATTAACAAAAATCGAGATTGTACTAACCATCTTTTCTGAACTTTATAAACTCAGCAGAGACTCTGGCCCGTATCTGAATACATACAGTAAAAGTGTTCCCCATTGGGCAATGTAGAGTTGTTGTCATCTAGGTTCTCTGCCAGAGGATGCTGGGGAAAGGATGGGCCAGCCCTGTGTCTGCACACCTCTGTGTCTGTGTGGATCGTCATCCTTCTGCCCTTAGAACTCTGATTATTAGAATGTCCGACCCACTTACCTCTCTAAAGGCTGACCTGGCTTAGTTTCTGAGATTGGGGCTGCCACCTGCTGCATGAAAAAGTCATGTGGCCCGTGGCTTGGCTAGGTTTGGCGATTAAGCTCAGACACAAAAAACACCTGGTTTCTGGAAAGGTTATCATCCCAGCATGAGGCATGATTACAGCTGCACACAGCTCTTACTGACTGTAAATCTTGGGCATTTACAGCAGGTACCATGAGGTGAATGCTTGTGCTTTTCAGCCCTTCTTAACGTTGAACTGTTTCTTGCCGCCCTGAGTAATTCTCTCACAGAGGATCTGCCTTTAGTTCGGGTAGACCTGAGATCAGTTTATGAATAAGAGGTTTGTACTTCAAACCTCATTTCCCCTTAGGCACGTCACCATGTAAAACAGTTGGGCCCCATTTGGGGACATTATTTTGTTAGCTAAGTGAGATCCCTAAAGATGGGCAAAGTGACAGCCTCAGAAAAAAGAGGTGAGTCTTCAAGATGGTGTTAGACCTTTATTCTTAAAGGGAGAGGGGCCGAGGGTAGGGTGAAATGGAGGTGCAGAGGGGGAGGATGGAATCGGGTTCACCCCTGATGGGTTTGGCTGCAGGGAAGAGGGCAGGAAGTTGGTGGCACAGATTCCTTCATGTATTGACAAGACTCCTTGGTAAATCGGAGTGTAAGGGGGAAGAGCTAAAAGTGAAAGGGCTTTTAGAAAAGCCAGGAAAGAAGCAAGATGGTAGTAGGCTTGAGTCTTTTCCTACCTATTGAATATTACACATTTCCTGTTCAAATACATATTTCTCTACTCACAGCTATCCCAGTGCAGGTATACTTCCTCACCTCTATAGATTGGACCTGAGAATTAAGACATGCAGTAAAAGGTCTCGGCGCTAGACTTGCTTGGGTAGTTTAAGAGCCTTTGATGTGCATCTTTGATTAATTTGGGGGACATTTTGGCCGTTCTTTCTTTAAGTATTTTTTCTGTACCCAAGGCTCTGTTCATTTCTTTCCCCCAATCTTTTTCTCTCTCTATCCTTCATATTGGAGAGCTTCTATTCAACCATTTTCAAGTTCACCAAGCCTTTCTTTCTTCCTCTATTTCCATTCTGCTATTAAGCCCATCCAGTGAGTGTTTTATTTTAGATGTTGTGTTTTTCAGTTTTAGAATTTACGTGTGGTTCTTTTCATATACAATTTCTCTTTCTCTTCTGTGATTCCCTGCCTTTTAATTCATTGTGACCTTATTTTCCATTTTGCAACAAAGCATAGTGAAAATAGCAGCTGTCTAATCCTTGCCTGCTACTTGCAACATCTGGGTCAGCTTGGGGCTGGTCTTCATGATTATCTTTTTTTTCCCTTGAGAATGCGTCACATTTTCTCTGTGTATGTCAAGAAATTTGGGTTGATCCTGTACATTGCTCTTGTTTTTGGATTGTGTTTTTTTATTTTTTTAACATCTTTATTGGAGTATAATTGCTTTACAATGTTGTGTTAGTTGCTCCTGTATAACAGAGTGAATCAGCTGTATGTATACATATATCCCCATATCCCCTCCCTCTTGCGCCTCCCACCCTCCCTCATTATCCCACCCCTCTAGGTGGTCACAAAGCACCGAGCTGATATCCCTGTGCTATGCGGCTGCTTCACACTAGCTATCTGTTCGACATTTAGTAGTACATATATGTCCATGCCACTCTTTCACTTTGTCCCAGCTTACCCTTCCCCCTCCCCATGCCCTTAAGTCCATTCTCTACATCTGCGTCTTTATTCCTTTCCTGCCCCTCGGTTCATTAGAACCATGTTTTTTTTTAGATATGTATGTATGTTTTTTAGATATGTATGTATGTTAGATAGATATGTATGTTAGCATATGGTGTTTGTTTTTCTCTTTCTGACTTACTTCACTCTGTATGACTGACTCTAGGTCCATCCACCTCACTACAAATAACTCAGTTTCATTTCTTTTTATGGCTGACTAATATTCCATTGTATATTTGTGTCACCTCTTCTTTATCCATTCATCTATTAATGGACACTTAGGTTGCTTCCATGTCCTGGCTACTGTAAATAGTGCTGCGATAAACATTGTGGTATGTGTCTCTTTCTGAATTATGATTTTTTCTGGATGTATGCCCAGTAGTGGGATTGCTGGGTCATATGGTAGTTTTTTAAGGAACCTCCATACAGTTCTCCATACTGACTGTATCAATTTATATTTCCACCAACAGTGCAAGAGGGTTCCCTTTTCTCCACACCCTCTCCAGCATTTGTTGTTTGTAGAGTTCTTGATGATGGCCATTCTGACCGGTGTGAGGTGATACATCATTGTGCTTTTGGTTTGCATTTCTCTAATGATTAGTGATGTTGAGCATCCTTTCATGTGTTTGTTGGCAATCTCTATGTCTTCTTCGGAGAAATGTCTATTTAGGTCTTCTCCCATTTTTGGAATGGGTTGTTTGTTTTTTTGTTATTGAGCTGCATGAGCTGCTTGTGTATTTTGGAGATTAATCCTTTGTCAGTTGCTTCATTTGCAAACATTTCTCCCATTCTGAGGGTTGTCTTTTCATCTCGTTTATGGTTTCCTTTGCTGTGCAAAAGCTTTTAAGTTTCATTAGATCCCATTTGTTTATTTTTGCTTCTATTTCCATTTCTGTAGGAGATGGGTCAAAAAGGATCTTGCTGTGATTTATGTCACAGAGTGTTCTGCCTATGTTTTCCTCTAAGAGTATGATAGTGTCTGGCCTTACATTTAGGTCTTTATTCCATTTTGAGTTTATTTTTGTGTATGGTGTTAGGAATTGTTCTAATTTCATTCTTTTACATGTAGCTGTCCAGTTTTCCCAGCACCACTTATTGAAGAGACTGTCTTTTCTCCATTGTATATTCCTGCCTCCTTTATCAAAGATAAGGTGACCATATGTGCATGGGTTTATCTCTGGGCTTTCTATCCTGTTCCATTGGTCTATATTTCTGTTTTTTGTGCCAGTACCATACTGTTCCGATGACTGTAACTTTGTAGTATAGTCTGAAGCCAGGGAGCCTGATTCCTCCAGCTCCGTTTCTCTTTCTCAAGATTGCTTTGGCTATTCAGGGTCTTTTGTGTTTCCATAAAAATTGTGAAATTTTTTGTTCTAGTTCTGTGAAAAATGCCATTTGTAGTTTGATAGGGATTACATTGAATCTGACAATTACTTTGAGTAGTAGAGTCAATTTCACAATGTTGATCCTTCCAATCCAAGAACATGGTATATCTCTCCATCTGTTTGTATTGTCTTTAATTTCTTTCATCAGGGTCTTATAGTTTTCTGCATACAGGTCTTTCGTCTCCTTAGGTAGGTTTATTCCTAGGTATTTTATTCTTTTTGTTGCAGTGGTAAATGGGAGTGTTTCCTTAATTTCACATTAAGATTTTTCGTCATTAGTGTGTAGGAATGGAAGAGATTTCTGTGCATTAATTTTGTATCCTGCTACTTTACC
The DNA here is from genome assembly GCF_011762595.2 of Tursiops truncatus. Classification (NCBI taxonomy): domain Eukaryota; kingdom Metazoa; phylum Chordata; class Mammalia; order Artiodactyla; family Delphinidae; genus Tursiops; species Tursiops truncatus. The sequence continues at coordinate 47,790,830 of NC_047039.1, forward strand.
AGATTCCTTGATTAGCTCTAGTAGTTTTCTGGTAGCATCTTTAGGATTCTCTAGGTATAGTATCGTGTCATCTGCAAACAGTGACAGTTTTACTTCTTCTTTTCCAATTTGGATTTCTTTTATTTCTTTTTATTCTCTGATTGCTGTGGCTAAAACTTCCAAAACTATGTTGAATAATAGTGGTGAGAGTGGGCAAGCTTGTCTTGTTCCTGATCTCAGAGGAAATGATTTCAGTTTTTCACTACTGAGAACGATGTTAGCTGTGGGTTTGTCATATATGGCCTTTATTTTGTTGAGGTAGGTTCCCTCTATTCTTACTTCTTGGAGAGTTTTTTTTATTATAAATGGTGTTGAATTTTGTCAAAAGCTTTCTCTGCATCTATTGAGATGATCATATGGTTTTTATCCTTCAATTTGTTAATATGGTGAATCACATTGATTGTGTATATTGAAGAATCCTTGCATTCCTGGGATAAACCCCTCTTGATCATGGTGTATGATCCTTTTAATGTGCTGTTGGATTCTGTTTGCTAGTATTTTGTTGAGGATTTTTGCATCTATGTTCATCAGTGATACTGGCCTGTAGTTTTCTTTCTTTGTGACATCTTTGTCTGGTTTTGGTATCAGGGTGATGGTGGCCTTGTAGAATGAGTTTGGGAGTCTTCCTCCCTCTGCTCTATTTTGGAAGAGTTTGAGAAGGATGGGTGTTAGCTCTTCTCTAAATGTTTGATAGAATTCCCCTGTAAAGTCATTTGGTCCTGGGCTTTTGTTTGTTGGAAGATTTTTAATCACTGTCTCAATTTCAGTGCTTGTGATTGCTCTGTTTATATTTTCTGTTTCTTCCTGGTTCAGTCTTGGAAGGTTTTGCTTTTCTAAGAATTTGTCCATTTCTTCCAGGTTGTCCATTTTATTGGCATATAGTTGCTTGTAGTTATCTCTCATGATCCTTTGTATTTGTGCAGTGTCCGTTGTTACTTCTCCTTTTTCATTTCTAATTCTATTGATTTGAGTCTTCTCTCTTCTTTTCCTCATGAGTCTGGCTAATGGTTTATCAATTTTGTTTATCTTCTCAAAGAACCAGATTTTAGTTTTATTGATCTTTGCTATCATTTCCTTCATTTCTTTTTCATCTGTTTCTGATCTAATCTTTATGATTTCTTTCCTTCTGCTAACTTTGGGTGTTTTTTTGGTGTGCTTCTTTCTCTAATTGCTTTAGGTGTAAGGTTAGTTTGTTTATTTGAGATTTTTCTTGTTTATTTGAGATTTTCTTGTTTGAGGTAGGATTGTATTGCTGTAAACTTCCCTCTTAGAACTGCTTTTGCTGCATCCCACAGGTTTTGGGTCGTTGTGTTTTCATTGTCATTTGTTTCTAGGTATGTTTTGATTTCTCTTTGATTTCTTCAGTGATCTCTTGGTTATTTAGTAGCATATTGTTTAGCCTCCATGTGTTTGTATTTTTTACAGTTTTTTCCTGTGACTGATATCTAATCTCATAGTGTTGTGGTCAGAAAAGATACTTGATATGATTTCAATATTCTTAAATTTACTGAGGTTTTATTTGTGACCCAAGATATGATCTATCCTGGAGAATGTTCCATGAGCACTTGAGAAGAAAGTGTATTCTGTTGGTTTTAGATGGAATGTCCTATAAATATCAATGAAGTCCATCTTGTCTAATGTGTCATTTAAAGCTTGTGTTTCCTTATTTATTTTCATTTTGGATGATTTGTCCATTGGTGAAAGTGGGTTGTTAAAGTCCCCTACTATGATTGTGTTACTGTCGATTTCTCCTTTTATGGCTGTTAGCATTTGCCTATGTATTGAGGTGCTCCTATGTTGAGTGCATAAATATTTACAATTGTTATATCTTCTTCTTGGGATGATCCCTTGATCATTATGTAGTGTCCTTCTTTGTCTCTTGTAATAGTCTTCGTTTTAAAGTCTATTTTGTCTGATATGAGAACTGCTACTCCATCTTTCTTTTGATTTCCGTTTGCATGGAATATCTTTTTCCAGCCCCTCATTTTCAGTCTGTATGTGTTCCTTGGTCTGAAGTGGGTCTCTTGTAGACAGCATATATATGGGTCTTGTTTTTGTATCTATTCAGTGAGCCTGTGTGTTTTCGTTGGAGCATTTAATCCATTTACATTTAAGGTAATTATCGATATGTATGTTCCTGTTACCATTTTCTTAATTGTTTTGCGTTTGTTTTTATAGCTCTTTTCCTTCTCTGTTTTTCTTGCCTAGAGAAGTTCCTTTAGCATTTGTTGTAAAGTTGGTTTGGTGATGCTGAATTCTCTTAACTTTTGCTTGTCTGTAAAGGTTTTAATTTCTCTGTCAAATCTGAATGAGATCCTTGCTGGGTAGCGTAATCTTGGTTGTAGGTTTTTCCCTTTCATCACATTAAGTATGTCCTGCCTCTCCCTCTGGCTTGCAGAGTGTCTGCTGAACGATCAGCTGTTAACCTTATGGGGATTCCCTTGTATGTTATTTGTTGCTTTTCCCTTGCTGCTTTTGGTATTTTTTCTTTCTATTTAATTTTTGATAGTTTTTTAATATATGTCTTGGCACGTTTCTCCTTGGATTTATCCTGTATGGGATTCTCTGCGCTTACTGGACTTGATTGACTATTTCCTTTCCCATGTTAGGCAAGTTTTCAAGTATAATCTCTTCAAATGTTTTCTCAGACCCTTTCTTTTTCTCCTCTTCTTCTGGGACCCCTATAATTTGAATGTTAGTGCATTTAATGTTGTCCCAGAGGTCTCTGAGATTGTCCTCAATTCTTTTCATTCTTTTCTCTTTATTCTGCTCTGTGGCAGTTATTTCCACTGTTTTATCTTCCAGGTCACTTATCTGTTCTTCTGCCTCAGTTATTCTGCTATTGATTCCTTCTAGAGAATTTTTAATTTCATTTATTGTGTTGTGCATAATTGTTTGTTTGCTCTTTCGTTCTTCTAGGTCCTTGTTAAACATTTCTTGTAGTTTCTCTATTTCCAAGATTTGGACATCTTTACTCTCATTATTCTGAGTTTTTTTTCAGATATGCTGCCTATTTCCTCTTCATTTGTTTGGTCTGGTAGGTGTTTACCTTGCTCCTTCATCTGCTGCATATTTCTCTGTCTTCTCATTTTGTTTAACTTACTGTGTTTGGGGTCTCCTTTTCTCAGGCTGCAGTTCGTAATTCCTGTTGTTTTTGGTGACTGTCCCCCATGGGTGAGGTTGGTTCAGTGAATTGTGTAGGCTTCCTGGTGGGGGGCACTGGCACCTGTGTTCTGGTGAGTGGGGCTGGATCTTGTCTTTCTGGTGGGCAGGACCACATCCGGTGGTGTGTTTTGGGGTGTCTGTGAACTTAGTATGACTTTAGGCAGCCTCTGTGCTAATGGGTGGGGTTGTGTTCCTGTCTTGCTAGTTGTTTGGCATGGGGAGTCCAGCACTGGAGCTTGCTGACCGCTGGGTGGAGCTGGGTCTTAGTGTTGAGATGGAGATCTCTGGAAGAGCTCTCGCCGATTGATATTAGGTGGGGCCGTGAGGGCTATGGTGGTCCAATGTCCTGGACTCTGCTCTCCCACGTTGGAGGCTCAGGCCTGACACCTGGCTGGAAAACAAAGACCCTGTCAGCCACATGGCTCAGAAGAAAAAGAAGAGAAAAAAGAAGAAAAAAGAAATTAAAAAAATATTTAAAAAATAAAAGTAAAAAAAATAGAAAGAAGAGAGCAACCAAACCAATAAACAAATCCACCAATGATAACAAGCACTAAAAACTAAACTAAGATAAATATAAAAATCAGAAAGAAATCAGTCGCAGACAGCAAACCCGAAGTCTACAGTTGCTCGCAAAGTCCACCGCCTCAATTTTGGGACAATTCGTTGTCTATTAAGTTATTCCACAGATGCAGGGTACATCAAGTTGATTGTGGAGCTTTAATCTGCTGCTCCTGAGGCTGCTGGGAGAAATTTCCCTTTCTCTTCTTTGTTTGCACAGCTCCTGGGATTCAGCTTTGGTTTTGGCCCCACCTCTGCTTGTCGGTCGCCCTCAGGCATCTGTTCCCCGCCCAGACAGGAGGGAGTTAAAGCAGCAGCTGATTAGGGCTCTCTTGCTGTCTCAGGCTCGGGGGAGGGAGGGGTACAGAATGCAGGGTGAGGCTGCGGCAGCAGAGGCCGGCGTGACATTGCAGCAACCTGAGGCGCACTGTGTGTTCTCATGGGGAAGTTGTCCCTGGATCTCGGGACCCTGGCAGTGGCGTGCTGCACAGCAGCAGCAGCGTTAGCATTTCATGCCCATCTCTGGGGTCTGAGCTGACAGCCGTGGCTCACGACCATCTCCGGAGCTCACTTAGGCGGTGCTCTGCCTTCTGTGGGCACACGGGGAAGGAATCCCCTCTCCTTGTGCACTTCAAAACAGGCAGGTCCAGACTTTTATCCGGACTCCCTCCCGGCTAGCTGTGGTGCACTAGCCCCCTTCAGACATGTCTTCATGCAGCCAACCCCAGTCCTCTCCCCGCGCTCCGACCGAAGCCCAAGCCTCAGCTCCCAGCCCCGCCCACCCCGGCGGGTCAGCAGACAAGCCTCTCGGGCTGGTGAGTGCCGGTCGGCACCGATCCTCTGTGCAGGAATCTCTCCGCTTTGCCCTCCGCACCCCTGTTGCTGTGTTCTCCTCCGCGGCTCCGAAGCTTCCCCCCTCCGCCACCCGCAGTCTCCGCCCGCGAAGGGCCTTCCTAGAGTGTGGAAACCTTTCCTCCTTCACAGCTCCCTCCCACTGGTGCAGGTCCCATCCCTATTCTTTTGTCTGTTTATTCGTTTTTCTTTTGCCCTATCCAGGTACGTGGGGACTTTTTTGCCTTTTGGGAGGTCTGAGGTCTTCTGCCAGCGTTCAGTAGGTGTTCTGTAGGAGTTGTTTCACACGTAGATGTATTTTTGATGTATTTGTGGGGAGGAAGGTGATCTCCACGTGTTAGTCCTCCGCCATCTTGAAGGTCCCCCCAGATTGTGTTTTTGTTGTTAAGTCTTGCATGGCAGTTACTACATGTTGGCTACTCTGTTCCACAGGTCTTCTTATTCTGGGGTACCAGAGTCAAAGAGAAGCTCCTTTTGGGGACATGCTGCTCTTGTGGCAGAAGGCAAACAGCAGAACCTTTTTTTTCTTTTCCTTTGTGCATCATCTAGTTTCACTTGCTCATAGGGTGCCAAATGCAGAGGCCTCTTGCCCACCCTTCAGAGTCCCTCCTGCCCTGTGCATTGTTATTGTTAGGTTGTGGAGACTCTGGATTTAAAAAAAATTTTTTTTATTGGAGTATAGTTGGTTTACAATGTTGTGTTAGTTTCTGCTGTGCAGCAAAGTGAATCAGTTATACATACATATATCCACTCTTTTTTAGATTCTTTTACTGTAGAGGGCATTACAGAGTATTGAATAGAGTTCCCTGTGCTATAAAGTAGGTCCTTATTAGTTATCTGTTTTATATATGGTAGTGTGTATATGTCAACCCCAATCTCCCAATGTATCCCTCCCCCCATTCCCCCTTGGTAACCATAGATTGTTTTCTATGTCTGTGACTCTATTTCTGTTTTATAAATAAGTTCATTTGTACCACTTTTTTTTAGATTCCACATTTAAGCAATATCATATGATATTTATCTTTCTCTGTCTGACTTTCTTCACTATAACAATTTCCTAAGTCCATGTTGCTGCAGATGGCATTATTTCATTTTTATGGCTGAGTAATATTCCATTGTATATATGTACCACATCTTCTTCATCCATTCCTCTGTTGATGGACACTTAGGTTGCTTCCATGTCCTGGCTATTGTAAATAGTGCTGCAGTGAACATTGGGGTGCATGTAGAGTCTGGATTTTTTTTACATTCCTCTGTAGAGTGTGTTTTTTAAAGCAGATAGTAAGTTGATTGGACTCAAAATGGAAACTTGGTGTTTTGGGTGCAACTCTAATCTCAGTTCAGTTCTTTATCTTTCGCGCAATTGTTTGAAGTCTGTCCCATGCAAGTGAGGTCAGCCAGAGATTTGGGCCCAGTTTAAAAAACAGAATTTGAGCCTTCCTGTCTCTGGTCTCTCCTTTTCAGGATTCCTTCCTCACTTTCCAGCATCTGTGGTTGTCTCAAACTTCGTCCTCTGGTTCTTCAGTCAAGAAGGATGGAAGGTTTTCTATTCACATTTTAGCTGCCTTGCCTGGCACAGGCTGGAGCCTGCCTTCAGACCGGAAGCACTGAAAAAAAAAAAAAAAGGAAGCTTAACACAGAGACTCACCCAGTACCATTCTCTTCTCCCACCTGTTGGTTCGGCTCCAGAATTTGCCTATCTTTGTTGCTCTTTAGTGCTCACAGGTAGTTGTTTTCATATTTTGTCCAGAGTTTATATGAAGCAATGACAGATTTTATCCTCAGCTTTAGTGGGGTTTGAGGAGATGAGAGAGTAGAGGAATAGACAGGTACAGTCATCCCTCCATATCTGTGGGTTCCACATCTGTGCATTGAAAATTTTTTTGAAAATTCCGGAAAGTTCCCCAAGGCTCAAGTTCAATTTTCCATGCACTAGCAGCTATTTACATAACATTTACATCGCACTGGGTATTGTAAGTAATCTAGAGATGATTTAAAGTATACAACAGGATGTGCACAGGGTATCTGCAAATACTACAGCATTTTATGTAAGGGACTTGAGTATCCAGAGATTTTGGTAGCTATGGGGGGTCCTGGAAGCAGTCCTCCACGGATACTGGATACTGAGGGATGTCCATACTGGAGGTGTATTCTTGGAATCCGTCTATCACAGAGAAGATTAGGAGGGCTCAGTGTGTCCTTACCAGGATAAGCGGCGCGAATCAAGCCCTGTGAATCAGCCTAGGGGTCTTTCTCAGTGTGCTGGAGTGGCCTGCCCAACCTGCCTGCAATGACATAATGGTTTCCTTAGAGGGTTCCTGTACCCCGGGAGTTTCAGAATTACATGTGGAAGTAGTGAAATGAAATTAATGGAAAGACAAAGAGCAAAACCCCATAGAAGAGATTGAGAGGACAAATGACAAGGAGGAGTATCGCAGAAGTCAAGGGAGAGAGTATTACAAAAATGAGTGAGAGGATGGACGCCATGAAGATGTGCATAATGGTAAAAACCTGGGGACCAGTGACTGGATTTGGAAATAAGGTGGTACTTTGTAGGCCTTGGCTGAAGCAAGGAGTGAGTAGAATGAGATTTGATAGATGGCGCATGAGTAGGGGGTGAGGAAGGCAAGCCTGTATCTGTAGACAGCCCTTTCTAGCAGAGAGAAGTGGAGGGGAGAGAACTGGAGGAGAGTGAACTCCAGTGAGGGTTGTTGTTGTTTATTGTTTTCCTTTAAAAGTGGGAAAGACTGCAGCATGTTTAAATACTGATAGAGGGAATTCCTGCACTTTCACTACCAAGGGCCTGGGTTCATTCCCTGGTCGGGGAACTAAGATCCCACAAGCTGCATGGCATGGCCAAAAAACAAACAAACCCCCTCCCCCCAAAACTGACAGAAAGCAGCCAGTAGGAGGAAAAGGTGAAACCACTGACGGGCTCTACAGAAGGGGTCCTTGAGAAAGAGGTTGGGGAGATTTAGGGCAGGGGTGAAGGGATTGGCTTTGGGCCAAGAGGAGGAACTCTTTTTTTTTTTAAATTGGAGTATACTTGATGTACAATATTGTATAGGTTACAGGTGTACAATGTAGTGATTCACAATTTTTAAAGATTATACTCCATTTATAGTCATTATAAAATATTGGCTGTATTCCCTGTATTATACAATATATACTTGTAGCTTAAAAATTTTTTTAATTAATTTTTATTGGAGTATAGTTGTTTTACAATGTTGTGTGAGTTTCTAGTATATATCCTTGTAGCTTTTTATGCATAATATTGATAGTTTATACCTCTTAATCCCCTACCGGTATATTGCTCCTCTCTCTTTCCCTCTCCCCACTGGTAACTGATGGTTTGTTCTCTATATCTGTGAGTCTGCTTCTTTTCTGTCGTATTCACTAGTTTGTTGTAATTTTTAGATTCCACTTCCACATGTAAGTGATATCATACAGTATTTGTCTTTCTCTGTCTTATTTCACTTAGAATAATAGCCTCCAAATCCATCCATGTTGTTGAAAATGACAAAATTTTATTCTTTTTTATGTCTGGGTAGTATTCCATTGTGTGTGTGTGTGTGTGTGTATATATATATATACACACATACACACCACATCTTCTTTATCCATTCATCTGTTAATGGACACTTAAGTTGCTTCCATATCTTGGCAATTGTAAATACTGCTGCTATGAACATTGATGTGCATGTATCTTTTCGAATTCGTGTCTTTATTTCTTTCAAATATATACCCAGGAGTGGAATTGCTAGGTCATATGGTAGCTCTATTTTTAGTTTTTTGAGAAACCTACATACTGTTTTCTACAGTGGCTGCACCAATTTACATTCCCACCAACAGTGTACAAGGGTTCCCTTTTTTCCACATCCTCTCTGACATTTGTTACTTGTGTTCTTTTTGATGATAGTCATTCTGACAGGTGTGACGTGATATTTCACTGTGGTTTTGATTTGCATTTCCCTGGTCATTAGCGGTTTTGAGCATCTCTTTGTGTGCCTGTTGGCCATCTGCATGTCTTCTTTGGAAAAATGTCTATTCAGATCTTCTGCCCATTTTTTTTTTTTTTTTTTTTTACGGTATGCGGGCCTCTCACTGTTGTGGCCTCTCCCGTTGCGGAGCACAGGCTCTGGACGCGCAGGCTCAGTGGCCATGGCTCAAGGGCCCAGCTGCTCCGCGGCATGTGGGATCTTCCCGGACCGGGCCACGAGCCCCTGTCCCCTGCATCGGCAGGTGGACTCTCAACCACTGCGCCACCAGGGAAGCCCCTGCCCATTTTTTAATCAGGCTTTTTGGGGTTTTTTTGATGTTATATGAGCTGTTTATATATGTTGGATATTAACCCCCCTTACTGCTCATATCATTTGCAAATATTTTCTCCCACTTCATAGGTTATCTTTTTGTTTTGTTGGTGGTTTCCTTTGCTGTGTAAAAGCTTGTAAGTTTAATTAGGTCCCATGTGTTTATTTTTGTTTTTATTTCCTTTGCTTTATGAGACAGATCCAAAAAAAAATATTGCTACGATTTATATCAAAGAGTATTCTGCCTGTGTTTTCTTCTAAGAGTTTTATGGTTTCTGGTCTTACATTTAGGTCTTTAATCCATTTTGAGTTTATTTTTGTATATGGTATTAGAGAATGTTCTAACTTCATTCTTTTACATGTAGCTGTCCAGTTTTCCCAGCACCAGTTATTGAAGAGACTGTCTTTTCTTTATTGTATATCCTGGCCTCCTTTGTTGTAGATTAATTGATCATAAGTGCATGGGTTAATTTCCAGGCAGGAGCTCTTCTTAAAATGGATTCCATTTAATATGATGAACTCTCTGGGCATACTCACAAATTCTGAAGTTTGCATAGATAAACATTAAAAATAGATTTAAAAAAAGGTAAAGTATTGCGTATCCTCTTTATCATGATGAAAATATCCTTTTCCCTCTTCCAGGCTCATGACCCTAGTTAGCTGTTACGTTACAGTTTCTTTCCTTTTGCCAGACTCTTTTCAAATGCCTTTCTTTAATTTTGCCTAATGATGGGAAGTCAAATTGTTATGGCTTCCCAGCAAGTTCTCTTTAACCTTTACTTAACTCAGAGTTTAACTCGGGGCTTTCCATACTAGATAACTTTCATGGCTATGCACCTAAAAGAAACTTATTAACATCTTTGACCAATTGTTTTCTTGGTTCATAGTCAGAATGGGCACAGAGACTAGGAAATGTACCACAGGAAGAGAAGGGAGTGTTCTTAAACAAAAAAATAAGCTACTAAAATTGAGCAATTTCTGGGAAGGATAAAATATTTTTCTTTTACGTGAGCTTAAAGGCTGTAAGATTATGTGAGGTTGGGAACCTGCAGTTATGTTGTGGTTAATGATAGGTTTCAGTGAATGTTCTGAACATAAAAACATAATGAGAAAACACATAAATTCTGATTAAATTCACCCTTAAGCCACAGTAAATAATTTTGGGTGGAAGAGAAGTGAATTAGACTTTAAACTTCTTTCCTCTCTTCAGAGGTAGATCACTACGTCCGTAAATTCAACCCATAAATGTACTTTCATTACAATAACTTAAATTTTTTGTCGGAGGAGGAGATTCAGTTAACGATTTCATTGCCTGAACATGGTCAGTAAGGATTTTGCTGCGTCACATTTTGCTTTTGAAAAACCAGCTTCAGGAAAGTCCATGAATTGGTGAGTTTGGTGGTGGGCATTTATCTGTTCTTTTCTTGTAGCAGCAGGAAATGGGGGCATTAAGCACATTTTAGTTGCCAGAGAGCTTGGCAGGCCTTGTAGGAAGGTTCTTGCAGTATCTCTGAGGGGAAGTTGGTTCCCTCAGTAGAAGTAACAGCAGAAGAGAATGTTGTGCCCTGTGTGCGGGGTTCCAGGGTGCGACAGGGCCGTGACAGGAGAGCGCTCCTGGCTGCTCTGGGCTTCGGGGGGCTCCACGGGGCAGCTTGGGCATTCAGCTTTGTTCCTCAGTGCCTGCCCCTGGTATCCCCTGGTATCTCCTTTGTTGGAAGCAAAGAGGGCTGAACCCTTGGGTAGGCGTCAGTGAAGACAAGTTTGTATGGAGCTGTGTGGTCTCAGGCTGCTTTCAACCCCACTCCACCCCTTTGGAGCCCTTCCCTGAGAACAGAGACTTTCTGACCAAAGCCACTTGGCAGTTAACTGGTTTTCAGCCAGGGTTTTCTGGGCACTTCCATTTCTCTCTGAAGCCCGGGGCCTGACGCTTCTGGTTCCCTGCTGCAGTTGGTTTCGCACTGAACACACACCAGCGTGAGTACTTGCACACTAAGGAGAGTAGGAGCATGGAGTCGATTCTTGGGTTCTTGTTTAGCCCATTCCCTCCATCAACCCCGACGTACACAGGCAGCTTCCAGTCGCCTCGGGTCACTGGGCTTCCTCTTGCTGTTTGCCAGCATGGGGCCCCCGAGAAGGCAGCCCAGGCTGCAGGTCCGGTAACTGCTGCTGAGATGTGTTTTTAAACCTACCCAGAGGGTATTACAGGGAGTTCAACTGAAGCATCTCCTATTTCCCCCTTTGAGCCCTAGAGAGACGAATTCTCCGGCTTCCTAACTCCCTCCTCCCATCCCAGCAAGCATTTTCAGGCCCCGGTTTGGGTTTATCGACAACCATGTGTATAATTCATGCAAGACAGGTTACAGTGGAGCGTGTTACCTCTGCTAGTCAAGCATGGCTCAGTAATGCTGCTCCACATTTTGGCCAGGAAGTAGGTTTTATTGGTGTTTGGGCCTGATGTCTTCCTGTCCGGAAGCCTTCCCTTTCCCTTGGTGAGGTTGTTTTAGCAAGCACCACCAGGGAAAACCTACCTTCCTCTTGTCCAGTTGGATAAATGGCTTTCAGGCAAAAACAGGCCATTGTGTAAAGCAGAAGTTCTCGGAGGATGGGGGGGAATGTTTGCTCAAGAGAGTTTGCCCTGGGCAGTGGGAGGCTGAGACTGCCCCGGTAGGCGGTGGGTGCCCAAGCTGAGCCCTGGTGCCGCAGGGTGCTTCGTGGTGGTGTTGCAGTCGCATCTTGGCCTTTCTAGAACTGTGGGATGCTTTGGGAAGAGAGCGCTTCCTAAACTCTTCAGTAAAGGGTGTCTTGCTTTTCCTATCCCATCGTTTTCATATAGCCTGAAATAATGGGGGTGCTGATGCCAGAGAGCTGAGAAGTGAAAGGTTCATTGCCTCCATTTATTGGCCTTTTCTACTGGGTTTTCTGTGAGATCGAATAGAGGCAGGAGGTAAATCTCAGCAGGAGCTCTTGGGAGCACAGAGAAAGAGGTGGTGGGCCCTGAAAAACAGAAGTTAGCTCCACAGTGAACAGGTTGGGGGAGGGAGGTGGAGAGAGCAGGCACAGGGGAGACCTTCCCAGGGGTCCAGGGCGGCTGAGGTAGAATGTGCGTGGGGAGTGGGGGAGAGAGGGGGCAGCTGTGGTTGGGGAGGAGGCCGAGGCAGGTCCAGGAAGGCTTGCATACTATGTTGGAAAGTTGGGTGTTATCTGGAAGATTTTTAATCTGAGGAGTGAAAGGTGCGATTTTGGTTTTAGAGAGTTGATTTTGACCACACTATGAGGATGGAAGTAGGAGTGGCGGGAATGATGCAGGAAGCCCGGGGGATGGGTTGTCACATGACCCACATGAGAAATGGTCAGGGTCTGAACTGAGGGGGAGAGACACACCGAGGAGCTGTGAGGCGGGCACACTTGGGGAATGACTGGACCGTGAAGGCGTCTGACTTGAGAGAGGAGTGAATGGCAGTATCTCTCGAAAGCCGGAAACAGGAGGAAGAGTGCTTAAGGGATAGAGGAGAGGATGACTTCTCAGCAAGCATTTGTAGAACCGGGTTGAATGGAAACCATGAGCCTTATTCCAAGGCAAGGGCCCCCAAGGTGTGTGCTTATTTTCCTTGCAGGAGAGATTTTGGGCCTCACAGGGTGTTACCGGTGAAGATCCACCAGCCCGACCCGTTTGTCCCAAGCGAAGAGGATATGGATCTGCTCACGACGTATAAACAAGATTACAACCCGTACCCTGTCAGTCGAGTGGACCCCATCAAACCTCGGGACAATAAATACCCACGCGGGGGCAAGATGGAGTGTCTGCCTACTTACAAAGGTGGGAGAGTGCCTGAGGCGCAGGTTGGGGGAAGGATGGGCTGAGCCTGAGTGCTGGCTGGGAAGTGGGTTTTATACACACACCCCCTCAGCGCGGAGGTTGGGCAGAGTACTTTTTTTTTTTTAAAACATCTTTATTGGAGTATAATTGCTTTACAATGGTGTGTTAGTTTCTGCTGTATAACAAAGTGAATCAGCTATACATATACATATGTCCCCATATCTCTTCCCTTTTGCGTCTCCCTCCCACCCTCCCTATCCCACCCCTCTAGGTGGTCGCAAAGCACCGAGCTGATCTCCCTGTGCTATGCGGCTGCTTCCCACTAGCTACCTGTTTTGCATTTGGTAGTGTAAAATACTTGAGGACGTGTCCTCAAGTCCATCCTCTTCGTCTGCGTCTTTATTCCTGTCCTGACCCTAGGATCTTCAGAAACGTCTTTTTTTTTTTTTAGATTCCATATACCTATGTTAGCATATGGTGTTTGTTTTTCTCTTTCTGACTTACTTCACTCTGTATGACAGGCTCTAGGTCCATCCACCTCACTACAAATAACTCAGTTTCGTTCCCTTTTATGGCTGAGTAATATTCCATTATATATATGTGCCACATCTTCTTTATCCATTCATCTGTCGAGGGACACTTAGGTTGCTTCCATGTCCTGGCTATTGTAAATAGTGCTGGGCAGAGTACTTTTTGTGGCCAAATCTGGCCTGCAGCCTGTTTCTGTACAGCTAGAGAGCTAAGAATGCTTTTTAAAGTTTTGAATGCTTAAAAAAAAATGAGAAAAAGACTATTACTTTAGAACATGTGAATAGTAAGTGAAATTCAAAGTTCAGTATCATGGCTATGTTTTGCTGGAACACAGCCACACCCATCTGGTTTCTCTGTTATCTATGGCTACGTTTGTGCTACAGCAGCAAAGCTGTGGGGCTGAGACAGAGACCGTATGGCATGCGAGGGCTAACACATTTAATATCTGGCCGCTTACAGAAAATATCTGCCAACCCCTGCCTCAGCTTGCCGTTCCCATCCTATATGAGGGAAGCATTTCAAGTTTAGGCTTAGTTGAGTTCCACCACTGACTGATGGATTGGTTCATTAAAAAAATTATGAAAACGTAACATACAGAAAAAATGCACAAATACATAATGATACAGACCAGTGAATTTTGAGTAAATACACGTGGAAACAGGATGCAGATCAAGACATATAGCATTGATACTCCCTTCCAGTTACCATTTCCACCCAGGATAGAACCATTATGCTGACTTTTAACTTCATAAATTACTTTTGCCAGGTTTGAACTTCATTTTAATGGGACGATTGCATTCTTCATTGAGCACCTCCTGCATCCCAGGCATGGTATTGGGAACTGTGACCTGCCCTTGACTTTACAGTCTAGTAGGAGAGACAGGGTGTGGAGTGGCGGGTGTGGTAGCGCAGGCAGCGTGTCGCTCTCTCCGTGCAGCACGAGCCGCAGGGCTGAGACCATGAGGATGGAGGCCCGCTTTGTGACCATTAACTTTGCTGCTTACGATGCACGTGGCTGCCTTAAAAGTAGGTGCTGAACTGTTCCTGTCACATGTCTGTGGGTGTCTATGTGATCGTGATGATAACGGCTTTTACTTAGCCATGCCAAACACTTAGCCGAGGGGAGGTGGGGAGGCTTGAGGGGTTGTAGGAATCTTCCTGAAGCCCTTCCAGGAGCTCTAGATCTATTATTCTTGAAGATTCTGCATGTGGCTGAGCTTCTCTGCTTTTTCTTTGTGTGTGTGTGTGTGTGTGTGTGTGTCCGTGTCCTTTTACTTTCTTACCTTCAGTGTCGTCCTCTTCCACTCTTCTGTAGCCGCCTTCTGCCAAGCCACATTCTGGATGTCGTCATACCCCTGCATGGCTCCACCTTCGTGCCCTCCGCCACCGGCTCCTTCTGGCTTGCTCCCCTATTTACGCCCACCTTGACAGTCCTTGGCCTCACTGGGATCTCCAGCCCACTGATGCCTCAGCCTTCCTTCTCTCAGCATCAGCCCCGCCTGTGCCTGTCATCATACAGCCTATTCCACATTATATCACTGCAGCCCGTCTCTTACTCCCTCTCTCTTCTGTCCTGCGGTTGCTTCCTCCTAGCAGCAACCGAACCCTGTCTTCTCCATGTCTACACCTGGACATGTGCCTGAGCATCGCTCCGACCTTGTCAGCTCATCTCCACTGTCCACAGAATGGAAGCAGAGAGGGCTTTTGCAGATGGCAATCTCACGTGACCTCTGCCTAAAACTCCTTAAGTAATTATTATGGTTCTTAGGATAAAATCCTCTGCTTCCTTGCAGATTTGGTTCCTTCTCCCTGAGCCCCTCTGCTCCGACCACAGGAACTTCTTTCAGTTCCTTTGCTCTATTTCTTTTCTGTCTCAGGGCATTTTGCACTGCTCTTCCCTCTTTAGAGAGCTGTCCTCCTGTCTCCTGTCCAGCATCATCCTTCAACGAGTGGCGAAAGGATCACACCTTCAGAGGGAGTCCCAGACCTTCCCTCATGCCAGACCAAACACACCCTGTTAGGTGCTTGTTTTGTAATTCATTTTGTAATTTTGTTTAACATTGTCTCCTTGGCTAGACTGCAAGCTCCTGGAGGGCGGGGATCTTTTTCTTTGCCTGTTACCCTCAACAAAGCAGGCACCATAGCAGATGTTTTACTAAGGGGTCAGCACAACCAGGCATGTGGTGGGATGGCACTCAGGCCTCTGCAGGGCTCGTTTGTCTCCCTTTTCATCCAGTGTTTACAGGAGGGCCAAAAATGGATGCTGAGAACCAGGAAAAAACAAAGCTGCCATGAGCACTTCCTTCACTGGGGGAGGGGCAGGGACTTGGTCGGGCTCATCCAACTACATCCTCTACTTTCCACATCCTCCCTGTGGGCTGCCTGGATTTACACATCTTGGAATAGTTAGAGATTCTTCAGAACAACTGCCTGCTCAGCTCAGTTTTCCTTCCCCGCCTTGCCCTACATGCAGGGAGAGGTCTAGGGGTGAGAAATGCTCCTTGCTTTCCTTAGGGGTTGGCAAGGATGGAGTAGCCTAGTGGTGTTATTTTAAGGAAAGTCCCCCCACTTCCTCCCACAAAATACTCACCCCTCAAAATCAACACACAGGAGAAAAAAAAAAAAAAACAATCCTAATACTTAAGTTTTAATCTCTCCTACCTCCAGCTCTCCCATATTCCTCCCCTTCTCCAAACAGTTACATCTCAAATTGCCCTCTGCAAACCAGAGGATAGTATTCCGCTGCTAAAACTGAATCATGGCTGACTTTTCCCTACTGAGAAAGTTAAGATTGAGAAAACCTTATTTTCTTCTCTTTTATTTTTCTTAAACTTCTGGCACCTGTTAACTGCTATCTACTTACACGTATTTAATGAATGTATACCAGTGAAGTAGCAACAGGACTCTTCTGAACCAGGCAGGCTTAGACCCTTTGTTTTTTTTTTTTAGTTTTGTCTGTGTTGGGTCTTCGTTGCCGTGCACGGGCTTTCTCTAGTTGCGGTGAGTGGGGGCTACTCTTCGCTGGGGTGCACGGGATTCTCATCATGGTGGTTTCTCTTGTGGCGGAGCACAGGCTCTAGGCGCGCGGGCTTCAGTAGTTGCAGCATGTGGGCTCAGTAGTTGTGGCACGCAGGCTCAGTAGTCGTGGTGCATGGGCTTAGTTGCTCTGCAGCATGTGGGATCTTCCTGGCCCAGGGATTGAACTCATGTCCCCTTCATTGGCAGGCGAATTTTTTTTTTTGAATTTTTGGCTGTGTTGGGTCTTTGTTGCTGCACATGGGCTTTCTCTAGTTGCGGTGAGTGTGGGCTACCCTTCGTTGCAGTGTGTTGGCTTCTCATTGTGGTGGCTTCTCTTGTCGTGGAGCACGGGCTCTAGGCGTGTGGGCTTCAGTAGTTGTGGTGCACGGGCTCCAGTAGCTGTGGCTTGCTGGCTCTAGAGCACAGGCTCAGTAGTTGTGGCACACAGGCTTAGTTGCTCTGTGGCATGTGGGATCTTCCCTGACCAGGGATCGAACCCGTGTCCCCTGCATTGGCAGGCAGATTCTTAACCACGGTACCACCAGGGAAGTCTCAACCCTTTGCTTTTATTCTGGCTACCTATGTACTTGAGGGTGGATTTCATAGTTCTCCTCTGAAATTCAGGTTTAAAAAGAAACAAATCAGTTTGTAGTCAAAGAGAACGTATTTGTCATGAGAACTCACCTATAGGTGTCAGTTTGCAGCCTATGTGTCTTACTAGTTTTTTGAATAATACTTCCCATATCATATAATCTCAGTGGTTTATTTTTTCCATGACTCCTCTATGATACAGTGGCTTCCAAAACTTGGTCTTGAATGCCAAACACGTACTTACAGTTTTTAGCACAGGAGATGCAGCAACAAAGGTGTGTTTAGTGAGGGAACAAATGAACGAATGGTTCTGGATCACCGTTTACGAGGGCTCCAGGTGACACCTTTTGGCATTAGATTTGCGCAAATCCCCATCAGGTCTGTTACTCTGTGGGTGCAGGCCAAGAGCAGGAGTGAAGATTAGAGAAGACCCATGACGTTTGCTCTGCCCTGTGGTTGGTCCTGCACAGCCTCACGCATCTTTGAGGGTCCACACCCTTGCCTTATCTCTTGGTTTATCACTCATTTGATGACTTGTTTCTCTTGTGGAAATTTGCTTTCCTAAGTCTTTTTCGTAGCAACCTTCATAGTTTTGTGGCCATACATTGATTCTCCTTACAAAGGAGGGGAAAATAGAAATCAAAGACCAAGGTCATTAAATATATGTATTTCAATGGGTGCATCTATATTACGTCTATATGCTCTGCTTACTATTGGTTCCATAGGAAAAATATTCAAAGTTTTCTCTTACTACTCTTATGGCCAGCACCTCTACTGGGCTCCAGAAAACCACCAGTAATATATGCTCCAGTAGCATTTGGTTGTAATTTTGACATTTTCAAAACGCTGTGCAATTGGAAAGACTGAGAGTGTAATTAGTTGATACCCAGCTTCAGGTTTAGCTAAGTTTTTTTTTTTTTTTTTTAAAGACACATTATTGAATGGAATCTCTTTTAAAGAGGTTCTTGCCAATTACACACATGACACTCTGGTCCTGAAGGGCTTTTACTGGTGGCTTTTCAGGCATGTGAATAGTTTGTCATGTGGAATTCTGAGGTTTTCAGGGTCCTGTGGAGGTTTTTTGTAATATATGCTGGGTGGAGGAAGTTAGGAGGTTAGATAATAATGTGGTTTCAGCTGTATTGTTGGGTATCAGAAATCACATGAGGCAACTTTCAGTTTAGGAACCTGTTTTCGTAACACTTCATCCATCCCAGAAGAGGGCCAGAAAACCCTGTCCTACCCACCCCCAGGCACCTTGAGGCAGTGTGTAGGCATCTACAGGTAGATGCCCCCATTTCAGTGAGGCTTAAAGTCTGAGGGGGAAACATGTGGTTTATATTCAGCGAGATGGTTCCCTCTAAGGCCCCCTAATGCTTTCAAGATGCTGATAGAGCCATTAATGGCTCTTGGAGAAAGATTAGATTTTCAATTAAAATGAAGCCAATTTAAAATAAATAGCTGGTAGTATTATTAGCCTAAAATAAGCTTAAGAGTGTGCCTGGGGGGTGGGGTATGTCAGGCCTTACAGAGTGGTAGAGTGAAGAGCCTGACAAATTCTCTTCCCAAAAAAGTAACAAAATAGTAAAAACCAATCATTTTAGGACTCTGGAAATCAACCAAAGGCATACAACAAATTGAGAACCATTTATTCAGGAAAAACTACTAAACCTTGTTATGAACAGTGGGGGTGTGTGGTATTTTATCCTGGGGCTGCTTCCATCACCCCTCCCCCAAGTTCCCTCTGTGTGGTAGGTTCTGCCTGGGTAGGCTGGGCTGTGAAAACCAGCAGCTCTGCTGCCAGTGGGGGCTGATTGGAGTAAAGTACATACGCAGGCATTCCCATAAAAAAATTGTGAGATGAATGGCAAAATAACCAGGGAAGACAACTTGTGCAGTTAGTCTGAGGTTGCAGTACTACTTGAAGCAAGCAGCAGTCCAGTAGAAGAGTCAGAAATTTCCCAGAGAGATCCAGAGAGTGAGACAGACACAGAGTAGGCCTTGATAAGCTCATACATATTCCTGGTGGTCTGGAAGACTGTGCATACGGGCAAGGCAGTGTGCAGGCTCAAGAGATCAGAGAAAGGGTCTAGTTATTTACTCATCTTTCCTGGCTGGATATGATGCCTAGTGCATGTGCAGAGGAGACAAGAGACAGCCCAGCAGAAAATAAAAGCCGGGGAAGACTTGTTAATTGCCCGATCTTTGACTCTATTCTCCAACCCACACACGGATCCATTAGCAAATGGTGAAAGCCTTAGCGGCTTAAGGTGATGAAGTATAACTTCTGGTGAATCATAGGCTGATTGCTAAACTGTGCTGATAGAGGGTGGCTCTTAGGAACCTAGGCTTAAAAATAAAATCAATTAAAAAGAAAACACTCAGCAAAAACATCAGTGGCCGCGCATTGCAGGGGAGATAAGTCTCTATAGAATTACTGCAGGCAGGTCACTAAACAAACAGCAAAAACTATTCCCGGTGGAAGATCAGAATCCAGGGTTGCTGAGGCATATTGTCCAAAATGTTGAGTTTTTAACAAAAGATGATGAGGCCTAAAAAGAAACAGGGAAGTCTTATCCAGGAAAAAAGCAGTTAATAGAAACTGTCTCTGAAGAGGCCCAGATGTTAGACCTAGCAGACAAATATTTCAAAGTAGCTATTATAAATATGTTCGAAGAACAACAGGAAACCCTGTTTAAAGAAATAAAGGGAAATATAAAAACAGTTTCCAGTCAAATAGAGAATACTATAAAGGGAAATCCTAAAAATAATTGAATGAAAACTGCAATGGGAAGGACAGTAATCAAAATAAAAAAATTCATTAGAGGTGCTTAATAGCAGATTTGAGCTGACAGAAGAAAGAATCCATGAAAATGGAGATCTCAGTAGAGATTATCCAATCTGAAGAATGAGAAAAAATTGAGAAAAATGAACTCAGAGACTTGCGAGATACCATTAAGTGTACCAACAGACAGATAATGGGAGGCCCAGAAGAAGAAGGGGCAGAAAAGTATTTAATTGTCAAAACTGTTAAGTTTGATGAAAAATACTAATCTGCACATCCAAGAAGCACAATCCAAAGAGAAGAAATGCAAAGAGATCCACCCCTATTCACATAACAGTCAACCTGTTGAAAGCCAAAGATTTGGAAAAGAGCAAAAGAGAAACAACTCATCACATACGGGGAAATGACAACAATAACTAACTAACCTCTCATCAGAAACAGTGGTGTGACCTACTCACAGTACTGAAAGGAAAAAAAATCCTGTCAACCAAGAATTCTATAACTATTAAAGATTATGCTTCAAAACTGATGGGAAACGAGGTGAGAAAGTGGCATGGACATATAGACACCACCCAATGTAAAATAACTAGCTAGTGGGAAGCAGCTGCATAGCACAGGGAGATCAGCTCAGTGCCTTGTGACCACCTTAGAGGGGTGGGATAGGGAGGGTGGGAGGGAGACGCAAGAGGGAAGAGATATGGGGACATATGTATATGTATAGCTGATTCACTTTGTTATACAGCAGACACTAACACACCATTGTAAAGCAATTATAATCCAATAAAGATGTTAAAAAAAATGATGGGAAAATATATTCCCAGATAAACAGAGACTGAGTTTATTTGTAGCTCACTGACTTGCCTTACAAGAAATAATAAAGGAAGTCCTTCAGGCTAAAAGAAAAGAATACTGAATGTTAACACAAATCCATGCAAAGAATAAAGAGCACTGATACAACTGCTTATATAGGTAAATATATACTTTTCTCTAAATTAAAAGACAACTACAGAACCAATAATTATGAAACTGTAGGGTTTATTCCAGGAATGCAAGATTGGTTTAACATCAGTAAATCAGTTAATGTAATATACTATATTAATAAGGTAAAAGCAAACCTACATGATTGAAAGCCACAGATAAAGCATTTGACGAGATCTGATACCCATAAAAGCTCTCAAGAAACTAGGAATAGAAGGAAACTTCCTCAGCCTGATAAAGTGCTTCCACAAAAACCCCTATAGACAACATCATACTGAATGTGGAAAGACTGAATGCTTTCCCCTTAAGATTGGGAACATGGCTAGGATAGCAGTTCTCACCTCTTTTATTCAACATTGTAGTTGAGGTTCTAGCCAGTGCAGTAATGCAAGAAAAACAAATAAATAAATGCATCTAGATTAGAAAGGAAGAAGTAAATCTGTCTTTATTCTCAGATAAGATAATCCTAAAGAATCCACAAAAAAAAACCTACTAGAATGAATTCATCAGTGTGTCAGTGTTGGAGAGCAATATATAAAAATTAGCATTGAAAAAATATATATTAGCATTGAAAATCTGAAAACAAAATTAAGGACAGTTTTCATTATAGCCTCAAAGTGAATAAAATATTTGTAATAAGTTAAAAAAAATAAATGTAAGACTTGTACGCTGAAAAGTACAAAATAGTGCCGAGAGAAGTAATATGGAAACAGGTAGCGATAGTCCATGTTCGTAGACTGGAAGATTCAATACAGTTAAGATACCGTTCCACCCAAATTTATTTATAGATTTAATGCTATTCCTGTCAAAATTCCAGCAGGCTTGTTGTTGCAGAAATTGGCAAAGTGATCCTAAATTTTATATGTAAAAATCAAACCAAAAGAACTGAAAATTTGTCTTTTTGACAAATGATGCTGACGTATTAGATATCCACATGCAGAAAAGTGAGCATAGACCTTACTTCACGCCATACTAAAAAATTAACTCAAAAAGTGTTAGAGACCTAAATGTAAAAGGTAAAATTTTAAATCTTTTAGGCTAAGACATAGGGAAAAAACTGAACTTGATGAAAATTCAAAACCTCTGTGTGCTTCAAGAGATACCAGCAAGAAAATGAAATGATAAGTGATAGACCGGGAAAAACTATTTACAAATCACATATCTGCTATTGGACTTGTATCTAGAATATGCAAATAACTCTTATAACTCAAAAATAAGACAAACAACTGTTTTAAAAAATGGGCAAAGGATTTGAGTAGATATTTTGCCAAAAAAGACACATGAATGGCTAATAAGCACATATAGAGATACTCAACATTTTTAGTCATCAGGGAAATGTAAATTAAAATACGATGAGATACCACTAAACACCCACTACAGAATGTCTATAATTAAAAAACAAACCATAATAACAGGTGTTGAAGATGTGGAGAAATGAGAACCTTCATACATTGCTGGTAGGAAAGTAAACTGGCACACCCACTTTGGAAGAGTTTGCAGTATCCTGAAAAGTTAAACATAGATTTAACATATAACCTATCAATTCTGCTTCTTGGTATCTATGTAAGAGAAATGAAAAGATATATCCACACAAATACTTGTCTGTCAATGTTCATAGCAGAAATTTTCATAATAGCCAAAAGGTGAAAACAACTCAAATGCCCATCAGCTGATGAATGGATAAACAAAATTTGGTATATCCATATACTCTAGTACTATGCAACAATAAAAAGGAGTGAACTGATATATGCTATGACAGGGATAAACCTCCATTACATGCTTAGTGAATGAAGCCAATGCAAAACACTACCTACTGTGCAATTCTCTTTATAGGAAATGTCCAGAAAAAGGCACATTTATAGAGACCAACAACTGATAAATGGTTGCCCAGGGATGGGAATGAAGATTGCAGATGGGCTTGATTGATATTTTTTGGGTTGATGGAAATGTTTTACAAATAGATTTTTTTTTTTAACATCTTTATTGGGGTATAATTGCTTTACAATGGTGTGTTAGTTTCTGCTTTATAACAAAGTGAATCAGTCATACATAAACATATGTTCCCATATGTCTTCCCTCTTGCGTCTCCCTCCCTCCCACCTACAAATAGATTTTTTAAATTTATTTTTTTATTGAAGTATAGTTGATTTACAATGTTGTGTTAATTTCTGCTGTACAGCAAGGTGACTCAGTATAACTAGATTTTGATTATAGATAGTTGCACAACTCTGTAGAAGTTATTGAATTGTGTATGAAGGATGGTACATTTTATTTTATGTTACACAAATCATACCTCAAGAAAGCTGTTTAAAGAAAGTGTGCCTGTGGACTCTACTGGTGTTGGCTATATACCTCAAAGACTCCTGGGAAGCTGCTTTCATTTTCTTTGTAAAGTTGTAGGCAAGAGAATTCCCTGTGGATTCCGAGTTGGCTAGCCAACACAGTGCCCTTATTCCCTTGGAGCGCCATATTTGATTTGCGTAGATTATAGGGACTTAATGGCTGTCACGCCACGGATGACCAGGGAGGCCTGGTAGGTCTGGCTGGTGGCCCAGCACTGGTGGGTTGTGAATCCCCTGTCTCACTGCCCTGCCTGCACCTTCACAGCCACTCTGCTGATTCACAGAGGCCACCTTCCCCTTAGAGGAGTGGAACTGTTCTTGGATCAGGGTAAACCAGCGGTTGGACTTCTCTGTTGGAATCGCTTCCCTGTATCCTCCCACGGCTGTGGACGCTCTAAAATCCCCGCATGCAGCCTTGTGGGTATGATGAGACTCCTCTAAATTTGTCTCTTCCGCACAGCAGCCCTCAGATACCACAAAGTTGGAACACCAAGCCCTTGGTTGAGGTGGTAGCAGGGATCTACTCTGTTCTTTGTCTCAGGGAACATCTCACTGGAGATTGGCTTGTGGCTTTGGGGCTTCTTGGAATACATGCAGGTTGAGTGACTGGATTTATGAGTGATGACCACTTCTGCTTTATTTTCAGCTGATTATTTACCCTGGAACCAACCAAGACGAGAACTGCTTCGTGTGCCACACAGCTACCGGCCAGCGTCAACCAAGTTTGATAGCCGAACCACACACCAGGATGACTACTCCATGAAGGGCCTGGTGAACACCAAGAGCTGTAAGCCTCCGGCCGCACTCAGGCTCTGTAACATCCCCCTGGAGGATCTGACAGACTACAAGATGAGCTACGTGGCCCACCCCATGGAGAAACGCTATGTGTATGAGCCGGAGAAGTTCAAGCCCTGTGAAATCCCCTTTGAAAGCCTTACCACTCACAACGAGTCATACCGGGGCCTGATGGGGGAGCCAGCCAAGAGCTTGAAACCTCCAGAGAGGCCTAGCGTGCTGGACACGCCGTTCTCTAACACCAGCGAATTCCGAGATAAGTACCAAGCTTGGCCAACGCCCCGGATGTTCTCCAAAGCTCCCGCCACCTATGTCGCTCCTGAAGAAAAGATGGACCTTCTGACAACAGTGCAGGCCCACTACACGTACCCTAAGGGTGCCCCAGCTCAGTCCTGCCGACCGGTGCTCTCGGTCAAGAAGGGTGGCCGCTTTGAAAGTTCCACCACGACCAAAGAGGACTTTAAGCAGTGGGTCGGCGTGCAGACCAAGCCAGTCAAGCCCGTCTCGCAGCTGAAACGTCCCACCGAGCCCTTGGACCACCTGACCACCACACGAGCCCACTATGTGCCCTGCCCTCCCGTCACTACCAAAAGCTGTAAGCCCGCCTGGTCTGGCCTCCGACGGAATATCCCTGTGGAGGGCCAGACCACATATACCATCAGCTTTACTCCTAAGAAAATGAGCAGGTGCCTGGCTTCATACCCTGAGCCTCCCGGCTACATCTTTGAGAAAACAGATGCTTTGGGGCACAGAATATACAGGCCAGTTTCCCAGACAGGCTCTCGGCCGAGCAGCCGTCTTTCTGTAGGTGATTCAGAAAATCCTAACCAGCAGGAGTTGACAGTGTCAGCTTGATTTTGAAAGATTGTAATTTAGAAATTGCAGACTACTTTTAAAAGCAGATGATTGAGCTATTCGTTGGACCAAAAAAAAAAAAAAAAAAAAAGAATTCCCCAAAATGAAAAAAAAGAAATCTTCACCATCGTTTCCAGCACACTTGAATAAAATGAGAATCACTTGACTCAAGGAAAATGACATTTAATCACTGGGTAATTAGTCCCCTTAACCCTCCTTCTGCTGTCTCCCCCTCTTGGGTCCCTTACCTTGTGCTCATGGAATCAAAGCTGGTCTCTGAGGGTTTTTTTTCCCATCCAGATGTATTTTATTAATTTAATCATTGTATTAATTGACATTATGATTAACCCTTGCCGAGTATGAAGTGCCAAAGAATATAAACTTTACTTTGGGGGGATCGAATCTGCAGGTCCACATGTTCACCCCACATGCTGTCTACACAGAGAGCAGGCTGTGTTCTTTGCGAGCTTCGGGGAGATTTCAGCCTAACTCTCTCATTGCCTCCGCGTCCTGGTGGGAGTGCCTTGGGCCTGATCTGGAGTCTTGTTTTGGGTTCTCTCTGCCCAGGGCTGTTGCACAGGGCATCTTTCTACCTCTTTACATCATGGCATATGAGCACAAGCAGTGTTGTCTCAATGGGTGTGGGTCTGGTCATGGGAGTTGGAGGGGTAGGAAGAGGTTCTATGGCAGTCCCAGGAAAGCATGGACCTGCCAGACCTCTCTCACTCCCAGACCAGCGCAGGCTCTGAGTCCAGGGAGAGGAGGGGGAAAAAGGGACCCTTGGCAACCAGGCAGTTGGCAGCTGGCCCTTGAGCTGTGAGCTCTTCGAAATGCTCAGAACCTGGAAAAAATGGCCTCAGCTTGGGCTGGTTCCTGGACCTGCCTGTCCTAAAATGACAGCTGTGATCAGACCTCTCACAAGGCTTGACACAGTGGTGAGCTGGATCCTATCCTGGAGAAAGGGCTGGAGGTTCCTCTTTGGGGCCTAAGGTTTGATCCTAAGGCTAAGTAGTTTGGAGATTTTTTTTTTAATTCAGAAGAGTCAAGGAGGGACTTTGTTCAGGAGGGCCCAGGCCAAGATCAGATGGATTCAGGGTCTGGGTGAGCCTCATACAGAGGGATGCAGATTGACACCTGGGATACCCACCTCTCTTTTGAGTCTGTGGAACCCTAAAATATACTCCATGGGCTCAGGGAACTGGGGAACAGTGTGGAGGGGAGAGGGGAAATTTCAGCTCAGTGCCTGTTCACAGGCAAGAAACCTGTGTCTCTTATCCAAGTCTGTCTTTCCATGGCTCTCACCTGCCTGGCCCAGACATTCAGGTCCCCACCCTTTTCTTCTCACGAGGTGTGCTTCTCTGGGTTGGGATCTATATTATTTAATCCTCTTGGTTATATCAGGTCTGGATGCCTGCCCTTACGTGGTAAAGAAGCTCAGAGAGATTGTGCAGCTTGCGGAAAGCCACAGAGCTTGGAGCACCAAGGCCAGGATTGGAACCCAGGTCTTCTGTTTCAAGATCCAGGGCTGTTCACCCAACACCAGGCACCCCCCCATCTGCAGTGGCTCAGATCGCATGGCTCCACAAACCACATCAAACCACACTGTCTCTGTCTCAACTCCTTTCTGGAGTCCATTAAGCTAAAGGAGACCACTTAGGAGGGTAGGTTTTATTATTTTTGTTTCATTTTCACAAATCAAATATTGGCACTTGATTTGAAACACCAAATGGTGCTAAAATGCTTATAAAAATGTAGCAATCTCTTAAGTAGCTGCCCCTTGGCCTCTACTATGACTTCCCCAGAGAACAATTTGTAAATTATTGGATCTGTTTCTGCTAATATTTTCCTTCAAATTCCTAAATAATATACTGCTGTCTGTTGATTCATCAATTTTATTTTTTAATGAAAAAAAAGTTTAAAAAATATTTTCTCACTATTTTTATTTATTTTTTTTGGCTGCATTGGGTCTTCACTGCTGCACATGGGCTTTCTCTAGTTGCGGTGAGTGGGCTTCTCATTGGGTGCCATCTCTTTTTGCAGAGCACAGGGTCTAGGGTGCAGGCTTCAGTAGTTGTGGCTCATGGGCTCAGTAGTTGTGGCTCACGGGCTCTAGAGTGCAGGCTCAGTAGTTGTGGTGCACGGGCTTAGTTGCTCCATGGCATGTGGGATCTTCCCAGACCAGGGATCGAACCCTTGTCTCCTGCATTGGCAGGCGGATTCTTAACCCCTGCACCATGAGGGAAGTCCCTGACTTATCAATTTTAGACATTGTCTGTTTTGGTAGATTAGGAATATTAATTCTTTTACGTCCCTTCCTTCTCTCCCCCGTCTTCTTAGTATAGTTATATGATAGTGTGTGGTTATATCAAAACTAATAAGCTTTTCTAATGTGTCTGATGAGTAGGAAGGGAAGAAGCTGAAGAAGGATGTGCAGACCTGGCTGATTCAGGAGCACTGAGTCCCCTTGGGGTGAGAAATTTCCTCTGAGCCCTTCCTTTGGTACATTTGGGGTCACCTCCATGGTGATCCCAGGCTAGATGAGCCACCCAGGGCATCCCTGCCTTACCTGTCTCTTTAGGACTTAAGGAGTTGGCTCTCCCTCTGATACCTGTCTTCCTTCTTATGAAAGTGGTTAATACAAGTAAAAAAAATTCATAAAACACATAAAGAAGGACACAAGTGGCTATTATGGGTACTAGTGGAACACCATGACTAAGAGTGTGCAAGGAGAGTCCAGCAGACCTGGGCTTGCATCTTGGCCCTTGTCACCCACTAGCTATGGGACCTTGGTCAAATTCTTTAAAATGTGGATAATAGCAATGCTGGTCTCATGGTTTTGTTGTTTGGATTGAATGATTGAGTATGTTTCAGTCACTCAGGCCTGGCTCACCTTTAATTTATTAAACATAGGTGAGGATGAGGACGGTGGTGGTGAAGACAGTGGTGGTGATGGCTGAATTCCGCCTGGCTGAATTTACCTGTGATTTTATTGGTCAGTGTTCACAAGTGTGCAGGTAAGGATAACTGCTCATGTTTTAAATTTTGTATATTTTATAAAGTTAAAGTACCTCCTTTTTTTTCATATAGTTAAGTTTACTTTTTAGTTGTTCCGAGGCAGGGTTGCTAACTGTGCTCCTTGGAAATGTCGTTTTAGGAAGTTACTTGGGCCACGAGAAGGGAAAGAGAAGGTGAGCTGCGCAGATGGGGCCTTGATTCCCCTCCCCTGCTTTGCCATGGTAGCTTCTTGTGATCAGTTCTGTGTATTGGACTCCCATATAAGAGTTTGTGGGAGAAAGATTCTTTAGCAGCTGTGAAAACACATGCACGTGCGTGCACACGCTGCTGTAATACCCCATAGCATCCTATTCAACAAACTCCAATGATGGAAGACTTCAAACACGTTGCCTTCTTTTGAAATATACATTTATAATTTATTTCATGTATTTTTCATTTGTGGGAATGATGTGGGAGCTTAATCACCTACGAAAGCACAGGGTTTTCAAGGCTTTCAGCATGTTATAAAAGAAAAATTATTAGAGACCAGAAATCAAACACGAAGAAAAGTTATGGCCAAGCAGGGAACCTGCTCCAGTGCAGAATCCAATATGCTCTGAGGATGAGGCTCTGGAGAAGAAAACAGGTGGAGCTTTTAAAGCCCAAAGATGGCAAACTCTATCCTGCTTAAGGAAGGCGGGGCCTCAGGGTGAGGCTGATTGGCTGGAGATAGTGGGACTAGTTGGTGTGGAGACCCTGGGTGGGGTGGATGTGGTCTGCTGGTGTAGCATATGGTGCCCGGGGGCATCTGCTGGGTTGTCCCACTCCTGACGATGGTGTCTTCCTGCCCGTGCTTTGTACGGGGCAGCCCTGTGTCAGCAGGCTAGGTGGCCAGGGAGCCCCTTATCCCCTGGTTCACCTTCCAGTGGGGCCACCTGTGTGGATAAAGACCCTGGCACATCACTTGTATTTTTTGAAGATCAGGAACCGTCTTTCGACTTGGCTTCCCAATTATGACATAAATACAGCACCAAGAATAGCTTGAAGGATCTCCGTTTTCCTGCTTGTTGCATTTTCACAGGGGTCAAAGTCTTTGAAGATGGGCCCCCCTGGCTTGGCTTTGAGATCTTATGCCAGGCAGTGTCTAGAGGCTGGGGAAGGTGGGGCCCATTGTCAGTGATTCTTCCAGCAGTCCCCATTTTTAGCACTGTTTGTCTCTCTGCTTTCTGTGGTACCTGCTGTTTCAAATCCTGAGCCCCTGCTGGGTTCTGCCTGGCAGACCTGCTCCCTATCAGCCCCAGCATGCCTGCGGCATTTTTATTCTGGGCTTTGCTCTACGCTCGTTCTGCCATCTACCTCCCATCTTCTTCCATTTTCTTGAAAACCCTTGTTCACTGATGACCCTCCTCCCGTCTTCTTGCCTGTGGTAGTTCATAATTTCATTATTGCTTTATTAGAGTTGAATGGTGTATGTGACGCAGCGGGAAGGCACTTGCCTGGGCAGAGGGCCTGTTGAAGGTGGTGCCGCACTAACGGACTTCTGTGGGGTCTTCTCCACTGGAAAGCACACATGGAGGGTGACTTTTAGCGCTTATGGGACCGAAAGGCAAACCTGGGCAGTCGGTGTAGAATAAGTGCCGGGCCAACCAGTGTATGCAGTGATGGGAGCCCTGGATCTTGGGCCACTACCCTCTGAGCCCCAGGCCACTCCCCAACGCTGTGCAGACGGCATCAGACAGTGCTCTCCCACTCCGTCCTCGGCCCCAGTCACCCTCCTTCCTACCCCTTTCAGACATCACCAGCAATTTCATGGCGGGCTGGGGCCTCAGGGAGAGCCCTCCACTAAGTGGAAATCACAGCCCAGTTCTGACACCGGGAGCAGCTGTCCCGGCCAGGGCCTTGCTGGGAGTGGCAGGGGAGCAAGCACTCCCTGCTCTGTGTCCAGGCGCCTTTTCGTTATAGTCACACGGCCCTGAAAGTGTTTGCAGTAATGTACACGGTTAGAGTAGCTGTGCTCCCCACCCCGCTCCATGCTTCTGCCTCTAATGCAGGAGTGAAGCAAAGTGCCCCAAGGCCATGGGATCGGCACAGCAGAACCTTCCCAGAGGGGTGCACCTTTTTGGGATCTGGTCATTTAGGCCATGAAGATGGGCTGAGCAATCCGTTTCCTCCAAAAGTGCTCTTCAGCTGTGCAGTTGTCAAGAGGAAGTGGGCAGGGCGGGTGAGGGGTGTGTACAGGTCCTAACTGCGGCTTAAATGGCCCCCTGGCTCCTCAGGCCTGCCCAGCCATCACCCGGGCCCGCATCTGGTCCTCAGGCCTTGAAGTGAAGTGGAGGACAGAGGCCCTTCTGAGCATAAACACCAGGGGTGGGGACAGACAGGGGTGTTTACTTCGGCCAGGCAGGCTCAGAGTTTCCACATGGCTGGCTGAGCAGGTGCTTGGTTCCTCCCCACGTTGGGGGTGCACTGGGGGAGCCTTTCAGAACACGTGCTCTGGATTCCGGAAGAGGCATCAGGGCAATGCTAAGCTGGGCTCCTCTTTAAGCCGTACCTCTGGGTCACAGGGTTGGATGCCGACGTGAGACGTACTGATGGGTTTTCCTCGTCAATTGAAGTGTGGCGGCAAACCCAGCTTGATGCTAACTGAAAGGATTCAGGAACTTTCCATTCCTGTGGTTGAATCTAAAACACTGATTTTCTTGGGCTTTTAATGCCCAAGACCAGCCAGCCCGCCTGCACGCCTCATCTCATCGGGACCAAGGCTGTTCTTTCAACGACAAGGGGGAAGCTTGGTTTCTTCCCTGATGTCCCCAATACCCCATCCATTTCATGTTATAGGACAGGGGAGCCCACAAATACTCCTTAAAACAGGCAAGCAGCTACTTGAGAGTTATAGACAGACAGAATACCTGAAAAATGACTGAAATTTGACATCTATGCCAGTAAATGACTTATAAGCTAAGAAATGGAATTTTTTTGGACTATAGGCTCTCCTGGGCATAAAAAAACCCAACAAACCTTTTTCGTTTTGAAGTTTCTAAGCAGGGCGCGATGCTTACTGTTGACTTGGAGGGGCTCTTTTCTTGGCTAAGCATGGTAACATCTCTTACATTTGGAGGTCAGTTATTTGGAAACTTCAGCTGTCCCAGACTGAGGCAAGAACCTGGAAATAAGCAGCTTTTAAGCTGCCAGTCACTGACATGCAATTCACGTATGGAAACTCAGGTGCTTTACGCAGCGCTCACTCTCAGCATGTTGGCCCGTCCTCCACACTTTTTTTTTTAAACACGCAAAGTTCCCAAAGAGCTTCTCTTACCTGGTTTACTAGCCCAGAGAAGAGTCAGAGACTCTGCTGCTAGAAGTAGACACATTTAGAACAGAAAGCAGTGACAGCTAATAGCTTGGCAGTGGGACTAGAGGCCAAAATAAAATAAAATAAAATAAACCCAATTAAAAAGGGCAGAACTCAAAAGTATGGCAGCTCATGAATTATCCCAATATAACACACACACACACACGTACGTGCATACATACTAAGTCTAAAAAATATACCATAGTTTGTGCTTATGACCCCAATTTAGTAAAAAGAATAAAAAATCGTACACATTTTTAAAGTCTGGACAAATGCATCGGTAGTGTTGGATAAATGAATTCCCGTTTAGCTCATTTATCCAGAATAATAAGGGAATGGGGATTTGGGGTATTTTAACTTGAGGTTAACCTACAGGTCATATGTATCAGCCCAAGGTCTTTTCCTTGGAATACCAGTCCTGTGATATGGTTC
Source organism: Tursiops truncatus (assembly GCF_011762595.2). Classification (NCBI taxonomy): domain Eukaryota; kingdom Metazoa; phylum Chordata; class Mammalia; order Artiodactyla; family Delphinidae; genus Tursiops; species Tursiops truncatus. Next base: position 47,822,244 of record NC_047039.1, read on the forward strand.
TCAAAAATGTTCATTGGACATCTAAGTTTGGGAAAGGCTGCATGTTAGAGCCTCCTGTTGGAGATGCATGATGCGTGTTAATCCTTTGAAAGGTCTGTGAAACACTATAGTAAAGGCACCTTGTTTAACTTTGTATAACCCAGGCTGTGACTCAGCATTCTTTTATTTATTTCTTTCTTTTTCTTTTATTTATTTTTGGCTGCGTTCGGTCTTCGCTGCTGCGTGTGGGCTTTCTCTAGTTGCGGCACGCGGGGGGCCACCCTTCGTTGGCGGTGTGCGGGCTTCCCACTGCGGTGGCTTCTCTTGCTGCGGAGCACGGGCCCTAGGCATGAGGGCTCAGTAGTTGCGGCACGTGGGCTCAGTCTTTGTGTCTTGCTGGCTCCAGAGCACAGGCTCAGTAGTTGTGGCGCACGGGCCCAGTTGCTCCGCGGCCTGTGGGATCCTCCCGGACCAGGGCTTGAACCCATGTCTCCTGCACTGGCAGGCGGATTCCCAACCGCTGCGCCACCCGGGAAGTCCCGACTCAGCATTCTTGTAAGTGCTCAAATTACACGTGCTCAAATGAAAAAGGGAATTTGTTGGTTCAGGCAGTTGAACAGTCTAGGGCTTTATCTGTGGGCTTTAGGCACAGCTGGATCCAGGGGCCTGAATTCTGTGATGGGGGCTTGGTCTTCGTCTTTTGGCTTTCTTTTCTTCTGCATTGCCCTCTTAGGCAGGCTCTTTCCATGTGGTAGTTTCCAGCAATTCTAACCTTACAGTATCCTTTTAGCTAAAGGGCTTCTTTCCGGTGGTTGCAGTAAAAATCCCTAAACTGAGTCTGTCTTGCCTGGCTGTGTCTCATGCTGGTCCCTGAACTGATGGCCATGGCCAGGGAGGTGGAAAATACTCACTGTCCAGGCCAGAGTCGGGGTCCACCCCTGCACTGAGCAGTGTGTATGTGTGTGTGTGGGGTCAATCCCATGTGAGCTACACGAACTGTAGGAGGGCTGGGAGTGAGGGGGATGCCCCAAAGAAAACTGGGATATGGTTTCCAGGGAAGGGAGGGATAAACGCCAAGCAGGCAGAAACAATCATTTCCAACTCCAACAACAGAGTCCTTTTATTGTGCAAAACCTATTGGAACACACATGGAGAAATACTGCCAAGAGCTCATCATAGATTTTTTGTTTTTAAACATCTTTATTGGAGTATAATTGCTTTACAATGGTGTGTTAGTTTCTGCTTTATAACAAAGTGAATCAGCTCTACATATATCCCCATATCTCCTTCCTCTTGCGTCTCCCTCTCATCATACATTTTTCTCAAAGAAGTTTAGAATGTGATAAAACACATACGCATGCAAACATGTGGTCGGACCTTTCTTCGATGATGCAGAAACACAGTGGATCCTGCCGTGCCTCAGGGTCCCGCTCACCGTCCATTGAGATCGTGTGGCTTCTTGGTAAATGGGAAGTTATGGCACAGCCGGAGCGCAGGGCACAGGGAGCCTGAGAAAGTTCACGCACGGGACGGTGGACACAAGTGCGTATCTCCTGTGTCGTCCTCTATCGAGTTCCCACAGCACCAGCACATACCACCTCACTTTATACACACACAAACCTTGTGAACAGTGAAGATGTTTTTGAATGAGGCCATGGATTTGGAGGAAGGGGAGCGCCACTAGAGAGAGGCAGGAGGCTCTTGAAGTTGAGAGAAAAAAATGGAATTTGGAAAGCTTTTCAAAGGCTCTGTGGTTTGCAGGTGTGTGGCTTCAGAAATAATAAGGTTGAAAGAACTTTGGGAATGGTAACTGTATGTGTGAGTGATTCGCCACTGTACCTAGTACTGAGTTAGCATTCAGACCTAGTCACTAATTGCTTCTGGACACACACACACACACACACACACACACACACACACACAGATACAAAAATGTTGATTAAGTTGCAATAGGGCTTCTTTCCATGATACTCACTTACTTACAAGTGTAATGTATAATGAGGAATGATTACATTTAGAGATGAAGGTTATTTGCAGAGATTTTTACATTTTAAGCTTTTGGTCTAAAATAGTTAATCACTTTAGAAAAAGATCCCTTGGGATTTTCCAAGGAAAAAGTTATTTTCATCTTGTGATTTGGTAACATACAGTCACATCTGCTGTGTATGTTTTATTATAAGCTCTCAAAGGGAGGCTGTGTCCCTGAGATCCGAACATTGCTGTATCTCCTACCTCTGCTTGCCTGGCTGCCCCAGGGGTCTGTCTGACTTGAGGCTATCGCAGTGTCTGTGCAGCCCTTTTCCCAGACTCCTGGGTCAGCCATAGTTCTCGCCATGCCCTTGCCCTGTGGGCACCTCCAGGGGACCCATCCAGATGGCCCTTAGGTGTTCTCCCGCGTCTCCATGGGCTTTCGTTTCCTCTACTCCATCCAATGAATTCCCTGTCTGATGGGTGGTTTCTCAGAAATCTTTCCTTCTCCCTCCACACATCCCATCATATGTGCCTCCGCCCCCTAGATACGCCTCCCTGCCCCCCACAGTCCTACAGCTACTGTCTCAGCTCCGTCACCAGGAGGGACAGCACGCCCCGTCTGTCATAGCGCTGACCACCCTCCCTCGTCCTCCCCCTCCCAGCCACCTGTACACACATACATACATAGATTGGTTCATTCCTTCAGAAGATATTTATTAGGTGCTTCGGGCTATATCAGTAAACAGAGCAGATGCAGATCCTACCCTTCGTGGGGCTTACAGTCTAGTGGGGGAGACAGACGTTCAATAATAAATAGGTGTACTGTGCAGTTCACTAATATATGACTATCTAATAGTGTGGAATATATAATAGAAATGCAGTAATACGCACATGATAAATAAAAAGCCTCCTGTGTATTGTAAGTTAGAAGGTGATAAGAGCCGTGGGAAAAGGAAAAGGTGATCGGGATGAAAGAGGGCCCGGGAGCTCTGGGAGGTACAGGGTGTCTTGAAGGGAACGGTCCGGGTGGACCTCACTGAGAAGGGGGTCCTTGAGTCTCAAAGGGAGTCTCAAAGGGAGAGGTGAGGCTCTCGGGGAGCAGCTAGTGCAAAGGCCCCAGGGTGGGCACAGTTTGGTCTAGGGGTGTCCAGGGAGCAGTCAGGAGGCCCGTGAGGGCTGTAGAGACCATTGCCAGGAATTTGGCTTTTACTCTAAGGGGAGCCAACTGAGAAGTGCCCAGATCAGGTTTCTATTACAGCTGTCCCTGTGGTCACCCTGACGGCTGCTGTGAGGGGCGGCAGTGGGCAAGGGTAGAAGCAGGGCTCGGCAGGAGGCTTATGACGTAGAGAATGATTCAGGTCCACACCTGGCTGGTAGAAATGGGGGCAATGAGTAGACTACACTGTGTTGCTTATTGGAGGTGGAGTGAGATTAACAGGGAATCAGCATGACTCCAGAACCTTTGGGCTGAGTGCCTGGAAGGATGGAGTTGCTGTCCACTGAGGTCGAGGCGGGCTGGGATAGGGCATCTGAATGCAGGACCGCCATTCAAATGGGAAGCGAGGTGCAGTGAGGCCTTTGAAGAGGCTCTGCAGCCAGACAGGCCTGGCACTTCCACTTACCGCTGTGGTCCCAGTGTGGTCCCTGGTAAGGGGTGACTGGAATATCCTAGAATTTCCAGACATGTTTCCTCTTTCTGCCTCTCCTTTCTCCACTACAGCTTTTAGGGAGAAAGGGGTCTTTCCTGAAGTACAGAAGGAAAGATCTTCTGAGTTACCAGGCACCGGGATGGGTCAGGTGATTGTAATTGTGTTGGGTGCTTGGAGGGAGGGAGAGGGCAGGGAGTTAGCTTGAAGGGTGGTGATGGCTTCCTTGAGATTGTAAGTATGATGCTGAGGTGGGACTCCCCTCACCTCTCCCCCTTCCCTCCTCTGTCTCCTCTCTCCCCAGCCTCTCCAGCCACAGTTATCCAGATCTCGTCCTTTAGGATTTCTTCGTCCTTCTATCACGTCATGCAATATAGTCTTCCGTTGGTCATTGTCGTCTTTATCCCCACCCATCATCATCTTTTCAGCAAAACAACAGATCGTTTTAGCACACTATTTACAAGAGGAGATGTGGTAAATAAATCTGACAGCCTCCATATTTGTCCCACCCTGGGTGCCAGGGAAACTCCCAAGGGAGGAGTAGGTGGTGGGGGGTATGGCGGCCAGTGTTCCATGGCTCATGGGAAGGTGACAAGGGGAAGGAGGATGGGCCCTGGAGCCTTCAAGGAACTGAGGCCAGTCACCCAGAGAAAGCAGGCAGAGATGAGGCTGGGCTTTTGCAGGGTGCCTCAGGACATTTTAAGGAGTCTGTCCCTTATCCTGACAAAGTAGGAAGGTGGAGAAGGCTTTAAAAAAACAGAGGACTGGTATAACCCAAACCGTCTTTTGAGAATATTTCTTTGTGAATGAATTTAAGCTGTTTTGGCTGACCAACAATTTCCAGGTTATCTTGGTAAAATGGGAGCTCCATTAAGAGAGGCTGGAGTTCTGTGTTTCCACCGACACGGCCTCACTCCCTAAGATGGTGTGTTTCAGTGCAAACAATCTCAGACCAAATTCTGGGACAGGCATAAATGCTCGCCAACTGGCCCAGTGCTGCCACATAACCTGCTCTGTGAACTTGAATAAATCCTATCATTACAACCCTAGGCACTCTGACAGTCACTCCACGGTGGTTGTTCTTATGGTAAGATCAGCCAGAAACTTCTCTGGTCAGATCAAGCAAGGGTTGGGTGCGGGGAGTGGGGATACACAGGACCAAGGAGAGCTCTGGACTTGCAGCTCTAGGCTGCTGGGTTTGCTGGATACTTAGATGGTTTGTACAAGGGCAGTGGTGCTTGTGTACCCTTTCCAGTCCTCTAATATAGCTAATTTCACTGGTGTGTAATTAATGAACTTTGTGTAATTAACAAACCCTCTGGTGCAGATTTAGATAACGATATTTGAAATGCTTGCAGTGGTCACTTTTGGAGGGTAGATTCGTGAATAGGTAATTAAATTGTCACCTAGCTGCCCCCTAGGGTGTAGGGCTTTTTAAAAAAATATTTATTTATTTGGTTGTGCTGGTCTTAGTTGCTGCAGGTGGGCTCCTTAGTTGTGGCTTGCCGGCTCCTTAGTTGCAGCACATGGGCTCCTGAGTTGTGGCTCTTGGGCTCCTTAGTTGTGGCACGTGGGATCCTTAGTTGTGGCCTGCATGTGGCATATAGTGCCCTGACCAGGGATCGAACGCAGTCCCCCTGCATTGGGAGCGTGGAGTCTTATACATCGAGTCACCAGGGAAGTCCCAGGGTGTAGGTTTAAGTTAATTTTACACGTATGCACCAGTTTACGTTGATGTATTTGCAGGTAGTATAAGAAGAGTGCTAGCTGCTATATGGGAAGTGGATTGGAGGAGACTGGACTCCAGTCGGGATACCTTTGTAAAAGCCCCAGTGAGAGAGGATTAGGAATAAAAGGAGCGATCCCTGGCTTGCTGACTGGACAGGACCAAATGAGGAAGAAAGCTGGGCTGGAGAATCCCCCAAACTTGGAAGAGCAGGGCACGTTGGCGTTAGTGGTGGGATGTGTCTGCTTTCTTGGTTGGACTCTGAGCTCCTTGGGGGCTCAAAGCAGAGACTAGGCTTTCACCCTGTGTCCTCAGGGTCCAGCCTGGGCCTGGCACAGAGTTGGTGCTTAGTTAGAGCTGGTCAAACTCTGAGGGAAAGGAAAGGTATGTGATGGGAAAAGAAACCAGGGGGAAAGAGATGAGATCAGAAGAGACAGAGGACTGCCTGGTGGGGGCGAGTAGAGTGAGGTCCAGTAGGACCAGATGAAGAGGCTGGCGATTTTCCATCCCAGCTGGGCCCAAGTTGCAAAGGCTAGACCTTCACAAGTGCAAAAGGAGGGGACGATCTAGGTCATGGGGGTTTGCTCCCAGGTGGTTACCTTGAGCGTCTCCACTCCAGTAGCGGGGAGGTGTGCAGGTGAAGAAATCCAGCTCAGGAGTGGCTGGTCCATGAATCTGGCACCTGCTCTGTGCCCTGGCACTGTGACTTGCTGAGCTCCAGCTGTGGGACAGAGAGCTACCTGGATGACTGGCGAACAACTTCATCAACCTTCAGCTGACCTCAGCTACGTCATTTCCTGGCCCTTTCATTGTTATTTAAAAAAATGGTGGTGGGGATTGGGGGAATAAAACCAAGCCTGTGACACACTTCATCACCGCACTCCCTTCCTTGACCATTAAACCTTTCGTAGAGTTGCTCACCTGGTAACTAAGTTGTTCACAGCTTGTCTACTGTCCTTCGTGGGATTTGTAACGAGGTCAACCCTGGTATCACAAAGACCTGGAGGAAGGCTGTTTATGGCATCTTGGAGAGGGAGGGAGCAGGTTTCCCAGGCCTGCTTTCTGGTCTGGGTGCTGACTGTGCAATCTCTCAGGTCCTCCTAAGCATTCTGCTTAAGCAAACATTATTTATGTTCGGCAGGAGAACCATTCCCCACTGTCTGCTTTCTCTTCACTCACATAAAACTGCACATTTAATGTCTGTTTACACATATATAAACTATATCTTTAGGAGCAGCCTGGGAAATCCTTGGTTGAAGTTGGATTTTGCCTTTGGAAAACAGAGGTGAGTGACATCTGTATATTGTGTTATCAGAAGCGTGACACATGTGGTTGATGGAGACCAGGTGCTTCACAGAATCCATCTGAGTGAAGCTGTAAACCTCTTGTTGACAGAGAAGGTGACAGCTGAGTTCTTATTAGCAGACGCTTCATTACCCATACCTGCCTTCCAATTTTAGGGGTGGCAGCAAACAGTTGAAAACCTTGGGGTGCTGTGAGTAAGAAGCTAAGATTTGGTTGAAGATAACAGTCTCTGATCAGCTCACACACATTTGACTGTGAAAGTATCTCCAAGTGGACAGGATGGGTGGGTGGGGGAAGATAACAATTTTAGATTAATCTTAGAGGATTGGTAGAATTCATTGGGTATTCACTTCTTTACTATTCGCTTCAAGGCTTGCATCAACACCGATATTTTCGTCACTGGCAGTCTATGACATGGGTAGATAACCTTCCCTGATTTAACTCACATTCAGTGCATTCTGAGTCTGAATCCTGAAGTCCTTAAATCACAGTTGGTGCATCAAACGAAATGCGGGACAGAGAAAAAACCAAGGGGGTGTCACCTCATTTTGTTTCCTAATTTATTCTCCCATGGGTAAGCTTGCTAGACAGGTCAGCTTTCATTGGGTTATTTCCCAAAAGCTTCATCCTTCTCTCTACCCCACGATTCCGTTTCTCCTTGTGGATGAATTTGCCTATTGTGGGGAGCCCTGCGGGTAGATTATTGAGATCTAACTTGTCTCATTTAAGCTGAGAACCATTAATAAAATTGGGTTATTTCCTTTAGGTTTATTTGCAGGATGAGGTGAGAGGATAATACCATGCTGTTGATGAGAAAGCGTACCACTTGGTAAGTGAGATATCCTTAATTTTACCTTTTACTTTACTTTACTTGTGTATTTGCTCGTGAATGACTATTTCTCCATCTTCTTTTTTTTTTTTTAAACTAAATCAAAGGAGATGGGATTTATGTGTACATTTGGGTATTTTGAATTGAGACTATGTTGTACTTTGGGATTATAAAATAATACCTGTCTCGGGAAGTATTTCTGGAAGTTTGTCAGTATTTTGGTGAATGTTTGAGTTTGCTACGTGGATGGATCTGTTTTCTTCCGAGATACAGAGCTTGGTTCACTAATACCTCTCTTGTTTACGCTATTGTCTGGTACTAAACTTTTAAGGGATGACTGATGTGTTTCTCAATTGAAAATGGAAACATAAGCGAGGGTCTCTGAAAGCTGACAATGGGAAGTAACGTGACGTAGCAAACGTCCTGCCAGCCCTGCCCGTCATCTCCCCATCTCTCTAAGGTAGCCTGGATGATGATAATAGCAATTAACATGCAGTGAATGGTTCAGTGACATGCCAGGCCCCCTTCTATTTCCTCGACAGGAGTGAACCAGTTCTTTACAACAGCCCTATCCCATGAGGTATCCTCTCTTCAAAGGTGAGGAGGCTGGGACATGAGTGAGCTCTGGTGATTGTTGATCAGTCTGGTCTCGATGGGCCCACAGATTTTCTGAGCTCATCTCGTCAAAGTCCTGGAAACTCCTGAGGCCAAGCAGGGCACTCTCGCAGGAGGCGTTACAATCCTAGGACTGGCTCATGGTTAAGATTCCAAACTTTTACACTGTGGTTGGTGGCATCTTGGTCAGAATCTCTCTTTTTCACCTGGTGAGCTTTGTGATTTTGGCTGGAAGATTTTCCATACGTGCTGTCTGAGCCCTTCCCATCCTTTGAGCCTTCCTGGCTTTTCTCTCTGGCGTCTCTGACTCCTTCCTCCCCAAAACCCTCCACGGGGGTCTCTGTGGAACATTGTTTGGTTGCTGGTATGTGAGTATTTATAGCGCTAGCATCGGTCTTTTCTTTAAAGCAAACCCCACAACTCCTTAGAAAATAGTTAGAATTTCAAGAAGAGCTTTCTGGCATATTTTTACGCTGTTCGGCAGAGTGTCGCGTGCGGGGGTGAGTTGCTGGAAACAGGCTGGAGTTGGGCTTTCAGGCTGGGGTCCCCTGGAGCGTATCTCACACAAAGGTCCCTGTGTGGACATCTTCCGGGTCTGGGGACACGCTGCCCTTTCACCAGAGCCTGTTTATATAGAACCCTGCAAGTATGCTTTTGTTTCTGCACTCTCTATAGTAGCTTTATTAAATGCTTTAAAAGTAGGGGGAGCTAGGAGCCCTACAGTGCCATGAGAATTGATTTTAGGGGAGGAGAAAGCAACAACTCCATTAAGAGTCCCGCCATCGTCTTCTCCCAACCTCTGAGCGGTAGGAGAGAAAGGTGCCCGCACCTGGGCGGCCACAGCTGCTCGGCTTGCGCACGGAGGAGCTGAGGCCGGCATAGCGGGGAAGAGCAGGGCTCTGGCTAAGAAGCCAGGCTGCTCAGGTTTGAATTCTGAGTGACCTTGGGCTTCTGTGGGTCTCTGTCTACCCACATGTCAATGGAGATGATCACAGGGTGCATGTGAGGATGGAATGTAGGAATGATCTATAGATGGGAGCCCCGACAAGGGCGCACACCCAGGATTTCAGCACGCAGCCACTGCATGCGGTGCATGCCCTCGGGGGTAGGAAGCCTGACCGGGAGTGAGACCCCTCCTGCTCCGAGTCTGCACACACACCCCCCCCCCCACGAGATGCCTGCACTCGCTCTTCTTCCTGACGGTGCCGTGGCTCCCTTCTTCCCACTACAGGCATGTACCACGCTTCATCGTGCTTTGCTCTGTTGTGGATCGCAGATACTGTGTGTATTACAAATGGAAGGTTTGTGGCAACCCCACCCTGAGCAGGTCTGTTGGCGCCAGTTTTCAAACAACACTCGCTCACTTTGTGTCTCTGTGTCACGTTTTGTTAATTCTCACAATATTTCAAAATTTTCATCATGATTACATTTGCTATGGTGATCCGTGATCAGTGACCTTTGATGTTACTACTGTGACTTGCTGAAGGCTCAGGTGATCTTTAGCATTTTCTAGCAAAAAAGTATTTTTACTTAAGGTATGTACATTGTTTTTAAAGACATAATGCTATTATACACTTAATAGACTACAGTATAGTGTAAACATAATTTTTATATGCACCGCGAAACCAAAAACTTCGTGGGAATTCCTTTATTGTGATATCTGCTTTACTGCAGTGGTCTGGAACCAAATCCTCCATCTCTCTGAGGTCTGCTGACACACAGGGTCATAAATGAGATGATTGTCAAAGACAGCAGTAAGCCTCAATTTGTGCACATCTAGCTCCTCTGGGTTCATGGCCCCCGGCTTCCCATGCAAACTCACATAAGTGACTGGGAACCAGCCTCACCCCCCTGCCCAAAACAAGATAGGAAGGCTGAGCTTAATAGAGACTCGGACGACAAGATTTAAATAAATAAGCTGTATTATCTGTACAAAAAATATAAATAGAGTTTTGTGTTTTAGGGGAGGAAGTGCTGCCTTCCACATTCTTCAGCAGCCCTAATAATCTTCTGGTGCTGCCGAGTCACAATTCACAGAACAGACAGTAAATGTACATTCATCTCATGCAAGGAGCACGCTGCTGCCCGCCCCAAACCTAGGTCCTCCAAGCTCACTCTGAAACCCACCTCCACCTGCTACAACCCGACACGTGGTGGAGCTGGAGGACACCTGCTATTTAGGAAATGTAAATATTGGCCATTGGTTTTCCATAGCTATTGAGCTAGATAGTGTCAACCACATTAGTAGTAGTATGGAATCTGTCTTGCACATTCCATGCATAACTATTGTGTCACAAACGAATCCCCTCTTATTGCCCTGTCATCCTGTGCTAGCTTTTACAATGTATTCTGTACACAGCGAATGGATCCAGAGTTAAACATCAGGTTCTATTAAAAATAGGAACAATACAATAATCACCACCGAGTTTACAGGAACACAACTGCAGGAAGTTAATAAAAAGTCCCCCAAATATTTTGTTTTTTTTTCTGGAAGACAATGTACAATTATTAATATTGCACTTTTTTATACAGGAAATCCTAATAAATATTCACAAAAGATATACATAGAAAACATTCTCTTTTATTTTAAATAAACATTACACTGATTTTTAGGAACATGATTTCTTAGAGCCCATTATTGTGGTGAGGAAGAAAGAACCACCTTAACTGTCCATAGCTCACCTGGGGAGAACACAAAGCGTAATGTCTCCCCCACTAACTTGTACTTCCAGGCTGGCTAGAAAATGCAGCCCTGATGTCAGTGGTGGCCCCGAGGTGTGTGACGTTTTGCGAGTCTGTATGTGAGGGGGCGGTTCGGCTGAGGGGTGAGTGACTCCGGCCACCCTGCTCTGCCCCAGCTGCTACTAAATGGTGGCCACTGGGATTGGGGGGCGCAGGCCAAAATCACTCACCCCCAAACCGCTCTGCTGAGTGAGCACTTTCATTGACAATGAGCCACGATGTCCCAGATTTTCAGTTTTGCCACTTTGCTGCAGCCACGTTGCTGTAGCTGACGGGCATTCCTGGAGTGTGTGTGCCGCTTTGCCCACTGAGTTAGCAAAACCAATGTATTTTAATTCTGGTAGAGTTCAGAGTATTCCACTGTGTGGAGGGAATGGGTTGAAAAGCCTTTGAGGAGCGTCTGGGAAGCTTTAGTTACCCTTTGGCTTTGCCTCTGTGCCCCATCGCCCCGCCCCGGCCTGTTGTCTGAATACAGGGCAGCCGTCACCGTGCCCCGGGAGGGGCCCACGCAAGCCTGCGGTTCCACGGGTGCCCTGGTCGCTCTCATCTGATGGATACCCTGGCAACTTGAATAGTGGGTTGGTTTTTGGCCAGCTGACCCCAGTCCTTGGCCCTCACTCGGGTGGAGCAGTAAAAACCATATAGGCAGGAAACCCAGCCTACTCATGAGCGAAACACCCTGGCCCAGGTCAGCAGTTCGTTCCGGGCTGGGGGATGCTTGATTCGGAGACGCCAGGGGTGGCCTGACTGCGCAGCTAGGCCCCGCCGCTGTCTCACCAGCTCTGCCACGGGGGGAAGGGGCAGAAGTTCACAGAGCGGCTCGCTCGGGGACCCCTCTCCGCTGCAGGGAGGGCATACCTCCTGCACGCGGCCCGGGCCCCAGGGCTGTGCCTTCCTGGGGGCAGCAGAGCTGAGCACCGCAGACTCCCCTGAGCCTGCACTGGTACACCAGGCACTCGGGCTCATGGTTCAGAGCCTCGTGTGGCTGCCCGCTCGCTCCCCTGTCCCCTTTGCTCCCCCTCTCAGGAACTCGCACAGGCTTCTTTGTGCTTCTGTTCCTTCCTTCCCCACTTCGTTTTCTGCATCGCTGTGCGCTTTAGGCCTACTTGGATTGGCTCCCCTTTACCTCCACCGTGGTTTGAGTTCTCATTGCTCTGTGCCCCCCACTGGAAGAGCTGAGTCCTGGGCTGGGTTCTCAGCATGGATGGTGTCCTCCCTCCCCTGCCTTAACCGTCTCCTGCCAGGAGAGATGCTGTTGGCTGTCCGGAGTCAGTACCGATGCTTCACAAACCCTCTGGCACCCTCCCCTTCTGCCTCTCTCTCCCGTCTACCGTGGCTCTGGCTCCCTGCTGGCCCCGGGGGGCTGCGCTGGCCTCTTCCTAGGTCTCCCTGGGACCCAGGTTGGGGAGGGAGCTGGCTCTTCCAGGGAGCTCTTTCTGTCTGGCCCGGTCTGCTCTGCAACCTCCGTTAGACCTCCGTCCTTGTCCTGTCCCCTCATTCTGTCCTCCAGCTAACTGAGAGAGAAGACATGCTGGGGTCCTCATGTCTGGGGAGGGGGAAGGGCAAGGGAGGAGGTTGACGAGGGTGTGTGTGGTGGAGGGTGGAGAGGGGGAAATAAATAAATAAAACGAAGAAAGCTTAAGTTCTGTCCAAGGTGGTTGCGTGAGTCCTCCGTGCTGCCAGGGTAGCGTTCTCCCCGCGTCCTGTCTTCACGCTTTGCCGCAAGTCCCACAGCAGCGAGATTTGAACTGGCTGAGTTGGCAGAGTTTCAGCTGTTTCACCTTCTCACAGTACCTGGTGGTATCTCTGCACTCCACTGGGAAAGGGGACAGAAAGGAGAGGTGAAATGGAGGCTCGGTAACAGCCGTGGCCACCGGGTGCCTCCTGGGGTCTGCCTTGGGCACCAGACACCCGTGCTGGAGGCCTCTGGGCTGGCCTTGCTCCGGTGGAGCTTGGCCACTTGCTCCCCAGGCTGCCAACCATGGGGGCAGCTCAGGCTGCGACTGGGGGCCGAATACCGATAGCCCCCTTCCTTCCTGAAGGCGCTCAGGACCGCCTCACCTCCTGGGCAGGGGGGCCTTTTCCCATGGCGGTTGAGTTTCTGACTGATTGATGCTTTTCCTCCTTGAGCTGCTTCCCAGAAGGACTAAATTCTGCTCCACTTTGGGGTGGTGTGCAAGTGAGGACCTGTCTGGTGGCTTCACCCCCTGTAACGCGAGCCTTCCTTTCCCCCGTGAAGCTTCATTGCTCGTCCTCTCTCCCGAGCCTCTCTACCCCTTCCCCTCACCGTGCCTACCAGAGCGCCGTGGCGTCCTAGTTCGGTATTGGCACAGGCTGACGTGGATTCGGGTCGTGAACACCTGTGGTTAGTATAGTAAGTCTGAACTACTTTCGTGGAGCGGTGGTCCCGAGTATGGGGAGCTGACAGAGATGGGTCAGCATCACACGAGAGGACATATACCATCCCACCCCGTGTAGAAAAAGGACTGGCACTGTTTGCCTACATGGTACGTGCTCAGCGTGGGGAATCTGAGGCTCAGTGTGGCCCTGTTTGCACAGCAACATTTAAAAATTCCTTTTTCTTTGCTTCATGCTTTGTCTCCTTCCCTGTGGAGAAGCACCTCCGATTTGTTTTGGGTCCAGAGGAAGAAAAAAATAGATCCTCACCCAATGGGGATACAAACGCTGGTGCTGGGCTAAGGAGGAGGGGTCTAGACTTGAGGGAAGAGGGAGTGAATGAGTATCAGATCCCAGGTGTGGCTCCTGCACAGACCGGTGGGTGCCCACGGGGCTGCGAAGGAGGGTGGGGGTCGGCAGGTCCTCGTTCTGTGAGACGCAGAGCCGTGATGGGTGCAGGGTTGGCTGAGCGGGAGGTGCTCTGTGTGCTGCTTGGGCGCAAACAGTGCTTTCTCCCCAAGAGCCATTGTTTAGTTGTCCCCTCTGGGTACCAGCCAGACTCCCGTAGGTGAGCTGGAGGCTGATTTCATCCAGCACTTGGCCAAAGGCACCTGGCTGTCTCAGGGGCCAGGATGGAGCCCTTGGGCCACACCCAGCCATCTCTTGTGGCCTGGACACGTGTATGTATATCCTCGCATGCACCTTTGCTTGCCTGCATGCACCCATGCACCCTCTGAAAATAAACAACTCCAGCCCTAGCTCAGGATCCTTGGGAAAGCTGGTCCACTGCCCTATGCTCAGGCTCGGTTCCGGGGACTGCCCGCTGCACCTGACGCCTCGTGGGGAATCTGCAGAAGGCTCTGTGGGGTTGGAACGTACTGTTTTCACACGGGGTGATGTTGCAGCGCTGCCAGTTGGTGGGCCGGGGCCCCCAGGAGCAGAGGTGCTCGGGCACTGCCTTGTTGGTGCGGGCGTGCACGCACTCCACGCGCCGGGACTGGAAGCCGTAGTTGCCGCAGGTCGCCGTGCACAGGGTCCACAGGCTGACCCTCCAGTGTACGCTGCAGGCTTCGGACCAGCAGTTCTGGGTGCTCACGGGCCTGTGGTAGGAGGGTGGCAGGATTAGGGTCTGCCTCTCTGGGGGATGAATCAGGGGAGCTGATGTGAAAACAGTACTGGAAACCCCAAAATCTCAGGTATCCCTGAGAACTCCCAGTTCTCAGAACTCCCAGCGCTGCCAGCCCTGGGTTCTGATCTCTGCTCTACTGAACGGCTGTAGGGTCTCAGAAGACCCCTTCCTCTCACTGGGCCTCTGTCTGCTCATCTCTACAATGTCCGTGTCACTGGATGACCTGAGAATGAGCTCTACCGGGGTGGGGGACAGCAGAGCCGCTCTCAGGGGCGGGGACCTTAGCCGGGGGGGGCGGGTGATGAGCCCTCTCCCCGAGGGAAGGAAGGATGACAGGGGCTGGGGGCTGGATAGGAATGGTAGGCTGAGACCTGGGGACAGGGGTCTCAGCATAACTTCTAGAGGGAGGTGGACAAGAGTGAGAGGCTGGTGGAGCCCTTGGGGTCTGGTGCCCACTTTGTGGACCTGACCTCCTGCCCACCCTGTAGCCAGCACGGGTCTCTTGTGCCATCAGGCCTCCTCAGAGGAACAGCATCCTCTGCATTCTCTCTCCATCTCCGAAAGGGGAAAGCCCAGCCTGGCCCATTCAGTAAGCACGAGGCCACCACTGAGCCATCTACCTCTAGGAGGCCAGTGACCTGGGGAGAATGGAGGTGACCGCTGGGACCATGGAAGGTTGGAGGAGAAACGTTTACTTACCACCATCTTTCCGTGCTATTGACACAGGGCCTGGGGAAAGGCAGTCCATGGCTCTCTCTTACCTCGGAAGGGCGCTGCACTGCTCTGATGGTAAGGTGATGCCATCCCGGGTCTGGCAGAAGACTTGTCTGTGCTGCACGGCGAGGCGAGGCCCGACGCAAGGCCCGTTGCACTGGGAAGCAGAAACAGGTGACATACACGTTAGCCAAGTCACAGGACAGGCTGCAATGCCCAGGCTGCGTGGGGCAAAAGATCCTTGTGCAGGGGCTTGTTTGAGGCCCTGAGATCACTTATCTTGCCCCTCTTTACACCAACTTAAAGGATATCCACCAGCACATTTTTGCTTAGTCCATAGTGGGAGGGTTAGCTTTGCTGTGGTCTGTGAGTATTCTGCTAGCAAATGGCTAATGGCAGTATAGAGCCAGTCAGAGATGTCAGCCCCCTCCCAGAGTAACCATATGGAAGGTTAATCTTGGCATAATGGACTAGGAATGTGGTGGTAGGCTTTAGAGTTGAACACCTCTAAATAAGCCCCTCTTCCTTCCCTCCTTCAGTCCAGAGGGTAATTTGGTTTATTGTTTTCTTGCTAAATTCGTCCAAGAAACCAAGTCCATGATTTCTTTCCTTTCTTTGGTTTCATTTTCTCCAGGATAAACCAAGGGTGGCTGAACAAAGGTAGACTTAGGTGTGTATAGTTAGTCCATGCTCGTGGAGATCGTTAAGCTCTCCCCAGGGCTGGCAGAGCCAGACCATCGTGGCAAAACCCGCCACCAACGATGGTGTCTGTAAAATACGAAACACCTGCTATTTGAGTAGGGTAAAGGGACAGACATCCCTCGGAGGTCACTTTAGAGCAAGGGCTCTTAAACTTGGAAGTATCTGGACTCCTAGGGGTCCACAGGGGAGCTGTTGACCCTTAAAATTATAAGCAGCAATCCTGTTTTGTGTAACATTTTATTTATTGTTTTAGTCTTTGAGCCCTTCACCCATTATTTCCACACCCCACCCCCGCCTCTGGCAACACCAATCTGTTCTCTGTATCTATGAGCTTGCTTTTTTTAAAAAAAAAAAAATTCCACATATAAGAGAGATCATTTGGTATTCGTCTCTCTCTGTATGACTTCTCTAACTTAGCGTAATGCCCTTGAGGTCCGTTCATGTTGTCGCAAATGGCAAGATTTCATTCTTTTTGACCGTATACATGTGGGATTATTTATGACCTCTTTGTGTTCATCTTATTTGGAGCCCTATTTGGAGCCCTGGAGCTGGGTGTCTGGTTCCTTCCCCAGGTTAGGGAATCTTTCAGTATTTCTTCAAACAGGATTTCTGCCCCTTTCTCACTTTCTTTTCCTTCTGGGACCTATGTAATGCAAGCCCTTTAATCTAGCATCACTTTTTTTCCTTCTCTGATTAGGTGAGTTCCACTGCCCTGACTTCTAATTCACTGAGCCTTTGTTTGCTTCATGTAGTCTGTTGTTGAACACCTAAACAATTTTCAGTTAATGTGTTCTTCAGCTCTGACTTCTATTTGGTACTTTTTAATATTTTCTATCATCACTTTGTTGAATTTCTCACTCTGTTCACCCATCTTAATTCATCCATGCTGAATTTCTAAAGGCTCTCAGGGAACGCCAATGTTATTGGTCCATGGACCACACTTTAAAGAGTAGCAAGCCTTGAGGCATTACAAATTACAGGGAACTGCTTGATCTCAAAATCCTTTTAATATAATTTTTTATAAATTTATTTTATTTTTGGCTGCATTGGGTCTTCGTTGCTGTGCTCAGGCTTTCTCTAGTTGTGGCGAGCTGGGGCTACTCTTCATTGTGGTGCACAGGCTTCTCATGGCGGTGGCTTCTCATTGCGGAGCATGGGCTCTAGGCACGTGGGCTCAGTAGTTGTGGCTTGCGGGCTCTAGAGCGCAGGCTCATTAGTTGTGGCGCACGGGCTTAGCTGCTTCGCGGCATGTGGGATCTTCCCGGACCAGGGCTCGAACCTGTGTCCCCTGCATTGGCAGGTGGACTCTCAACCACTGCACCACCAGGTAAGCCCCCCGTTTAATATTTTTGCATTGGTGATATATTGTTGGGATGTGATTCAAACTATAGATGCCCACCAAACCTCCATATTCCACTCCTGTAAGAATGAAAATGATAATAGTTTCTGACAAGAAAATCCTTTTGGAAGAGTGTCATTCAAAGATCTATTCCTTCATCTTCCTACCTCTTTGAAGTCTTTGAAAACCATGCTGGTTTTGGTCTAAGTAGAACTAAGACCACCTTCTCAGTTCTAACAACCTGGCTTCATGTAATAATTCAACATTCTTCTTTTAATCCAACATACATTTATGAGGCACCTGCCTTGGGTAGGGAATGTGTTCCATAAAAGCGTATGTGAAAGAATGATGGCAAAAACAGCCCTGGAATGTTTGCAGGAGAATTATATGAGAGGTAGAATTATAAATGTGGCTGTAAAACATGTGCCAGATCATGAGAAACATTGTAAGCTGTCTGAGGAGTTTGCTGTCTGAGGAGTTTGGATTTTCTTATGAATGCCACTTTGTTGGGGTGGGGGAGGGGAGGCACCTAGAAAGGTTTTTAAGTGGGAGTGTCACGATCAGAGTTACTCTTTAAAAAGATTATTCTGTCAGCAGTACAGTAATTGAATTGGAAAGTGAATAGACTGGAGAAAGTAATCTAGGTAACAAATTTTGCTGATCAAAATGAAGGCACTGGGCAATGGAACTGGAGAGGAGATTCTATGAAAGTATGATTCGCATGGCTTCAGTGGTGCCTTGACGGGGATAAAAGACAGGGAGGGAGCTAAGATGAGTCTCGGGTTTATGGACTGAACATAAAGGTAAGAATTTGTTCTTCAGTGGTGCCTTGACAGGGATAAAAGACAGGGAGGGAGCTAAGATGAGTCTCAGGTTTATGGACTGAACATAAAGGTAAGAATTTGTTTTGAAGATGTTTTGTATGAGATGTTTGTGAAATATCCAAATATATATGTTCATTAAGCAGGTGGATATATAGATCTGTGACTTAAAAGAGAGCTGTGCTAAACACTAGCCATTTGAAAGTCTTCAGTAGACCAGTGGTGGCTAGGAGTCATAGGTAGTATAACCCAAGGGGAGGGAAAGCATGAGATGAAAAGGCTTAGGGCAGAACCCTGAGGGACACTGCAGGAAGAGGAGAAAAAAAGGAATTAAACTGCAGGAAAGGAGAAAAAAAAGAACTTAGAAAATGTATTCACAGAGACCAACAAAGGAGTTTCCAGAAAGGAAAAAGGGTCAGTAGTATCAAAATGTGTCAAAAAGAACAAACAAGATAGAGTAAGAATTGGCAGTACCCAATGGAACCTGACTTATAGGCTGCACTGGTGACCCCGTGAAGGGCAGTTTCAGCGTGGCAGTTGGCACTGAAGTCAAACCAGCAATGAGTAGAGAAACAAATGAGAGTGGAAGAAATAGGGCTCCCGGAGACATATCACTCCTTCAAGAATTCCCAGTTGTGGTCAAAAGACATCAGCAAAATGGCAGACTAGGTAGCTCTAAGTCCTCATTCACACACAGAAATATCAAAAAGCAACTGGAAACTGGCTGAACTAATCTTATAGGAATTCTGAAAAAGTCAAAGGCCTACAGCAACCTAGCAAGTGCCCAATAAAGAAAACTGCCCCCCATCTTTATTGGAGTATAATTGCTTTACAATGTTGTGTTAGTTTCTGCTATACAACAGAGCGAATCAGCCATATGCATACATATGTCCCCATATCCCCTCCTTCTTGAGCCTCCCTCCCACCCTCCCTACCCCACCCCTCAAGGTCGTCGCAAAGCACCGAGCTGATCTTCCTTTGCTATGTAGCAGCTTCCCACTAGCTATCGATTTTACATTTGTTAGTGTATATATGTCAATGCTACTCTCTCACTTTGTCCTAGCTTCCCCTCCGCCCCCTGCCATGTCCTCAAGTCTGTTCTCTATGTCTGTGTCTTTATTCCTGCCCCTAGGTTCATCAGTACCATTTTTTTAGATTCCATATATATGCGTTAGCATATGGTATTTGTTTTTCTCTTTCTGACTAACTTTGCATGACAGACTCTAGCTCCATCCACCTCACTACAAATAACTAACTCAATTTCGTTCTTTTTTTATGGCTGAGTAATATTCCATTGTATATATGTGCCACATCATCTTTATCCAGTCATCTGTTGATGGACATTTAGGTTGCTTCCATGTCCTAGCTATCGTAAATAGTGCTGCAGTGAACACTGTGGTACATGTATGTTTTTGAATTATGGTTTTTCTCAGGGTATATAGCATGGCAGTTTTGGTCTAGAGGCAGCAGTAGCCCATTTTCCTCCCACCATCTGTAGGGAGCAGAGAAGATCCTATTTGCAGTATGTAATGTTCTATCCTGTCTGTCAGAGGGCTACCTGAAGGACTGGTCTCTGTCTCATCTAACTCAGGTATCAAGTGGCAGCCGCTACTTGTGAAAGCTGCAAGGGGACTACAGACACTTGGGGCAGGAGATTACAGATGGAGACATGCAATAGACCACCTAAGGCCCTGGGGACAACCTGGGGTGAGACCATCTTGGAAATTAAGACATTCAAAAGCAGCCATATATAAAGGGGAATTCTGAAAGTCACAAGCAGGCCCAGGCAAGACATATGCTCAGGAAAGATCTGAGAAGACCTTAAGCTTTCATCTCAGGCTGATCCCGCGGTTCAGAGAACACCCAGTTAAGCAGGGAAGGTGTGCACAGGCACAGAGAAAGTATATTCAAAGACTGGGAGAGATGTCTGTTTTTTTCAATGCCCAATTTCCAAGAATAAATCATAAGCACTTCAAAGAAACAGGAAATCATGGCCCATTCAAGGAAGAAAGTGAAGTGGCAGAACCAGCCCTAAAGAAGCAGGGCATCAAATGTATTAAACAAAGACTTTAAAACAACCATCATAAACATGTTAAAAGATCTAAAGAAAAACATGAATAAAGGAAATCAGAAAAAATGATATTAACGAAGAGTTAGTAGTTATAAAAAGAAACTAAACAAATTGTAGAGCTAAAAAATACAATATCTGAATTGAAAATTTCACTAGCAGAGTTCAACAGCAGGTTTGAGTACACAGAAGAAACAATTAGCAAACCTGAAAACAGGACAATTGAAATTATTGAGTCTAATGAGCTGAAAGAAAAGACATGACAATGGGACCAACATATACACATGTAGGAGTCCCAGAAGAAGGAGGGAGAGAGAAAGGGGCAGCAAGATCATTTGAAGAAATAATTGCCAAACATTTCCCAAATTTGATGAAAGATACAAATCTAAAAATCCGAAAAGCTCAACAAATTCCACGTAGAATAAACTCAAAGGGAACCACACTGAGATACAGTATAATGAAATTGTCTTACAAATAAACACAAAGAATCTTGAAATCAACAAGATGGACTCATCAGGTACAAGGGATCCTCAAAAAGATTAGCAGATGATTTCTCAGCAGAACCCTTGCAGGCCAGAAGGTGGTAGGAGAATTATATCTTTAAAGTGCTGAAAAGAAAAAAAATAAACTATGTACCTAGAATTCTATATCCAGTGAAACTGTCGTTCAGAAATGAGGGTGAACTTAAGATATTTGCAGATAAGATGAGAGGGAGTTTATTACCACTATACCTGACTATAAGAAACATGAGAGACCCTCAGGTTAAAATGAAAGGATGCAAGACAGTAACTCCAAGCCATAAGATATAAAGATTGCCAGCAAATGTAAATACATGAGCAAATGTAAAAACATGAGCAAATATAAAAATTAGTATTATACTTTTGGTATGTAACTCCACTTTTTATTCTCTATAGGATTTAAATGACAAAATGCATTAAAAATAATTATATATCTGTAAGTGGATATGCAATGTATAAAGATGTAACTTTTATATTATTAACATATAGGAAAGGGGACAGAGCTCTATAGAAATAGAGTTTGTGTGTGTGGTTGAAGTTAAGTTGCTATAAATTAAAACTAGATTGTTATACCTTTAGAATGTTATATGTAATTCCAAGAGCAACGACAAATTAAATACCTACAGACTATACTCAAAAAAAACCCCAAAACCAAAACATCAGCTAAACACTAAAGAAGGCAGTAATGAAGGTAATGAATGGGGGAAGCTATAAGACACCTAAGACAAATAACAGTGGGAAAAGTAAGTCCTTCCTTATCAGTAATTACTTTAAATGTAAATGGAAAACACAAGCCTCTCCAATCAAAAGGCATAGATTGGCAATCTATCTACAAGAGACTCACTTTATTATTTTTAATGTATTTTAAAAATTGAAGTATAGTTGACTTACAATGTTGTGTTTCTGGTATACAGCAAAGTGATTCATATATGTGTATATATATAATTTTTCATATTCTTTTCCATTATAGGTTATTACAAGATATTGAATATAGTTCCCTGGGCTATGCAGTAGGTCCTTCTTGTTTATCTATTTTTAAATAGTTTAATTTAAAAAATTTATTTTATATTGGAGTATAGTTGATTTACAATGTTGTATTAGTTTCATGTATATAGAAAGTGATTCAGTTATACATATACCCATTCTTTTTCACATTCTTTTCCCATAGGTTATTACAGAATATTGAGTAGAGTTTCCTGTGCTATACAGAAGGTCCTTGTTGGTTATCTATTTTAAATATAGCAGTGTGTACATGTCAATCCCAAACTCCCAATCTATCCCTCCCCCACCCCACCCTTCCCCCCTGGTAACCATAGGTTCGTTTTCTAAGTCTGTGAGTCTGTTTCTGTTTAGTAAATAAGTTCATTTGTATCATTTTTAAAGATTCCTCATATAATCAATATCATATGATATTTGTCTTTCTCTGATTTACTTCACCTAGTATGATAATCTCCTGGTCCATACATGTTGCTGCAAATGACATTATTTCTTTCTTTTTAACGTCTGAATAATATTCCATTGTATATATGTACCACGTCTTCTTTATCCATTCCTGATGGACATTTAGGTTGCTTCCATGTCTTGGCTATTGTAAGTAGTGCTGCAATGAATATTGGGGTGCATGTATGTTTTTGAATTGCAGTTTTCTCCAGATATATGCCCAGGAGTGAGATTGCAGGATAATATGGTAGTGCTATTTTTAGTTTTTTAAGAAACCCACATATTGTTCTCTATAGTGCTTGTACCAATTTACATTCCCACCAACAGTGCAGGAGGGTTCCCTTTTCTCCACACCCTCTCCAGCATTTATTGTTTCTATACTTTTTGATGATGGCCATTCTGCTGGTGTGAGGTGATATCTCATTGTAGTTTTGATTTGCATTTCTCTAATGATTAGTGATGTTGAGCATCCTTTCATGTGCCTGTTGGCCATCTGTATGCGTTCTTTGGAGAAATGTCTAATTAGGTCTTCTGCCCATCATTTGATTGGGTTGTTTGTTTTTTTTAATATTGAGCCCCATGATCTGGTTGTGTGCTTTGGAGATTAATCCCTGTGGGTTGCATTGTTTGCAAATATTTTCTCCAATTATGTGGGTTCTCTTTTCATTTTGTTTATGGTTTCCTTTGCTGTACAAAAGTTTTTGAGTTTAATTAGGTCCCATTTGTTTATTTTTGTTTTTATTTCGATTACTCTAGGAGACAGATAGAAAAAGATACTGCTGTGATTTATGTCAGACTGTTCTGCCTGTGTTTTCCTCTAAGGGTTTTATGGTGTCTGGTCTTACATTTAAGTCTTTCCATTTATTTTTGTGTATAGTGTTAGAGAATCTTCTAATGTCATTCTTTTACATGTAGCTATCCCGTTTTCCCAGCACAACTTATTGAAGAGACTATCTTTTCTACATCGTCTAATTAATTGACCATAGATGCGTGGGTTTATTTCTGGGCTTTCTTTCCTGTTCTGTGATCTGTATTTCTGTTTTTGTGCCAGTACCATACTGTTTCAATGACTAACTTTCTGGTATGATCTGAAGACAGGAAGCCTGATTCCTCCAGCTCCGTTTTTCTTTCTGAAGATTGCTTTGCCTATTTGGGGTCTTTTGTGTCTCCATACAAATTTTAAGATTTTTTGTTCTAGTTCTATGAAGAATGCCATTGGTAATTTGATAGGGATTGCACTGAATCTGTAGATTGCCTTGGGTAGTAGAGTCATTTTGTCAATATTGATTCTTTCAATCCAAGAACATGGTATATCTTTCCACCTGTCTGTGTCATCTTTGATTTCCTTCATCAGCATCTTACAGTTTTCAGAGTACTGGTCTTTGGTCTCCTTAGGTAGGTTTATTCCTAAGTATTTTATTCTTTTTGATGAGATGGAAAATGGGATTGTTTCCTTATTTCTCATTCTGATCTTTCATTGTTAGTGTATAGGAATGCAAGAGATTTCTGTGTATGAATTTTGTATCCTGCAACTTTACCAAATTCATTGATGAGCTCCAATAGTTTTCTGGTAGCATCTTTAGGATTTTCTATATATAGTATCCTGTCATCTGCAAATAGTGACATTTTTACTTCTTTTCCCATTTGGATTCCTTTTCTTTTTCTTCTCTGATTGCCACAGCTAGGACTTCAGGATTATGTTGAATTAAAGTGGCAAGACAGGACACCCTTGTCTTCTTCCTAACCTTACAGGAAATGCTTTCAGTTGTTGACACTGAGTATGGTGTTAGCTGTGGGTTTGTCATATGTGGTCTTTATTATGTTGAGGTAGGTTCCCTCCATGCCCACTTTCTGGAGAGTTTTAATCATGAATGGGTGTTGAATTTTATCAGAAGCTTTTTCTGCATCTATTGAGATGATCACATGGTTTTTTAATTCAATTTGTTGATGTGGTGTATCACACTGATTTGAGGATATTGAAAAAATCCTTGCATCCCTGGGATAAATGTCACTTGATCGCGGTGTACGATCCTTTATTGTTGGATTCAGATTGCTAGTATTCTGGTGAGGTTTTTTGCATCTATGTTCATCAGTGATATTGGCCTGTAATTTTCTTTCTTTTTTGGTATCTTTGTCTCATTTTGGTATGCTGGTGACCTCATAGAATGAGTGTGGGAATATTCCTTCCTCTGTGATTTTTTGGAATAGTTTCAGAAGGACAGGTGTTAACTCTTCTCTAAATGTTTGATAGAATTCACCTGTGAAGCAGTCTGGTCTTGGACTTTTGTTTCGTGGAAGTTTTTAAATCACCGTTTCAATTTCAGCACTTGTGATTGGTCTGATCATCTTTTCTATTTCTTCTTGGTTCAGTCTTGGGAGAGTGGGCCTTTCTAAGAATTTGTCCATTTCTTCTACGTTGTGCATTTTAATGGCATAGAGTTGCTTGTAGTACTCTTATGATCCTTTGGATTTCTGTGGTGTCCGTTGTAGCTTCGCCTTTTTCATTTCTAATTTTATTGATTTGAGGCCTCTCCCTCTTTTTCTTGATCAGTCTGGCTAAAGGTTTATCAATTTTGTTCATCTTCTCAAAGAACCAGCTTTTAGTTTCACTGATCTTTTCTATTGTTTTGTCATCTCTATTTCATTTATTTCTGCTCTGATGTTTATGAATTTCTTTCTTTCTGCTAACTTCGGGTTTTGTTTGTTCTTCTTTCTCTAGTTGCTTTAGGTGTAAGGTTATATGAGATTTTTCTTGTTTCCTGAGGTAGGATTGTATTGCTGTAAAATTCCCTCTTAGAACTGCTTTTGCCACATTCCATAGGTTTTGGATTGTCAGCGTTTTTTTTTGTTGTCATTTGTCTGTCTCTAGGTATGTTTTGATTTCCTGTTTGATTTCTTCAGTGATCCATTGGTTGTTTAGTAGCATATTGTTTGTTTAGCCTCCATGTGTTTGTGTTTTTTCTGTAATTGATTTCTAATCTCTCTCATAGCATTGTTTCAAAAAAGATGCTTGATATGATTTCAGTTTTCTTAAATTGATCACAAACATGATCAAGTTTATAGCAATACAGTATACAAGGAAATAATGTCATGTGCAGCAATATTACTCAAACATTAAAAAGAAGGAAATAATGTCATGTGCAGCATTAAAAAGCAGCAATAATGTCATTTGCAGCAATGTCATTTGGAGATTATCAATCATACTAAGTGAATAAATCAGAGAAAGACAAATATCATATGATATTGTTTATATGAGGAACCTTTAAAAATGATACAAATGAGCTTATTTACTAAACAGACTCACAGACCTAGAAAATGAACCTATGGTTACCAGAGGGGAAGGGTGGGGTGGGGGAGGGATAGATTGGGAGTTTGGGATTGACATGTGCACACTGCTATATTTAAAATAGATAACCAACAAGGACCTTCTGTATAGCACAGGGAACTCTATCATCAATATTCTGTAATAACCTATGGGAAAAGAATGTGAAAAAGAATGGGTATATGTATAACTGAATCACTTTCCGTATACCTGAAACTAACACAACATTGTAAATCAACTATACTCCAATATAAAATAAAAAATTAAAAAGAAAGATCTCAAAGTACCTAACTTTAGCCCTTAAGGAACTGAAATAAGAAGGGCAAACTAAACCCAAAGCTAGTAGAAGAAAGGAAATGATAGAGTGGAGATAAGGAATAGAAAAACAGTAGAGAAAATCAGGGAAACCAAAAATTAGTTCTCCCTAAAGATCTACAAAATAGACAACTTTAGCTACATTGACTACGAACAAAATAGAGCATTCAAATTATTAAAATCTGAAATGAAAGTGTCAACATTACTACTGATTTTATAGAAATTTAAAAAATATTAAATGAGAGTACTATGAACAGCTATACACCAATAAATTGGATAACCTAGATGTAATGGACAATTTCATAGGAACATACAACCCACCAAGACTGAATCATGAAGAAATAAAAATATGACTAGACCTATGAGTGGTAAGGAGATTGAATCAGTAATCAAAGACCTCCCAACAAAGAAAAGCCCTGTACCAGAAAGCCTCACTGGTGAGTTCTACCCAATATTTAAAAAAATAATTTATACCAATTTTTCTCAAACTCTTCTTGAAATTTGAAGGGGAGGGAACACTAACACTCCGTAACTCATTCTATGAGGCCAGCAATACCTGATACCAAAGCCAGACAAAGCTGCTATAAGAAATGAAAACTAAAGAATAATATCTCTTCTGATTATTGATGATGAAATCCTGAATAAAATACTAGCAAACCAAATTTAGCAGCATAATAAAAGGAATAAACACCAGGAAGAGGTAGGATTTATTTTTGGAATGTAAGGATGTTTCAACATATGAAAATCACTATAATATACCACATTAGCATAATGAAGGGAAAAAACACATGATCATCGCAACAGATGCAGAAAAAGCACTTGACAAAATTCAACATCCTTTCATGATAAAAACACTAAAAAAACTAGGAGTAGAAAGAAACTACTGCTACCTCAAAATAATAAAGACCATATATGAAAAACCCACAACTAACATCATCCTCAATAGTGAAGACTAAAAACTTCTCCCCTCAGATGAGGAACAAGAATGCAGTGTTCAGCATTCTTGGACATAGTATTAGAAGTTCAGAGCAGTTAACCAAGAAAAAAAAGAAAAAAGCCATCCAAGTTGGAAAGGAGAAGAAGCAAAATTATCACCGTTCACAGAGATACATTAAAAACCCTTAAAATCCCAATGAATGAACTCAAAGTTGAAGGATACAAAATCAGCATATAAAAATCAGTTGCACTTCTATAAATGAATGATGAACAATCTGAAAAGGAAATTAAGAAAACAATTCCATTTATGATAGCACTAAGAATAAAATACCTAGGAATAACCAAAGAGGCAAAAGACTTGTACATGGAAAACTATAAAAAGAAATTAAAGACACATAGCTGAAACAATCTTGAAAAAAAAAAAGTTGGAGGTCTTAAACTTCATGATTTTAAAACTTACTATAAATTCAGAGTAGTCAAAACAGTGTAGTTCTAGCATGCAGACAGATATGTGGACCAATGGAACAGAATAGAGAGCCTAGAAACAAACTTGCATCTATAGTCAGATGAAGTATGCCAAGATCTTTTAATGGGGAAAGGACAGTCTTTTTAACAAATGGTTCTGGCAAAACAATATCCACATGCAAAAGAATTAGGCTGGATCCTTACTTTACACCATATAAAAATTGTCTCAAAATGGATCAAAGACTTAAATGTAAGCGTTAAAACTGTTTGAAGAAAACAGAGGGGAAGAGCTTCATGTTATTGGATTTGGCAATCATTTCTTGACTATGACACTAAAAGCACAGGCCACAAGAAAAAATTAGATAAGCTGGACATCATCATAATTAAAAGCTCTTCTTCATCAATGGACACTACCAAAAGAGTGAAAAGGCAACCTACAGAATGGGAGAAAATATTTGAAAATCATAAATCTGATAAAGGATTAATATTCAGGATATATCAAGAAGTACAACTCAACAACAAACACAAGGCCTTGAATAGACATTTCACTAAGGAAGATGTATGAATGGGCAACACACACATGAAAGTATGTTCAACATCACTAGTAATTATGGAAATGCAAATCAAAACCACAGCTCAATACCACTTCACATTCACTAGGATGTCTACTATCAAAAACCCAGAAAATAACAAGCATTGAAGATGTGGGAAAATTGGAACTTTGGTGCACTGATGGCGAGAATGTGAAATGATATAGCTGCTATAAAGAACAGTATGGCAGTTCCTCAAAAATTAAACATAGAATGACCATATGATTTAGCAGTTCCACTTCGGGGCATATACTCAAAAGAATGAAAGCAGGAACTTGAACAGATACTATACAAACATGTTCATATTAGCATTATTCATGATAGCCAAAAGATGGAAACAACCCACATGCCCAGTGACAGATGGATGCATAAACAAATGTGATATATACTTATACTGGAATATTATTCAGCCTTAAAAAGGAATGAAATTCTTATACATGCTACAACATGGATGAATCTTGAAAACATTAAAGTGACAGTAGCCAGATACAAAGGGACAAATACTGTATGATTCCACTAAACTAGTGTAGTCAAATTCATAGAAACAAAGTAGAATAGTGGTTACCAGTGACGGGGAGAAAGGGATAATGGGGAATTATTGTTTAATGGGTACAGAGTTTAGTTTGGGATGATGAAAAAGTTTTAAAGATGGATAGTGGTGGTAGTACAACAATATGAATGTACTTAATGCCACTGAATTGTACACTTAAAATAGTTAAAATGTATATTTTATCACAATAATTTAAAGAAAAGGACTTCCAGTTGTCCATGTCAAGGGGGCATTTTTACATTTTCCCTACCCTTTGTGTGTTTGTGAACAACATTGTCATGCTGGATCCTTCAGAGCCTTACTCTTTTATCTTCTCAGTTCATACCTCCAAGCATCACCTGGTCAGACAAAAAGATGTGGTTGGCAAGACTTTGGTATATTTGGCCGTAGCAGAAGGAGCAGTAACTGGCTTTGGACATATTTGCCTGACCAAGAGGACTGCTTTTACCTTAAATGCTTCTTCAGTGGTTGGTAGCCTTTCAGGTTCTTTAAGCATTTGGTGAAACCTGGAGCCTCTTGGTAAAAAAATGTCAATAAACACAAGATTTGGGGTTCCAGTTTAAGATGATGATACAGGAAAATCCTGAATTTACCTCCTCCCACAGATACGCTGAGTCTACATCTAGATATGGAACAATTTCTTCTTAAAAAATCCTAAAGGCTGCCTGAGTGACAACCACACATTAGGCAAACAAGAAGAAAACCGCATCAAAGCAAGTAGGAGGGACTGGGACATAAACCCTGCCCCCAGTGAGGTGACCAACAATTGGGAGAAAACTCAAAACCTGGAGCTTCTCCCCAAGGAGCAAAGGGTTCAAACTCTACATTGGGACCTGTATCTGAGAGATGAGCCCCCCAAACATCTAACTTGGAAAACCAATGGGGCTCACAGCTTACGTCCCAGGACCCAACTCAGAGACAGCTGATCATACCCAGACTTAAAGTAAAGGAGGCTCACCTGCTTATACTAAAGCATCAGCTTGAGGGCAGATATCTAATTTAACACACAAATCTAGAAGCCTGCTGGAGCACTCTCCAGGACTGAGACTTGTGGGCACCATCTTCACACTCTCCTTTTGCCATGTTCCAGAGCACCAGTATCTCCTGGAAGGGAGCTTTTGCATGTATTTGGTGCCCCAATCTTTGTGGCTGCTGCCCAGGGAAGGCCTCTTGACTGCCTGGTTCTGGAGGCTAGGGGAGTTTGAATTCTTGGTCCCAAGGAGCTGTAATAATCAATGTCACCCCACAAGGAGCCCAAACCACTGTCTGCTGCCAGGGGACACCACTACATAGCCTGACTCTTGACAGCCAGTGGGGCGTATGCTTGTGGGTCCTACAGGACTATAACCAATGGAGAAAAGCGTTCTTAAACCGCTATCACCCCTAGGGCTCAGCAAGAGGCAACAGAGCCAGAACCTTGGTATATCTATGAAGGAGCCTTATTAGCCAGTCATCATGGCTGCAGTCTGAGAGGTAGACTTCTAATTAAACATGCATCTAGGGACTGACTGTAATCCTTTCTAGAGACCTCAGAGGGTAGGCAATAACTTTGCACTCTCCCTCTGCTGTGCTCCAGAGCACATGTTTCCTGGAGGGGAGCTTTACATGCAGCTGGTGCCCTGGTTTTTATGTCTGGTGCACTAGTTTTTGCAGCTGCCACTCCAGGGATGCCCCTTGATTGCCTGGCTCAGGTGATCAGGGGAGCTTGAATTTCAGTGTCCCATGGGACTGTGGCAATCAGATAGCTGGTTCTTGGAAGGCTGCCACCCCTAGGGCACTGTGCACACAGCAGACTGAGGAACATCCCCCAGCCTTTCTGTGGAGGAATCCTCTTTATTTGTACTGGAGCTATGGCCTGAGGGGCAGGCTTCAGGTTTGGCACACATCTATTGGACTACAAAACTACTCTCAAGGAATGTAGGCTGTGGGTGCTGTCTTTGCACTCTCCCTCTGCATTGCTCCAGTATCTCTTAGGAAAGAGCTTATACACTCATCTAGACCCCTGATACGTGCAGCTGCCATCCAGGGAATACTACTGATCACCTGGTCAGTGTGAGCTATTAAAAATATAATAGGCTGCTGCGACAAGCACAAAGGTTTGAGAGATGACCAAGAGCTGGGACAGAGTTGGAAGACAATGTTCACCTCCTACGTGAGGCCACTCCTTCAAGACTGGGAGAGGTGGTTGTTTCATCTACAGTATGGAAACCAACACAAAGAGTTAAGCAAGATGAAGAAACAGAAATATGTTCCAAATGAAAGAACAAGATAAAACCTCAGTGTGTGGTGGGGGGCGGGGGAGACCTCAATGAAATAGAGCTAAGGTATTTACCTGAAAAAGCATTCAAGGTAATGGTCATAAAGATACTCATAAAACTAGGGAGAAGAATGGATGAACACGATGAGAAATTCAACAAAGAGATAGAAAGTATAAAAAAGTACCACAGAAGGCACAGAGCTGAAGAATACAGTTACTGAACTGAAATATACACTACAGGGGTTCAACAGCAGACTAGATGAAGCAGAAGAAAGCATCAGTCAACTCAAAGACAAGGCAGTGGAACTCACCCACCAGCCAAAAAAAAAAAAAAAAAAGAATAAAACCCAGTGAAGATAGCTTAAGGAGCTGTGGGACAACATCAAACACGTTAACATTCAGATCATAGGGGTCACAGAAAAAGAAGATAGAAAGGAGCAGAAAACTTATTTCAAGAAACAATGGCTGAAAACTTCACTACTCTGGGAAAGAAAATGGACATCCAGTTCCAGGAAGCCCAGAGTGTTCCAAATAAAATAAACCCAAAAGAGACATTATAATTAAAGACATAATTAAAACGTCAAAAGTTAAAGACAAGGAGAGAATCTCAAAAGCAGCAAGAGAAAAACAACTTGTTAGGTATAAGGGAATGCCCAGAAGACTACAGCAGATTTTTCAGCAGGATTGGTAGGCTAGAAGGGAGTGGCACAGTATCTTCAAAGTGCTGAAAAAAAAACTTCCAATCAAAAATACTCTACCCAGCAAAGTTATCATTCAGAATTGGAGAGAGAGACAGAGAGTCATCGGCAGTGTCTAAGCTGAGGTGCTGGTGCAGTCATTTTGCACTAGGAACTCTCATGTGAAGAGCCCAGTGCAGTACCTCCACATGTGGTACCTTATGAGCAAGTGAAACTAGACTAAGCACAAAGGATGAAAAAAGGATAGACTGGTTGTACTCAGCATAGGCCTGCATGATACAGTGCTTTGCAGCCAAGACAGGAAACATCTCCTGGAAATAAAAATACTTGGGGAGAGTATCTTTGTACTGACACTGTTTAACGCATCACCAGAGGAAGGAACCAAGATGGCAGAGTAGAACGACATGCTCTCACTCCCTCTTGTGAGAATGCCAGAGTCACGGCTAGCTGCTGGACAATCATCGACAGGACGACACTGGAGCTCACCAGAAAGGGTACCCCACATCCAAAGACAAAGGAGAAGCCACAATGAGACAGTAGGAGGAGCGCAATCACAGTAAAATCAAATCCCATAACTGCTGGTTCGGTGATACACAGACTGGAGAACATAGAAGTCCACCCGCTGGAGTGAAGGTTCTGAGCCCCACATCAGGCTTCCCAACCTGGGGGTCCGGCAATGGGAGGAGGAATTCTTAGAGAATCAGACTTTGAAGCCTACTGGGATTTGATTGCAGGACTTCAACAGGACTGGGGGAAACAGAGACTCCACTCTTGGAGGGCACACACAAAGTAGTGTGCACATCGGGACCCCAGAAAAGGAGCAGTGACCCCAGGGGAGGCTGAGCCAGACCTACCTGCTAGTGTTGGAGGGTCTCCTGCGGAGGTGGGGGGTGGCTGGGGCTCAACATGGGGACAAGGACACTGGCGGTGGAGGTTCTGGGGGGTGCTTCTTGGTGTGAGCCCTCCCAGAGTCTGTCATTGGCCCCACCAAAGAGCCCAGGTAGGCTCCAGTCTTGGGTTGCCTCAGGCCAAACAACCAACAGGGAAGGAACCCAGCCCCACCCATCAGCACTCAAGCAGATTAAAGTTTTACTGAGCTCTGCCCACCAGAGCAACAGTCAGCTCTACCCACCACCAGTCCCTCCCATCAGGAAACATACACAAGCCTCTTAGCCTCATCCACCAGAGGGCAGACAGCAGAAGCAAGAAGAACTACAATCCTGCAGCCTTTGGAACAAAAACCACATTCACAGAAAGATAGACAAGATGAAAAGGAAGAGGGTTATGTACCAGATGAAGGAACAAGATAAAACCCCAGAAAAACAACGAAATGAAGTGGAGACAGGCAACCTTCCAGAAAAAGAATTCAGAATAACGATAGTGAAGATGATCCAGGACCTTGGAAAACGAATGGAGGCAAAGATTGAGAAGATGCAAGAAATGTTTAACAAAGACCTAGAAGAATTAAAGAACAAACAGAGATGAACAATACAATAACTGAAATGAAAACCACACTAGAAGGAATCAATAGCAGAATAACTGAGGCAGAAGAATGGATAAGTGACCTGGAAGACAGAATGGTGGAATTCACTGCTGTGGAATAGAATAAA
Organism: Tursiops truncatus; assembly: GCF_011762595.2. NCBI lineage: Eukaryota > Metazoa > Chordata > Mammalia > Artiodactyla > Delphinidae > Tursiops > Tursiops truncatus. The sequence continues at coordinate 47,854,928 of NC_047039.1, forward strand.
GAAAAAAGAATGAAAAGAAATTAAGACAGCCTAAGAGACCTCTGGGACAATATTAAATGCAACAACATTCACATTATAGGGGTCCCAGAAGGAGAAGAGAGAGAGAAAGGACCAGAGAAAATATTTGAAGAGATTATAGTCAAAAACTCCCCTAACATGGGAAAGGAAATAGAGCCACCCAAGTCCAGGAAGTGCAGAGAGTCCCATACAGAATAAACCCAAGAAGAAACATGCCGAGACAAATAGTAATCAAATTGGCAAAAATTAAAGACAAAGAAAAATTATTGAAAGCAGCAAGGGAAAAACAACAAATAACATACAAGGGAACTCCCATAAGGTTAACAGCTGATTTCTCAGCAGAAACTCTACAATCCAGAAGGGAGTGGCATGATATACTTAAAGTGATGAAAGGGAAGAACCTACAACCAAGATTACTCTACCCAGCAAGGATCTCATTCAGATTTGATGGAGAAATCAAAAGCTTTACAGACAAGCAGAAGCTAAGAGAATTCACCACCACCAAACCAGCTCTACAATAAATGCTAAAGGAACTTCCCTAAGTGGGAAACACAAGAGAAGAAAAGGACTTACAAAAACAAACCCAAAACAATTAAGAAAATGGTCATAGGAAGATACATATCGATAACTACCTTAAGCGTGAATGGATTAAACGCTCCAACCAAAAGACACAGGCTTGCTGAATGGATACAAAAACAAGACCCATATATATGCTGTCTACAAGAGACCCACTTCAGACCTAGGGACACATACAGACTGAAAGTGAGAGGATGGAAAAAGATATTCCATGCAAATGGAAATCAAAAGAAAGCTGAAGTAGCAATACACATATCAGATAAAATAGACTTTAAAATAAAGAATGTAACAAGAGACAAGGAAGGACACTACATAATGATCTAGGATCAATCCAAGAAGAAGATATAACAATTATAAATATATATGCACCCAACATAGGAGCACCTCAATACATAAGGCAACTGCTAACAGCTATAAAAGAGGAAATCAGCAGTAACACAATAATAGTGGGGTTACTTTAACACCTCACTTACACCAATGGACAGATCATCCAAAATGAAAATAAATATGGAAACAGAAGCTTTAAATGACACAATAGACCAGATAGATTTAATTGATATTTATAGGACATTCCATCCAAAAACAGCAGATTACACTTTCTTCTCAAATGCACATGGAACATTCTCCAGGAGAGATCACATCTTGGGTCACAAATCAAGCATCAGTAAATATAAGAAAATTGAAATCATATCAAGCATCTTTTCTGACCACAATGCTATGACATTAGAAATGAATTACAGGAAAAAAAATGTAAAAAACACAAACATATGGAGGCTAAACAATACATTACTAAATAACCAAGAGATCACTGAAGAAATCAAAGAGGAAATCAAAAAATACCTAGAGACAAATGACAATGAAAACATAACGATCCAAAACCTATGGGATGCAGCAAAAGCAGTTCTAAGAGGGAAGATTATAGCTATACAAGCCTACCTCAAGAAACAAGAAAAATCTCAAATAAACTATCTAAACTTACACCTAAAGGAACTAAAGAAGAATAAAAAAACTCCAAAGTTAGCAGAAGGGAAGAAATTATAAAGATCAGAGCAGAAATAAATGAAATAGAAACAAAAGAATAGCGAAGATCAATAAAACTAAAAGCTGGTTCTTTGAGAAGATAAACAAAATTGATAAACCATTAGCCAGACACATCAAGAAAAAGAGGGAGAGGACTCATCAATAAAATAGAGATGAAAAAGGAGAAGTTACAACAGACACCGAAGAAATACAAAGCATCCTAAGAGACTACTACAAGCAACTCTATGCCAATGAAATGGACAACCTGGAAGAAATGGACAAATTCATAGAAAGTTATAACCTCCAAGACTGAACCAGGAAGAAATAGAAAATATGAACAGACCAATCAAATGTAATGAAATTGAAACAGTGATTAATATCTTCCAACAAAAAAAGTTCAGGACCCGATGGCTTCATAGGTGAATTCTATCAAACATTTAGAGAAGAGCTAACACCAATCCTTCCCAAACTCTTCCAAAAAATTGCAGAGGAAGGAACATTCCCAAACTCATTCTATGATGCCACCATCACCCTGATACCAAGACCAAAGATACTACAATAAAGGAAAATTACAGACCAGTATCACGGATGAGATGCAAAAATCCTCAACAAAATACTAGCAAACAGAATCCAACAGCACATTAAAAGGATCATACACCATGATCAAGTGGGATTTATCCCAGGGATGCAAGGATTCTTCAATATACGCAAATCAATCAATGTGATACACCATATTAACAAATTGAAGAATAAAAACCATATGATCATCTCAATAGATGCAGAAATAGCTTTTGACAATATTCAACACCCAGTTATAAAAGTCTCCAGAAACTGGGCATAGAGGGAACCTACCTCAACATAATAAAGGCCATATATGACAAACCACAGCAAACATCATTCTCAATGGTGAAAAACTGAAAGCATTTCCTCTAAGATCAGGAACAAGACAAGGATGTCCACTCTCAGCACTATTATGCAACATAATTTTGGAAGTTTTAGCCACAGCAATCAGAGAAGAAAAGGAAATAAAAGGAATCCAAATCGGAAAAGAAGAAGTAAAGCTGTCACTGTTTGCAGATGAAATGATACTATACATAGAGAATCCTAAAAATGCCACCAGAAAACTACTAGAGCTAATCAATGAATTTGGTAAAGTTGCAGGATACAAAATTAATGCACAGAAATCTCTTGCATTCCTATACAATAAAGACGAAAATGTGAAAGAGAAATTAAGGAAATATTTCCATTTACCACTGCAACAAAAAGAATAAAATACCTATGAATAAACCTAGCTAGGGAGACAAAAGACCTGAATGTAGAAAACTATAAGACACTGATGAAAGAAATTAAAGATGATACCAACAGATGCAGAGATATACCATGTTCTTGCAATGGAAGAATCAATATTGTGAAAATGACTGTACCACCCAAAGCAATCTACAGGTTCAATGCAATCCCTATCAAATTAGCAATGGCATTTTTTACAGAACTAGAACAAAAAATCTTAAAACTTGTATGGAGACACAAAAGACCCCGAATAGCCATAGCAGTCTTGAGGAGAATAAACGGAGCTGGAGGAATCAGACTCCCTGACTTCAGACTATACTACAGACCTACAGTAATCAAGGCAATATAGTACTGGCACAAAAAACAGAAACATAGATCAATGGAACAAGATAGAAAACCCAGAGATAAACCCACGCACCTATGGTCAAGTAATCTATGACAAAGGAGGCAAAGATATACAATGGAGAAAAGACAGTCTCTTCAATAAGTGGTGCTGGGAAAACTGGACAGCTACATGTAAAAGAATGAAATTAGAACACTCCCTAACACCAAACACAAAAATAAACTCACAATGGATTAGAGACCTAAATGTAAGACCAGACACTATAAAATTCTTAGAGGAAAACATAGGAAGAACACTCTCTGACACAAGTCACAGCAAGATCTTTTTTGATCCACCTCCTACAGTAATGGAAATAAAAACAAAAATAAATGGGACCTAATGAAACTTCAAAGCTTTTGCATAGCAAAGGAAACCATAAACAAGATGAAAAGAGAACCCTCAGAATGGGAGAAAATATTTGCAAACGAATCAACGGACAAAGGATTAATCTCCAAAATATATAAACAGCTCATGAAGCTCAATATTAAAGAAACAAACAACCCAATCCAAAAATGGGCAGAAGACCTAAATAGACATTTCTCCAAAGAAGACATACTGAAGAAGAACATGAAAAGCTGCTCAACATCACTAATTATTAGAGAAATGCAAATCAAAACTACAATGAGGTATCACGTCACACCAGTTAGAATGGGCATCATCAGAAAATCTACAAACAGCAAATGCTGGAGAGGGTGTGGAGAAAAGTGAACCCTCTTGCACTGTTGGTGGGAATGTAAATTGATAGAGCCACTATGGAGAACTGTATGAAGGTTCCTTAAAAAACTAAAAATAGAATTACCATATGATCCAACAATCCCACTACTGGGCATATACCCAGAGAAAACCATAATTCAAAAAGTCACATGCACCCCAATGTTCATTGCAGCACTATTTACAATAGCCAGGTCATGGAAGCAACCTAAATGCCCATCGACAGACGAATGGATAAAGAAGATGTGGTACATATATACAATGGAATATTACTCAGCCATAAAAAGGAACGAAATTGGGTCATTTGTTGAGATGTGGATGGATCTAGAGACTGTCATACAGAGTGAAGTAAGTGAGAAAGAGTAAAACAAATATCGTATATTAATGCATGTATGTGGAACCTAGAAAAATGGTGCTGATGAACCAGTTTGCAGGGCAGAAGTTGAGACACAGATGTAGAGAACAAACGTATGCACACCAAGGGGGGAAAGTCGTGGGGCATGGGGATGGTGGTGTGATGAATTGGGCAATTAGGATTGATATGTGTACACTGATGTGTTTATAATTGATGACTAATAAGAACCTACTATGTAAAAAAGTAATAAATTAAAATTCAAAAATGAAAAAAAATATATAAATAAAGCATCACCAGAAAAAAAAAATTGGAGAGAGAAAGAGTTTTCCAGATAAGCAGAAGGCAAGGGAGTTATCACTACTAAACCAGCCTTACAAGAAATGTTAAAGGGACTTCTTTAAGCTGAATAGAAAGGGCAATAATTAGTAACAAGAAAAGATAAACCTCAATAGAAAGGTAAATATACAGAACATGTAGTGGATTAATCACTTAAATGTGGTAAAAATAACTACTATTACAATAATTCTTTAAGGATACACAAGATAAAAAGATATAAAATGTGACATCAAAATCATAAAACATGGGGAAGGGGTAAGAGTAAAAATGTTAAGCTTTAGAATGGTTTAAGTTTACAACAAACTTCAGTTTTTATCAATTTAAAATAGACTGTTAGGGATATACTCTATAATATATAAGCCTCATAGTAACCACAAAGCAAAAATATAATCACAAAAAATAAAAAAATGGAATATAAGCATACCACTTAAGAAAGTCATCAAACCACAAAGGAAGAAAGCAGTAGCAGAAGAAAGGAACAGAGAGGACTACAAAACAGCCAGAAAGCATTAAGTACATACATACCAATATATCTTTAAAGGTAAATGGACTAAATTCTCAATTCAAAAGACAGAGTAGCTGAATGGATAGAAAAAACAAAACCCATGTATATGCTGCTTACAAGAGACTCCCTTCAAACGTAAGAACACACAAACTGAAAATGAAGGGATAAAAGATATATAAAAAGATATTTCATGCAAATGGAGCCCAAAAGAAACTGGGGGTAGCTATACTTATGACAGTTTTTGTTTAACAGTCTAATTTTTCTGGTATAAGAGACAAGGGAACTGCATAATGATAAAGGGGTCAATCCACAAGAAGATATAACATTTGTAAATATTTATGCTTCCAACATAGGAGCACCTAAATATATAAAGCCAAATATTAACAGACCTAAGAGGAGAAATAGACAGCAATATAAAAATAGCAGGGGGCTTTAATACCCCACTTATATCAATGGATAGATCATCCAGACAGAGAATCAATAAAGAAACATCAGCTTTTTAAACAATATGTTAGACCAGATGAATTTAACAGATATATATAGAACATTCCATCCAACAGCAACAGAACACACAGTCTTCTCAAGTGCACATGGAATGCTTCCTAGGATAGATCATATGACAGGCCAAAAACCAAATCTTAATAAATTTAAGATAGAAATGATATCAAGATTCATTTCTGACCTCAATAGTATGAAACTAGAAATCAATTTCAAGAAGGAAACTGGAAAATTTGCAAATATGTGGAGATTAAACAACATGCTACCGAACATTCAATGGGTCAAAAGAGAAATAAAATATTTTGAGACAAATGAAAATGGGGATATTACATATCAAAACTTGTGGCGTACAGCAAAAACAGTTCTGAGAGGGAAGTTCACAGTGATAAATGCCTACCTCAAGAAACAAAAGTCTCAAACAACCTAACTTTACACCTCAAGGAAATAGAAAAAGAAGAATAAATGAAGGTCAAAATTAGTAGAAGGGAGAACAATAACAAATTTTAGAGCAGAAATAGAGACTAAAAAGCCAATAGAAGAGATCAATGAAACAAAAAGCTGATTCTTTGAAAAGATAAACAAAATTTATAAGCCTTAGTTAGACTCACCAAGCAAAAGAGACAGAGGACTCAAATAAAATCAGAAATGAAAGAGGAACTATAACAACTGATACCATAGAAATACAAGTATCATAGAGACTACTCTGAACAATTATACACCAACAAATTAGACAACCTAGAAGACATGGATAAATTCCTAGAAACATATAACCTACCCAGACTGAATCACGATGAAATAGAAAATCTGAACAGACCAATACAAGTAAGGAGATTGAGTCAGTAATCAAAAACCACCCAACAAGCAAAAGTCCAGGACCAGACAGCTTCACTTGTGAATTCTACCAAACATTCAAAGAAGAATTAATATCAATTCTTCTCGAACTCCTCCAAAAAATACAAGAGGAGGGAACTCTTCCAAACTCATTTTATGAGGCCAGCATTACCCTGAAACTAAAAACCAGACAAGGGTGATACAGAAAAGAAAATTACAGGTCAATATCCCTGATGAACATAGATGCAAAAATCCTCAATAAAATATTAGCAAAGCAAATTCAACAATACACTAAAAGGATCAAAGACCATGATAAAATGAGACTTGGTCCAGGAATGCAATGACGGTTCAGTATCCACAAAGCAATCAACGTGATATACCACATTAACAAAATGAAGGATAAAAATCATTTGATCATCTCAATAGGTGGAGAAAAAGCATTTGACAAAATTCAACATCTATTTATGATAAAAACTCTTAACGAAGTGTATGTAGACAGAGTGTACCTTAACATAATAAAGGTCATATATGACAAGTCCGCAACTAACATCATACTCAAAAGTGGAAAGCTGAAAGCTTTTCCCCTAAGATCAGGAACAAGACAAGGATGCCCACTCTTGCCACTTTTATTCAACATAGTATTGTCTTTGCAAGAGCAAATAGGCAAGGAAAAAAAAAAAAGAAGGCATCCAGATTGGAAGGGAAGAAGTAAAACTGTCACTATTTGCAGATGACATGATACTATTTATAGAAAATCCTAAAGACCGCCACCAAAAAAACTGTTAGAACTAATAAATTCAGTAAAGTTGCAGAATACAAAATCAACACACACAAATCAATTGCATTTCTATACATTAATAACAAACTCTCAGAAAGGGAAATTAAGAAAACAATCCCATTTAAAATTACACCAAAAAGAATAAAATACACAGGAATAAATTTAATGAAGGAGATGAAAGACCTATACACTGAAGACTTATTAATGAAAGAAATTGAGGATGACAAATATAAATGGAAAGATATTCCATGCTCATAGATTGAAAGAATCAGTATTGTTACAGTGTCCATACTACTCAAAGCAGTCTACCGATTCACTACAATCCCTATCAAAATTCCAATGGCATTTTTCACAGAAATAGAATAAACAATCCTAAAATTTATATGGAATCACAAAAGACCCCAAATAGTCAAAGCAATCTTTAGAAAGAAAACACTGGAGGCATCACTGACTTCAAACTATACTAGTGATAAAAAATTACAGTAATCACAGTATAGTTTTGCATAAAAACAGACACACATATATTGAACAGACTAGCCCAGAAATAAACCCACGCATATATGGTCAATTAATTTACAACAAAGGAGCCAAGAGTATACAGTGGGGAAAGGACAGTCTCCTCAATAAATGTTGGGGAAACTTGACAGTCCCATGCAAAAGAATGAAACTGAACCACTACCTTATACCACACACAAAAATTAACTCAAAATGGATTAAAGACTTGACAGAAAACCTGAAACCAGAAAACTGCTAGAAGAAAACATAGGTGGTAAGCTCCTTGACATTGATTTTAGGGATGATTATTTTTAAAGCAAAAATAAAGAAGTGGAACTGTATCAAACTAAAAAGCTTTTGCACAGCAAAGAAAACCTTCAATAAAATGAGAAGGCAACTTATTGAATGGGAGAAAATATTTGCAAATCATATATCTGATAAAGGTTTAATATCTAAAGCATATAAAGAACTCATATAACTCAATAGAAAAAAAATCCAATTTAAAAAGGGGCAGAGGATCTGAATAGACATTTTTTTTGAAGAAGACATGCAAATCACCAACAGGCACATGAAAAAAATAAGGTACTCAACATCACTAATCATGAGGGAAATGCATATCAAAACCACGGTGAGATATCACCTCACACCTGTTAGGATGGCTATTATCAGAAAGCCAAGAAATAAGTGTTGGTGAGGATGTGGAGAAAAGGGAACCCCTGTGAACTGTTGGTGGGAATGTAAATAGATGTACCCACTTTGGAAAACAGTATGGAGGGGCCTCAAAAAATTAAAAATTAAAAATGATCCAGCAATTCCACTTCTGGGTATTTACCTGAAGAAAATAAAAACACTAATTTGAAAAGATATGTGCACCCCCATGTTCATTACAGCATTATTTACAATAGCCAAGATATGCAGCCAACCTAAGTGTCCATCAATGGATAAACTGATAAAGAAAATGATATGTGTATATACACACACACACACACACACGTATAAAAGTGACACGTGTGTATATACACACACAGGAATATTAATCAGCAATAAAAAAAAAATCTTGCCATTTGTGGCAACACTAACGGACCTGAGGACGTCATGCTAAGTAAAATATGCCAGAGAAAGACAGATACCATATGGTCTCATTTATATGTGGAATCTAAACAAAACCAACAAAATAGATACAGAGAACAGATTGGTGGTTGTCATAGTCAGGGGGTGGGTAAAATAGGTAAGGGGATCAAAAGGTACAAGCTTCAAGCTATAAAATAAGTAAGTCATGGAGATGTAATATACAGCATGATGACTATAGTTAATAATACAGTATTGCATATTTGGAAGTTAAATAGATCTTAAAAGTTCTCATCAGAAGAAAAAATGTTTTTAGTAACTGTATAGTGCAGGATATTAATTAGACGTATTGTGGTGATCATTTTGAAATATATACAAATATCAAATCATTATGTTGTACTCCTAAAACTAATATAATGTGAATTATAAAAATAATTCAGTTAAAAATTCAGCATCCAATAGAGGAATCAGGCTTCCTGACTTCAGACTATACTACAAAGCTACAGTAATCAAAACAGTATGGTAGTGGCAGAAAAACAACTATAGATCAATGGAACAGGATAGAAAGCCCAGAAATAAACCCACGCACCTATGGTCAATTAATCTATGACAAAGGAGGCAAGACTATACAATGGAGAAAAGACAGTCTCTTCAGTAAGTTGTGCTGGGAAAACTGGACAGCTACATGCCAAAGAATGAAATTAGAACACTCTTTAATACCACACACACAAAATAAACTCAAAATGGATTAAAGACCTAAATGTAACACTGGATCCTATAAAACTGCTAGAGGAAAACATAGGCAGAACACTCTTTGACATAAATCACAGCAATATCTTTTTGGATACACCACCTAGAGTAATGGAAATAAAAACAAAAATAAATGGGACCTAGTTAAACTTAAAAGCATTTGCATAGCAAAGGAAACCATAAACAAAACGAAAAGGCAACCTACAGAATGGGAGAAAATATTTGCAAGTGATACAACTGACAAGGGATTAATCTCTAAAATATAGGAACAGCTCATAGAGCTCAATATCAAAAAAACCACCCAATGAAAAAATGGACAGAAGATCTAAATAGATATTTCTCCAAAGAAGATACACATATGGCCAAAAGGCACATGAAAGGATGCTCAACATCACTAATTATTAGAGAAGTGCAAATCAAAACTACAATGAGGTATCACCTCACACTGGTCAGAAAGGCCATCATCAAAAAGTCTACAGATAATAAATACTGGAGAAAGTGGAGAAAGAAGAATCCTCCTACAACTGTCAGTGGGAATGTAAATTGATGCAGCCACTATGGAGAACAGTATGAAGGTTCCTTAAAAAACTAAAAATACAGCTACCATATGATCCTGCAATCCCACTCCTGGCCATATATCCGGAGAAAACCATAGTTGGAAAAGATACATGCACCCCAGTGTTCATTGCAGCACTATTTACAATAGCCAAGACCTGGAAGCAACCTAAATGTCTATTGACAGAGGAATGAATAAAGAAGATGTGGTATATTTATCAATGGAATACTACTTAGCCATAAAAAGGAAGGAAATAATGCCATTTGCAGCAACATGGAGGGACCCAGAGGTTGTCATACTGAGTGAAGTAAGCCAGACAGAGAACAACAAATATCATATGATATTGCTTATATGTGGAATCTAAAAAAAATTATACAAATGAACTTATATACAAAACAGAAATAGATCCTCAGACATAGAAAAGAAACTTATGGTTACCAAAGGGGAAAGAGGGGGCAGGGATAACTTAGGAGTTTGAGATTAACATAAACACATACTATATATAGAATAGATAACCAACAAGGACCTACTGTATAGCACAGGGGACTATACTCAATATTTTGTAATAACCTGTAAAGGAAAATAATCTGAAAAATATGTATAACTGGATCACTTTGCTGTACACCTGAAACTAAATCAACTATACTTCCATTAAAAAAAAATTCAGCATCCAAAGCTCTATTCCAGACTCACTAGATGAGAATGTGCATTTTTAACAAGATCCATAGGTGATTCACATTAAAGCTTGAGACAAACTTGCCTAGAGGGTTCTAGAAGAAAGAAGAAGGGGGTGAAGAGTGTTAGAGAGGAAGGAAGGAGGAAAGACCTATTTTTCTGTCTTTTAGGAAAAATAATCACTCAGCATGATCAGTGTGCACGTATATGCCCTTGAGTGACCTCAGTGATACAATGCAGAAACATCTCCCACGTGTAGCCAGATCTGTTCCCAACTGTAATTTCACAAACTGCCAGTAAGCCTTGAGGGCCTAGAAGCAGAGCTGCCTTGGGCGGAATGAGAGCTATCAGAAGTGGGCTTTTCCAGGTAGGAGAAAGATGATATCTCCCAGGCATGGGAGCAAGGGGGAGCTCATGCCTCTTTGACTAAGAAGCACATGTATTAGGTCACTGGAAATAAGGGGGGGTTGGTAGAGGCCCCAAAAAGGAGCCTCCGGCTGAGCATATTGATTTGCCAGTATTGAGCGTCATTCCCAGGCTCACCTGGGACACAAATGGCTTATAAGTTGCAAATGAATTCTGTGGCCACATTTTCCCCAAATAACATTTCATCTTCATTAGAGATGACCACAGTGTGTTAACTTAATAGGATGTTCCAAGTGATTGTTTTCCAAATAACACACTTCAGGGTTGGGATGAGGGAACATGAATGCAGTAATGTGTAGATACCAGTTCCAATAAGTTCAAGTTGCCAACTGCCCCCAAGCATTCAGTCACACTATTTCATAGAGTTACACAAATAATTTTGAGCTGTGTGGTTGCTTTGGCATGTCCTCACAGGCCAAGCTTAATGGTATGTTTCAGATACTGACCATTCGGAAATTATGCCTGACCAATCAAAACAGTTATCCTACCAATTAGCACGGGCCTCTGACAAACCACAACAGTTGTTCCCACATAGTTGGTAGGTACCAGCTGATAATCAGTCCTGGCAGGCAGCTCTTAGATGCTCAGTAGGTCTCCAGTAAGTTTTGAACCCAGACTTTAGGAAAAACAGAGTATATACAATTATATCATTTCCCTCAAGCACCACACCAGATTTTTTTTTTTTGGTGCCAACAACATTCTAAAACAGAGAAGGAGTCAGATGATGAATAGGACAACTATGCTTTGTCTAAATAGAGGCCCTATCTACCTGCACTGGGCAAAATCTAGGCCTCTAATTACAAATGGGAGTTCCTGACTTGTGTTCAGTCCCACCTGGCCCAGAAACAATGACCTGGCCCAGAAATGATGACAGCACCGCACACTGCACCCTTGGCTGCTTCTGTCATGGCCTGGTGTGTGTCACAGCTCAGGTTTGCTCTTCCTAATGAAGAACCTGCAGTTTGTGTTGGTCTTTCTTTTCAGTTATAACTAAAACATAAAATTTCCTCTCCAAATGGAGAGTTACTGTGGTTCCTCCCTCCGTCCAGCTGAGCCCCCATTTATTCTCTCTCTTGAGCTAACCTGGGACTTTTTTGGTTAACCTCCAACAGGGAACGGAGAAAGGAGTTGCTGGTAGCAGCTAGGCTTCAACTCTTCTTGGCCTGGAACAATGGCTCTCTACCCTGACTGCACATTAGAATCACTTGGGTGGCTTCTAAAACATGCCCATGTTTAGATCCCTCTCCTGAGCAATTGACTTAGAGTCACTGGAGAAATTTCTTTAAAAGACCAATGTCTAGCAAAGACACCACCAAAAAGGAAAATTATAGGCCAATATCTTTGATGAATATAGATGCACAAATTCTCAACAAAATATTAGCAAACTGAATCCAGCAACACATAAAAAATATCGTAACACCATGACCAAGTGGGATACGTCCCAAGTTCACAAGGATGGTTCAGCATATAAAATCAATCAATGTGATAACACCACATAAACAAAAGACAAAAAACACATGAACATCACAGTATATGCAGAAAAAGCATTTGACAAAATTCAACACCCATTCATGATAAAAAAAAAAAAACTCTTACCAAAGTGGGTATAGAGTGAACATATCTCCAGATAATAAAAGCTATTTATGACAAACCCACAGACAATATAATACTCAATGGTGAAAAGCTGAAAGCCTTTCTGCTAAAATCTGGAACAAGACAAGGATGCCCACTCTCACTTCTTCTATTCAACATAGTATTGGAAGTCCTAGCCACAGCAATCAGACAAGAAAAAGAAATAAAAGGTATCCAAATTGGGGGGACTTCCCTGGCAATCCAGTGGTTAAGACTTCACCTTCCAACTCAGCGGGTGCAGGTTTGAAACCTGGTCAGGAAGCTAAGATCCCATGTGCCTCATGGCCAAAGAACCGAAACATAAAACAGAAGCAATACTTTAACAAAATTCAATAAAGACTTTAAAAATGGTCCACATCAAAAGAAATCTTAAAAATAAAAAGGTATCCAGATTGGAAGGGAAGAGCTAAAACTGTCATTATATGCAGATGATATGATACTATATATAGAAAACCCTAAAGACTCCATACAAAAACTACTAGAACTGATAAATTCAGCAAGGTAGCAGGATACAAGATTAACATACAGAAATCTGTTGCATTTCTTTACACCAACAACAAAATATCAAAGGGAATGTAAAAGAAACAATACCTTTTAAAATCACAACCCCCAAAACAAAATACTTAGGAATAAGCTTCACCAAGGAGGTGAAAGACTTATTCGCTGAGAACTATAAAACATTAATAAAGGAAATTAAAGATGACTCAAAGAAATGGAAAGATATCCCGTGCTCTTGTATTGGAAGAATTAATATTGTTAAAATCGCCATACTACCCAAAGCCATCTACAGATTTAATGAGATCCATATCAAATTACTCATGACATATTTCACAGAACTAGAACAGATAATCTTAAAATTTACATGGTACCCTAAAAGACCTAGAATTGCCAAGGCAATTCTGAAGATAAAGAACAAAGCAGGAGGTAAAACCCTCCCAGACTTCAGACAATACCACAAAGCTACAGTAATCAAAACAGCATGGTATTGGCACAAAAACAGTGGATCAATGGAACAGAATAGAGAGCCCAGAAATAAGCCCACACACCTAAGGTCAGTTAATCTTTGACAAAGGAGGCAAGAATATAGAATGGGAAAAAGACAGTCTCTTTCAGCAAATGGTGCTGGGAAAGTTGGACAGCTGCATGTAAATGGATGGAGTTAAAACACACCCTCTCACCATACGCAAAAACAAACTCAAAATGGCTTAAAGACTTAAAACATAAGACACGATACCATAAAACTCCTAGAAGAGAACATAGGCAAAACATTCTCTGACATAAATTGTACAAATGTTTTCTTAGTTCCATCTCCCAAGGCAATAGAAATAAATACAAAAATAAACAAATGGGACCTAATCAAACTCACAAGCTTTTGCACGGCAAAGTAAACCATAAACAAGATGAAAAAAACCTACAGAATGGGAGAAAATATTCACAAACACTGCGACCAACAAGGGCTTAATTTCCAAAATATACAAACAGCTCATACAACTCAACAACAAAAAACAAACAACCCAATCCAAAAAATGGGCAGAAGACCTAAATAGACCTCTCTCCAAAGAAGAAATATGGATGGCCAATAGGCACATGAAAAGATGCTCAACATCACTAAATATTAGAGAAATGCAAATAAAAACTATAGTGAGGTGCCACCTCACACCAGTCAGAAGGGCCATCATTAAAAAGTCTACAAGTAACAAATGCTGGAGAGGGTGTGGAGAAAAGGGAACCCTCTTACACTGTTGGTGGGAATGTAAATTGCTACAGCCACTATGGAGAACAGTCTGGAGGTTCCTAAAAAACTAAAAATAGAGCTACAATATGCTCTAGCAATCCCAATCCTGGGCACATATCCAGAGAAAACAATACATGCACCCCAATGTTCACTGCAGCACTATTTACAACAGCCAGGACATGGATGCAACCTAGATGTCCATCAACGGATGAATGGATAAAGAAGATGTGGCACATATATACAATGGAATATTACTCAGCCATAAAAAAGAAAGAAAGAATGCCATTTGCAGCAACATGGATGGACCTAGAGATTGTCATACTGAGTGAAGTAAGACAGAGAAAGACAAATATATGATATCACTTATTTGTGGAATCTAAAAGAATAGTATAAATGAACTTGTATGCAGAACAGAAATGGAGTCACAGATGTGGAGAACAAACTTGTGGTTACCAGGAGGGAAGGAGGGGGAGGGATAGATTGGGAGATTGGGACTGACATATAGATGCTACTATATATAAAATAGATAACTAATAAGAACCTACTGTATAGCATAGGGAACTCTACTCAATACTATGTAATGAGCTATATGGGAAAAGAATCTAAAAAAGAATGGATATATGTATATGTGTAGCTGATTCACTTTGCTGTATAGCAGAAACTGATAAAACATTGTAAATCAACTATACTCCAATAAAAATTAATTTAAAAAGCCCCAAAAGACACATGCACCCCAATGTTCATTGCAGCACTATTCACAATAGCCAAGACATGGAAACAACCCTAATGTCCATTGACAGATGAATGGATAAAGAAAATGTGGTGCATATATACAATGGAATACTACTGAGCCATAAAAAAGAACGAAATAATGCCATTTGCAGCAACATGGATGCAGCTAGAGATTATCATACTAAGTGAAGTAAGTCAGAAGGAGACAAATATCCTATGATATCGCTTATATATGGAATCTAAAAAAACGATAGAAATGAACTTATTTACAAAACAGAAACAGACTCACAGACTTGAAAAACAAACTTATGGCTAACAAAGGGTAAAGAAGGGGGAGGGATAAATTTGGAATTAACAGATACAGACTACTATATATATGAAATAAATGGTCCCTATATAAATGACAGGGACCTACTGTACAGCACAGGGAACTCAACTCAATATCTTATAGTAACCTATAATAGAAAAGAATCTGAAAGAGAATAAATATATATGCACAACTGAATCACTCTGCTGTACACCTGAAACATTGTAAATCAACTCTACTTCAATAGAAAATAAAAATTAAAAAAGAAAAAGCCCTCTCACCTGGCCCCAGCTGGAGAAGGCCCACTCCACACATAGCTGTTGGTTACAGGCCTGGGTGTCGACTGGCCGTTTGGCAAGCTGTGTGCACATGTCATTGGACACAGGAGTGGAGATCCCAGAGGCTTTCAGCTTCTGGCAGGTCACTCGGCGGGTCTGGACACCTCCCCCACAGCTCCGGGTACAGGCGGACCAGGAGGTCACCATCCACCTGGAAAGAGGAAGAAGAGTCAGGGCAAAGGGTCAAGCCTTGAGGAGAGGGACGATGCCATACACTCTCAGAAAAGGAGCCCCATGCATCTTCCTCTTCTCACCACACAGCAGCTAATTGCAGGACCATGTCTCTTTTCACAGTATATGCTTGGGGTGGTAGGCTGAAAATCCCCACCCCTCCCCGCCGAGATATCTATATCAAATCCCTGGAACTTGTGAATGCTACCTTATTTGGACAAAGGGTGTTTACAGATATAGTTAAAGATTTTGAGATGAGATTGTCCTGCATTATCTGGGTAGGTGTTAAATACCATCATGTACCCTTATAAGAGAAAGGCAGAGGGAGATTGGACATAGAAAATGAGGAGACAGTGTAACCACAGAGGCAGAGGTTGGAGTGATGTGGCCACAAGCCAAGGGACACCGGGAGCCACCAGAAGCTGCAAGGGCCGAGGAACTGATTCTCTCCCAGAGCTTTATGGAGGGGGTACAGCCCTGCTGACACCTTGATTTTGGACTTCTGGCCTCCACAACTGTAGGAGATTAGATTTCTCTTGTTTTAAGCAACAATGTTTGTGGTAATTTGCTGTGGCAGCCACAGGAAACAAATACCCTTTGGAAATTGACTAAAAAGGCGCATTGTGAAAGAGTTTTCTGAAGATCAGTTGCCTTTTCTTAACATTGGCCCCAAAAGCCGTGAGCTTGCAGATGACACATTCTGGGAAGACAGTCCTTTAGCTGGTTACGCTGCATTGCAGTTCTGGTACATCCTAATGGCATCCAAGTGTGGGGCAGAGAAGGGACAGTTTCCCAGGGAAGTCAGATCCAAACCTGGGTCGCCCCCTGACCCTGGAGGCAGTCTGGGTCTCGGTTCAGCCAAGTTCTGTCTGCTTGTACTCACTGTTTATTCTACGTCGCCTTAACCCACGTCTCATTTGATTTTGTTTAATCCCTCAGAAACCTACGAAGTTCCTTCCAGCTTTCTGGAGCAATTCCCACGCCCATGAGTCACAGTCCATAGGTCTTACACCTCTTTGAGGGCTGTATACGTGGTGACAGTAGTCGTTCTCAGGATGTTAGCTTCTAACTGCCATTCGGGCCCTCAGAAGTGAGACTGACCAGGACTGAGACAAATGGCTTTCCTCATAAAGCCAAGCTGTAAGCTGGGAAACACTCTGAAATCCTTGGTCTGTATACAAAGGTGGAGGGGTTCTCTTTGGATGTTTGTACCCTGGGCTAATCCTCAAAGAAGAGGGGAAGGGGGTGCAGTTTGGGGAAAAGAGAAAAAAATTTGGTGCTTTCCAGCCATTTAATTCCATCTAGAGAAAACAATTTGTTTTACTGCCTGAGAAAAAAATTTTTCTAAATGAAGTGGCTGAAACAGCTACCTGGGTCAAAGCGGGACTTCGCAGTGTTATTCAGACAGCCTACGAGGGCCACACTTGTTTGTGTGCAGAGAAGGGGGCTGACGTGCCCAGGAAGCCTGGTGGGGAAACCAAGCAAAGGTGAGCCTGTGGCCACTTCCTGGTCTAGTGGCGCCACATCTGGCTTTCAGGAGAGGTAAGTAGCAGGGACAGGGAGCAAATTCCTCCTGAATCTGGGTCTGTGACTTATTTAATTTGGTGGAACTCCTCTGCTCCATTAGCCCTGGAGAGAGATGACTGCGTGCAGATTTCCATCTCGCAGGAGCAGAGCCACTTAGGAAACAAGCAGACGGTGCTTTAAAGCCGCTGGGGGCACTGAAACCCAAGCAGACCCAGCCATTGTTTCATCTGCAGAAGTAAATAAGGCTGATTGACTCTGACCATCACCACAGCAAATCAAAAAGTCCCTGGCATGTCCAAGACCTCCTCTTCATTTCACACAGCTTGGCAAGGGCGGTCTTCCAGCCTCTCGTATCCCTGGTGAATGTCAGGCCTGCCTTTCAATCAACTTTTATTTCCAAATATCCATTTCAGCAATTTTTCAGGAGTTGGGGTGGGGGCTTTGAGAAAAGAGAGGTACGGGCTATGTTACAGTTCAGGAAGGGTATAAAAGGACATTAATCATTCCCGTGGAAACCTTCCCGTCAGCAAGTCAAACTGCTGATATTAACAAGTGTGTTTCATATTTCATTGAGGCTGTCCTGGTTTCAGCTGCTTCTTATGACTCAGCTGGCAAAACACGAAGCAGTTGCCTAAGTAGTGGATGAACGTCCCACAGATAGGTAGTAAAGGGGCATTTCAGGACCCAGCCAAGTCTCCCCAGGCTCTGGGCGCCATGCTGGTGCCAACTCCAAGCCCATCCATTATCCCTTTAGCTGCTGCCTGACGCTGGGTGGCAGGGGAAGGGTACTGCTCGGAGGGACTCACAGCTGCTCAAAGCTCGGGGCAGATGGAAGAGGCAGAGACTGTGGGTGTCATTCTGAGCTACATAAGGGACCCAAATGCAGAGAATGGATAGTTGGCCCTTGAACAACACGGGTATGAACTGCACAGATCCACTTATACTTGGATTTCTTTCACGAAATACCGACTACAGTACTACACCATCCGTTGTTGTGGAGTTGCCGATACGGAGCGCCGACTCTCAGGTTATAGGTGGATTTCTGACTGCTCGGGGTCGGCGCCCCTAACCTCTGCATTGCTCAAAGGTCAACTGTAAACCCAAAATTGAAGCAACTATGGGAAATGGAAATTTATGTCAACTTTAGCAGAATGCAACCCTTTGCAGAAGAGAGGATAATATTTCCTTAACTAAATTGGAGTACTGATGAGCATAGGTATTTACAGCTAGAAGAAAGGGGAGGAGTTGGGGTATAGGCTAATAGTCACTATCCCCTAAACACTTCAACTGCAAACATGTTTCTTTTCTTACAGACCAACCACAGAGCCAGCTTCTTACTGCAGTGTGGGAGCTTCTCTCTTGCCAGGGCCTGGGATGCTCCTGGACCCTGAACAGACCCTATCAGGCCCTTGGGAAGCCTGGGCAGCCTTTAGCTGGCTGAATAGTGAGGGAAGAAACAGCGAAGGGAGGAGGCTCATCCTGAGGGATGTTTTCTGTGCAGTGGAGAGGCTGGCGGGCCTGGGCCTACAGGAAAGGACGTCAGGTCCCCTCACCTGCACTTAATGTAGCTCTCTCAGTGCTAGACAAGGGCTGGCTATGAACTTGGCTAAAAGTCCAGGCCCATCCTTGGGAGTGGGCGGCCTGAGGCAGCATCCAGCGCACTCACCGGGAAGGGCAGTCTCTCCGGTTGCAGGCGATGGGCTGCACAGCAGGGCGCACCTTCCCTGCGCAGTGGGTGGGGTTGACCTCCGTGCTGTTCAGGAGACACCTCAGGCGGGGCTGCTGAACCCCTCTGTTACCACAGGAGGCTGAGCAGGTCGCCAGTCTGTCCACAGACCACCAGTAATCTATCACAGAAGGGGGATCAGAGGTGAAAAGAAGATAGCATCAATGCCCATGTTATTCCTTCAGAGTGGTGGGGTGGGGTGTGGTAGGAATGAGATGCCGTTATGAAGGAGGCTCTGCCCTGCGGTAGGCTGAATTTCCCACCGATCTAGGCAAGTCACGTGGTCTCCAGGGGCCTCCGCCGGCTCATCCGTAAAGTGAGTACAGTAGCTCTTACCTTGTCATGCTACTGTGAGGACTGGATATAAAGAAAGTACAGGGCCTAGCCCAGTGCCTGGCACATAGAACTTCATCAGTGGCTGTAGCTCTCGTATTTTTTAACCTACTTCCTAAAGTACTCTTTCCTTCCATTAGTTTACCAGAAAGTGACTTTATTTTTCAACAAAGAGATATAAAAATATCAGAGGTACTTAACAATCATATTTAAAAGTCTATACTGGAGTTGGACTTTGTATATGTTACAGAAAAACAGCCTATCCAGAGAGGCTCACTTTTCACGATGATGTCGGTCAGAAAGGCCATTTCTTTGGATTTTCTATTTGGGGGTCTGGGACTGACTGGTAGGAAAGCTGTTAAAAATAACTGGGCTGGGGCTTCCCTGGTGGCGCAGTGGTTGAGAGTCCGCCTGCCGATGCAGGGGACGCGGGTTCGTGCCCCGGTCTGGGAAGATCCCACATGCCGCGGAGCGGCTGGGCCCGTGAGCCATGGCTGCTAAGCCTGCGTGTCCGGAGCCTGTGCTCTGCAACGGGAGAGGCCACAACAGTGAGAGGCCCGCGTACCGGAAAAAAAAAAAAAAAAAAAACTGGGCTGGTAAATTTTGAATGCTTATTTGCACTCAAAAGATTTGTGTGCTACAAATCTTGCAGATAGGCACTGCCTTCTGGTTTTCAGCAGAGAGTGCCCGTCTGGCAAGAAAACGCAACATTGACTTTCCTGTGTGGAAAGTGAGATGGCGGTGGAGGCCTCAGGAAGATCTCCCCCCTTATGTGCTATTCTGGGATGAACTCTGTCCCTTCCCACGGAAACCTCCATTTTAGGCTACGTGCAGTAGAATTTTGCTTTCCCTACAAGTATCACACATAGGCCACAGGTAGAACCAGTCTATGGAAAACTCAAAAGCCTCATGTGGTTTCTATAACAAGGCCAGTCTGGGCTCCTTTCCCACTGTTTTGGGCTCATTCACAACCCTTTCTTGGGGCCGTGAATGCCAGGCCCCACCCAAGGGCTCTCTGACCTGCCCAGGTGCCTGGAAGGTGAATGCATGAGCCACGCAGACTCCTCAGTCTGCTCGTGGACAGGCCACAGAGAAGGTGCCAGGAAGGCACTTGGCGTGTGACTGCCGCTGGAGACTTCTGGATGATCAGCGGTCCTGGCACCAGCCCTGGTTCTCCGAGGCAGGGGCAGTAACCACGTAGTTCACATTGAGAGGTAATTTTAAACCAGCTCAACAGAGAAAACTTGTATTTTCTTAGTAGGCAACTTCGCGAGTGTGTGTATGTGCTCTCTACTAGTTAAACCAGCATAAAGGAAACACATTTGCTTTGCTATATGGTGAGATCTCCTTGGTCCTGAGCAGCAGTAACATGATGAGCAGAAGGGCGCATCTATGAAAGCAGCACTGACTTTTCTGGGTTCTGCTGAGACGGGGGTGGGTGGCTTTTCTGAAGAGCCTCACCCTATGGCAACACGGTTGGGCTTCCATTTGCATGTTCTAAGAACCACTGGAGATCAGAAATCACTTTGTTCTGCTGGAGAATTAGATTTCCAAGTAGACTCTCTTCTTCAAGAAACAAGCCTGGCGCCCAGCACCTGAAGGGTTTCTTACCTTGGATCACTAAAGAGGCCTTCTGGACGAGCATTCCCGCCTCATTCTGAGCAAGGCAGCTGAATTCCCCTTGAGACCCGCCACTGAGATTTGCAACCCGGAGAATCCGTCCGGCTGCCAAGATATGATGCGTCAGTCCTGTGGTATTGGCAACTGGCTGGTCACCGTGGAACCAGGTGATATTGGGAGTAGGGTGGCCTTTGATGGGGCAGCCTAGAAGGAGAGGTGAGGAGAGGTAAGCCATGGATAAAGCCAATAAGGACACATTCCTGATGAGCTGTCTGACTGTTTCCATGGGTTTTGAGGCCATACCTTTGATGTGGCTTCCCCATGGCATTTTTCTTATGTTTCCCATTCCCAAGCAAATGGGAGATGTTTTTATGCTCTGGGTGCTTGGAGGGTGACTGTTAACTCATTCAATTAAAGTAAAAATTCCTGGGGAACACAAAGTACCTATTTTTGTCTATGTCCCTGTAATAACTTAAAAAAAAATGAAGCAATTAAGATTTACTCATTGGACATTTTCTCAAGTTAATTAGTTCCTATGCCAGTTTTATACTGAAAGAAATCACTTCTTCAAATGCAATGAGTTGGGGGGAAAAAAACCCCCACGTACTATATAGTAATAGTTAGGAATCGAACTTTAATTGGTAAATGTCTAACGTCTGCCTCCATTTTACTCTGTGATTTTCAAGCCAAAAATTTTCAACAGAGACTAGGAAAACAATTTTAAACACTGATCTCATTTCTCTATAGGTCAAGAACCTTGGCCTTCTGACAGCTCTTCGGACAATCAAGCCTGCGTTGGACATGTACAATGTTATACTTATTACATAGTCATTGAGCCTATTTTGATACATTAAAATTCCAAAATATTAAACTGAGATACGGTGTCTACTCAAGCCTTCGTAGCATAGAATTAGTAAAATAAACTGATTACAATTGTGAGAGAAAACTCATTACCTCTAAATTCGTACTTGCTGAATTTGCTGTTGTGACCCCAGAAACTTAGCTTCCAGAGGAGATTTATTTGGAGGTTTAAAATGCAAGATACATCATTCAAAATTAAAGATAGTGGAGGTTTTCTATCAGTTCAGTTAAAAAATATCTATTTGGTGCCTAGTGTTCTGGGGACAGTAAAGCTAGTTAAGATTATCTTCTCTCTTGCAAGGAGATCCCAGCTGGTATGGGATGCAAAAAAGCACACTAATAAAACTGAGATATAAGGCAGAAGATGAGATGAGTGAGACACACAGATGGTCACAGATGGATGTGTGTGCCGATGGATCTGTACAGAGAATGGATTTTCTAACGTTGTTCTGTGTTCTAGGGGCAGCACTGTTAGAATTTTTATAGTATGGCAGCGTTAACACAGGACAGGTCTTTAAGAGATGATCTAGCTTACTGCCAGAGGAGAAAACTGAGGCCCAGAGATGTTAAGAGACCTCCCCAAGATCAAGGGGGGCAGATCTTCTATCTGACTCACTGTCTTGTGTCCTTTCCCCCATACCTACTGCTTGTCTGGTTAGACGCCAACAATTTACTTAGGCATCTTGATACCTCCTTCCTTTGTCTGCGTACTCCCTTCATTCCCTTGCCTTTTTACATTTTCACTGTGGTTGTATAGGTTGAAGAGGTGGGAACAGACTACTTTGAAGAAGGGCCCTGGAAAAACAATGCTAAAGTTGACCCTCAAAATTTCAGTATGGAATATCATGTTATAGGACCCAATTTTTCACTTCTCGCCCTGTGGACTCACTCTGCCATGTAACTTTACAGGGCCGTCCCATGATGGGTGGGCTTTACTTCCCCACCTCCTTACTTTAGGTTTGGCCACGTGACTACTCTGGCCACTAACAAACACTAACAATGAACAATCTGAAAAGGAAATTAAGAAAACAATTCCATTTACATGAGTATCAAAAAGAATAAAATACTTAAGAATAAACTAAACCAAGGAGGGGAAAGACTTGTACACTGAAAACTATAAAACATTGCTAAAAAAAGAAATTAAAATCATAAATGAACGAAAAGATATCTCACGTTCATGGGTTGGAAGACAATTTTGTTAAGGTGTCAATACTCCCCAAAACAAACCCAATTCAATCCCTCTCAAAATCCCAATGACTTAAAAAATTGTTTTTGCATAAGTAGAAAAAATCATCTTAAAATTCATATGGAATCTCAAGGGACTCTGAATAGCCAAAACAATCTTGAAAAAGAACAGCAAAGTTAGAGGTCTCATACTTCCTGGTTTCAAAACTTATTACAAAGTTACAGTAATCAAAACAGTGTGGAACTGGAATAAAGACAGACAGATAGACCAATGGCATAGATAGAGAACCCAGAAATAAGCTCTTATGTATACAGTCAATTTTCAACATGGGTGCCAAGACCATTCAATGTGGAAAGGATAGTCTTTTCAACAGATGGTAATGGGAAAACTGGATTTCTACATGCAAAGAATGATGCTGGATCCTTACATTAAACCATATACAAAAATTAACTCAAAATGGATTAAGGACCTAAACATAAGAGTTAAAAGTATAAAACTCTCAGAAGAAAACGCAGGGGAAAAGTTTCACAATATTGGATTTGGCAATGATTTCTTGGATATGACACTAAAAGCACAGGTAACAAAAGAAAAAAATTAGATATACTGGACATCATCAAAATTAAAAGCTTTTGTGTATCACAGGACACTAACAACAGAGTGAAAAGGCAGCCCACACAATGGGAGAAAATATTTACAAGTCATAGATCTGATAAGAGATTAATATCCAGAATATAGAAAAATTCCTACAACTCAACAACAAAAACCACCAACCAATTTAAAAGTGAGCAAAACACTCGAACAGACATTTCTCAAAGATATGCAAATGATTAACAAGCACAGGAAAAGATGTTCCACATCACTAATTGTTATAGAAATGCAAATCAGAACCAATGAGATACCACTTTATATCCATTAGGATGGCTATTATTAAAAGAAAAAAAAAGAAAAAAAATTAACTAGAATTGGTGAAGATGTGGGAAAATTACAACACTTGTGTATTGTTGGTGGAAATGTAAAATGGTGCAGCAACTATGGAAAACAATATTGAGGTCCCTAAAAGAAAAGTAAACATTAGAATTACTGTATGATCTAGCAACTCCACTTCTGGCTATATACCCAAAAGATCTGAAAGCAGGACTTGAATAGATATTTGTACACCAATGTTTATGGCAGCATTATTCACAATAGCCAAAAGGTGGAAACAACCCAGAGTTCCATCAATAGATGAATGGATAAACGAAATGTGATAAATATATATGATGACTATTATTCAGCCTTAAAAAGGGAATAAAATTCTGATACATGTGACAACATGGATTAAACTTGAAAACATTAATGTAAGTGAAGGAAGCCAGACACAAAAGGACAAATATTGTATGGTTCCCCTTATATGAGATACCTAGAGTAGTCAAATTTGTAGAAGCAGAAAATGGAATAGTAATTACCAGGGGCTGGCGGAAGGAGGGAATGGAGTATTGTTATTATTTAATGGTATGAGTTTCAGTTTGGGATGAAACATGGATATGTTCTGGACATGGATAGTGTGAAGTTGTACAACAATGAGAAGGTAATTAATGCCACTGAACTGTACACTTAAAAATGGTTAAGATGATAAGTTTCATGTTATGTATATTTTGCCATAATGAAAGAAATGAGGCAAAAGCTGTGCTGGGTACCAATTTCAATCCTAGACCTCAAGAGACCTGGTGAGTTTTTGCTTGTGCTCTTATGCCTTTGCCATCACTGAAGAAGAACATGCCTCGACTGGCCTGATGATCTCAAGGGGAGGATTAGAGAAATGTGGAGAACAGCCAAGTCACTCCAGCCAAATCCAGTTTAGATCAGCTGAACTAAGTAAGAGCAGTAAGAATAAATGATTGATGTTTTAGCCACTGAGTCTTGCATTTAGAACCTCTTTTTTTTCAGGGGTTGGGTGAGGTAGCTAACTGATACATTTAGGGAGTAGGGGCTTCCAGAGCTCCTTGAGCCATGGATCCAAGGCTTCCAGTAGGGTGGAGTTTCTCCCTGTATACTGACCCAGCTCTCACCTGACCTGGATCTTCTCAGGTACTCTGAAGGAGCAGGCTCCCCACATGCTTCTGGTGGCATCTAGGCATCTATATGCCATGAGGTCCATGGTGGTGTCACCGTACTCCCGTTATGAAGTGGGTGTGAGAATGGCCTTGGGGAGAGGTATATAGAAATCAGTCCACTGGGGACCTCCAGAGACCAGCAGCACCCACTCCCTCCAGCCCAAAAATGTTGCCTGGAGTCAGACGTGGGTTTCATTTTCTAATAAGAGGCAGGAAAGCTGTACGTTTGTTTAGGCATAGCATGATTTCAAAAGTGAAGCTTGAAACAAGTACAGCTTTTCAGACTTGCTGGAACAGACAGATATATGTCTTCCTATCACATCTGCTTTAAAGAAAAAGAGGTACCATATGCTGTTGAGATGCTGGCTCCGTGAATCCTTTCGTTTGGTCAGTGTGCATGGAGCGCGGTGAGGCTGACTAGATTCCAAATTGAAAAATAAGAACCTTGCTATTCCCAAGGAAACAGGAGGTACTTGGCCAGAGAATCTCTCATATTTAGCTCTAGTCTTTTTTTCCCAACTCCATTAGGACTGATTTTCTGAGACACTATTTAGGCAGGAAAAGGAGTGGTAGCAGCTACAGGCTATTTTCTATGGCTGATAAAGTTACTTATCTAGGATCCAGAAATCTTAGCTAAATAAGTAGTACATTTACATAACAATTACATTCAAAATCCTTCCTCCTTCCTGGAATCAGAGGCCAGAGTGAACAGCCAGGATACCTCTCTTAGCCCATCGGGGTCTTGCATCTTGGATATATTTCCAGGGTCTTCTAGCTTGGTGATCCTAGTTGAGGCATGAGGGCTGCCATGGATATGGTGTTCTTGAAACTCAATTTGAGAAAGACTCTTGAGTAGCAGTGACTAAGACTTTGAGTCTTTGAGAGGCTGCCTTCATAGTAATCCTTCTCACTCTGAAACCTATCCGGGTGAAGGTCTGTTTTGTAGAAAGTTTTTAAAGGAAAAGCAGTTTTGTTACTTTCAAATGCAGTTACACAGATACATGACTCTCAAGGAGAACTCTAGATTTTGAAAGGGCTCTTTGGCTTCTGTTTTCTAATCTATAAATGAGAGCTTTAGATTTAATCAATACTTTTCAAGTTGATGTTCCTTGGGGCCCTAAAGTTTTGCAGAGGTATGGGGGAGGAGGGTGGGGAACCTTGATAGGGAATCTGCATAGATGGGGCTTTGGGGTCTCCGTTCCCATTTCACTCATAGCAGAATTACATATCAGGCTTCTGCATAAGAAGATTCTTTTATTGGTAACCAGTGAATTAGATGATTTTTAAGGTGCTTTTAGGTTCCAAGCGTTCTCAGCATCATCTCAAATTCATCATTCTCACCCCTCTTCTTCTCAGATAGGGCAAAGTAGACTTAGTCAATCTATATTGTTTAGGTCAATATGTAGTGAAATTGAATTGTGCCAATGAAGTGCTCCTGGAAGAGAAGTTATATATGGAGGTTATTTAGGATTAAGATAAGCAGAGATAGTAGAAGAGGAGGGCAGTCTAGAAGATACAGTATGAGCAAAGGTGAAAAGATGAAAAACTGGTGATGTGTCTTTGAGAAATGACTGGTTGACTTGACTGGAACATGGAGGACATAGATGATGCTGGCATGGTGGGTGAGAGATACAATGGGGAGGATCTTGAAGGCCAGAATCTGGTCTTTTGGGAGCCCCTGCGGGTTTCTGAAGATGAGGGGGTGATCTAGGTTGGCTTTAGAAGAATCAGTAAGGTGGTTCTTTCCAAGATGCACTGGCTTGAGAGAAAGGAGAAGCTAGGATATCAGTTCAGAGGTGACAAGAAATGAGACATATTTGCAAAAGTAGCTCTGACAGGATATGAGGAGGATGGGGGTAGAGACAAAGAAGAGAAGCTAAAGAGACTGGAACACTAGTGGGACTGTTAACAGAAGTAGGTAAATCAGGAAGAGAAGCTATTCCTTATTTCTACCCCTAGAGATGAATAAGTTTAGTTTTAAGCATATTGACTTTAAAGGTTGTGACAGAACCAAAGGATGGAAAAATCCATTGAGATGATAAAGATAAAAATGGAAGTTAGTTAGCGGTAAGAACTGGAGATAGATTTTGGGAACCAGTCTCATAGATTTATGGAAGGAGTCTTCAATGAAAAGAGGTCAGGTCTCAGGACAAGACAGTGGGAGAATTCTAACATTCAGTGATTGAAGAAGAAATAGGAGGTATTAAAGGGCTCTGTGGGATAGGAGAAAAATTGAGACCATGTGATGTCATGGGACTCCAGAAAGGAAAGGGATTAAACAAACAGGTTGTTAGCAAATAATTGATTTATATAAGAATTTGTGGAATGAATGAGTGGTTTCATTTTTTTTTTAATGAAAATAACTAACCAAACATATTCTTTCCACAACCACTCTCCACCCCATGTGCCCAGGTAATATAAAGGTAAACTTCATTCCAACTCACGTTTGAGTGATCAGAAATTTCAAGTTAGTGGAATTGGAAATAAAAGTGTTCTGTATAATCAGAACATACCATTCAATGCTATGTTCACATATTTCTTTATTTAATTTAAGAGAGAATTTACCTCTGGGTCTTGAATCTTTAGAAGTGTACCAACAACTGTGTTATTAAGAAAATAAAGGATTAAAGAAGAGGGTGAATGAGAATGCTTTAAATGTTGCAAAACAGGAACAGAGTAGATCTCGGCCAGAAAACTCTCAAAACAACTTGACTAGGGATTCTAGCATCCAGTAATGGTGAATAACTAGGTTGGACTAGTCTTAAAATTTAAACAGCAGCAACAACAACAACAAAATACACGAAACAACAACTCCTGGAAAGCAGTGAAGAGTGACCAAAAGCAATGGCAGAAACAGAAGGGGAGTCGTCCCAGAAACCCAGGAACTGCAACAGGTGGGATTTGCTACCTAGTGGCTTTTTGCCTGAGGAAATTCCTCAATCCCCAGACGGCCCAGATTGCTGGAAAATGTATAGCTTCATTGTCTTGAGATGTCAGAGGACAGTGTCTGGGGGCTGTTAGAATAGCTGGAAAGTTAAGGGGGGAAATCCTTTAAGATAAACCTTAAAATCTATATAAGTCCTGTCCAAATTCTTTTTAGCAGACCCCAGAGGAACCCAGCAAAAGAGCATCAGCTAGAAGCTGACAATAGAGTGGAGAATTCAGTCGGTGCCCACTGCAGGGAAGACAGAAGTTGGAATTTGAGCCCAGCCAAATTAACTGCCTTTTAGAACAAAACCAAACACTCTTCATAGGAACATAACAGAATGCCAAGTCTCTCTAGTATATCATCTATAATTTTCATTATACTGGGTTGGCCAAAATGTTCGATGGTTTTTTCCCATTAGATGGCTCTAGTAGCACTTAGTTGTCTTTAACTTCATTCAAAACAAATTTGTTAGATTGTATGTGA
The DNA here is from genome assembly GCF_011762595.2 of Tursiops truncatus. NCBI lineage: Eukaryota > Metazoa > Chordata > Mammalia > Artiodactyla > Delphinidae > Tursiops > Tursiops truncatus. The sequence goes on from NC_047039.1 coordinate 47,883,868, forward strand.
CAGCTGTCATATCAGCATGCATTTAAAAAAAAGTTACCAAAATTGGTGAATTTTTGTGTAGCCATTTTAATATTGTAGAAGAAAAAAAGCAACATTTTTGGTATATTTTGCTTTATTATTTCAAGAAAGGTAAAAATGCAAATGAAAAGCAAAAAAAGATTTGTGCGGTGTATGGAGAAGGTGCTGTGACTGATTAAACATGTCAATAGTGGTTTGTGAAGTTTCATGCTGGAGATTTCTCGCTGGACGATGCTCCACGGTTGGGTGGACCAGTTGAATTTGACAGCGATCAAATAGAGACATGAATTGAGAACAATCAGTGTTATACCATGAGGGAGATAGCGGACATACTCAAAATATCCAAATCAAGCACTGAAAATCATTTGCACCAGCTTGGTTATGTTAATCGCTTTGATGTTTGGGTTCCACGTAAGTTAAGCGGAAAAAAACCTTCTTGACAGTATTTCTGCATGCGATTCTCTGCTGAAACGTAATGAAAACGTTCTATTTTTAAAACAAATTGTGATGGGTGATGAAAAGTGGATGCTGTACAATAATATGGAACAGAAGAGATCATGGGGCAAGCAAAATGAACCACCACCAACCACACCTTCATCCAAAGAAGGTGATGTTGTGTATATGGTGGGATTGGAAGGGAGTCCTCTATTATGAGCTCCTTCTGGAAAACCAAACAATTAATTCCAACAAGTACTGCTCCCAGTTAGACCAAAAGCAGCACTCGATGAAAAGCGTCCAGAATTAGTCAACAGAAAGCACATAGTCTTCCATCAGGATAATGCCAGACCGCATGTTTCTTTGCTGACCAGGCAAAACCTGTTACAGCTTGGCTGGGAAGTTCTGATTCATCCACCATATTCACCAGACATTGCACCTTTGGATTTCGATTTATTTAGGTCTTTACAAAATTCTCTTAATGGAAAAAAACTTCAATTCCCTGGAAGACTGTAAAAGGCACCTGGAACAGTTCTTTGCTCAAAAAGATAAAAAGTTTTGGGAAGATGGAATTATGAAGTTGCTTGAAAAACGGCAGAAGGTAATGGAACAGAAGGGTGAATATGTTGTTCAATAAATGAAAAATGTGTCTTCTGTTTTTACTTAAAAACTGAAGGCACTTTTTTTTTGCCAACTCAATACAGTTAAGAAACACTAGATAAGAAAAAAATGTGATCCATACTTAATAGAAACAGCAGTCAACAGAAACCAGTCCTGAGATGATGCAAGTGTTGTAATGAATGGACAGTGACTTTAAAGCAGCTATATAAATATGTTTAAGGAGTTAGAGGAAAGTCTACTCATAATAAATGAAAAGATGGAGTATCTCACTAGAGAAGTAGAAACTGTGAAAACAAATTCTAGAGCTGAAATGTGCAAACACTGAAATGAAAAATTCACTAGATGGGCCTAGCAGAAAATTGGAGATGACAGGAGAAAGGGTCAGTGAACTTGAAGATAGTTCAGCAGAAATTATCCAGTGTGAAGAACAGAGGGAAAAAAGACTGAAGGAAAATAAACAGAGCTCCATGGACCTGTGGGAAAAAGTTTAATATATGTGTAATTGGAGCCCAATATGGAAAGAAGAAAATTAGACAGAAACATAGTAGAAGAAATAAAACTATCAAATCTCCCAAATTTTGAGAAAACCATAAAGTTTCAATAAGGTTAACAAACCACCTAGGAACATCATACTCAAAGTGATGAAACTAGCAGATTAAAAAAAAATCTTGAAAGCCACGATGGAGTAATAAGGACTGGGTTTACCTTCTTGCCATAAATAACTAGAAAACTGGACAGAAATGTATGAAATGGCTGTTTTCAGACATTAGATAACAGACAGTAGAGGGCTGTGATCCCTGAAAGAAGAGAAATAGATTACGTGAGCCTGGTGAATTCTCTGCCTTCCTGCCTGGAGGTACATTCTGAGCTGCAAAGTAGGGAGGATGTATTAGTTTCCCAGGTTGCCAGAACAAAGTACCACAGACTGGTTGACTTAAGTGACAAAAATTTATTGTCTCACAGTTCTGGAGTCTAGAAGTTTGAGATCAAAGTGTCAACAGTGTTAGCTCCTTCTGAGGGCTGTGAGGGACGGTCTGTTTTATCTATTCTAGCTTCTAGTGGTTTCCTGGCAATCTTTGGTGTTCCTTGGCTTGGAGATTCATCACTCAAATCTCTGCTTTCATGTTCATGTGGAGTTCTTCCTTGAGGGCATGCCTATCTCTGTGTCCAATTTTCTCCTTTTTATAATGACACCAGTAAATTAGATTAGGGCCCATCCTAATGACCTCATCTTAACTTGATCATCTGCAAAGACTCTGTTTCCCAATAAGGTCACATTCACAGGTACTGAGGATGAGAGATTTCAGCAACCTTTTGGGGGGACACAATTCAACCCACATCAGAAGACTATCCCAAGCAGAGCATGACAGTCTGGACTAATTAACGAGACAAAGAACAGAGTTCAGTGAGGTTGAGGCAGCCGGAAGTTGAGCAGAATTCTGGAAATGAGGGCGTTATGTAGAAAAAGGGCCCCAGAAATATGCATAACTTCCTCTTGAGTCTTTGCCCAAATGAAGATGTACATGCATAGAGTGAAACTCTAAAAGATTGACCAAAGATCAGTCAGGGAGCTGTGAGTTTACTATTTCCCAAAGCTCGAGTAGGGCTAGAAGGACTTCAAGTTCTGACCAGCCAGAGTGCAACATCCTTGTTCATCATCAGAGGAACTCAGTAGAGACCCCCGAGGAGCCCTAGGGTAAAGGTCACTGTAGACCTGCTCTAATCAAACTTAAGAACAAACTTCAAAAAGATCGAATTAAACTTTGAATAACTTAACTGCTTAAGAGAAGAAAATCCAACAATCACTAGAAGACAACAAAATCCAAACACATAATGATATAAAATTTACGTTGTTTAGCTTTCAATCAAATATTACTTGTTAAGTCAAGAAGCAGGAAAATGTGTCCCATAACAAAGACAAAAATCAGTCAGTGGAAACTTATCTAGAAATGATAGGGATGATGGAATTAATAGACACGGATATTAAAACGGTATTAAAAATAAGTTAAATATTTAAAGGAAAACATGTACATAGTAAGAAAGTGGAAGTTATAAAAAGAATCAAATGCACTTCTAAAAACGAAACATATTTTATGAAATGAAAAATTCACTAGATAGGATTAATAGAAGTTTAAATACTATAGAAAAAATATTTGTGATATTAAAGATGTAGTAATAGAAATTAGCCAGAGTGAAGCAAAGAGAGAAAAAGACTGAGAAAAAAAAATCAAGTGGTCAAACATATGTTAGCCAAGGATGTGGTTACATGGGTATACCTGCCAAAATTGGCTAAAATTTGTGCATTTTAATAATTGTAAATTTTACCTAAAAGAATAATTGAGTAGGGATGGGCGTGGGAAGTAGGTGGAAGTACAAATAAAATAGGAATGGCAGGAAGTTGTTTTTTGAAGCTGGGTGATGAGTGCACGGGGTTCTTTATGCTGCCCTGTTTATTTTGTATATATGTGAAGTTACCCGTAATAAAAAAGGGAAAAAACATGAAATTATTGATCATCAGAAATGACTCAGTGTCCAAAAAAATTGCTTTTCACATATTCTGTTTATTCAGCTTTGTGCTTCTTCTTTAAAATTTTAACAAATTTTAAAAAATTGCTGTTCCAGCCTGCTATTTGCAGATGTTTACTCAAATTTTATAACCTGCCCAACTTAAAAATTCCTGCTGGTAGAATCGCTAAAGCAATCCTGAAGCAAAAGAACTAAGCAGGAGGCATAACCCTCCCAGACTTCAGACAATACTGCAAAGCTACAGTAATCAAAACAGCATGGTATTGGCACAAAAACAGACAGATGGATCAATGGAACAGAATAGAGAGCCCAGAAATATACGCACACACCTGTGGTCGATTAGTCTTCAACAAAGGAGGCAAGAATATACAACAGGAAAAAAAAAACGGTCTCTTTAGCAAGTGCTGTTGGCAAAGTTGGACAGCCACGTGTAAATCAATGAAGTTAGAACACACCCTCTCACCATACACAAAAATAAACTAAGAATGCCTTAAAGACTTAAACATAAGACATGACACCATAAAGCTCTTAGAAGAGAACATAGGCAAAACATTCTCTGACATAAATTGTGCAAATGTTTTCTTAGGTCAGTATCCCAAGGCAGTAGAAATAAAACCAAAAGTAAACAAATGGTACCTAATCAAACTTACAATCTTTTGCACAGCAAAGGAAACCATAAACAAAATGGAAAGACAACCTACAGAATGGGAGAAAATATTTGCAAAAGATGTGTCCCACAAGGCCCTAATTTCCAAAATATATAAAGAGCTCATACAACTCAACAACGAGAAAACAAACAACCCTATCCAAAAATGGTCAGAAGACCCAAATAGACATTTCAGATGGCCAATAGGCACATGAAAAGATGCTCAACAATGCTAATTATTAGAGAATGCAAATCAAACTACAATGAGGTACCACCTCACACTGGTCAGAATGGCCATTATTAAAAAGTCTACAAATAACAAATGCTGGAGAGGATGTGGAGAAAAGGGAACCCTCTTACATGGTTGGTGGGAATGTAAGTTGGTGCAGTCACTGTGGAAAACAGTATCGAGGTTCCTCAGAAAGCTAAAAGTAGAGTTACCATGTGATCTAGCAATCCCACTCCTGGCCATATATCCAGACAAAACTATAATTCAAAAAGATACAGGCACCCCTATGTTCATAGCAGCACTATTCACAACAGCCAAGACATGGAAACACCTAAATGTCCATCGACAGATGAATGGATAAAGAAGATGTATATGTATACAATGTATACAATGGAACACATGTATACAATGGAACACTATTTAGCCATGAAAAAGAATGAAATTGCCATTTGCAGCAACATGGATGCAACTAGAGATTACCATACTAAGAGAAGTCAGAAAGAGAAAGACAATTACCATATGATATCACTTATATGTGGAATCTAAAATATGACACAAATGAACCTAGCTATGAAACAGAAACAATCACAGATATAGAGAACAGGCTGGTGGTTGCCAAGGGAGAGGGGCTTGTGGGAGGGATGCAGTGGGAGGTTGGGGGTAGCAGATGTAAGCTTTTATATATGGAATGGATAAACAACAAGGTCCTACTGGATAGCACAGAGAACTATATTCAATATCCTATGATAAACCATAATGGAAAAGAATATATAAGAATGTATATATAGATATATAGATACAGATATAACTGAATCACTTTCCTGTACAGCAGTAATTAACACAACATTGTAAATCAACTATACTTCAATAAAAAAAATTCATGCTGGTAGGTTCCCCTTCATTCATTTAGCTCTGTTGAAGTCAGAGATCACTTTCCCTTGTATTGATACTTGTGTCACCCTTGACGGCAACAACTTTAGTGTGGTTGCTTTGTATGGCAGAAACTGCTAGTTATCCCCTCATATCTGCCCTCTCCTGCTTAGTGTACATGAACCCCTGATTTTTACATAGGTACATAGCTGCCTGGAATAGAGACATTTCCCATCACCCCTTGAAATAAGGTGTGGGCCATGTGATTCCATTCAGTGACACGAGAGGGAAAGTGATATATATACCTCCTGGGACATGGCTTTCAAAGAAAAGAACTTGCCTTTCTTCCCCCTTCCTCCATCCTGCCATTGAGAATGTGTATGTGGAGCAAACCACCTGGCTTAGGTGGATGAGGGCAATACTCCAGGATGACAGAGCAGCAGGAATTTAAAACATTTTTTGCCTGGGTCCCTAGGTGACATGGTAGTTTGCCACACCATGCCTGGAATGTCTTTTTCTGGACTTCTATGTAAGATAGGAATATATTCCTCTCTTGTTGACTGTTATTTTGGGTCTTTGCTGTAGGTTGCTGAATGTATGTCCTAACTATGACAATCCTACATATTCTTTCCTTACTGAGGCAGCCTCCATCTGCTAGATAGGTTACTGTATTTCCCTTCACATCTGGACACTGACCACAGAGAATATATGTGACTACTCATCTTGGATTGAATATGCTCTTAGGGGACTTCCCTGGTGCTGCAGTGGTTAAGAATCCTCCTGCCAGTGCAGGGGACACGGGTTCGATCCCTGGTCCGGGAAGATCCCACATGCTGAGGAGCAACTAAGCCCATTCACCACAACTAACGAGCCTGCACTCTAGAGCCCACGAGCCACAACTACTGAGCCCATGAGCCACAATTACTGAGCCTGCATGCCGCGACTACTGAGGCCCACGCACCTAGAGCCCGTGCTCCGCAAAAACAGAAGCCACTGCAATGAGAAGCCCCCGCGCTGCAACGAAGAGTAGCCCCCACTCGCCGCAACTAGAGAAAGCCCACGTGCAGCAACGAAGACCCAACGCAGCCAAAAAAAACAAAAGAAAATGCTCTTAAGAAAGTCTACTTTCAATAGGAAAGGGAAAGTAAAGACCAAAGTAAACTAATTATAACTAAAGTGAATGACCAAAATTGAAGGTCATCTGCCTTTTTCATCACAAATCTGTCTTTCAGTGCTTTTAACTGAACACATAGCTTCTTAAAAACTTTCTTTGTACTCAGAATTGGTATCCCCTCAGCACACATGGAGTGCAGGCCCCTGTGCTTTTATGTACATATTTATGTGCATGTCTGTGTGTACACAGTGGCCTCTGAGGCTTGCCAGCAGCAAGAGTCAAAAGAAGGAATCTAACATGAATTCCCACTGTGTATGTTCCCAGTGAATAATTATCCATGTTTCACTGCTAATGAGAAAACCTGGCTTGTCACAGGGGTTCCTTTCTGTCACGGATATTTCTCATTTGTTAAAGTAAGAGAAGTATCAATCATTCTTTGAAGGTGAGCAATCTCTCTGGGTGACATTTGCAAGGACACCAAAAACTGTGCAAACGCATTCCACACCTCTAGAGAGGCTCAATTATAAACCACATCTCTTCCCCTTTGCTTCCATGAACATATTAACAGTGTTTCCTGCAGGGGCTGGCATCTCTTTTTCTGTTTTCCTCGCAGCTACGTGAACACAGACCATTTCCATACTCCCAAACTCAACGGCCACCCCAGGAAACGGTCCATCAGCAGGGAACGATAGTGCTCTCTCTACTCAGACCTTGGTTAGTACAGGTCTTGGGTTGGGTAGGTGGCTGAGGGGGAAGCAGTGCTTAGGAAGGTGGCTTAGATCATGAGGGTTCTGGCAGCAAAAAGCCCCTCTCTATCAACCGTTCTTTTTTTTTTTTAAGAATTTTGTTTTATTTTAATTAATTTGTTTTGTTTGTTTGTTTTTTGACTGTATTGGGTCTTCATTGTTGTGCGCAGGCTTTTCTCTAGTTGCGGCGAGCAGGGGCTACTCTTTGTTGTGGTGCACGGGCTTCTCATTGCGGTGGCTTCTCTTGTTGCGGAGCACGGGCTCTAGGCGCGCAGGCTTCAGTAGTTGTGGCACACGGGCTTAGCTGCTCCGCGGCATGTGGGATCTTCCTGGACCAGGGATCGAACCCATGTCCCCTGCACTGGCAGGCGGATTCTTAACCACTGTGCCACCAGGGAAGTCCTATCAAATATTCTTAACCAGCGAAAGAAAATATTGCCTTTAGACCTCCATTCCTGGGTCCACTGTGGCTCCACACTGAGCCAGAGCCAGGTGGGATTCACATATGTGTGAGGGTTTTCCTCCTAGTTTCACCTACTTTTTTTTTTTTCAATCACATTAACTGGAGAGGGATAGAAGTTTGGAATGGGGGAGATGAGTGCAATAAGAAATCAAATTATATACAAAATTGTATCTGCTGGAAGTCAGTTTAGCTGTCACCTGCCATGAGTTGACATCCCTGATTAAGTCAGACTGACCTCACTGACTTTCTTCCCCATTGTCTCCTATTTCACATGAGTTTCTGGCACTAAAATAGCCTTGCTCAGGGAAACAGGCTGAGTTCAACAGGTGAGGGAAATAGGGGGATGGAAAACCGGGAGGCCTGGTGGCCCTTGACCTCAACTTCCTTGCACCCTCCGTGGAAGAGTTTAAAGGTGGTGGGCTGCCTTTGAGTCTCCTGTCTAGAAAGAAGCTCTGAACTCATGATGGTCATTACTCACTGGATACTTTTGTGGAAGGGCCGAAAGTTAGCAGGATTCTGGTCCTGCTAAAAGATAGGCAAGCAGCTTGATTTGTGGGCTTCTCTGTAGGATAGATCAAGCCAACCCAGGCCTTCATTAGCTGCCTGTCACTTATGAGAGTCACACATCCGGAGTTTATTTTCATGAGTTCTTAGCCTTAATGAGCAGAAGGCAAGAGTTCAGACGTGCACATTCTCCCTCCTCTTCTCCCTTCTCAGCCAAACAGCTCAGAAAAAGGCAGCTGAGCTTGAGACATTGATTCTACAGAGCGGACAATATAAATGGACTGAAAGAGGTTCTCAAGGAAGGATGGTTGGAAAAGGGGGATACACCACCTAAAAGAGGAGGAGGGAAAAGCAGTGCTCTAGGGATTTTCACTTATTTAACTGCTATTTAAAGGAGAAGAAAGCTGTGGCAGATTAGGACATGCTGTGTAAAAATATCAGAGACGTGGCATTATTACTTCACGAGCTGGCTCCAGGCCTGTCAGCATTTCCATTATAATCCTGTATTTTTTCGCAGAGTTAAAACTTACTATAAAAATGATGTGTGCTGGGATGAAACTTGGCACTTGGTGTAGTCAGTCTGGGAGTCCTTTCCTTAATTTAATTTTGCACAACTGGAAAACGCTCGCTCAGCCATTTCACATTGATGGCAGGATCTCCGTGCTGCACGTGGTATAGGGTAGGTATGGCCTCACTCTAAGACTGTGGGGTGACCGGATGAAAGTAGGGAAGCAGCCTCCCTGCACTTTCTGGCTCCCTCTCCTTTCAGCTTTGGTGTCCCCATTGGGTGACGGAGCTGGTCTCTCAAACAGCACTGAATGACTGCGAGCTGGCACCGGGCAGCAGGCTGAGAGACATGATTAATTCATGTCTGAAAAAACTCCGTGCCTCGCTCCCCATTTGTCAGCTGGACCCCAGAGGCTGTGGGAGAAGACAAGTGACTTTAATTTTCACTCTGATTTCTGGGACCTCCCAATAAGCTGGTCAAATAACCAGGCCAAGACTATTCCCATGTACATTTGCCCAAAGAAAACTAACATTAAAACATTCTTGGAAAAAGGAAAAATACGAGCCCATTTTCCGTTCCCCAAATGTCTTTTTTACCCCTAGGGCAAGCTTTGGGTTTCCATTGGCAGGGGGCACGCTAATGTCTCCATCTCCCCGGGCATCTGGAGGAAGAACTTGATATATTTCTCAGCATGAAAAGTAGCTCCGTCCAGATTTATGACGTGATGAAGGCCTTGCCTTCTCCAAAATGCCTTGCTTATTGCTCGGTCACCGCCCTCATCCATAACCTTAGGACCTGGTTAACGCTCTTAGAGGTAACGGAGGCGAGGTGCCACTTAGGATGTGCACGTACACACAGTTTCATTGGCTGTGAAAATGACTACGTGGTCTCAGTTAAGAGCCTGGCAGTGCTGAGCCATGTGCTTATCCAGGGTTGCTTGGGCCACCTTGCGGGGAGGGGGCTCTGGGAAACTGGTCCAATTTTGTTAAATTCACAGTAGTGTTGATTGGGATTGGCGCTATCTCAAGTGGATAATACACAGAGTTCCCAGGTGTCCTTCCCTGCCAGCAGGCTCTGGGCATAAAACACACCTTTAAAGACACCTCAGCATTTTTTTTTTGAAAGTTTCAGATTTCTGGGTTTATAAGTCCCTGGTTGAATCTACCCTCAGGCTGCTGGCAGGTGCTACCTGGCCTGTAGGAGGGAAGACAGGGATGACCAGAGGAGGCCTGGCTGCAGGCTGCCTGGGGCTGAGGAAGGAGTTTCAATCCACTGATGAGATGGCCTTTGAATGAACCCCAGAACATGGATCATACTTGGGCCATACCATACTTTCGAGGCGGGTTCTAAGTTAGAACTCCCCTCTCTGTGTATGTTTCTTGATTACACCCACCAACACTAGATTTTGTAAGGAATGAGACTGGTAGTTCACCTTTGGTCCAAAAAGGCACAGTATTTCAGGACTCTGAAGAAGTGCTCTGTATAATCAAGGTGCTACTGCTGTGAGAAGGACAGTTTCAGAGTAAAAGCCGTGGACTCTATAAATATTCTCTTCCCTGAAGTAATATAACCGACTAACCCCCTCACTCCAGCCAATGGCGAGACAAGCTAGAAAATATCCAGATTAGGTTTGGGGAAAAAAAACAAAAGCCAGGAGCAGCTCAGAGCCAACATGCTTTCATAAACTCAGCCTAGGTTTGGCTCTGTTTATGGGCCAGAGCCTTTGCAAAAGAAATAACCCGCCCCCCGCCCCCACCGCACCAAAAAAAAAAAAATAAATAAAAGAGCCTTTGCTCATGGCCTTGTACACACCCCATTTCAGCTCTCTTCTGTTGAACCAAAGCCACAGAACAGCCGTGGATATGAAGAATGGCTAAGATTCATAGCAGGTATCCTGAGAGGCCCCACCGGGGCACGCCGCAGAGTTCAGCGGCAAGTCACAGGAAGGAGCAGCTGCTGACAAGGAATTCCAAGGCCCGCGGCCGCGGCTGGGCGAGCGTGGAGACCTCTCCTGAATTTATTATCCCCATATAAGTCTCCTGGGTGTGGAGGCTCCAGAAACTTCTCGACAAAGTAAAGAAAATAATAAACAGTGAAGTGAATAAGGGGGGCGCGGGGTGTGAAGCAGGCGAGCTGAAGTCGGGACACGAGCCATGGAGAGGGAGAGAGCAGCGTGAGGCGAGGTGTCGTTGCTGAGTGTTTGTGAAGATGCCGCTGGCTAACTCTGCTGGGGTAATCGTATGTTCTGGCGCGCGATGTCTGGCCTCTGGCAGCGGAGCCTGAAGACTGTGTGGTTTGTCAAGGGCCCGTAAATAGAGATGTCCTCTGAAGAAGAGGCCAGAAGCCTACCACCCCGAGGGGAGAGGCCACGGCAGCAACCCGCAACGTCACTTGCCTCTAAAAAGCAGAGAGAGTAGCTGTCCGAAGGCTTCCTCTTTGTCTTGCGGTATTTCTAGGATTCATTTGTTTTGTATCCTAATCCTCTTTGCATTTGGTTCCCAGACCTGCCTCGGTCATCTATATCCAGAGGCTCCCTTGGAGCATTCAGAGGGCTCCCTGCAGGCTTTAGGGAGAGGTAGTATGGTCCAGACCCTTGGGGCCAATTTTGATCTTTGAAAGAATCATCTGGTTTTAGAGATCCTGAAAGCCAATGCGGTCTCCTTAGGAAATCCCAGATTCAAGGCCATCTAGACCGGAGGCGGAACGTGGTGTTTTTGTTGGGAACAGATCTTTTTTTTTTTTTTTCTGTACGCGGTCCTCTCACTGCTGTGGCCTTCTCCGCTGCGGAGCACAGGCTCCGGACGCGCAGGCTCAGCAGCCATGGCTCACAGGCCCAGCCGCTCTGCGGCATGTGGGATCTTCCCAGACCAGGGCACGAACCCGTGTCCCCTGCATCGGCAGGCGGCCTCTCAACCAGTGCGCCACCAGGGAAGTCCCAGATCATTTCTTGATCAAACTTATTCTTTATTGGGCTTCCCCATTCTCCACAGCACTTACACCGGGTGAAGGTAGAGGGTCTAGAAAGGAATACGCATTTTGAAACAGGGACGTTTCCCTAGTCTCTTGACAACTTACGGAAGTGAGCACTGATGTTCCCACGGAACTTCTCAAAGGCATCCCAAGGACCACAGAGAGATGAAAGCCTTGATGTCCGGGTTTGGGCAGAGCAAGGACACTCAGTAGAGGGGTGGGGTTATGCAGGACAGACAGTAACCTCACTGGGCACCTCTGCTCCACTTTACTATGTGCAATTAGCGTTCCGTGAGAGTTTTGCTCCCAGAGCTTTTTAAAGACTGAAGCCGTGAATTTCCGGAAAATAGAGAAGGAAAGACCACTTGTTCCTAAAGTAATAAAGGTTTTTCCCTCTAAAATGCATTTTTGGATTCTGGCTTTGAAGGGTGTGGCAGGAAAGAAAAGAGCTTACGATAAGGCGCTCACACATTGCTACCTGACTCTTTCTCAAATAACTTCTCAAAAACAAAGCAGTAGAAAGACTTTTGACATTGTTGTCGGTAAGGAAGCCTAGAGCAGGAGTGGGCAAACTTTTTTAGTAAAAGGTCAGATAGTAAATATTTTAGACGTTGTGGGCTGTATGGTCTCTGTCACAACTACCCAACTGTGCCATTGTAACTTGAAAGTAGCCATAGACAATACATAAATGAAATGGGTGTGGCTGTGCACAGATAAAGCCTTATTTACAGACAGGTGGTGTCTAGACTTGGCCCAAGGGCCAACCCCTGGTCTAGGATATGAGATCATGAGCGTTTCTGTTCACTGAGAACACAGTGTAGTAAAATCACTAAATGCCTGTGCAAGACGCATCTTTACCTCCAAAGACAACTGCCATGTTCATAAGAGAGAGAAATCCAATACCTTCTTTGCCACGTAACAGGCTCAACTTGTCTTAAAAAATACCAGTGCGGGCTTCCCTGGTGGCACAGTGGTTGAGAGTCCGCCTGCCGATGCAGGGGACACGGGTTTGTGCCCCGGTCTGGGAAGATCCCACGTGTGCGGCTGGGCCCGTGAGCCATGGCCGCTGAGCCCGTGCATCCGGAGCCTGTGCTCCGCAATGGGAGAGGCCACAGCAGTGAGAGGCCCGCGTACCGCAAAAATAAATAAATAAATAAATAAATAAATAAATAAATAAATAAATAAATAAAATACCAATGCGTGTTCATTACAAATTAAAAGTCCAGAAAAATATAAAAATTTAAAAAAATCCTAACCACTATGAATGTTGTTCCTTCACATATGTACATATATCACTGGACAGATCGATAAATCTCGGCTAGTCTCATCATTGAATGGAGATATATTATCATCTGTTTAAATAGCCGTTTAAGATTCTGTACATGAAAGTACCAGAACTTCTATTTGGTCAATTCTCTATTTATAAATGATTACATTGTTTCAATTTTTCACCAATATAAACTATGGTATGGTGACTTTTTTTTTTTATTATATACATCTCTGTATCCAAATATCTCCTTAGGTTACATTACTCAAGTGGCATTACTGGGCTAATGAGCATCATTTTAAAATAATGGTACAAAATGTAAAATAGACAGCTAGTGGGAAGCTGCTGCCCAGCACAGGGAGATCAGCTTGGTGCTGGGGAGGGTGGGAGGGAGGCTCAAGAGGGAGGGGATACGGGGATATATGTATACATATAGCTGATTCACTTTGTTGTACAGCAGAAACTGACACAACATTGTAAAGCAATTATACTCTCATAAAGATTAAAAAAAATATTGGTACAAATAGCCAAGACATGGAAGCAATCTAAATGTCCATCAACAGAGGAATAGATAAAGAAGATGTGGTACCTATATAGAATGGAATACTACTCAGCAATAAAAAAGAATGAAATAATGCCATTTACAGCAGCATGGATGGACCTAGAGATGATCATACTAAGTGAAATAAGTCAGACAAAGACAAATATCATGTGATATCACTCATATGTGGAATCTAATTTTTAAAAAACGATACAAATGAACTTATTTACAGAACAGAAACAGACTTAGCAAACAAACTTATGGTTACCAAAGGGGAAATGTGAGGGAGAGGGATAAATCAGGTGCTTGGGATGAACATACAGACACTACTATATATTAAAGACAGATAACCAACAAGGACCTACTGTATAGCACGGGGAACTCTACTCAATATTCTGTGATAACTTATATGAGAAAAGAATCTAAAAAATAATGAATATATGTATATGTATAACTGAATCACTTTGCTGTACACCTGAAACTAACACAGCATTGTAAATCAACTATACTCCAATAAAGTTAAAATTAAAAAAATAAATAAAAATATTGGTACATATTGCTAAGTTGCCCTCCAAAAATGTTCTACTAATTTATGTTTGGGGTAACAATGCCTGATAGTACATGTCAACCAATTCTTGGCTATTGTGGTTGGTAGGCAGAATAATGGCCCTTTAAAGATATCCACATCCTAACCCCTGAAACCCATCAATGTTTTACCTTACATGGCAAAAGAGACTTTGCAGATGTGATTAAAAATGGATGGTGAAAGAGGCACATGAAAAGATGCTCAACATCGCTAATTATTAGAGAAATGCAACTCAAAATTACAATGAGATATCACCTCACACCAGTCAGAATGACCAACATTAAAAAATCTACCAACAATAAATGCTGGGACTTCCCTGGTGGTCCAGTGGTTAAGAATCTGCCTTCCAATGCAGGGGACACGGGTTCGATCCCTGGTCAGGGGACTAAGTTCCTACGCACTGCAGGGCAACTAAACCTGTGTACTCTAGAGCCCATGCACAACTAGAGAGCCTGCATGCCGCAACTACCGAGCTTGCATGCTCTGGAGGCCATGCACCACAACTAGAGAGCCCACGCACCACAACTACTGAGCCGTGTGCTCTGGAGCCCGCACGCCACAACAAAGAACCTGCATGCTGCAGTGAAGATCCTGCATGCTGCAACTAACACCCAATTCAGCCAAATAAATAAATATTTAAAAAAAACAATAAATGCTGAAGAGGGTGTGGAGAGAAGGGAACCCTCCTACACTATTGGTGGAAACATAAATTGTTACAGCCACTGTGGAGAACAGTATGGAGGTTCCTTAAAAAACTAAAAATAGAGCTACCGTATGATCCTGCAATCCCACTCCTGGGCATATACCCGGAGAAAAACATGGTCTGAAAGGATACATGCACCCCAATGTTCATTGCAGCACTGTTTACAATAGCCAAGACATGGAAGCAACATAAATGTTCATCGACAGACAAATGGATAAAGAAGATGCGGTACATATACACAATGGAATATTACTCAGCCATTAAAAAGAATGAAATAATGCCATTTGCATCAACAATGGATGGACCTAGAGACTGTCATAAGTCAGACAGAGAAAGACAAATATCATATGATATCACCCATATGTGGAATCTAAGAAAAATGATGCAAATGACCTTATTTACAAAACAGAAACAGACACACAGACTTAGAGAGTGAACTTATGGTTACCACAGAGGAGAGGGATGGAGAGTTTGGGATTGACATCTACACACTGCTGTATTTAAAATGGATAACCAACAAGGACCTACTGTATAGTACAGGGGACTCTGCTCAATATTATGTAACAACCCAAAAGGGAAAAGAATTTGAAAAGGAATAGATCCATGTATATGTATAACTGAATCACTTTGCTGTACACCTGAAACTAACACAACACTGTTAATCAACTATGCTCCAATGTAAAATAAAAGAAGATAGGCAACCATCTGTCAAGCATAGTTTAGATGGGTGGGCTCCATTTTAAAAAAAAGAAAAAAAAGAAAGGATGGTGAAATGGGAGATTACCCTTGATTGTCCAGGTAGGCCCAATGTAATCACAAGGGTCCTAACAATTGGGAGAATAGAGGGTCAGAGTCAGAGAGAGATGTGAAGATACCAGCTGTTGATCTTGAAGACAGAAGAAGGGCCAAAGGATGTAGGTGGCTCTGGAAGCTGGAAAAGGCAAGAAAATGGCTTTCCCCCTAGGGCCTCCAGAAGAAACACAGTTGACTGACCTTAACTTTAGCCCCGTAAGACTCCTTTAGACTTCTGACCTCCAGAACTGTAAAAATAAATTTGTGGTGTTTTAAGCCACTAAATTTGTGGTACTTTGTTACAGCAGCAATAGGAAACTCATACAGATTTCATAAATATTTTTCTTTACTTATCTCATATTCAACAAATATCTCATTTTTATTTGCTTCGCTTATTAGTAAGATTGAATCTGTTTTTAACCTTCGATGTATAGCAAATAGTTAATGTTGCTGGGTCATGGATCTCTTTGAGAATCTCAAGAAAGATGTGATTCTGTCACCAGAGAAAAGCACACTTGCACATATACTGGGGGCTTACAGAGTCCCCAGAGCTCATGGACCCCAGGTTATGAACTCCTGAGCTACAGAACAGGAGGGAAAAGGGTCCCAGTGATAGCATTCCCTCATTCAAAGTCAGAAACATGAAACGTGGTAGCATTCTCTGGCAACCTAATATCTGATGTTGTAAAAAGTGCCTGGCCTAGGGGGTAGCAATCAGGGATCTGGCCAAGCTAAGCCTTCCAGCAACACAGAGTATAACGGCTGGGCACTGCCCAGCGTCCACTCTTCTTGCTCTCTACCTGTTTCGCTCTTTAGCTTCAAAGCCTAGAGCACTTTGGTTGCTGTTTAGAAATTCTCACACCAGCACTGTGTGGGGTTAGAGGCAGTGGTGATAGGACATTGGTTATATAGAGATGGCTTAATTAAATAAGTAAATACATTAAGGAGAGTGGGCGCCAGCGAATTACAGATATGGAAAGGGTGACAATTAGAATAAATCCTGTGGTATTGGATAAGAATTGTAGATACAGGGAAGGACCCACAGGTCCCAATGTATAGATAAATACAGAAATACATTGTGTTTGTGCATGTGTGTATGCATATACATAGTTATACACATACATTCTTTCCTTCTGTGCACTGAGAGGGCCCATGAGTAGTGACCCTCCAAGAGCAATGAACAGACCTGACCTTGAGATCTTGGTTTCTAAATACTTTTCTCCAAGACTGGAACAGGGAAAGTTCAAAGTGGAATATCTTGTTGTGCCAGAAAGTAATGAAGTTCTCAAAGAATGACATGGACATGTCAGAGGGTACAGGAGTCATCTTAAAGGGGCTCTCGTTGGCTGAATCTGGGAAATATTTTTTACATCGAAATAATAAAAGGGTAGTAGTAGATTATAACCTATTGGATATGACAGGAATCCATGAGTCCATGCAGATATAAATAAATGAATACATTGTAAGTTCAGTGAGAAATGAGGTATTCACCATAGTCTCAAAGCACCTCTTCACAAAATACTCATTACAAGGGAAAAAAGAATAACTTTATGATGGAAAAGCCTCCCAGATACCACCTTAATCAAGCAACTGGAATTAACATCAGGCATAATGGTACAATGGCAGTCATGGTCGTGTGATTGGGGCCAACGAGAAGACAGCATCACTTCTGTGCCGTTCCTGCCAAAGGTGCATAACTTGAATATAATTGTTGAGGAAACATGAGACAAATCCAAATTGAGGAACATGTTTTAAAAGAAAAGGCCCATAATCTTCAAAATGGTTGAGGTCGTGTAAGTCAAGGGTAGCCTGAGGAACTGTTCCAGGTGGAAAACGACTTAAGAGACATGACAACTAAGTGCAATGTGTAATTAGGGACTGGTTGCTTTTGCTATTAAAGACATTATTGGGACAACTGGCAAAACTTGAAGGAAATATACACTGGTGATGGGGTATCACATCATCAACTCACTCCCAAATGGATCAGGTAGAAAAAGTTCTTTGTATTACACTTCCAACTTTTTTTTGGTAAAGTTGAGATTATTTCAAAATAGTATGGTAATGAAAAAAGAAATTCCTGTACCAACCAAGAAATAAAACAACATGGGAAAGGAGAGAGAAAAACCTGCTTCATCCACCAAGATCTCAGGATCTGGAGGATTGGGAAATTGATAACTGAGTATTCAAAGCAGCAATGGTCGATGGCTCAGAAGATGGAGTTGTTAGAGTTTACATATGTCGAATCAGATTTTAATGAGTTTTTTAAAGACTTGAGAAGAAATCGTCAGCATCTGACTAGAAGTTATTATGTTATAGACTTTGAGTTGACTGTAGTATTTAATGGCTAGAGAGGACCCCTTTTCAGAGGAGAAGCCAGGTGGAGAAAGGAGGGAAAAATCCTTCAAAAGCCATGGAACAGAATGTGTTTGTTGGTTTTTTTAAAGAAGCTCATATCTATAGCCCATAAAGCCTACTTAACATGTTTTGTATTACTTCATTTTACCTCTAATTTAACTTTGCATATTTTTTTTTTCACTGCAACAACACCATTTTAGGACCGATTTTAGTGTGCTTCAAAGAAAATTTTTCAGCAAAATCTCTAGGCATTCTCCATCTCCCTGTCAGGCATTTCTGAACTCCTAGTGAGAGTCAGTCTCTGAACTGTGGCTTTCAGCAAAGATCCGAGATGCCGCGAAAATTCATTAAAGTCAAGAACAGCAGGATTACAAGGAGAAGAATTAAGAGGAGGTGCAGCGTTTATTGTGCAGATAGGAACACTGTGGTCATCTTCTTCTGTGCCTAAATTCTTCTTCTGGGCTCAGGAAGCTGGCAGGACAACAGACACACAGTCTCGTGCTGGCTTATCTCCCTCGATAGCATTTCAGAGAGTCACACGTTAGATACAAGGGTCCCTGCCATGTTCCAGAATGAATGAATTTTTGGTCTTATCTCCTTGGCAACAAAAGTTACAGGGAGCTCATTATTTCTGAGCAGGCACTGCCAACAGAGAAATGGAGAATTCCATAATCATAATGGATTTTCACATAAAAAGATACTTGACAGAATGATATTTTTGGAATGAAACTTGTCTTTCTACATACCTCTCAGAGATAAAGTATTAAACGTGAAGGATAAAAGAGTTTGAACTTTCAAACAGATATAGACATATTACTAGGTTATGTTTCTAGAATAAGAGTACAATTATTGTTATCATCATTTTTTTCCTTTGGCCTAACCTACCTCTGGTCCAGTCTGCTTTCTAAGATGTGCTCTCATAGGCTAAAGTGGGTAGGGAACAGCTGATGGTCAACAAAATCCTTTTTAAGCTGTACACGTTTTCAAAGACGGTGCAAATCTTTTTCTATTTTCAGGAATGTTATCTGCAGTCCTAGCATGGGGGGGTGTCCTGGCTAAGTCTGTCCCAGAATGCTCATGGAAACTTTGAAACAAAAACACAACTCAGGATGGATAAACAGCAAGGTCACACTGTATAGCACAGGGAACTATATCCAATATTCTGTGACAAACCATAATGAAAAAGAATATGAAAAAGAATATATACACAATATGTGTGTGTGCGTATGTATAACTGAGTCACTTTGCTGTACAGAAGAAATTAACACAACGTTATAAATCAAATATACTTCACTAAAATTGAAAAACAAAACAAAACAAAACTCAGCTCTACCTGTTTGTTCCTTATTGTGATTTTAAGGGTGCTGTAATGAGATTGTGGCTCCCTCCCCGGTGTTTTCCCAAGTGGTTAGTCCTATATTTCCATGAGATGGGAGGCCCAGCCCAGAAGCTCTGTGATGGTCAAGAAATCAAGGATTTCTTGGCACAGAGTAGAGGCACTAGAAATATGTGTGGAATTGAACTAGTCTCCAATCTAGATTTTATTCATTTCTTCTTGAATAGTCAATACATGATTCAAAATTTAAAGATAACCAAAGGGAATGATGTGAAATTCTCCCTCTCACCCCTCTACCCCAACTTCCTTGTTCCTCTCCTCACAGGCAACCAGCATTCCCAGTTTCTTATGTATCTGGAAGGTACTTTTTTGACACGAAAAAAGATATTCGAACTGATACCCCGAAGAAAACCATACCTTGCTCTTTTTTTCTTTTCCAGAGCAAAGTACAATTAGATGGGCTGCTTTTTTAAAACTCTGGAGGCCTTAAGGTCTAAGGAAGTCCTAAAGTTAGACTATCAAGGCCAACACCCATGGGCAACAAGGAGAGGAAGTTAAGGGGTGTGTGGGGGTGTGAGACAGAGAGATGGGAATGACTTCAATACTTTTATCCAGAAGACAAAGAGGTACCATAAGGCAGAAGCTGGGTAGAAATTCTCCTGCTTCACAAAAGGTAGAAGAAACTGAAGCTAATTATGGTAGGAAGTTAAACAAACTTGACCTCTACAATATTTGCCAAACTCAACTTTTCCAATTGTTTTCTAAAGATACCAGGGTACAACACATGAAAAGGTGGAAGGCTGCAAACCCCTACAAGTGGCAACAGGTAACTGATTAGAGATGAGACCTTGCCTGAGTTTTGATTCCATTACAGTCATAAATTTGCACGAAAAACCAAGTGAGTCCAGGCATCTGGACTCCACAGGCCAAGCACTGGATAGAGGACAGGTCCTTGTCTTCTGCATTCCAGTACTCCCTGCCTCCCATGGAGGGATGTCTAATTCACACCTGTGGTCCTTTCTTGGTCTGTCCAATCCCATCTCCTTCATGGTGTTGCCTAGGTCCCATTTCCCCATGAAGTCTACTCAGATGCTGTTGAGTTCTCTGTATTTTATGAGCGACGCTCTCCAGGACAGTCAGCATCCTTTTCTAAGGTCCCTTAAAAAACAACAGTGAAATCTGTGTTCCACTGGGTAGCCAAGAGGAGCAAGTAAGGAAACTGCTGTTGGCTAGAAGGGGGCTTCACAAGTGGTTCAGAATTTCCCCCCAGGCTTTGCCTTCTCCTTGGGGTCCCTAGAAATCTGACCTTTGCTGCCATCCTTGCTTCTAGCCCCAGAAATAAGACAGAGACTAAGTTTTACAGAGTGCTTTAGAGTTTACAGTATGCTTTCACACAGTTAAGCTCATGTGACTCTCAAATCAGCCCTAAGAGACAGGTTACCAACCCCTTGTAGTCATCAGAAAGGAAGACTCATAAAGGTTGTGTGACTTGACCAGGGTTCATCTCCTATTCCAAAGTTCATGCTCTTTTCATCCTTTTGGTTCAGGAGTAGGCAAAAGCTCTTTCCTTCTTCTTGTTTAATTTATCTGAGGTAGGCTGGAGTTGTCAAAGGGAACTTGACTTAAATATGTTAAATTAACTAGCAAATACACAAAGGAAATATAAGTAGCATAAACTGCATCAGTTAAGGAAAAGTTAGGTTGACTGAGGCCTGAATCTAGCTGCTTTATCCCTGCCTCCAGGACCTGGCCCCCAAGGGCATTCTTTTTTTTTTTTCTTTTCTAGCTTTTATTGAGATATAATCAACATATGACACTGTAGAAGTTTAAGGTGTACAAAGTATTGACTTAATACACTTATTTATTGCAAAATGATGACCACCATAGCGTTAGCTAACACCTCCATCACCTCACATAATTACCAGTTGTTTTTGGTGGTGAGAACATTTAAGATTTACTCTCTCAGTAACTTGCAAGTATACAATACAGTCACCCAGGGCATTTTTCAGTTTCCTGGTTCCTCTACTTCAAGAAGGGGAGGGCTGGGGCAAGAGCATGTACTGCCAAGATGACGAAGGCTAACATTAACTGAGCACTTGTGTGCCAAGGCACTCTTCTAAGTGCTTTACATATATTACCTCATTCACTCCTTTCAAAAACCCTGGGGGTATATGCAGTTATTACCTCCACTTTACACTCAAAGGCAGAGAGAATTTCGAGAACTTGCTCGAGGTCATGCAGCTGCTGGCACGTGACAGAGCCAGGACTTCTGGCTCCAGAGCCTGTGCTCCCAACCACCGTGCTATGCAAGCTCTAATGTGCATGTGCAGGACCCCAATAGACAGCATGGGACAGGTGGAGAGATGGGAATAGGACTTCTAGGAGAAGATGGAAACGTTGGTCCTTTATTATAAATCCACAAAGCTGTTCTCCCACCTCATCTACTTCATACTGCTTTCTCACCATTCCTTCTGTGTTGATGTCTTCTAACTAGATAAAGAGTTCCTTGATGTCAGGGGACACACCTCATGCTTCTCTCCTCCTACCCAGAACCTGGCACTTAATGAACCCTTCAATAAGGTACCTGTCTCCTGTGTGATTTTCACCCAGTCATTCACACTCACAACAGCAACAAGTTCTGATCCTATGAGGAAGAACTTGTGGCAGATCATAGTGGAGAAGAGAATGGACTCCTTGGTTGGTAGATTCAACAGGGACATAGGCAAGAAATGAACATATATTAGGATCCACTTTAGACCAAGTCCTAAACTGGGCAGGTTGCGTACGAGATCTCATGTAACCCTTAGTATAATTCATTCTGTGACATGGGCATTATTGCTACGGTCTGAATGTTAGTGTCCCCCCAAATTGATATGTTGAAATCTTAATGCCCCATGTGATGGTATTAGGAGGTGGGACCTTTGCTTAAGTCATAAGGGTGGTGCTCTTATGAGTAGGTTAGTGTTCTTATAAGAAAGACCCCACAGAGATCCCTACCTAGCCCTTTCCACCTGGTGAGGACACAATGAAAAGGTGCTGGCTATGAACCGAGAAGAGGGCCTTCACCAGAACGTGACCATGCTGGCACCACAATCCTGAAGTTCCAAACTCCAGAAATGTGAGAAACAAATTTCTGCTGTTTATAAGCTACACGGTCTGTGGCATTTGTTACTGCAGCCCGAACAGACTAAGACAATTATTTATAAATGAGGAGGCAGACGCCAAGGATTTGAAAATGGGTCTTCTAACTGAGGTACCCTCTACTCTGCTCTACAGAGCGCCCTGGACACCAAGACAGGAGGTCTTAGGCCCTGATCCTGCCTTCCTTTCTACCATGAACCTGTGTGGCCTCTGGGCCCTGAGACTGCTGTAAAACTGCCTCTAGCACCACACAGACACAAGGAGGCACAGGACCAGCGTGGATATTTTCAAGAGCCGGTTCAGGGTTGAGGAAGGATTTATTAGGGAAAGTGTAGACTTCCTCATTTTCCCACTGATGGACTTTCAATTCCTGTCTATTTCAGGGGTATCCAACTCTTTCACGTCACTCCTGTTAAACACGGTGAGGAGGGCAGATGGGCCTGGGAATTGTTTCCTGGTGCCAGGAAAGGGCAGGGGCCAGTGTGAGTGAGTTTCTCAAGGTCCCCAGTTCCTGACTCTTTGGAGTCTTAAAAGAAGCCTGTCCAAATGCTTGCTGTGGCTTGGAACAGTGGCTAGGCAGGGAGATTTACTGCCTTGCTTTCTGTGTCCAACTATTTTAAGGGTCACTTATGCTCTGGTGTCTTTTAAAATTTATGGATGTTCACTCTAGTCCAAAGAACCGCTATACTCCTTCCTGTGGCTTCCTCATAAATGCCCTCTGAAATACCGATTTAATTTTACACTATATGTGCTATAGAGCTTTCTGCAGTTCCTATGGGGGCTCTATTCACTACTTTGGATTTTATTTTAAAAAAAAAAAGGACAAGAGTACATAAACACGTGCCATAAACAACCACAA
Source organism: Tursiops truncatus (assembly GCF_011762595.2). Lineage (NCBI taxonomy): Eukaryota > Metazoa > Chordata > Mammalia > Artiodactyla > Delphinidae > Tursiops > Tursiops truncatus. Next base: position 47,907,098 of record NC_047039.1, read on the forward strand.
AATGCTGACCCTTTTTCTCAATAGCAAAGCATATTCTCTTTGTGGACAAAGCTATAGGAAACCAAAAGCGTTTTCCATGTGACGTAAAACCTCAGGCTTCCAGTATAAATGAGGAAACAGATGCCAACCCATGTCTCTTTGAAAAGGGTCAGGATAAGTTTTTCTTCTTTCCCTTTCCTCATCAAGTATGCTAGCCTTCTCCTTCATGGTTTTTTTTTTGTCTTTCCTCTGCATCACTTTCCTTGCTACACCTGCAATTTCTGATGGGGTGCGGTCCCCACTGTGGATTAATTTTTACTTAACCTTTGACCATCGGAACTTGCTGTTCCCACAACTATCTTTAGAGAGGAAGTAGTGATGATCTTAGTCTTCTGAACTATCATGTGAAAAGTGGTTTCCCAACAGATGTGGCCTACAGTACTCATTGACTTTTGCCGTGTGAATTTCCTCCTAACTGGGTTCAGGAAGTGCCCACTCCGGTCTGTACCAGAAGCAGCAGGAAGTGTACAGGGTGGGGTGAGAGTGGAAGTATGTGGGACAGATGATAAAGCTACGATTATAATAGAAATGAGAGATGGAAATGACTCAAGAGGACTTCTAAGCCAAGGCTCTGCTACCTGAGCTCTGTTTCAAATTGCCTGAGAGTATCTATGCAGTGTCTTCTCTCCCCAGGACCTAGAATCTAGCTGGGAGATATGACACAGGTGGGAAATACTTTAATAATACATGGTATCATAGGTTGAGTGTCTCATCAGTGGTCTCCAGCAGGGGTCGACAAACCATGGCCTGAGTGTCAAGTCCAGCTCTATTTCTGTAAATAAAGTTTTACTGGCCCATGGGCACACCCATCTGTTTACTTATTGTCTAAGGCTGCTGTACTCTACAAGGGCAGAATTGAGCTGTTGCAACACATTATGGCCCTCGACGCCTAAAGAATTTCCTATCCATCCCTTTACCAAAAGAATTTGCCCAACCCTGGTCTAGAGCAGGTGCCTTAGGAGGTAGGCAGGGAGAGATCACTCAGGCTGTTTTGCTACCGGAAGGCTGCACAGAAGGGCTTGACTATGACTTGAAGACTTCTAGGATTTAGTTAGAGAGGAAGGAATGGGAGATAGTATTCCAGGCCAGGCAGGCTCAAAACCATGGCAATTACTAGGGAAAACTTTGACTGGAATGGAGGGACTCTAGTCGGCCCTCTGTATCCACAGTGGAGTGGTTCCAGGACCCCCTGCCTAAACTATAGTCCACGATGCTCAAGTCCCTTATATAAAGGCATAGCACGGTCAGCCCTCCATGTCCTTGGGTTCCCCATCTGGGGATTCAACCAACTGTAGATGGAAACTCCAATCTGTCATTGGTTGAATCTGTGGATGTGAAACCAACAAATAGGGAGGACCACCTATATATTTTTTGAAATAAAAAAGCACGTATAAGTGGATCCTGTGCAGTTCAAACCCGTGTTGTTCAAAGGTCAACTGTATTTGAGGCAGGAAAAAGATGGAAGGATGAATACAGAGGCTAGGTCTGAATAGCACAGAGCCTTGAATGCCAGGCTAAAATATTCTAAATGACAAAACACATCATTTTCCCATACCAGCCTCTACACGGGTAGAAGAGTATAAGGAAGTGACTTTTAAATTCCCTTCAAGTTCTGAGAATCAGTTTTAAAAGTAGATGCCTAGCTCCACCCCCAGAGATTCTGTCTGAATTAGTCTCAGGTGAAACATTGTTTTTTATACTTCCCAGATGACTCTATTGTGCAGCTGGGAACCCCTCCCTAGATGAAGGAAATGGCTAGTTACGTGCCTGCAGCAGCCCAGCTCGGGGCCAGGTAGATGGAGCAGGTGCACAACATATGTGAGTCAGATTGAGCCAGCAATATTGGCTTGTACCAGAGCCAGCCCAATAAGCCTGGGTTTAACTAGAGTCAGCTCTATAACCGTCAGCCGGCCACATGGTTGTCAATAAAAGACATCACTTCTGCCAGCCCTTGCTTCAACCTGGAAAAGCCCGTGGTGCTCAATGCAATATTGAGTCTGTTTCTAAATTTGGGCATCTATAGATTCTTCTCTCACTGTTATTTTAGCATAAGCATTCACAAGGCCTTACACGATCTGCCCTCAGCCTTCTTACCTCTGATCTTTTCTCTCCAACCACAACCCCAATGACTCTGCTTCCACCATCCCGCACCAGACTCCCTGTAGCTCCTGAACACACGAGGCATGTGCCCACCTTAAGGACCTCACGCTCGCTTTTTCCCTGCCTGGGATGCTCTTGTCTTCTTTTCCTCCAGGCATACACACGGCTTATAGCTCACATTCAAATCTCTGCTCCGGGATTATTGTCTCAGTGAGTCCTCGCCCCAACATCTAATTGAAAATTGCATCCTCCTTCCCACAGACGCACTATCCATCCTTCCTCCCCTGCTTTATCCTTTCTCATAGCGCTTAACACCTTCTAACATACTGTGCCCTTTCACTTCATTCTGTTTATTTTCTCTTTTCCTGCTACAGTGTACGCAGTATGAGAGAAGGGACTTCTATCTATTTTGTTCTCTGATACATCCCCAGAGTGCCTTCAGTGGTGCCCAGAACACAGAAGGAACTCAATAAGTATGTGTTTATTGCATCCGTGTTTGGAATGCTTTTACTCATCCTTCAGGATTGAGTTTGAAAAGTCCTCTGTTATACCTTTTTGATGTCCCCTTTCCCAAAGAAAGAGACCTCCCTCCTCTCTTCCCTCAGACTTCTGCAACTCTTTAGAGCTTTTCTGTCCCTCCTCCTACTTCTGAGCTCCTCCAAGGCTGGGGGGGGGGTGGCACAGGACCTAGCATTGGTGGTGGTTGAAACAGGTGTATGTTAAGGGATTGAGCAACGGAAGCTCTGGACTATTTTTCTCCTTGTAGCTACACTTTCTGCAGTTGCACACCTAGGTAGCTCTCCATTTTATTCTAACATCCTGACTTGAATGGACCACAATGTATCCTCACCACATAGGAGGTATGTGAATTGCAGTGAGAAAAGCTTAAACCATCAGATGCTTCTGAGAATCTATTGGTTGTGTGGATTACCTTTCCCTTCCCACGTTAATCTATTTACCAAGTCCCGTCCATGTTACTTCCTACATATCCCTGAATTTATTCACTCTGTCTGTTCTCTCCAGCTCTCTAGTCTAAGCCACGGTTATCTCTTCCCTACAATACTGCAACCACTCCCTAAGTGGCGTACTCCATCTTGTCTCTTCCCCTAGAATCCACCCTCTACACGGTGGCCAGAACAAGCTTTTCAAAACACAAGTCAGAGGATGTCTCTCTCCTGCTTTTAAACCATTCAGAGATTTCCCATCACACTTAGAGCAAAGCGTCAAAGTCCTACCGTGGCTTAGAGGCCGGCAACTGCTCCCTCTACCCTCTTCGGCCTCCTCTCAGGCCACTCTCCCCTTAGTTATTCCTGTGACAGTTTCTCAAATGCTTTCAGTTTTCTTGCTTCAAAACCTCTGCTGGTTCCTCTGCCTGGAATGCTCTGGAATTCCTCTGTCTGGGATGCCCTCTATTCACTCAGATAATTTCCACCCGCTCTCCTAACCTCAGCCCAAATATCCCCTCCTCAGAGAAACCTTGCCTAAAGCTCAGACGAGGGGTACTGTTCTGTCACAGGCCCCCCAAAGCCCCCAGTTCTTCCTCTTTTTATCAGAGTCCTCTTAACTTGAATTACTTTCCCCACCAGACTCAAGAGGCGCCCACTAGAATTCAACCTGGCACATGATAGGCTCTCAACAAATATTTATTGAATGAGTAAGTCAATCTATCTGTGAGATTTTGCCTTGTTTAGGCCCTTTACCAAGGCATTCAACTTTGAACATTAATGTTTTATTTATTTATTAATATTTATTAATATTTATTCAAATGTTTTCTGATATACCCTCCTACCTTGAGGGGTTGACATGTGACCAGTGACTGTAAGCTCCACCTTCAACTCCAGACCTGGGTCTCCTGTATTCCAGCCATAGCTGCCTTATCGGCATGATAGGATTTGCAGGCATGGCCTAGTCACAACCTCAGTGATGGGAGACAGAAACACTTTTTCACCTTTTAGCTTGAGATTCTGGTCAACAAGAGTGCTGTTGCTCTTAGCAGACATCTGGAACTGCATGTCACCCCAGCCGGGCTCTGCGGTCCTCAGCCCTTCAAACGAGGAGAGGAGAAAATGCCAGAAACAACCCACCACCACCCGACTGCGGGCCTCGGCCTCAAGGCCCAGCTTCTCCGGGGCTGGAAGGGCTCTGAGAGGCGGAGCTGTTCCCTGTGCAGGGCCTGGGGGGAGCATACAGATGCTGCTGAGAGGCGGCTGTGTGTGTTGGCTGTGACCCTCGAGCCCCAGCTGGAGAGAGGGGCTAGGCACAATGACTTCTTTCATGGAAAAACTTTACTCTGCAAACTCAGGTTTGAATGCCTGAATCGCTCTCTTCTTGGTAAATCATAAGACACGAGACAAGGCTTGTGCAGTTTGGCTCTCTGTGGGGCTAGCATGACATGTCTTTCCCGCAGAGATGCCGCGGGGAGTCCCTCTGACTGGGCATCGGAGCTTACCTCCTCACAGAGGACCAAACCTTATATATAGCCTGTAAGACATTCTCACGGGTTCTGGACCTAAAGAAGGTATGAGCAAAGGTACTGAACTGCTTTTCTTAAGCCACATATAATTATGTATTTTGTTACTGGAGACCCCTAAGGTCATCTAATTCTGACAAAAATCCAGGGCCTTTATAGTAAGATTTTCTCTTTCCTGGACTTCCTGAGGAAGAACTCTACTCCCCCAAGTTATACTTGTTTTTTTCTTTCAAGCTCTCGTACTTCATGGAGAAAGCCTAACGCAGTGACAGGAGAAAGGACAGAGTGACACAGAGTTTGGTCCTCCTCGGAAACAGGAGACGTGAGATCACCACCAGAGACCTTGGCATGCTTTCTACATAATGAGCTGCATGGACTAGATCAGTGGTCAGCAAATGTTTCCTCTAAAGGGCTCAATAGGAAATATTTTAGGCTTGTGGGCCGTATGGTTTCTGTAGCAAGCACTCAGCTCTGGCATTAGGGTATTAAAGCAGTCACAGACAGACAATTCCTAGGTAAATAAATGGCCATGGCTGCATGCCAATAAGACGTTATTTGCAAAAACAACTGGTGAACTAGATTTGGCCCATGGGCCATAGTCTGCCAACCCTAGGAGACATTATTTCTTAAAAGCATCTATGTAATAATCCTAGAACAAGATTATCAAATTTGAGTGTCAGCTTGGTCTAGGAAAATATTTAAAACATACATGTTATAGATATATGTATGTGTGTGTATATGTGTATGTGTGTATATATATATAGATACACTCATATATATATATATATATATATATATATATACACACATATACACACATCTCCTGTGTGTGTGCATGTGACATATATATGAGTGTGTTTCTGACCAAGATGGAATAACTGAATTTACCCTCCTGACCAAAACAATTTAAAAAATTGAAAAATATGAAGCAATGGTTTTTAAGACACTGGACATTAGGCAATGAAGGGCACTGATCCCTGAGAAATGGGAAATAAACCAAGGTGAGCCCATGTTGCCCTAGCTTAGTGCCTTGAGAGACTTTCCAGGCTGCAGTATAGGGAAACCAAGTTGGACCTGGTGGATTCCCTCAGTTTAGGAGAAGGAGCTGAAAGGGAATAGATCCTGTGCCCATGAGCCAGCCTGAAAAAACCTCATGATTTGTATGGCATTGGGTAGAATGCAGTCAAAGTGACCAATACATCACGGAAACAGAATAGAGAGTCTAAAAATATATCCAGACATATAAGGACAACTGATTTTCCACAAAGGTGCAAAGGCAATTCAGTGGAGAAAGAATTTTATCTTTTCAACACATGGTAGTAGAACAAGTTGGGTATCTGTATGCATAAAATGAACTTCAATGTGTACCTCACATATATAACACCTAACTCAACATAAATGATACACCTAACTATAAAACCTAAAACGATAAAACTTTTAGAAGAAAATACCTTGAGACCTTGGAGTAGGCAAAGATTTTTAAACACAACACCAAAGGAACCATCTATATAAGAAAAAAATTAATAAGTTGAACTTCATTAAAATTAAAATCTTCTGCTCTTTGAAAGACATTAGAAGACTGAAAAGACAGCCACTGACAGGCACATAATGTTGGAATTCATATATCTGATAAAAGACTTGTATCCAATATATAAAAAGAACTCTCAACACTCAATAATAAGTAAACCAAAAACCCAATTAAAGAAAAAGCAGGGCAAACACTGAACCGACATTTCACCAAAGAAGAAATCAGGGTGGCAAATATGCACATGAAAAGCTCAACACTAGGGTTTCCCTGGTGGCGCAGTGGTTGAGAGTCCGCCTGCCGATGCAGGGGACATGGGTTCGTGCCCCGGTCTGGGAAGATCCCACATGCCGCGGAGCGGCTGGGCCCGTGAGCCATGGCTGCTGAGCCTGCGCGTCTGGAGCCTGTGCTCCACAATGGGAGAGGCCACAACAGTGAGAGGCCCGCGTACCACAAAAAAAAAAAAAAAAAAAGCTCAACACTATCAGTTGTTAGGAAAATACAAATTAAAACCACAATGAGAAACCACTACACACCTAGTAGAATGTCTAAAAAGGCCAACTACAGTGTGTGTAGGTGAGGATGTGGAGCAACTAGAACTACACTGCTGGTAGGACTGTAAAGTAGGCAACCACTTTAGAAAACAGTTTGGCTGTTTCTTAAAATGTTAAACATAACACTGACCATACGATCCAGCTACCTTACTATCAAGTATTTAATCAAGAGAAATGAAAGCATGTGTCCATACAAAGACTAGCCCGTGCATATGTATAGCAGCTTCACCTGCAATACCCAGAAGTGGGAAATGACCATTCTGTCCTTCCACAGATGAGTGGTTGAACAAGCTGTAGTTTATCTGTACAATGGACACTAAGCGACAATAGAAGGAAATGTGCTATTGATGCAAGTACAATGGGGGTGAACTCCAAATAATTATCCTGAGTGAAAGAAGCCAAATCTCCCAAAAGTATGATTCCTTTTTTATAACATTCTAGAAATCCAATCTAATATATACAGACAGCAGATCAGTAGTTACCTGGGATGGGGCAGGGGCGTGAAGGAACAATTACAAAGGGGCACAAGGTTACTCTTGGGAATGATGAATATGCTCATTATGTTGATTGTGGTGATCCATATATCAAAACATAAAATTTTAGACTTTAAATATGTATCTTTTATTGTACGTAAGTTATCTCAATAAGGTTGTTAAAAAACATATGTCACACCCCAGTGTTCATAGCAGCATTATTTACAATAGCCAAGACATGGAAGCAACCTAAGTGTCCATCAACAGATGAATGGATAAAGAAGATGTTGTATACCTAAACAGTGGAATATTACTCAGCCACAAAGAAGAATGAATTTTTGCCTTTTGCAACAACATGTATGGACCTGGAGGGCATTATGCTTAATGAAATGAGTTACACAGAGAAAGACAAACACTGTATGTTATCACAAATAGAATCTAAAAAATAAACAAATGAATGAATATAACAAAACAGAAACAGACTCACGGATATAAAGAACAAACTAGTGGTGACCAATGGGGAGAGGGCAGAGGGGAGGGACAAGATAGGAGTAAGGGAAAGAGGTACAAACTACTATGCACAGGAGACCTTCAAGATGGCGGAGGAGTAAAAAGTGGAGATCACCTTCCTTCCCACAAATACCTCAGAAATACATCTACATGTGGAACAACTCCTACAGAACACCTACTGAACGCTGGCAGAAGACCTCAGATTTCCCAAAAGGCAACAAACTCCCCACGTACCTGGGTAGGGCAAAAGAAAAAAGAAAAAACAGAGACAAAAGAATAGGGACGGGACCCGCACCAGTGGGAGGGAGCTGTGAAGGAGGAAAGGTTTCCACACACTAGGAAGCCCCTTCGCGGGCGGAGACTGTGCGGGGGGAAGCTTCGGAGCCGCGGAGGAGAGCACAGCAACAGGGGTGTGGAGGGCAAAGTGGAGAGATTCCCGCACAGAGGATCAGTGCCGACCAGCACTCACCAGCCCAAGAGGCTCGTCTGCCCACCCGCTGGGACGGGCGGCGGCTGAGAGCTGAGGCCCGGGCTTCGGAGGTCAGATCCCAGGGAGAGGACTGGGGTTGGCTGCGTGAACACAGCCTGAATGGGGCTAGTGCACCACAGCTAGCCGGGAGGGAGGCCGGGAAAAGGTTTGGAGCTGCCAAAGAGACAAGAGGCTTTTTCTTCCCTCTTTGTTTCACGGTGCGGGAGGAGAGGGGATTAAGAGCACAGCCTAAATGAGCTCCAGAGACGGGCGCAAGCCTCGGCTAACAGCGCGGACCCCAGAGACGAGCATGAGACGCTAAGGCCGCTGCTGCCGCCACCAAGAAGCCTGTGTGCGAGCACAGGTCACTCTCCACACCTCCCCTCCCGGGAGCCCGTGCAGCCCGCCACTGCCAGGGTCCCGTGATCCAGGGACAACTTCCCCGGGAGAACACACGGCGTGCCTCAGGCTAGTGCAACGTCACACTGGCCTTTGACACCGCAGCCTCACCCCGCATCCGTACCCCTCCCTCCCCCCGGCCTGAGTGAGCCAGAGCCCCTGAATCAGCTGCTTCTTTAACCCCGTCCTGTCTGAGCAACGAACAGACCTCCACGCAGAGGCAGGGCCAAATCCAAAGCTGAACCCCAGGAGCTCTGCGAAAAAAGAAGAGAAAGGGAAATCTCTCCCAGCAGCCTGAGGAGCAGCAGATTAAGTCTCCACAATCAACTTGATGTACCCTGCATCTCTGGAGTACCTAAACAGACAACGAATCATCCCAAATTGAGGCAGTGGTCTTTGGGAGCAATGATATATATATATATTTTCCCTTTTTATCTTTTTGTGAGTGTGTATATTTATCCTTCTGTGTGTGATTTTGTCTGTATGGCTTTGCTTTTACCATTTGTCCTAGGGCTCTGTTTGTATTTTTTTTTTTTTTAGTATAGTTTTTAGTGCTTGTTATCATTGGTGGATTTATTTTTTTGGTTTGGTTGCTCTCCTTTTTCTTTCTTTTTTTTATTACTACGAACACCCCACTTTCACTAATGGACAGATCATCCAAAATGAAAACAAATAAGGAAACACAAGCTTTAAATGACACATTAAACAAGATGGACTTAACTGATATTTATAGGACATTCCATCCAAAACCAGCAGAATACAATTACTTCTCAAGTGCTCATGGAACATTCTCCAGGATAGATCATATCTTGGGTCACAAATCAAGCCTTGGTAAATTTAAGAAAATTGAAATCATATCAAATATCTTTTTGACCAGAATGCTATGATACTAGATATCCATTACAGGAAAAATACTATAAAAAATACAAGCACATGGAGGCTAAACAATATGCTACTAAATAACCAAGAGATCACTGAAGAAATCAAAGAGGAAATAAAAAAAATACATAGAAACAAAAAACAATGAAAACACGACAACCCAAAACCAATGGGATGCAGCAAAAGCAGGTCTAAGAGGGAAGTTTATAGCTATACAATCCTACCTCAAGAAACAAGAAACATCTCAAATAGACAACCTAACCTTACACCTAAAGCAATTAGAGGAAGAAGAACAAAAACCCCCCAAAGTTAGCAGAAGGAATGACATCATAAAGATCAGGTCAGAAATAAATGAAAAAGAAATAAAGGAAATGATAGCAAAGATCAATAAAACTAAAAGCTGGTTCTTTGAGAAGATAAACAAAATTGATAAACCATTAGCCAGACTCATCAGGAAAAAAAGGGAGAAGACTCAAATCAATAGAATTAGAAATGAAAAAGGAGAAGTAACAACTGACACTGGAGAAATACAAAGGATCATGAGAGATTACTATAATCAACTATATGCCAATAAAGTGGACAACCTGGAAGAAATGGAAAATTCTTAGAAAAGCACAACCTTCCAAGACTGAACCAGGAGGAAATAGAAAATATAAACAGACCAATCACAAGCACTGAAATTGAGACTGTGATTAAAAATCTTCCAACAAACAAGAGCCCAGGACAAGATGGCTTCACAGGTGAATTCTATCAAACATTTAGAGAAGAACTAACACTTATCCTTCTCAAACTCTTCCAAAATATAGCAGAGGGAGGAATACTCCCAAACTCGCTCTACAAGACCACCATCACCCCGGTACCAAAACCAGACAAAGATGTCACAAAGAAAGAAAACTATAGGCCAATATCACTGATGACCAGAGATGCAAAAATCCTCAACAAAATACTAGCAAACAGAATCCAACAGCACATTAAAAGGATCATACACCATGATCAAGCGGGGTTTATCCCAGGAATGCAAGGATTCTTCAATATATGTAAATCAATGTGATAAACCATAATAACAAATTGAAGGATAAAAACCATATGATCATCTAAATAGATGCAGAAAAAGCTTTCAACAAAATCCAACACCCATTTATGATAAAAATCCTCCAGGAAGTAGGCATAAAGGGAACTTTCCTCAACATAATAAAGGCCATATATGACAAACCCACAGCCAATATTGTTCTCAATAATGAAAAACTGAAACCATTTCCACTAAGAGAAGGAACAAGACAAGGTTGTCCACTCTCACCACTATTATTCAACATAGTTCTGGAAGTTTCAGTCATGGCAATAAGAGAAGAAAAAGAAATAAAAGGAATCCAAATTGGAAAAGAAGTAAAGCTGTCACTGTTTGCAGATGACATGGTACTATACATAGAGAATCCTAAAGACGCTACCAGAAAACTATAGAGCTAATCAATGAATCTGGTAAAGTAGCAGGATACAAAATTAATGCACAAAAATCTCTTGCATTCCTATACACTAATGATGAAAAATCTGAAAGAGAAATTAAGGAAACACTCCCGTTTACCATCACAACAAAAAGAATAAAATACCTAGGAATAAACTTACCCAAGGAGACAAAAGACCTGTGTGCAGAAAACTATAAGACACTGATGAAAGAAATTAAAGATGATACAAACAGATGGAGAGATATACCATGTTCTTGGATTGGAAGAATCAACATTGTGAAAATGACTATACTACCCAAAGCAATCTATAGTTTCAATGTCATTCTTATCAAACTAACAATGGCATTTTTCACAGACTAGGACAAAAAATTTTACAATTTGTAAGGAAACACAAAAGACCCCGAAGAGCCAAAGCAATCTTGAGAAAGAAAAGTGGAGCTGGAATAATCAGGCTCCCTGACTTCAGACTATACTACAAAGCTACAGTAATCAAGACAGTATGGTACTGGAACAAAAAGAGAAATATAGATCAATGGAACAGGATAGAAAGCCCAGAGATAAACCCACACACACATGGTCTCCTTATTTTTGATAAAGGAGGCAAGACCATACAATGGGGAAAAGACAGTCTCTTCAATAAGTGGTGCTGGGAAAACTGGAAAGCTACATGTAAAAGAATGAAATTAGAACAATCCTAACACCATACACAAAAGTAAACTCAAAATGGGGCTTCCCTGGTGGTGCAGTGGTTGAGAGTCCGCCTGCCGATGCAGGGGACACGGGTTCGTGCCCCGGTCCGGGAAGATCCCACATGCTGCAGAGCAGCTGGGCCTGTGAGACATGGCCGCTGAGCCTGTGTGTCCAGAACCTGTGCTCTGCAACAGGAGAGGCCACAACAGTGAGAGGCCCGCGTACAGCAAAAAAAAAAAAAAAGTAAACTTAAAATGGATTAAAGACCTAAATGTATGGCCAGACACTATAAAGCTCTTAGAGGAAAACATAGGCAGAACACTCTATGACATAAATCACAACAAGATCCTTCTTGACCCACCGCCTAGAGAAATGGAAATAAAAACAAAAATAAACAAATGGGACCTAGTGAAACTTAAAAGCTTTTGCATAGCAAAAGAAACCATAAACGAGAAGACAACCCTCAGAATGGGAGAAAATATTTGCAAATGAAGCAACTGACAAAGGGTTAATCTCCAAAATTTACAAGCAGTCCATGCAGCTCAATATCAAAAAAACAAACAACTCAATCCAAAAATGGGCAGAAGACCTAAACAGACATTTCTCCAAAGAAGATATACAGACTGACAACAAACACATGAAAGAATGCTCAACATTACTAATCATTAGAGAAATGCAAATCAGAACTACAATGAGGTATCACCTCACACTAGTCAGAATGGCCATCATCAAAAATTCTACAAACAATAAATGCTGAAGAGGGTGTGGAGAAAACGGAAACCTTTTGCACTGTTGGTGGGAATGTAAACTGATAGAGCCACTATGGAGAACAGTATGGAGGTTCCTTAAAAAACTAAACATAGAAATACCACATGACCCAGCAATCCCACTACTGGGCATATATCCTGAGAAAACCATAATTCAAAAAGAGTCATGTAGCAAAATGTTCACTGCAGCTCTATTTACAATAGCCAGGACATGGAAGCAACCTAAGTGCCCATCGACAGATGAATGGATAAAGAAGATGTGGCACATATATACAATGGAATATTACTCAGCCATAAAAAGAAATGAAATTGAGTTATTTGTAGTGAGGTGGATGGACCTAGAGTCTGTCATACAGAGTGAAATAAGTCAGAAAGAGAAAAACAAATACCATATGCTAACACACATATATGGAATCTAAAAAAAAAAAAAGTACTGATGAACCTAGTTGCAGGGCAGGAATAAAGACGTAGACATAGAGAATGGACTTGAGGTCTTGGGGGGGGATGGGATAGGGAGGGGGAAGCTGGGGCGAAGTGAGAGCGGCATGGACGCATATACACTGCCAAATGTGAAATAGATAGCTAGTGGGAAGCAGCCACATAGCACAGGGAGATCAGCTCGGTGCTTCGTGACTAACTGGAGGGGTGGGATAGGGAGGGTGGCAGGGAGATGCAAGAGGGAGGAAATATGGGGATATATGTACATGTACAGTTGATTCACTTTGTCATAAAGCAGAAACTGACACAACAGTGTAAAACAATTATAGTCCAATAAATATGTTAAAAAAAGAACCCCAAAACACAACAAAACAAAACTACAATGAGGTATCACCTCAAACAGGTCAGAATGGCCATCATGAAAAAATCTACAAACAATAAATCCTGGAGAGGGTGTGGAGAAAAGGGAACCCTCTTGCACTGTTGGTGGGAATGTGAACTGATACAGCCACTATGGAGACAGTATGGAGGTTCCTTAAAAAACTAAAAATAGAACTACCATACGACCCAGCAATCCCACTACTGGGCATATACCCTTAGAAAACCATAATTCAAGAAGAGTCATGTACCACAATGTTCACTGCAGCTGTATTTACAATAGCCAGGACATGGAAGCAACCTTAGTGTCCATCAACAGATGAATGGCACATATATACAATGGAATATTACTCAGCCATAAAAAGAAACAAAATTGAGTTATTTGTAGTGAGGTGGATGGACCTAGAGTCTGTCATACAGAGTGAAGTAAGTCAGAAAGAGAAAAACAAACACCGTATGCTAACACATATATATGGAATCTAAAATAAAAATGGTTCTGACGAACCTAGGTGCAGGACAGGAATAAAGATGCAGACGTAGAGAATGGGATTGAGGACACGCGGAGGGGGAAGGGGAAGCTGGGACAAAGTGAGAGAGTGGCATGGAAATATATACACTACCAAATGGAAAATAGATAGCTAGTGGGAGCAGCCACATAGCACAAGATCAGCCTGGTGCTTTGTGACCACCTAGGGGGGTGGGATAGGGAGGGAGATGCAAGAGGGAGGACATATGGGGATGTATGTCTATGTATGGCTGATTCACTTTGTTATAAAGCAGAAAGTAACACACCATTGTAGAGCAATTATAGTCCAATAAAGATGTTAAAAAAAACCCAAAAAACTACTCTGTATAAAACAAATAAGCTACAAAGATATACTGTACAGCACAGAGAAAATAGCCATACAGAGAATGTAGTTTATTCTAATTTTAGATGGAATATAACCTATAAAAATTTAATCAGTATGTCGTACACCTGAAACGAATATAATGTTGTAAATCAACTAAACTTCAATTAAAAAAATTCTATGTCAAATAAATGCAAAAATACCTGAATATGTATTGTATCTTATAAATAAAATAGGATACTTATAAAAAATTAACAAGGAACTTTTCCAGGCAACTCATAAATGAATATAAATGACTGATAAGCATTAAAAACAAAATGACTGAAAATCATAATCGAAGGAATAAAAATAACAAATGATACCATTTTTTTGTATTATATTTTATCCTATTATATATTCACCTATTAAAATGGTAAATATAGTAACACTTGGCCATACCTAGTATTGATAATATTTGCGGGAAATGGGAATTCTCATCTTGTGCTGATGGATACATACATGGGTAAAACTTTTTTGGAGGGCAATTTGACGACATACAGCAAAAATCGAAAATATACAAACTTTTGGACACAATAATTCCACTTCTAGAAACTGATTCTAAGTAAATAGGTATGTACACAAGGGTAGAGGAGTAAGAATATTCATGTTTTTATTTTTTAAAATTAATTTTTATTGGAGTATAGTTGATTTACAATGTTGTGTTAGTTTCTGCTGTACAGCAAAGTGAATCAGTTATACATACACATATATCCACTCTTTTTTAGATTCTTTTCCATGTAGGTCATTATAGAGTATTGAGTATCTATGCTTTTATATTAGCAAGAGATTGCATGAATTTAAATGTTCGACATTAGAGAATTGATATGATAAATATGTTAAATAAGATATGATACCTCCTACTAATGCAGGCATCAAAAATAAAACTGTAGAAAAATATTTACAGACATGGAAAGATGAGTCTTATGTACCATTAAGTGAAAAAAGTTACAAGCAGTACTTAAGAGTATGATTTCATTTTAGTTAGAAAAATATATAATGTATATATTAATGGCTAGGAAAAAGATATTTGTGCTGGTTACCTCTGGGCCAGGTAATTACAGACCATTTTCATTTCTTCTTTTTGCTTCTATTTTTAATTGCTCTGCAATGCAGATGCATTGCTCTTATAATAAAAACTCCAATAAAACTTATTTTTCAAAAAATATCAATGCTAATGCCCTATAAATGGTGCTGTGAGAAATATCCGTGTTGGGCCTCAGTGGCCAAAAGAAATATTTGACAGAAGGCTGCAAATGGGTTTAGGTGCTGTGGGGAGACCTGAGATGCTGCTGCCCTGAAAATGGAACCCTGCAGGGTACTGCTTGGCCTTGGAACACCAAAGGTGGTGGCATGGGCGCTGGCCTTGCCCTCCAGAGCAGATGGCGCAGTTTAGGCCTCGCCGCACAAAGAACAACCGGAAAACAAGGACAAAAAAATTAGCATCTGCCTTGCCTGGGACAAGGGATTCAATTAGGCTGGGTCAACTCTGCATGCATGAGCCTCTACTGGGCATTTTCCATGTCTATGTCATATAGCAAAGAGTGTGAGAGCAGCAAGGGACTCACTTGTCCCAAGTCTTCATTTACAGTTATGGAAAGTGAGGCTCAGATGAAGCCCATGCACGTGTCACTCAATCAACATTCCTTCTTGAAAGCTGTAACAGTGGCTTGAAGTGAAAACAATGCTAGACTGTCTGAAAACTAAAACAGCCATTTCTCGGTAGACTCACCTACTGGGATTCTCAACACTCAACCTTTATGGAGAAGAGTTGGTGCTGACGTACGGCTTTAAAAACCCCAAATCTCCCTTCTCCCCTTCCTCCCATGAAAACACGAGAATCAAGGCCCATGAGTTACTGTCCCTGTGCCACAGAACCGTGGAGCTCTTTGAATCTGTTGTAACCAAGTAGCCTTGTAGATGGGAGAAATACATACACATGAATCTCAACATTTACTGGCTACAATGGGGCTGGCAAATGGCTTTCATCCTATATATCAATCACCAACATGCTTGGTCGGAATGTTAAAATGAATTCCAGTAGCTCCTTGTTGGTTATCTATTTTTTATATAGTAGCGTATATATATCTTTTATTTATTTTTTTATTGGGGTATAGTTGTTTTAGGGAACTATACTCAATATCTTGCAATAACCTATAATGGAAAAGAATGTAGAAAAATACATATATTTTTATATATATGTATAACTGAATCACTTTGCTGTATACCTGAAACTAACACAACACTGTAAATCAACTATATTTCAATAAAAATTTTTTTAAAACACACACACACACACACACACACACACACACACACACACACACACACACACACACACCACATCAAAGGGTTAAAAAAAAATGAATTTCAAGGCAGAGCCTGGGCTGAGTGTCATGATTGATTAGGGGTGTCTTGGCTGTGGAAGGGGTGATTAACAAATATCTTTGCCATATATTTCCATCCTGATCTAGAACATTTGTTACCCTCAGCACAGTGTTTCTTCATTCAATCTCTCTCACTATTGATTACTCACTCTTATGGAATGTCAGATTAATGCTTTCATATATTACTTGAACTACATCATCCTCCTACTTAAAAACCCTCTAAAGATACCTCCCCATTTCCCACATAGCAAAGCTACCCCCATACCTAATAATCAAGGTCCTCCACAATTTGATGCTGTTTACCATTCTGAGACCTAAGCAACCCTCCACAGAATCTCCTCTCTGGCCTCTGGCTTGTTTCTTGTACCCAGAGCGCATACTCTGGTCTGAAAGGGCCACCAGCAGGAGCCAGGGAGCTGGTCCAAAGGGGAGCAAATGGACTAACGGATCAGGATGAATCACTAGCCAGGGAGGCCCCAGATGCAGGGAGGCTGTTAGAATGCTTCCGGTAAGGGTTGGAGTCACATCTGAGTGGACAAGCTCTGGCTGAGGCTCGCTCCTTGTGAAGGCCTAGTTTCTATCCCAGCCCAGCTGCCTGTCATCCGTTTTAAAGCAGCGGGGTCTTACAGCTGTTTCTGAACAGACACCTGATGCACATCTCACACGTTTTCACCTCCTCCGGGCTCCTGGCATCTTCCTCACCTCGAGGGCCTGTTTCCTTTCCTTTGTGCCTATTTGAATCCCCACCCCCCATCCTTCAGTGCTCAGCATCAAAGCATAACAATGAGGCTCTGGTCTGTCTCCAGTGACCTACTTCTCAGAGACCTGATACTTGACACCATTCCCTAATTCATCTCCACGATTCCACATGGATCTCTCCTAGCTCAATGGTGTTGGCAAGACGCTGACATTCACCACTAGAGTCCGTTTTGCCCATGCAGTTACATTCAGGGACTTTATGCATACTGCCTCCGTGGTCTACTCAGGTGGAGCGGTCTGGATGTGAACTAGGGCATTAAGGTATCTCTTAACTGTTAGATTTAAATACCAGTCTAAGGTACCAAAGCACTATAAACTAGGAATGGAATGCAGCAGCATAAAGCACAATAAATTCTTATTGCCCATGGTTAAAATAAGACAAAATATTATTCCAGAATAAGGGAGAAAGAAAGTAAAGCTATCATGGGAAACATGAGCAGGTCGACTTTTCCAGCACGCTGAATGGCACCTGAGTGACCCAAGAGTCATTGAACTTGAAAATAAACAAGTGCTGCACACCCTGCTAGTGACTGGACGATAAGTTACGACAATCTCTCATAGTGATGGGCCTAAAATAAAAAGTTTACAATGCACATGTTTAATTTGGAATAAATTTACCCTTTATATGCCAAAACAAACAAAAAAAAAGAAGTTTAAACTTCTGTGAATTCTGATCAACGTGACGTGCAAAAACTCAATGCCAAGTTTGTTACCAAAAACAGCGCTACTCGTTACTGTATCTGTGTTTTATTTTTACCCAGATCAGAAACAGAGAAATCAGAAGCTTTTTCCATAGGCCTGTATGCATTCTTTGCTAATTTCAGATGTTAACAAAAACTGAAGGTAATCTTTCTGTGCTAGAACCCTAAAGATACCAAGCCCTGGGGCCGTATTGTTAAGTTATGACCAGTATGACTGAGAACCCATTGGCTTCCCGTCCTCTGCACGTGGGCGAGGGGAAGAGTAGAGGAAATTTCAACACTGAGCCAAGGACATAATTCTAGCTACCGTGACCAACATTTGGGGCCACAAACAGTGAGCATGAAGATTTTCTCCATTTTGTAGGCCTGTTTTTCCCAGGCCTTTGAGGGCAGAGGACTTCTTCTCCACCTTGACCATCTCCAGAGGGCATGCTGGGAATGTAGAGGTTGCTCTGGCATCTCCACGATTCTGGGGTGAGGGGCCCAGGATGCGGATGCCCTTGAACGACTCTCTGCTACAAGAGGGTGCCAGCCACATGGGCAATAACTTGGTGGAGGTTACCAATGACAGACGCCAGGGAAGTTGTACCTGGCGGAGTTACTTAAACACTTGCCTTGAGGGGTCTCTCTGGGTTGGTTTTACGCCCCACCTACTGAAGGAGGTTTAAATAGATGGCCTGGCTTTTGGGAGGTACTGATATTGCAGTTTTCTCCTTGAAGGCTAGTTATAGCTCTAATTTAGGTAAGAAGAGGTAATGGAGGAGTACTGGGATACAGTTGGCAAGGGGTGAGGAGATATAGGAGCTGTTCTGCACTGCTGTATCTTTCTCCAAATTCAGCGCCATCAATCTGCCTGAGAGAATCCGGACTGTGGCATCAGCCCAAGAGGATTTAGAAAGGAGCCCCTTTAGACTCTGGACAAGCTCAGGTCCAGACTAAGAACTTCAGTCACCTCATATGGAAAGTCAGCCAAGTTTCCACTGGTGAGTCTGGATTCTGTAGGCAATTTAGTGATTTCCTGTTGGCCACCCCCGACTGCTGCTTCCCTCCCACCTGCAAGTAGTCACCCACCCATAAATCCTGTCCAGCCCTGGATCTCTGCCCAACGTTCCAGAGGGCCGGACTCACCGAGGAGAGCGGAATTCCCAGGATCCAGGCCCAGCTGTGTTCCCAGCGGAGACGTCAGCACCGAAGGAAGGTTCGGTCCAGTGGCTGAGAGCAGGGCCCTGATGTCGTCCAACTGCGTGGGGACGTGGGGGGGATCTGTGAGAAGGCAGATGGTGCATCAGGCAGGTTAAAGCATAAAGGCTGTGTTAAGGGGAGAGGGAGAGGCGGCCATGCATGTAAGTGTGTCTGTGTGTAAGGCAGGCGTTACTATTGTTATCTTTAACACCATTTTCCCTATAGAGAAGGTGTTCCCATCAAGGTGAGTCTGAATTTTAAATATAATATTTGATGCCTGAAACTGTAAGGTCGGTAATAAGAATCAGGCATGTTGATTTCCTGAGCTCCTTACTGTATGCCACTCTATCCCACAGTACCACTGGGGACTCTAGAAACGCATAGTTAAATGAAACTACATTATAAAGGCACTTTAAAAAAGCCAGTGCTTCTTCAGCATTTACTAGATGCCAAGTCCTCTGCTAAAATAGTTTTCATTTAACTCCTGTAACAACCTTTAGAGGGAGGCACTTTGTTATTGTCCCCACAGACTGGGATACACCACAGGAATTTCTTATGGCGAAGGATCCTGTGAGTGGCTTTTTTCTAGGAAGAAAAGGGTCCAATTGTGAGGCTGGGAATTTGCTTTGTGATCTGGATTTTTATGCCCAAGTAGGATCAGAGAAGCAGGATAGGGATGATTTATTGTTCAAAATCTTATAAGGAGTCAGGGCTGACGTCATCAGGAATCACAGTTAACCAGAGATAAAAGTGACAAAAAGGGAAGTACAGTGGCTTGCTTATTATTTCCACTGAACCAATAAAGAGGCAAGCACCTGCTGAACCTAGTGGTAGGATGATCCCAGATTCTCCTGGGAAAGAAGCAGAATTCTGTTCCCCTTCTTCTTTCCTCTCCTGTAGCCCTGCGTCACACTCCAAGGCCAACCCCACCTTTTACTCTAGAGCACTTGTTGGAGTGGAAAGAGAAGCAGGAGGGTTGCCCTTGTAATTGATGGTCATTTCAACAGTGTTCAGTGAGGGCCTACTGTGTGCTTGTCACCCTGTTCAGTACTTTTTAGGGATGGCAAATAAACAAGTCACAGTGGTGCCTGAGTCTACTTCAGAAACATGCCTTCTGTCTCCTGTGCCTTTGACTGCGAAAGACCATCACATACAGAAAACGGTGATGAGTTTATGTATTTATGTATATAAATTAAAAATTTTAAAGACATTCTATATAACTCTATATCATTTAAAAATATTCTTTATATGGTATAGGGTAAAAACATCGTGATTGGATTCAGGAACTCAATTTGTGCTGTGGCTCTTTCATTCACTAACTTGGGCAAGTCACTTAATCCCTCTAAGCCTTAGTTTCTTCAACTATAAAATGATGAAAAACCTCATCATTTCCAAGGTCTCTTTCTACTCTGACATACCAGCATTTTAGGAACTGATAGTGACAGTTTATTCAAACCTAGACTCTTTTCCTCCCATCCTTTTTAATATTCCCTCAAAAATATTGAAATTGAATATTGAGGGAAATGGAGTTCCCTCAAGAGTACTGAAATTGAATAGTCCTTCTAGAATATTAAAATTCAAGAAGTCTTTGCTTATTTATTAAGAGCCAAAAGGGGAGGTTATGTCCCATCTTTAAAACCATCGATCTTTCGGGGCCAAATGTCACACCCTCCTAGTGTCCTTACAGCTTCTGTCTTAATTTACTTCTTCAGGGCATGTCCAGCTGATCTTCTGAGGGAAACTGTAAACTCCCCAAGGACAGAGGTCACTGCTTTTATTTATCCTAAAGCTCTACGTGGGACTCCGAGGCAACACTTAATGAATAGTCATCCCACTTAATGAATAGTTATACGAACTCATGAGTGAAAGTCCGCCTCATGACACTTCAGGTCTCCACATTACAGGTTAAGTCACAGGCCTTGGCATGAAACCTCAGCTTTACACATGAAATCCCTCATTTAAAAATTAAGTCACATTTTGGGCTGATTAAAAAAAAGAGAAACACTACTTCTATGTCCATAAAGTACCTAAAGAAAGTAACAAATTTTGATGAATAAACCAAGACTTCTGATTGCAGAAAGCCCTAAAATTAAGAATCTAACTAGTGATTTTTTTTTTCCCATCCAGTTTGATTAAAATGGGAAGACGTCATGTTCTTCAAACTCCACGTTCACGGTCACACTGCATTAGCATTGGAATGCTGCAGATCTGGCTCCCAGACCGTACACACTTCACTGGTGGAGCTACGGTAGCAGCTACACCTCCTATGCTTTCAGCTCTGTTAGCAGAGGCGACAAGGAAGGGTTATTAGGGAGGAAAAGCCCACAGTAAGCTCCATAGCTCAGTGTGGGGCAAGAGTCTCTAGGCCCCAGGCTCCAGACGAGCAGCTCAGCCAGATGAAATCCAACACAAAACAAATCACATCCTTCGCGGAGCTGATTTTCTGCGGCTTCCTAAGATAACTGGAGGTTTATGCAGCCACCGTTGAGATGAAAACCCATGTGGGCATCTCTGAAATTTGAGTGGGCAGGGGTAGACCCTGTGCTTTGGTATATCATCAATTTGGGGTGTGAAAATATAAAGTTTACTTCTTTTTCCCCGCGGAAGCCCATAATGTATGTATGCGTATGTATGCGTGGTGTGTAATTATTCATATTTCTCACATTTTCCTTTTTCTTCCCCTAAGAATCATGGCTTTCTCTTCCTGAGATAGCCAGCACACGTGCTCTAATAATTGCCTTTTAAAAAAAGTAAGACAAAAACAAGCTTCTTTATCCTATCCCACCAGTTCCCAGACTCTGTGGGGAAGAGAAGCAGAGAGTCCTAATCCAGGGGACAAAAGGGTTGTAGCTTGCACGTGGCTGAGTCCAGCCCTGGGCATCAACGAGTGTTGATGGTGTCTCAGCAATTGTTGTTATTTTTAAATAACTATTTTATGCCACGAACTGTGTTAGACTCTTTAATCAGAGGTCCTTATGTTTGGGGGTGCTGTAGTCTGAATGTTTGCATCCCCCAAATTCATACATTGAAATCCTAACTCCTTCAAGGTGGTGATATTAGGAGGTAGGGACTTTGGGAGATGATTAGGTCATGAAGGTGCAGCCCTCCTGGTTGGGATTAGTGTCCTCAACACAGAGACCCCTGAGAGCTGGCTCATCCCTTCAGCCACATGAGGGCACAGTAAGAAGCCATTATTCTGCAGCCACACAGAGGGCCTTCACCAGAGCCCGACCATGAGGGCGCCTGGATTCTGAACTTCCAGTCTCTAGGAGTGTGAGACGCAATCTTCTGTTGCTTATAAGCCACCCAATCTGGGGCTATTTTGCTATAGCAGCCGGAACGGACAAAGACAGGGGGTGTACACGTGTGGACTTCAGGTGGACTAGACTATGAACTTCCTGAAATTTACCAAAAAATTTTGCATTTATGAATTTTTCTCGACAAGGTAATCTATCGTTTTCGTCTGATTCTCCAAGAAGTCCTTAACATAGAAGGAGTTAAGAGCGACCGCTGTACTTCTGTTACCTCTATTTGCCAACCCCTACCCAAATATGGGCAATCTTGCTCCATAAGTTTCTACACAGAGACTAGCATCTATGGCTTAGCAAGGTTAAGTGACCTGCCCAGGTTACACAGTGAGTCAGCAGTAGAGCTAGGGTTCTAACTGACATCTGCTTGGCCCCAAGGTCTGTGTTCTTTCTACTGGGAGGCCCTAAGGTGGGGAGAAGGGAAGGGATATTGATTTTACCTTTATGCACTTAATTGGATCAGGGACAGGAGGAGGTAGAGGGTGGGTTAGACAGTCACCCCCAGTGGGGTCCACAGGGGGCAGCCGGCCTCGAGGTGTTTACCTAGGATCAGTAGCTGGGTGTTCTCAGTCAGCTCCCCGTGCAGATTGGCCGCCCTGCAGGAGTACAGGCCCTGATCCGAGGAGGACACGGCTGTAAGCAGCAAGGAGCCCTCGCGCAGATGGTGAGGGGCGCCCAGTTTGCTTTTATTCCTGAACCAAGTGACTTCGGCTTCGGGCACACCTAGGAGGAAAAAAAATAAACTCATCAGCCAACACATTCAGGTGACCCTGGAGGCATTTATAGCCTCTTGCCAGGGCCCGCCCCAGGGCTGCTCTGCAGGAAGCATGTGCCTGGGCGTCTTCTACTCCCCTTCAGCCAAACTAAATAATGCTTCTGACCTCTCAGCTGTCTTGAGATCTTTTGCCTTTTAAACCTTACACTGATGAGGCAGGAAGAGAGAGGCCAGTTCAAGAAGAGGAAGGAGGCAGCTGAGAAAAGGGCACTTGCCAGGGTGGAAGGAGTGAACCCAAATTCTTTGGAGAAAACACCTCAGAACCGAATGTATACACCAGTGCAAATGAATGACTGACAACTACATGAAACAAACCTAACGTTAAATGAGAAAAACCAGGCATGAAAGAGTACACACAGTATACAGTATGATGTTGTTTCTGAAAGCAGAAAACAAAAATTGGTAACATCAGTACTCTGTTGTCAGCAGTCAGAGTGGGGGGTTCCTCTGAGACCGGGATGGACTGGGAGGGGTTGTGACTGAGAGTGGGGACAGGGAGCTTGGTTGCTAGTAATCCTCTGTTTTTTGACTTGGGGGCTGGTTTGGTGGGCTTGGGACCTTTATGATATGAGCACTTTTCTGTATAAATATTATATCTCAGTAGAAAGTTAAAAGCTACAAAATGTTGATATATTCATGAACCAGACAAATGAAAGCTGCTAGATCCTTACCAGAGTTGACACTCCATGTAGAAAACAAGCCTGTATTTTTTGAAGCCTAAGTATTTTCTTAGAACAAGAAAAGATTGAACTATCAGTATCACCACAGAAAAAGAAAGACAAAAAGAAAGTGTTCTGCTCTCTCCTCAATCTAAGTTATTGTTGTGAGAGAGAGCTGGGGAGAGTATGCACATCTGAATTGGGATGGGGTTCCAGTCTTTGGAAGTCAGGCTCTGTCCTCTAGGAGTGTTATGGACTAAATGTTTGTGTCCTTTGTAAATTCATATGTTGAAGTCCTAACTACCATCAGTGTGATGGTGTTAGGAGGTGAGGCCTTTGGAGATTGTTAGGTTTAGATGAGATTGTGATGAGGGGGGTGGCTCTTGTGATGGGATTAGTGCCCTTATAAGAAGAGACCTTCTCTTTCTCTCTCTTCATCTTGCTGTGAGGACACAGCAAGAGATAGCTGTCTGCAAGCCAGGAAGAGAGTCCTGGTCAGGAACTGAATGGGCTGGCACCTTGATCTTGGAATTGCCAGCCTCCAGAACCATGAGAAATAAACTTCTGCTGTTTAAGCCACCCAATGTATGGCATTTTGTTATAGCAGCCTGAGTAGACTAAGACAAAAGAATGGCTTTAATTCCTGAGGAGGTTTCCCTGTGGGTCACATGCTGGTAAGCAGGCCCCAGCTCAGGACAAGCCTTCTGAGATGGTCTGCATAGGAGGCCAAGCTCTGAGTGAGCTGAGAGACAGAAAGCGTGTGGCATTAATTCCCAGGTCTCCAGGGAGTAGAAAGCTCCGTCCCTTGCACCGTCTAGCCTGCTCACTCAGCTCACAACGTTTGCTCATAAAACTCTTGGACATGTATCCAGGGCAGGTTTAGAATGTCAGATCCAGGGAAATAGGGTCAAAGCCAGGAACAGTCAGAGCCAGAGCTTTAGTCCTGCGCTTTCCCTGAGTTGGGGATGGATTTTGCCCTTGGGGCAAATGCAGCCTTCCCCTTCATGGGCAGCCTACTGTTGAAAATGAAGACACCTTCAAGGAGTTACCTGTGTACCTGTTGTTTGTCCTTGATGAGTAAAATTTACCCACAGTCTACTTTGTAACAGCCAGCTCATCAGCCCTCATTATGACCCCTTGAGCACTTGCTGTTCCTGAGCTCCCAGTGTCAGGAAGTGGGGTGGGATGGAAGGGTGGTCTCATATGTTCCCTCACTAACAATGAGCTACCTTGTGTGAATTCACTGGTGTCCTTGCTGGCCTGCTGCCTCAGGTGGAGTTTCCAGTGGTAGAATGGTGGCCTAAGGTGTGTGGCCCAAGTGTTTGGCCAATCTGTAGGGCTTTTCGCCCTGTTAATGGGGAACAGGAGAGTGACTCTCTGGTCCTCTCTCTTTTGTTGTTCAGATTACCCATAATTCAATGTGAGTCACTAGGGACGGGCAGGCTGGCCGGAGAAAGGAGGCAAGGCTGCTGAAAGGGGTGGAGACTTGGATACTGCAGCCCTGACCCATCAGGGAGGGGCACACACTGTGAAACTTAAGGCTCAGGTGCATGAGAGGGGCCAGGCTGGCACTATCTCTAAATACACCTGGAGAAAAGATGCAGGTGAGAGGCAGAAAAGATGATTTTTCATTGTAGCACCACTAGGGAGAGCAAGAGCGTCATGATGCCCAGCCATGCCAGCTTAGACTTTGGTCCCTGAGCTCCATTTTCATGTTGGGGAAAAAAAAAATTCCATGGCGCTCAGGAGAAAACCTCTGAAAATTAAGTTGAAGAAAACCCTTCCAGTTATTTCTCTCCTGAAAGTGCAAGGAAAAATGAGGTCCTACAAACCATCTTTTGCAAGTATTCACCCACTTTCCCTCACCATGAACTGATTACACGTAGCACTTGTCACTGGCACCTTCCTTGGAGGAGGGCTGTGGGCAGTAAGCACAAAATCCCTGATAGGAACTGAGGCTGTTCTAGAGCGAGGAGGCAGGGTAAGAGAACCAGACTAATGGGCTGTCAGTTCCACCAGCAAAAGCGTGGTGACTAAGTGAATGGTCGGGGGGAATGCTCTCTCTCCATGACAGTGTCCATGGGCCATGGCATGAGTGTCTTCAGAGCCAACACTGTGTTTACACGGTCAGCTCCTGCAGCAAGACTTGCTGCTCCCCTATGTGTCATTCACTGGTCAGGGCTTATGTGACTGTACGGCAGCCAGAGGGGAGACACGGATGGTGAGAAAGAAGAGGAGGAGGGAGAGAGAGATGACCCAGGGATGGAACCATTTCTCATGTCTCCGGGAAGTGGGTGTAAGCTTCTTCCTTCATCACTTCATCACTCTTGGCCTCATGCCCCTTTGAAAGCAAGTCTGTTTAACAGGACAAAACAGAGTCTTGGCTAAAAGGGCTGAATTCCTCAGTTGAGAGCAGGGGAGTTCATGGGAGAAATGGACATGTTCAGGATAACGAAGGGTAGAAGGAAGTGACCTCCAGTCTCTGTAAAACCGGGACCACAGAAGTGACAGCAGTGCCGAGGGAAGCCAAATGATGTAGGAATCATTCTTTAATACATAGATTAGCACACCTCTCTTAGACTTCCTCAAACACGGACCTGCATCAAGAATTTGCCAATGGAGATGGAGTTGCTGGTGTCACATTTTGGGGGATTCCTGCCTGCGATCATGCGCCTTAAGCAGAGAATGACACCAAAAAGATACTTCGGAATGACAGCCAGTCCTGCCATGACTGGTTCTGACATATTACAAACAAAGTTGGAACAAGGGGAGAAGAAAAATAAACGATGCACCAGAGATCTCTTTTTTCTTTTTCTCTCAAGAGATGACAATGATACTTCAGAAAATATCACCAACCCTCATATATGCCAGAGTCCCTGGAAAAGGTACCAGATATACATACCTAACAATGATGTTTAGAATACCTAGACATTGGGAATGCACCAAGGTCAGGAGCTATACAAAAATATCCTGAACATATTAGATGGAGAAAGAACATTTACTGAGTATTTGCTATCAGCCAAACATTTAATAAACATAATCACTCATTTTTCACAAAGGTCCTACGAAGCACTGTTATTAACTCCATTTTACTGATGAGGAAATTGGGACCTGAAGAGATTATGAAATCTGCCTAAAATGACATTAGTTTGGATTCCTGAATGATTACATGGGGACAGAGTCCCTGTACCTCCTCTCTACCTCATGGTCCATCAGTGACCTACAAATGGCAGGTGGGGATCCAAACTCAGATACATTTAATGCTAGGGATCCCCTTCCTAACAAGTACATGACACCGCCTGCCATTATACCAGGCTGCTTCCTTAGAAAAGGTACGAATTGCTGCACTATTATTTCTGGTATCAAATCCTTAAATATTTCCTACTTTTGGGATTAACCTTTCTTCTGTAATTGTAACACCAAGATTATTGTTAAGAGAGAACTTTCTAGAATCCATTTGTGCTGGCTTTGCTAGTGCTCTTCTTGGTGAGAAGTTTAGTCAGGTTGTGGAAGGTTTTTTTTTTCCCAAGCCTGTAGATGTGACAGCACATTCTACAGAAAGAAATGTCTGAAGAATGACAAAAAAATATACATCACAGAACAAAGTCCAAAGCTATGCTGTTGACAAGTTAGTTGGATAGGCTCCACACTCTGGACTCCCTGGTATGATTTGTGTCTAAAAAAGGAAGGAAAAGGACCTGCCTTTACTTTCCCCCCTTTGTGGCATATCTTATCAATAACACAGTGCTCTCCCTGCTGCTTGAAAGGATCAGTAAATGAGTGTAGTCATAATGGGATGTAACTTGATATGATTATGAGGATTAGCGTCTTTAATCTCCACTGAGCTGCCAGGTAGGGTGATGTATAATCATCTTTTTTTAAATCCCAGACAGGATATTCTTGTTAACTAGACCACTTGTTACACTTGGAAGGCTGCTTGCACCATGGTGACTTGTCAGCATCTTGAGGTGGGGCATCCACTGAAAGGTACACCTTGACATGATAAGTTCTAGAAGTTTCTTTGATGGTTTGGTACAAGACAAGGAAAGGATACAGTAGCTTAAATGTCAGCCTTGGCAATTATTCTAAAGAATCATGTAAGTCTGGAAAGGTTTTCAGCCTTCCACATTTCTTCACACTGACTGTGGCAGACACTGATAGCTGTTTCTTCTTTTTCCTGGGTACCCAGCCTGGCTATATTTCCCAGCAGCCCTTGTAGCTGTGAGTAGCCATGTGACTAAGAAGGAATGTGAGAAGTAGTAATGTGTGCTACTTCCAGGTGTCACCCTTAAAATCTTCTCAACCATCGTCTACACTTTGTTTTTCCCCTCTTCTGGTTGACAGGATAGAGAGGACCTCTGGGGAGACCTTGGAAGGCATGTATTCAAGATAACATAGCCACCAGTGTTCTGTGATACTGAAGGACTGTGGGGGGCAGATCCCTTCCAGCTGACCAGGACCACTCTCTGGACTCCTAGGTAGGCAGTAATAAACTTCTATTGTGTTTGAGTCATTACACATTTGGGAATCTACTTGTTACCAGAGTCTAGCCTTCCCTAGTTAATACACTGCCTATCATTGACTCCTCAACTAGTTATTTCTACATGACCAGTCCTCACAATTTTATATCCTAAGTCTGCAAAGCTACCCTTGCTCCAAACTGTACCATAATCTAGGAAAGCATATAAGATCTAGCCCTTGCCTACTATTCCCCACCTCCCAGCCACATGTCACACTACTTTCTTCTCTGCTCTCCATCCTACAGACACACCGGCCACATTTCACTCCTTCAGATGCAACACACTCTTTCTACCTCAGGTACATCCTGTTCCCAATGACTGAAACACTCCCTCCTCCTCCAACCCTTTATCTCCTACTCAGTTTTCTGAATTTTCTTAAATAGAGAACAAGTTTGGGAGTGGTATTAAGGGATTGGATCACTTTTCAAGAAAAAGCCTCATCATACTCATTGCTTAATGCTTTTTATGCTTAAGAGTTGGGAAGAATTTGTGAGGCTGAATTTTACATGTTGAAAACATATGTGTGCAAAAAGTATTTAATGAAAAACTGCTAACAACTCAAACATGTAAGGACATGAGTTATTCTAGGTAAATTATGTAATATTTTTTAAATACACTATTATATAGCCATTAAAATTATGTCACAAGAGGGCCATAAAAGCTACTTGTAGTATCAAAGTAAAACTAGTTCTTTCTGCCATTTAGCATTATAGCTGTCAGCATTTTGACTGGAGACTCAGCTCAAGAATGATTTCTTTGTCCAGTAAATTCACAGACCAACAGTTTAATCAAAAGCAGGCTCTTTCCCATCTACATTGAATAAAAATCTTACTTAACGAAAGGCATAATGGCAGAGACACACATTTATTTTAGTTAACCATGATTAAGACAAATGGCCCTATGAATAAACATAAAAGCAAAGAACGTAATGTACATAGCCAGGCAAAAACTGGACCTAACAACCTAGGATTTCACCATCAGGTTACCAAGAGTGAGTCTCTGGATGAACTCGGGAGACATGGCCTTAGGTGGCATGGAAGAGTTGACCAAAGCTGGTTTGACTGTCTTGGGTTCCCCATGATACATACTCCTCCACCTGGATTCTGGTTCTCTCAGTCTCCCTCAAATGCCCAATTCCTTGCTTTGCTGCCCTTTGCTTCCCATTCTTTTAGTCCTACCAATCCCAGTGCTCAAGAGGAGACCCAACATGGTCCATCATATCTCCAGTTGGTGTTCCGTCTCCAAGGCCCATGTTCCTAGTGACCACGTGAGGAGTGATGGTCCTGCACAAAGGACCCTGCCTCTACCACCACTCTGTGTATAGAGGGGCAACTCATTCATGGGAAGCCCTGTCAGAGATTCTGTCCTAATAGGGCCTGAAGGGATTTAGTTCCAGAAGCTTTCACTGATGAGGTTGGATGCACAGGCCAAGGGAAGCTTTACCAAGAAGAAGCTAATGCATGATGACAGAGAGAGATTTATACTTTTGGGTTCCTGGAGCTACCAGAACATTTCAGAGAAAAACCAGACCTGGCTGTTCTTTGGAAACAACATGCTCTAGATGAAGATTCTCCTCCTACTTCTTTTAAAATGGGTTCTCTCTGGCCTTATAAATCACAAGCGGAGGTAAATCTTCCAATGCTGGGGCTGAGATCTAAGATGAAGAAACCCCCAGAGCAGGGGGGTGCCAATGCCTGTCCTTTTTGCAGACAGGGTATGACTGGGGAACCGTGGTTTGGGTGCCGCAGGAAGATATATCTGATGAGGACAGCAATCAGGGGACTGTGGCTGGGCACAAGAGCCATCCGTTTTTTCTTTGCACTGTGGGTGTGAAAACCCTTGGGGTAGACAGGCTAGCAGTTCACAGGAGGGGAGAATTGGTAGCTGAGCTTTGTTCCAGTCTATGTGGGTGTTTTTTTTTTTTTTAATTGACAGTAGATGCCATTATGAAGAGCATACTACAACCTCCTCTGGTCCACTACTCCTCCACTTTCCTGTGACTTTCTGGTCCCTTTAGGCCTCTGAGTTTGCAAGGCCTACCCAAGGGCAATGTCTATTATCACACTCCTAACAGTATTGGCTGTTTTCATTAACGACTCCTACCCACCTCTGAAGTGAGTAAGCTCCAGGTTCCTGTTGATCTTACCCCTGCCATCCACTCCCGAGCTTTCCACCACCACTGCCCTGAGTTCAGGCCCCAGCACCTCTGCTCTAAACTACTGTGATGGCTTCTTTTTTTTCTGGATATAAATTTATTTATTTATTTATTTTGGCTGTGTTGGGTCTTTTCTAGTTGCTGTGCACGGGTTTTCTCTAGTTGCGGCAAGCGGGGGCTACTCTTTGTTGCGGTGCACGGGCTTCTCATTGCGGTGGCTTCTCTTGCTGCAGAGCACGGGCTCTAGGTGCACGGGCTTCAGTAGTTGTGGCACACGGGCTCAGTAGCTGTGGCGCACGGGCTTAGTTGCTCCGCGGCATGTGGGATCTTCCTAGACTGGGGCTCGAACCCGTGTTCCCTGCATTGGCAGGCGGATTCTTAACCACTGCACCACCAGGGAAGCCCTACTATGATGGCTTCTTAACTGGACTCTCTGTCCCTGTATTTCTTTTCCTCAATCCATTTTGTGCACTGCATGGCCCCTTAATGTCACTTTTAATCTGCCTTTGTCTGAACTCCTCATCAAAGTCTCCCACGGCACAGGTGCAACCCACATTACTAAAGTTTAAGCCCCACCACCCTATCTATGTACTCTGGGCTCCGGCCAGACCAAAGCACACGCTGTTCCCCTGAAGTCCTGCAGCTTCCCTGCTTCCATGAATTTTCTCACACTCTGTCATCACCCTGGAACACCCTCTGCCCCCATCTTTGCATGCTCACATTCTACCAGTATGCAAGACGGAGATAAAAACCACCTCTTCTCCCTTCATCTG
Organism: Tursiops truncatus; assembly: GCF_011762595.2. Classification (NCBI taxonomy): domain Eukaryota; kingdom Metazoa; phylum Chordata; class Mammalia; order Artiodactyla; family Delphinidae; genus Tursiops; species Tursiops truncatus. The sequence goes on from NC_047039.1 coordinate 47,938,352, forward strand.
TCCCAGTTTTCCTCCTCTCAACTTCCGGCAGCACTTTCCACTTTCAGAGTGACTGAGGTTCATGCTTCAGTTTTCCTACTAGCCCCAAATCCCTGAGAGTAGAATTTGTACTTATCTTTTCAGCCCCCAAGCTAGCACAGGGCTCCATTAATACTTGAACAAATGAATTAACATATGAATGCATTTCTCACCTGCAACTTGGCAGTTAATAGTCACATTCACGCCTCCAACTGTTTTGACGGTGCCTCCTACATCAACTGTGATGGCGGGTTCCTCCGTGTTGAACACAGTCCCTCGGGATGTTTTCACTAGTGGCTTTCCTGAGAGTGAGAAGGAGCGTGACATTTTATTAGATGGTGGCTTTGGGTATTCCCTTGAAACACGAGATGACCAACAATGAACAAGGGACATACCCAGGCTTTTTCCACTGACCGTGTTTTCCTTTGAAAAAACTCTAACTGTATACTATAAGAACCATCCGTCCACACACCTACCTGTCTAGCTACCGTAGAATTGTCACAAAAAGAATCTGAGGAGAGAGCATGGTATCCAACAAGTTGGGATGATTTGTGCATCTTATCATTAAACAAATGATCCAATACATTCGATTTTTATGGGCTTAAATTTTTATTTTGAGATAGTTGTAGATTCATGTATAACATGCATGTATAACATGCAGTTATAAGAAATAACATAGAGCAATCCTGCGTACTCTCTACCCAGTTTCCCCCAACGGTAATATCTTACAAAACTAGAGTACAATGTCATGACTAGAACACTGACATTGACGAAGTTAAGCTACAGAACAACATTTCCATCACTGCAAGGATCCCTTATGCTGCCCCCAGCCCTGCCTTAAGCCTTTGGCAACCATTAATCTGTTCTCCATTTCTTATAATTTTGGCATTTCAAGAATGTTATATAAATGGAATCATACGGTATGTAACTTTTTTTGATGGGCTTTTTTTCACTCAGAATAATTCTCTGGAGATTCTTCCAGGTCTCACATGGTACCGTGGTGGCATGTATCAATAGTTTGCTCCCTTTTATTGCTGAGTAGTATTCCAAGGTATGGACGTACCAAGTATGTTCAGCCATTCACATGTTGAAGGACATCTGGGTTGTTTCCACATTTTGGCTATTCAAATAAAGCATCTATATACATTCCTGTACAAGTTTTTGTGTGAACATTTGTCTTCATTTTCTATGGGATAAATGCCCAGGAGTGTAATTATTAGGTCACACAGTAGATTTTTAAGGAACCACTGAACTGTTTTCCAGAGTGGCTGTATCATTTCACATTCCCACCAGTAATGTATGAGTAATTTAGTTTCTCTGCATCCTCTTTAGCATTTGACGTTATCATTAGTTTTAATTTTAGCCTTTCTGATAGGTGTGTATTGATATCTCATTGTGGCTTTTTAAAAATTTGCATTTCCCCAATGGCTAATGATATTGAACATCTCTTCACGTGCTTATTTTTCATCTTTATATCTTTGATGAAATGTCTCTTCATGTCCTTTAGCATTTTATAATTGGATTATGTTTTACTACTGAGTTCTGAGAGCTCTTTACATTCTAGATGTAAGTCATTTGTCAGATATGTGGTTTGTAATAAATTTCTCCCAGTCTATAGATATTTTTCCCCTATCTTCTTTAAAAATGTTTTTTAAAAAAATTTATTTATTTTTGGTTGCATTGGGTCTTCGTTGCTGTGCACGGGCTTTTTCTAGCTGCAGCAAACCGGGGCTACTCTTCGTTGCGGTGCGTGGGCTTCTCATTGCGGTGGCTTCTCTTGTTGCAGAGCACAGGCTCTAGGTGCGTGGGCTTCAGTAGTTGTGGTGCACGGGCTTAGTTGCTCTGGGCATGTGGGATCTTCCTGGACCAGGCATCGAACCTGTGTCCCCTGCATTGGCAGGCAGATTCTTATCCACTGTGCCACCAGGGAAGCCCGTGTGCCACCATGGAAGCCCTCCCCTATCTTCTTAACAGGATCTTCCACAGAGCAAAAGTTTTTAACTTTTAACTTTGATGAAGTCCAATTTATCGAGTTTTCCTTTCATGGATCATGCTTTTAATGTTAAGTGTAAGATCTAAGACCAAGATCCTAAAAATTTTTTCCTATTTTTTTCCTAAAAGGTTCCTAGTTTTACATTTTACATTTAAGTCTGTGATATATTTTGAGTTAATTTTCGTATAAGGCGTGAGACTTAGGTCAAAGTTTATTTGTTTGTTGCCTATGGATGTCCAATTGCTCCACCACCATTCATTGAACAAGCTCTCTTTCTTCCACGGAATTGCTTTTGTGTTTGTCAGCATCAGCTGAGTATATTTTTGTGGCTCTACTTCTGTGTTCTTGTTTCTGTTCCACTGATTTATGTGTGTATCTCTCTATCAATACCACACAGTCTTAATTATTGTAGTTATATAATTAATTTTAAAATTGATTCTTGAGTCTGATTCTTCCCACTTTATTATTCTTTGCTATGCTAGTTTCTTTGCCTTTCTACATAAATGTTAGAATAGTCTTGTCTACAACTATAAAATTTTGCTGGGATTCGGATAGGAAATATACAAACATGTATATCAATTTAGAGATAATTGACATCTTTACTGTGTTGAGTCTTCCAATCCATGAACACTGTATGTCTATTTATTTAGATCTCCTTTACTTTCTTTCATCAGAGTTTTGTAGCTTCCAGTGTACAAGTCCTGGACATAATTTGTTAGATTTCTACCCAATTAATACTTTTTTTAAGGGATGGTAAATGATATTATATTTTCAATTTCAGTGTTCATGTGTTCATTGCTAGTATACAGAAACAGTTGTTTTGTATAGCGTGTGACCTTGCTAAACTTATACATTAGTTCTAGAACTTTTTTTTTTGTAGATTCCTTGGTATTTTCTAAGTAGGCGATCATTTCTTCTGCGAACAGTTTTATTCCTTCCTTTTGATCTATATGCATTTTATTTCCTTTCCTTGGATTATTTCACTGGATAGAACTTCCATCACTACTTTGAATGAAAGTGTTAATAGTAGGTTTTTAGTATGATGAGTGATTTTTCGGTTGAAACCTGGACATTTTCATATCATGTTATACAACTCTGGACCTTATTTAAATCTGTTTTAGCTGCTGTTCTCTGAAACCACTCAGGTTGGGGAGCAGGGAGATGCCACCTGGTTACTACCCAGTGGAAGAAGAAGTCCAGGTTCTCCACCTGGCTTCCTTTGTGACCCACGTGGGGGGCTCCTCTTAACTGCTGGGCCTGGGTAGAGTTTCTGTTGCCCCCCGCTGCTCTCCACTGACCCTGCCGTGGGAGAAGCCTTGTTACCGCCAGTGATGAGTGAAAGTCCTAACTCTCCAGGAGGCTTTCTCTACCACCACCCCAGCGGGAAGAGGAAGAGGGACACTCCAGGATGAGGGTAGAAGTCTAGGATCCCCACGTGGTCTCCACATTGTGCCCCTGTGGGGATAAAATCCACCTTCTCTGACGCCACGTCCATGGGGGTGTTGGGGAACCATGTTTCAGTCTGACGAGGAGTCCAGTCTTCCCATTCAGGCTTTGCTGGTGTGGGTGGTGTTTGGAGTAGAGCAGCATTTTCTAGTTTTCTGTCCTGCTTGGTTGCCCCTTTCCTGATCCTTTGGGTAGAGGAAGCAGGCTTAAGCTGGGACATTTTTTTCTGTTTCTGTGGCATTTCCTGGCAGCCGCCTTCTTCAGTTCCAAGTTTGGGCTTTATGAGGTAAACAAACAAACAGCCCAGAAAACCCAATGAAGTCACAGTTGTGTCGTTCCTCAGTACCCAAGGTCCCTAGCCAGTCTGTTTTCTCCTCTCTCCTTTTCAGTCTTATGTTTGTTTTATATACAATGTCAGGATTTTAGTTGCATTTACCAGGAGGAATAAGGAAAAAATACATCTATGGCATCTTTCCATAAGTGGAAGTTCTGTGTACATTACACTTTAATAGGCCTTTATCAGCTGGGGATAAAAATACAGCACTTCATGTACATGACCACAAAATACAATGAAAAGATTCATTTACTGAGCACCTTGGGGAAATAAGGGTCCACATGAGATCATTTTCATACACCCAAAGCTTAATTTGTTGTAAGCCAAATGGATTTAATTTTGTTTCAACCATTTTATAGGCAGGACAGTCTACAATGGCATTCACTCTTCTGTGCCTTCATTAACTGTGAAGAAAACCATAATTCGCCAATGCCCTTTGGAGTTTCACACCTGCTTTTCATACTTTTTGTTTTCTCCGTCATCTATTTATCCTTTCTTCCCGCTTGCCCTGTCACACAGCGTCATATCAGAAGCTGTCCTTTCTTTTCCTCTCCCCTTTAATTGCCTTCTAGGCATGAGTTATTAGCTCATTAGAACTATCACTATGTTTAGGGACAGAAACTTGAGGAAGGTTCTGAGGAGTTCACCTCTGGATATAGGCACAGGCTGTCTATCTGTTTTGACTGGGCTCCTTCTCCTTATCTCACCTATATTCAGCGTGTTTGAGATTATGTATGACCTGATGTGAAGGTAAGTGATTTCGTACTATAACGCAGGGTGGTAACAAGAGAGTGCAGCGGGAATGACACAATTAATACGAGTATATTTACCTGACCTCCTGACCCTAAGAAGCTCGCGGCTCGCACGTCAACTACACCCTAAATCTAACCAGTCCCTCCGTTGCTATAATCTGATGCCGCCATGTTCTCTGGGTGGACTGTTCCACAGCCTAACTGGTCTCCTTGCTCCCACCACATGCAGCAGATCACACAAGTCCTCTGCTTAAATTATCTAGTGCTTTTTCAGTGCAGTTAGAGCGAAATTTCAAGCTCCTTTTCATGCCCAACCATCCCCTACGTGTTCAGGCCCAGATGTTTACCCTCCCCTCTACCTCCCTGAGGCCACACTTCCAGTCGATCACTGTTGTTGCAGCCACACTGCCCTTCGGTCCCTCCTTTCAGAACATCAGCACGTTTGTCCCAGCTGTTCCCTTTCCCTGATATCCTCCACCCGAAGACTTCTGCACAGTTATCTTCTTCTGGTCATTCACGTCTCCACACAAATATCACTTCCTACTCGGGCCTTTCTAAAGCATACATGCCTTCTCTCCCTTACCAGTCATTACATAGCTCAATGGCAATTTTATTTTCTCCCTAAGCACTAGAACTATCAAATTTTACCTTATTTGTGTGTTTTCTGCCTCCCACCCCTCACCATGTAACTTCCATAAAATCAGGGATCACATCCCTCTTGTTCTCTTCTTTGTTCCTACCACTCAGTCCTGGCATATAGTAGGTCCTCAATAAATATCTCATAAATGAATATATGTGTGCATACGGTGTACTATGCACATTATCTGAATTTGTTTTTGTTGTCATAACAACCCTGAGAGTCAGGTAAAGAATTTCCATCTTTTATATAGATGAGGAACTTAGGCTCAGAAAGGCCCAATGGTTTGTCCAAGGCCAGAGAGCAAGCAAGTAGTAGGACTGAAGTAGACCCCAGAACTTCAACCTCCAGTCCAGTGCTTGTAACTGAAGATCTCAAATCCTTGTCTGTGGACTATCTGCCTCAGAACCCCAGGGCACTTGTTAAAAACATAATCTGTCCTGCTATATATAATAGTTGCCTCACTGTGTGTAATAAAAACAACTGTGCCAATGGGGAAAAAGCAAGTTAGGGACCAGTTTCAGACTCACAATTACCAAGTTATTTTTCCTATAGGAATTTTAATAATAAAGGTGGTTTTATAGCTGCAGGTGTATAGCTATAAAATTCAAATGTCACTGAATTAAATCCAGCCCTTAATTAATTATACTGAGCTTTTGCTGAAAAGTAATGACCTTGCGTCCTGTCACTAGAGGCGCTGTTGTTAGCACAGGCTACTTATGTGTTCTCATTACCTTCATAATCCATTGTTAAGACAAAGCACAGAGTTACCCAAGTATCTACAATTAATAGGAGTTTATACTGAAAACAGTGTCCTTAATCAACTGACCCTCTTACATCTATTAGAAAAAGCTTGTACATATTATTGAGTTGCACTCTTAGACCTACTAAGCCTGAATCTCAGGTGGTGGGATGGAAGCTCTAATCTCTATTTTGAACAAGTTCGGAGGTGATTCTGACATTCAGCCAGGTTTGATAATCAGTGAATTACACTGTGTTAGTTTTTCTTTAGTCCTGGTAAGAGCTGAGGTTTTTTTGAGAGCCCATTAGTTCAATATTAGAAAATTTCAGGTTGGACACATGTACTCCAACGTTCACTGCAGCACTATTTACACTAGCCAAGACGTGGAAGCAACCTAAATGTCTATCGACAGAGGAATGGATAAAGAAGATGTGTACATATATAAAATGGAATATCACTCAGCCATAAAAACGAATGACATAATGCCATTTGCAGCAACATGTATGGACTTAAAGATTATTTTATTAGGTGAAGTAAGTCAGAGAAAGATAAATATCATCTTATATCACTTAAATATGGAATCTAAAAAAATGATACAAATGAACTTATTTACAAAACAGAAACAGACTCACAGATCTGGAAATCAAACTTAAGGATACCAAAGGGGAAACATGGGGGGGAAATAATAAATTTGGAGATTGGGATTAACATATACACACTACTATATATAAGATAGATAACTAATAAGGAGCTACTGTATAGCACAGGGAACTCTACTCAATATTCTGTAATAACCTATATGGGAAAAGAATCTGAAAAAGAATGGATATATGTATATGTATAACTGATTCACTTCGCTGTACACCTGAAACTAACACAACATTGTAAATCAACTATACTTCAATAAAACTTAAAAAAAAGAAGAAAATTTCAGGTTGGAATTCTTATTTTAATGGTCAACTAAAAAACAAAACAAAAATAATTTAAATCCACTTTAGATCACCTAGATAGTCACCTAGTGAGGTGAGTACTGCTGTGTGATGCCACGCCTATGTTTATGCTTGATTATAATCCCATTAGCTAGTATTATTTTAATTATGGAAATCAGCTAAGAAGAAAAAAAATAGAGATGCAGAGAGGGAGTGAAGTGATAAATTATGTACTTGTGCTAAGAGAATGCTAAGAAAGGTCACGGCATGCCTGACCAAAAAGCTTCTCACAATAGGCAAAACAAAAAAAAGAGAGGCTGAGCCATGATTACAGAGCCTCTGCAGTGTGGGCAGAGCCTCGGACATCAGGCCCATGTCCACCATGTCATCTCTGTGGGTCAGCATCAGCTAGCAGATTACATTCGTGTTGATTTCTGGAAATTGATAGGGTTTACAGATTACTCTTTCATTGAATCTGTAAATTGGTGTTATAGTCGCATGAGAGCTATACATCAAAGGAGATTATGCTTAAGTTTTATATCTGCATATATATAAGAAGAACAAGGAAATAGAAACAAAGGCAAGCTTTTCAATTTATCAGGCCCAATATAAGGAATCAAGTCTCTTCAACAGAGTCAGACAGAAAAGAAAGCATTAAGAGAATGATTTATTGTTCATTTCCTTTAGACCTCATCATACCCTTGAGCTTTTGACCTCATCATACCCTTGAGCTTTTGGATTATGGCTCCTGTTCAAGCGATATGGAACAGGGGATCCAGAGCCTCAGTGGTAAGCAAGGGGAGCCCTGGTACAAGGGGGAACCTAAGGTCCACTAACACTTGCATGTCAATATGCACTGATGTGGAGGAGTGCCATCTTGTGTTGCCTTTAGAGCAGAGGCCTTCGACCAAACAGGCACTGTCCTGACCTGGAAGGACCAGTAGCTGGAGAGCCAGGCAGGGACAGATGAGCAGCCCTAGGAGCAAAGCTTGGAAATACATTCCTGTGCACAGCCTGGGCTCTGGCTCACACCTCTTTCGCTCATGTGTGACTCTGGGTAAAATCAAAACCCAATGGGAAAAAATCTGAACATATGTGCTTGAAAAATATCTTTGGCCCAGTATAAAGGAGATGGAGATGGAGAGAGGAGCCAGAGGAGATGAAGGCTTGTTTTTTTGAGCGCAGCCAAGAACAGAGAGCACTGTAAGTAACTTTTTCTCAGGGCCGAAGTCTAGGCCTCCACTAACAGCAGCTTCGTTTTCAACAGCACAATGCCTTCCATTTCAGAAGCGATGGCAGAGCTGGATCTGCTACCAACCAAATACTTTTCTTCTTCCTAGGCACACAGTCAGGTCATTTACCAGCCTCTCTGCAGTTAGGGGTGGGCAAGACAGTGAACTGTAGCAAATGGAATGGGAGCAGAAGTCAAGTGTACCACTTCTTGACCCAAACCACAAAAAACCTCTTGTGTGATAATTTGTTTTAGACATTAGGTGAGTGAGAAAAAATCTATCATATTGTAACCGTCATATATTTATGGTTTTGTTTGTGAGACAGGCAAACAGAAAAAAGCGCCAAATTAGTACAGATGCTAATTAATCCATGTTTAATTAATATTTATTGACACACTGAATGAATGAATCAAATGGGTCTTCTTTCAACTCTTCTAACATTATGAGTCACAAATGGCATTTGAAAATGGTTCTCTATGATTCTTAGTCATCAAAAATAACAAGGATCTACTGTATAGCATAGGGAACTACATTCAGTACCTTGTAATAACTTATAATGGAAGAGACTCTGAAAAAGAATACATACCTATGTATATATGTATAACTGAATCACTTTGCAGTACACCGAAAATATTGCAAATCAACTATACTTCAATAAAAAAATAAAAATGGGAGGGGGGGATCAAGATGGCAGGGGAGAAGGACATGGAGCTCACCGACCCCAACAAGTACATCAAAAATACAACTACACGTGGAACGACTCACACAGAACATCTACTGAACACCTGGCAGAAGACCTCAGACTTCCGAAAGGGCAAGAAAACCTCCATGTAACCGGGTAGGACAAAAGAAAAAAGAAAAAGAGAGAAAGGAATTGGGACGGGACTTGCACCCCAGGGAGGAAGCTGTGAAGGAAAAAAGGTTCCTTCACCCTGGGAAGTCGCCTCACTAGTGGGAAGATCAGCCTGGATGGAGGGGGAGCTTTGGAGCCTCAGAGGACAGCGCAGCAGCTGGTTTGAGGTAGGCAAAACAGTGACCTGCACAGATGGTCGGTAACACCGCCCTGCGCTCCCCAGTCTCAGACGCTTGTCCACTGGTGCAGGGGGTGCTGGATGCTGGAGTTTGGGCTTTGGAGGTCAGATTCAGGGAGAGGACTGGGGTTGGCTGCACCAAGACAGCCTGAAGAGGCTGGAATGTGGCAACTGAGGGCATACTTGGAAGAAGGCTTGGCCCACCAGGGAGGCAAGGCACCATTGTTGGGGGGGCACAGGAGGAAAGGGGCGGGACCACCATAGGAGCTTCTTTCTCTGTGCACACTCTCAGGCAACAGGACGCAGTCTACATGACGTCTGGGGGCAGGCATGAGATGCTATTGCTATCTTGGGCTCCAGAGGCGGGCATGGGCCGCCACCACCGCTAAGAGTCCCAGGAGTGTGTGCACTGCTGCTGCTGCTGCTACAAGACCCGCGAGCAGGTGCCAAGTGCTGCCTCTGCTGTCCCAGGAGTGTGCGGGGCACTGCTGCCACTATGAGACCCACAAGTAAGTGCCAAGTGCTGGCCCTGCTGTCCAAGGGGTGCTTGAGCTGCTGCCGCCACTCTGACACCCACGAGCAGGTGCCAATCTCTGCCCATGCCATCCGGGAAGAGCACATGGGCTATGAGCAGATGGTGATCGCTGCCCCTGCTGCCACTGCCAACAGACCCAGGAGCAGGTGCCAACAGCTACCCCAGCTGTCCCAGGGGTGCTCGGGCTGCCAGTGGCAGGAGACCCATGAGCGGGCACTGATCGCCGCCCCCACCATCTGAGCGCGCACAGGTGGCTGCACCTGTATGCCCCTTATCAAGGGGATAACAGCCAGCACATGCTGAAGAAAGAGGCACCAAGCATCCAAACTAAAAGTGGCCCCTCAAATCTGGACAAGATGGCGGAGTAGAAGGAATTGAGCTCACCCTCTCTCACGAAAACACCAAAATCACAACTAACTGCTGAACAACCACTGACAAAAAAGATTGGAACCTACCAAAAAAGATATTTTACATCCAAAGACAAAGTTGAAGCCACAAAGAGATGGTAGGAGGGGCACTTTCATGATATCATCAAATCCCATATGCTGGGGTGGGGGAGGCAACCCACAAAATGGAAAATAATTACATTGCAGAGGTTCTCCCCCATGAGTGAGAGTTCTGAGCTCCACATCAAGCTCCCCAGCCTGAGGGTATGGCATCAGGAGGAAGAGCCTTAAAGCATTTGGCTTTGAAGGCCAGTGGGGCTTGACTGCAGGAGCTCCACAGGAGAGGGGGAAAGACAGACTCCACTCTTGGAGGGCACACGTAAGATTTCACGTGCACTGGGACCCAGCACAAAGCAGTGACTCCATAGGAGCCTGGGTTAAACCTACCGGGGGTCTTGGAGGGTCACCTGGGGAGGCAGAGGTCAGCTGTGCCTCACTGTGGGGTCAAAGACACTGGTGGTGGAGGGCCCAGTGAATATTCATTGGTGTGAGCACTCCTGGAGGTCGCCATTTTGGCACTGAGATCTGGCCCCACCCAACAGCCTGCAGGCTCCAGTGCTGGGCTGCCTTAGGCCAAGCAACCAACAAGGTGGGAACACAGCCCCAACCATCAGCAGACAGGGTGCCTAAAGTTGTCCTGAGCCAGAGCCACCTCTAAACACACCCCTTGACGCAACCCTGCCCACCAGAGGGACAAGACCCAGCTCCACCCACCAGTGGGTAGGCACCAGTCCCTCCCACCAGGAAGCCTGCATAAGCCCCTGGACAAATCTCACCTACCAGGGGGCAGAAAACAGAAGCAAGAGGAACTACAACCCTGCAGCCTGCAAAAAGGAGACCACAAAAGCATGAAGTTAGACAAAATGAGATGGCAGAGAAATATGGTCCGGACGAAGGAACCAGATAAAAACCCAGAAGAACAACTAAGTGAAGTGGAGATAGGCAATCTACCTGAAAAAGCATTCAGAGTTATGACAGTAAAGATGATCCAAGATCTTGGGAAATGAATGGAGGCACAGACTGAGAAGATACAAGATATGTTCAGCAAAGAGCTAGAAGACTTAAAGAACAAACAGAGATGAACAATACAATGACTGAAATGAAAAGTACAATAGAAGGAATCAATAGCAGAATAAATGAGGCAGAACAAATAAGTGACCTGGAAGACAGAGTGGTGGAAATCACTGCCATGGAACAGAATAAAGAAAAAAGAATGAAAGAAATAAGGACAGTCTCAGGGACCACAGACACAACACTAAATGCAACAATGTTCACATTATAGCGGTCCCAAAAAGAGAAGACAGAGAAAGGGCCTGAGAAAATATTTGAAGAGATTATAGACAAAAACTTCCCTAACATGGGAAAGGAAACACACAAGTCCGGGAAGAACAGAGAATCCCACACAGGATAAACCCAAGGAGGAACACACCAAGACACATATTAACCAAACTAACAAAAATTAAAGAATGAGAAAATATTAAAAGCAACAAGGGAAAAGCAACAAATAGCATACAAGGGAATCCCCATAAGGACATCAGCTGATTTTTCAGTAGAAATTCTGCAGGCCAGAAAGGAGTGGCACCATATATTTAAAGTGATGAAAGGGGAGAACCTACAACCAAGAGTATTCTACCCTGCAAGGATCTTATTCAGATTCGATGGAGAAATGAAATGCATTACAGACAAGCAAAAGCTAAGAGAACTCAGGACCACCAGACCAGCTTTACAACAAATGCTAAAGGAACTTCTCTAAGCAGAAAAGAAAAGGACACAACTAGAAACAAGAAAATTATGAAGGGGAAAGCTCACCAGTAAAGGCAAATATACAGTAGAGGTAGGAAATCATTTACACACAAATATGATATCAGAACCAGCAATTGTGAGAAGAGGAAAGTACAAACACAGGATATTGGAAATGCGTTTTAAATTAAGAGACCAGTAACTTAAAACAATCTTGTATAAATATAGACTGCTATATCAAAACCTCATGGTAGACACAAACCAAAAATCTACAATAGATACACAGAAAAAAGAGAAAAACAATCCAAATAAAACACTAAAGATAGTCACCAAATCACAAGAGAAGAGAACCAAAGAGGAAGGGAAGAAAAAAGACCTGCAAAAACAAAACAAAAACAATTACCATAATGGCAATATGAACATACATATTGATAATTACCTTAAATGTAGATGGATTAAATGTTCCAACCGAAAGACACAGACTGGCTGAATGGTTACAAAAACAATATCCACATACATGTTGTCTACAAGAGAGCCACTTCAGATCTAGGGACACATACAGACTGAAAGTGAGGGAATGGAAAAAGTTATTCCATGCAAATGGAAATCAAATGAAAGCAGGAGTAGCAATACTCATACCAGGCAAAATAGACTTTAAAATAAAGACTGTTACAAGAGACAAAAAAGGAGAAATGTCTTTTTGGATTCACCTTCTAAAGTAATAAAAATAAAAGCAAAAATAAACAAATGGGACCTAATTAAACTTAAAAGCTTTTGCAGAGCAAAGGAAACCATAAACAAAATGAAAAGACAACCGAGAATGGGAAAAAAATCAATATCTGCAAATGATGCAACCGACAAGTGATTAATCTCTAAAATATACAAACAGCTCATGCAGCTCTATATCAAAAAAAATAACCCCATCAAAAAATGGGTAGAAGATATAAATAGACATTTTTCCAAAGAACACATAGAAACGGCCCAAAAGCTTATGAAAAGATGCTCAACATCACTAATTATCACAAAAATTCAAATCAAAACTACAATGAGGTATCACCTCACACCAGTCAGAATGGTCATCATCAAAAAGTCTACAAACACTAAATGCTGGAGAGGGTGTAGAGAAAAGGAAATCTTCCTACAAGCTGGTGGGAATGTAAATTGGTATAGCTGCTACAGACAACAATATGGAGGTTCCTAAAAAACTAAAAACAGAACTACCATATGATCCAGCAATCCCACTCCTGGGCATGTTATCGGGAGAAAACCATAATTTGAAAAGATACATGCACCCCAATGCTCAGTGCAGCATTATTTTCATTAGCCAAAACATGGAAGCAACCTAAATGTCCATCAACAGAGGAATGGATAAAGAAGACATGGCTGCTGGAGGAACCAAGATGGCGGAGTAGAAGGACATGCTCTCACTCCCTCTTGTGAGAACACCAGAATCACAACTAGCTGCTGGACAATCATCGACAGGAAGACACTGGAACTCACCAAAAAAGGTACCCCACATCCAAAGACAAAGGAGAAGCCACAATGAGACGGTAGGATGGGGGCAATCACAGTACAATCAAATCCCATAACTGATGGGTGGGTGACTCACAGACTGGAGAACACTTATACCACAGAAGTCCACCCACTGGAGTGAAGGTTATGAGCCCCACGTCAGGCTTCCCAACCTGGGGGTCTGGCAACGCGAGGAGGAATTCCTAGAGAATCAGACTTTGAAGGCAAGTGGGATTTGATTGCAGGACTTCAACAGGACTGGGGGAAACAGAGAATCCACCCTTGGAGAGCACACACAAAGTAGTGTGTGCAGCGGGACGCAGGAGAAGGAGCAGTGACCCCAGGGGAGACTGAACCAGACCTGCCTGCTAGTGTTGGAGGGTCTCCTACAGAGGCAGGGGTGGGTGGCTGTGGCTCACTGTGGGGACAAGGACACTGGCAGCAGAAGTTCTGGGAAGTACTGACTGGCATGAGCCCTCCCAGGGTCTGTCATTAGCCCCACCAAAGAGCCCAGGTAGGCTCCAGTCTTGGGTTGCCTCAGGCCAAACAACCAACAGGGAGGGTACCCAGCCCCACCCAAGCGGATTCAACTTTTACTGAGCTCTGCCCACCAGAGCAACAGTCAGCTCTACCCACCACCAGTCCCTCCCATCAGGAAACTTGCACAAGCCTCTTAGTTAGCCTCATCCACCAGAGGGCAGACAGCAGAAGCAAGAAGAACTACAATCCTGAAGCCTGTGGAACAAAAACCACATTCACAGAAAGATAAACAAGATGAAAAGGCAGAGAGCTATGTACCAGATGAAGACACAAGATAAAACCCCAGAAAAACAGTTAAATGAAGTGGAGACAGGCAACCTTCCAGAAAAAGAATTCAGAAAAATGATAGTGAAGATGATCCAGGACCTCAGAAAAAGAATGGAGGCAAAGATCGAGAAGATGCAAGAAATGTTTAACAAAGACTTAGAAGAATTAAAGAACAAACAAACAGAGACAAACAATACAATAACTGAAATGAAAAATACCCAGAAGGAATCAATAGCAGAATAACTGAGGCAGAAGAACAGATAAGTGACCTGGAAGACAGAATGGTGGAATTCACTGCTGCAGAACAGAATAAAGAAAAAAGAATGAAAAGAAATGAAGACAGCCTAAGAGACCCCTGGGACAACATTAAACACACCAACATTTGCATTATAGGGGTCCCAGAAGGAGAAGAGAGAGAGAAAGGACCTGAGAAAATATTTGAAGAGATTATAGTTGAAAACTTCCCTAACATGGGAAAGGAAATAGCCACCCAAGTCCGGGAAGTGCAGAGAGTCCCAGGCAGGATAAACCCAAGGAGAAACATGCCAAGACACATAGTAATCAAATTGGCAAAAATTAAAGACAAAGAAAATTTATTGAAAGCAGCAAGGGAAAAACAACAAATAACATACAAGGGAACTCCCATAAGGTTAACAGCTGATTTCTCAGCAGAAACTCTACAATCCAGAGGGAGTGGCATGATATACTTAAAGTGATGAAAGGGAAGAACCTACAACCAAGATTACTCTACCTGGCAAGGATCTCATTCAGATTCGATGGAGAAATCAAAAGCTTTACAGCCAAGCAAAAGCTAAGAGAATTCAGCACCACCAAACCAGCTCTACAACAAATGCTAAAGGAACTGCTCTAAGTGGTAAACACACGAGAAGAAAAGGACCTACAAAAACAAACCCAAAACAATTAAGAAAATGGTCATAGGAACATACATATCGATAACTACCTTAAACATGAATGGATAAAATGCTCCAACCAAAAGACACAGGCTTGCTGAATGGATACAAAAACAAGACCCATATATATGCTGTCTACAAGAGACCCACTTCAGACCTAGGCACACATACAGACTGAAAGTGAGGGGATGGAAAAAGATATTCCATGCAAATGGAAATCAAAAGAAAGCTGGAGTAGCAATACACATATCAGATAAAATAGACTTTAAAATAAAGACTATTACAAGAGGCAAAGAAGGACACTATATAATGATCAAGGGATCAATCCAAGAAGAAAATATAACAATTATAAATATATATGCACCCAACATAGGAGCACCTCAATACATAAGGCAACTGCTAACAATTATAAAAGAGGAAGTGGACAGTAACACAATAATAGTGGGGGACTTTAACACCTCACTTACACCAATGGACAGATCATCCAAAATGAAAACAAATGAGGAAACAGAAACTTTAAATGACACAATAGACCAGATAGATTTAATTGATATTTATAGGACATTCCATCCAAAAACAGCAGATTACACTTTCTTCTCAAGTGTGCATGGAACATTCTCCAGGATAGATCACATCTTGGGTCACAAATCAAACCTCAGTAAATTTAGGAAAACCGAAATCATATCAAGCATCTTTTCTGACCACAACGCTATGAGATTAGAAATGAATTACAGGGAAAAAAACATAAGGAAAACACGAACACATGGAGGCTAAACAATACGTTACTAAATAACCAAAAGATCACTGAAGAAATCAAAAAATACCTAGAGACAAATGACAATGAAAACACGACGATCCAAAATCTATGGGGGATTCCGAGGATGGCAGAAGAGTAAGACACGGAGATCACCTTCCTCCCCACAGATACATCAGAAATACAACTAGGTGTGGAACTGCTCCTATAGAACACCTACTGAACGCTGGCAGAAGACCTCAGACCTCCCAAAAGGCAAGAAACTCCCCACGTACCTGGCTACGGCAAAAGAAAAAAGAAAAAAACCGAGACAAAAGAATAGGGAAGGGACCTGCACCAGTGAGAGGGAGCTGTGAAGGAGGACAGGTGTCCACACACTAGGAAGCCCCATCGCAGGTGGAGACTACAGGTGGCGGAGGGGGAAAGCTTCTAGCCATGGAGGAGAGTGCAGCAACAGGGGTGCGGAGGGCCAAGCGGAGAGATTCCCGCACAGAGGATCGGTGCCGACCAGCACTCACCAGCCCAAGGGGCTTGTCTGCTCACCCGCCGGGGCAGGCGGTGGCTGGGAGCTGCGGCTCGGGCTTCGGAGCTTAGATCCCAGGGAGAGGACTGGGGTTGGCGGTGTGAACACAGCCTGAAGGGATTAGGGCGCCATGGCCAGCTGGGAGGGAGTCCGGGAAAAGTCTGGAGCTGCCGAAGAGACAAGAGACTTTTTCTTGCCTCTTTGTTTCCTGGTGCGCGAGGAGAGGGGATTAAGAGCACCACTTAAAGGAGCTCCAAAGACAGGTGCGAGCCACGGCTATCAGCGCTGACCCCAGAGACGGGCATGGGACGCTAAGGCCACTGTTGTAGCCACCAAGAAGCCTGTGTGCGAGCACAGGTCACTATGCCCACCTACCCTCCTGGAAGCCTGTGCAGCCCGCCACTGCCAGGGTCCCGTGATCCAGGGACAACTTCCCCGGGAGAACGCACGGCAGGCCTCAGGCTGTTGCAACGTCACAATGGCTTCATATCCCACAGGTTCACCCCACATCCGCACCCCTCCTTCCCCCCAGCCTGAGTGAGCCAGCGCCCCCAAATCAGCTGCTCCTTTAACCCCATCTTGTCTGAGTGAAGAACAGACACCCTCAGGCAACCTACATGCAGAGGCGGGGCCAAATCCAAAGCTGAACCCTGGGACTGTGCGAACAGAGAAGAGAAAGGGAAATTTCTCCCAGCAACCTCAGGAGCAGCGGATTAAAGCTCCACAATCAACTTGATGTACCCTGCATCAGTGGAATACCTGAATAGACAACGAATCATCCCAAATTGAGGAGGTGGACTTTGGGAGCAAAGATATACATATATTTCCCCCTTTTTCTCTTTTTGTGAGTGTGTATATGTATGCTTCTGTGTGGGATTTTGTCCGTATAGCTTTGCTTTTACCATTTGTCCTAGGGTTCTGTCCGACCATTTTTTTTTTCACTGTTCAAAATTTTTTCTTAATAATTATTTTTTTATTTTAACAACTTTATCTTATTTTATTTTACTTTATTTTATTTTATCCTCTTTCTATTTTTTTTCCCTTTTATTCTGAGCCCTGTGGATGAAAGGCTCTTGGTGCTGCAGCCAGGAGTCAGTGCTGTGCCTCTGAGGTGGGAGAGCCAACGTCTAGACACTGGTCCACAAGAGACCTCCCAGCTCCATGTAATATCAAACAGCGAAAACCTCCCAGAGATCTCCATCTCAATGCCAAGACCCAGCTTCACTCAACGATCAGCAAGATACAGTGCTGGACAACCTATGCCAAAAACTAGAAAGACAGGAACACAACCACATCCATTAGCAGAGAGGCTGCCTAAAATCATAAAGCCACAGACACCCCAAAACACATGACCAGACGTGGACCTGCCCACCAGAAAGGCAAGATCCAGCCTCATCCAACAGAACACAGGCACTAGCCCCCTCCACCAGGAAGCCTATACAACCCACTGAAGCAACCTTAAACACTGGGGACAGACAACAAAAACAACGGGAACTACGAACCTGCAGCCTGTGAAAAGGAGACCCCAAACACAGTAAGTTAAGCAAAATGAGAAGACAGAAAAACACACAGCGGATGAAAGAGCAAGGTAAAAACCCACCAGACCTAACAAATGAAGAGGAAACAGGCAGTCTACCTGAAAAAGAATTCAGAATAATGATAGTAAAGATGATCCAAAATCTTGGAAATAGAATAGAGAAAATACAAGAAATGTTTAACAAGGACCTAGAAGAACTAAAGAGCAAACAAACAATGATGAAAAAGACAATAAATGAAATTAAAAATTCTCTAGAAGGGATCAATAGCAGAATAACTGATGCAGAAGAATGGATAAGTGATCGGGAAGATAAAATAGTGGAAATAACTACTGCAGAGCAGAATAAAGAAAAAAGAATGAAAAGAACTGAGGACAGTCTCAGAGACCTCTGGGACAACATTAAATGCACCCACATTTGAATTATAGGGATCCCAGAAGAAGAAGAGAAAAAGAAAGGGTCTGAGAAAATATTTGAAGAGATTATAATTGAAAACTTCCCTAATATGGGAAAGGAAATAGTTAATCAAGTCCAGGAAACACAGAGAGTCCCATACAGGATAAATCCAAGGAGAAACATGTCAAGACACATATTAATCAAACTATCAAAAATTAAATACAAAGAAAACATATTAAGAGCAGCAAGGGAAAAACAACAAATAACACACAAGGGAATCCCCATAAGGTTAACAGCTAATCTCTCAGCAGAAACTCTGTAAGCCAGAAAGGACTGACAGGACATATTTAAAGTGATGAAGGAGAAAAACCTACAACCAAGATTATTCTAGCTGCAAGGATCTCATTCAGATTTGATGGAGAAATTAAAACCTTTAGAGACAAGCAAAAGCTAAGAGAATTCAGCACCATCAAACAAGCTTTACAAGAAATGCTAAAGGAACTTCTCTAGGCAGGAAACACAAGAGAAGGAAAAGACCTACAATAACAAACCCAAAACAATTAAGAAAAGGGGAATAGGAATATACATATCGATATTACCTTCAATGTAAATGGATTAAATGCTCCAACCAAAAGACATAGACTGGCTGAATGGATACAAAAACAAGAGCTGTATATATGCTGTCTACAAGAGACCCACTTCAGACCTAGGCACACATACAGACTAAAAGTGAGGGGATAGAAAAAAATATTCCATGCAAATGGAAATCAAAAGAAAGCTGGACTGGCAATTCTCATATCTGAAAAAACAGACTTTAAAATAAAGACTATTACAAGAGGCAAAGAAGGACACTATATAATGATCAAGGGATCAATCCAAGAAGAAGATATAACAATTGTAAATATTTATGCACCCAGTATAGATGCAAATCAGTACATGAGGAAAATACTAACAGCCATAAAAGGAGAAATCGATAGTAACACAATCGTAGTAGGGGACTTTAACACCCCACTTTCACCAATGGACAGATCATCCAAAATGAAAATAAATAAGGAAACACAAGCTTTAAATGATACATTAAACAAGATGGACTTAACTGATATATATAGGACATTCCATCCAAAAACAACAGAATACACTTTCTTCTCAAGTGCTCATGGAACATTCTCCAGGATAGATCATATCTTGTGTCACAAATCAAGCCTTGGTAAATTTAAGAAAATTGAAATCATATCAAATATCTTTTCCAACCACAACGCTATGAGACTAGATATCAATTACAGGAAAAAATCTGTAAAAAAATACAATCACGTGGAGGCTAAACAATACACTACTTAATAACCAAGAGATCACTGGAGAAATCAAAGAGGAATTCCAAAAATACCTAGAAACAAATGACAATGAAAAGACGATGACCGAAAACCTATGGGATGCAGCAAAGGCAGTTCTAAGAGGGAAGTTTATAGCAATACAATCCTACCTTAAGAAACAGAATACATCTCAAATAAACAACATAACCTTGCACCTAAAGCAATTAGAGAAAGAAGAACAAAAAAACTCCAAAGTTAGCAGAAGGAAAGAAATCATAAAGATCAGATCAGAAATAAATGAAAAAGAAATGAAGGAAACGATAGCAAAGATCAATACAACTAAAAGCTGGTTCTTGAGAAGATAAACAAAATTGATAAACCATTAGCCAGACTCATCCAGAAAAAAAGGGAGAAGACTCAAATCAATAGAATTAGAAATGAAAAAGGAGAAGTAACAACTGACACTGCAGAAATACAAAGGATCATGAGACATTACTACAAGCAACTCTATGCCAATAATAGACAAGTTCTTAGAAATGCACAACATTCCGAGACTGAACTAGGAAGAAATAGAATATATGAACAGACCAATCACAAGCACTGAAATTGAAACTGTTATTAAAAATCTTCCAACAAACAAGAGCCCAGGACCAGATGGCTTCATAGGCAAATTCTATCAAACATTTAGAGAAGAGCTAACACCCATCTTTCTCAAACTCCTCCAAAAAATTTCAGAGGAAGGAACACTCCCAAACTCATTCTATGATGCCACCATCACCCTGATACCAAAACCAGACAAAGATACTACAAAAAATGAAAACTACAGGCCAATATCACTGATGAACATAGATGCAAAAATCCTCAACAAAATACTAGCAAACAGAATCCAACAGCACATTAAAAGGATCATACACCATGATCAAGTGGGGTTTATTCCAGGAATGCAAGGAATCTTCAACATATGCAAAGCAATCAATGTGATACACCATATTAATAAATTGAAGGAGAAAAACCACAAGATCATCTCAATCGATGCAGAGGAAGCTTTCGACAAAATTCAACACTCATTTATGATAAAAACTCTGAAGATAGTAGGCATAGAGGTAACTTTTGTCAACATAATAAAGGCCATATATGACAAACCCACAGCAAACATCATTCTCAATGGTGAAAAACTGAAAGCACTTCCTCTAAGATCAGGAACAAGACAAGGATATCCACTCACACCACTATTATTCAACATAGTTTTGGAAGTTTTAGCCACGGTAATCAGAGAAGAAAAAGAAATAAAAGGAATCCAAATTGGAAAAGAAGAAGTAAAACTGTCACCGTTTGCAGATGACATGATACTATACATAGAGAATCCTAAAGATGCCACCAGAAAACTACTAGAGGTAATCAATGAATTTGGTAAAGTAGCAGGATACACAATTAATGCACAGAAATCTCTGGCATTCCTATACACTAATGATGAAAAATCTGAAAGTGAAATTAAGAAAACACTCCCATTTACCATTGTAAGAAAAAGAATAAAATACCTAGGAATAAACCCACCTAGGCAGACAAAAGGCCTGTATGCAGAAAACTATAAGACACTGATGAAGGAAATTAAAAATGATACCAACAAATGGAGAGATATACCATGGTCTTGGATTGGAAGAATCAATATTGTGAAAACTACTCTACTACCCAAAGCAATCTACAGATTCAATGCAATCCCTATGAAACTACCAATGGTATTTTTTACGGAACTAGAACAAAAAATCTTAAAATTTGTATGGGAACACAAAAGACCCCAAATAGCCTAAGCAATCTTGAGAAAGAAAAATGGAGATGGAAGAATCAGGCGCCCTGACTTCAGACTATACTAAAAAGCAACAGTAATCAAAACAGTATGGTAGTGGCACAAAAACAGAAATATAGATCAATGGAACAGGATAGAAAGCCCAGAGATAAACCCACGCACATATGGTCACCTTATCTTTGAAAAAGGAGGCAAGAATATACAGTGGAGAAAAGACAGTCTCTTCAATAAGTGGTGCTAGGAAAACTGGACAGCTACATGTAAAAGAATGAAATTAGAACACTCCCTAACACCATACACAAAAATAAACTCAAGATGGATTAAAGACCTAAATGTAAGGCCAGACACTATCAGACTATTGGAGGAAAACATAGGCAGAACATTCTATGACATAAATCACAGCAAGATCCTTTTTGACCCACCTCCTACAGGAATGGAAATAAAAATAAAAATAAACAAATGGGACCTAATGAAACTTCAAAGCTTTTGCACAGCAAAGGAAACCATAAACAAGACCAAAAGACAACCGTCAGAATGGGAGAAAATATTTGCAAATGAAGCAACTGACCAAGGATTAATCTCCAAGATTAATGAGCAACTCATGCAGCTCAATATCAAAAAAACAAACAACCCAATCCAAAAATGGGCAGAAGACCTAAATTGACATTTCTCCAAAAAAGATATACAGATTGCCAACAAACACATGAAAGAATGCTCAACATCATTAATCATTAGAGAAGTAGAAATCAAATCTACAATGAGATATCATCTCACAATGGTCAGAATGGTCATCATCAAAAAATCTACAAACAATAAATGCGGGAGACGTTGTGGAGAAAAGGGAACCCTCTTGCAATGTTGGTGGGAATGTAAATTGATACAGCCACTATGGAGAACTGTATGGAGGTTCCTTAAAAAACTAAAAATAGAATTACCATATGATCCAGCAATACCACTACTGGGCATATACCCAGAGAAAACCATAATTCAAAAAGACGCATGCACCCCAATGTTCATTGCAGCACTATTTACAATAGCCAGGTCATGGAAGGAACCTAAATGCCCATCGACAGACGAATGGATAAAGAAGATGTGGTACATATATACAATGGAATATTACTCAGCCATAAAAAGGAATGAAATTGGGCCATTTGTTGAGATGTGGATGGATGTAGAGATTGTCATACAGAGTGAAGTAAGTCAGAAAGAGAAAAACAAATATCGTATATTAACACATGTATGTGGAACCTAGAGAAATGGTACAGATGGACCAGTTTGCAGGTCAGAAGTTGAGACACAGATGTAGAGAACAAACATATGGACACCAAGTGGGGGAAAGCCATGGGGGGATGGGGATGGTGGTGTGATGAATTGGGTGATTGGGATTGACAAGTATACACTGATGTGTATAAAACTGATGACTAATAAGAACCTGCTGTATAAAAAAATAAAATAAAATTCAAAAATTAAAAAAAAGAAGACGTACATATATACAATGGAATATTACTCAGCCATAAAAAACAATGAAATAATGCCATTTACAGTAACATGATTGACCTAGAGATTACCATACTAAGTGAAGTAAGTCAGACAGATAAAGACAAATATCATCATATGATATCAGTTGCATATGGAATCTTAAAAAAAAAAAAAAGATACAAATGAACTTACTTACAAAACAGAAGCAGACCACAGACTACAAAAACAAACGTATGGGTATCAAAGGGGAAAGATGAAGTGGGGGAAGCATAAATTAGGTGTTTGGGATTAACATACACACACTCTTATATATAAAATAGATAATCAACAAGGACCTATTATATATCACTGGGAACTCTACTCAATATTCTGTAATAACCTGCATGGGAAAAGAATTTGAAAAAGAATGGATATATGTATATGTATAACTGGATCACTTTGCGGTACACCAGAAACTAACACAATATTGTAAATCAACTATACTCCAATATAAGATAAATTAAATTTAAAAAATTTAAAGAATAGATGAAAAACTGGATTATACAAAAATTTAAAAAATAGAGGAAAAACTGGATTATATAAAAATAGAGGAAAAACTGGATTATACTTTATAAAAACTGGATTATACTTCAGAGGCTCACTGTTGAGTGAGAGGCAGTCTATTCTAGGAAGTGTGCATGTGCATTCACTCCCAAGGAGAACGAGAAGACTTGTTGAAGGTGACGGGGAAACTGGGCAATTTTGGAAACCACGACTGCAGGAGGCAGGTTTGGAGATGACCCAAGCACTCCGGGGAGGATGCAAAAATGGCAAATAGACCTGAGATTATGATTGCAGCGACTGACAGAGTCTTCCTGAGGTACTGCTCAGTTATGGATTCTGGGTTACGTTCAGGAGGACTGAGCAGCAAAAGTGCATGATAAGCGATGATGCCTGCAGGGGTCATGAGCATGAGAATGGTGCCTGCATGGCAGGTGTTCAGACTCCATCCCTCAATAGCTGAGTGGCCTTAGGCAAGTTATTTGGTCTCCCTGTGCCTTGGTTTTCTACTTCTACGGTTGCTGAGAGCAATAAGCACATTAATGCTTGTAAAACTGTATGAATGATTCCTTGGCACAGCATGAAGTTTGAATAAATGTTAGCTATCATCAGCATTATCCTTGTTATGATACATGGAGAAAATGCTCTGAGGAGCAGCGTTGGGAACTTCTGATAAACCAAGAAAACACAAAGAAAGGACAAGTTTAAAGAAAGAAAGAGGAAAAAACAGGAAAGAGGAGAGAGAACAAATCTTTTAGTGAGAAGGAACTCAAGTGCTTCTATTTTGAAGAACTGTGAGGGTTTCAGGCTAAACAAAGAAGAAATTATTTAAATACTCCAGCTTCTCCTGAAACTGGTATCAGTCTCCGGACAGACAGAGCTTCAAGTCACACCAAGGCTGGTCTTGTTGGAGTCCCCAGAAAGTATCTACTTCCAGAGAAGTTGTGAAACAACGCATGCCAGGCTGACTTGCAGGTGCCCCCATGACTCTGTTCAAGAAAACTGTAATGAGATCCACAGGAGACCCAAATCTTAATTCAAGAGAAAAGTGAATAAGATAGTGACACCCACTAATTAAAATATTTGAGTATACAGCAATAAGGTGTTATAAATTTCACATCTTTTCACCACCTAAAACTAAGCAAATTGTACTTAATCCAGATTTAATCCATGGATAATGCCTTGTAATCAGTGAGAATATGAAAGCAACACCTTAAGAAATGCTAGCCTCTGCTTACACTGCAATTATCATAGGTCTCTCAGAAGGGCCACCGGAGTGAAATCTGTGAAAACCCCCTGAAATGAGAATTCCCAGTTGACAAACTGAAGAACTCACGAGTCAAATGAAGTTTAAGGAACCACAATCAGTATGAACCTATGAAAACTTGTCTTATGAACCTATGAAAACTTTTCTAAAAATACAACAACATCTTGTACATTTGAAATCAGTAATGACGGGTCCTGACTATTAATGGCCAGTTACTATCCCTTGCTGGCCAGAAATTTTCAGGATGTGGCTACTTGGCAATTTCAACAAGAGTTGCTTTGTTACGGATAATAGTCATATTAAAATGCATGATATTTTCTTTAGCCTGATTCAACTTCCAAGTGCCTTTCACATTTTATAGCTCAGGGATTTTTAACTCCTTCCTGTCCTGCTGTCTCTCTTGCAAGGTCTCCTTCACTCCCACTTCCTGGCTCCTGAGTCAGTGTTTGACCTTTTAGTCAACTCTACACCCTTTCTCCTCACCAGTCCTCTGATACCTTTCCCCGTCATCTGTGATTTTTCCTAGGTTTTATTGCAAAAGCTGTCCTTCTTTGCCATCTAGTCTTCTAGTCTCCCAAAGATAAAGGAAGTAAATTATAGAATTTGCAAATGTTAGAATTTCAAGTAAAGGGAGTTTAGAGCTGGTAGTGGTGGGTGGAGATTGCTGTAGTTTATTTGTATGTAAGACATTCATAGAACTTTTAGATCTAAAAAAAGACCCAAGTCTGCATCTATTTAAAACCCCTCTGTTTACAATAAGGACACAAGTTTATAGTTCTAAATCTGCTCTAAGTTTTGTAATGAGGCAAATCCTTTCCCTAAAATCTTTCTTACCTATTCTATTGTTACAGTAAGTTTCCTTTTTAGGAGTAGTAAAAAAATAAATATTTCTCTCCCATCCAAATCATTACATGGTTTTAGTGTAATCTAATAAAATAAATTAGTACACTTTAGTAACACTCTTGACTATACTGGGCAATGAAGTGTAATATATGAGCAGAGAATATAGAAAATGGATGATTTAACCAGAGGGCACTGGTGGCCTCCAGGCCATGTGCAGACCACTGACATGTTTGGTCTGGAAAGAATTTTTTAAAAATTTGATTTAGTTGGGCTCAGTAAAAAAGTGGAGAGATTAAAAACAGAAGGGGTGTGTGTGTGCGTGCGTGCATGTGCGTGTGTGTGCACACGTGTGTGTGTGTGTGTGTGCAGGCGTGTGTGTGTTTTGGTTTGGCTTATATGCAAAACTTGGAAGGTCTACCAACATTAGATTTGTGTTTTCCTTTGACGTTAGTAAGATGAAAATGAGGTGTGCCCTTCAGACAGGGTGTGGTAGGCAGAATAATGTGCCGCCCCCCGCCCTCCACAAAGCTGTCCACATTCTAATCCTTGGAATCTGTGACTATGTTATATTACATGACAAAAGGGAATTAAAGTTGCAATTTCCTGCAGTTAAGGTTGCTAATGAACTGACTTTACCTTAGGGAGATTATCCTAGATTACTTAGGTGGGCCAGTCTAATCACTTGAGCTCTTAAAATTGAAAGAGGGAGACTGAAGAGTTTGTCAGAGAGAGGCAACATGAGAAAGACTCAACCCCCAACTGCTAGCTTTGAAGATGGAGGAAGAGGGCCAAGGGCTAAGGAATGCAGCAGCCTCTAGAACCTGGGAATGACACTCAGTTAAAACAGGCACCATAGTTGAAGGTCACAATGACCTAAATTCTGCCAACAATCCAAATGAACAGGGAAAGCATTTTCTCCTGGAGTTTACAGAAAGGAGTGTACCCTGTTGACACCTTGATTTTATCCTGGTGAGACTGTACTGGACTTCTGACCTACAGAACTGTAAGATAATATATTTGTGTCGTTTTAGGACTCTAAGCTTGTGGTAATTTGTTAGGGCAGCAATAAAAAAAGAATACACAGGCCATATACACTGTCTTTGTCACCAAAGTTACTATTCCAACAAAGAAGATATATGAACAACTAATAAGCACGTGAAAACATCGTGAGTCACTAGGGAAATGGAAATTAAAATCGCAATGAATTATCACTTTACATCCATGAGGATGGCTGCAATTCAAAAAATAGACAGTAACAAGCATTGGTGAGGATGTGGAGAAACTGGAATCCTCATACACTGCTGATGGAAATATAAAATGGGGCAGGTACTTTGGAACATAGTTGACAGTTTCTTAAAAAGTTAAACATACACGTGCCACACAATCGAGCAATTCTACTTTGAGGTAGATACACCCAAGAGAAACGAAAACATGTCCACACAAAAACCTGCACATGAATGGCCACTGCAGCATTACTCATGACAGCCAAAAACTGGAAACAACCCAAGTGTCCATCAACTGACAAATGGAAGATGTGGTATATTCCTACCATGGAATATTATTCCACCATGAAAAGGAATGCAGCATACGTGCCACAAAATGTGTGAATCTGAACGTATTATGCTAAGTCAGTAACAAAGCACCATGCGTTACTCTATTTATTTGAAGTGTCTAGAATAGGCAGATCTATGAAGACAGAGTATATTAGTAGTCACCTAGGGCTGGAGGAAATGGGGGCGTTGGGGAATGATGGCTAAGAGGTGTGGAGTTTATTTGGGGATAATGAAAATGTTCTAAAATTGAGTGTGGTGATGGAGGCACAACTCTGTACTAAAAGCCACTGAATTGTATACTTTAAATGGTTGACTTGTATAGTGTATGAATTATACCTCCATGGAGTTTTTCAGCAAACAATAACCTTGGTTTGCTGTGATGGTTACACAACTTAAAATATTTGCTAAAGTAGCACTGAATTGAACACTTACAATGGGTGACTATTTTGGGATGTAAACTATACCTCAATAAAGCTGATAAAACAGTTTTAACCAAATTTAACCTTTTCTTGATGAGTCAGGGTCCACACTGTGACCACTAATTAATTACCTTGCGCGAAAAAGTGAGAAGAACTTGGTATTTCTCCCCCTTTGTGATTCTGTTTAGTTGGTGTGCCTTTGGTATCAATATTGCAGGGCCCTTAGGATCTAAGGAAGTGGGTAGGGCTTAGACTGCCCTTTCTTGCACGTCCCCGGGCTGCATGGCTTCCTTCTCCTCCCTTGGTTCAATCACCATTCCCTGAAGATATTTTTGCCAATGCCAGCGTGTCAGGTTACTCAGGTTACTGCCACTACCTCTTCTGATCATTCGATTGAAGTTGACAGGTCACAGCAAGTGGTGCTGACCTAACTTCTTCTGCATGTTCCACTGCAGAGTCCTAGACGAGAGACCCCCATACCCAGTACAGCTGCATGATGTTGCAGCCTCTCCTAGAAACAACTAAGGATATGGTACCCACTGCATGTCCAACCACCCATCCTTCCTTCATTCCACTGCACAGATGCGGGAATTGCTTTTTCAGGACGTGAGCTGGGTTAGCCTAGATCATTTGCGCTTCCTTGTTTGTTTCCCCTAGTCTACTGGGGAGCGGAGTAAGTTGGATTCTCCTGCTATACTCTCATGCATTTTACCTGAATTCTCTAAAAGCTAGGCCTCTGCAGTGGGCATGCTACACATCTATACATATTGAGGAAAACGTAAGGAACCTGGTTACCTGGTATTGTATTAGATAATGAAGTCCCTTGATGGCAGCTTGAATCAGTCAGTGGCCATTACCCTGTTGCTCAGAGCACCACTGGGAAGTCAGCGAAACTTGTGTGCCTTTCCCTCTGATCTAGTTAGTACACTGGGGCAAACCTTCCTTTGTCGGTCTTTCCTTTGTCGGTCTTTCCTCTTGGTGACAAACCCTTCTCTGAGGCTCCCTCTCTATGAAGCAAAATCCTCCTCTGCTTAACAGTGGCTGGATGAAAAATTCAGAAATGCCAATTTGAAATGACTTACGTTATGAAGAGCTTACAAAACTGCTTGTCTTTTATTGCAGTTACTAAATCATGAGGAGGGGGCCGAGAAAGAAGAATTAAAAAAAAACAACAACTGCCTTTTATTTTTATTTTCCCAGTGAGGTTTCTGTGATCTCTTTATTAGACACAATATGTGTCAGCTATTCAACTCATAAAAACGCAGAAAAACATGCCAGGAAAGGAGGAATATTTTCTGTCTCTCTTTTCCTGTGAAAACTTTGGATGAGCTCATCTGTGTTCTCTCCTTTCAATGAAAGATACACTCATCCCTCAGCCCCCATCTTCTTCTCATTTTCCATTGATGATGTCAAGCAGGCCTTACAGTATCTCTTTTGTGATCTAATAAAATCAATGACAACCAAAAACATTTCCCTTATGGCTATGACCTCATCAATGGCTTACACCTGGACAAGCCTCATCTGCATTGGTAAGTAAAGCTCCCCTCCACTGATCCAGACTGAAGCAATTTACCAGGAAACTACTGCTTTCCTTCAAAACGCTGCCTACGCCATTCAGATCTGGAAGCCTTCTGAGCAACTCTGGCTGAGTGCTGAATCTGACTAGTCAAGACGGCTCTCCAATCTTAGTGCCTGTCTTTGCACACACCAGAAACTCTTCTTTACCTGTGTTTATACACGCACACAAAGTAATCAGTTCTTCAACATGTTAGGCATGTGACATTTTGGTGACATTCTTATACTCCTCCCTAGCCCCTGCTACCCTCCCCTCTCATTTACCTTCTGAGCAGTGAAACAGGCATCCAATTAAGTCAGTTTAGGACAGAAGGGAATTTTGTGCCACTGGGTCTACATGGCTGTGAGTTTCCGGAACCAGGGAAGTAGGTAGGGAAACATTGCCATCTCCATGCTGAGACATACTCGCAAAGTACTCTCAAACCTTTGGGACTTAAAAGATAAAAGCAACACATACTGATGAGTTTGGAGAGAAGCAAAGGGCTCTAAAGAAAATATCTTACAGGCCCAAACAGGGCAGAGCAAGGAAGGTTTGGTGTGTCTAAAACTAAATGCTGTTTCTATGTTTAAGCAAAAACTGTGTAGAGAGTACCAATGGACCCACAATGAACCTAAGAAGCAGAATGGACAACACGCTCAACTCAGAGGATGGGGCAACTCAACAGGAGAGGTCCAATTATGGGCCAGGGAGGGTTCACCAGACCTCCCTTCCTCTGGCTCACGTGAAATGTTCCTCGTGTAGCCACCTCCCTTGCTCTGGACCCAGGCACTCCAACCGCTTTTCAGATAGCTAATTCAGCTTCCCCCTTGACATTGAGATGCTGAGACATTACAGTGAGGTGCTCTACAAAGGGTCTGTGAGCATTCCGGTCTCGGAAAAGGAGTTTCCCCTACCGTAAAAATAACCTGGCTTTTGTTTTATCCTCACAATAATAATAAGAGCTAACGAGTATTGAGCGCTTGCTACATGCTAGGCATACTTATAAGCATTTTACATGATGAAGGCATTTAATCTCCACAGGAACCTTCTGAGTCAAACACTATTATTATCACCATATGACAAATAAAGAAACTGAGTCAGAGAGTGTAAAGAAGCTGCTCAGGGTTATGTAGCTTGGATGTGACAGAGTCAGGCTTCAAATCCAGACCACGAGGCTCCAGAGCCTGCAGGCTTAACTGCCATGCCACGCCTGCTCTTGTGAATTACTACGAACAAATTTCCCTGCATCTGGTTGATCCAGGTGCATAGGCGAGGCCAAAATCCACACATTGCTTATAAAATCATGGAGGTACCTGAATGCTCGAGCCTCAAGAAAACTCTTGTTTTTCCTTTTGGCCTGCATTT
Source organism: Tursiops truncatus (assembly GCF_011762595.2). NCBI lineage: Eukaryota > Metazoa > Chordata > Mammalia > Artiodactyla > Delphinidae > Tursiops > Tursiops truncatus. The sequence goes on from NC_047039.1 coordinate 47,968,760, forward strand.
ATATAGAAGTCAAGGTAAAAAAACCCAGAAAAAACTGTACAATGTCTTTAAAGGCACAGAAGCACTGAGATTTACCACGAGGATTTGATCACAAGTGAGCTGAATCAGCCCCTAAGTCCGCACTTGAAAATTTTCAGTGTGAAGACTTAACAGTGGAAAATACGTGGAAGCAAAGTTGGGCTTATGTTTTATACATTTTAAAATCGTTTTCAGGATGTGTTTCATTTTAGGAGAGCTAGAGAAAGAAAAGGAAACATTTATTGAGTGTGAACTATGTGCCTGGCATTGGGCTGAGGGCTTTTTCACACGTGCAATCTTATTTAACCTCACAACAATCCTGTGAAATAGGATTAATTTCGCTCTTACGGCTGAGAACAAAGACTCTGAGGTTATACACTTTGTTCAAGGTCACACGGTTAATGAACAGTATAACCGGTAATAAGATTTAGAAATGCGCCACATCTATCCCCTGCAAACTGCCGCCCCGCACCCATTTACGTTATATTTAGGTTGCATCTTCTACGCCTATGTGGGGTACCTTTGAAGGAAACTGTAACTGTCTCTGCATTTGAGGTAGTCACGCATGCATCTATTGCCTTCACTAGTCTGTCAGCGTCACGAATCACAGAACTCAGGTCTAACTTGTTGCTCTTCGTCAGTAATGTTTGGCAGAGGGTGTGAGTCACTTAAAACTGTGAGTGCAGACGTTGACAGCAGGCTAGACGATAATCCCAGGTAAAGACACAAATGCAGTCTGAAAGCAGCGTATCCATTTTGGGCCTTACCTTTCAGAGGGACTGTTTGACAGATCTGCTAGCAGACCTGAACAAACCCCACCACTGAAGCCCACGGATGCAGCCTCCTAAGCCCTGGGTGTGGTGTGCGTGAACTACTTCATCACTCAGCTCCTTTTCTCCCTTTCCCCCGGTGCCTCTCTGGCTGCTCTCTTTCTTCCCTGGCTTTGAATATTTTGGCAGCCTCCAATAGCTTCTCTTCAAAGAGCTGAAGACAAGCCTGATGTTACAATTGCTTTGCTTAATTCCAGACAGGTTTCCGTGAATCGTATTAAATTCAGGTGAACAAAGGGTATTTAGTCTGTGACAGAGCTGAACCGTATCTGGATAAATATAAACAAGAGAGTTAATCCTGTAAGAGCCCTACTTGCCAGCAGTTGGAAGGGTGTCAGCAGTGCCCTGGCCAAGGCAGATGGGAGGGGGTAAGGCAGAAGAGAATTAACCAGATGGGTGCCGAGCATCTGGACTCTGTATAATGAAGAGGGGCATGAAGATTGTGACTGGAATACATTAGGAGCAAAGCAAATGTTCTATTCACACACACACACCAAATAGGCATTAATATCAGTCTGTAATCCACCCCAGGGCCCCTTAGCTCGCCTTATTCTTTGTTGACTTTCATCCTCTCTGCAAAGCGTCCCGCTCAAGGTCCCTTCCCAGATCAGCCTTAGGTCATGGGGGAGATATACTGTTGCTAAACAGATATGCAAGGGAGCAGCATGAGTGACTGAAAAACAGTGTGACAACATAATCCCGGCGTGGACGGATGAGGTCAGTGTGGGGTGATGTCGGCTTTTCTAGCATCTACTGAATCATCTGATGGGAGCGGCAATGGAAAAGAATAAATACAAACACATGCAACACACCGCCACAAAGGCTGCGCGGCCCAGATCTGAGGAAAGGGAGCCCGGGTTGGTAGCATCAGTGGGGAGAAGGGGGAACAACGATCTGCGGGTTAGGAGACCTCAGTTCCCTTTTTCCCTGCCACCAGCTGAGCGGCTATGTGACCTCAGGTTGCCTGGCCTCTGAGAACTGAGGGCTCTGGTCTAGCTGGTATCTAAGGTCTCTTTCAGTTTCAAAGGCAAGGATCTGTCCTATGTAAGAGAGGTTTTATAAGGGTACCTTACTACGAGACCGCAACCTTGGGAAGCACGGTACTCTGAATCGCAATTTTCTGAAGTTGCTATGTGTAGAATGGTTTGCCTAACCTCTATGGATAAAGGTGAAGTGTAGGCAGGTGTATTAGACCAAGAGGTTGAAATAAACAGTCACAGAGAAGAACACCTGTGCTCCAACCCACAGCCACAGAATTCCAACTACCCAGGTCTTAAAGTCTTCTTTGCAGCAGGTGGACGGAGGAGAAATGAAAAGATCATTCAACGATCTTAGGTCCTGATTCACGTTCCCCAACAGGCTACTTACTTGAATACATCTCCTTTGCTCATGTTCGCTCTGCCTGGAGTATTTCCTGCATCTCTGTTTATCAAAATTCTACTCCAAGTCTAAGACCTCTCAGGTAGAGTGAAACTGCACCCTCTTTGGTTATCAGCACTTATTTCATTCTATCTCATATCACACTTTATCTCCATTTGATTACAATTACAGATTACAAGCTTCCGGAGGCAGGGTATGGATCTCATTTATGTCTGTGTCCCTGGGCCTGCTTGGCACGTTGCAGGCACCGGTCAACGGTTTCTCAATTGAACAGGGATTTCCACGTTACCTGCTAATGTGACGGCAATGGAGACAGAGTCATATCCCAAAGCATTTGTGGCATTACAAGTGTAGAAACCCACATCAGCTTCCACGGGGGCCAGGATCTGTAAGGAATCATCTGGCTGTAGAAGAATCCTGGAGCAACAGAAAAGAAATGTAGGCCTGGTCAGGTCGGTTGACTCCTTTTTGGCATTGGCTATTGGTAAAGCTGGAAGGAACCTCAGGGGCAGTCACAACCCTGTTTTAACAACAGGCACAAACCAGCCACAGTGATACCCAGGAAACCAGCCTCTCTTGCCACTTTGATGGGTGTGATGCTGTTAGCAAGCCCAGATAAGGAGCTTTTGGATTGCTTATGCAGTTTGTTGATTACGTGGACTAAACGCTAGCAGCTGGAGCAGGCGGCATACGTGTGCTGAATACACATACACACACAGCGGGGGTGAGAGGAGATGCTAGAACGAATGCTGCAGAGGGATTTGGGGAAGGCTTCTTCAGGAAAAGGCAAAGTTATACAGGAGGAGTGGGGCTTGGCTGGATGGTGGAAAGTAGGCAGGGCTTCCAGATACGGAGAAAGGCATCTGTTAAGGCTTGGAGGTGGGAGAGAAGCAGCCAGATTGAATACTGACGAGAGGATCTTGATGCACACGTTAGAAAGATATTGTATGTGTAACTGTATCTCACTTCTATTGCCTTCACAGTCTGTAAATATCACTGGGCACAGAAATTAGACCTTAGTTATTGTTTTATTTCCCACAATGCTTGGCAGAGGGCTCTTTGTAGTGAAGGTGCCAGCAGAATGAAGGTAAAGCCTGCGCTTCGGGGTCATGGTAGAGAAAATTCCAGAATAATCACCACACAGTTCAGATACTTTACCTGAAAAGAATTGTAAGAATCAAATTGTGAGTACCTTCCACAAGCCTCAGAATCCACTCCTCCTCTCTCAGTCTACTATTTGTTTCTTTTCTAGGTTCATGCCATTTCTAAGAACTACCTGTGACGTGATGGCAGGCAAGCAGATTAATGTCTAATGATGACTTGAAGCTGATGTCCTCATGAGGCTGATGATAACTGGAGTGTGTATGCGGAGGTGGGAAACTAGAAGGGTTGGGGGGAGGACTGGATGGGAACTTGCCGAGATCCAGTGCCAGACCTGGCAGGGCCTTAGGTCAATAAATCATTCAATAGCACAGAAATGATTTAGCGATGGCTTCGGGGTTCCTGCAGTCAGTCATTTCCATCTTTGTGATTATTTCCACCTCTCTGATTTCCAAAGGCTCCAAGAACTGTTCACCTAATATCATGTTAACATCCACCCAGAGGAAGAAAGCAGGTAAGGGGTCATTTTTCAGGAAAGGGAAAGAACATCATGAAAAGGTCAGGGAACTCACAAGACTTAGTGGTGAAATTAAGACTAGGAATCACATCTCCTGTCCCAGCAGCAGTCTCCCACTATACAATTCTTTTTCTTTACTATGTCTCTTGCTGGGTCCTCTCCAGACTCTATGGTATTTGCAAGTTGGTGTCACCTCTAGTCAGCTCTTAATTATTCTGAGGTGGGTGACCGGTCTGCCAATGAATCAGGCTTCCTCAGCTCTGCTTTTGGCCTTGGATCTGTTGCTTTGCTTTTTCTTACCTCCTCTTGGAGGAAAGGCAGGAGAGAGAAAGAGCAAGGCTTACATCAATCATTCTTCAGTTTGGCTACGTATGGGCAGTTCAGATGAAAATAGGGAAGGAAATAGAAAATCTCAGCTAAAGGGAAGTTTCTGGGTGGTTTGTGTTTGATTCAGTGCTGTTCCAGACCATCACCGCTATTACAGGGACAGTCTAGCTTCTGTGGCACTGAACTAGAGCCGAAACTTTGTGGGGGATGACAGAGAGGCTCTGAGACATTGTGATAGAGCTCATCCACCCATTCATTCACTCATTCACCCATGTGAGGTGTTTTCTCTCAAAGTCAACAATTACATACTGCTTAGTTTATTTCAAAGAGCTAATGAGAGAAAGATGATTATATAATTTGCTTATCTTTAGTAAGCCATACAATATTTTAAGTAATAATATCACTGTTGTTTTGTAGGAATCTTAATACATGCATCATAGTATCATTGCTAAATCTTTTCAGGTGCTCAGGCTGTTTTAGATTAAAAAAATGAAACATTGACTTAATGATTTAAATCTTTATGATGTCCCAGGAACATGGATGCCTCCAAAAGAATTTCCAAACGGGAATATTGAAAGCAGGCTTCACCAAATTTCATTAGAACTGACAATTTACGATGACGGAACTTAGTGGATCATTAATCAGGTTTACCATCCTCAAAAGGCAGGGATTAAGATTTGCTAAATTCCTAAGTCTGTTGGCATAGTTCCTTCCCTATCAGAGCCCTATCAGAAGGGGTTCTTGAAGGGAACATTTAGAGCACAAGACTAGAAGACAGGTCTTCTGAACTTGACTTTGTTTCTACGTTTTACCATTGGCAAATCCCTTCTTCTTTCTACATTTCAGCTTATCACGTTCTAAACCCCGGTTGAAGTATGTTTTCTTATCCAGCAGAAGGAACAGTTAAAATGAGGTATATAAGGAGGCTGCAGACCACCTTCTGGTATTTCCAGTGACCCTTCTGTTGGTAACGTTGGACACCCTGAATGAAGAATTAAATGTGAGGAAGGACAGGGGATGAAAAGGTTGTGAGGAAGAAAGGGAGAGGGGCTCACGATACTGGCCGATATCCCCCCGCCAGACAGTTTATTAGCTCTCTATGTTCAGATCATATTTTCTTCCTGTAGAACTACTGCACCTGCCTGATCTCATGAAGGGAGTTGTAAATCCCACTCCCACACTGGGCCTGACACATGTAACTTTTTTAAAGTGGTGGTTAGCTTTTATAGCTGCATCAGTTCCTCCAGGCACCGGTGCTCCTGAGTGAGCCTTGATGCTTCCTGCCCGTATGAAGCCTGGAAAAGAATTCCCACAAAGTTGGTGAAGAGAAGGGGGAGCTCCATCACACTGGGCACAAAGCCATGAGGGTCTGAATTAAGATGGGAATAATGGGAATGGAAAAAAAGGAATCTAGATCTCAAAATTTAGCATTCATATATTCTTCTATTCCGTAAAATGTATACAAAGATAAAGAAGCTAAAATATTTGCCTTCATAAAACAGTCTTAAATATTGTCTTGAGAAAAAATCTACATGGGACAAAATCTGAATTTCTCATTTATTGTGTATACTTAGAAATTGTTTCTAGATATAAAACTGAACTCTTTAGCTCAAAGAGATACATAATTATTTGGTGTGCGAGTAGGGATTTGAAATAGGGTTTCTTGTTCCAGTACTTTTTTCCAATCTCTCAGGTCTTTAATATGCCCATAAAATTGGTAGATGGGAGTTTGGAGGCTGCCACTAGGGGGAGCAATACTTTTGGAGAGGCTTCCCATGCAGGACTCTCTAGGAAACATGACAAGGCAAAGGAAAGGGCTTGCTGGAGACTGAGGTTTGCTTTAGTCTCTCTATCTAGCCTGGCATCTAGGGAGAGAGATTCCTGGGGTAAAAAACATTTTCTTTGTATTTCAGGCATCAACTCTATTAATGTAACTTAATTTGTTGGTAGCTGACTTCTGTCAGCTTGAATTTAGGTTTCAAATTTGACAGGCCTGTTTTAGAATGCACAGGCACAGAAACATAGTGCTGCTTTCCAAACAAAACCAGAAAGATTTCTCGGGGTTGTTTTGGAATTTATGGAATTAGAGGATGAGGGGACGTGGATTGGGGCATAATTAAGACATACATAGCAAATAGTACTGTGGTCATATTAGGTATATTAATACTCTCTGCTTTTCTCCCATACCCACAATCCCTTTTGGTTTACTGGGCTAAAACTTACTGCTTTATTTCTTTGGTCATTATTTTTAGCTAGAAAATGAAAGCATAGTTTTGCTTTTCTCGTGGCCTTTACTTGTAAGCTTCTTTGTGACAGCTTGTCTTCTCAAGCATTCTACAAATTAAGGACAACCTGAGAGAATACAGATGATTGTTTTAGTTACACAAGTGAAGCCCTTGTTGTCCAAACGAGTAGGATATGCACAAAGTGCTCGTGGGCCAGTCCTACCAAGCACAAGCTCCTTGTGGTGGAATTCTCTCCTCTGCATTTGCAATGCATAGTCAGAAGGTACTCTTATTTGAAAAGGAGGCCGCTCTGGGTGTCTAGAGGAAAGGCTCTAGCAATCCTGTGTGTGGGGTGGCATGATGATGCCTTCTAAATCCTTGGCTCAACGGTAACACCACTGTCTTGTACAGGATCACCTCTCAAAGTCATGTCCACAACCAACCATGTGAAACTGCGGTAGAGGGGAAGGCTTCCCGACTTCAGTCAAGAGACATAGACTCACGTGGTGTTCTTGGGCAAGCCTTTCAGCTCTACGAGCCTCTAAGTTCCTTCTGCAAATTGAGGAAAACACCTCAGAGAGTTCTTGTGAGGATCAAATAAAGGAGTGAGCTTACTGTTTCTGAGGACCTATTTCTAAGAAACAGTGTCTTACTGTTTTCTAAGTAAAAAAGTATCAGCTTAAGCATCAGATACATATAGTAAATCAGTAATTTTTGATGGTACAGGTGTGGGTAACCTACATTACCATCTTGAAAGTCCTCCTTGGAATTTCCAGTTGTCAGAGGAAAATTTCAAGCTCTGGACACAGAAATACCCATTTGTTACATCGGCCATGATGTACCATCTCAGGCCTCTTACCTTAACAAATCATTCTTAAACCCATTTTAGGTCTCAGCATACGACTAGAACCTAGAAATTATAGGTACATCCTTTCTTTTTAGAACAGTGTCTTCCTCATCTTTTCAAACTTATCTGTCCCACATCCCAACACAAACTTGTCTTTCCATTCAAGATGGCCTCTTTGACTCTCCTTATCATTAGTTTTGGACAGAGTTCATGTTCTTCCTCCTTCTGTTGATCCTTCCAAATTCTCCCCATCCCTTAAGAGTAAGTTCAAGTTCAACCTCCTGTTACCACAGTCCACAAGAATCCCTTCCTTTCCTGATCTACCAGAGCTGTTTTAAATTGTACTAAAAAGCCTTTCCATTCTACATCTCATTCCTTCAGTTAGATTGTAAATGAATACTTCAAGGGCTGGGACACCTACTTCTTTTATAGTTCTCTCTTCAATATTCAGTATAGTGCTGGCATGCTGAATAAATACTTAATAAAGACTTATTTAGTGACCTCCAAAGCAATGGAGCTGAAAATGATCATTTTGACAATATAGCACACTGGATAAGAGCACAGACTCCAGAGTCACGGTGACTGGGTCCCAACCCCAGCTGTACCACATAGTAGCTTTGTAACCTTGGACCAGTAATTTACTTCTCAGTGACACAGTTTTCTCCTCTACAGAATGAGGAGAATTACTGCACCAACCTAGGGTTGTTGTGAATATTCTGCGTGAGTTCCGGTATTTCAAGAACATAGAAAAGTACTTGACATAGTAAATACTACAGAAGTGCAGGTTACTATTATTATTTGGTTGTTGTTGTCGACAACACCATCACCATCATCACTCACTCTTCATGTCTGAACCTATGTATTGTGGACGTTGTGAGGATCTGCTTTGACATGGGTAAATGACTGAGAAATGTAGCATTTTCAAGAAAAAAAATGTAAGTTAGGGCCATGGCCAGGTGGTAAGGCATTTGCCCTGTGAGAGAGCAGGGCATGGGCCCCAGTGTGTTTACCTTGGTGGCAGCCCTGGAGATGGGAAAGAGGAGGAGAGGACTGAGGCCACATGGCACACTGGGTTGGCAACTGCCTCAGTTCCATTCTTGACTCAGGAATCTCGGAATAAGGACAACTAGTTATTTCCATAACTGTTTTAACACTATTAACCAAATACTGAAATCTTAGAACACTTAAAAGAAAAAAAGCCAGAATTCTGCAATTGCAAAAAAAGTATAGAAATAAGAGTAAAAGAATAAGAATTGGAAAAAAGTGCGCTTAGAAGTGAGTAAGTTAAGGGGTACTGTGCAAAGAACGTCAGCTCCCAACTCCTAGGGGGACATGTTAAGGTCTTTTCCTTACCCTGAAATGCAGATTTTTTTTTTTTTCTTTTTTCTGCTTAGGAATTCCTAAGATTAGGATAATCAAATCTACCACAAAGGGAGAGTGGGAACAGGTATCTAGTAGATAAGTGGACAAATTTTATTCTATCATGTTACTAGATTGACATTATCATCGCATTTTAGAGAGGACGCAAAAGCTCAGAGAAGTAGCTCACTCAGCTGGTGCACGGAATCAGGAATGGGGAATGACCTTTGACCTTTAAAAAAACTGACTCTATTCAAGCACCCGCTGGGGCCTAATAGGAAGGCCTGTGGTTTGGCTTCATTTTGGGTTGGGGGTAAGTTGTGCGAAGATTTGTAGTTACTCAGGGAAATGGACAGTCACTAACAAGAACATTCTGGATTTTAAGTAGCTTGAAGCTGGAGGACAGAAAGAATGCTGTGAGAAGACGTCCTCCGTGAGGAAGAAGTTTTTTCCAAAACCAAAAAATATAGTAGCCCAGAGACTTGCAAGGGAGAGCTTTGTTTTGTACAGATATTTTAGGGAACAGATTTGAGGTTCATGAAGAGCTCTGTATCACCATTTGGTGAGGGCAACTTTGTTTTTAACCTTGGCTGTTCTTAATTTAATTGCAACTAAAAGTTATTTAATGCTGGAAGCTCCATGACTGCTCCAGGTGGAAGTATAGAAAATACTTTTGGAATGGGAAAGGTCACCTAACCACACACTCTTAACCCTGTCCTAATACTTTCTGCCAAACCCTTCAGCTTCCTTCTCTTAAGAAAATCATAAAGTCTTGAATTTGCTAATATGAGTAGTTCCATCTGCCTGCTGGGTAATTCATTTCAAACTACAGACCTCTGCATGAAATGACTCTGACTGGATTTCCTATTTACCTTGAATAGAGATCACCAAACTCCAGTTGGCTGCCGCCTGCTTTTGTAAATAAAGTTTTATTGGCACGCGGCCACAGCAGATTAAGAACTTTCTATGGCTGCTTTTACGCTACGTTGGCAGAATTGAGTGGTTGAGGCAGAGACGGGATTGCCTGCAAAGCTAAAATGTTTACTATCCGGCCCTTTACAAGAAAAGTTTGCTGACCCTGACCTAGAACATGGAAGCACTTTCATTTCTGGTTTGTTTCAGGATCTTCCTCATTTGTATGAAAATGTTAACCACTTTTTCAGAACTGCTATTTGCTAGGACCACTTTGCTAGGAAGAATAAATTAACTGCTAGGGGGATCTTTGGAGACCCTCTAGCTTTTCAGACAGTGGCTGGTTGTCACTGATTGTCTCTGGTTGTCACTGACGTCCTCTAATGTTCTCTGCTGTCTGATTCATGCTAGCCATTTCTGTGACCTTGCATTGATCTTCTATACATTTTTTTTTTTTTTTGGCTAAGCTTATGTATTTACTGGGATGGCTCCTTTTTCTCTGACTTGCTATTCTTACACTTTTCAACAGGGAGAAACATTTGTCCTCCCCATTTCCTCTAGTTCTATAAAGGAAACAAGCCAAACCAAATTGAAATTGGTTTCTTCTTCCCTCCCTAACTGCCCAGCCTCCAGTTTTTATATTATCTACAAACTTGGAAACTGCATTTCACGTGCTTATGACTTTTACATATAGCATTATTCACAACTGTGGTTCTGAAATTGACCCTGGAGGTATTTTCCATCTGATTCTCTCCTCCATTCTAAGAAGTTTCCATTTGTGGATACTCTGCGTTGCCCAAGCGAAAGCCTTCCAAATACTCCTTAATTCATCTCCTACTCAACACCACTTTGGAACACCGTCCAGAGCTTTCTGGGAAGCCTAAACACTTAGAGCATACTGATTTCTCTGTCCTACCAGATCAGAAACGTCAGCAAAAAACTGTGAGTTTTAAGCATCCTCTCCTGTTGTCTGGATTTAGGCTGATGATTCTCAATCACACTGTGTTTTCCTAGACACCTTTCTAGTGCTATTCTTTGAGCAACTGCCCAGGGGTTCCTCAAAATAAGAGTAAAACTCCTAATTTTGTGACATCCTGGAAGATGGTGTGTTATACCGGTCTCACCTCTACGTGACAATTATACTGTCAAATGTGTATCCACTGTGTGCCAGGCGCTTTACAGATAATATTTCTGTTCTTCACTCCACTTTTCTGCAGGGTGGGTGTGATCATTTTAACTAATGAGAAAACCAAGGTTCAGAGAGGTTAGACTTATGTGGATACTACGTGGTAGAACTAAGATGCTGTGATTTTAGCCTTCCTGTCCTCCACCACTGTCGATTGTCCCCAGGGTTAACTGATATACCATTAGGTTGCTCCTCTTGACCAAGGGGGTGGGGGAGTGAGGTGGGTGCACCCAGACACACAATAGAAAGAAGGCAGGGACTAGCTTAGGGATTAAAAGGCAGAAACTCCATGGCATTAGCCTGTTCCCTAGGGTTCCATATAGATGGAATGGCACCTGTGAGCTGCTTCTCCATCCCTAAGAAGGAATCAGTATTTTCTTCCAAGTATCTAGTTTCATATTCTTCGTTATGTTCATCTGCATTACTTTGAAAAAACCCATAACTTTTAGGAAAGCCTTGTTTAAATGCTTTAAGACTTCTACCAGCTGAGCTATGGGGAATATGTGACTACCAGCTCACTCTTGGACCAAAGGTGTTGCGTAGCAAGCAGGGACTTCCCTGCCCTATTGTGGGGGCGATCAGCAGTGTTTAGATCCTTCTCAGAGGATAGGATCAATCTTCATGCAGCTTTCCTTCCCAGTTTGGTAACCCAGCTCCCTGTGGCAATTTTGGAAAATCTGACTTTTCTGTAAAGAAGTTAGCAGTGTCCTTGCAGGTGTTGTTTCTGGAGTTTGGATTCCAATGTAGGAATACTGGACATATATATTTGTCCATAATGACATGAGCCTCCTGGTATTAGATGTGGGGAAGAGTTATCTACAAGATTCTTCAACTAGGGTTGACCCCTCTCCAAATGCAAATTCAGCTTTTGCCTGAATCTCAGCTCAAAATGTGGTGAGGAGTAGAAGGGCCCAGGAAGTGTTCAGTATTTATCAGAGTGGCCAGAAAGCAAGAAACAGTTCAGCTTCATCTTGTTTCTGGTTGAGGTATCTAAGCACACACATACAGAGGCCACCAACACTGTAAACATACACGGTTAGAGACACAAACACAGATGTGACAATTATAATGTTTATGAGCGCCTGTTATGTGCTGAGCACTGTGCATCTTTACAGCTGAGGGTGTATAGGTAAAGGTAGAGTGACCAAGAGAAGACAAGGCTCTCCCTGAAACAGATGTGCCACAATAAAAACAAAAGCCTCACAAATTGGAAGCCAGCCGGCTAGAAGACAGCATGTTAATTTATGCTAGGTCTAGCTGACCCCAATGGCTTCTTTCTAAAATACTGGCAAGTCCATGTATTCAACTAAGGTTAAAATCAATACAAAGAAACAGGGTCCCTGGAGCCAGACTGAATCTAACATCTCTGTGCTTCAATTTGTAAACATTTGTAAAATTGGGATAGTAACCTCAAAGGGTTATTGTAAGAATAAATGGACACCTGTAAAATACTTAGAACAGCTTATAGCTCAAAGCAAGTGCTCAATAAATGTTAGTGATGATGGTGATGATGATGAGGATTTATCCCTTGGCCTGGATGTAACGGGAGACAGGATACCATAAGATATCTACTCTCGCACTTATTCACACTATAGCAGTACTTTGCAAATTGTACAGTTGTAAGCCACAGAACCTTGGGGTTCCTGAAACTTCTCAAGGGGAGAACACGTGGGCAAGGTAGAAATGTTAAGCTGGGAATGGGTATCACTGTGGAACTCTGCCATAACTGCACGTTAGAGACTGGAAGTCCAGATTATGCAAAACCATGCAGACTGCTGTCTCCAGCCATTAGGAAACCTCCCTCCTCATCACTGGCATCCATCATTCTTTTCTTCCTTCCTTCATTCATCAGTTCATCATCTGTCTAGTGTCTATTATGTTCTTGGAATTGTGGAGAAAATAAGATACATTCTTAAACACTGGCCTTTGAAGAAGAGTAACATAATCCAGAAGGTAATATAGAGAAACAAATAACTAATTCTAATACACAATGGTAGGGCAGAGATAGAGTATTACGCACAGGGTACCATGTGGGTTGCAGAGCGGGCCATCTGACCCAGCCTTGCAGGGAAGGTTTCCTGTCAGGAAGGATAGGATTAGATAGACAAAGTGGGTTGGAAGTTCCCAGGCAAATTTGTAAATAGCAAGTAACTGGGTACCTTGGAAGGGCAGAGCTCAGTGGGGTGAAGTGAGGGGATTTGGTAAGAGATGAAGCAAGAGAGGCAGGCAGATATCAGACGATAAAAGGCATTGTATATCATGCTAGGGCATTTGGAACTTATCCTCAAGTGCTAGCTGGACATGAAAAGAATTTTAAGCCTGTGAGCAGCATGGACAATTTTGAAAGAAAGATGCTCTGGCAGTAGCATGTCAAACGATCTGGGGCAGAAGTCACACACTTTTTCTGTAAAGGGACATATAGCAAATAGTTTAGGCTTTCAGGGCCTCCTATGGTCTCTGTTGTATATTCTAGTTTTTATTTGTTTTAATAACCCTTTAAAAATGAAAAGTCGAAACTTGCACAAGCCTCTTAGATAGCCTCATCCACCAGAGGGCAGACAGCAGAAGCAAGAAGAACTACAATCCTGCAGCCTGTGGAACAAAAACCACTTTCACAGAAAGACAGACAAGTGAAAAGGCAGTGGGCTATGTACCAGATGAAGGAACAAGATAAAAACCCAGAAAAACAACTTAATGGAGATAGGCAACCTTCCAGAAAAAGAATTCAGAATAATGATAGTGAAGATAATCCAGGACCTCGGAAAAAGAATGGAGGCAAAGGTCAATAAGATGCAAGAAATGTTTAACAAAGACCTAGAAGAATCAAAGAACAAACAAACAGAGATGAACAATACAATAACTGAAATGAAACTACACTAGAAGGAATCAATAGCAGAATAACTGAGGCAGAAGAACAGATAAGTGACCTGGAAGACAGAATGGTGGAATTCATTGCTGTGGAACAGAATAAAGAAAAAAGAATGAAAAGAAATGAAGATGAAGACAGTCTAAGAGACCTCTGGGACAACATTAAACACAACAACATTCTCATTATAGGGGTCCCAGAAGGAAAAGAGAGAGAGAAAGGACCCGAGAAAATATTTGAAGAGATTAGAGTCGAAAACTTCCCTAACATGGTAAAGGAAACAGCCACCCAAGTCCAGGAAGTGCAGCAAGTCCCATTCAGGATAAACCCAAGGAGAAACATACTGAGACACATAGTAATCAAATAGGCAAAAATTAAAGACAAAGAAAAATTATTGAAATCAGCAAGGGAAAAACAACAAATAACATACAAGGGAACTCCCATAAGGTTAACAGCTGATTTCTCAGCAGAAACTCTACAAGCCAGAAGGGAGTGGCATGATATACTTAAAGTGATGAAAGGGAAGAACCTACATCCAAGATTACTCTACCCGGCAAAGATCTCATTCAGATTTGATGGAGAAATCAAAAGCTTTACAGACAAGTGAAAGCTAAGAGAATTCAGCACCACGAAACCAGCTCTATGACAAATGCTAAAGGAACATCTCTAAGTGGGAAACACAAGAGAAGAAAAGGACCTACAAAAACAAACTCAAGACAATTAAGAAAATGGTAATAGGAACATACATATCGATCACTACCTTAAACGTGAATGGATTAAATGCTCCAACCAAAAGACACAGGCTTGCTGCATGGATACAAAAACAAGACCCATATATATGCTGTCTACAAGAGACCCACTTCAGACCTAGGGACACATACAGATTGAAAGTGGGGGGACGGAAAAAGATATTCCATGCAAATGGAAATAAAAGGAAAGCTGGAGTAGCTATACTCATATCAGATAAAATAGACTTTAAAATAAAGAATGTTACAAGAGACAAGGAAGGACACTACATAATAATCAAGGGATCAATCCAAGAAGAAGATATAACAATATAAATATATATGCCCCAAGATAGGAGCGCCTCAATACATAAGGCAACTGCTAACAGTTATAAAAGAGGACATCGACAGTAACACAATAATAGTGCGGGACGTTAACACCTCATTTACACCAATGGACAGATCATCCAAGATGAAATAAATAAGAAAACAGAAGCTTTAAATGACACAATAGACCAGATAGATTTAATTGATATTTATAGGACATTCCATCCAAAAACAGCAGATTACACTTTCTTCTCAAGTGCTCATGGAACATTCTCCAGGATAGATCACACCTTGGGTCACAAAACAAGCCTCAGTAAATTTAAGAAAATTGAAATCATATCAAGCACCTTTTCTGACCACAATGCTATGAGTCTAGAAATGAATTACAGGGAAAAACCATAAAAAACACAAACACATGGAGGCTAAACAATACATTACTAAATAACCAAGAGATCACTGAAGAATTCAAAGAGGAAATCAAAAAATACCTAAAGACAAATGACAATGAAAACATGACGATCCAAAACCTATGGGATGTAGCAAAAGCAGTTCTAAGTGGGAAGTTTATAGCAATACAATCCTACCTCAAGAAAGAAGAAAAATCTCAAGTAAACAATCTAAGCTTACACCTACAGGAACTAGGGAAAGAAGAACAAACAAAACCCAAAGTTAGCAGAAG
This sequence comes from Tursiops truncatus, assembly GCF_011762595.2. Classification (NCBI taxonomy): domain Eukaryota; kingdom Metazoa; phylum Chordata; class Mammalia; order Artiodactyla; family Delphinidae; genus Tursiops; species Tursiops truncatus. The sequence continues at coordinate 47,984,059 of NC_047039.1, forward strand.
GAAGGAAATCATAAACATCAGAGCAGAAATAAATGAAAGAGATCAAAGAAAACAATAGCAAAGATCAATAAAACTAAAAGTTGGTTCTTTGAGAAGAAAAACAAAATTAATAAACCATTAGCCAGACTCATCAAGAAAAAGAGGGAGAGGACTCAAATCAACAAAATTAGAAATGAAAAAGGAGAAGTTACAACAGACACCGCAGAAATACAAAGCATCCTAAGAGACTACTACAAGCAACTCTATGCCAATATAATGGACAACCTGGAAAAAATGGACAAATTCTTAGAAAGGTATAACCTTCCAAGACTGAACCAGGAAGAAATAGAAAATATGAACAGACCAATCACAAGTAATTAAATTGAAACTGTGATTAAAAGTCTTCCAACAAACAGAAGTCCAGGACCAGATGGCTTCACAGGTGAATTCTATCAAACATTTAGAGAAGAGCTAACACCCATCCTTCTCAAATTCTTCTTAAAAAGTTGCAGTGGAAGGAACACTCCCAAACTCATTCTATGAGGCCACCATCACCTTGATACCAAAACCAGACAAGGATGTCACAGAGAAAGAAAAGTACAGGCCAATATCACTGATGAACATAGATGCAAAAATCCTCAATAAAATACTAGCAAAAAGAATCCAACAACACATTAAAAGAATCATACACCGTGATCAAGTGGGCTTTATCCCAGGGATGCAAGGATTCTTCAATATACACAAATCAATCAATGTTATACACTATATTAACCAAGTGAAGAATAAAAACCATATTATCATTTCAACAGATGCAGAAAAAGCTTTTGATAAAATTCAACACCCAGATGATTATATGCGGAGATCAGGGAAGATGGCAGAAGAGTAAGACACTGAGATCACCTTCCACCCCACAGATACACCAGTAATACATCTACACGTGGACCAACTCCTACTGAACACACAGGCAGAAGACCTCAGACCTCCCAAAAGGCAAGAAAGTCCCCATGTACCTGGGTAGGGCAAAAGAAAAAGAGAATAAACAGAGACTAAAGAATAGGGACGGGACCTGCACCAGTAGGAGGGAGCTGTGAAGGAGGAAAAGTTTCCACACTAGGAAGCCCCTTCGCGGGCTGAGACTGCAGGTGGTGGAGGGGGAAAGCTTCGGAGCCGCGGAGGAGAGCACAGCAACAGGGGTGCCGAAGGCAAAGCGGAGAGATTCACGCACAGAGGATCAGTGCCGACCGGCACTCACCAGCCCGAGAGGCTTGTCTGCTCACCCGCCGGGGCAGGCGGGGCTGGGAGCTGAGGCTCGGGCCTCGGTCGGAGGCAGGAAGAGGACTGGGGTTGGCGGCGTGAACACAGCCTGCAGGGGATAGTGCGCCACGGCTAGATGGGAGGGAGTGTGGGGAAAAGTGTGGACCTGCCAAAGAGGCAAGAGACTTTTTCTTCCCTCTTTGTTTCCTGGTGCGAGAGGAGAAGGGATTAAGAACGCTGTTTAAAGGAGGTGCAGACATGGGTGCGAGCCGCGGCTAACACACGGTCCCCAGAGACGGGCATGAGACGCTAAGACTGCTGCTGCTGCCACCAGGAAGCCTGTGTGCGAGCACAGGTCACTATCGACACCTCCCCTCTCAGGAGCCTGTGCAGCCCGCCACTGCCAGGTTCCCGGGATCCAGGGACAACTTCCCCGGGAGAACACACGGTGCGCCTCAGGCTGCTGCAACGTCACAATGGCCTCTGCCGCCGAAGGCTCGCCCCGCACTACGTGCCCCCACCCCCACCCGGCCTGAGTGAGTCAGAGTTCACGAAGCAGCCGCTCCTTTAACCGCGTCCTGTCTGAGCGAAGAACAGACGCCCTCCGGTGACCTACACGCAGAGGCAGTGCCAAATCCAAAGCTGAGCCGCGGGAGCTGTGCGAACAAAGAAGAGAAAGGGAAATTCCTCCCAGCAGCCTCAGAAGCAGCGGATTAAAGCTCCACAATCAACTTGATGTACCCTGCATCTGTGGAATACCTGAATAGACAACGAGTCATCCCAAATTGAGGAGGTGGACTTTGAAAGCAAGATTTATGATTTTTTCCCCTTTTCCCCTTTTTGTGAGTGTGTATGTGTATGCTTCTGTGTGAGATTTTGTATGTATAGCTTTGCTTCCACCATTTGTCCTAGGGTTCTATCCGTCCGTTTTTTTGTTCTTTAAAAAAATTTTTTTCTTAATAATTATTTTTAATTTTAATTATTTTATTTTATTTTATCTTCTTTCTTTCTTTCCTTCCTTCCCTCCTCCCTCCCTCCTTTCCTTCTTCCTTCATTCCTTCCTTTCTCCCTTTCTACTTTTTCTCACTTTTGTTCTGAACCATGTGGATGAAAGGCTCTTGGTGCTGCAGCCAGGAGTTAGTGCTGGGTCCCTGAGGTGGGAGAGCCAACTTCAGGACACTGGTCCACAAGAGACCTCCCAGCTCCACATAATATCAAATGGCAAAAATCTCCCAGAGATCTCCATCTCAACACCAGCACCCAGCTTCACTCAAAGACCAGCAAGGTACAGTGCTGGACACCCTATGCCAAACAACCAGCAAGACAGGAACACAACCCCACCCATTAGCAGAGAGGCTGCCTAAAATCATAATAAGGTCACAGACACCCCAAAACACACCCCCAGACGTGGACCTGCCCACCAGAAAGACAAGATCCAGCCTCATCCACCAGAACACAGGCACTAGTCCCCTCCACCAGGAAGCCTACACAACGGCAACTACGAACCTGCAGCCTGCAAAAAGGAGACCCCAAACACAGTAAGATAAGCAAAATGAGAAGACAGAAAAACACACAGCAGATGAAGGAGCAAGATAAAAACCTACCAGACCTAACAAATGAAGAGGAAATAGGCAGTCTACCTGAAAAAGAATTCAGAATAATGATAGTAAAGATGATCCAAAATCTTGGAAACAGAATAGAGAAAATGCAAGAAACACTTAACAAGGACCTAGAAAAACTAAAGATGAAACAAGCAATGGGGAACAACACAATAAGTGAAACTAAAAATACTCTAGATGGGATCAACAGCAGAATAACTGAGGCAGAAGAATGGATAAGTGACCTGGAAGATAAAATAGTGGAAATAACTACTGCAGAGCAGAATAAAGAAAAAAGAATGAAAAGAACTGAGGACAGTCTCAGAGACCTCTGGGACAACATTAAACGCACCAACATTAGAATTATAGGGGTTCCAGAAGAAGAAGAGAAAAAGAAAGGGACTGAGAAAATATTTGAAGAGATTACAGTTGAAAACTTCCCTAATATGGGAAAGGAAATAGTTAATCAAGTCCAGGGAGCACAGAGAGTCCCATACAGGATAAACCCAAAGAGAAATATGCCAAGACACATATTAATCAAACTGTCAAAAATTAAATACAAGGAAAACATATTAAAAGCAGCAAAGGAAAACCAACAAATAACACACAAGGGAATCCCCATAAGGTTAACAGCTGATCTTTCAGCACAAACTCTGCAAGCCAGAAGGGACTGGCAGGACATATTTAAAGTGATGAAGGAGAAAAACCTGCAACCAAGATTACTCTACCCAGCAAGGATCTCATTCAGATTTGATGGAGAAATTAAAACCTTTACAGACAAGCAAAAGCTGAGAGGGTTCAGCACCACCAAACCAGCTTTACAACAAATGCTAAAGGAACTTCTCTAGTCAAGAAACACAAGAGAAGGAAAAGACCTACAATAACGAACCCAAAACAATTAAGAAAATGGGAATAGGAACATACATATTGATAATTACCTTAAATGTCAATGGACTAAATGCTCCGACCAAAAGACACAGATTGGCTCAATGGATACAAAAACAAGACCCATATATATGCTCTCTACAAGAAACCCACTTCAGACCTAGAGACACATACAGACTGAAAGTAAGGGGATGGAAAAAGATATTCCATGCAAATGGAAGCCAAAAGAAAGCTGGACTGGCAATTCTCATATCAGACAAAATAGACTTTAAAATAAAGACTATTACAAGAGAAAAAGGACACTACATAATGATCAAGGGATCGATCCAAGAAGAAGATATAACAATTGTAAATATTTATGCACCCAATATAGGAGCACCTCAATACATAAGGAAAATACTAACAGCAATAAAAGGGGAAATCAACAGTAACACATTCATAGTAGGGGACTTTAACACCCCACTTTCACCAATGGACAGATCATCCAAAATGAAAATATATAAGGAAACACAAGCTTTAAATGATACATTAAACAAGATGGACTTAATTGATATTTATAGGACACTCCATCCAAAAACAACAGAATACACATTTTTCTCAAGTGCTCATGGAACATTCTCCAGGATAGATCATATCTTGGGGCACAAATCAAGCCTCAGTAAATTTAAGAAAATTTAAATTGTATCAAGTATCTTTTCCGACCACAATGCTATGAGACTAGATATCAATTTCAGGAAAAGATCTGTAAAAAACACGAACACATGGAGGCTAAACAATACACTACTTAATAACGAAGTGATCACTGAAGAAATCAGAGAGGAAATAAAAAAATACCTAGAGAAAAATGACAATGGAGACACAACAACCCAAAACCTATGGTATGTAGCAAAAACAGTTCTAAAAGGGAAGTTTATAGCAATACAATCCTAACTTAAGAAACAGGATACATCTCAAATAAACAACCTAACCTTGCACCTAAAGCAATTAGAGAAAGAAGAACAAAAAACCCCCAAAGTTAGCAGAAGGAAAGAAATCATAAAAATCAGATCAGAAATAAATGAAAAAGAAATGAAGGAAACAATAGCAAAGATCAATAAAAATAAAAGCTGGTTCTTTGAGAAGATAAACAAAATTGATAAACCATTAGCCAGACTCATCCAGAAAAAAAGGGAGAAGACTCAAATCAATAGAATTAGAAATGAAAAAGGAGAAGTAACAACTGGCACTGCAGAAATACAAAAGATCATGAGAGATTACTACAAGCAACTCTATGCCAATGAAATGGACAACCTGGAAGAAATAGGCAAATTCTTAGAAATGCATAACCTGCCAGGACTGAATCAGGAAGAAATAGAAAATATGAACATACCAATCACAAGCACTGAAATTGAAACTGATTAAAAGTCTTCCAACAAACAAAAGCCCAGGACCAGATGGCTTCACAGGCGAATTCTATCAAACATTTAGAGAAGAGCTAACACCTATCCTTCTCAAATGCTTCCAAAATATAGCAGAGGGAGGAACACTCCCTAACTCATTCTACGAGGCCACCATCACCTTGATACCAAAACCAGACAAGGATGTCACAAAGAAAGAAAACTACAGGCCAATATCACAGATGAACATAGATGCAAAAATCCTCAACAAAATACTAGCAAACAGAATCCAACAGCACATTAAAAGGATCATACACCATGAACAACTGGGGTTTATTCCAGGAATGCAAGGATTCTTCAATATACGCAAAACAATCAACGTGATACACCGTATTAACAAACTGAAGGAGAAAAACCATACGATCATCTCAATAGATGCAGAGAAAGCTTTCGACAAAATTCAACACCCATTTATGATAAAAAACCCTGCAGAAAGTAGGCATAGAGGGAACTTTCCTCAACATAATACAGGCCATATATGACAAACCCACAGCCAACAGCGTCCTCAAGTGAAAAACTGAAAGCATTTCCACTAAGATCAGGAAAAAGACAAGGTTGACCACTCTCACCACTCTTATTCAACATAGTTTGGCAAGTTTTAGCCACAGCAATCAGAGAAGAAAAGGAAATAAAAGGAATCCAAATCGGAAAAAAGAAGTAAAGCTGTCACTGTTTACAGATGACATGGTACTATACATAGAGAATGCTAAAGATGCTATAAGAAAATGACTAGAGGTAATCAATGAATTTGGTAAAGTAGCAGGATACAAAATCAATGCACAGAAATCTCTGGCATTCCTATACACTAATGATGAAAAATCTGAAGGTGAAATCAAGAAAACACTCCCACTTACCAATGCAACAAAAAGAATAAAATATCTAGGAATAAACCTACCTAAGGAGACAAAAGACCTGTATGCAGAAAATTATAAGACACTGATGAAAGAAATTAAAGATGATACAAATAGATGGAGAGATATACCATGTTCTTGGACTGGAAGAATCAACATTGTGAAAATGACTATACTACCCAAAGCAATCTACAGATTCAATGCAATCCCTATCAAACTACCACTGGCATTTTTCACAGAACTAGAACAAAAAGTTTCACAATTTGTATGGAAACACAAAAGACCCCAAATAGCCAAAGCAATCTTGAGAATGAAAAACGGAGCTGGAGGAATCAGGTTCCCTGATTTCAGACTATACTACAAAGCTACAGTAATCAAGACAGTATGGTACTGGCACAAAAACAGAAAGATAGATCAATGGAACAGGATACAAAGCCCAGAGATAAACCCATGCACATATGGTCATCTTATCTTTGATAAAGGAGGCAGGAATGTACAGTGGAGAAAGGACAGCATCTTCAATAAGTGGTGCTGGGAAAACTGGACAGCTACATGTAAAAGTATGAGATTAGATCACTCCCTAACACCATACACAAAAATAAGCTCCAAATGGATTAAAAACCTAAATGTAAGGCCAGAAACTATCAAACTCTTAGAGGAAAACATAGGCAGAACAGTCTATGACATAAATCACAGCAAGATCCTTTTTGACCCACCTCCTAGAGAAATGGAAATAAAAACAAAAATAAACAAATGGGACCTAATGAAACTTCAAAGCTTTTGCACAGCAAAGGAAACCATAAACAAGACCAAAAGACAACCCTCAGAATGGGAGAAAATATTTGCAAATAAAGCAACTGACAAAGGATTAATCTCCAAAATTTATAAACAGTCCATGCAGCTCAGTAACAAAAAAACAAACAACCCAATCCAAAAATGGGCAGAAGACCTAAACAGACATTTCTCCAAAGAAGATATACAGACTGCCAACAAACACATGAAAGAATGCTCAACATCATTAATCATTAGAGAAATGCATATTAAAACTACAATGAGATATCACCTCAAACCAGTCAGAATGGCCATCATCAAAAAATCTACAAACAATAAATGCTGGAGAGGGTGTGGAGAAAAGGGAACACTGGCACTGCTGGTGGGAACATGAATTGGTACAGCCACTATGGAGGTTCCTTAAAAAACTACAAATAGAACTACCATATGACCCAGCAATCCCACTACTGGGCATATACCCTGAGAAAACCAAAATTCAAAAAGAGTCATGTACCAAAATGTTCATTGCAGCTCTATTTACAATAGCCCAGAGATGGAAACAACCTAAGTGTCCATCATCGGATGAATGGATAAAGAAGATGTGGCACATATATACAATGGAATATTACTCAGCCATAAAAGAAATGAAATTGAGCTATTTGTAATGAGGTGGATAGACCTAGAGTCTGTCATACAGAGTGAAGTAAGTCAGAGAGAGAAAGACAAATACCGTATGCTAACACATATATATGGAATTTAAGAAAAACAAATGTCATGAAGAACCTAGGAGTAAGACAGGAATAAAGACACAGACCTAGTAGAGAATGGACTTGAGGATATGGGGAGGGGGAAGGGTAAGCTGGGACGAAGTGAGAGAGTGGCATGGACATATATACACTATCAAACGTAAAATAGATAGCTAGTGGGAAGCAGCTACATAGCACAGGGAGATCAGCTTGGTGCTTTGTGACCATCTAGAGGGGTGGGATAGGGAGGGTGGGAGGGAGGGAGATGCAAGAGGGAAGAGATATGGGAACATATGTATGTGTATAACTGATTCACTTTGTTATAAAGCAGAAACTATCACAACAATGTAAACTAATTATACTCCAATAAAGATGTAAAAAAAAAAAAAAGGAAATGATTATATGCAAAACAGTCTGCCAAAGTGTGGTATAAAATGCCTGGCATACCATAACCTGTTCTATTCCATTAATCATGACTCAGCCCCTAGATTAGTGACCTTCAAAAAAAAAATTCAACACCCATTTATGATAAAAACTCTCCAGAAAGTGGGCATGGAGGGAACCTACCTCAACATAATAAAGGCCATATATGACAAACCCACAGCCAACATCGTTTTCAATGGTGAAAAACTGAAATCATTTCCTCTAAGATCAGGAACAAGACAAGGATGCCCACTCTCGCCACTATTATTCAACAAAGTTTTGGAAGTCCTAGCCATAAGAATCGGAGAAGAAAAAGAAATAAAGGGAATCCAAATCAGAAAAGAAGAAGTAAAACTGTCACTGTTTGAAGATGACATGATACTATATATAAAGAATCCTAAAGATGCCACCAGAAAACTACTGGAGCTAATCAATGAATTTGGTAAAGTTGCAGGATACAAAATTAATGCACAGGAATCTCTTACATTCCTACATCCTAATGATGAAAAATCTGAAAAAGAAATTAAGGAGACACTCCCATTTGCCATTGCAACAAAAAGAAAATACCTAGGAATAAACCTACCTAGGGAGACAAAAGTCCTGTATGCAGAAAAGTATAAGGCACTGATGAAAGAAATTAAAGATGACACCAACAGATGGAGATATATACCATGTTCTTGGACTGGAAGAATCAATATTGTGAAAATGACTATACTACCCAAAGCAATCTACAGGTTCAATGCAATCCCTATCAAATTACCAATGGCAGTTTTTATAGAACTAGAACAAAAAATTTCACAATTGGTATGGAAACATAAAAGACCCCGAATAGCCAAAGCAGTCTTGAGGGAAAAAAACAGAGGTGGAGGAATCGGACTCCCTGACTTCAGACTATACTACAATGCTACAGTAATCAAGACAATATGGTACTGGCACAAATACAGAAATATAAATCAATGGAACAAGATAGAAAACCCAGAGGTAAACCCACGCACCTATGGTCAACTAATCTATGACAAAGGAGTCAAGGATATACAATGGAGAAAAGACAGTCTCTTCAATAAGTGGTGCTGGGAAAACTGGACAGCTCCATGTAAAAGAATGAAATTAGAACGCTCCCTAACACCATACACAAAAATAAACTCAAGACGGATTCGAGACCTAAATGTAAGACTGGACAGTATAAAACTCTTAGAGGAAAACATAGGAAGAACACTCTTTGACATAAATCACAGCAAGATCTTTTTTGATCCACCTCCTAGAGTAATGGAAATAAAAACAAAAATAAACAAATGGGACCTAATGAAACTTCAAAGCTTTTGCACAGCAAAGGAAACCATAAACAAGACAAAAAGACACCCTCTCAGAATGGGAGAAAATATTTGCAAACGAATTAACGGACAAAGGATTAATCTCCAAAATATATAAACAACTCATGAAGCTCAATATTAAAAAAAAAAAAAAGCAACCCAATCCAAAAATGGCAGAAGCCCTAAATAGACATTTCTCCAAGGAAGACATACAAATGGCCAAGAAGCACATGAAAAGCTGCTCAACATCACTAATTATTAGAGAAATGCAAATCAAAACTACAATCAGGTATCACGTCACACCAGTTAGAATGGGCATCATCAGAAAATCTACAAACAACAAATGCTGGAGAGGGTGTGGAGAAAAGGGAACCCTCTTGCACCGTTGGTAGGAATGTAAATTGATACAGCCACTATAGAGAACAGTATGGAGGTTCCTTAAAAAACTAAAAATAGAATTACCATATGATCCAGCAATCCCACTACTGGGCATATACCCTGAGAAAACCATAATTCAAAAAGACGCATGCAACTCAATGTTCATTGCAGCACTATTTACAATAGCCAGGTCATGGAAGCAACCTAAATGCCCACCGACAGACGAATGGATAAAGAAGATGTGGTACATATATACAATGGAATATTACTCAGCCATAAAAAGGAATAAAATTAGGTCCTTTGTACAAACGTGGATGGATGTAGAGATTGTCATACAGAGTGAAGTGAGAAAGGGAAAAACAAATATCGTATATTAACACATATATGTGGAACCTACGAAAATTGTACAGATGAACCGGTTTGCAGGGCAGAAACTGAGACACAGATGTAGAGAAGAAACGTATGGACACCAAGGGGGGAAAGCTGCGGTGGGGTGGTGGTGGTGGTGTGATGAATTGGTTGATTGGGCTTGACATGTATACACTGATGTGTATAAAATGGATGACTAATTTAAAAAATAAATAAAAAAAATTTAGGTGCATCATTTAAAAAAATGCAAAAGCCATTCTTTTAATAACCCTTTAAATAACCTGGGCTCATATCCCAGCTCCACCACTTATTAAGTGTGATGAAGTTAATCAAAGAGCTCTGGGATCAATTTCAATGGCTCTTTTAATAATCTTTTAAAAGCCATTCTTAATAATACCTTTAAAAAAATGTAAAGCCACTGGCTGTAATTTGCCAGCCCCTGGTCTCGAGAAGGCAAATATAGGGTTCGGAGGCTTCTGCAATCACGCAGAGCTGACAAAGGTAAACCAAGTACAGGCAGTGAGAGCAGAGACCAGTGGAGGGTGAAAGAGCGACTGAAGAGCGTGAACAATCTAGAAATACAGGCAGACCTCGTTTTATCGTGCTTCGCTTTCTTGTGCTTCGCAGATACTGCATTTTTTTTATAAACTGAAGATTTGAGGCAACCCCACGTGGAGCAAATCTATTGGTGCCATTTTTCCAATAGCATTTGCTCACTTCGTGTCTCTGTGTCACGTTTTGGTAATTTTTGCAATGTTTCAAACTTTTTCCTCATCCTTATATTTGTTATGGTGATATAGGATCAGTGATCTTTGATGTTACTACTGTGACTTGCTGAAGGCTCAGATGATGGTTAGCATTTTTAGCAAGAAAGTATTTTTAGATTAAGGTATCTAGATTGGTTTTTAAGACACAGTGCTATCACATAGTTAACACTCTACAGTACAGAGTAAACATAACTTTTATATGTACTGGGAAACCAAAAAAAAAAAAATTGACTTGCTTTATTGTAATATCTGCTTTACCATGGTGATCTGGAACTGAACCCACAATATCTCCAAGGTATGCCTGTATTTTGGCTTGGAAAGTTGGATGGTTGGGGGTACTCTTTACTGAGATAAGGATTCAGGAGTTTCGTTTTAGAGCTATTGATTGACCTTTTCGTGGGGCATCTGGGTTAGGATGCCTCGTAGACAACTGTACATCTGAGTCAGGAGAGAGATGTGCTCTGTACTAGATACAGGAGAATCATCAGCATACAGAGGAGTCCTGGAGCCACGGGACCACTAGTGTATACAGAGTGAGGCTCCTAAGGGGGGTAGCTAAGAGGTGGGCAGAGGAAGAGGAATCCACAGAGATGCTGAGAAAGAATAACCAGAGAAGTAAGAAGCAAGCCAAGTGTGTGTGGTTTCTAAAGCAGCAAGAAAGTGTTTTTCGGAAGAAGGGCTCAGCCTGCGTAGAATGCTGCTGAGAGCTCAGAGTAGATAAGGCATGTTTTGAGAGACAACTTTCTTCTTTTTCAACAAACAAGAAATAACTTTTTGGGGGGGTGGGGAGGGAGCTTTACTCAAGAGGAGTGTATGTTATATGTTACATGCGGTCTTAGAATGTGAGGTGGGCAAATAGGAGCAACTCCATAATGAACTGAGTGGAAATATTAGGCAGGATTTAAAAAACTCATAATTAACCACCTTGGAGGGGGGACCTAGGGTAGCCTTCTACACGTAAAATATTTCTAGGTTATAAACTGGCAGTAGAGGGCTATAAGAGCAATGTTTTCAAACCACTCAGGTGCCAGTAATGCACTAGGACCGTGGAGTGAGGCTAGAATACTTGTCTTCTGGTGGCTTTTGCAGGCAGCAATATGGTGGAACCAGTCAATTACAGATCCACACGAACTACATGGACTCAGCAATGAAAGCAAAGGGAAAACAAAGCAGAGTTCTCTTGTTTTCTCAATCAACTGGCACACAGCCCTGAAAAGTACTTCCTAACTCACCCCCCATGGCTATGCTGCAAAGTCCAGTCCTGCGTCTTTGTTCTCTGGATGAACAAGGTAGCCACACTTAGTTATCTTAACCTCTAGCCATCCAGAATTCTTCCAGAAAATTGGCAGATTTGGAGTCTGTTAGCTTCCACCATGTCTGCTCCCTCCACACATGGGCACTTCGTGGTCTCTCTCAAATCTCAGGCTCAGGGTGAATGTGAGTATGTGGGTTGGTGGGAATCTGGGAAGGAGGCACGGGGATGGGAGAGTGCTTGGAATTCCTAAGTGTCATTTAGGCATGGAGTTCTGTCTGTCTCTACCACATCTTTTAACAGAACAAACAGAAGTGCCTAATTCGACTCTGAGGTTAACCTTCCCCCATTTTTCTCTCTCAGCTCTTCTAAAAGGTGGTCCTTGAACCACCGATCTCAGAGCCACCTGTAGTGCTTGTTAAAATGCAAATGACAGAAAGAAAATGTGGTGCATATATACAATGGAATATTACTCAGCCATTAAAAAGAATGAAATAATGCCATTGCAGCAACATGGATGGACCTGGAGATTATCATACTAAGTGAAGTAACTCAGAGAAAGAAATATCATATGATATCACTTATATGCAGAATGTAAAAAAAAAAGATACAAAGGAACTTATTTACAAAACAGAAACAGACTCATAGACTTAGAGAACGAACTTATGGTTACCAGTGGGGAAGGGTGGGGGGTAGGGATAGATTGGGAGTTTGGGATTGACATAAACACACTGATTTATTTAAAATAGATAACCAACAAGGAGCTACTGTATAGCACAGGGAACTCTGCTCAATAGTCTGTAATAACCTAAATGGGAAAAGAACTTGAAAAAGAGTAGATACATATATAGGTATAACTGAATCACTTTGTGGTACACCTGAAACTAACACAACATTGTTAATCAACTATACTCCAATATAAAAAATAAATAAATAAATAAAGTTGAGTTTGGATTTAGTGCAAAAAAATGCAAATGATGGGACCCTACTGTAGAAAGAGTTTCTGGGGTAGGGTAGGATGTGGGTGTCTCCATTTCTAACAAGTTCCTGGCAATTATTATGCACACTGAATTTGGGAACCCCTCCTCTATCCCCTTTTTATTTTTTATTATTATTTTTAAAAATTTATTTATTTCTGGCTGCATTGGGTCTTCGTCACTGCGTGTGGGCTTTCTCTAGTTGCGGTGAGTGGGGGCTACTCTTCGTTGTGGTGCACCATCTTCTCATTGTGGTGGCTTCTCTGGTTGCGGAGCATGGGCTCTAGGTGCGCGGGTTTCAGTAGTTGTGGCTCGCAGGCTCTAGAGCGCAGGCTCAGTAGCTGTGGCGCATGGGCTTAGTTGCTCCGCGGCATGTGGGATCTTCCCAGACTAGGGCTCGAACCTGTGTTCCCTGCATTGGCAGGTGGATTCTTAACCACTGTGCCACCAGAGAATCCCGTATCTCCTTTTTAAAGTTTAGAATTTTTAAGAGAAGTAGTGTGACCATTGGAGTTTAAAAAAAACCTTGAGGCTCAAAAGTTACTGTATCCTCTATTAGCCTTTCAGTGTATCTTAGTTTCTGAAGAGCAGGGACCTCTCCTTATTTATGATCTCACTTTCTGGCACTCATCACTGTACCCAATGCCCAAGAGATACTTGGGGAGTTGAAGGGATGATTGCAAAGGGCCCCTTATAGCCCCCCAGCTTCTACTCATGCTCCTCTGAGATACACTCACCACAAAGTAGCCAGTGTGCATCTATAAAAATGGAAATTAGATCATTTGACATTCCTGATTAATACCCTCCAAAATCTCCCTGTGGTGCTCAGACTAAAACCTCAGCTCCACATCCTGGTTTCTGGTTGACCCCATGGCTTCATCCCATATCACCTCTACCTTCAGCCTGCCACACTCCAGCCAAATGAGCTTCTTTTGGGTTCTTTCAACACAATAAACTCATTTTCACTTTAGGGGTTTTGCACCGTTTTTCCCTTGCCCAGGAATGCTCTTCCTTCTGATGTCGTATTGCTGGACACTGGTCATCATTCAGCTTTTGTCTTCCAGGTCACCTCTTCAGAGTACCCATCTAATGTGGTCACCAGATCATTGCTTATCAAAGCTCTGTTTCATTTTCTGCCCAGCACTTATCACCATCTGATATTTTTGTGTCCTTTTCTGTGTTTATTGTCTTGCTTCACACTCACTCATTAATTCATTCACTGTTTATTTAGTACCTGTGTAGTGCCAGCTACTCTTTCCAGCACTAGGGACACAGCAGTAAAGAAAGCCTCTACCCTAATGGACAGGCCATCAGTGCATAAATATATAATACGTCAAATGACGATAAAATTCTGTGAATAAAATAGAGTTGAAGGGTTAGAGAATGATGCAGAGTGCTCCTTTAGCTAGAATGATCAGGAAAGATCTTTCTGATGTGTGCCAGTTCAGCAGATACCTAAATGTACGTAAAGTGCAAGAGAACACGGACTTCTGTTTCATTCATCACAATATCCTAGCAAGTAGGTGTATATCTGGCATATGATAGGTAGATTAATAAATATTTATGGAATGAATAAATATGCATACCCCTCTCTTAGCATTTAAACACTGCATTTACTTCTCTGGATTCCAAACTAGCCTTTGAGTTGCACTGACAGGAAATGAGTCTCCTTTTCCTCCATCCTTCATATCTAACATAGGGGCTGGCTCACAGTAAGCATGAGAAGGTTTGTGAAATAAAGGAAGAAGTAGGGATTAAGAAGAACCAGTCTGTCGTAATACACTTAGGGACATCCTGTAAATGATTGCTTAAGAAGTTGACATGTGCTTCTAAGAATGATGTGAATTCATTTTAACTAGTAAGTTATATATCTGATGAGATGCAGTACTATCTGAATTGTTAGTGATTCTTTCTGAAAACCAATTTCTTTCAAATCAAGCTTTGGCATATTTAAAAGCCAAGAAGTAATAGACTTCAGTCACTTTCTTTCTACCTTGACCTATCTTGCTGGCTCGGGCTATTTAGAGTATACTTTAATATATCTGCAAAGTCCGACAGACCAACAGCCAACTGAAGCTTGCAGACTCTTTCAGAAAGATGGATTTGGGCACTAAACAAAAACAGACTAACTGAACTGTAACCCCGGGCATTTCAGCACTTCTCTGTTTGAAAATTAACAAGCATTTCGCAACCGCTACCAGACGCACTAATGATGACAAGCAATGAAACCCAACACAAAAGAGGTCACCAACAGCCATAGCAGAGCCGTCCCAATGGCAGTGCTGTGCCTTCTGTGTGCTCTGTACAGATGCATCCATTTTATTTTCTGAAACTCCACTTGGACAACTGCATAGAAGAGTAAGCTCCAGCCGTACTTCTTACTGGCTAGCTAAGTAAAACGGAAAAATTATGATGTCAAGGATCAGAAACAGAAATCTCTTATTTTTCCCTACCACGTGCCATTAACTTGCTTTAAGAAGCTCTGTTGAGGCTAGATCTGGAAAAAAGTCTTGAGAGTGGCAAGAATTGTAATACTGTTTGCTCGTGGCCCCCATGCTTTCTGAATGTTACCCTCCACTGCCACTCTCACCAATGTCCTGGTGACTCAAGACCTAGGATTTGCCCTCTGCTGTCCTAGGCCTACAACTTTTCATATCTTTAGCACCTGGCTGCTGTGTTTCTTTTTTTTAGCAAGATTCTGTTGAAACGTCTTCATCTTAAAGCCATTGGACTCTCAATGCCCACTAAGGTGAAAATTAAAAGGCAAAAGTCGTATTTCTAAGCAGTGTTTCAAGAATTGTTGATATCCTTGAGATTACTAGGCCAAAATATTGTTCACTGATCAAAGAAGTACTTGGAAAACACTGAATACTATATCATTCACTTGGAAAGTCACAACACATGTTGGACTGCTTAAAGGAGTTAAAAAAACATGGAAAAACCAAAATCATTTTCACCTGGGGGTTAGTTAAATACATTCAAGAACAGTAATCAGCTGTTGAAAAAGGTGACACAGACCCCTACCTACTACTCTGAAATGTTTCCTAGACATGTTGTTGAATAAAAATCAAGTCAAACTTCTAACCATGAGTAACTTCCCATTAAAAACACAAATCCTATGTGTGTATGTGTTTTATATATAATACAATAAAATATATAAAAATTCCAAAAGGATGTATACCGAATTATTAAGACTGACAGCCTCTGGGGAATAGGATTGAGGGCATGAAGGAGACCTGCACTCTTACTATACATACACAGGTATTATTTGAATTGTTTTATAGCCTCTTCATTGTTTTTATAATAAAAAAAGAAAAAAAATCAAATACTATATTAAAAAATATAAGTAAAGTCCAGCAGTAAATACCTCCGTTTAGCTTTAAGCGAGCATGTCTTAAACTCACGTGATTGATGAATCCCTGTTTTGTGGACCACTTGGAAACAACTTGTACGACAAATTTTGAAGCTACTGT
Organism: Tursiops truncatus; assembly: GCF_011762595.2. Taxonomy (NCBI): domain Eukaryota; kingdom Metazoa; phylum Chordata; class Mammalia; order Artiodactyla; family Delphinidae; genus Tursiops; species Tursiops truncatus. The sequence goes on from NC_047039.1 coordinate 48,000,528, forward strand.
GCTCAAGGCTCTCTCCACTCTCCACCAACATATGGGTTTTAACCTTCTATGGCCTTCTACAAATGAGTGAAGGGTGTGGATCAGAGATGATCTGCTACAACCCCCCTCATTTTTAAAACGAAAGGATTAAGGCCATGGAAAGTAAAGGGCAAGACCAGCCCAAAGCCCTCAATCCTTATCTAATTCCCTCCACATCTTTCCTGTAGTCACCAGTGACCCATGGGCCCTGATCCTTGGATTTCATAATCTCCAGCACTCAAGGAAGTTGTCAGGACCCCTGAGGAAGCCATGGCCTCAATATTCTCCCTGCGGTTCCAGGCAGAGCAGAGTCCTAATCATCCCCTCCCCCATCCCCAATGGCCTGTCTTGCTGTACAGCTTTTAGGAGGAAATAGTCACTATGCGAAAGAAGGGATCCTGGAAGAAGCCGGTAGAAAACAGCAGGGATCTTGAGATAACTTGGTATCCCTGGTGAAGTATAGGAGATACATGCAAACATGAACTTAGTCACTCAAAACAGCATGAGCTTGAGTTGGCAGAACTGGGTTTGAATCTGCTCTGTTGGTTCTGCCGTTTACTAGCTATTTAACATTGGTCAACTTCCTTAATTATGGTGAGCCTCGGTTTCCTCGTCTCTGAAATAAGGATATCAGTTCATATGTTGCACCTTACAGTGGACATTAACAGAGATGATGGCTATGGAAGTTGCTAGCATGGGGGCACAATATCTGGAGTTAGTCAAGAAACGTTAATTCTCATCTTTTCCCTCACACAGCCAACCGCTACCTCCTTTGATCTCAATAACACCAATCTCGGGCAATAGGCCAGGGGATGTGAATGCAACAGTATGTACACTCGAGAAACCGACTGGCTGGTGGAAGGCACGGCATGATTTGGGCACAACAGGTGTGACAGGTACAGTCACAGAGGTGAGTTCCAGTGCAGCATGCACCTGAGCACCAGGGTACCACTTTCAATCAGCGCCCATCATCCTGGGGGTCTGATGCCGGAGGTGTCTCGCTCCCCAGTGGCCTCAAGGGGATTTACCGCAACTTTGGCCCGACCCACAAATTCCTTACAAAGATTTCTGGAAAAAACTGCAGGGATCATAGCAGTTAAGCTGATCAAGCAAAGTACAAGCTGGGGAGGACCAAGAAGCAAACAAGAGGAGAGGTTACCACCATAGGCTCTCAAAACATAGTTCATTTAGTCCTTGTCTCCAGTGCTTCTGTGTGGGTGCCTCAGCTTTTTAATTACTGATGTGGTAACAACAGTACTTACCCCATAGGGTTGTTTTTTTTAAGATTAAACAAGATAATATTACCTTTAAAGCACTGAGCACAGTGTCAAAGAAAAAATACTTAGTATTGTTATTAAAACTATTTGATCTGTAAGTGCTCAGGCTGAGAGGCAATATTATTGACATTTCAAAAGCACAAAAGATGTGGGCAGGACGGACAAAGTCATGTTTGCTCATCAAGCCTCGGAAGAGGAGACAGAACTACTCTTTGGAATCAAGTAAACTTGACATTGAGTCCTCAGTCTGGTCCTTACTAAAGTGGGACCTTGGGTGAGCTGCTGAAGCTCAATTTTCTATGTGAAACTGGAGGATAATGTCAATCTTGTAGATTGACTGTCAGAAGAACAAATGCAGTAACATCTAAATAAACCTGGCACCCTGCCTGGCACAATAAATCCTGCCACCTTTCCTTCCTCACGCAAAGCTACCAAGCCAGTGAAGAGGATTAGCTGAACAATAGTATTTCAGAGTAGATTTCATGAACAGAGCATGCTCCATGGATTCAGAGAAGATAAAAAGTTAAAATGAGGACTTTGGGCCAGAGGACCTTAAAGGTTCCTCCCTCGTCCATGGACTGTGATTCTTCTATTTGCTGCCCATCTTATTTTTGTCACACGTTTTGGCTCTGCCACCTAATAAATGTGATCTTTAGCAAGTTGCTAGACTGGTTTCCTCTTCCGTAAAGTGTGGATAAAAATTATACCTACTTCTTAGGGCCACTGTTAGAAGTCAGTAAGATGAAGCACATAAAGAGTTTACACTTGGGGCTTCCCTGGTGGCGCAGTGGTTGAGAGTCCGCCTGCCGACGCAGGGGACGCGGGTTCGTGCCCCGGTCCGGGAAGATCCCATATGCCGCGGAGCGGCTGGGCCCGTGAGCCATGGCCGCTGAGCCTGAGCGTCTGGAGCCTGTTCTCCAAAACGGGAGAGGCCTCAACAGTGAGAGGCCCGCGTACCGCAAAAAAAAAAAAAAAAAAAAAAGAGTTTACACTTGTCTGGGAGACAGTCACTACTCAATTAATGTCAACTATCTGTTGTCAGGGCCACTATAAAGATTAAAGAGGATGTCCACAGGAAGCACGGCATGCTGCTTGGCCCATAGGTAGTATTAAAAATATTGTTATTATTATTACCTCTTCTATCACTATTGATTTTACATTATGAATGGCCACGGCCCAAGGAAACCAGTAAGTAATATATGCTGTCATCCCAGTAAAGACACATCAAAACAGAGACACCGAGAGATATTAGGATAATTAATCACAGGTCCGACTGGGAATAAAAACTTTCTGCAACAAACAGCCTTGTCCAGCCCAGACAGAGGATGGGCTCACCCACGGGGGCAGCAGCTGCTGGCTGCACGCTCTCCCCAGCCCTGGGGGACCACACACACACACAGACAGTATCCTGGTGTACAAGATTTTCAGCGGTTCATCTCACAAAATGGTAATGTAACAATACCTTGGCCTGGAATGATATTTTTCTGCCGAAAGTTCAAAGCTATCCAGAGAGTATCTCGTTAATCTTTGGGATCCTACGGGGATTGGGATTGGTAGGCATCCTTATTACTACCTTATAAAGATGAGAACATACAGTTTAGAGAAATTAAATACCTTGTCTTTGCTTCAACAGTCTGTCAGTGCCAAGAGAGGGTTGAAACCCAGGATGGGAGCAATCCCTGAGGCCCAGTGCTCTAAGCCCGACCCTTGGAAACACCTTGAAGGAAGAATGAATAGGGTGTCTCCCACACAGTGTGGCCCCTTGCCTGTCCCTCCCAGACCGGAGTAGCTGCAAAGCTCACCTGTCGCTGAACTGAACCTCTTCTCCGTTCCGGGCCCAGCTGATGGTAGGCCTCGGGTTGCCTACGGCCTCGCAGTGCAGAAGCACACTCAGTGTCCCGCTGGCCAGGGCCACAGTCTGCCCGAGGTGGGTGACCACCTCGGAGGCTGAGAGCTGCTGGGCGGCTGAGATTTTGCGCAAGATGATGGGCTTCCGGTGCGGCCGGCGAGAGCTGCCCCCGCCCTCCCCAGTGGACGAGGTCCGGAGGGAGCTGCTGAAGCCAGATACGTGTTTATGAGGAGGGATGGCCACTGGGGGAATCCCCCGCTCGGACGGCTTGAGGAGCGCGTCCTGGTGCGCGTCCTGGCGGCTGCGGAAGATCTCCTGGGCCAGCTGGGCCACTAGGTGCTTGCTGTAGACGTCGCGGAGCTCCTCGGGTTGCTGGGAGAGGTTCCGGAGGATGTCGTCCAGGCGCTGCTGCTCGGCCACCATGGTGAAAGGCAGGTGCAGAAGGCCCTGCTCGGCGTTCTGGTCCTCTTCTGAGGATGTGTTCCTTTCTGTGGAGTCCTGGACCTCCCAGGAGGCGAGCAGCTCTCCTGGCCAGCCCCCCTGCTCCAGCAACCGAGAGACCAGATCATCATAGCGGCTCCCGGCATCAGCAGGGAGGCCCCGCTTCTCGGCCTTGCTGCCATTGGAGAAGATCCCGTTCTGGTGTTTGTGGGTCTGCAGGGCCTCCTTCGGGCGGGCCTTCCTCACCGCGAGGGCCTCTTCCTCGCTCCGCAGGCTCAAGGGCCGAGCCACCAGCTTCCGGTTGCCTCCAATGAGCTTAATCACAAGCTGCTCCCGGGCCGGGCCGGCCGAGCAGGTGTAGATGCCCGCATCAGAGGGCTTGAGGCGGTGGATCTTCAGGTACCCAAATGGGGCCACGGTGACGTGGGCGGAGCTGATGAGGTGCTGGCCGTCTTTCTCCCAGGTGATGAGGGGCTTGCGGAAGCGCCGCGTGGGACAGCGTACCACCACTGCGGTCTTGGGGAGCAGGTAGGCGAATCCCCCCACGATGAAGTGCAGCTTCCTCTGCCGGCGGGTCTGGATGTATACCTTCCTGGCTGCCGCGATGTGAGGACTGTGCTTTGTGGATGGCCACCCGGGCCCTGGAATGAAAGCAATGAAAGGGAAGGCAGATGGATGGAGAAAGAGAAGCGGAGAGAGAGAAGCAGAGAGCAGAGAAAAGGGGCAGTGAGGTGCAGCGACAAGAGACAGTGAAAAGGAGAGGGCAAAGAGAAGAAAGACAGCGGGACAAAAGGGAGAAGAGGGAAAGAAAGCACTTCAGTTTGGTTTGGGCAGGGCCTTCATTTACCACCTTCTGTTTTACGGAAGTAAATGGCTACCAGCTGTGGACCATCAAGTTGCTGCCGCAATGAAACATGGGAGAGCTAATGAGGTGCAGTGGGGCAACCTGCTATCACGCTGCTAGGGTTTTCTACACCTAGAAGCTGAGATGCAGGGTTCTAGATGGAGGGCGGTTCCAGGGGAAAGGCAGTTCCTCTCATTAAAAGGACTTAAAAAAGAAAGAAAGAAAGAAAGAAAAAGAAATCAGCACCATAAAAAGAGGCAGAGGACAAAGAGAAGGAGAATGGATCCCTTTTGGGTCCTGCAGAGCACCAGGGTCCCCGTATATGTGGGGAGGAGACCCCAAAAGTGTTACACCTCTAGGGATTAATATTAAACAAATCTGTTTAGTTTAAAACACTGGAGTGGGTAACATCAGGCTTCATTAGTAACATGCTGACTCCAGCTTCCAGATCTCCATATGCCAGCAAGTGAACTTTGCCCTACCTCCTGCAAACTGTTCTTTCCAGCAGAGAAAAGCATCCTGCCTGGCCACGTATAATTAAGATTCCTTTCCCATCTCCAGCTGAGCTCACGAGCCTAATGCCCTCAGAGGGCTTTACTGCCTATCTGCCGCTGGTCTTGGGTTCAGGAAAAGCTACTGTTCTTGCCGTCTCCCCATCCCCAGAGCTCTGACATACTCACTTGCACAGGTGGCCAGCATACAGGGCCTGATGGATGAAGAGAACGGCAGGGGCGGGCACAGGGAGGAATTGACAGTAGCTGAGACACCTGTTTTCAGCACCTTCCGGCAAATGGCACTTCGCGTCTGGGTGCCCTCCCCGCAGCTCGTGGAACACTGGTGGGAAAAGAAGGGCCCAAAGCATGTAAATTCAGGTAACTAAAGGCTAATGGGTTTGTGTGGGCTCTGAAACTCACCAAAATAAGGAAGAAGTTGCTTGGAAAAGCAATAGCAACTAAGAGAGACAGAGAAATATTAATTATGTAACAATGTGGGAAGACACATCCATACTGTAGGCATATTCTACTCGAAGATTTTCTAGTCTCAGGTCTCCTGTGGACCTTTCACCTGTTTTTACTTTTCTTTTCTAACATCTTTATTCGAGTATAATTGCGTCACAATGCTGTGTTAGTTTCTGCTGTATAACAAAGTGAATCAGCTATATGTATACATATATACCTCTATCCCCTCCCACTTGCATATGCCACCCACTAGGTGGTCACAAAGCACCAGGCTGCTCTCCCTCTGCTATGTGGCTGCTTCTCACTAGCTATCTATTTTACATTTGGTAGTGTATATATGTCAATACTACTCTCTCACTTTGTCCCAGCTTACCCTTCCCCCTCCCCGTGTCTTTAAGTCCATTTTCTACGTCTGCATCTTCATTCCTGTCTTGACCCTAGGTTCATATACATATTGTATATGCCCCTAGGAATATACAATATATTCCACTGTATATATGTATCACATCTTCTTTATCTATTCATCTGTTGATGGACACTTAGGTTGCTTCCATGTCCTGGCTATTGTCAACAGTGCTTCAATGAACACTGTGGTACATGTCTCATTTTGAATTATGATTTTCTCAGGGTATATGCCCAGTAGTGGGATTGCTGGGGCATATGTTAGTTCTATTTTTAGTTTTTTAAGGAACCTCCATACTGTTCTCCATAGTGACTGTATCAAGTTACATTCCCACCAACAGTGCAAGAGGGTTCCCTCTTCTCCACATCCTCTCCAGCATTTATTGTTTGTAGATTTTTTCATGATGGCCATTCTGACCGGTGTGAGGTGATACCTCATTGTAGTTTTGATTTGCATTTCTCTAATGATTAGTGATGTTGAACATCCTTTCATATGTTTGTTGGCAATCTGTATATCTTCCTTGGAGAAATGACTATTTAGGACTTTGACCCATTTTTGGATTGGGTTTTTTTTTTTGATATCAAGCTGCATAAGCTGCTTGTATATTGTGGAGATTAATCCTTTGTCAGTTGCTTCATTTGCAAATATTTTCTCCCATTCTGAGGGTTTTCTTTTCGTCTTGTTTATGGTTTCCTTTGCTGTGCAAAAGCTTTTAAGTTTAGGCCTCATTTGCTTATTTTTGTTTTTATTTCCATTTATCTAGGAGGTGGGTCAAAAAGGATCTTGCTGTGATTTATGTCAAAGAGTGCTCTATGTTTTCCTCTAAGAGTTTTATAGTGTCTAGCCTTACATTTAGGTCTTTAATCCATTTTGAGTTTATTTTTGTGTGTGGTGTTAGGGAGTGTTCTAACTTCATTCTTTTACATGTAGCTGTCAGGTTTTCCCAGAACCACTTACTGAAGAGGCTGTCTTCTCTCCATTGTTTATTCTTGCTTCCTTTATCAAAGATAAGGTGACCGTATGTGCGTGGGTTTATCTCTGGGTTTTCTATCCTGTTCCATTGATCTATATCCTGTTTTTGTGCCAGTACCATACTGTCTTGATTACTGTAGCTTTGTAGTATAGTCTGAAGTAAGGGAGCCTGATTCCTCCAGCTCCATTTTCCTTCTCCAGATTGCTTTGGCTATTTGGGGTCTTTTGTGTTTCCATACAAATTGTGAAATTTTTTGTTCTAGTCCTGTGAAAAATGCCATTGGTAGTTTGATAGGGATGGCATTGAATCTGTAGATTGCTTTGGGTGGTATAGTCATTTTCACAATATTGATTCTTCCAATCCAAGAACATGGTATATCTCTCTGTTTGTATTGTCTTTAATTTCTTTCATCAGTGTCTTATACTTTTCTGCATACAGGTCTTTTGTCTCCTTAGGTAGGTTTATTCCTAGGTATTTTATTCTTTCTGTTGCAATGGTAAATGGGAGTGTTTCCTTAATTTCACATTCAGATTTTTCATCGTTAGTGTATAGGAATGCAAGAGATTTTTGTGCATTAATTTTGTATCCTGCTACTTTACCAAATTCATTGATTAACTCTAGCAGTTTTCTGGTAGCATCTTTAGGATTCTCTATGTATAGTATCATGTCCTCTGCAAACAGTGACAGTTTTACTTCTTCTTTTCCAATTTGGATTCCCTTTATTTCTTTTTCTTCTCTGACTGCTGTGGCTAAATCTCCCAAAACTGTGTTGAATAATAGTGGTGAGAGTGGGCAACCTTGTCTTGTTCCTGATGTTAGAGGAAGAGGTTTCAGTTTTTCACCATTGAGAACAATGTTGGCTGTGAGTTTGTCATATATTGCCCTTTATTATGTTGAGGTAGCTTCCCTCTATGCCTACTTTCTGGAGAGTTTTTATCATAAATGGGTGTTGAATTTTGTGGAAAGGTTTTTCTGAATCTATTGAGATTATCATATGGTTTTTATCCTTCAGTATATTAATATGGTGTATCACATTGATTGATTTGCATATACTGAAGAATCCTTGCATTCCTGGGATAAACCCCACTTGATCATGGTGTATGATTCTTTTAATGTGCTGTTGGATTGTTTGCTAGTATTTTGTTGAGGATTTTTGCATCTGTGTTCATCAGTGATACTGGCATGTAGTACTTTCTTTGTGACATCTTTGTCTGGTTTTGGTTTCAGGTTGATGTGGCCTCATAGAATGAGTTTGGGAGTGTTCCTCCCTCTGCTATATTCTGGAAGAGTTTGAGAAGGATAGGTGTTAGCTCTTCTCTAAATGTTTGATAGAATTCGCCTGTGAAGCCATCTGGTCCTGGGGTCTTGTTTGTTGGAAGATTTTTAATCACAGTTTCAATTTCAGTGCTTGTGACTGGTCTGTTTATATTTTCTATTTCTTCCTGGTTCAGTCTCGGAAGGTTGTGCTTCTCTATGATTTGTCCATTTTTTCCAGGTTGTCCATTTTATTGGCATATTGCTGCTTGTAGTAATGTCTCATGATCCTTTGTATTTCTGCATTGTCAGTTGTTACTTCTCCTTTTTCATTTCTAATTCTGTTGATTTCTGTCTTCTCCCTTTTGTTTTTTTCTTGATGAGTCTGGCTAATGGTTTATAAATTTTGTTTATCTTCTCAAAGAAACTGCTTTTAGTTTTACTGATATTTGCTACTGTTTCCTTCATTTCTTTTTCATTTCTTTCTGATCTGATCTTTATGATTTCTTTCCTTCTGCTAACTTTGGGGTGTTTTTGTTCTTCTTTCTTTAATCGCTTTAGGTGTAAGGTTAGGTTGTTTATTTGAGATTTTTCTTGTTTCTTGAGGTAGGATTGTATAGCTATAAACTTCCCTCTTAGAACTGCTTTTGCTGCATTCCATTGGTTTTGGGTCGTCATGTTTTCATTGTCATTTGTTTCTATGTACTTTTTGATTTCCTCCGATTTCTTCAGTGATCTCTTGGTTACTTAGTAGCATATTGTTTAGCTACCATGTGTTTGTATTTTTTATAGTTTTTTTCCCTGTGATTGATATCTAGTCTCAGCATTCTGGTCAGAAAAGCTACTTGATATGATTTCAATTTTCTTAAATTTACTGAGGCTTGATTTGTGAACCAAGATATGATCTATCCTGGAGAATGTTCCATGTGCACTTGAGAAGAAAGTGTATTCTGTTGTTTTTGGATGGAATGTCCTATAAATATCAATTAAGTCCATCTTGTTTAATGTGTGATTTAAAGCTGTGTTTCCTTATTTTTTTTCATTTTGGATGATCTCTCCATTGGTGAAAGTGGGGTATTAAAGTCCCCTAATATGATTGTGTTACTGTCGATTTTCCCTTTTATGGCTGTTAGCATTTGCCTTATGTATTGAGGTCCTCCTTTCTTGGGTGCATACATATTTACAATTGTTCTATGTTCTTCTTGGATTGATCCCTTGATCACTGTCATGTCCTTCCTTGTCTCTTGTAATAGTCTTTATTTTAAAGTCTATTTTGTCTGATATGAGAATTGCTACTCCAGCTTTCTTTTGCTTTCCATCTGCATGGAATATCTTTTTCCATCCCCTTACTTTCAGTCTGTATGTGTCTCTAGGTCTGAAGTGGGTCTCTTGTAGACAGCATATATACGGGTGCTGTTTTTGTATCCATTCAGCCAGTCTGTGTCTTTTGGATGGAGCATTTAATCCATTTACATTTAAGGTAGTTATTGATACGTATGTTCCTATTACCATTTTCTTAATTGTTTTGGGTTTGTTTTTGTAGGTTTTTTCCTTCTCTTGTGTTTCCTGCCTAGAGAAGTTCCTTTAGCATTTGTTGTAAAGCTGGTTTGGTGGTCTGAATTATCTTAACTTGTGCTTGTTTGTGAAGGTTTTAATTTCTCTCTTGAATCTGTATGAGATCCTTGCTGGGTAGAATAATCTTGGTTGTAGGTTTTTCCCTTTCATCACTTTAAATACGTCCTGCCACTCCCTTCTGGTTTGTAGAGTTTCTGCTGAAAGATCAGCTGTTAACCTTATGGGGATTCCCTTGTATGTTATTTGTTGCTTTTCCCTTGCTGCTTTTAATATTTTTTCTTTGTATTCAATTTTTGATAGTTTGACTAATGTGTGTCTTGGAGTGTTTCTCCTTAGATTTATCCTGTATGGGACTCTCTGTGCTTCCTGGACTTGATTGGCTATTTCCTTTCCCATGTTAGGGAAGTTTTCAACTATAATCTCTTCAAATATTTTCTCAGATGATTTCTTTTTCTCTTCCTCTTCTGGGACCCCTTTAATTTGAATGTTGGTGCATTTAATGTCCCAGAGGTCTCTGAGACTGTCCTCAATTTTCATTCTTTTTTCTTTTTTCTGCTCTGCAGTAGGTAGTTCCACTATTTTATCATCCAGGTTACTTATCCGTTCTTCTGCCTCAGTTATTATGCTATTGATTCCTTCTAGAGAATTTTTAATTTCATTTATTGTGTTGTTCATCATTGTTTGTTTGCTCTTTAGTTTTTCTAGGTCCTTGTTAAACGTTTCTTGTATTTTCTCCATTCTACCTTCAAGATTTTGGATCATCTTTACTATCATTACTCTGAATTGTTTTTCAGGTAGACTGCCTATTTCCTCTTCATTTGTTTCGTCTCATGGGTTTTTACCTTGCTCCTTCATCTGCTTATTTCTCTGTCTTCTCATTTTGTTTAACTCACTGTATTTGGGGTCTGCTATTCACAGGCTGCATGTTCGTATTTCGTGTTGTTTTTGGTGTCTGCTTCCAGTGGGTGAGGTTGGTTCAGTGGGTTGTGTAGGCTTCCTGGTGGAGGGGACTGGTGCCTGTGTTCTGGTGAATGAGGCTGGATCTTGTCCTTCTGTTGGGCAGGGCCACATCTGGTGGTGTGTTTTGGAGTGTCTGTGAACGTAGTATGATTTTAGGCAGGCTCTCTGCTAATGGGTGGGATTGTGTTCCTGTCTTGCTAGTTGTTTGGCATGGGGTGTCCAGCACTGAAGCTTGCTGGCCATTGGGTGGAGCTGGGTCTTCGCGTTGAGACAGAGATCTCTGGGAGAGCTCTCAGCAATTGCTATTACGTGGGTCTGGGAGGTCTCTGGTGGTCCAATGTCCTGAACTCTGCTCTCCCATCTTGGAGGCTCAGCCATGACATCAGGCCAGAGCACCAAGACCCTGTCAGCCACATGGCTCTAACATGTTGACCTCCAAATGGCAAAATCCTTTCTTTGTTTGAATAAAGGTGGCCTTCGAGGTCCAGTTTTTAGGGAACTGGCCCAGGGTGGCCATCCCTGGTTTCACATCAACATGATCTCAGGCAGAAACCTCCTTGTTTTTCCACTTTGTCTTTAAGTTTCTCATTGAAAAAACTGGCCCGTGGTCCCAAGGACGGTCGCAGCTTCGGCTGGTGGGGGCCCTCCCTCCCACTGGGCTCCTTGTTTTTACTTTTGTAGCCTGGGATTTAGAGTTAGAGAGTCACAGAGTCCAACTCAGTATTTCAGTAGTTGGCAAGTCACTTAAACTCTCTGAGTCTGTTACCACTTCTTATACTTATTTTGCAAGGCTGGGAATTAAATGAGATAATATATTTTAAAATTTCACACATAGAAATGACATTCAGTTAATGCTAATTCCTATCTCCTTCCTTTACAAATAAATTATAATACTTTAATGTCAAGTATCAGATAATTCTTATGCATTTACTTTGTTTGAGGTGGGGCGCTAAATGCTATGGGACAAAATGTGCAAGATGGTTCCTAACCTCAAGGGGATGTCATCAAATAATGGGAAGAAATCCAAATGCATTGTTAAAATGAAATAGTATATTAGGGAACATAGAAATCAAAACCCCAATGAAATACCACTTTACATTCACTAAAATTCCCATAATCAAAAAGATGGACAACAATAAGTATTATTATTATAAGTGAGGATGTAGAAAAATTAGAGCCTTCCTGTATTGCTGGTGGGAATGTAAAATAGCACAGCCCTTTTAGAAAGCAAGTTTGATATTTTTTTAAAAAGTTAAGCATACATTTATCATATGACTCAGCAATTTCAGTCCTAGGTGTCTTACCCAATAGAAATGAAAACATACATCCATATAAAGACTTGTATGCTAAGGTTCATAGCAACATGATTCTTAATAGGCAAAAGTGGAAACAACTCAAATATCCCTCAGTTGGTGAATGGATAAATGAAATGTGGTATATCTGTATCATGGAATATTTTATTCCACCCTAAAAAGGAATGTTCTGATAATGTGCTACAAGATGGATAAACATTGAAGACATTATGCTAAGTTGAATTTTAGAGTATATAAATTATACTTCAATAAAGCTGTTTAAAGAATTATATAGTAATAAAAGAATTTAGTAAAAATATAAAACTAAAAGTCAAGTGAAGTATGAAAATATTAATGCTAACAATTGGTGAATGCTTATGGTATACTAGTGATTTCCTGGTCTAATCTGGAAGATCGTTGGAGTCTGGATGGGTATAGAGAGCCGGGGATAAGCATGGGAGCCAGGGAAATAACCAGAATCAAGGTAGAAGAGTTCAGTGCACAAGGCCAAGGCAGGCCTGGGGGCAGACCTAAACCAGTCTGACTGAACAGAGGGGCCAAGTGGAGAGTGTCAGGAGCTCAAGAGGTGGTTTGGGGCCAGATGTTGGAGACTTTTAATTTTCAGACAGAAGGTTTGGACTTGGTCCATAAGGCAATGAGGAGCCATTAAAGGGAAGAGTGAAATGATGAAAGAGGTATTTTGAGAAGGTAAATCTGGCAACAGTGTCTGGGAGGGATGGGAGTAGGAGATGATGAATGGCAGACAGGGACGTCAGTTAAGAAGGCTGCCACGGTAGTCCAGGCTTGAGATGATAACGGCCTGAACTAGGGTCATGGCAGCATGCCACGTTAACTTGAAAACTGACAGTAGAAACCAAAAAATATTATCTCATGTATCTAAGTTTTATATGCTAGCCCATGGAAATGAACTATTCTATGCAAGGCACTGTGATATCCACCACCCTGAAAGACATTTAAGACGCAAAAAACGGGGATGAGAATCAAGCCCGTTGCTTTTGTTCCCTGATGATCGTGGATTCCAAATTCCACCTATCCCTTATTTTATTGTAAATGACAGCACCGAATCCAGGGACCAGGTGGGATGGGGGTAAAGAGCCTGGAAATTTTAAAAGCCTGGTCATTTTAGTGCTGCCAAGTAGAAAAATGGAAAAATGGACTGTGTGTCAGAAGATGAGTTTAGGATTTTGGTCAAGTCTAGTTCTTTCTCTAAAATTCTCAATTTCTAAACTTCTCTCAATTTCCACATCTCTAAAACAGGGAAACTATATTCGAGCAGGGATTTTCAAACTGTGTTCTTTAACTATGTTGAACAAGTGATTTAGGGGCTTCTCAGGTGGTCTGGAGACCCAACCACTTGGAGATCCGGGACCCCTACCCAACCTACCCCCTACTTCAACCAAAACAGCTCTGATTTGTTCTGTTTTAGATTTCTGGCTTCACAATAACATTTCAATGGAAAAAAGGGTCTTGTGGCTTTAATGTTTAAAAGAACAACTAGGTTATAGGATCTCCTAAGTTCCTTCTAGCTTGAAAATTGAGTTTAATTTCTCTTATATTTTTGTGAGGGAGGAATTTCCGTAAAAATATGACTTAAAAATAATGAATAGCCAACTCTTTCAAGAGATGCAAGTGTTTCTTTTAAAGAAAAGAAGTAAGGTCTTTTGAGAGGCCTTTCTTCGGAATAGGATCTGAAAGTAATTTTATTTGAAGGGTTTAAAACGTTGGCTTAATTCTGTCTCTGAGGGATTCTGTGCAGTAACCATGAGATTGCGCCCAGATAGTTGAGGATGAAAAACACGCATAGATCATCCAGGTTTTCCTTTCTCCAATGGGAGTCCTGTGGGAGTGTGTGGAATGCACGTCTCATCCCAGACAGAAGGGCCAAGGGAAGGGTTGCTGGGACGATAGGGGCAACTGGAAACCCTGTGAACACCCCCAGGAGCACTTTTGTATGGCATCAGCTTGAGTTTAACACCGGTGAGTCGGGGCTAAAATCCCACCATTCCCAGCCCCTTCTCAATGTTTGGAATTTCCATTCATCAGCCCAGATAATGCAGAACCTAGTAACATTCCCTGGATAAGGGCTAACTCTACCTAGTTCCCCAAATGTAACTTCCACCTCCTAGGAAGACCAGCAAAGCTTGTGGGAGGCCTTGGTCATGATCCTGGATCCAGCCAGTCAAGTGCTTTCTTTTATTTCCTCTCCTTTTCCCGACAATGAGGAGGGATGGAAGAAAATCATAACAATAGTTAAGGGTTAACTTTTACTAGACACAAAGTACTTCATGTGCATCATTTAATTTTTAAGCGTCCCAATAACCGTGTTAGTGAACACTATTATCATCTCCAATATTTAGCTAAGCAAACTGAGGCCTAGAAGGGTTAAGTAACTAGCCCAGGTTATACAGCTAGTAAGTGGCAGAGTCAGGATTCGAACCTAAGTTTGCCTGTCTTTGAGTCTGAACTCTTAACTACACGTGATACTGTTCTAAAGGTCTCCTTTACGTAATGGGACCCATGGGATTGCAATGCAGCAGTCTCCTTTCCTTAGTGCCTAATCACAGGGTCCCTCCTTCAGATTTTCTCTGTGTTCCATATGCTCAGAGGCCACAAACTCCGGGAAGTTGGGAGGACAATTCTCATACACACAAGTCCCTTTCTCAGCATCCCACTCATGGAAGACTATCACCGACAGACTTAGAAGAGCAGTGCCTTTTACACTACGCCCCTGGGAGGAAGTCTTCATCTAGAGTCACTTACTTGGCAAATACATCAGTGCCCTCGTCTGCACTGCTAGTTTTGTTAAGGATTTTTCATATATGATACCATACCCCAAATCAACAATCCATGGAAAATTTGTCACTGACATGTTCACACATGCCCATACAGATATGCTCATTCCACACATTTAATCTTTTATCCTTCCGAAACAAAATTATTTCTAAAAGATGAAATAACAATCATTGCCCCTTCTGTTCTCAGCCATTTGCGGGGAGCTACCATCAGAAGGCAATTTTACTGCCAAATTACCAAATCTATGGTGTGTCAGTTACCTCTCAATTTCAGTGCCCTTTGCAGGTACCGTCTGATGGACCTCTACACGGGCTGACAAAACACAGGGCAAGAATTCTCAGAATGTAGGTTGAAAGACATGGCATCTTAATTTTCAGAGGCAGCTTTCCCCTCTGTGATGTATTTTAACCAGCAGCAGCTCTGTCCTGTGAGTTGGACAGACTGCAAAGGAGGCAGTGAGATCACCAAGGCCAGTTCGGATGCTTCTATGCAAGAAAGGAGAGGGGCTCGACTCTGCCTGGGACACAGAGATGTTCACTTCAGGCCTCGTCCTTCTGTTCTTGGCTGTATCTGCTTGCCAGGGGGATTTCTCTATGAAAGACACATAGGCCCATGAAGCTGGGGGAGTCGCAGGCAAGTCAAAGAAGGAGGAGAGGCTGAAAACAAGTTGCAGCTGGGTATCCATGAATTAGTTCGTGCTAGTGTTCAAGTAGGAATGATTTAGAGAAGTCGGTTAGTTGGGGATCTATCCCTAACTTACGAGGCAAGTCAGGAACGGCAATGCCGATGCAGCCATCTCCCCAGATGCAGGGCGACGGGGGAAATCAACTTCTCTGGCTGGGAAGCTGTTGATGTTCTGGAGCCAGAAAACTGACAGGAAAGAGGCAGGATTTCCTTGGCCTTCTTTTCCTAATAAATCATGTGCCTCATTCTCCAGTAACTTGGAAGAGAAAAACTAGAGAGGCTTTGCCTTTCCTGAGGAGAGACTAGAAACATCTGGGAGTAGGAGAGGCAGGGGGGGGGTCAAGGAGGCGGGAGCGAAGGTAGAGGAAGAACCTGGTGTTCTGAGTAGAATCCCGGGCCCGAACAGTACGAATGAATGAGGCCTGGTTTTGTTCCGCGAAGGGCCCGTTTATAATTCCCTGCTTCTGACTGTTGAGTGAGGGCTGGCTGCTTAATGCGCATCCCTGCAGCCTAGTTAAAATCTAGTTACACGATATGGTATATCAGCGCTTACAGAAACTCTGTTCCATGCAGAACTGATTCACTTTGCTGCACACCTGAAACTAATACAAAAGTGTAAATCAACTATGCTCCAATAAAAATTAAGAAAACAAAACTCTGTTCCACAGTGTTAGGAGGATTATTTTGTTCTCCTCTCGCCTTCTGTATCTATAAGCTTGGGTGCCTTCTCCTCCTTCTGCCTCTTTTGTTATCTCCTTCTGAGAAGCATACCTACCTCTGTCCAGTCAGACAGCAGCCACTCGCTGGGACAGTCATCTTTCTTGCAGGCTTGCTGGGAGGCCAGTTTGGGGGCCGAACAGAAGGTCTCTGGAAGCTCCAAGAAGCTGCCATCAGCCATGCGCTGTTTGCAAAGAACCTCGCGCTTCTGGATGCCCCCTCCGCAGGTCCTGGAACACTGGAGAAGGAAGAGAAAGCAGACCCTGCATAGGACAGTAGCACATTTGACTGCTAATTCTTACCTTAGCCTTGGTTTGACTCAAGAGCGAAAAAAGAACCAAAAAAAAAAAAAAAATAGAAAAGGAAGAATACCCAGGAACCAGCCCAAAGGATTTTGCTTCCTCTCCTTCAAATGAATTTTGTAGCAAGTTCTACACCGTCTGCTCTTAATCTCAAATATGTAGCTAGAGCACCCAGGAATTTCACGGGCCTTTAAATCTTAGAAAGTTGGTTCTACCTAGGGGCAGGACAGGAATAAAGATGCAGATGTAGAGAACAGATTTGAGGACACAGAGAGGGGGAAGGGTAAGCTGGGACGAAGTGAGAGAGTGGCATGGACATATATACACTACCAAATGTAAAATAGATAGCTAGTGGGAAGCAGCCGCATAGCACAGGGAGATCAGCTCGGTGCTTTGTGACCACCTAGAGGGGTGGGATAGGGAGAGTGGGAGGGAGACGCAAGAGGGAGGAGCTATGGGGATATATGTATACGTATAGCTGATTCACTTTCTTGTGGAGCAGAAACTAACACACCATTGTAGAGCAATTGTACTCCAATAAAGATGTTAAAAAAAAAAGTTGGTTCTAAACTATGATTTGCAGTCACCCAAGACAACTGGTTTAAAAGGTTATATAATAGAGGGCTAAACATATTTATGACCCAGTGAAAATAATCTGTGGTGCTTCCAGAATGAGCAAGAGGGAGCTGCTGCCACCAGTGTAGATCTGGAGGAATTAACCTGCAGAGAAGGCAGCACTTCCTCTCTCTCTAAGTGTAAACATCCACTCTACCCTATTGGAGGGGCGGTAGATTTGAGGCTTGGTTTTCCGAAGGACTCCCTGGAACACGTTTCTTGTAGGACTGGTGTTTTTTTAGGGCGGTGAGAGCAAGACCCATGGAAATTTGGGATACAAGAAAAATCACCTCATGTTAGTGGTTTTCAGCAGGACCCCAATCAAACACACCATTTACAAGTAATTTAATAGTTATCATCCAGTTGCCCGAGGCGGGGCAGGAGGCTGTCATTCCAGGACTCTGTTCCTCCCTTGCGGTAGGCAAAGCAGCCCTCCGTTTTTAGCTGGGCACAAGACCTTTTGGCATACAGACTATATTTGCTGACCTCCCTTGAAGGTGCCGCGTGACTAAGTGCTGGGCAAAAGGATATACGTAGAATGTTGTGTGCAACTTCAAGGAAAAACCCACAAAAAGAAAATGTGGCATTTTCCCCTTCCCGCCTCGTCCTTGCTGGCTGGAATTTGAACACGATGTCTAAAATTTAACCTTCCGCCTTGGATGGCGACAGGCAAAAGGAGGGAAGCAGCCTATCTTCCTGGGGGTGAAGCCAACATACCGGCCCTGGATGGCCTGTGTGTGTGTAAGAGGAAAACACTTCTCTCTCTTATCTAAGCCACTATGCCTTTGGGTGTCCTGTCATTTTTTAGTCCATCTAACTCTAGCTAGAAAGACAAATACTGTATGAAATCACTTACATGTGGAATCTAAAAATTACAACAAACTAGTGAATGTAACAAAAAAGAAGCGGAATCACAGATATAGGGAACAAACTAGTGGTTACCAGTTGAGGGGGGGAGGGGCAATATATGGGTGAGGAAGTGGGAGATACAAACTACTGGATGTAAGATGGGCTCAGGATGTATTATACAACAAAGGGAATAGAGCCAATATTTTGTGATGACTAAATGGAAAGTAACCTTTAAAAACTGTATAAAAAATTTTTTAAAAAATGAAAAAAGGAGGCATAGGCACAAATGCTAAGAAAGAGGGAAAAGAAAAAAAAAATCTAACCCTAGCTAATCTACCAACCATGACTACTCTGTTCTGCGGGTGGAGGGATTTTATTTTAAAACTCTAAGGAGTGCTCTGCTTTCTTCAAGAATAGTCCCTTTTATTGAATCTGCTGCCCTTGTGCTTGCTGAGAAATTAGGCCTGGGTATACAAAGGCTGAGCGTTTGTGCTGTAGGAGCTTCTCGTGCTGCAGCAGTGGGCTCTCCGAACTCATGGGGGTCTGTGATCAGTTGGCTGGAGTCAGAACTGCAAGGGGGATGGGTACCCAGAGTCAAGGTGAGGATGGTGGTACAGTGCTCCTGAGGAGAGTCAGAACGCTGCTGTGGCCCAGCTGTCACCCTCTTATTCGGTGGTCCCAATCCTGATGCACTTGATTTATTTCTAAAAATTTATTTAATTAATTATTTTTGGCTGTTGTTGGGTCTTCGTTACTGCGCGCGGGCTTTCTCTAGTTGCGGAGAGCGGGGGCTACTCTTTGTTGCGATGGGCGGGCTTCTCACTGCAGTGGCTTCTCGTTGCAGAGCACGGACTCTAGGCACGCGGGCTTCAGTAGTTGTGGCTCGCGGGCTCTAGAGCGCAGACTCAGTAGTTGTGGCGCACGGGCTTAGTTGTTCCGCGGCAAGTGGGATCCTCCCGGACCAGGGCTTGAACCCGTGTCCTCTGCATTGGCAGGTGGATTCTTAACCACTGTGCCACCAGGGAAGCCCCTGCTGCACTTTAAAACAACCTGGGAGCTTTTGAAAAGTCCTGAGTCCTGGGCCCCATCTCAGATCCATTAAACTCTGGGATATATGTCCCAGACATTAATTTTTTAAATTAAAAAACATTCTTTTTTTAAACCTCCCAGGTAATTCTATGCAACCAGGATTGAGAACCATCTCTCCAAATGAATGCCCCTCCATCATTTCCAATGGGAGTAAAATAAACATGGAGGGGAAAACCTGGGACCCAGAGCAGCCTCTGTTAGAGCCAGTGGTTACGTGGAGTATCTTATAAGGTGTATGGGTGTCCATCCAATTTGAATAAATGCTCCCAATATAAACAGGTAGGTGAATATGAACAGCGTTCAGATTTAAGCATCTTACTGAATGTGGCAATAAGGTAAAATGCAGGTTAATTTTTTCTCTCTTTCAAATTAAGGAGCGGATGAAAATAATTGGTTTTATTTTAAGGGTGACATTGTAATGTGCTATAGAGTGTGACCACTCACTTAAAATAACAGAGCTGAGGGCTTCCCTGGTGGCGCAGTGGTTGAGAGTCCGCCTGGCGACGCAGGGGACACGGGTTCATGCTCCGGTCTGGGAAGATCCCACATGCCGCGGAGCGGCTGGGCCCGTGAGCCATGGCCGCTGAGCCTGAGCGTCTGGAGCCTGTGCTCCGCAGCGGAAGAGGCCGCAACAGTGAGAGGCCCGCATACCGCAAAAAAAATAAATAAAATTAAAAAATAACAGAGCTGAGTTGTCACTTTGCAGATAGGACCTGATTTAAGGGACAGACCCTCAGATGATTCCCCCCTAACACTATATGGAATTCTGTGCCAACTGTATGACAAAACAGCTGCAAGAAAAGTTAAAAAAAATCAGCTTGTTATTTTGAAGTTTGACCTACACAGAAAACTTGCAGGAAATTCTCAACACCCAAAGATAAAGTAAGACTCCTGAGAATGTCCTTCAGAGCCCTCACAGTCTGACCTGCATTGACCTTCTCAGCCACGTTCCTTGCCGGCCTGCTGTGGGCTGGTGCTTTAGCTGCAGTGGACAATCTGCCCTTCCCTGGGCCCACAGATGCCTCCTCTGCTCAGGCCTTTGATCACGTTGTTCACTCTGGGAGCAATGCCCTTCACCTCTCTGTCCATCCAGAAACTTCCAAGACATCCTTGAAGGCCCAGCTCACCGGCCACTTCTTCAGGAAAGCCTCTTTTAACCCCTCTGCCTCATGGTGTATAAGTCACCTCCCACCCCACCTTGACCTGGAAGGGTACTGCACATCCCGTTAGGGCTGGTTGCTTATGCTCCCGCTATTTTCCTCCGCCTCCCTGCATTCACATAGGATTATGTGACTTTTGAGGAAAGAGAACGTATTCATCTTTCTATTCCCCAGTGCCTAGTATAGCATCTGGCAAAGAGTGTACACTTCATAAATGTTTGTTGAACCGATGACTGGATGAACGAAAGGGCCAAAAAGCCAGATGCTGAAAAGATGTAAAACAAACATCCAGCTGATGGGCTGCACATCCACCTTTTATCGGACTGTTTTATCATTAGCCAGAAGCCTCTTCTAAGTAAGTCGGCAGTGGGTTTCAGCCAGCTGCAGTGCGTGCTCTGCGGGGTGCTCTGATCCTCCAGGGATGGCAGACAACCCTCTGGCTGGGTTAATGTCGTCAGGGATTTGGCTTTTAAACGCATGTCTCAACTTCGCTCAGAAAGTTTCCCTGGTGTGTACACTGAGGAAAAGGTGGTTTTCAAAAAAATTTTTTAATTGTAGAAGATGAAATCTCAAATTAGAAAAGGTTCCAAAGTCTGTGATGACTTTGTGAACTGGTCAAGGTTACGCGGTGAGGCTGATAGCTCTGACGTGAGAGGCAGAATGCAAAGGAGAAAAGATTTTGAAAGCAGAAGCAAGAGAAATTTAATAAAATGACATGAAAAGTGTTTGCTTTATGAATCATCATTGAAAATAATATTGTGGTATGAAGATGGAGATCTCTGGTAATGGGTATTGTTTTAAAATATATTCCATAAACAGAATAAATAACCCAAAAGAGCATGTATATCGCTTATCCTTGTTGCCATGCATATTTCATGATATAAGGTCATGGGTTCATTAGTTTTATAAGAAAAGTAAAAACAATACAACATGAGGAACACGTAAAAGTTACGTTTCTATACAAAAATACAATGGCCTGAGTGTCCTGTATTTTTAAGAATTTCCCCATGATCAGCACATTCATAAATTCTGCCTCTTTTGACATTTTTGGTTTCATGCTGACAGTTCAATTCACTGAGAGCTGAGTTCACTTCCTTGGTACCTCGAGTCACACATTGACCCCAACACAAAGTGATGTCTACATTCTGTTTCTAAGGTCAAGTTGCCAGTTTTAACATGATGTGCTCTGCTTAGCTTCTAACTCATTTCATTCCTTTCTTCATTCTCTCATTCATTCTTTCATCAAACATTTCCTGAGTACTTGCTGAGTGCCAGGCACTGTACTAGGTGCTGAGGACTTAAGATGACTTAAGATGGTCACTACGCCTCAGTCCAGTCACTGCACTTTACCTTAAGGTGTGATCAGTTTCACAAAAGAGGGAATATAGACAAGAGTGCAACCAAGTCTTTATGGAAAAGATGGGGAAGGCTTTGCAGAAGAAATGGTTGGCCGGGGAGATAGGAGCGCTGGCAGAGTCGGACCACGTGTGCACAGATGGAGAAACACGGCATGTTCACACACCTCCAATGAGTCCTGAGAAGGCAGAGCTTAGGGTTCATGGGGACGTGTCATTGGGAAAGGAGACTGAGAAGGCGGATGAGTGGCAGACAGTGAAGGGCCTTGGACATAACTGGACATACTCTTAAGACCCTGGGGTGTCATTAAATGTTTTAAAGTAGGAGGTAACACGATCTAATTTGCAGAAATGATTCAGGTGGCAAAGGAAAATGGGTTCCAAAGAGTACCGCCCTGTGAGATGTTAATAGATGTGCCAGGGAGAAAAGGTTTCATTGTCAAATACGTCTAAACGACAGTGCATGCCACACCCCTATTTGGGGGTTCTGAGCACATTTTAATATTTTAAAGGTCTGACAGAGGGCCTGTAGTAAAGAACCACTGATATCAGGTTGGGGAACATCAGATCAGAGTTAGGTGAGACAGTACAGGGAGAGCAGGTAAAAGGCTGTTTGTAGTAGTTTGGTTAGTTGAGAGCGCTGGAACCAAGGCAGTGGCAGAAGGATGAGAGAGGAAGAGAGCACTGGGGGGTTGGGAAGATACAGGAGGTGGAATCAACAGGACGTGGGTGTTGACTGAGTGTGAAGAACAAATGAGGCTGAGATGGCACTAGTTTCTCGCTGGAGAACAGGCTAGATGGTGGTGTTACCCACAGCACAAGGTCCACAAGGGAAGGCCAGGTCTTTGGGGGAAGGTGGCAGGTAGGTGTGTTATCGAGCTTGACGTTAGACCTTCAGAATTTGAGGTAACTTTGCAACATACGAGGTTGAGAGGTTCAAAGGGTAATCAGAGAGTGTTTAGTATATAACAGTGGGAAAAACTAAGTCAAACTGAAGGAAGGCTCAGAAAAACAACAACAAAAAAAATGAGGACTGGAATCTCACTTACTAAACAAAATTATTAAATAAGAACAGAATTTCTATATGGGCCACTTTGTGAATTAAAATTATCTTGTTAATCTAATATCGATTAAGCTTTCTTAACCCTGGAAGTGCAAGGGGTGTGCAGTATATCTTCTGGGTTCAACATTCCTGTTACTTCGTGAAGCATGGGCTAGCATACCCACTAAAATTCAGAGCAATTGTTAAAAAGAATTTTCTGCTAATAAATAAAAACAAAAACACTTCACCTGTGAAATGTGAACTCTGATCTGTTTTGCTGACATTTATTTATTTTTTAATTAATTAATTAATTACTTTTTGGCTGCATTGGGTCTTTGTTGCGCGGGCTTCCTCTAGTTGCAGTGAGCGGGGGCTACTCTTTGTTGTGGTGTGCAGGCTTCTCATTGCAGTGGCTTCTGCTGTGGCAGAGCACGGGCTCTAGGCCTGCGGGCTTCAGTAGTTGTGGCACGTGGGCTCAGTAGTTGTGGCTCACGGGCTCTAGGGTGCAGGCTCAGTAGTTGTGGCGCACGGGCTTAGTTGCTCTGCCCTAAGGATCTTAGGATGTGGGATCTTCCCGGACCAGGGCTCGAACCTGTGTCCCCTGCATTGGCAGGCGTATTCTTAACCACTGCGCCACCAGGGAAGTCCGATATTTATTGTTGCTTCTAGAGGTAGGATCAAGCATCCATTTCTTCGTGAAATACACTACTAAAAACTAAGATAAATATCCCAATAGATGTTTTTCCTCCCTGGATACAACATTTTAAATAAACATGGTCTCTAACTCATGAGGAATTACATTTTAGTCACTGGTATGTAACAAAACTGATGACTACATTGACTCTTTCTGCCGGAATTCACCCCTCTAATCCAGATCAAAGTCATTCTTTCCTGTGTGGTGTGTTCAAATCTAAATGAAAATTTTAATTCTCAAGTATTTATAGTTATTAAAATTCTCTTTTTTTCCCTAAATATTACCAGCAGGGACTCTTCTCTCATATATCTTTTTACATAGCTAAACTACAGGCATTCTGAATTGTAACCCTGAATAAAAAAAAAAAAAGGAAAAAAAGGTTTACAGGTAAGTGGCCACATAATCACAGTTTCAAGCAAGGGGGGAACATAGGGGCTGTGCTGATTGCTTCAGTCTCTATACAGATGTGAGCAATACGTATGTACAGTGGGTGGACACAATCCTGCACATAAAACACAGGCCATATAGAGAAACAGAAATGATGCTTCAGAGTGGACGCTCTCATTCATTTCAGGTTAACCTTTCTCGCATCTTTCTCTTTTTCTCTCATTTCTGTTTTAAAGGTTTTGTTTTAGAATAAAAACAAATGAGATTGATGCCTACAGAGCTCATGCATAGTGGCAAGAGGAGTAGAAGGCAGACTTTTACTTTGTGCTAATGGAGACAAACAGGCTCTTCAGCCCACAGTCTAGCAGACTGAAGCAGGCTGAGTCATGACCCCAGAGATATCTATGTCCGTATCACTGGAACCTGTGCACATTTGACCTGACATGGTAAAAGCGACTTTGCAGAGGGTATTCAGTTAGACATCTTGAGATGTGGAGATTACCTGGGTTATCAAGGTGGGGCTGATGTGGTCACAATGGTCCTTGTAAGACGATGGCAGGAGGACTGGAGTCAGACAGGGTGTAAAGACAGAATCTGAGGTTGGAGGGAAGTGCTTTGAAGCTGGAGGAAGGGGCCATGAGCTAAGAAAGCCAGAAGCCTCTAGAGGCTGGAAAAGGCAAACAGATCCTCCCCTAGAACTTCTAGAAGGAATGCAAACCTGCCAACACCTTGATTTTAGCCAAGCGAAACTGATTTCAGACTTCTGACCTCCTGAGCTATAAGATAATACATTCATGTTCTTTTAAGCCACGAGTGTGTGGTAATTTGTTATAGCAGCAAGAGGAAACATACACAGATTAACTACCCTGGATAATGCAACAAATACTGAGTTTTATGTAAACTGCTGATTTTTGAGCTGATATCAGATTTCCTCACAATTTAACAGTTTAGAGCAAATTGTAAAGAGGTTTTGGGAACGCTGCACTGCAGAGTGGAAAAAAGAATGGATTTTGACTCATACAGATCCCTCTTCCGTTTACTGGCTATGTGAGCCGGGACAAACACAGCCTCTCTGAGCCTTGTTTCCTCAAAGGATTGCCGTAGGGATTAAAAGATAAACTGAAGAGCAGGAGAATGAACTCTACTAAATAAAGTCTGAATTCATGCTAACCTCACAGTGCTTTAGTTTCCTCATCTGTAAACTGAGAATCAGAGTAGTAACTATCACATCAAGGATAGTGAGGATTAAATATGTTAAAAATAAAAGTGAATTTCCTATAGTTACGAAACAAAAGTGAGTCACAGATGAAGACAACAAACTTATGGTTCCCAGGGCATAAGGGGAGGGGGGAGGATAAATTGGGAGATTGGGACTGACATATACACACTACTATATATGAAATAGATAGCTAATAAGAACTGGCTGTATAGCACAGGGAACTCTACTCAATACTCTGTAATGGCCTATATGGAAAAAGAATCTAAAAATAAAAAAGAGTGGATATATGTATAACTGAGTCACTTTGCTGTACACCTGAAACTAACACAACATTGTAAATCAACTATACTCCAATAAAATTTTTTAAAAAGTGAGTTAATAAGTGTTATTGGAGCCCTGCTACAGATATGAGCATATGTCCAACCTTAACTCCCTCCTTTGTGATCTTTTTAAAAATGATTTTAATCTACTTTTAGATTAGCATTAAAAATATCCTTTCTGGGCTTCCCTGGTGGCGCAGTGGTTAAGAATCTGTCTGCCAATGCAGGAGACACAGGTTCGAGCCCTGGTCCGGGAAGATCCCACATGCTGCGGAGCAGCTAAGCCCATGCGCCACAACTGCTGAGCCTGTGCTCTAGAGCCCACGAGCCACAACTACTGAAGCCCGCGCACCTAGAGCTCGTGCTCCGCAACAAGAGAAGCCACTGCAGTGAGAAGCCCGTGCACCGCAACGAAGAGTAGCCCCTGCTCACCGCAACTAGAGAAAGCCCGCGCGCAGCAGCGAAGACCCAATGCAGCCAAAAATAAATAAATAAAATAAATTTATTTAAAAAAAATCCTTTCTATTTCAAATACAGCAGTGTGTATAATAACCTAAATGGGAAAAGAACTTGAAAAAGAATAGATACGTATGTATATATAACTGAATCACTTTGCTGTACACCTGAAACTGACAAAACATTGTTAATCAACTATACTCCAATATAAAATAAAAATTAAAAAAAAGTTCCTAGAACTGCACTGGATACATACTCTTTTTAGAATAAGAAGAAGCTCCTGAAATGTATCAAGTGCTCCATAAATGAACAGGCACACTTGCCATGGACCTTTTCAGCACCATTCTCTATGCTTTACACACCTGCATGGGTGTGGTGGGTTCTCACTGAGACTGGGTTACTGCTGTTACTGGCCTGACGGTCTAACTCAGGAGTCATGGCAAAGCAGCAGGTAAGGTGGTATGTGACTGTTAAATGAACAGCACTGACCGTGAACGCCATGTGGCTGCAGAGCAGGAGGGTAGTAGAGGAGTCCTGGTGGGAGAGGTGGGACTCCTGCCGGCTTTGACAGGCAGAGGGGAGGGGAACTGCGGGTGGGCAGGGAGAAGCGTGGGCAGAAGGAATGCACAAGCAGAGATGGGAGAACCACAGTTAAGAGATGGGCAGGGGCAGACGTGCAGAGGGATGAAGGCCTGACTAAACCATTGGGCTTTATTATATGGCAATGGAGAGTCACTGAAAAAAATCCTAGCAGAAGACTCTCATGATCAAGGTGTCTCAGACTGACGTATGCATCTGTAACAGTGGTTCTCAATCATGGTGCTGTAACACACCAGTTGTGAAAATGATCTCTCGTGAGGTGTATAAAAAGTAATATAATGGATGGACCTAGAGATTATCATATTAAATGGAGGACTTCAGACAGAGAAAGACAAATGTCATGTGATATCACTTATATGTGGCATCTAAAAAAGTGGTGCAAATGAACTTATTTACACAACAGAAATAGACTAACAGACATAGAAAACAAACTTACAGTTACTGAAGGGGATGGCAAGGTGGCGGGGGGAGATAAATTGGGAGTTTGAGATTAGCAGATACACACTACTGTATATAAAACAGGATAAACAACAAGGACCTACTGTATAGCACAGAGAACTATATTCAATGTCTTGTAATAACCTATAATGGAAAAGAATCTGAAAAAATATATATAAAACTGAATTGCTTGGGCTTCCCTGATGGCGCAGTGGTTGACAGTCTGCCTGCTGATGCAGGGGACACGGGTTTGTGCCCCAGTCTGGGAAGATCCCACATGCCACGGAGCGCCTAGGCCCGTGAGCCATGGCCGCTGAGCCTGCGCGTCCGGAACCTGTGCTCTGCAACGGGAGAGGCCACAACAGTGAGAGGCCCGCGTACCGCAAAAAAACAAAACAAAACAAAACAAAACTGAATTGCTTTGCTATACACCAGAAAGTAAGGCTACATTGAAAATTAACCATACTTCAATAAAACATTTAAAAAAGTAATATACAGCCAACACCAAAGATGATGATGATGATGAAGAGGAGGAGGAGGATGTGTGTATATTTAATAAATTAGACAGGATTCAGGAGACCTAATGCACTAAGTATGTGTTTCAGAAGCCAACCAAAAAAACTCAACAAGCTATTATAGCTAAAATGCTAAAGATAAATATTAAGTGAGTCCTTCCCACAAGACCAAAGATGAAAACCAAGGGATGCAGTAGTGAGTAAGAGGTGAAATAAAGATGGCCCCCTAAACATCAAAGTTAGAATTAGAAATTAGATCTGTGTTTCATTTCTGCATAATTGTTTCTAAACTAAAACGTTAACATAAATCTTTGGACTCCATACTTGTCTTCTCAGACCTATAAAATGTGTAAATCTTGGCTACTTGTTACTTGTCAGGCAAATGCTCTAGAAAGGACAAAGGAGGTTGCGTTCTTAGCTGGTAAATGACAATTTACATAATTTATGTTTTTTTCCCCAGAAAGCAAAGCGTAGGTAATACGCATGAGGTCAGTGGTAGCCCAATATTCAAAAAGCAAGGAGGGGGAGTTTCTCTCCTCAGGCAGGCCAATGGCCATCAGGTTGTTATCTGTCTTCCTTTAAATGAAGCATTTGATCCACCCTCTTCTTTTCTTTCATATGAAAAAAGACCATAAACTGGCTATTGAAGGATTAGAGACCTCAGCACTATCTCCTGGTACATGCAGGCAGCTAAATGGAAAAGACCATGTAAGTGCACTGCAGGTCCCCTCTCCCAGCAAGGACTGCCAAGGGACCAGAGGGCTGACCAGGCAAATGCATGGTCAACAGCTGATGTCTTAACTAAGTGGTGTCCTAGGACAACAGCCAATTAGCTTGGAGACGCTTAAATTACTCCTGACTTATTCCATAAGCATAAACAATGACTTCCTCTCTCCTAATAAGTGGTCAGTAATAGCTGATTTTGCCTGAAAAACTTAACTAAAGAAGTAGGATTCTAGGAAATAATATAAGAATAGTCTATTGTTTCCTCTAGGTTCAGAGGGATTCCTAAAAGTGACCAAGGAGTCCTATGCACCAAATGTTTAACAGGGATTTTTCTCTGGAAGATAGAATCCCTGGTGGCTTTCACTTTCCATGTTCTTTATTTCTTATTATGTTTGAATATTTTTCACAATTATTATGCACTGGGTATGAAAAAGATCTTTATGCATTGGGTATGAAAAAGATCGTTTTAAAGGTCCTAATAAAGTATAGTCAGTGGTTCACTGGCTAAACTTCAAAGAGTTTTTACTATTACTTTCCTGATCTGAAAAATGGACTTAAATCCAACTCATCTTAAAGTCTTCTCCCTAATGGAAGGAAATAGAAAAAGTTTTCAAAATAAATTCATGTCTTGACAGGCCCAAGGGCGATGGAAAGTGGAAGAGTAATTGACTCTTTAGAAATCAACTGTTTCAAACAGGGCCACCGGGCATGGGGTGCCAGTGTTGGCAACAGACCGGAAAAGGTCATGTATATGGATGTGCTGGTCACTGCCATTATTCAGCAGCATGTGTGGCTATTGAAAGAGGATGGTGTTTCACTGACTTTCACGGTCAATATTATTACCTACAACTATGAAACAAACCTATCAGGAGGATATAAAGTAAAAAACTTCAGGGCTTGTGGGCAGTACTATTGACCTATTCATTCATTGTTATTCAATAAACATTTTACCCAGAACTTATTAGGTACTTAATGGCAACACAAAGGCAACACAAACTAATAATACAGGGACTCAGTTTCAACAGTAGAGGTTGATTGGGCTGACCTCATCCTTTCTTAGTGTTATCATGGGCTAGTGGTGCAGTATGAAGCTGAAGTATAGTTAAAGGTAAAAGTATAAATGCACCAGAAATCAGGAGACCTGGGTTCTGGACCAGGCTCTATGACCTTGGGCAAAACCATATCTAGGACACAGTTATATCATCTGTAACTAAAATGAAGACAATAAAATCTACTTTTCACTGGACTATTGTGAGGATTAACTTCAATTAGGTGTGTCACAACATATATTTCTTAACAGAACATGGTACATAGATGTTCAAAATATACAACATTCTCTTGACTTGCACAAACCATCACACAGTAGCATGGACTTTACAAACCTAGCCATATAGTACATTTAAGCTCAAAAAGGATATATATATAGTCAACGTCTGTTTCTAGATGCTCTATACATTAGTGTGTTGCTCACTCATTACTGTTTGATTCTTTGAGCACTTTGTTAAATCACAGCCCCCAGAAGGGGAAGGAAGAAGGAAGGGGCTCTGCTCACTGGCTGTGAAGAAGCAGAGAGGACGCATGGAAATGGCAGCTCTTCGTCTCGGCACCAAGGCTGTCTTCCTCTCTCCTTCTCAGTTGGATGACCACATGATTTATCATTCTAACTGGGACACTTCTGAGAGTGAAAAACTGTTTCAGTAAAAGGAGGATGTAAGTCCCCCTCACCTTTCAGGCTTACTTTTTGTGACTTTTGTTGTCACTTTCAAACTACGTCTGATATTCTAATAGGGAGGCAATTGTACAATAAGATTTTATCCAAGTAATCAATCTAAAATCCTGTATTTTTTAAAGGCATGCAAAAAGGTTACTTAACTAAAGTTTGATAAATATATATTAATTTTAGAGAGGATTTGAGGATAAAATAATTGTATTTTTATTATTATAATATATGCTTGAGAATGGGGTCAGCAAACTGTTCTGTAAAGGGGCAGAGTAAATGTTTTAGGTTTTGTGGGCCATATGGTCTCCGTCACAACCAAGCGGTTCTGCCCTTATAATGCAGGAACGTCACAAAAAACACATAACAGAGTGGGTGTGGCTGTCTTCCAATAAAAGTTTATTTACAATAATTGGTTGTGAACTGGATTTGGCTTTGGGCAACAGTTTGCCAACCCCTGCTTTAAACAATAGTTCCCCATGGATCAGGAAAATTTTAAAAGTCTGTAATTAACTTGACTTCTAACGTTCTATTTTGCTAAGGAATTATGTTTAAAAAAAAAAAAAGAAAAGCCATTGCCTGGTATCTTTCTCTCTTTGAATTTTAAATAGCAAAAGCTAGAAAAAGCACACATTCAGAAAATGTAGCTTTATGGTAATTTACCCACCACACAGTCCTTATTAAAAAAAATTTTTCCTTAGCTCAGTGAAAACTTTGTCATGAATGTCACTGGAGGCGGTACAGTAGAAAGAGCTTGGTAATTGTAATGAAAAGATCTGGATTTGAATAAGGTTGGGGGAGTACTAAGCAAGGAGGGATGAGCAGATCTTGCAACAGTCCTTTAATGACACAACACTCTCACAGGGCACTTTCCCTGTCCCGAATCACTGCTGCAAACACAAACTCCAATACTGGGTAACCCCAGAACTCACCGGCTGCCACTGCGCAGGGTACCAGGCTGGGGGGCAGTTGAAGCGGTTACAAGCTTGCACCGTGTTGGGCTTGGGCTGGTGACACAGCTCATCAGCCAGGATTACTGTTTCATTCATCTCTCTGGAAAGTAGGTGGGAGCAGGAGACATCTCTGGTCTGCAGGCCAACCCCACAGGTGAGACTACATGGACTCCACTTGCCAATTTCCCACCTGGGAAGAAATCAGAGCCAGAGAGGAAGAGGACACCCTGAGCACTTGTGTAGAGAACAGGTCCCATGACGTCAAATGTTACCTAATGGAGTAAAAACACCTACCTGGGTATTTGGGAAGTTCTAGCACAAGATTGGCTAGGAATTCTATCCCAAACCTAGAACCCATCCTTTCCCTTCATGCTCTAGAATTCATTCACAGTAAACAAAGTGGGTGATAAAATGGAACCTCCAATTTTTACGCACAAAATCACCAAGAATGGTCACAACCATGTCTCTTTTGATGAAACTTATAAGCTTCATCAAAATAGGAGGGTATGTTAGATAAGATATAAGTTGAGCGCATAAAGGCGTTGGTTACCACATACTGAATAGCGGGTCTAGAAGAAAGCTTTCTGCTCATCTCTCTAGCCCCCATTCTTAGCAAGACTGAAAAATCTGTGCTTGTTTTTCTTTGGCTTCAAAATGAAAGGTTGCCGGTTCCAACTTCCTTCAAGCTTCCATCATAGCATAGAAACGTCTCGGTCTTATGTATGAAATATCATCACTGCCTGGGACTGGAGAATGTAACAAAAGTGAGAGTTGCTAAATAGATTACTCTTCTCGAGGAGGAATAAGTGGAGAGAACAGCTCATTACCTAGAAGAGGAAGTCAACACACAGATGAGTTAAGGGCATGAATTGGTCATTCCAAATGGCCAAGTCTTGACAGGTACACTTCGAGTGGCCTGTAAAAACAGTCTCACTGCAATTCCCTGTTGATGCAGCCCCCAAAGTGGGGATAATAAAGAAACACCTCAGTTGCTTGGGCTTGGAGTGAGAAATGTTCTTTATGATCAGTTTTAGGAAGTTCTGTTTACAGCGTGAGACACAAAGATTCTACAAATGGGAGTTAGCCAAGAAAAGCATGGCAAATAGATCCTTCAGTAGCTAGGCCTGCCTAGCGTTTGTAGCCAGCCCTGAAAATTGGTTTAAAAGTCTCTGGCTTTAATGTTTCTCATCAGGCTGTAAAACTGAGGGTAGCTTTCTCAATCTTTTCAACTACTCTGATAGGTAATTACCTTTCCAACCCCTATTTCCACAACCTCCTTTCCTACCCTATATTTAAGCCATATCTGTAATGAAGTACTGTGTTATCTTGACTCATGCCCCCTGGTTTTCTAGCTCTGTCTTTACTGAAGCTGTTACTCCTAATTTGGAATACTTTT
This sequence comes from Tursiops truncatus, assembly GCF_011762595.2. Taxonomy (NCBI): domain Eukaryota; kingdom Metazoa; phylum Chordata; class Mammalia; order Artiodactyla; family Delphinidae; genus Tursiops; species Tursiops truncatus. Next base: position 48,032,421 of record NC_047039.1, read on the forward strand.
GGTCTTTCCCTTGCCCCTCTAAATTTCTTCCATTTCTATATATCCAAATTTAACCCATATTTAAAGGATTGTATCCACATCTGCTCCAGACACTGAACATTTTCTCAGTTGTATTACAGTTATTCCATCTGTCAAGGACCCTACTAGAACATACACCTCTTGAAGGCAAGGTCCATGTCTGAGTCAGTTTTGTATCTCTCGCAGGGTTCTTCATAGCTAACGTATATGGTTAATGTCTATGGTTAATACCTTTTTTTTTTTAGATAGTTAATGTATACGTTTACTACTGGATAATTAATGTATATGGTTAATATTTTTTTTAAATAAATGAGCAAATGGAAGGGACCTACCATCATCATGAGCACCTTACACACATTATCTCATTTAATTACTTCCAGAACACTGAGTTGGGTTCTACTGATTTTCCCTATTTTAAAGTTGAAGGGATCTGAAAATCCAAGAGGCTGCTTGCCCAAATACCCATAATTAGTAAGTAGTGAATCCAGGATCAAACTTGGGTGTGTCTAGCTCCAAAGCCTTTGTACCTTCTATTATACAATATCATCTTATCTCCAGAAAATACGTTGAGAACTGTCCTACAAACGTTCATAAAATTTTAAATGAATAAAAGAGGAGAGGCTGGGTTGAATATATTTCTTTTAGATCCTTGTATGAATGTCTATAAACTTATTTTTAGATCCCTAGCTTGGATAAATTCCAAGCTTCAAAATGTTGTGGGCTATTGGTTTTAAAAATATGTCCACACCAATGAGGTAGAACGGATGCTATGTGACTTCTAAGGCTAAATCAGAAAAAGGATGTAGCTTCCACTTGGCTCTCTCTCTGATTGCTTACTGTAGGGGAGGGCAGCCACCATGTCATGAGGACCCTGAGACAATCTGGAGGAAAGTCCACATGCAAAGGAACTGGGGCTGCTCACCCACAGTCAGCACCAACGTGCCAGTGACATGGGTCCCTGGCCCATGCTACCCTGCAAGCAGCTCTGCTGGACCACGGCTGGCCTTCAGATGAATTCAACCTCATGAGACACCCTGAGCCAGAACTGCCTTTCCAAGTTGCTCCCAGATTTCTCATTCATTAAACTGTGAGAGGTAATAAATGTTTATTTTTGTTGTGAACTCCTAGGTTTTGGAGAAATTCATTATGCAATAATAGACAACTAATACAAGTATATATTCTCTCCCCCAAACTTGCATACGTTCGGCAAAAGACATATATGAGAAGGTTCAAAGAAGCACTATTCCTAATAGCTCAGCTAGGAAACAACCTAAATGTCCATCAGCAGTTGAACGGATAGATAATTATGATATATTCAGAAGCATGAATATAAACTACTACAACAACAAGCAACATGACTGAATCTCACAGACATAAAACTGAGTGAACAAAACCACAACTGCAAAATCCATAGTGTGATTTCATTTACATAAAACTAAAAACCAAAACTAATCTACAATGTTAGAAGTGAGGGTGGTGGTTACCCTTGGTGGGTAGTAACCAGAAGTAGAGTACGGTGGGGGGAGGGGGAGGGTTTCTGGGATGTGTTATCTTGATCTGGGCGCTGGATCTGCCTTCTCTGTGTGAAAAATCACCAGGCCATATGTGCGGAATTTGTGCACTTTTCTCTATATTTGTCATGCTTCAAAAGAGGATGTTTTCCTCCCTCCCCCCTCCCACTTTCAAGAGAAACACTAAACTGTTGTGGGTGTAAGGTAGAATCCATCAACTACACCCAATGCTGATGACCTCTCTATGGATGTCTCATAAAGGAGCCGCTTGCACAGCGAGTACTGGCCCAAGGCTGAAACTTGCCCTAATTTAGTCCCTACACCGCTGCTGCCCCTACTCCTGCCCTCACCTCTGGCAGAAATTTAGTCACTGGGATCTTGAAACAGAGGCATCTGGCAGCCATGAGGCCACTTCAATGCTGCCGGAAAAACTCACAAAACAGACATATCTGCTTACTCATGATAAAGGTACATTGCTTTCTAAAGGCAAGGAGGGCAGCAGAAGCTATCTGTGTGTTAAGCACTTTGCTGATTCTGGGTCAAAGTATTTTAATCAATTTAGGCCAAACGAGGGAAAACAGAGAGATGCCCCCGCTGCTGCTCTCCTGCATAGGGGCTTCGATTGTGAGTGCTGGGTCCTGCTGGCTGACGGAGGGACTGTAGGCTGGTGGGACCCAGCCTGCGGGCAGGATTAGCTGTAGCTGGCAGCCTGGGAGACACTGACAGGCCTTCCCTGGGATTCTGGCTTCTCATAAGCCCAGTGCTGAGGAGGACAGGGGCTCTGGACGTCCGAGGACGAGGGCATTTGTGCTTCTTGCCCCACTTTGTCTGGTTGACTTTAACTCATCTTTTCATCCTCCCTGAAAATGTTACTTCCTCAGGGAGGAAGCCCTCAACTGGGTAAAATGTTCCTCTACGATACGGTTCCACGAATACTCTCCATCTGGAAATTCTCAACACACTTGTTTTTTTCTTTTGTTATATTGTGGTAAGAACACGTACCATGGGATCTACTCTCTTAACAAAATTTTAAGTGTGCAATACAGTATTGTTGTCTCTAGGTACACTGTTGTACAGCAAATCTCTAACACTCATCTTGCTTAACTGAAATTTTATGCCTGTTGATTGTAACTCTCCGTTTCCCCCTCTCCTGAGCTCCTGGCAACCACCATTCCACTCTATGAGTCTATGAATTTGACTATTTTAGATACCTCATGTAAGTGGTACCATGTAGTATCTGTCCTTCTGGGACTGGTTTATTTAACTTAGCATAAAGTCTTTAAGGTTCATCCATATTGTTACACATTGCAACATTTCCTTCCTTTCTAAGGCTGAATAATATTCCATTGAAAGTATACATCACATCTTTATCTATTCATCTGCCCATGGGCATTTAAGCTGTTTCCACATCTTGGAAACAGCTACTGAGAACAGTGAGTGCTACAATGAATCTGAGAATGCTAGTATCCCTCCAAGGTCCTGATTTCAATTCTTTTGGATAAATATTGAGAAGTGGCATTGCAGGATCGTGTGATAGTTTTATTTTTAATTTTTGGAGGAACCACTATACTGTTTTCCACAGTGGCTGCACCATTTTGTACTTCCCCCAACAGTGTGCAAGGGTTCCAATTTCTCTACATTCTTGCCAACATTTGTTGTCTTTGGTTTCTTGATGATAGCCATCCTGACGGGTCTGAGATGATATCTCATTGTAGTTTTCGTTTGCATTTCCCTGATGATTGGTGACACTGAGCATTTTTCGTATACCCGTTGGCCATCTGTATGTCTTCTTTAGAACGCACCTGTAATCTGAGTATCCTGCTCGACTATTACCTTGATGAGAGCATGAGGCTGTGCCTGTTTTTGGTTTACCACTCGTTATGGGTTTAATTGTATCCCCGCAAAAGATATGTTGGAGTCCTAACCCCCAGTACCTCAGAATGTGACCTCATTTGGAAGTAGGGTCATGGTGGATGTAATCACTTAAGATGAGGTCATCCTAGAGAAGGGTGGGTCCTTAATCCAATACCTCATAAGAAGAGAGAGAGACACCCAGGGAGAATGCCATGTCATGACAGAGACAAAGATGACAGGGATGCATGTACAAGCCCAGGAATGTCGAGGATTGCCGGTAAACTCCAGAAGCTAGAAGAGGCAAGGAAGGATTCTCCCTCACACGTTTCAGGGACCATGGCTCTACTGATATCATAATTTTGGAATTGATTTTTGCCTCCAGAACTCTGAGAGAATAAATTTCTGTTGTTTTAAGTCACCCCATTTGTAGTCAATACTTTGTTATGGCAGCCCTAGGAACCCAAACTGCGACCTCAGTGCCTAGCACAGTGCCTGGAACACAGCAGATGCTCAGGAAGGATGAGGGGACTCAAGCTGAGTGGAACCCTAGTGATTCGTCACTTGCCTGGTCAACATCTCAGCTGTGTCCTCTGAACAACCGCCCACCCCAATTTCAAGGTCCCCAAAGCTCTGAACACCACTAGGTTTTCTTCAGTGTGGTGCAAACTATCTGGCAACAAAGCTGGACCTGGATTGACATGATGCCTTGACAGGTCACATCTCACTTGATGTAAATATTTATACATTTTACTGCAGTAATAGTAGCCTGTTGGATTATGGTGTTTTTCCCCCCAGAACTCACTACAGATGTTACACACTTAACGTCTTAGTAATCCTAACATATTTCGAAAATGCCCCAAATTCTGTATTCCAAAACACATCTGCTCCAATGGTTTTGGCTAAAGGCTCTGTGGTTCTGTATATAGAGAAGAGTAAACATGATCACTATGATTTCTTTTAGCTTCTAGGCTTCAGGTGTTGGCTTCATGGTTGGGCTCACGGCCAAAATGTTCGGGAGACTGGTTCCCCCTGACTTCTCTTTCTATACTGTTTTCTTTCTGTTGAACCCTTCTTCTCCACATTCCTGTTTCTTTCTGCCAAAACCTGCTTGCAGGGAAGGCACTAGGCGTCGGGAGAGCACAGTGATGCCCTGTAGCTTCAGGCTGGACCTTGCCAAGCTCCTGCAATTGACTCCTGTCCAAGGGCAGGCAGGAGACAGGTTACCTCCCACCCCGCAAGGCTGGAATTAGGCTTCCTGCCCTCTGCCCAGCATCATGTGTCCTTGGGTTGGCCTGTCATTATAATTGGATTTTAGATTTTAGGCTTGGTTTCCTGATTTCCCCTTTGTTTTTCTGATGGTGCTGGAGTTCTGCCCAAAGTCTGACTTATTGGAACGTGGTCTTGTCACCCTGCCTGTATCTGGCCAGTTCTTGGCCTTGGGCACAGCAGAGAGACCCTTCGCCATGAGCCATAAGCCATGATGTGACCACAACATATCCAGCTGACGTCACGTATTATGGCCAATAACAATAATAATACTAACATTGCCAGTGTTTACAGTGAGCCAGGTACTGTGCTAGTTGCTTTAAATGAGTTGCCTCCTTTAATCCTCTCCACAGCCCTGTGAGAGAGGTACTGTGATTATTTGCGTTTTAAACAAGGAGTTGAGGCCTGAAGACGTTAAATGATTAATTAGTCATGGCCTACAATGCCTCCTGCCAGGCCTCACACTGATGTCAACGCCACCTGCATCACATCAAAGTCTCCCATGACTTGGACATGGGGGTGCTGAGAACGGGGCTGCTCCCTGTGACAGAGGAGCAGCACTGCGGATTTCAGAAGCCCCAGCTCTGCATTATCCCAGCAGGACTCAGGGCTAAGCTCCCCCAGGATGTGGGACACATATCTGAACTTACGTATTACCTACATCAACTCTATGAAGATGGTATTATCCGTTCTCCCATTTTATACAGCAATACAACAGAGGCTCTGACCAGACGAGCAACTTGTCCAAACTCACACGGCCAGTAAACAAGGGAATCAGGATTCAAACCCAGGCAGCCAGGCTACGGCTTCTGAGGGCCAGGATGATGAAGACGGCAGTACAAACTAGATCTGAGATGCAAATTTTAGGATCCCCGGTGCTCACAGCTTCAGAAAATGACAAATGGCAAAATGACAGATCTATTCCTCAGTGATAGAAGCAGCCGCCACTGAAGCCGCCCAGGGTCACGAACAGTTGTTTTTCAGTGAAGCAGCAGTGGGACTTGGCAACTGAAGGGCAAAGGCAGAGTGTGGTTCCCCCGCGCGCATGTTTGTTTTTTTGTGAAGGTGGCTGTAAGAGGTAATCTGGGCAATCAAGGACCCACGGTGGTTGCAGCTTCTTAGCCGCTGGTGTTTGTATTAGCGACACAAAAGGAGGACTTTTTGCCTTCCTTTACACAAGGGCTCATTATGTGAACTGCCAAGGGTTTGCTCCCCTACTCTTTCAGAGAGGCCTCCAGCAACTCACTGTTTGTTACTCGTATAAATGCACATAATTTCTAACGGCAGACTCTCCCCACCGCAAGCTATTATCTGAAGAACCTCCTCTTACGCTGGCTTTTGCAGCAAAGTAGGGTTTGTTTCTCCACTCAAAATTTTAAAATGCAGTTTTTATTGGGAGGCAGAATACCATTATAAATTTCGGTTATTTGTTAGATGCATTCTTTATACTTGTGTGTAATCCTCCAACTTGACATTTCTACCTTGTGATTTTTTTTTAAGGTTCCCCCCAAAATATTTGTTTCCTTTACAACGCCTCTGAGGTCAGGAGGTAGATAGCAATCCGGCAATAATAAATCAGATACCATGGAGCGTGGCCAGCTCTAGAAATCCTAAGGTAGGGCCAAGAGAATCCTCCCTTCACCAGGGACACTATAACCCTGTCCCACTTTCAGGTTCTTGGACGATTATTAGTGGCTCCTCATTTATCTCCACATCTTCCAGTTTCCAATCTATCCACAGCCTGAAGCTTCCAAAACGTCAGTCTAAAATGTGAATCTGCTCACTTGACTTCCTCTGATTATAAACCTCCATTGGAGCCCGAGCTGGGCTTTCAGGGGAGGGGGGCCAGGGTGTCCAGGGCTCAGTTTTGGTCCAGTGCACCCAGTGGGGGCAAGGTGGTGCTGCCTGGCTGCAGCTGGACTTTCTAACTGGGTTTTCCTCCTTCCTTCCCTCTTCGGCTTTGTAGGACCGAACTTTAGCCTGAGGCTTGGTGCGGAGTGGTCCACTGGCATGTGACGGGGCTCACCATGGGCAATGATAACTGGGAACCAAACATTCAGGAAGGACTGAACAAATACACAAGTACATGAAGGAGAATGGGAGCCAGACTTCTTACTGTGAGAGAGGAGTTACAGATACAGAAAGTGGGAAGACTAGAATAAACCTGATAAAATTCGATTGGTATTGAAAACAGTGTGAACTCATGATATATAATAGACAGATACCTAGATAGACGAAGATATATCAATAGATATACATGAGTGTATACAAATATACAGATGTATATGTTTACAACATTTCCTAGCTCTCTCTGCTAACAGGTCTCGAAGCAATGACCTCTAGGTCTCCTAGTAGTATCAAGCATATCAAATGCCCAGATCTTGGTTTCTAAGTATCATTCTTCACTAAGGAACCAGTTCCTGTAAAAAGGGCTCTGGGGCAGGGGCTGGGAAAATGAAAAGTGAGCCTGGAATATCTTGTACCAGGAAACTAGGAAGTACTCAAAGAATGATGGGGTATAAATCAAAAGGACACAGGGGCCAGTTTGAAGGGGCTCTCACTGCCCACGTCTGAGACAATTTGACAGTAATGAATTTTAACTCTCTAAGTAGGATAGAAATTCATAAGTAAATAAATAAGAGAAATCTCTACCCAACAGTAGAATGCCTACTAATAAACTAGAAGGAATGATAGAGTTTAGAAAGTCACCATTTGTCAACAATAACAACAACAATGATAATAACACTTGATTCAGGCAAGAATCATCAATGAATATTGACAGTGGTGGATGAAAGGTTGGTGAGGAATAGGGTTTTCACTTAGCCTTAGATTATCTACATAAAATACTTGTTACTTGCTATAAATATGATCCACATACTTATTAATTTTATGGTGGAAAACCTGGCCGACATCATCTTAACCAAGTCATAAGAGTTGCCATCATCAGTAACGAATGGAATGGAACACCTTTCCTCATCTCCTGACACAATGCTCTAAGAAGTACACAGCGTACTTCTGCAGCGCTTTTGTCAAATTTCAAAAATCACGAGGAAACATCAAACAAACCCAAACTGAGGGACATTTTACAAAGTAACTGGCCTGTACTCTTCAAAAATGTCCAGGATATGAAAGACAAGAAGAGACTGTCCCAGATGGGAGAAATCTAGGAAGAAATGGCAACCAAACACAAGACCCTAGATTGGATTTGGGGGCCTATAGAGGGCATTGCTGGGACAACAGGCAACACGTGAATGGAGTCTGTGCATGAGATGGTGATACTGAATTCATGTCGTTTCTTGATTGATGGTTATTTATGACAACGTTCTTGTTTTTAGGTAATAAACACTGAAGTGTTAAGATGCATGTGGGATATATACCTAAAATGATTCCCAAATGGTCCCAAAATGTTAACAACTATAGAACTGAGGGGACGAGTATAAGGGAGATCTGTGTACTATTTTGGCGACTTCTTTAAACACTGAAATTATTTCGAAATAAAGCTTATAAAAAAACATCCACTGGCTCCCTGTTACCCACAGGCCGATGGTCAAATCCTTGGCTCACCTGCCATGTGCTTCCCAAAGAAGTTTGAGTATATCTTTCTGGTGTAATCTCTGGTCACCCCATTCTCAGCTTTGCTGAGTACCCAGCAGAAGAGGACTGCTCTTCTCTGGCTGGCAGATGCCTCTCCCTCTCAGGTTGGATCTCGAACACCACCTTCCTCTCTGAACACTTTTCCGATGCCCCTCCCACAAGGCAGAGCTAGACCTTTCCCTCTCCAGCACGCTACTGTGTCTCTCCTTCTAGTGGCATTCTTTTCTTCCCTCAGGCTCATTTTCACCACACTGTAGTTACTTGTCTACTTATATTTATCTCTCTCACTAGACCCTAACGGCCCTGACTTATTCAGCTTAATATCTCCAGGACCTACTCCAGTGCTGGCACAAGGATGCCCAGGGTTGGTATCGTGGCCTAATGAAGGAGACCTTTGGCTCTGAGTTGGATTCTCTGTGAATGAACCGTGCCCTGCCACTCTCTAATTGCATAACCTTGGGCAAGTTACTAACAGTTTACTCCTATTTAAAATAGGAATAATAGCAATACTCCCTTCAAAGCGTTGTTAGGAAGTTTAAGTGAAAACGTCTACATAAAGGGCATAAGCACAGTGCCTGGCACAGATTAAGGGCTCTGTAAACATTAGCTAATATGAACTGTTCTTACTGGTTGCTCAGTAAATATTTGTTAAATGCGTGGATGATGATGGTGAGGACAGAGTTTAATGAATAGAGTGAGAATTCTTGCCAGAGTGAGTCAGTCAAAGTACCACAGGTTACAGAGACTGAGGGAAAGGACACTTGTGACCTGCCCACATTAACTGAGCATTTACGCGTCCCCTGCTAATAAGCCCTGTGGCAGATACAGAAGTGGGGAACGTGCTCGCTACCTTCCACATGCTTTCAGCAAAGATGGGGAGAACTGACAAACACCCAGGAGACACAGCAAACAATGTTAGGTAAGAGGAATGAGCTAACTGCTAAACTATTGGGCTGAAGCATGGACACTGCAGAATTTCAGAAGACAGGCAGTGTGGTGCTCGTGCCACTTGCATTTACACGACTGATTGCAAATCACAAAGTCTGTCCATCAACATCATCTCACTTGATCCACCTAACTCAGAGGTAAAGCAAAGCCAGCATCACCACCTCCATCTTACAGACCAGCAAGCTGGGGCTCAGAGAAACCAGTGATTTCCCCAAAGTTGGGAAGGGAAGTCAGGTTACTCCTTCTATCCTGCTAAGTCACTAAGGATGGAGGATGGAATCATGAAGGGTCAGAGAGGAAGAATAGACAAGTTTAGGAAAATAGTTACACTCCACAGCAGATGGATCTGCTACAACCTCTGTGCTTTAGAAAGCTGCTTAAAGAGACCTAGGAAAAATAAAAGGTCAAAGGAGATGTTAGACAATAGACAGTACAAATATATTGGAAGGTCAAAAATCAACCAAAAGCGTATATGATAAACAGCATGGAGAGAATCAGGGCTCTCCATAAAAGAGGAGCTTGCGGGGCTCAGGAAACAGCAGATACAGCCACGCTTCTCTTGGAAGTCAGCCTGCTTGGTACAAGGTTTTGCCTCCATAAAAATGCTTATAATCAAGATTACCAAACACCCGAGGTGGCAAAGCACTTATATCTACTGAAGAACAGTGTGGTGGAAGTGACGACTTTAGCCATGCCAGCTAGTCTCACCTTCTAAATCGTTTCTTTAAAAAAAAAACCAACAAATCAAGGTTGCCAACATTGCAAATAACTCCTTGGTGTTTTTTTGCTATTTTAAAAAAGAGATTAATGAACAGCTCTTGAAAAAAGGAGCGCTTGCAGCAAAATATACATTTACTCTCTCATTACAAGCATGCCATTTGCTTTAAACCTACTTCCTTCGTAGAGCATGTCAAACAGCAGAAGGGCCTGGAAAATAGGCCCAGTGGTACAAAGCATGTCCAGCCTTCTCTCCCACACCCTCCAACACTTCTCTATGGCATCCCGTTGTCCAAGAAACACCACGTGTCTGCTTACCTACAGGCAGTTTGATTCAATTAAAACTTCTAAGGTCTCCCTCCTATTCTCTGATCGCCCTGTCTTCTGGGTGATAGTACATTCAAATGAGATAGAATTTCTGCTGGCTATTATGATTCAGACAGGATTCCTGAGACACAGGTCAGGAGGGTAGAGGATCTGCCAAATCACCTGTGCCTTTAGAAGTTTGAGATTTTAGTTGGCTTGCTTAGAATTCTAGGTGGAAATTTCCTATTAAAAATAGTCACAGGCTGGGAAAAACCGGCAGAACAGGTCTTCAGAAAGTTAGATACTTTCAGGAGCTGATTTTATGAGCCCAATTCTTGTTATCTCCGCATATCTAGAAAAGCACTAAAATCCTTCATGGTGATGACTGCTCCTCGAGACTAGCAGAAAACTTCTGCAAAAAAATATGTGCTGGATTGCATGTACTCCCCCTTCACAAAAATCACATATATACTGACCTTCCCCCCTACTTTTTTGGAGCAGTTTCTCAGAACTATCTGAAATGCTGTCTCCCAGGCTACAGTCCTCATTTTGCCCCCAAATAAAACTTGACTCCCAAAAAAAAAAAAAAAAAGTCACAGGGTTGTCCTCCTTGTGGTCAAGATCACAGAAGGAACTGCTTCGATCACAAACACAAGTGTCACCTGGCATTTTTCTTTTTCTCCCTCTAACACCCTCTTGTGGTTATGATTCCAGTTTTCTCTTTGATCTTAACTGATGAGCATCCTCACACTGAAGGTCTAGCGCTAAACCAACTCCCTTTCTCTTCCAGAATTAAATCCCCTAAACAGAGATGCGCTTCTCCAGGCTTAACCGTTTGCTGGCTTCCCAACACACCATTTTTCTTTTTCACGTCTGTGAAGTTGCTTCCAACTTTTCCTTCCTGGAATGCTCTCCATATTCCCAGCTCCAGGTCTGACTCAAGTACTTCCTCGGGGAGGGTCTCCCTCACCATCCTAGCTCATATCAACTGCACCCTCTTTACAATCCTAATAGATTTACTGTCATTTGGCCCTTGTTTAGATTCTATAACACTGACCATGTAGCTGTTCCAAGTCAGGGCTAGAGTATCTTATTTGACATAATTCTATTTGCCTAAATGTTTTTCTCTAGTTATCATCCCAAGTAGAATATAAGGCTTTTAAGATTTAGGATCAAGTATTTTGGAGTTCAGAGAATTGTTTGGCATCCATCAAATCAGGCCATAAAGATTGCTATCTCTTTGATTTGCAGGGGTATTTCTCACTGAAACCCTACAAGCCTAAGAGTTTCTTCCTGTTATGGGTTGATAATATCCTCCCCAAAAGATATGCTGAAGTCCGAACACCCAGCACCTCAGAATGTGACCATATTTGGAAATACGGTCTTTTTAGAGATAATTAAGTTAAAATGAGGTCATTAGGGTGGGTCCTAATCCATTATGACTGGTGTCTTTAGAAAAAGGAGACAGACAGGGAAAGTGATCACAGGAAGATGGAGGGTTAGAGAGAGGCATCTACAAGCCAACGAATACCAAAGATTGCTGAAAAACCAGCTGAAACTAGGAAGAGGCAAGGAAGGATCCTTCCCCTACAGATTTCAGAGACAGCATGGCCCTGCTCAGATGATTTAAGACTTTTAGCCTCCAGAACTGTGAGAGAATAAATATCTGCTGTTGTAAGACACCCGGTTTACGGTACTTCATTATGGTAGCCCTAGCAAACCAATACACTCCCTCAAGTTAGTTCTCTTGAGCAGTTTTTAATCCATTTATTTATGTTGTAAATGGAAACCTTTCTGGACATTTATGTTCATGGGCTTTCTCTCCAAGTGAAATGCCTGGGAAGCTCAGTCCTTTATGTCAGGATCCACAGATCTGCTTCTATTGATATAATCTCCTGCAAGATTCTGCCTCCTCTTTCTTTTCATCATAATGGTTTTCACAGTCTTGTAGACTAAATTTTTTCTTCCACCCATGTATTTGGCCATTCATATACATATGTGTGTCTATAGCCATGCATTCATTGGATAAAAACCTACTATGTACCGAGCGTTATGCTGAATGATGGGGATGCAGAGATTAAAAAAAAAAAAATTCTTGATCTTAAGGGCTTTAGGAGACAACTACAAGATACTGTGATAAGTGCTATTCACTTATTTATTCATTCAACTAGTGTTTATTGAGCCCTTTATGTGGCTAGGCTCTACATGAAGGGACAGAATGGTAAAGGAGAGAAACACAGACCATATTCCCATGGGGCTCACAATTTAGTCTATGAGACAGGTAAACATGAGGTGTAGGGAAGCACAAAAATACAGACTGGGAGTCAAAAGGGAAGTGATAGTCATGGAAGGCTTCCTGGAGTCAGTGATGCCTGGGCTGAGTCTTGAAGGGTGAATAAGAGGTGGCCAGGCAAAGGTAGAAGTAAAGAGAAAGTATTCCAGGCAGAGTGAGTTGTTAAGTTGCATTTGGGGAATTCCAGTTTATCTATTTCCATGCTCAGGGCTGGAAAGAATATTGAGTAGAAAGCCTAGTAAATCCTTGGAAAATTCTGGTTCTCACTCCCCTCTGTTTTCCTCGATGTAGTTATGGTGGGTAAGGGAGCCTGGAAAACAGAGGTGCCGTGGGCAGCCAAACCCCCAATGACCAAGATGACTTAAGCTCACTATAGTTCAAACCCACAGCCCCCAGGACAGTGCTGGGTAGCACACGTCCCATCAGCTGATAGCTGGATGCCCAGCCCGATCCCTTTCTGTCCATCCCAAGGGGTGCCGGGCTTTGGTGAGAATCCCAACAGGCCCGTGGCACAGAGTGACGTGGGGCTTTAAGCAGGTCCTCCGCCATGTTTAATCAGACTAGAAATTCATTTCAACCCTGGTTTAGCAGAGGAAAACAAAAGATAGAGCCGTTCCCCTGGACAGATGTCTCTGTCTCAGTCACCAGGGTTTGATACGTGAGGAGTCAGGAGAGGAAGCAGCTAACTATGGAGGCTGGGTGTGATGAATTGCGTCAGCGCTGGGACACACACACACACACACACACACACACACACACACACACACACACACACTGCGATAGGCAGCACCTGCTCTTTGCCGACCAAGAATGTTTCTATTCACACAGATGTTGTACCCACAGGACGCAGAGAGCAGCAGCCCGTGTACTCTCTAGCCTTGACGGCTGTCTTCTTGAGGAGAAAGAGGAAGGCCGTGCACAGATGTTTTCATATTTGACCACATGAAAATGACCTAAAGTTATTTTTCCAGTGAGGTTCAAAGATCTCTTCACGTAGAATGTACGTTTTCCTCTTTGATGTTTTATCTCAGGATTATTATCAGACTGAGGTCTGACTAAATTTAAACCCTCATATTAGGATTTACTTTGGCTTATTAAATCCCTCATTTGTTCTTGATTCTCCATGATGCTCATTTATTGCTAGCACTTTTATGCCTGGAACACTATGTCTAAGCACGCGTGCATCTGAATAGTGCTGAGGAATTGCCCTGAGTCCCTGAGTGACATGCATCAAGCAGGAGACGTGTGTGCACGATGTCAGAGAGTCAGACTGACCCAGAACTTTGGATTCCAACAAATCAGGGATGGAGTCTACTTCCACCTGTGCTTTCTAACTTTGGGCAAGTTACCCACTCTGAATGTCAATTTCTTTACCTGTAAAATGGGACAGCAACTGTGATAATAGCTTCCAGTAGTTACTGGGTGCTTGTTATGTACAAGGTACTGTATAAGAACTTCACACGTACTTACTCATTAATCCTCACGGCAACCTAAGATAGACGGAATACGATTATGTCCTTTTATTTATGGGTTAATGAAGTAATGCGACCAAGGTCACACAGCTAGTCAGTAGAGATCCAGGATTCAATCCCAAGTGGTCTCCAGAGTTTTGACTCTGTTCTTACCTTCTACCTTGCAAAGGTGCTGGGAGCAAACTATCACATGGTAGCTGTCATCATTATTATTGTTGTCACTGTTGTTATAATGTTATTTCTCTTGCACAAGAGAGGCCAACAGGAAGAATGGGTCTTCAGGATTCTTTTTTTTTTTTTTGCCTCTTTGTGGTTCCTTGAAATGACTGCTATTGCTATACCCGAATCAGAGCAACTATTTTGGTATTCACTTGTGCTTGCTGTATCCCACACTTACAATAAGGAACAGTTTGGTTTCATGCAGCTCAACATTCCCCAGGCCACAGAAAATTTTCTAGCTGCCCTCTGATCCTCAGAACACACTGTATATTTTTCTAGTTAAAAAAATGGAAACAGTGGGGCAACCTGGTAACTAATTTCTGAGTAAGAACGGTGGAATCCATGACTTCCAAAAAAACTGTGGAGAGGATTTCTATCCCACGCCACGTGGAGGTCAACTGAGTTCCTAATTCTGGACTATCATTCATTCATAAATTACAGGAAAACCCTCATGTTCTATGAATTTTCTCTCTTCTCCTTTCATGTCCCACTTGACTCCCTACCCTCTACTCTTCACCCTCAAAGAGTGAGGAATACTTTTCTCATGGATTGATATGCTGTCTTTGGAAAGGATCAAAGATTTCTATCTGAGGTAACTGGTATCTTCTTAGATGTACATAAACTACTCAATTCATTTCTATAGTGTTCATAAGGTAGAGAGAAAGAATAAAAACTTCTTTCATAGTTTGGTGGGAAAATCCTTTCTTATCCTAGTAGAGAGTACGTTATGGCCACCTTGGACCATCTGGGTCCCCTACACTGTCACCTGACTCTACCTCTTAGTGCAGTTTTAGCCCTGGAAAACTCTTATACAGGGCCTATAACCAGGCCCTCTAAAAAGTGCCTTACGTACATTAACTCATTAATGTGCACAGAACCCCACTGAGGTAGGTATTATTTCATCCTTACCTTACGGACAAGGAACCAAAGACAGAGAGGGGTTAAGTGACTCGCTCAAGTACACATAACTGCTCAGTAGCAGAATCAGGATTTGAACTTAGGAAGTCTGGCTCTAGATCCTACATTCTGACTCACTATACGAGTTTCTGGAGTCCACCTGTTTACGATAAACACCGAGCTCGAAGTTGGGAAGCAGTACTTTTCAGCCTTTTCGCTTGAGCTCGGCTAGCCATGGCTACTTGGGCAAGTCACCTTCGACCTGTCTTCCTTCGCAGCTAAGATGAAGGAATGTTACATTCTGGGATTCTACAACCCCAGTCACTGAGGGAGACTCATTTGTCAAATCGTTAGATTCTAGACAAGTCTGTCAGCCAAATTCCTCACCACTTTCTGGCTTTTTAGAGTGTAAAGAATGAAGCCCTGCCATCCTTTGGTACTGATACTACTGAGAGAGCCGACTGGGAAGTGATGAGAATTTGATGGCCACCAAGCTCTTCATGTGACCATGATGCCTCAGTCCCTGGAAGCGAAAGAATCCAGCTTCCAGTAACTGGTTGGCAAACCTGTCTACAACAAACAAGGATTCCCAATGATTCTTGAGGACGATGCGCTCACAGTAAAGTCTCTTGGTCCATCAGTATTATCTGCCTCGGACCTGGGCACGGGAATTTGGACTGGAAACCCACCCTGTGCTTCATTGTTTAAACTGGCTTTTCAGGAAGAGAGAGTTCTTTATGAACAAACGGGTGCATTTGATGTTCAGAAAACCCATCCATTTCAGACACTGGTCTGTCCAGAGAGGAGGACTGGGGGCTCCCAAATGCAATAAATAGCAAACGATGAGACAATTACGGGACTGGCATAAAGGTCGGGATAGGCTGACATTTAGAGTTTGCCTGTGCTCAGAGAGACAACGGACAGGGAATTTTACACATCTGAGGATGAAAAGATGCAGCCAGATGTCATGACAAGCACGTAAGATTTCAACGCACTACCTTTCTGTGTGTCAAGAGAAAGGAATACAATCCGTGGGCCCACTTTCTAGACCTAAATATGCAGCTGCAGCAAGACCGTGTGTGGTGAAAAGTGGTCCACATTGTGCCAACCTTGTTCTGACCAACGACCCTCCTGGAGAAGTTAAGCACGCAGGGGTGAGCTGGAATACAGCACTTTTCTTTTCTAGATCAAGGGGAGGTCGATCCAGCCCACAGGTGGTTTCACTTCACTCCACCACGGGTCAGTTATATCGTCAACCTCCATTAAATGAAAGATGAAGTGCGTGACAGTGCCCATTTCCACAGAAGGCGTTTCTAGGTGTGCCTGGGATGGGCCTTCAGGAGGCCCGTGGAAGCGACTAGCGGGTAACGTAGGAGAAAAATGGAAGCTTTCCTGGCCCCCAAACTCTTATCTTACTGTCTGCCTCCGGTTGCAAACAAACAGCCTACCATGAGTGCCAAAAAGGAAAAGCCACAAAATCGAGCTTGACAGTGGGGAGCGTCCTGTGAGGAAGATCTGGCTCCACTATCAGCTTCTCTCCCACACCATGATTCTGGCATCACTTTCCTCACAAAAAGAGCATTGATAAATGGTATCTGTCTAGTTGTGGTGGATTTTACATCAATAAATACCTTGCTTATAACAGTTTCCTTCTGTGATTTTCCATAGCTTGATGCAGCTAAAATTGTACAAGCTCTGGGCATTGCAGCCTTTGAGTTTTGCCGGCTTGCTCAGCTGCAGAAGGAGTTGAGGCAGTTAAAGTGTGGTCCTTGGGTGGGAGTGGAGGTGGGGGTGGGATGGGTGACAGACCACCCACAGAGGTTTTGTTAATTCCGGGAAATTTCTCAGTAAATGTGTCAGTGACGCATAAGCTTCATTTTCTATTATTGAGAACTTTAACTCCATTTCTCAAAGAGCATCCCGGATGTATTTAGCAATCTACAGAGTCCTCCCACATACACTTGAGTTGAAAAAAGGAGGAACCGGTGTCTGGCGTGTGGGGTTTTGCCAAGGCCAGGGCACACATCTCCTTTTTGTTTACTCCTTAAACCTCAAAACAGCTTGTGTGTCAGTTCCCAAACCGAGATTTCTCTGTGATGTTTCTGTGTGCTAAGCCAGTCTTGCAGTGACATCTGCACAATAAGCAAGTATCGAGGACTGATTAGATAGCGGCGCCCTGAAAACCACCCCCCTGGAGTATCTCACAGGGCAAGAGAAGAAGAGGTGGCTTAAAAGATGAAATAAAGAGAGAGTAATAATTCAGTATCCTGTATTTACATAACTCCAAGTCACACAGAACTCGGAGAACTTTGCAAAACTGTGTAATCTAAGAGCTCTTGACCCTGAGTTTGCAGCTGAAGGAGATGGCAGGTTGTTAGTGATCCTTCTGTTTTTCAGAGTTTTCTACCATTGCCTGAAGATGCAACCCAAATACATTGCCCTACGTTCTCGGTCCCTGTTTTGCATCTCTTGAGCCATCAGAACTGTCTGAGGGCAGCATGGTACCTTGGAGAGGACAGGGAAGTTACAGATAAATGATCGAGTTTCAAGTTCTTGTGTCACTCACAGGGACAAAGATCCAGCAAAGCTGCTAGTAAATAATCTGACCTATTTGAAACAGTTGGTAGAGCTGTTATTGCATTACATCATTATGGGACATAAATACGTCAGCTTCCCGTTAATTAACTGAGAGCAACCAGAAATGCTCTTGTAATACAGGGGAATCAAGCACTTTCAGGTTCATCTGGAAGACTGAAAGGGGACAGAAAGCAGGACACAAAGCTGTCCCAAGGGCTTCTGAAAAACCTGGATTGGGACTTCAGGGGCGCTATCTAAGTAGTATATCAATAATATGTTAGATTAGAATTTTAGGAAAAAATACTTTGACGTCTATAAGAACAAGAGACTCACTGAGCTCAGTGATCACCTTCTCTGGGTCACCCTCCCCGATTTGGAGGAGGTGACTCATCTCAGTGTTCCCAGAAGACAGTCATCCACATCTCTGCTATGGCCATCGTGATTACGCATTGTCAAGATCTATTTGTGTACCGACCTCCCAATCAGCTGTTAGTGCCTGGCCCCGGGGTCTATGTCCCAGACTTGTGTGTTTCTTCAGGGCCTGCAACACAGCAAGGATTTAATAAATGTGTGCTTAATTGAGCTGGATTTTCCCTTCACCAGCAGAAAATGCTCCCTCTCCCTGGGGGCTAGAGCTTATTGAATGAGATATAGTCAAGGGGCAGGTATTCTTGGATTAGACTGGACAGCCCCTTCCCTTTGTAACAGAGCTTCCCCCTCCTTCCTTAAGGAAAAAAGTGGAGAGCCCCAGTTCCTTAAAGCACATACAAATCCACCCACATCCTCCAACCCAGGCACAACTTCTTACAGAGATATATATTTAACAAAACACACACAAACGACACAGCCAATACCTATGACTATTCACTGAGTGCTTCACGTGTGCTAGCTGCTATGTCAAGCACTCAACGTATATATCCACACAACAATTATCCAAGAGTTAAAGACAGAGGATCTGAAGCTCTGAAAAGTTAAACCATCTGCTCAAGGCCAGTGAGCGAGCAAAATCCCAGATCTGTACGATTCCCAAGCCCGTGCTCTTAAGGCTAGAATGACGGCATGGGGATCCGTCACTCATACCTTAGTGTGAATGAGCTTAGGTAGTTCTGTTTTCCTAACTGTTAAGTTGAGTTGAACTGAATGAATTGGTGGCCGGGGTGCGGGCAGGGAGAAAAAGAGCTGAAAGAATTGGGGTCCTGGCACAGTGGTAGAGAAAGGTCATTTGGGAATTTGGGTAGTAAGAGGGCAAGGTGATTAGGATTAAGTCTCTGGGGGAGAGAAGAAAGAGGTACTAGGAAAGAGGTTCTCAGAGAAGAGAGTGGCACGGAAAAGGAGGTAGGGACCCACCCTGGGGAAAGAGAAGTGTGTGTGTGTGTGTGTGTGTGTGTGTGTGTGTGTGTGTCTGTGTGTGTGTGTGTGTAAGAGAGTAATGATGTTGGTAATTTACAACACAAACAGGCCATCAGCTAAGCGTAAACTAAGCCAGTGGTTGTTAGCAGTGGCAAAGATGCAAAGGTCCAAGGTAGCCACCAATGTCTTCCAGATTCATAAGCCTGGGCTGCATCTCTCTGGATGACTCAGTATTTCTTTATAAAAATGTTTTCTTAGGAACTGAGTGCTTTACCGAATGACTCAGTGCTGGATTTTAAGAAATCCACTTTAGGTCTATTTGATTTTCCTTTTAGCATGGTTCATTTATTTCCTCTATATTTCGTTTTGCCCTGAGATGCATATGTTCAAAAGAATTTTTCACTATCCCTTAAGAATTAGCTTTTACCAAGAGTCTAGTTCTACCCTTGGCAATTGAGGTATGAGATGAAAGCTAACTGCTGGAGATAAAGAAAGAAGAGCCTGTAAATTTCCCTTTGTTATCTTCACTAGGCTATAAACTACTGTGGGGCTAGGAGGACTGGTTCTTTTCACTGTGGTAATTCCCATACCTAGAGCTTAGTGCCTAGAATAGGATAGGGGATGGGTGGATAAAGGGATGGGTGGAAGGAGGGAGGAAGGGATGGAGAGAGATAAGGAGGGAGGAATGGAGGCTGTGTAAACATCATTAATCGAGGCAAAGAGCGAAGCATAAGCTCTTTAGTAACAACTTTGGAATTAAACATAATTTGTTCCAAATATGAACCTGCTGCTGGCTAGTTATACGATCCCGCTAAAGACCCAGTTTCCTCAGCTGTAAAGTTAGGACAGGGATAGTAAATCCTCATAAAGCTGTGGGGAAGATTAAACAAAATAATGTATGGGAAGAGATGAACACGGTGCCCGGCATACTGTAAACTCCCAATAAATGGAAGCTATTAGGGAAACCCTACCCTGATCAAAGACGGCCCATGAAGATGTGTGAGGATGCGGGGGCAAGATGCCCTGAACTTGTCTGTACCCTGGGCTGGATTTTACTTCATCTTTTCTTTCCTTCTCTCTCCCACAAGTATTTGAGGAGACAATTGGGTAGGAATAACACTATTTATGTAAGCTTTCTGATTTCTCCCTGACTTCTCACAGGCTTTTCCAACCATCGGGACACAGCTGCTCATTTCCAGGACTCGTGCCTCACTTGCCCATGGGCCTTATTTCCTTCAATCATGTCACACAGGATATTAACTTTTTAGGAATATTTGGACTCTGACCCCTCTGCTCCCGCTTCATCAGTTCATTGCTGTTCTTACAAAACACACCTTGTTGGATTAGGTGTTAAAATAAAATGGAATATCCCAACAACGGCTACCTTTTGCAGGAGTGATGGAACCCACGAGCACCAGCTGCTCTGCCTTCTGTTCTAGAACTGCCCAAGGGATGGGGCAAAGGCTGTACAGAAAGCTGCCTTGAAGCTCGGTTCTATCCACACCCTCCCCATTACTCTGCTCCCACACTAGCTGGTTAAGAAAATGAAGGAATAAACTGCAATGACTATGAAATAAACATGAAGGTCTTTTTATATGATATGTTTTCCTGAATAGGGAACTAAGAGGGATAGCAAACCCTTATTTTTATTTTATTTTTTTTTCCTTTTTTGCGGTACGCGGGCCTCTCACTGTTCTGGCCTCTCCCGTTGCGGAGCACAGGCTGCGGACGCGCAGGCTCAGCGGCCATGGCTCACGGGCCCAGCCGCTCCGCAGCACGTGGGATCTTCCCGGACCGGGGCACGAACCCGTGTCCCCTGCATCGGCAGGCGGACTCTCAACCACTGCACCACCAGGGAAGCCCAAATCCTTATTTTTTTGAGCATCTACTCTATGAGGTAGGAACTGGCTGAGTGTTTTTTGAATGTGACCATCCTTACAACCTCTCCTCCCCCTGGTTCAGACAATTATATCTGTTTTACAGTTGAGGACAACTGAGTCTTAGAGAGGTTAAAGGAGCCAACCCAACGCCACAAAGCAAATAAAGGAGCCGAGATCTATCTGACCTCAAAACCCACGATTTCTCCCTAATTCCGGGCCTTCTCCTGATTCCCAGTGGGGAATATTTAGCTCTGGCAATGCCAAGTCTCCTTTGGTTCTTATCCTGAAGTCACCCCAAGTATTGCCAAGATTCCTATTAGGAAAAATATGGTGTCTGATTAAAAAAAAAATCATGCTAAGATGATAATGAACTACCAGAGGCACACCATCAAAGCAAACCATGGCTTTGGTGTTTATCACCATTGCTAATAGTGGAATAAGTGTCAAGTTCTATGCGACCTGGGCGGAGGGTCCTTTGTGGCTCTTTGCATGACATGAATAGCGACCTCTGGCCACCCAGAAAGGCGGCTGTGTCTATCCACTTGGGAACCAGAGTCGATAGCAGTGCGTGACAGAGAATGTACCGCCTTCCACGGTTCTAACGTAGAGCCAATCGCCTGTGTTTGTGTCTGTCTAGGTCCCTTAGATAGTCACTCCACCAGTGGAGTGACTAGAAGCCCCGCTCAATACGCTATAATGGCCTATACGGCAAAGGAATCTAAAACATGTGTGGATATGTGGATATGTGTAACTGACTCACTCTGCTGTACACCTGAAACTAACACAACATGGTAAATCAACTATGCTCCAATAAAAATTTTAAAAAGAGAATACTTTCAAACTTCAAAAAAAAAAAAAAATACCCTAGGAGCCCCATGAAAAAGCAGTGAGCATCTGGTGGGTCTGGAAGCTGTGTTAATCCAGTGACAATCACTCTAGGCCTTTTTGTGTCACTCACACAAACACCAAACAAAATTCCTTGCATTCCTGGTAGAGCTAATTAGGCACAATGATGAAGAAAAAAGAAATGGCAAAGACAAGAATAAAGGAAGAACACTGATTCACCACAGGAAACGTAGTAGTTAGCTGGACTCTGCTTTGTAACAGATCTTTCTGTAAGTGTGGCAGATAACCCAAGAACTTCCTGACCTTGGACTGGCGCCATGATGGGAATAATATTTCCAGATCGAAGAACTGTTTCTGAACGGTATTCTCCCCCAGGTTACTGAGCACACATCAGAGCATTCTCTTTTTCACTCCCTCATCTTTATGTTGCCTAAACATCTCTTTGTCTCTATCTCTTTCTCCAGTCTTTTCCCTACTTCTCTGTTTTCCAAGTTTAAGAAACACAGCAACAGAGCAGATTTCTAACTCTGAGGTCACAGAAAAGCTCTTCATCTCAAATTGCGCGAGGCCTTCTTTCAAAATTTCCAAAGAAGGTATCGGGTACACTTAGGCAGCAATAATTCTCATTTCAAAGCTTTGGCTGAATCATTGCTTGACTTTAAATCGTTACTTCAGTACGTTAGAGACACTGGATTATAGGGAAAGGCAAAAAAAAAAAAAAAAAAAAAATATATATATAGTAGACAAGATTTACTTTGGGAGTCTCCACTCTACTTCTGCTGAGAGATTTGTAAGCTAGAAGGTTTGTGAACTGTAAAACTCCAATGTTTCATCACCATACCCATAGCAGAAAGCTACCTGGTGGTGATATTTCCATCCCCATGGTGCTTAGGAGCAATGGGATTGATGACTGGTACAGATATGTCAGCTCCTAAAGCAGTGAAGAACGCAGGAGGTTGTTTAGTTTAATAACTATACTTAGGAGGGTAGTACCCAAGATTAAAAAAATGTAATGGCTTCTCCAGGACCATTCCCCAAACTCTGGCTTTACCTGTTTCAGGGAACAAGGTGGGTTTGTTCACCCCTGTATCCCCAGCACAATGCCCGGCACAAAGTAGTAGTTCAATAAATATTTGTTCAATGGAGGTTGAATGAAGACAAGTTCTAGTTCTAAGGCATTATAGTAAAGAGCACTGTAAAATTCTAAATCCAGGGATGAAGAACATTTTGTATCCTTTTACATATGAACAAACAACATTAAGGTATTCTAAAAATGTTCATCATTTCAGTGTTTCACCATCCTTGCTGCCTGAAAGCTCTCACCTACATTTTTCTTATGGAAATATAAGTCTTGTCCCCTGTAGACTTCTCACGGCTTCTTAATTTATAGTTAAAGCCAGTTCCTGTTTTGTGACTTATAGAGGTGCTTTGTCTTGGGGACTTAAATTTGACTCAAGGTATTTTCCTAATATAATTCACCTTTTCTTTCTTTCTTGAAAAGCTTCAGTTCTGTGGATAATTATCATAACCTTCAAGGAACCACAAAATGTCAGAACTGGAAGGGCCTCAGGGATCATTGAGCCGCACCTCTCATTCCTTCCTTTGTGATACCCTTCCTTGGAGCTCTCTCCTCCTGCCAGGTGTATGGGCTGAGTCCACATCATCCTGGGTTGAATGTGGAGGCCTACAAAATGCTAACATACCTAGGACAAGAGGTCTTTATTAATTTCACTGAAAACGGAATGGTGTAGGATACACAGAGTACACTACTTATCTGAGACACTGCATGAGAAAAACAGCAGATGCCTATGAGGCAATAAAAGCTAGCCACTGTTACTACTTTAGCTCTGTTGGATGAGCAGCCAGAGTCATCTTTCTCCAAGCAAATCTGACTGTTCCACTCCCCTGTTTAACTCCCCTTAATGGCTCTCCATTGCCTATAGGACGTAAAGTCCAAACAACTTAACTTAGCGTACTGGGCTATCCTGCAGCTGGTCCCTGCCCACCCTCTAGCACTAGCTTCCATTTCTTGTCCTTTCCTTTGTGTCCATGTTTTTCTTTATGCCTGTAACATCTCTTCTCTCCCTTCTTCACCTGGGTAACTCCTGCTCATGCGTTATGATTCAGCACAGGCGTCACCTCCGCCAGGAAGCCTTCCCCTCAGCCTCACGCTCCCACAGGACCTTGTGCTTGCCTCACTCACAGAAGTTACTGTTTTGAAATCTTCCTCCAATAGCTGGTAACTCTGTTAGAACAGGTTTTGTCTTCTAGTCATTTCTGAGGACCAAATACAAGCAGACTGCTGTGCATGAAGATGCCCAGTGCATTTTTATGTTTTACTGAATTGAGATGTAACACACTTTCTGCTGTATTTTTTGTCGTGCAGAGGGTTAATTTCAGTCCATGGTTTGTATAACGACTTTGTCAGAGTCCAGGCAGAATTATGTGGTCTAAAAGGCTGTCCAACCACATCGATGTTAAGAAACAAGGAAAGCTTCCCTCATCAAGTGACATGATGAGAAGGTAGAGCCAATCCCTCGATTTTTACCCCAGATTCATGCAACAGCTAAATCTATGCTGGTAACTTCTAATACCAGCAAAGCTCATTTCACAGAGGTCTGTGGTTGATATAACAGGTGATGTGTAACCGTGGAGAGGGCTCTCATTAGGAGAAATGAAGATTTAAGCCCCAATGCAAGCATACATGTGATGGTTACCCTTGTTGATGTCAAAATGCTGCTGGGGACAATTCTGATCACTAGGCCAGCACATTCCTGGGTAGAGAAATAGCAGAGGCTGCCACTGAGCCAATCAGGCCCAGCTGTTAAGGAACAGGTCTTGGTAGGTTCTTCTGTCCATCAGTGGAAGAAAAGAGAGAGACAGTATAATTATGCATCTGGATTTCCCAAAGAGGATGACAATAGTAGTAGTATTAGATTTCTAAGGACGTCTGAACACGGCCTCCAAATCTGGACTCAATTTCTGTGGACGTCAGTGAGCTTTGGTGTGCTTTTGCTTTGAGCACTTAAAAGTTAGCATGGACAAAAGGCAGCATATGGAAACTTTGGGAACCCAGCAAAAGATAAACCAATATTTAGAGAGCATGTTGAAACGGTAACCCTTAAAACAAGTTGTCAAAGGGGCCGGTTCCTGGAAAGCTTTGAAAACTCCATCAAGTAAATTAAAACACGGTCGTGTAAAAGGGCGACACCTTCTGCTGTGGCCATTTTAGGCTAATATAAAAGAAAATTCGGAATTGGAAATCATTTGCTGCTGGTCTGCATGGATTTTGTTAGTGTACAATAAAATAGGCATTCTGCAGTTTGCTTTTAAAGAGGACACTCTGTGATCTTTAAGATGTTTTTCCTTAACTTTCTCGTTTCAGATAGGGATCCTCAAACTTCTTTTATACTTCTTGCTGGTCCTAGGAACCACCCTAGGTCGGAGAAAAGGGAATGGGATTGGGGTGGGGGGCAGAAACCAAGTACTATTCCTGGAATTATGGGCTTCTTTCCCCCCCCTTCACTGTTTATCTATTCTGCACCACTCAGCTGTTCTCTGTTGCAGAGAAATAAAAGTTTAGTTTAAAAAGTATGTTAGAACAAAGCTGCAGAAATTGCCTGGAATTTCCTTCATTTTCAGCCATCTGGCTTTCATTGCGTACTTCTTTCCCCTCCTCCACGTACGTTTACCAAATCTTTTCAACACACGCTGGCCGAGCTATCAAATGTTTATAATTAATAACAGTCAGACTCCTTTTCTTTTTTCTTTTAAGGGAGTGCTTTCTGGCTTTCCTTGGCGGCTCGTGTCATAACTATTATAAACCAGGGAGATGGTCAGTAAAGCTTAATTATTAAGACGTAGTTGAATAAAAGAGAAAATTGAATCAAATTGAAGTCCTGAATACAAACTAAAAATATTTCTCACCAAAAATGAAAGGGGAAGGAGAAGAGAAATAATTTTTCTAAGTGTCTACTATGATCCTATTTTAGAGATGAAGAATCTGAGGATCCGAAAAGGAGTATGAGCTCTCGAAGGTCACATAGCTAAATGTGACAGAGCAGGATTTGAACACAGGTCTTAATCTACCTGCGGGTTTTTATTTTGGTGGTCTCAGGGACGGGGAAGATGTTTAGTGCATGTTATTAAGGGAAAAATCAAGTTGCCAAACAATATGCATAATCCGATCTCATTTACAAAGGGAAGAAAATCTCATACATTTGTATATGTTCATGTATATATACAAATGCACGGAAAAAGGTCTGGAAAAGTACCGAACCATTAACAGTGATTTTCTGTGGGAGAAGAAGGGTGTGGAGCTGTAGAGCGTGGTGGTGAAAGGGGAGAATGTGCCTTTCTTTCTTCACAACTTCTGCTGTGCCTGAGTGTCAAAGAATGAGAATATTCATGTATCGCTTGTAGAGCTCTAATACTTAGTTTTTAAAGTAGAAACAGGAGGCTGACCACTTTCCTAATGACTGATCTTAGCTCCTTTTTGGATATTTCTTCCCTTACATGGATCTAACCCACCAGTGAAGGTGGGCAGGGTTGGGGGGCTTCTAGACGCAGATTACTCAGAGGGTGGTAAAGGCACCTAAAATAATTTTTCTTCCGTGTACTGATACCTTCTTTGCTATCAACTTGGATGCAAAATTCTCACAATTGTCAGCTCATAAGCAAACATGGTCCTAATTGCTTCTGGCCAATGGTAGGTCAGGTCGTTAAGGGATTAATACCTGGCCTCGCTGTACTACCTTCCAATGCTCCCGACCATCAAACCCCTCCCTGGGTGTCCACTCTCCCCTCTGATAAAAGCTTGTCTTCGTATTCTTACTCCGAGGATACTTTGCCATACATGGCTGCTAACGTAAAGGGTTATTTATCTGAAGGCTATTTATGTTTTAAATCGATACGTAAAGCCTTAAACGTAAAGAAGAGACTAATAATAACATTTTCAGCACCATCTGTTGGGTGGGAGGGACAGGATAAGAAGGATGGAGGGGAGAGAGCGCACTTATTAGGGGCGAAGCATTTTGCTAAGGAAAAAATTTGACCCTATAGTCCTTATACTCATTTATTCAATAAGCACTTAATAAGCACCTACTTCGTGTCAGACAGTATGCTAGACGCTGGATGGATAGAGAGGAGGATTAAGACATAAAGCTGAGAGCAAGGACTTTAAAATCTAGTCCTCTTCCATACAGATGGCCAACAGGCACATGAAAAGATGGTCAATGTCACTCATTCTAAAAGGCAAACCAAAACTACAGTGGGGTACCACCTCACACTGGTCAGAATGGCCACCATTATAGAGTCTACAAATAATAGATACTGGAGAGGGTGTGGAGAAAAGGGAACCCTCCTACACTGTTGGTGGGAATGTCAATTGGTGCAGCCACTATGGAGAACAGTCTGGAGGTTCCTTAAAAAACTAAACATAGAGTTACCACAGGATCCAACAATCCCGCTCCTGAGCATGTATCTGGAGAAAACTCGAATTCGAAAAGATAGATAACCCCCAATGTTCATAGCAGGACTATTTATGATAGCCAAGACAAGGAAGCAACCTAAACGTCCACTGACAGATGAATGGATAAAGAAGATGTGGTACATATATACAATGGAATATGACTTGCCATATAAAAGAATGAAATGATGCTATTTGCAGCAACAAGGGTGGACCTAGAGACTATCATACTAAATGAAGTTAAGTCAGCCAAAAACAAATATCATGTGATGTCACCTATGTGTGGAATCTAAAAAGCGATACAAACAAACTTATTTACAGAACAGAAATAGACTCACAGACGTAGAAGACAAACTAATGGTTACCAAAGGAGGAATGGGGGGGCAGGGATAAATTGGGAGCTTGGGATTAATATATACACACTACTATATAGAAAATAGAGATACACACTGCTATATATAAAATAAACAACAAGGACCTATACTCAAATCTTGTAGTAACCTATAATGGAAAAGACTCTGGAAAAGAATACGTATATATATGCGTGTGTGTGTGTGTATATATATATATTATATATACATAAAACTGAATCATTTTGCTATACACTTGAAACTAACATAACATTGTAAAGGGACTATACTTCAATAAAAAATTAAATCTGCATTAAAAAAATCTAGTCCTCTCCAAGAGACTACTATTTTTTTACGTGTCCTAAAAAATGCAGGCAGTCCATGTGCACACACAAATTGGTACAATCAAAATACCTCGTGTTTGAGAACACGGCCTTCCTGCTGTGAATAGCCAGGCATGAGAATAGATCTGCCTGAACCTGGTGAAAGTTGGACATGTGCTTCTGATACCAGCTCTGTCGATCACACAGAGGAAATCAGAAGGTGAGTTTCATCTCAGAAACATTGCCCAGATAGGACGTTCCCTCTAGCGTCTGTGGTATTCTCTGTGTGATCTGATATCACACACAAGAAGAAAAGCAGCTTCCTTTCAGTAGGACAAATAACTTCCTGGAAAAGCTACTTCTCTTAACCAATGCCACCTCTTAGAGACATAGGCCCAGTGACCAAGACTCAGAACATCATTTCTGTATATCCCACAGAAAATGCTATGGTTTTTTTTAAACTGGCAGCCCATCAGGGAATACAGGGATCACTGTCAATGTGCAGGGAACACTGATCCACGCACAATAAGAATTGTGAATTAAAGATTTAAATGAGTCCCAGATGAATAGAAGGTGCTTGGGAAAACGACACACTGCCATGCCCCTACTAATACATTTCCTCTTTCATACACATCTGACATCAACATTCCGAAGGAGGGATCTTCCCCGATGTCAGACTGAAATATTCCACAGGAGACGCACCTCTATACACTTCTCATTTTTAAGATGAAACTCTGTTTTGGCTCTTGGATGGGAGGTAAAGAGAGTGAGTCACATCAGGCCACTTTGGCCCCCTTTGTTGTTTCAATTAGCATCATTCTACAAACACTCAGCTACGTATAGTTAGCCCAAGAAAACCATGCCTGCGCGCAGTAAGACATCCAGCCTGTCAGTCTGACGGTTCGCTGGTGGACATTAAAGCAGAGTTGACCTGGAGCAAATGCAATAACGTTAAGTCCAAAAGAGTCCTTGTCCTGGAGACAATAAAAAGGTTGTAAATTAAGCTTATCTAATTTAACCGTAATCAGTACTTGGAGGGTGGGAAGTAACGTCTTGTGTCCTACTCCTTCTGCTGCCCCAGGAAGGGAGAGGTTTAGGGGTTGTAAGTCCCAGAAGATGTGCAGTCTGTCCCAGCTACTGACTCCTCGGCCATGCCTCAGCTCATCACAGCATTTGGATGTCATTACACCACTGGAATGTGGTTAGAAAGACCCTCATGCTTGTTTTTAAAGTGACGGTAAATAAGTAGAACAGAAATGATTTCAATCATCAGCACAAAGCAGCAGTAACAGCAGTCCAACGCTCCTGCCTACAGAGCCATGAAGAGTTATGGGATTACTGGAGCAGGACGTGGTGACCTCAGATTATCTCGCGCAGCTAATTTATTTTGCAGATACGGAAACAGAAGGGGCAGACGTCTTGCCCAATGTCACACAGCTAGCGGGTGGCCGAGCTAGGATGAGAGGCCAGGCTTCCTGACCTGCCAGCCAAGGCCCTTGCAGGCTGTCCCTGCTGTACGTCTTCTGCTGCTTCCTATTAAGGAGACTGCAGTCAAATGGAGGGGTTTGGATCCCTTGCCCATGCAGCAAGGTCTTAGACTCACTGATAAAGTGAGGTCGGGACAGAGATGTGCACAGGGAGAGAAAAAGAGGTGTCTCAATATTCTATGCACTGGATCTAGGTTTTTCTTGGCCCAGCTCTTGACTCTATTTTACGCTGTTACTCCCATGGGTGGGGTAGTGCCCCCAGCAGTGGCTAACTGATTTTCTGGTTGCCTTGGAGAATACGGCACTAGTGGCCCTCGTCATTTCTGCACTTGAAGAGGGAAGCCAGGCCCACCCTTCAGACTAATATACAGAATAACTCTGGTGATGAGCAGGAGAGTGTCACTGTGGGATGGTGCCCTGAGATGATCCGAGGAGGCCTGCAGTCTGTATCCTCTAAGTCCCCGAGAAAGGCATCTAGTTGGCTGAGAAGTAAGACAGGCAGCATTAGCCCGACCAGAAAACTATCGTTAATTCCTGTAGGCAACACATTGCTTCTCCCATGATACCTTGCAGAAACAGAAGAAATACCCTTCAGAAATAGCAACGCTCTCCGTATGTAGGACATGATCCGGGAACATTCTTCAGCCCATCAGCAGACTTGAAAGTCTGGCTTTGCTTCTTTAAATGTCTCCCCTTTGAAACCAGAATCATAGATGAGATGGGAGACTTGCTCCAAACACGTGTATGAAGGAAAGTCTCTCAAGACCCCATAACATTGCGTAGGCTGAAGCAGTGACTGGATTGATGAACTAAGGCTCAAGGTTGGATAATAATGAGACCCAGGCAGGGCTGAACAATGATATGCTCTAATTGATTTTATGCATGTGGAATGACAGACGCACACCCCCGATCATGCTATAATGAATCCGCATGCTGTGTGTGCATATAGATTTCATGGTGGGTCAGTTATACCACCCAGATCCTTCAGTTCCTGCAATCCGCAAGCCAATCTGTTACCAGGGTGGGAGGGCTCGGGGCACAGGCTGAAAGGTGGCAGAGACCGTAAAGCCTGTAGTCAGTTCTCATTCCCTCCAGGAGAAAGCAGCAGTGGGGTCTGTGCACATACCAGCCACACCACGGGGCTTTGCTTCAGTGCACAGAGCATGAGCTTCTGCACCCTGGACCACTGGGCTGGAATTCCGAAGCCCTGGTTTCAATTAAATTCAAGTGGATTTGACTAAAAGTTTGAACTGACGCTAATTGGTTTTCAAAACACTGGGTAACAATAAGCGTTCTGGTCTTGCCCATGGACAGACGTACCCCGTTATGAACATGCTCCTGGGCAGCAGGGCGGCCAGTGCGCCTCTTACCTTGCCGGGCAGGGATCCAAACTGCAGGATTTCAGGAGCTGGGGCGGCCGCTGGCTGGTCACGCACAGGTTTTCATCCACGGGCTCCCGTGTCTGTTTGTTCAGGCAGATCACCACCGCCTCCTGGACACCTGTGTACAGATCACACTGTCAAGGCCAGAGTGGGTGTGTGGGCGGTGAGCTACTGTAGACAGGGCAGCTGGTGGGAGGTCTCTGCGACTGGGAGGACTCGCTGCGTGTCAGGCAGTTGAGAGTCCGGGGCTGCCCATCTCGTCAGGCATCGAGCCGTCTGAAGAGAGCACTCAGAAGTTTGTGCCCCTTAAGGAGGGCAACTCCGCCAAAGTGGGGAGGCTGCTCCCAGCACTGCTGAAATGCTTAAAAAGATGCCACCCGGCTATGCAGCCGCCAGTGCTGAAACAGGATAATTTAAAGCAGAAGGAGAGCAGGTTGACCAAAGTAATGACCCCAAGACCTTCACACATTGTATTCTAATCAACAGGAGATGACGGTATTTGGAAGGCAGGCCCAGAGCCGTGTTTGAATGTCCAGCATTCTGTAAATTGCTGTGCTTCTGGGGCCTTGCATCTAGGGCTTTGCTGGTTTCCTTCTGATTCGGGTTCATTTCTTTAGTGACCTAGAGCAGCTTGGCAAGTTGGAACAACGAAAGAGAACAAGATGCCTAATGACGAGTGACATCCATGGAAGACAATGTTCCCACTGTCACCCACATGCCCCTAACTACAGACCTAGTAAAACAGGAGTTTGAGGAGCGACTGGCGTACAGTTACTTGGCTCTTCCAAGGTGGGGTGTAGGATCTCTCACGGAAGCTTTCATGGGACAGGGACACATGTAACCACGTGTCCAGATATAATGGACATCCTTGTCTTGTTTCTGATCTTACAGGAAAAGCTTTCAGTTTTTCACCGTTTTGTGTGATGTTAGCTGTGGGCTTGTCATATACGGCCTTTATTATGTTGAGGTACGTTCCCTCTATACTCGCTTTGTTGAGAGTTTTTATCATGAATGGACCTTTAATTTGGTCAAATGAATTGAATATCGTTAAATTATATTAAATTTAATGTAATATCCAGACGTTTCATCCTGCTTCCCAGTCATAAAAGCAGTAGCAAAAATCCTCTGAGTGAACATTATTAGCCAAGTATTGAGGCTAGGATCCTGACATGCCCCATTCAATCCTCTCAACAACTCCATGAGGCAAGCACCGCTTTTATCCCCATTTTACAGATAAGGAAACTGAGGCTTAGAAGGGTGAAAAAACTTGTCAAGGTCATACAGTTGATAAATGGTGAAACTGTAGTGGCTGTGCCTTAGCACTGGAGCTTTAATGACTGACAACGCTAACATTCAAAAATACTAAGAGGATGTTACATCTGCTGGAGATCTTCAGGAATAAACCAGACATGTGTCTGGAATCATCTCAGCAGAATTCAGTTTAAAGAAGAAGAGAGACAGGACATTCCTGATAATTTGCTTTCAGTCACTCATAGCTATATATATAAAGATATGTACATCTAAATGTACCTCTGTGTTGTTAAATATTTGTATGCAGTTATAGCAGAGTATGTATGACAATCCATATACTAGTTTTATATATAAATACACATACATTTTCTTTTTAAAATCTTCTGCATTGCTTCATCAGATAGTACCTAATATAGTACGACAGACCTATCACTTCTCAGCCCTGTCGCTTCCCTCCTCCTATCTACCCTGCGTTTCCCCAAGAAGTTATCACCCCAATCAACAGGCTAATGCTTTCCAAGGTGACGTTACACTGACTTCGAGAGGTCACTCAGCAAGCCACCATTTAAAAAGTGACATTTTAAAGCCTGAATCACAATCGCCTTTCTTTTTTCCTAGGAAGTCTGACAAATCAAACACACACACACACAAAAAAAAATCAGTCACAATATTTTCCCTGTCAGCTTTCTTTTTTCTAAGCCTTTTACGAGCTTCAAAAATTTAACTTAAATATATCACGGCCAGTTCAGGGTGAAGCATTTGAGATTTATGCTAGACATTCAAGATATTCCATCATATTCTGGAATGCTGACTCCAGGGTGTCCTCCTGGTTGCAGCTGGAGTGAGCCACTTGAAATTCATGGTATGATGATATAGCAAAACACTTCACAAGAAATTGTTGATCTCTTCATGGATACTTCCCACCAGAACAGTCGGCATTATTAAGGTCATGATGACAAGGCGCTAGATGAGGCGAACTGTTCCATACAGAATCTAGAGCTGTGATTCTGTTTGAAATTAAGGTTTCAATTCATTTGTCTACCTGGTAGTATTCCAGAGATTCTAAATGTTACTCTAAAATAAAATATATTTTGGCTTTAGTCAGCTATTGAAGAGCTTATGAATTTGAGTTGGCAATCCCCGAGGCAGGAAGTGACCACAGGGCTTTTGTCACCTGCCTTACTTGAAAAGGCTTGCTTGGGGCAGGGCATGTATTGGGGGTGTATGAGTAACGTGACCTGTTTCCACTTTGTGAAATCCTTGTTTACAGAACTGAGGTCCTTTCAGGACTGCATGGAATGGGACTGCAAGGGTTAAAGTTTCTAAAATGACATCAGTAATCTTCTGAGATACACAGAACACAGTTACATGACCCCAGCCAATAATCCTAGCTCAGGATAAAAGTCACCTTCGGGTTGGTTAAATGCTGAGATTAAGAAGCATTCTAGAGTTACTACCTTCTAATCTAACGTCTTCTAGAAGGATGCCCTCGGCCTCTGCAACACTGCATTCAGGGTCTGTTGTCATAGCATTCCTAGATGGGGGGTGCGGGAGGCTAAGGGCAGAGCTCCGTCGTAATGAAGGAGGATCTGGGACCAGCCCTGTGGTCAACACACAAGAAATTTTTGTGGCATTAATGCATGAGATGCCTAAAGGGCAGGGCATTCCAAAGCAGAGCGTGCAATCTGGGCCAAGGGGCGGTGGGAAGGAATGGGGGCCTGGAGGAAGCAACGTGGCGTGAGGGAGCAGCCCTGGCATGGGGGTGTGGGAAGCTGGAGAGGGAAGACGTGTGAAAACTTCACCTGTCAGTTCACAGTATACTGGACTCAGGGCAGTCGGGCCGGGATGTGAGAAGATAGCTCATCAAGTCTGTGCTATTTCCCAAATGGGCTAATTTTTGCACTGAGAAGGACGTTTTAAACCAACACAGAACACACGTGTATGTATGGTCCTTTCCGATTCTGAGTTTTCCTTTCTTGACAGAAGCAAAAGGAGAGGACTCAAAAGGAAAAGGGAGCAAGATGCACAGGATTTCACCTTTTATACTTGCTGAAATCAATTTCAAGTTTTCCTTCGGCTAGATTTTTTTTTTTTTCTTTTGCGGTACGCGGGCCTCTCACTGTTGTGGCCTCTCCCGCTGCGGAGCACAGGCTCCGGACGCGCAGGCTCAGCGGCCATGGCTCACGGGCCCAGCCGCTCCGGCGGCATGTGGGATCCTCCCGGACCGGGGCACGAACCCGCGTCCCCTGCATCGGCAGGCAGACTCTCAACCACTGCGCCACCAGGGAAGCCCCTTCGGCTAGATTTTAACGTCGATTTTACCATCTAGGAAGGAGGTCAATAAAGCTGTTCAGGTTCAAATCTACCCTCCTTGACTACACCTATCCGTTCACATATGGAAAATTAAAATATGCCCAGGAGATGTTAGTGAGACAACAGGACACAGATCTGAACAGGTTAGGCTCACTTACAATCTTCCAGAAAATGGGATTTTCGGTGTTTATATCTCCCAGAATAGCAAAATTGTTACATGATATTTGATGACAGCTTGGGGAAACGCAGCCATCAACTACAGCCTAAATTACTAACTAGTTCCTTCTGGTTGCTACCTCTGCTAGGTGAAAGGTTACTTTTGTGTCTATCCAATTTCATCTCTTGAGGTTGCAAGAACAATAAAATTAGCTAGACTGGTCTTATAACCCCAAATTGATTTAAAATCTATGTGTTAATCCTGCAGATTTTTGATTGGCTTCAGCAGGAATGATTAAAAATATCTTCAACCTTGTGGGTTATAGCTTAGTGAAAGATCAAAGTTGGTAGTACCATAAAATGTTACTGCCAAACAATGACTTCAAAATATACATATCCCGTATACCAAAATGATTTTTTAGTGTGCTTGGGCATCATATGCACCATGGGACCCGAGCATATTTTCACCACTTTGGAATTTTCAACTTTTAACATTTTAGGCATAGATATATTACCTCGGCACAGCGACACAACTGTAGGTAAGTGTGCACAGTTGTCGACAGATAAAGACCTAACTGGATATAAATGATGTACACTTTATGTTATACAAAGATGCTCAGTTCCTACAAGCCGACATCGTTTGTGTATGAAATATACAACTCTTATTTCCAGATCAATAGCTTCTGAAAACCTTTTAAAGGAAAGACATTCCACATACTCTCTACGCTTTGAATTTTATACCCCTGGTTGATCAGCAGCATGGTTAGAATCTTAAAGAGAAAGGTATCTGGTCATTTATATATTCCGTTACAGCATCATTTTTCCCATCTGCTCATAAAGTTCATGGCTTGACTTATAGCTGAGAATCATAACTGAGAGATCATAAATAATCTTATTCAAAGCACATTCATTTTAGACTAAAGATCATGATTGTTCAATTCAGGTGATCATGGAAATTGGGAATATGATCATGGAAAGTGGAGATAAACACACACCATCTGAACTCTTGAGTCATTCACTATGTCGGAAAGAAGCAACTGTAGCCACTGCTGTGTCCTTTCCACCTGGCCTCTGAGCTCCTGCTGGGGCTCAGAGATCACCAAAGCTTATTTAATACTCCTCCCTCATTAAGCATGGAAGAAAAGATGTCCTCATTGTGAGTGGAGGGCACCACAGGACATGGATTAGCGGAGTTCCAAGAAACTGTCTTCCAGAATCAGATGGAAAATTCTAGGTTTTAAAATAATAGGCTCTCCATGAAAACACTTAAGAACTCCATGGTTTGAAATTGGAAGGCTTAGAAACAAAACGAGAACCTCAAGGTCAAGACTATTAAATGCTTATGAAGCGACCTAATGGAGAAAATTGATTTCTCTGCTCGTACTTGTTCCATTCCTTTTCAACTACGCATGAACAATTTGGGCACATGTATTCTGACATTCCCAGTAATGAGAAAAGATGCTTTTATAAAAGAGTTTCCAAAATGTCATGGTTTAGAAAACAGTTTGGGGAAATAATTTTAATACAGATATTTTTATACCAATTAAGTAAGAAACTTTGCTGGGAATGCAGATCCTTAATGTGACAACAGGGGTTACTGATAGCCAGTGACAGGGATTTGATGGGAAGTCAGCTAGCGTTTCCTCACCTATCAAAATCTCTCTTGGGAGTAGACACGGGAGACAGTGTCGACACGCATCTAATGCATTTTCTACAGTGGTACGAAAGATCGTAATCTTTAAGAATTAATTGTTGATTTAAAATGCCTTCTTCTCCCACTACAGTTCCATTACTAACACCTGAAATTGAAAAATCACTGAATCCGTTATCACCATGAACTAGACCTAAGAGAACCAGGTCAATACACATGGAAACATTGAACATTATTTAAATAATATTCATTCAATGAGAAAGCTTCAGGAACTCTCTAAGTGCTTAAAGAAGTGAGGTATGGTGAAAAAAGACCCTTGGCAGAGAAATGAACAGCAGGCCTAGTCCCAAATGTCACTCACTAGCTGTGTGATCTTGAAAAAGTCACTCAGCTTCTCTGTATCTCAGTTTTCTCATCTATAAAATGGCAGTGGGGTCAGGATTCTTTACATTCTTTCCAGTTCTAGGTAACCACAGTGTTATCATTGCCCTTATACACCCTTTCCCTTTGTCAATAGATATTACTTTGGGAATCAGCTGAGTAAATCAGATTGGCTGTACCCTGTCCTTGGGAACAGCAGTCTGCTTGTCATCTTGGGTCTTGGTTCATAGCACATGCGCAGAGGCAAGGGCATAGATAAATAAAAGTAAATGTTGAGAGCGTTGCCAGGTCAGTGTCAACTTTGTTCCTCAGTCAGATACGCTAAGATATATTGCAAAACGTCAGAATGACAACTAAAAGTAAAAGCATTACTTGTGATGGCTACTCATAGCTGACAGTCTAAAAGCTGCTCAAGCCCAAAGAGAAATACATCTGTGCTTCATTCAGGCCGCTTTACATTTAGAATGGCTTCCTCCCCCTACTTATCATTCTTGGACTAGAGGCAATCACGTGACACAGTTGCAAGCAGAGAGAGAAGTTACAGAAAAAGGACAAGCCGGTGGCGAGGATCTGAGCCAGATCCCCCTTCTTACCTCCTCCACATGACTCGGAGCACTTGGTGAAGCCCTCATACTCCCAGTCGTAGAGCTGGTCGAAATCCTGCAGGCCACCGAAGAGGCCACCTGTCTCTTCCGGGTTAAACTCGGGAACCTCCCCGTTGCAGGGTCCTGCATAGCAGGGGCGCTGTGATGCCGGCTTGGGCCCTTCACATTCGTCAACGGGCAGGTCGGCCACGGACTGAGAGAAAGACAGGAGCACCTGGCACCGGACTATTCGCACCTGGGTCCCCACACCACAGGTGACCGTGCAGGCCGACCAGGCCTCTGGGATGAACCTGCAGTCCGCAAGCAAACAAGAGGACAGGATGAGAAGCCCCAAGCAGGAGACCGCGGGTACTGGGAGGGTCCTCATCCCACCTGCCACCGTGGCCCAGTGCCGTCCCAGGATGTGCTCAGGGCTCAGCCACCCTGTCCTGTGCTGGGCGCTTCGGTGTAGTTCATGAGCTCACTTGCCACTGTTTCTGGATTGGTTTCTTCGTGAGTGTCATATGAACCCCCAGCTGGAAGACATTCCAGCCACAGACCACCTGCTTTCTCCCTGCTTTGCACCCACAGTGGTAGCTCTTTGGAGCAGGGACCTGGTTTCTTCTCTATCGATCTAAATCCCAGCACTTGTGCCTCCTGCAGATGCCGGCTATTCTTCCAGCAGACTAATACTAATACTAAAACCTCTAACAAAATCAGCCCTCAGAGATATTTAAGGAAGTATTTTTTTGTTTTGTTTTTAGTCTGAATTTCAGGTTCTGTAACTTTCTTTGCTTTTCTGCTCAATGTGCTTCCCAAGATTTATTTATATACAGAAAGAGAAAGAGGGTTTTTTGTAAGTTTCCAAGAATGGAGCAGAGCCTTGTTCCTCACACATTCTTTGAATTAGTCTGGACTGCAGTTCTTTTTATATCCTAGAGAAAAGCCCTGCTACAAATTTAAATCCACAGGCATGTCACAGTAAACGAGAGGGCTCTGCATTCATACGAGTTTGTTCAACAGCCTCCAGCGCCTCCCCACCGAGAAAAGCCACATTAGGGAGAACTTGGTTTTGCTCTGAGTTTCTCTAGAATGTAGGACAATATCCAAATTCCAAAAAGGCTTTCTTCCTCCCACTAATCAACAATGGCCATATCTGCAATGACCTTGAGAAGTGCCTAGAGAAAAAAAGCCCAGAGGGAACCACTAACATTTTCACAAAGTTAGTATCATAATCTGGAGAAAGGACTTTGGAATTAAAAAAAAAAAAAATTACTTTTCCATGATCCTACTGCTTTTGAACAGGGAGTCATGCTGAGGAGGCATGCAAACCTGGCTCTTTAACCTTGACTTTGGCAGAAAAGGAAAGAAGTGATAAGAAGGTTATAGCATTAAATCTCAGCAAGTGAAAATAGTTCCTATCTAGTTTAGGGAAACTGAAATTCTAACAGGAAACCAATCCAAGTTTTCAAACTGGAAGAAGCACAACGAAGATGTGGCCTGGGCCCGAGCCTGGGCTGTGTGCAGAGCAGGGGGACTGGCCCGGAGACCCAGACCCATGGTGTCTGAGGCATGGAGGGAGTCCCTTTAAGAAAGGCCTGAGCATAGCACAGGGAGATGAGCTCGGTGCTTTGTGATCGCCTGGAGGGGTGGGATAGGGAGGGTGGGAGTGAGGGAGACGCAAGAGGGAAGAGGTATGGCAACATATGTATATATATAACTGATTCATTTTGTTGTAAAGCAGAAACGAACACACCATTGCAAAGCAATTATACTCCAATAAAGATGTTAAAAAAAAAAAAAAAAAAGAAAGTCCTGAGGCTTGTTTCCTTTGAAGAGCCATCCCCTAGGGGTGAACGAAGGTCACATACAACCTTGTCAGGAAGGTGCATGAGGGAGGAAGCATCGCCCAGACTTATTCCCAAGAAATTCTCATCACAGAGTCACCTCCCTCTCTCTTTTCTGAATTCCTAACCATCTCCTGGCACCTAGAGAACGTGGTGGGGAAAACAGTATCCTAAAAGATTAAAATGTCTTTCCCTCTTTAAATAACGCTACCTGTAGCCATCTTTTAGGAATATAAAACCAAAATCTGCCATCGAAATCATTTTAACCCTCTTATTACACATTCACATCTATCTGCCTGAGTCCTGGAACAAGGATCATAACAAATACACAAGCACTGAATTTTACAACCCAGGTGTGGACAGAAAGGAAAATACACACCAAACTATTTTATGTATAAGAGAAACCTAGAAGCAGATGATAAGTCTGCCAGCTTTGACAACAGTGATGAATAATGCTTGTTTAATAATGTGGTCCTGAATTTTGTTTTCAAATGAAGAAGATGACAAGATCTCAGAAAGAATGGCACCCTAACAGCTTTTCCCATACAGGAAGGATTATTGTTCTGTCAGCTATAATAGCCCTCTTCAGTGACTATTCCAAGAGACCAAGGCTCAAATAGCTTTTTCCGTAAAGGGCCAGATAGGGAAGATTTTAGTCTTTGTGGGCCATGTTTGGGAAGCTTTGTTGTTGCAATAACCTCTGTTTCCATCTTTTTCCTATACATAGAAACTTATGGCAAGGAGCTAAATTGATTTGTTTACGGATTATCTCCTAGATAAAAAGTGAGTCCCAGATGAAATCTGGAACATAAAGGCTGCACAGATGAAACCCTCCGCTCTCCTTGCCTATAACATGAATCACTTTGCATTTGTTCTCTCTCCAGGACCGGGAAGATACACCAAAAGCACACTAAGTAGAAAAGGGGTGCTACCGAAGCCCCATGAACTCACTGCAATGACTGAGAACTGTTTACTTTAAAGTAGCATCTAAATGAAAAAAGTAAAGAAATATGTGTGTGAGGGTGTGTGTGTGTATTTTTGGCTGTCGGGATACTTAGGGTTAATCTACTTTATGTCTCCCAAGTGAGAACCTTATCAAGTGTCAAACAGCCTTACTGGCTTATCTCCCAACCCACTATCCTTAGGTCTTCATCAAGTTCACACCAATTAAGAACAATTTGGTCTTTAAGTGGTGCTGTCTTTTGGCAGTCATCTTAATATCTCTAGTGCATACACTGGATGATTTACTATTCTCTCTCACTGAAGGCAGGAGATTGTATTTCAAAAGGAAAATATCTAATAGTGCAAACGGCCAAATGAATAATAACTGTTTTTCATGTGAAACCTTCCCCCATATCCCTAGATCTCCCAACTCTGTATTTACTATCTTGAGCTTTCTGGCCACAAGTGGGAGGAAGCAAGGTCAGTGAGAGGGCAGTCATATGAGCTAGGAGGTTTAACTGCAATGTTTAGAAGACGCATCTTGAGTAGTTCTTGCTGAGTTAGAACCTTTAAAGTGGGACCTTTAAAATGGAGTCAATGTGTCTTTTAAAAATCAGTATATTAATCGTTTTGATGTACAGTGTATTAT
This sequence comes from Tursiops truncatus, assembly GCF_011762595.2. Classification (NCBI taxonomy): domain Eukaryota; kingdom Metazoa; phylum Chordata; class Mammalia; order Artiodactyla; family Delphinidae; genus Tursiops; species Tursiops truncatus. Next base: position 48,072,952 of record NC_047039.1, read on the forward strand.
TGAAGTTTAATTTGGGAATTCTTTTGGTTAGCAGCACTATTGCCAGATGGATGAAGAATGGCTTGGATAAGAGTTCTTTCAAAGGTGGGCTTGAGCTTCAGAAATGATTGATATGATTTCTGCATTTAGTTTTCCCATCTCCAGGATAAAACAAACAAACGAACAGAACCCTGGCAAATAAGTAATTTATGTTTCTCTCTGGTCTTCTGTTTGCAAGATTCATTGTTCATTTCACTACCAAAATACTTATCCTTTAATTAGAGGTATTACCACAGTCCCTATTATGAAACAGAAAAGAGTGATAATCAAATTCACCTGGAAAATCCCAAAGTGGTTTAGTTTATTAGTGGCTATTACAGAGTCAGAAGCGTGGACTGAAATAATAAAAACTATTACTTAATATGATGCTAAAGAGAAACAGTTCACTCTTGGTTAGTCTCACATTACTGCAGATATTAGCCAGACTTAGCTCTAGTTTTATACAGACATGGCCTGATATTTTTTTTTCTTTTCTCCTCTTCCTTTCCTCTCTCCCCCTTTCATATGAGTGCTTGTTAAAAAAAAAAAATCATTGGGATTATTCAAAATAAGAGTAGCACAATACAGTAGCTCTACAGTTGTGTTATTTTGATGCTGTTAGGAGCCTCACCCCATTCTCTAGTTTCAAAATGCAAACTGAAACTTGCAGAAAATCACATTAGAAATATTTAATTTTTGTTTAGTTTTCAATCTTATAACATTTGAGTTATAAGTTGATAGGGGTTGTGGATTTCTTTTTCCTCTTTCTTTTGGTGATTTTAGGGTGAGGGGAGAGGAGGGAATGAACTGAAGAGTGTAGAAAAAAATATAAAAACTTAAAAGGGACCCCAAAGATTACTGAATAGTCTGTCCAGTGCATTGTTCCTAGTTATTATAAAATTTTAAAACCTTTCATTGACTGTGAGTTATTTTACAACTTTTAAACTGCAGGAAATTGACCATGAGATTCTTTCCCATAGAAATGAAGATTGTGTCTTGTGGAATGCAGTTGGTTGTCCTGTGGATAGACCCATTTTGCATCTACTTATAAATTCATTTCAGTATTCTTATTTGCCTGAATATGTTTGGTTCTTTTAAATTTCCTTTGAGTTGGTTGTAACATATTCCTGGTTTCTTCATTAATTAATAAGGTAAATACAATCTTTGACAGATGTTTATTTAATATGCACATGAGAATCATGATTATTTCCTTTCTAAAATTTTCTCACCTAACCAGTGGCCACAGAGGGATCTGGAGAAGAGTATATTGGAAAAATAAAATACTGTCTAAGTAATTCTATACCAAATTAACCAGAAAGTCTTTTACATAAATATGTCATTTGGGGACAAAAAAATCATCATACGTCATTGGTAAAAATGGTATTTCGTATTACCTCATCTTATTTTTAGTTCAATCTTTCTCTATTCTTTTTCTTTAGTTTTGAAGGTTGGTTCTTCTCCTGATTCTGGACAATCTTTGAGACAGTAAAATCTTTAGGAAAAGGTGCAGTTACTTAAACCTAGCTGGGCATTTGGGCATTTGGGCATTTGTATCAAAGAGGCATTTGGATCTATGAGAAAAAAATAATTGCTGCTGGGTGGGAAAGGAACTAGGAGAGGGAAGGGGAAACGCATTCTTTCATCTACTTAGTTATTTATTCAATGTTCCTCAATGAAATTAAAAGGAAAGATATTAAAAAAAAAATCCTCCAAACTAGTAAACAAACAAAAAACCTTTGGAATGTTACAAAGGGCAGGCAACTCTTTAACTGAATCCCTCTAGGAGTTTCAAAGGGATTTACTTATAAAATCCATCATACTAAAAAAAAAAATCCATCATACTAAGACAAACTTAAAATGATTATTTAAAAATATAGCTAGCTTTGCATTTCATGTTTGTACGAGAAGTAACCACTGGCTTTTCAACACGAAGCTAGACAATTTCATTAATGAATATATACATCAAATTCACTGACATTGGGTTCTTAAATCAAACTTATTTATGAATTCTTTTGTCATTGTAGCAACTAGGGGCTTGGTTTGTGGGAAAAGTGGTTATAAAGGGAGAGTATGTGAGAGTTTAGGGGGGATGATGGAACAGTTTTGTATCCTGATAGTGGTGGTGGTTATATGAATCTATGTCCATGATAAAATTTCATAGAACTATTAAAAAAATGAAGAAAGTGCATGAAAAACTTGTGAAATACAAATAAATTCTATAGCTTTTAATATATATATATATATAGCTAAAGCATTAAAGTTTTGAGAGAACACTTATCTAAAATATGCCTCTACATTCACTTAGAACCACACCTAAATCATTCCAAACAAATGGGAATCTAACTTATTGTGAAAGCTCTTTAGTCAAGGATACTTGATCTGAATGTGGAATTATGAAAATATTTCTCAACTGCAGCTGTTAGCTTACAAGTCTCTGGAATTGCAAATAATTCATGCTGGTTATGAAATGCATATTGAAGTCTCCAAGCAAAATTTTGCAAAGGTGCCCAGGACATCACTCTGCAAAACATCTAATAGCACCACTTTTTTTCATACGTTCCTCACATCCTTAAGTATCACGTCTGAGTTGTGAGGGTCTTCAGCACTGTAAGGTGCCTGGTAGCATAACCAAGAATAGAATGGTTCTAGAAATTAAGATAACAAAACAAATGACAATTTTGATACGGTCACCAATACAATTATTTGAAGAAAAAAAATTCAGTGACTGCCCCGTCTAGTGCTGCCAGCCAGTGATGTGAAGGAAGAACCCAATTCCATAACATTCTAAGGCAGTCCAGGGACAGCAATATTTAGTGGCATTTTCCAAGTAGTTGACTTCTTTTTCTCAGGATAGTGTTGCCCTTTTGGGTTCTTTGAGAGGCAGCTGGCCTTGGCAAGAATGCCTCAATGGCTTTCTTGCGGAAACGCTCAGCGCTGGAAGTGGGGGAAGAAAGGCTGACTGCATTAAAGAGCACATTTTCCTTTCAAAGAGATGCTGTACTAGAAGGAAATGCTGCAGGAGATCAGAGTTCTCTCCAAGTTCCAACGAGCCAGAGATGACTGGGCTCTTTCAAAGCCTAGGACCTTGTACGTTTGAGTACTCTGTTAAACTCATCTTGTAGGTCTGACCCAGCTTCCTCTAATATGGTTCCAGACAAGATATTAGAAGGATGGGACTTCCCGGGTGGTCCAGTGGTTAAGAATCCAACTAAGCCCGCGTGCCACAACCACTGAGCCTGTGCACCACAACTAGAGAGCCCATGTGCTGCATCTACAGAGCCCACGTGCTCTGGAGCCCATGCACCACAACGAAGAGCCCGCGCGCCACAACGAAAGATTCCACATACCACAACTAAGACCCAATGCAGCCAAAAAATAAAGAAATAAAAAAAGATATTAGAAGGAATCTCACTAAAGGAGGGACCCTCTTGACCATCCGGATGTTGTTCTTCTTTAACAATAAGAGAAAAGCCAGAAAAAAGACAGTTGATAATAAATGTTTAAGAGTATTGGTCCCACATTGTCTTCTCTTCCCGACAAATCCAGTGCTCAGTCATCTTGTTTCCGGTAGCATCCAGCACACCTGATCGTGCCTTTTTTCTTGAATTACTTTCTCCTTGACTTACATGACACCAAGCTTTCCAGGTGTTTGTTTTTCTTTTCTGGTCACTTCCTTCTCAGGCTCCTTTGCTAGATCCTTCTCCTCTCCTCAAACTCTAAATATTGCAGTGCCTGAAGGCTCAGTTTGGTGCGGTCTTCTGATGTGCTCACCAATGATTCTTGGTTTCAAATACCACCAAAGTACAGGCAACTTCTAAGTATTTACCCTCCAGTCTATACCTTTTGTCGGAGCTTCATATCGAAACTTTTTTTTAAAGTAAGATTTGGGATAGCAAGCCATTTTACTCTTTGAAGGGAATAAACATTAATTTAACACAATCTATTTATCAAAAAATTATGCAGTGCTTCTTATGTGTCAGCCTCACTTCTAAGTGCTTTATAAATAAATGTTGTTAAATCCTAACAATAACCTGATGAGAAAAGAATTATTATTATCTCCATTTAATATACAGATGAGGAAACTGAGATATAAGCCACACACCTAGTAAGGTTTCATGCTCTTAGCCGGTACACATTGACATCTATCCTGAGCGGCATGTTCACTTGGATATTTCAAAGGTACCTCCAACTTAAAGTGTCCAAAATGGAACTCTTGATTCCCTTTCTTAGCATCCGATTCCTCTTCCAACCTTCTCCATCACAGCAAATGGTTCAACTGGGTAGCTAATTGCTCACATGAAAAATGAGGAGTTATTCTTGATCCCTCATTTTCCCTAGTTCCTCACTTTGAAACGATTCCCAAATTCTATTAATTCTCCCTCAAAAATGTATCTGAAATTCATTTACCTCTCTCCATCTCGACTACTACCACCTTGATATAATAACAGCAACAACCACAACAATAATAGCTAACGTTCACTGATATGTTTTAAGCATTTCTATATATTAGCTCATTATAACACTGTTAGGAGATGGGTACTGTCAGAAACATTGTGAAATGGACAAACAAGATTACTAGCAGACTTTCAGGGGCTGTCAAATTCTATGGACGTGGGAGTCTCTGTCTTTGGCTAGTCTATTTTGCAACTCCATGGAGGTGAAATTTTCCTTGTAGAGAGCTAGTGATGATGTAGATGTTTCTCGTTCATAGTGACGGAGCTTATTTTTCTGTTCATGCCAATGCAAATAATTTTGTCTGATAGAAAATATAAACTTTTCTAAATCTAATTCACATTAGAACTAGTTTTAACATCTTATTGGTTCTGTCATAATTCATGAGTTAAATAAAAAGTTAGACATGTGCTCATTTTATATTTATAAATCACAATTTTACCTTTCTGAAAATTATATTTTAACAACTTATATATTTAACAAAAATAAATTATATTTTAACAATTATATTTTCATCCCAATTTCTAGATGATAAAATTGAGACACAGATATTCCCAAGGTCATACTGCTAAATAAATGGCAGAGTCAAGATTCAAATCATGGCCATTTACTCTAGAATCCATGCTCTTTACCACCTCATTGTCCTGGCCCTAAGGCTGCCATGTAAGCCGGATCATTGATGCTAACATCTGCTCTCCCGTGGACTACCACAATAGCCACTGGTCTGTTTTCTTCCTCTGTTAGCTCTTAATATGCTTTCTTCATGCTGTAGCCAGGGGGCTTTTAAAATGTAAACCTTTTCATTGTTCCTGCTATACCCAGAAACAAAGCCAAGCTCCTTACCCAGGTTTATATCATGCCATTATCCATCTTCATCTCCTACGATTCTCCCCACCCCCAGCCCAGTCACTAGCTTCCAGACACACTAGTCTTCCTTCACTTGCTTAAATGTGTGTAATTCTTTCCTGACTCAGAGTTCTGGCATGTGTGGATCACTCTCTGGATGACCCTCCTCCCTCCTCTCAGCTTAGAATAACTTCCGCTCATCCTACAGGTCTCAGCTGACATGTCCCTTCTCAAAGAAGACTTCCCTGACTCCCAGACCTTTTGGGGGCCCCTGTCAGACTCTGACAGAACCTCTTCATTTTCTTATAACAGCAATCGGTTTTTGATAATCCAGTGTGAATCTTTATGGAATAACTATCTCATTTATTAGACCAAACCTCCATGAAGGTAGAACTTCACATAACAGGTGCTCAAAAATACATTTTTTTTTCAAATGAATAAGTGAATGGGTAAATAGGAGGGTAAGGGTTGATGTTATGAGTGATCTGATATTGGGCTTATTCTTGGCTCCAGAGGTTGAAACCAAGCTAGATAAAGAGGCAATAGCCTAAAACCTCAAAGAAATTAAATCATACTTTTAAGTTCCAGGCATTGGCATGGAAAATCTGAAACCATTTTCCTGTTTTAGAAGTTTCTTATGGTCTTTCAAAAGGTGACTGTGCCCAGATTTAGTAGCTATCATGGGCTTATTTATTTTTATTTCTTATAGCTGCCTTTGGGCAGTATGTGCTGGCCTTGATTCATCTTGACGGGGTTTGGGTTATCATGTAGCTTGAGACAAGTTTAAGTTCTGTGTCTATCATACTTGTTAAGTTCTGTGTCTATCATACTTGTTATCATACTTGTTGATGTTAAATCTCAATAAAAATGCTGCTTTATAGAATAAAAGGATTTGGGGAAGCTTTGAGACAGAGGATGCCTTCAGTAATTTATACATGACTCTGGTCTAACACTGCCTTATTATACGACCAGCCACCCAACAGTGAAGACTCTGGAGCATTGTGGAATTGTTCCTAGTTTAGAGAAGCCCACTCTTTAAAACTCAATACACACAGATATTTGGGAAAAAGAGAAGACAGACCCTTAACTGTATGAGAAGATACAATGGAGCCAAATCACTCTCCACCAATGAAAAATGAGGCTACGACACTCGTTTCAGACCATCTTTCTCTCCGTTGCTTTTCTGGCCTATGTGAACAGAACATGATTGAAAAGTTTGGTTTTCCTTAGGGCTAGTCTGATGATTTAAAAAGCCGTATCTCAGGAACTAAAATGCCATTATAGCTTACAATGCTATTAGTGCATTTGGAGTTCTTAGCTTAATAAAAGAATGTAGATTTTCATGCATATTATTTTCTCTGACTTGGATAAAAATCTAAAATATTGTAAACTCAGAATACTTGTCATGAACCATTTCTTCTTCACATGGAGTGGAATTAGTTTATCTTGCAATTTTGTAAAGGTTTCTTTCCCTTAATTCAACAAGTTTGGCAAAGCTTTCCAAAGAAAAGTTCAGTTCATTAAAAATGACCTTAATGGACTTAACACATATTGGTGGTGACAGGGTCCATACTGTATTTTGGCACACAAGGATCCCATTAATTTGTCTTTGCCACTCTCTAGGGCTCAGCTGAGCAGTAGTTCAGATTTAGTTCTGAAAGTAGCTCCAGATTGAGCATTAAGTGGAGACAGTAGGAGGGGCAGACAAATTTAGAACTTCTTGGTTTGCAAGAAAGGTTTTTCTAATGACTACATAAAAATGGCTGTCTGCTCTCTTGAATTTGTTATTGATTTTTCTGTCTCTGTGCATTCTGGGAGCAAGCTTGGGGTATCAACTGGACGTAACTCAGAGTTGAGAGAGGATGCTTTTCCATCTGAGCATTTTCTAAACTTTCCTTATTAATTTTTGCCATTTGCTATAGATTTCTTTTGGTTCAAATAAAGGTAACTAACCCTTGTCCCTTAGGATAAATTCTCGGCTAAATTCAAAGTGTGCCTCTTACAAGTGAGTCTTCAAAGAGGAGACACAGGAAGGTGGTGCTAGCTGGGGAACCACTAGTTGATTTGGGGGTTATTTGGGGTTACTTGTGGTTCTCTCACATGCCACATGATACAACATGTATGAGGCAGAGATAAGACCTGCCTCAATTTCTCCATTTGTAAATGAGTAATTATTATACAATTTTACTTACTTAAATATTCTCTAAGAAGATGAATGATGCCGGAAAAGGTCCAATCATAACCACAGTTAACACCTAAACAGAGTTTTCTGCATACCAGGTACTTTACACATAACTTAATCCTCTAAATAGCCTTGTGATATAGATACCATTATGTTTGTTTCTCAAATGAGGAAATTAAGGTCTCTGGGTTAAGTGATTTGTCAGGGTTCCCTCTTACTGTTGGGGGATCCATGACTCACACCCAGGAGGTCCGTCCCTGGAGGCCACACTTTTCACCACTGTGCCTGCTGCTACCAAGCATGTAGCTTTGATCGATAGTTAAAGTGCTTTTTACTTTGATTCCAGCGGGGCTGTATTCTTGTTTGATCACACAAATATACAGACTCACACCCCCTCACCAACTCACATAGTTGGCAGCCTGAGGTACCTGAAAAAATTTCATGTTTTAGGAAATTATCTGTGGTTCCTTGAGGGCAGGGACTACTGGGTTACTTTTTACCGTACCTGCACTTGACACAAAGTCTGGCCCAGAGCAGGTGACTTAAGAGTGAATTCAGCTTCTTTCATTACGAGGTGTGAACAATTAGAAGGTCCAGTGTTATTTAAAATACATAATCAGCCAAAGAATTTATATTAAGCATCTGCAGAGGATATAAGGGATAAGAACGATTTGGGTAGACAGGGAGACCAGAAAGGAAGGAGTTGGAAAGGAGAGAGGTCACGATCGTTATGGGGATAAGGGCTCATTCAGTCTGGCCAGTATGAGGCTTTCACTCCACCATGTGCCAAATCAAAATTAAATGCTTTTGTGCTTTTTTATCCCGTAACCCTAATGCCATGCTCTGCTTGAACATCCTTTTCGAGGGTTTAATGATCTGCAAGTAGTGTTTACATTTCTTGATCTTAGGTGACTCTGAATTCCTAAGAGATATATCTGTTTCCCTCTCTATAGAAGATGTTTCTTTTTATGTTCTGTGGCCTGAGATTCACAAAGAGAATGTACTTGAGGTACCTTGTATTGAGGATATGAACTGCAAAACTACCTGGATCCATTACCAATGTTTGATTCCCTAAATATCCTTTGGGGGAAAATATAAAATCACACAATTAACAGTCCTAATTGTGTCACACAATTAACAGTCCTAGCCACTTAAAAAAAGTACGAATTCACATTCTTAACCACTGAGTTAAGCCATCCACATTCTCAGACAACTTACTGGATATAAATATGGACTAATATAAACATATAGCTTAAATATTATATATTTAAATACTATTTTCACCAAGGTAAACAAACCATTTAATGACTAGAGGATCACGATGGAGACTCTCATTGGCTTTTCTTTCTGTATCTTAATTCCTTGTGGGTTCTGTTCACACAGATGCATGACAGGAATTTCCCTTTGCCTCTTACTGAATCAGCCCCATCACTAAGCTGATGCCATCTGGCATCCAGATATTACCTCTGCCTTCTGCCCACTTGCTCTCCTTCTTCTTCCTTTTTAATATGGCTCACACCAAGGTTATTTGTGGCAATACATTTAAGGCTTGGGTATTGTGTTGCAGCCCCAAAATGTTTTCCTAACCATGCGGTAAAGCTGTTCACGAAAAATCTAATAAGATAAGTCAACATGTTTTTAAGTGTAAGATCAAGGCACAGAGGACCACCCAATCCCACCTTTGAAAGGACAGCACCGTTAGGGGTCTCCACCTGGTGTATGCTGCGGTTTGATGGAGGGATGGCTAGTTAAAATGGCGGTGCTGGTCAAGTGTACCCAAGGGAATCACCTGTCTCCCGTCACTTGTTCTGAGCCATCCAAGCACTCCTGGCAACTGAAATCACTCTGGGGTGGACCTGACTTCCCGAGATGCCCAATTAGTCTGACCTTCCTCTCCCTGGGATGACTTGATTCAGAGAGCAGGAAGTCTAGAAAGAGAAAGGTAGGGCATCGAGAGCCCCCACGCCATCACCTTCTAGGGCATTGGGTGGCTTGTGAGTGGCTTGAAGGAGTTAAGAAAATGAAAAACTTTCTTCCTATTCCAAGTCGGATTAGGTTTTTTAAGAAGGCCAGCTGATTAACTATAGTAGCAGTAGACAGCTGTCTTGACAGGTCCTAGAGGTCACCATAGTTTCATTTTTGCTCAAGAAATTAAGCTATCAAAGTGGCCACGCTGTGTACTTGGCTTGAAGTGGGCATCCTGTTCATGCACACATCCCAACAAAGACCGAAAGGAAGGTATAAAAGCAGGAGATGCAAAATCAAGTCAGTGATTTCTTTAGCTTCTATCTGATTAATGAGTATAATTGTATGACCACAACGTAGTTCTGATCCCTCACCAAACAGAAGTAAAATTTTGAGGGTTTAAAAAATACCTAGAAAGCTGTTTCCATATATTTGTCAGTGGAAGCAACCAGCTGGCATTTCAAGGATGCGTCCTAAATCTAACATTACTCTCACCAGCTGGAGGCAAATTCAAAAACACATAGTTTGAATAACAGCAGAAGAGAATTCTGTCAGCCCCTCTCCCCTTTCCCCCTTTCTAGTGGTAGAATGGCCCTGCTATTACCCTCAGAAAAATGCAACTCTCCGAGAATCATATTTTTTTTATAAGTCTATCTCACACCATAATGCTTTCCACGTTAATTGTGTAGCAGGGATTTCTATGGATTTCTCAGCTGACATCCTTGGAAGCAAGTTCACTTTACTGTGTGAATTTATAAGGTTGTCTGTGCTTGACCAGCTTCAGTAGCTAAAAGCCCCCATCCCTTAGTCTCAGTTTGGGGCTGGATCTTGTTCACGCTGCCCTGCTCGATTAAGAGAGACAAAGCTGCTTCAAGATTCTTGATGTAGGTTGTCAGGAAAACCTGATCAAAACATGTGTGTGGATTAAGGCAAATTATGGCCACCAGTGAAAAGTCAGTTTAGAGCGCAGGACTCCCCGAGTGGGTTAAGAAAGCATTTTCTGCAGATCAAGAAAATATACTCATCACAATATTCCTACCTTTGTACCATATGAATCAAATACACTGTAAATAAACCAGGTCTCTGCTGAGGAAAAAACAATGTCTGAAAGCATTTATCAATGAAGCTGCAGCTTCATAAGATGAATCTCATCAACAGTAAGTTCATTACTATCACGTGACCCACTATTGATATTTATTTCAGCTATTCTATGAGACTAATAACTGTATTTGTATCTTCTGCATGGCATTTAGTTTAGCGGAATATGTAACATACTCCAGTTCTATAAAGTTTTAGTTATTTCTTGGCAGTTCAGTTTTCAGTATTTTACTATAGTTTTCTTCTAAACATGTCTTAGAGTGGTTGCTTTCAAACGTATTTTTGGCTACAGTGATAACCCCAATTTTTTTTTTCATTTTGGGGTTACCAAAAGAATCTGACATTCAATAATGGTGTCTCCATATACTAAAGACTTTAAGCTACTGATTTTCCCATAGTATTTAATGAGACAGGCTGGTGATAGTATTTTTATTCTACATAAGGGGAAGTAAAGGCTATTTGCTGTTTTATTACAGAACTCTCCCTGTTAACTGGAGCCAAAGCAAGAGATAATAGTCCTGGACCACTGTTCTTGCTTCTCTTCTCTGTATTAGTTCAGAAGTGACAACCACAGCTTCTAAACATTACTCTTTAATTTAAGCAATGTGAGTCTCTGGTGGGGGGGAAGGAAAGCCTTGGTGACAGTGTATCATTTTTTCATTATACTACGGAGAGTAATTATAGGTTGTTCCATACATTCAGAAACTAGTCTGTGTGGTTTTAAAAAAAGAATTAAGACCCTGCAAAATGATGTTTTTAAAATTCAAAATCAATTAAAAAAAATAATGTGACATGTAGGACCTTTCCTAGGGTTCAGTGTGGTAAACAGTAAAGTGTATTAAAATGTGGAAACCACATACCTTTCATTACATTATTCTACAGCTGTCATTTATTTCATTTTTGTATAAAAGTAATTATTGTTCTGAGCATAACAGTATACATTTCCCTTACCCGGCACTAGCACTCCAATTACAATCAACTTCAATTCAGATTAATCATGCCAAATGGCAATTCCATTACACCAAGAGTAAAATTTAATAATCTAATATATGGCTATAGTTTCAATGGTTAAAACTATGTGTTTACTACGTTAGGGATTTTGTTAAGATTAAAGTTACGCATAATGCATCTTAATCAGAATTTTAGTGGAAAACACTCATTACAAATTATAGTTGAATGTGGTCTATGTAATGCTTCTGCAGAAGCATTAAACTCTACTTACAGCTTTCATTTGAGAGGTATCTAATAAAGAGAAGGACTTTTAATTATTAGTATAAGGTGTTTTGATCTAATTTAAACTTTGTTATATTATTTAACATCGGTCATAATGCAATATTACTCCCAGAATTATGCTTTAGACCAAATGACAAAATATAATGTACGGGAGAGCAGAGTTTATTTAGGTAAAATAATACCTATCTGGCTTTAAATGTATTGAGTCTAGGAATACGTATAAGGAGTAACTAGCTCCAATTACATGGCATCTTTCTGTGCCTTAAATAGGACCCCTTAGCGGATTCAAGAGTTAATACCCCTCTAAAATGAACTGCTTCCTTCCTCTCCAGCAGCAAGAAGGTCTGTCAAGCCAGGTACTGGCAGGAGAGAAACAAAGTTTCAAGCCTTTATATAGTCACATAAAAGTTGCACTGTATCTTTAACCACTGCCTTTCCTCCAAAGTTCTGCAGTGGCTAGCTGCTTTTTCTTAAAGCCTTTTCTCAAAGAAGTTGCAAACAAAATGCTGTAGCAACTTTATGATACAGAAATAATCTATGTTTTGCTTCTTATCCTTTTAAGTAAGAAACGTGTTACCTTATATATAAACCATTTTCTGTGAAACCAAGTACCATTTTTTTTTTTACAAATGAACTTTGGTCATTTTACCAATCTGTATTTTGGATTTCTTTTTCAATCTCTTGATGTTTAGGGTGTGATTCAGAACACAATCTGTGTTCTGGCTAACCATATCAGATTTAGATTCAAACGGGATGACTCAGAAGAGGTTCTAAATTGCTTTGGAATATATAAATTATAATCTTAATTTATATATTATATTTAGTAAAATTTAAACTACAGGTTGAATTTGGAAACCATTTTGTATCCTGAATGCTATACTGTGAGCTCTTGGAGGGTGGGTAACATAACATGTCTTAGGTACCAATGCATAGCACTGAGCCTAGTACTTGTATTAAATTAATCTAGAAAATCATCAGTCAGAGAAACTGCTTTGGTCATAGATGAAATTCATCAATAAAGTGCTTTCCTGTATTTTTCAAAATGATGTAGCAGAGAGGCCTATCAGTGTATTGCAGTAGAATCAATATACAGTTATTGGTCAATCAATCAATCAACCTAAGTTTGTCTCTCTTCCTTGTTTCCTCTGCTGAAGTATCTGGAAAATCTGTGCCTAGTGGTCTTACAGATTTCATGGCCTTGATCAAACTGAGCCAGTGTGGGACCTTGATCAAGTGGGGCAAAGACCTGGTATCCATCTGATACCAATCCCAGCAAGAAAGGGAAAAGAAAAGCTAATAAGCTTCCTTTGACCTCAGATATATTTCACTTACCCTTTCATTTTTGTGAGTGGCTATACTGCAAAGCTGGGAGATAAGGAGTATAAAAAGCGGCCTAGGCTTTCACATCAAATCTGCGCTACATCATCAGATGCAGCCTGGACCTTCTCACCTTTGGCCTCTTGGCAAATGAAAACAGGAGGTCAGATTTTGGAGAAGAGGGTAGGCACTACACTTTCATTTTCTTAGTTCATAACTGAAAAGATTCAGAGAGCAATCATGTTTTGAGAAACACTATGAAACTGATAAATCTCCAATTTGACAGCCCCAAAGCCTCATTCCACCCTTGGTAAGAGGAGTACACTTAGCTCAGAACCCACGAAAGCCACCATCAGCAAGACACTGCTTTCTTTAAACCAATCAGCTTCAAAAGCAGAACAACGCATGGTTGAAAACTTACGAGGGCTCTTCTGACACAGCAGCTCCTTCTTCAAGTTCTTGAGCTTGTTTGTACCATGGTAGCTTGGCCTCTACCGGAAGTTTTTCTGAGAATTAAGTGCATACACACAAAAGAGAGGAGGTTAGAACCAATTTAGGATTTCAGGGAAATTTCATTTTCTCCTCCCCAGTTGTTGACTTTGTACTACCTAAAAGTTATGATGTCGATAACTGCAAATATGTTTTTAGGTCAATTTCTGCCTATGATGATAGTTATATGAAGAAAATGAAAATCAGATTTTAAAATGTTTAATACCACTAGTCTCTGTGTATATGTCCCCTTTATTATGTCGATTAGCAAAGGAAAGTCTTTTTATTATGAAAATCATAACTCTAGAGCTCAGTATGTGTATAAAGGGTCATTGAAATATCTTTGATTCTATTTCCTGTTGAAAAGATTTACCTTTTAAAACAAACACAAAGTACAATGGATTATACTGTGATACTTTCATAAATTCTAACTTGTTTTTCTTTTGCCTTTTGGCTAAGTGTGATCTGTTCCATACTGTGAAAAACAAACAAAATTGACACTCTGAAATTCACAAAATGTTGCTTTAGACATTTGACTCATTCAATTCCAACCCAAGGCTCTATGACAACTGGAATACGATAAACTTAGGGTCCACAACTCGTAATTTGACTTGCTTCAACTATTTATCTAGCTTTGGCAAAACAATTCAGAACAAGTTTCCTAACTACTTCCTAGCAAAAAAATGTGGAGGAGAAAAAGAAAGAGGGAGGTAATAACTGCCCCTACAGAAGTAACTGCCAAGATTCCCATTCTGACATATTTATTAGGGTCATTTATAGGCATATTTGCCTTTACAGTATGAGCCAGTGACGCTCTATCACCATTTTATAACAAATAATTGTAAAGATGAAAGAAATATGTCTATATATGCGTACACCATAGGATTATATGGCATTTTAATGATGTTTAGAGAGCCAGACTCACTACTTACTTGTGAAAATCCAGATTTATTCTTTTTTTTTTTTATGGACCATTTTTAAAGTCTTTATTGAATTTGTTACAATATTGCTTCTGTTTTATGTTTTGGGTTTTGGCCCCGAGGCATGTGGGATCTTAGTTCCCTGACCAGGGATCGAACCCACACCCCCCACAGTGGAAGGTGAAGTCTCAACCACTGGACCACCAGGGAAGTCCCCAGATTTTATTCTTGATAGTCAACCACAAACTGCTTTTCTTTCTCTGAAGTGGCTGGGTAAAGGACGAATGAATAAAGAATGGACTATTTTAAGTTAGGGTCATCACTTATCCTCTATGTACAACAATTGTTTATGGTCAGAAAACAAAGCCAGTGAGAAATATTGATGTAAAACTGCCAAAGCCAAAAGGATTTGCTAACATTTTGAATCCAGGAAGATGGTTCTGAAAATACACACATCATTTTACAACTAGCCCACCTCCCCCAGATAAATGACTCGGTCAATGAAGCCGTCTATGACAGCTCGAACCATCCCTGTCTTTCCATAATGAAGAATTCAGCTTGGCACTAATAGTAGGCTTTTAATACATTACTCTCTTTTTGAACCGAACTCTGTCAGCTGTATCAGTGGCCACTGCTTCCTTTATATATATTTTTAACACTTTTATTGGAGTATAATTGCTTTACAATGGTGTGTTAGTTTCTGCTGTATAACAAAGTGAATCAGCTATACATATACATATATCCCCATATATCCTCCCTCTTGCGTCTCCCTCCCACCCTCCCTATCCCACCCCTCTAGGTGGTCACAAAGCACCGAGCTGATAATCCCTGTGCTATGCGGCTGCTACCCACTAGCTATCTATTTGACATTTGGTAGTAGATATGCCACTCTCTTACTTCCTCCCAGCTTACCCTTCCCCCTCCCCGTGTCCTCAAGTCCATTCACTATGTCTGCGTTTTTATTCCTGTCCTGACCCTAGGTTCTTCAGAACTTTTTTTTTTTTTAGATTCCATATATATGTGTTAGCATACGGCATTTATTTTTCTCTTTCTGACTTACTTCACTCTGTATGACAGACTCTAGGTCCATCCACCTCACTACAAATAACTCAATTTCCTTTCTTTTTATGGGTGAGTAATATTCCATTGCATATATGTGCCACATCTTCTTTATCCACTCATTTGTTGATGGACACTCAGGTTGCTTCCATGTCCTGGCTGTTGTATATAGAGCTGCAATGAACATTGTGGTACATGACTCTTTCTGAATTATGGTTTCCTCAGGATATATGCCCAGTAGTGGGATTGCTGGGTCATATGGTAGTTCTATTTTTAATTTTTTAAGGAACCTCCATACTGTTCTCCATAGTGGCTGTATCAATTTACATTCCCACCAACAGTGCAAGAGGGTTCCCTTTTCTCCACACCCTCTCCAGCATTTATTATTTGTAGACTTTTTAATGATGGCCATTCTGACTGGTGTGAGGTGATATATCATTGTGGCTTTGATTTGCATTTCTCTAATAATTAGCGATGATGAGCATATTTTCATGTGCCTGTTGGCCACCTGTGTATGTCTTCTTTGGGGAAATGTCTATTTAAGTCTTCTGCCCATATTTTGATTGGGTTGTTTGTTTTCTTTGGTATTAAGCTGTATGAGCTGTTTGTACATTTTGGAAATTAATCCCTTGTAGGTAGCATTTTTTGCAGATATTTTCTCCCAGTCCACAGGTTGTCTTTTTATTTTGTTAATGGTGTCCTTTGCTGTGCGAAAGTTTAAGTTTGATTAGGTCCCATTTGTTTATTTTCGTTTTTATCTCTATTACTCTAGGAGACAGATCCAAAAAAATATTGCTACTATTTATGTCAAAGAGTGTTCTGCTTATGCTTTCCTTTAGGAGTTTTATAGAATCTGGTTTTACATTTAGGTCTTTACTTCATTTTGAGTTTATTTTTGGATTTGGTGTTAGAGAATGTTCTAACTTCATTGTTTACATGTAGCTGTCCACTTTTCCCAGCACCACTTACTGAAGAGACTGTCTTTTCTCCATTGTATATTCTTGCCTCCCTTGTCATAGATTAATTGGCCATAACTGTGTGGGTTTATTTCTGGGCTTTCTGTCCTGTTCCACTGATCTGTATGTCTATTTTTGTGCTAGTACCATACTCTTTTGATGACTGTAGCTTTGTAGTATAGTCTGAAGTCAGGGAGCCTGATTCCTCCACTCCGTTCTTCTTTCTCAAGATTGTTTTGGCTATTCAGGGTCTTTTGTGTTCCCATACAAATTTTAGAATTTTCTGTTCTAGTTCTGTGAAAAATGCCATTGGTAATTTGATAGGGATTGCATTGCATCTGTGGATTGCCTTTGGCAGTATGGTCATTTTAAGAATATTTATTCTTCCAATCAAGGAACATGGTATATCTTTCCATCTGTTTATGTTGTTTTTGATTTCTTTTATCAGCATCTTATAGTTTTTGAAGTACAGGTCTTTTGCCTCCTTAGGTAGGTTTATTCCTAGGTATTCTATTCTTTTTGATGCGATGGTAAATGGAATTGTTTCCTTAATTTCTCTTTCTGATATTTTGTTATTACTGTATATAAATGCAACAGATTTCTGTATGTCAATTTTGTATCTAGCAAATTTACCAAATTCATTGATGAGCTCTAGTAGTCTTTTGGTAGTGTCTTTAGGATTTTCTATGTAATGCATCATGTCATCTGTAAACAGTGACAGTTTTACTTCTTCTTTTTCCATTTGGATTCCTTTTATTTCCTTTTCTTCTCTGACTGCTGTGACTAGAACTTCCAAAACTATGTTGAATAAAGCTGGCGAGAGTGGGCACCCTGGTCTTGTTCCTGATCTTTGAGGAAATGCTTTCAGCTTTTCACCATTGAGTATGATGTTAGCTGTGGGCCTGTCAAATATAGGCTTTATTATGTTGAGGTATTCCCCCACTATGCCCATTTTCTGACGAGTTTTTATCATAAATGGATGTTGAATTTTATCAAAAGCTTTCTTTGCATCTATTGAGATGACCATATGCTTTCTGTTCTTCAATTTGTTAATGTGGTGTATCACATTGATTGATTTGATTGATCTGCAGATACTAAAAAATCCTTGCTTCCCTGGGATAATCCCACTTGATCATGGTATATGGTTCTTTCAATGTATTGTTGGATTTGGTTTGCTAGCATTTTGTTGAGGATTTCTGCATCTATGTTCATCAGTGATACTGGTCTGTAATTTTCTTTCTTTGTGATATCTTTGTCTGTTTTGGTATCAGGCTGATGGTGGCCTCATAGAATGATTTCAGAAGTGTTGTTTCCTCTGCAATATTTTGGAATAGTTTTAGAAGGATAGGTGTTAACTCTTCTCTAAATGTTTGGTAGAATTCACCTGTTAAGCCATCTGGTCCTGAACTTTTGCTTGTTGGGAGTTTTTAAATCACAGTTTCAATTTCAGTACTTGTGACTGGTCTGTTCATATTTTCTACTTCTCCCTGGCTCAGTCTTGGGAGATTGTACCTAAGAATTTGTCCATTTCTTCTAGATTGTCCACTTTATTGGTGTATAGTTACTCATAGTGGTCTCTTATGATCCTTTGTATTTCTATGGTGTCAGCTGTAACTTATCCTTTTTCATTTCTGATTTTATTGATTTGGGCCCTCTCCCTTTTTTTCTTGATGAGTCTCACCACCCTGTGTGGTTTTTTTTTAAATTTATTTATTTTTGGCTGCGTTGGGTCTCGCTGCAAGCAGGTTTTCTCTAGTTGCGGAGAGCAGGGACTTCTCTTTGCTGCATGCGCAGGCTTCTCATTGTGCTGGTTTCTCTTTGTAGAGCACAGACTCTAGGCACGCAGTCTTCAGTAGTTGTAGCTCACGGGCTCTAAAGCACAGGCTCAGTAGTTGTGGCGCATGGGCTTAGTTGCTCCACAGCATGTGGGATCTTCCCAGACCAGGGCTTGAACCTGTGTCCCCTGCATTGGCGCCACCAGGGAAGCTGTCACCACCTTGTTTTTTTTTTTTTTTTTTTTGCGGTACGCGGGCCTCTCACTGTTGTGGCCTCTCCTGTTGCGGAGCACAGGCTCTGGACGTGCAGGCTCAGTGGCCATGGCTCACGGGCCCGGCCGCTCCACGGCATGTGGGATCTTCCCGGACCGGGGCACGAACCCGTGTCCCCTGCATCGGCAGGCGGACTCTCAACCACTGCGCCACCAGTTTTTAACAGCAAGCAATATGGATAGTACCACCTTGTTTTTAACAGCAAGCAATATGGATAGTAAATCAGACATATATTTCTAAAATATCTCCTTTCGAGCAAATATATCTGATATTTTTCAGCAACACTCTTCTATCAACTTTCTGAACCAGGAGAGAATTATAGCAATACATAGTGCTTAAAAACAATGTGCAAGCAAAACCACTTGAAAGATTTTTAGAAAGAGTTAAGTCCATTTAGTAGAGTCTAAGTTACAAAGAATAGCTATTAAGAACACTTGGGATACTTAATTATATTCCAAGGAGTTGAAAACAGCACTGAATATGTACAACAATAACAAGACTGGTTACAGAGCCCCTGTCAAGTTACCTTTGGGTTTATAGCAGGGAGTGGGTATGATGCATTCCTCTTTTATGTGGGGCTTGGTTTTGGGGCTACAGCCTCCGGTGTGCATTCCCCGATGGTCGATGCAGAGGACCACACGGTACCTGAGGCCCTGGCCACACGTCACTGTGCACTGGAAGGAGAGTGCAAGAGAGGAGACTCATAGGCAAAGCCTTGTTTACTTTTCTTCATTTCCCACCTGAGACTTTTCAAAGGGCTCCTTTTACAGAAGGACTCCTGGTGGCTTTATACCACTTCTTACTAGTCATGGGATCTTTGTTCTATTTGGCAATTTGAGGGTGAAGCTGACTGAACATTAAATCACTTGCAATTTCTTAGCTTTGGATTAGTCAGTCAGCCTTTCTTAAACACCCACTGTGTGCAAAGTCCCAAACCAAGTCGCAAAAAGAAGGAGAAAAGAAATTATAGAGTGTGCCCGATTTTGATTACCAAGACTGTATGTCAATTTTATTAGTCACTTTGCTAATGACTGTTAGGTCCAAATTATGGGAAATGCCAGCTCCCATGTGGACATTAATTTTTTTTTAACTTCCATCATAGCTAATTTATCTCGCTGCATGGCTGATCCAATTGATTATAGTGACGTGGAAAAAAGACGTTGAAAGGAACGGATTCAATGGCCAGATGGAGACAGCACCTCCAGTGGTTCTACATGCCTGGGAACAAGTCTAGATAGGAAGATGTCACAGCTCCGATCTGCTGCCACAAAGCCACAAGGCTAAGTGAATAGCCCTTTGCCATCTCTGTGGCTGTGGGCACATCTTTCCATCTCACCTTTCCATCTCCTGTGCCATTTCACACCTTTTTCCACTAGCAGCCAGGATCCCTCAAATAACATTTTATGCTTAAGCTGCTGCAGTGGCTTCCCTAAGGTCTAGACTGTTTTGGTTTTAATTAATCCCACTTCATCTCCATTCTAATTATGTTGCTATCTTCATTTCATCTTTTTTTCAGTGAATAATATAGTTTTCATGTTAATCCACTGAAGACACTTTTTGGACATAGACAAAGTAGAAGAAATAAAAAATGAAACCAAACTTTTGGTCTACTGAGCTTGACCATCAGAACAGCGCACACAGTTTCAGGCTCAGTCATCGGCCTCAATTATGCTTGACAGACATTTGCCTCCTCTTGTCATTTGAGGGAATGTTATGGGGAGTGACAGAGGTTTCTTAAAGTAGCTTGAAGAAAGATGTTTGAAAAAATATATACATATATTGTTTCCTACTCATTTACTTTTGGCGGGGCTCGATTCGGGGCAAGCCTGCTCTGGGGGCTAAACGGGTAGGCTTCTAGACCCCTCCAGAGGAGAAGCGGGGAGCTGCACAGGGTGGGTGGTGGGGTCATGATGAAGAGAGGGAAGAGTGGACTTACTCTCCTAACGAACAAAGAAAGAAGGCACAGTTACCGGAGACCACTCCTGTGCCAGCCATTTAGGGCAGTCAAAAATGTTGCAGGGCTGCACGATGGGCATCTTAGGGGTGTACATGCATTTCCACTCTTCCACTGAGGTGACATGCCCCTGGATGTCCTCCTCCACACAGGAAACTGCCCGGCTCTGGATGCCCCCCCCACACGAGGAGGAGCACGCGGTCCACGGGGTGGCCTCCCACCTACAGAAGCAAGGGGAGTCATCAGGGCAGACACGCACACTGCCCACCTCCTCAGTGAGCTTTCCCACCAACCCCTTCCCAGTGCCCATCGGGGCGATCAGGTTCTGAGAGGCTACACTCCAGAGGACCAAAAGCCAGCTACAGCCTGAAATCTGACGAGTCAGAGAGGATTCGATGCTGGCAAAAGTGCTCTGTAAGCCTCGAAGCTCTACACAAATGTGAGAGATTACTCTTGGAGAGTGGTCTACAAGGATAACTGTGGGGTCTGTAGCCTACTCAAAAGAGGGCTCAGTGTTCAGTCCTTCTTCTTACGGCTTCAGTATAGATTCTGAGTGTCTGTCTGTGTGTGTGTTTGTGTGGGGGTGTACGTGTATATATAATATTTACATTATTTTATATTTTATAAATATATTGCATCTATCTAGTAGCTATCTATCTCAATATCTATCTCAAGACTAAAACTGGTTAATCAGTTAACACTAATAGTTTGTACCTGGGATAATACTTTTCATTTTCGATGCAATACTTTATTACTTAGCTTCTGGACACTTTTACATGGGAAGATCAAGAAAGATTCAGGTAAATCAAATACTCTTTTTCCCTTGCTTCTACAGTCATCAACTTTGGGAGTACATGGATTTAGCATAATTCTGATGTTCAAACTGTATCATTAGGAACCCAAATGTTAATATAGGCGTTATCTACTTATTCCCTAGCTGCTAGGGGCGGGGGTACTGACAGTTAGCACTCCCTAAAGAACTCCTGGAATTGTGAAGAAGTTTGGCTCTGGTTCAAAGGCTGATGGCATTGGAATCTATAGATAAAGTAAAGTAAGGGAAAAAATAGCAATGTTGTCAATAGCACTTAAGAGAATTTCATTGATTCTTCAGATCTCTACGCAGCTCTGGTGCATCTGGGACCAGAGGCTGAGAGATATCTTTGCCCGGTTCTCTTCTCTCTTCCCGTAGGTTTAAAGAATGTCGTAGTTTTTAACAATAAAAACAGGGGGACTGGGCTTCTTTTTCTTGCATATATAGTCTGCTTGTTGATAAGGACTGCTCAAGATTTAAGATTCCTCTTAGAATTATGAGAGATATCATTGTAATGAGAGAAAAACAAAATGTCACCAAGTTGATCCACTTGAATAGTTAAATGTAAAAACACCACACAGGCATACCGTGGAGACATGACTTATTCTCTACGTGGGATCTCATGTGTATTGTGAGCCTGCTTTCTCCTTTGCAAGAGCCTGGATAATGTGTGTTTCCCAGTTACAGAGAATTTTCCTCCACATTTTCTCTGCACTGTTCAAGTCTAGGCAACAACTGTTATCTACACTGCCAACAGCCTAAACATGCTACCAAATACAATATTTTCCTATGCATATTTCCCCAGGAGACACATAAGAAAATGTTATTATGGGGAAACTGAGGTCCTCTGTTTAGCCCTTTCGAGACTCTCTGTTCCCTTTCAAGAGAAGGAAGCAGCTCTGTAGAGAGTTTCTCTTCCAAAGGGTAAGACCAGTTCTCATTTGTCTCCATGTAAATCTCTGGAGAGCTGGAGGTGGATAACAGGTCTGATTCAGACTGAAATTGGGCTGAATGTATACGTACAAATTTGCATTAGACTCGATGTGACAGTGAACTGGGAATATGTTTTGAACGGACATTTAATCTCTTAGAACGTTAAGATGCCATAAAAAGAGCACATTTTCTAACTGGTACTCTAACATCCCTAAACTGCACCCTTCTAAAGAGACAGTGATTAATTTCTGTCTCGACACTTGGACCTGATCCATGGTGTAATTTTGTAACCAGTAATAAGTATCCTTTTCAATGTCAGTGATCACAGAAAGACAAATGATTTGAATATTATTCCAAGTATTTATAGTATGGTTCCGGCACTCAACTGTAGTTCTATATGTGAAAAGTTATAATGTGAATCCTTGCATAATAAGAGGATTATGTGGAATTTCAAAGCAAAACATCTCAGTGCTTTAAAGAAAGTATAACAAAAGCTCAGAGAGGGCATCAGTTAGGATATCTTAAAACAGGGACCAGGTAAGTATTTGGAAAAAAATATATACCCAAGAATCTTGCCCAGGAAGAATAAGAGATGACTTCATATATTTTAACTTCTTTGGCTTTTAATTTTTAAGTACAGTGTATTTAGTTTAAGAAATTCTCAAAATTAAGGATTATGTGGAAAAGTTGCATATATTAAGTATAAATTAAAGATTATTCATCAGACTGTGTTCTTATATCATATTCAGATATATGTTATAGTCAAAGACTGAAAGCAAGAAAAAAGAATCTAAAAATTCTTTGTTTGTGTTAATGTTGTGTTTTGTATCTACACGTGTGGTCTTAAACCCATTCAAATAATCTCAATAAGTAACGCCTTCTGCCTTGATCAGTAAGTAGCTGCCCTCTGAGAACCATTTTTGAGCCTTAATTCTTCTTAAGAAATGAAAACATATTCGTAGAAATAACTTCCATTTAGTAAGGCTTTATCAATAAAGCAGAATATCTAACTTTCCAATTAATTTAGTAACAGAAGTACACGGGGTAAGAAATATAGTCTAGTTGCTAGTTGTCTTTTCCCACTGTGATGCATGGACAGGCCAAAGTGTGCAGGAGACAGGGTGCAAATAAACATCAAGGAGGTTCATCTCAATCTCTCACTGAGAATATGGAGCTTCAGGCACTTGGGGGAAATCTGAATATATAAGAAATCAAGTTTAACCTAAGACAGGCATTAGTCACACCACAGAAATATAAACAAGAGAGATCATAGATAGGAAAGAAACTCAGGAGTGCCATTACAGGAAAAACATCAACTTGTTCTCACCCCTGATACCCAACTGTGCCTTTATCTCGAAATCCACAGCCTTCACCCAACCAGATACATGCATCCTATGAATACTTATTTTACAGATACAGGAATTAAAATCAAATCAAATCTTGGTTCAGTTAAATGAATCTTTTTATATTTTCATTCCATTGTTTTTTCGAGTTTGGTTCTGGATCAAACCAGCAAAAGGATACATCAGTAGCATTCTAAAGTCATTTATTGTCTTTATCAATATAGACATAGGAAAGTGGGAGGGAGCTGATGAATGAAGTAACTCCTTAGTGGAAGAACTTTAAAAAAAAAACCCAAACAATTATATATAGTATTAATCAAGTACCCCTTTCTATATGCTACCATTAGAATGGTGATAAGTGAGTTCCGGGCCAGTCACTGGAAGTATTTAAGTAGAAGCTGGATGACAACTCGTATTGGTTTATACATGTGTGTGTGTGTGTGTGTGTGTGTATAAAATATGTCAGAATACCTCTGTAGTAAATACACATATATGCATATTTGTGTAAATACATGTGTTCACGTATGTGTGGTGAATGGGTGCGATTACTGGGGAAGAGTGGGAGAAGGAAGCATCTGGGGAGCTGGACTAAAAGACTGGGGAGGTGCTCTTTTTGCATTTCAATTCATTAAGCATTTGAAGATTTTCAATCAAACTTTGCTTTATTTTACAGTTCAGAATAAAATTATGTTCTGGGCTTTGTTTAGTTTGGAATTGCACAAACCACCGTGGATTATTTCCAATTATTTGTGATCTGATTTAAACCTTGGGTTCTAAACAGCAGCTGGCTCCCTGAAGTCCAAATGAGCAAAGAGAATAGAGCAAAGGTCTTGCTTAGCACAGTGGTGGCTTCACACCCAAATCTAACTTCTGCTCTCTGGGGAGCTCTTTCCAATGTGGCAGGCGATACACTCAGTAGCTAGAGTATTTTTCAGCTTCTCCAGTTTTCTTATGAATATATTAATAAAGAGAACAAGTTCTTTTAAAAGTTCCTCAATCACTTTAATGACTTTTTCTAGTTTTAAAAAATACCGTACTTTAAGAAAGCAGCATAGTGCATGGAGTTTTACGTTTTGGGAGAAAAACACAAGAAAAACCTCCCCTCCGCACCAAATGTTCTGAACCATAAGGATATGAAAAAACTGCCTTTTTGTATTTAATTATAATTTCTTTGGAACAAAAAAAGGATATTCAAAACCCCTATGCAGAGTAATACC
Organism: Tursiops truncatus; assembly: GCF_011762595.2. Classification (NCBI taxonomy): domain Eukaryota; kingdom Metazoa; phylum Chordata; class Mammalia; order Artiodactyla; family Delphinidae; genus Tursiops; species Tursiops truncatus. The sequence goes on from NC_047039.1 coordinate 48,097,793, forward strand.
ACATCTGGAATTCCACATTTGTGGTATTGGGATAATAATTCAGGCAGTGTTTGTTTAACAGTTAGCAACAGTGCTTTAATGACTAGGGTCCTATTGCAGAGGAAACATAAAAAAGGACAAAGGGAGTGAAAGAAAGACATAACATAAACCCATACACTGTATCTAATCATAGTGAATTACTGTGTCCACTGCAATGTAATCTGATCGTATCTTAAAATGGTTTTTGAATGACAAGCTTACAGTCTGAGCAGACCAGTGTTATTCAAAAGCAGAGCTCAGGATGGATTGCAAAACATACTATCTACCATCTTATTTTTACAGAGAAACACAAAATCTATGATATATATATATGTATAAAAGAAGCAGAAGACTAATTTACTAATTCTAGCATCAGGATGATTGATTTACGTACCGAGGAAGGGGATGGTAGAGGTCATAAGGCATGATCTGCTTGTATCCGTCACTGTTAGGAACAATAATGCCAACCCTCTGAGTAGAAGGTACACACAATAAAATAAACACTAAATGATTACATTATACAATTTCTTTAGACAAATGCAAAGTAACATTAATAAATTGTCTCTAAAAAACAACACTAAAACAGTTCAAAATCTTTATGCTAGCATCTGTTTGAGGATGGGGCAAGTTCTTTGAAAGGGCACCGTTGACTATAATTAGTTCTCTGATCCAGGCAGGAAATACCAGTGGAAAGGGTGGTAGTAAGAAGACTGGGCACCTCATCATTAACTATGACACAATAAGCTTGTAAATGTTCTTTAATCCCCCCCAATTATACATCCTATGAGGTCATTATTATCATCATTATTAATGTTACTTCCAGATGCTCACCGAGCAGTTTTACAGTTACGGTCTCACTTCTGATGAACGAGAGAGCTACGTATAAGAGTAGGTACCTGGGACCTGACAACACTATGTAGCATGCGTTAGCAAATAGGTAATGCACCCGTGGCAAATCTGAGGATTTTAGTAAAATCTGGAAAGCAGCCGCTTGGTTATTTTATAAAGGGAAGGGGAACTCGTGAATATAGTAGGCAACAATCAACAAAAGCGCATTCCCTACCAAAATAAAGGGAGGGCAGTTAAAATGTGATAATAAAGATGAAAGATCTTTTTTTGTGGCCTATAGAACGTGATATGGCGTTAACTGCTATTATGGTGGTGGTTGTGATTGTTCTGACTGTTGTTAGTATACCTGGTGCTCTGGGAAACCCATGAGATTTAGGGATAAAGACTAAAGGAGCCATAAGAAATGACATTTTAGGCTGTATGGCTAATGGATTCACAAGAAATGATATTATAGGCTGTGTGGGGGTCCCCAGAGGCCTTTAGGACGCCAATAAAGTACACTAACTACCTCACTGATTTCAAGGAAAGCCTGCAATTGGCAAGACTTTCTTCTTGCTGAGTGCCCTTGTTTGTGGGAGATTTATGACTCATGAATCTCGGATAAAAGGGCTAATACAACAGACGCTCCCTCAAGAGTGGGAGACAGAGAGAGCTCAGTTCACGGATGTCATGTATTTGCTGCAGCAAGGCACGGTAGGTCATGAGCAGAAGACACTTATTTTACCACTGACGAACGATAGCAAGTCCTTCTTTTGAATATTGAAGGAACTCATGTATTCTATTCTAGGATGAATGGAACTCATGTATTCCGGGATATTCTGGGATGAATATCCGTATTCAATATACATGTTTGTATTTATATTTAAATAAATACATTAAGACTCACTTTGATCCCATCCTGTGACATAGGATGATACAGTACGTTTTTTTTTTTGTTTGTTTTTTGTTTTTTTTTTTGTGGTACGTGGGCCTCTCACTGTTGTGGCCTCTCCCACTGCGGAGCACAGGCTCCGGACGCGCAGGCACAGCGGCCATGGCTCACGGGCCCAGCCGCTCCACGGCATGCGGGATCCTCCCGGACCGGGGCACGAACCCGTGTCCCCTGCATCGGCAGGCGGACTCTCAACCACTGCGCCACCAGGGAAGCCCAGTACGTTCTTTTTATATGGCTAGTAAACCTAAGCTTTTGGGTAGAATGAGCAAGGTATACTGTAGAACAGAAAGATAAAAAATAGCACTGGCTGGCCATAATGCCCGGTAAGGAGGAAAGAGGGAGTAATAAAAAGGGTAGTTCCTGAAGAAATTACTGAAAGGTAAGGGAGAAATGAGAGAAATTAAATTTGAAAGAAAACGAGAAACAAATCTTTGAATACAGATTTCTCTTCCCAAGAGGTACGAACACTGGAGTAGTCATTTGCTTATTTATCTTACATGACTAAATTTTCTTCATTTATTTGTGTGACTAAAGGTATTCATTTATATAACTAAACTTTCATGGTGTGTGTATGTGCATTACTCTTCAGTAACGATGCTCATGAAAACGGATGCTGCCTTTTGAGGAAGTTCAAAATCCCATAGCTCTAACAAACATAAGAATGGGATGAATATTAGCATTAAACTTTTCTCCCTGTTTTCCAAGACAGAGAAACTTCCTATTCTTTTCTGGCTTCTTTTGACAAGAAATTGGATGTGAAAGGTTAATCCTGTCTTTGGTTAGAATCATGGGATCTCTTTCCAATAATTCTTCTGCCTAGTAATTAAGGAAAATTTCTTTCTAAAAGAACTGTATTTGATAGAATTCCAACCTTCCAAAGTTCTTCTAATAACTTTGGTAGTTAATTAAGGAACACAGACAACTGACTTCGCAGTTGTATTTTAGCTAACCCTAGTATCTTCACTCATACCTACATCCAGACCTAAATGCAGAAATGCATATCGCTGTCTCTGCTCCTGAAAAAATTTATGGCTATGATTTGTCATTCTCAATAGGCGAACGAACTGTTACAGATCTCTGCCAACTGATTTATCAGCTGATGATGTTTAAAATGGAGGCAGTAATATTGAAGGAGACAGGCTAGAAGAAAAGAAGGGGAATGAAAGAGGGAGTTACAGAATTCAAGATGTTGGGCTTTGCATTGGACTGATTTAGAAATCATGTTTTTGTTTGAACGAGGAGCTTTAAACCTGGATTCAGCAAAACTATAGCTATATTTGTCTTTCTGTGGCATAGGTCATGGTGAAGACTCATAAAATGACTCTATGGCACCTGTGAAAACAGAAAGATATCAAAACAATGGTGCTCTGTCCAGTCCTGTTGATGCATATTCATGTGCATGGGCTCTGCTCTCTCTTGGGGTTCATGCCATGGCCCTGGCCTTTCACCACATTGTCACAGAGGGGCAGGCAACACTGCCTAAACTTAACTCTCCATTGCTTCCTTTTAAGACACTTAATCTTTTTCTTAGGCAAAGTTTATCTATTGAAGAATGATGGAAAAGGATGCCATTTAGGGACTTGAAGAAATTCTTTCCATGTTTTGGTCTTCATTTTTATGTGTACGTGCGTGCATACATGTTTATGTATGCATTCAGACGTGTCTGAACATACATGCAGTGGGGAAGGAGGCAAAAATAATTTTTAAAAATGATCGCAAAGGGAAATGTAATAAACAGTTGGTTTGGGGGTAAAACTACTCATTCTCCATTGCCTTCACTATTCTGACTGCTCATGCACTTCCTACACTGGGCAATGACTTGATTCCATCTGAAGTCTTTCAAATCAAGGGTCATGGTGGGAAGAAGAGAAGATGAGGATGAAGAAAGGGTCGCTCTGGACTCATGTGATGTAAGTAGAAGAAAGACATTGCACATCATCCTCCACACCTTGCTGAACTGTCCAATGACAGGAGAATGCTTCCATGTTATGACAAACTCATGGAACAAAATATTATGCAGCATATGAACATGAAGTCTTTTGAACTATTTAATGACATGGAAAATGTTCAAATGTAATGTCAACTGAAAAAATCCAATACAAAATAGAATGGACAATGTAATCCACAATACTAAGAAAACTTATGTGTTCATATACCACCTATACAATCATTTTTGTAAAGCCTATATATGTGTCTGTATGTGTATACGTGTGTGTGTGTGTATACATGTGTGTGTGTGTACACATAAGTATATTAGAAAAGGACCCCAAACAGTTGTTAATTCCTGGTGTTTGTATTATGGATGTTTTTTGGGGTTTTTTTTGCTTTCTTCTTTTTATATTTCTCTGTTTTCAGGAATTAGAGCTTTTAAGTAAAACAAAATTCAAGTCTGAGAAAGCAAAAGACAGAAACATTTGGAAACATGATATAGATGGATGGAATGAGGCTATCCCTTCAATTCCCATGTGTCACTTAAAGATGACTGAGTCTTTGTACTGAAATCATGTCAGAAGCTATTATAGAACAATATCCCTGACTTTAAAAATCAAGCCCTCTTCAGGCTCACACTACTCAGGTGTGAAATTTACATCTTGTGACATATCTCTCTTTCCAAGAAAAGTCCTAATGTAACTAACTTCATGAGCACCTAATTTGCGAGGTTCTGGGTTCTTCTTACAATAGAAACGAATCATAAGGGGTCGCTTTCATGGCTTCAACGGTCCCTTCCAGCGCATCTCTCACGACCTCTTGCCTCTTCTCCAGAGCTGCAGAACCTCATTTCTAACGTCCTGATGGCTGGACGTACTCTCAGTATGTCAAGCTCAGTGGGTCCAGACAATTCATTATCTTCCCCTACAAACTGCTTCTTCTCCTGTGATCACTGTTACTGTTCAGAGCACTGCCATCCTCCCATCCACCCAGGCTGGATACCGTGGGGCATCGTTGCTCTTCTCTTTCCTGTATTCCCTACAGACACAGAGGTCTTCCAGTAGTGATGTCTGCCAAATACATCTCTGTGACATGAATTTAGGCCCTTTCGCATGTCTCCTAACAGATTTCCCTGCCTTCAGGCATTGTCTCCTCCAATCCAGCCTGCTCACTGCTGTCATAGCAACAGATGCTTTACTTCCCAATGCAGCCCATAACACCCAATGAAATTTCTTCATCAAGTGCTACCTCTTCTACAGCCTGTCCTTATTTTCCCTCTCAGCATGTAGCCAGACACTTCTCTCTTCCTCTTCCAAATACCCAGAGCACTAACTCCCCTCATCACTTTTAACTGTATACTATCTTTTAACTATGTATACATTTTCTTTAGTTTAACAATATGGGACAAAATCCGTATTGGTTCTTTACTATATCTTTTAACACAGTGCCCTGCACAGAGGCAATTCATAAATAATGAGTCAACGAAATCATGCCATTGATGTGCAGACACAAAAGCAAAGCTACCATACAGAACGAAAGCGAGCAAACAAACAAGAACAAGGTTAAAAAAACTCCCAAACTGCCACTCACGGTGCACATCTTTAGTCCCACTCCTTGCCCTTTGCTAGCTCCACCATCTGTATGAGGGGCAGGCTGTTTTAGAGGGTAGTTTGGCTGCTCTGACAAGCAGAGGTGATTGGGTGACCTGGGGCAGAGAAAGGACCGCTTAATGGCAACTGTGCTTCTAAGCTGCTTGGCTAAGCTCTACATCTCTTCCACTGGGCATCTCCCAGAAACAGCCATGACAGTTTTTTAAAAGATCTTCTCTTCCCTGTCTGTCCCATGTGTCTTTTCAGGTATCATGCTGCTTTGTAACTGCACAATTCAACTTCCCTCGGGCAGTGTTGTGGTCCAGACTCTCGTTGGCTTTACTTTGCCTTTGCCATGGTACCAAGCACAGAGCTTGGCATGAGATTGGTACTCAATAAAAAAACGAATGAAATTGTGGGTGGTGGGGGCATTTCTGGCACAGAAGAGAGTGATTCATCTTTTCTCAACAACTCCAGGCCAATAGAAACCAATCTCTTCCCAAGCAACTGTTCAGAATGGGGGAGGAGAGAAGTAATAAAAAGTTGGCAGAGACTCAACCATTTGCTTTTTCTAAAATTGATTTTTTTTTTTTTTTTTTTGCTGTACGCGAGTCTCTTACTGTTGTGGCCTCTCCCTTTCTGGAGCACAGGCTCCGGATGCACAGGCTCAGCGGCCATGGCTCACGGGTCCAGCCACTCCGCGGCATGTGAGATCTTCCCGGACCGGGGCACGAACTCATGTCCCCTGCATCGGCAGGCGGACTCTCAACCACTGCGCCACCAGGGAAGCCATGCTTTTTCATGAGTGGCAGAGCACAAAGGATTACAGCATAATGAGGACAAGGACCCCCTGAGGACTTGGGAGATGGAAGGACTGTTCTCCTCTCTGCCAACTCTCTTTCTCTGTGACCTTGAGTGCATTGCATTTGGACCTCTGTGTTGGTCTTCTGCAAAATCTAAGTATTGGATGAAATCAGGAGTTTTAAGATGAAGTAAGAATGGGTGCCTGGAAACCCGTCTCATGGAGCTCTATCTTATCTGTCCCCTTCCTAGTGGCTGCTAAGGGCAGAACTCAGAGTTCTGTGGACCACAGATTGAAAACCACTGAACTAGGTAATCATCTCAAAAGCTCTCCTATTTTAAAACTTGATGACTTTACAAAACACCGTAGGTTTCCCTATCATTTAAAGAGGCAAGTTGGACATCCAGCAAATGAGGAAATATTCTGTAAATAGGTTACAATTTTTTTTAAAACATAGTAGCTGCTAGGCAACATTCATTTATCTTTCAGAAATCAGACCAAAAAAACCCTGCTTCATTGTCTAGGATTTGAAAACATTTTAAAGATACATATTCATTTTCTGCTATAAAACCAACTACTGGAGAGTTTTTGATCATTTGATCCAAAATATCATAATTTCCTTATATCTATATTTCTGTGGTTAAACATTTCTGATATTAATGAATGCAATTTCTGAACTGCTTTTAAGTAAATGGGACTAATATTTCCTTGGGCTTTGGTTAGGTTTTCCTGTACTGTTCCAAGTGATTTGGTCATTGTTTGATTTGAGTAAACATCAGTATTTACGTTTACATGAAAAAGGCGTGCTTAACCCAGGTCTGTGGTCAATTCAGAGATCCAGGGCACCAAACTTTGCATTGATATGGTTGGCAGTTCTGTGCTGGCTGTGGAGGTGTATGGTGGGTTTAAACCAGATCGCACAGGTTGCTGCAGGCATCATGCAGAACAAGGGTACCTGTAGGATATGATGACACGGGGGCAGGTGACCTGAGTTTATGTAGCATAGGAGCTGCTCTGGAAGCGGAGGCACTTAGGTCCATGACCCAGCTCCTGCCTGCCCTGACTTGGTGCAGATCGCGTAACTCCTCTGGGCTTCAGTATTTTCATCTGTAAATATAGATGATAAGCCCTGTCTTGCTAACCTCCTGGGGAAGGTAAAACTGGATTGAGATAACAGATGTGAAAGCACTGTAGAAACTTCAAACAGCAGTAACATTGGGCCAGTCATGTTATCGGGTTGGTTCTCAATAACGATAGCTGACTTGCATCGAGCGCTTGGCATCTTGCTGAGAGCTTTACGTGCACCATCTCATGTACTCTCTATAGTTCCTGTCTGACAGGAATACTATACTCATTGGACAGACGGCAAGACTAAGGCCTAGAGAAATTAAGTAAAGAAGCTACTTAGCTGGTAAAGTCAAACTGAAAAATTGAAGTAAAAAATGAGGATGATGATAATATCTGTCCTATTAACTCACAAGTTAATTAAAAGAGTGCCTATATTTACACTTTTAAAAACTTTAAAATGTAATATATGAAGTGATCATTATTACTAGTGATGAACTGGCTTGGTGGAAGAACAGAATTGTCCCGTAACTGAGTTAGAGCTGACTGTCTGATACTGTGTGGTAGGTCTATAAACTTGGGAAGGGTACGACCACGCATTCTAAAAAGCGTCAGAACTCTGCTTTATTCATCTCATCATAAATGCATGAAAGTGCAAATGGGATCTTACGATGGTATTTTTTGTCGCTTATTCATTAGCTACTTAAAGTAGTATATTTAAATGAGGTTGAGCAAAAAGAAGGAAGTTGTTACTTTTCTAAGTAATTTACCTACTTTTATAAAACAAACAGAGCTTCGTGACTAGGAAAACATTTCATTATACTTTAACTCCCAACTGAGAAAACCATGTTCTAGCCCTCACATTGAGTTCTCCTTTTTTGGAGACGGACATGGCATAAACCCCATGCAGGTTGAATAGCAGTGTCTCATCGCTGGTTAAGTGGGGATTTTAGAAGTTGCTAATTATCTTAATTTTTCACGATCATGATTTTATAAAAACCTGATAAACGTGATTTGCTTTCCTGAAGGAATTTCCTAGGAATTTATGTTTCCTGTTGTGAAAACAGCAAATAGAGAGCTACCTCTCTAGAAGACCCATATGAAATTTTATAGTTCCAAGTCCTTTCATGGAGGAGATAGCTGATTTCTGGAGAGTCTAGGAGTTTCTCTGAAGTCACATCAACATTATCGTAACGGTGATCTTAGTCATAACAGCTGCAGCCACTCACATTTATTGAGTGCTTATCGTGTCAGGCACGCTGCTAAGCTCTTTAAATGTATTACACCCTTTATTCCCCATGACAGCTCTACGAAGTAAGTAGCTATTATCCTTACTTTGGAGGATGACAAAACTGAGGCTTAGTGAGAACAAGGAATTTGCCGAAGGCTACCCAAACCAGTAAGTGACAGAGCCAGGATCCCAAGCCAGGCTATGTTGTTCCAAAGCTCCCCTCCTAAATCACCATGGTATAGTGATAATCACTGCATCACCACTGGACTAGCTGGTCACCAAGTTAGCGTGACTGGGCTTTATAGGTCCACTGTACATGCTGTCGCTCACGGTGGAGATTATTTCTCTTGCATTAGGATTCAAGTTGCATTAGGATTCAGTTCTGAGATTTTGTTCACACTTCGGTCCCATGGCCAGGGATGACTTATGCAATTTGCTGTCAGATTAAATGGTGCTGGACAAAATAAGTCCACTTGAACTCAAAAGAACTGCCACGTGGGGCATACAAGTTTGGGCATTTGCTTAGGACTGCTGCTCTGAATTCCTTGAGGGAAGGGGGAATCTGTATGTAGTTTCAGCAAAAAACAGATTTGTTTGCTAATGATTGTGACCATGATAGTGTGATGAGTGAGAGCTTTTTTTGCTTCTCCAACCTTTGCCAATTTAAGCCCCCTTCATTACTGCCTTGGAGAGAAAAGCAGAGGTCTGTGCCAAACCCCCCCCCCCCCAAAACAAACCAAAAATAACCTGAAAAGGTGGTTCTCTGATCTTCTCACAAATAATGTCTTGCAGAATTCCCCCCAGACAGCCTTAACAGTCTTACCAGTCTCCTAGACTGAGTTACGTAAGGCCAAATGTAGCCTTTTTTACATTGAAAGACACTCTGAAAACATAAGGTGCTTATTAGCTGAACTAAAACTATGCCTTTTTAGTTGTTGCTGAACCACAGGTATACATTTGGAGGCTTTCTGGCCACATGATAGACTTTACCCTTCATCCAAGAAGCAATGATGACACAAACCATTGCACAAATCACCAGGTACTGTGTTAAAAAAAATAATTTCCCCTCATGTAAAACAGAAGCTATGATTGTAGCATGGCAGGCACGAGGAGGATTTTACATTTGATAAGATTCCAAGTGTCTTAGCTACTATAGTGTTAAATCAATGAAGCAGAAAACATGTTAAACATGTCCAGATCTCTGATATCCAGAAGGGCCATGCCTCCGGACTTCTGGGTGTGCCCAAGTTGGGACCACCACCAGAACATATACTATACTCTGTATAGGGTGTGTGATGGGACTAGTGATAACATAGCTCTGAGGCACCTGTGAGAAATATTCTCAATTTTAGCTAAAAGTTATTAAATTTTAAACTTCACTTTCTCTTCTGTCCCATTATAAGCACTGTTTTAGCTTCTTTTTTGAGACCGCTTTTGGCCTGGAAACAAAGAATTTTGTCATGTCATAAAAATAACTGCATAAATGACATCAGTAGAGAGCAATACAGCTTTCTTGGGATGGAACATCTGGCCACCAGGTAAGCTCACTTGTTGGTCTTGTAGTGAAAGGAACTCAAATTCCTGTCTCAGGAAATGTCAACTTACTACATGTCATGGATATTCATTTCAGGCTTGCTTTAGAATAGTGGAAAACAAGAATGCTAAGTCATTGAATTCCACGTGTCTATTATATACAGAATGATTTTACCTATGTATGAGCTATAGACAAAACTGGAAAGAGATATAGCAAAAGCATTAATAGTGATAATCTGTGGGCACTGGAGATTTTTAGTGAATTTTATCATTTTCATTATAGTCTTTTAACTTACCAACGTTTCTGAGTTAGCATGAAGAATCAGAAAAAAGCCATGAAAACATGAAAATTATTTTGGAAAGAATAGGCTAGATGTCAACAATCTCTTTAGTCCCAAGAACCACTAGATGAATCCAGCCACAACCATGGAAACCTATAGATGCTGTTGGTGAGTGAAATGAGTAAGTGATGTCATTCATTAGTTCAAATTATTATAAAGCAAATTAATGAGAACAGTGAGGCTATTTTGGTAAACAGAAAAATTGGGTATCAAGGATTATGGCTAACGGTTATCACATCCAGTTTATTTCTGATTTGTTTTGGTTTTAGGTGTGTAGTAATGAGAAAATTCTTATCTCAGAGAAGTAGTTGCTAATGGTGACAATTTTTATAGCTCACCTTACAATCTTCAGATATTTATTTTTTAATTAAACAGACATAATCACGGAACTTAACAATGAGGGCAAAAAGTATTTCCTTTGGTAGTGAAATAATTTTACTATTGTTACAACAATTTTTAATTTTGGCTTAGCTTGACCAAGTTAACAATTCGTTTATGTTTGAGTATACTTTTTGTGAGTTATTGTTTAAAGATACTTCAAAATATATAAACTGAAATTTAATGAAGCAACTCCATGGAACAACAACTTCTATAGGCACAGTTGGAAAACCACTAATTTAATGCAACAAATAACCCTCTCACTTCCACTAGTGGGTGAGAAAACTAAGGCCCAGAAGGGTAAAATAATAAACCCAGGGATACAGACTTATTTAGTGCCTTTTTTGCTGTCCATGGTACTTCACAATCTCGACAGGGAATGAACATGGCTATCTAAATGGGATTTTGCTTTCAAATAATCGGCCCAAAACCATAGTCTAATACAGGAAAAGTGAAGAACTATCTCAATGGCTACATAAAATAAATTTCTTTTGAAATTCCAAAATATGTGACTTTGTTCTAAACAATACCTCTTGTGTTTTCCCTTTTAGGGGCTTCTAGGTTTGGATGCAAAGGTGTTGTTTAATGTCACCATGTCACTCTTGATTTTACTATTAGACAGTTAAATCTGTAGTTAGAAAACAGTTCCTTGGGGGTTTGATTCTGCTGTGTCTGTGTCTGATGAGAGGGCAGACCTATTTTATCGAGTCTCTTCATCTCCTTTTCTCAGACTATGACTTCTTATTTTCTCTAGGAACTCAGGAAGGTTGCTTTGATCCTGGATATGCAAATGAGTTCAGTGAATTTCACAGCAATCCTGAAGTATCTTAACCTCAGACTAGCATATCTACATTTCCTAAAGCAGTTTCCTCTTAAACCTCTTCTACTGCTCTTAATTTTTACAGCTTTCTTTAATTACCTCTGTAATAAAAAAGCAGCTTCCTGACATTTGCTTCTAACTTATTTTTTGTCTCCTTTTCTCTCTCTCTTTTTTAATAGCCACCTGTCCCAACATTTATACATGTGCTGTATTAGATGTTTTAAAATAACATAGACATAGAAAAAAGATACATTTCACAAACTTCTTTCATGTAGGATGGCCTTTTGCTTTTGAATAATAAGAAATAGGCCAAAAATATTATTCCAACAGAAAAGATAGGTGAAAATCAGAAGCCAGGAAAAAAAATGAGTAAATTATTTACTGATTAGAAACGTATTTCTTAAAAGTGTTAACAAAATGCTTTCACTTCACAACTGTTTTTCATGGCCATCTCTTCACTGAAGTTTTTTCTGAGTGAGGGAAAAGCTTTAGGCAGTTGTGGGAAGTGAATTCGTCATTTCTCCTAGAAATACACACATAAATTTTCATAGGACTGTGTATAAGACCTTCAAAGTTGCTCTATGGCTGAGTCAACCTGTTTGAATTGGGATAATTATGCTTTTTATGCACTGGTCTTCCTGGTATAGGTATGGATAAAGACGTATAATAAGTAAAATAATTTTAAACTAGGGTTGAATTGCATGAGTTAGAATTATCTTGGCTAAAAATACCTCATACCCTTAATATTTCCAAAATAAAGAGGTCCAAGCAAAATTTTAACACCTCATTTGGTTTTATACCGTATCCAATCTTTAATACATAGTTTTCTGGTGTAATATGAAGCAAAATTAAACTTCACCTGAATTATATATTTATAAAATATCTACTCGTCTGTTTCTGTAATGAAAACCTGTTATTCTGAGTTCACTTTTATCAGCTAGGTAATGTGGTGCCTATGAGTAAATTAATAATAGCAATTTCACGTCACCTGTAGAACTTAGAATTCCTGAATGTGAGGCAGAAAGAGTACAAGAAAATACACTTTAAAAAGGTAACAGCAGAAAACAAAAACTAGAATTGCATTGCCTACAATTCAAAAATAGAGTGATTTTCAGCCACGTGGCTCATGTAGTATTTTACCTATTCAAAGTTTTGTTTTATGAATATATAGTTAATAAACTATGATTTTAAAAATACCATTGAGATGTTTCTCAGAAATCCAAGGGTCCTGGAAAGGATTCTCTATCTTTTGGTCTTCATGATGAGTTTTGTAGGATAAGAGTTTTCATATATCCTCTCTCACGTGTTGAGGATGAATAAGCCAAGTTAATAAAATTACCAGGTAGTGTTGCAACTAAAAAGGCAAATATTACACCCATGAAAAGATTCTTGACCTGCACTTCTATGACTACTCATCATCTGAGATATTTCATTCATCAGTCTGATTCTTGATCCTGCAAATAACTGAGGGTCAATTATGGTTTCCCCAAAGCAAACCTATGTGAAAGTGTCAAGTGTCTCTTTAAGGCTCCTAATTAAAAAGACCTTTAAAAAAGAATCTGACTGTTAGAAATAAGTCCTGCTTTCTCTTCAACAAAGGCTGAGTTTATTTAAATGTGGAAGAACTGTTCTAAGGCTGGTTTTGATTCTGGTTAATCGGTGTGGCCCACCATAGGCTAAAATGGGTCAGCTGTGACCCTGAAATATGGTCGGCTCTGATCATCTCACTGATCAGGTGACAGGGTGAAAATGCAAAGAATCCTGAGAACATTGTACCATCACGTTTGTTAAGGTCAGAAACAAGTAACCAGAGTGAAACAAAATCAGAAGAGAAAATGACTCTGCAGAGTGCTTTACCTGTAGCTTTACCAATGGAAAACCTATAGACCCTGAGATGGCATCTTACAGTAGCAAGAGTAAGGGGCATGGGTTCTAATAACACGTGACTAGGAACGGACACTGGACGGCAGCACTTATTTATTTTTAATTTCATTTTATTTTTAATGAACCAGTTTTTAAGAAGCTTATTTGAACTTGATTTATGTTTATGGTAAATAAACTGGTAAACGTGACTGACCTGGCTGGACAAGGATCCAGGTTGCACTCCTGAAGCTTGGGCTTGGGTTTGATGTTCTCGGGGTAATAGTGACAGTATTGGTCAGCAACCACTCGGTTACTCCGAAGATCGTAACACTCAGCCGATGTCAGCTGGTAACCTGCGGTATCAAACCATTCAGGCAAATTTCAATGCACACATCAATGCAATATGTTCCCTTAGGCTTTTCTGGCCATCTCATATGGCCAGAAAATTCTTCCCCAACGCTCCAGTCATTTCCAGGACCAAAGACGGATAAATGGAAGGCTTGTTAATTTTTGCAGGCCTCAAAAACTGTGTTTTTCCACTTGAATTTTAATAATTAAATTATACCATAGGGCTTGAACTACGTAAGCGCATAGCTAGATTATAAGACTGTTGTAAGTACTATTCTTATTAATTTCTTTTGTATATTCTAACAGTCTAACACAGACTTTTGTATCCAAAAAAGGTCATCAGTGTTTATTTACTAACCATCTCATGCAAGGATGCAAAATTGCCTCCCTCGTACCTGGGGCCTCAGGGAGAATAAACTCCCAAATTAAAAAAAATAACCCCCAACACCACTCCTCTTGGTCAGCAGGTGACCATGGGACATGACATAGGATTGGGTACTGCTAGCTGCCTGGAAACTTTTTTTTCTTCTTTGCCTAAATTCAACCTGAATGGGTTAAGCTGAGTAAACGGATGACTAAGACCATCATAAATCTCAAGTTTCCCTACACAACTAAGAAAATACCTCGTACTGTTCAATTTTTGTTTCAAACTCCTCTACCATTTCTCTTTAATTCTCTAGCCAATATTTCTTTTTTTTGTGTGTGTGTGTGTGGTACGCGGGCCTCTCACTGTTGTGGCCTCTCCCGTTGCAGAGCACAGGCTCTGGACGCGCAGGCTCAGCGGCCATGGCTCACGGGCCCAGCCGCTCCGCGGCATGCGGGATCTTCCCGGACCGGGGCTCGAACCCGTTTCCCCTGCATTGGCAGGCGGACTCTCAACCACTGTGCCACCAGGGAAGCCCTCTAGCCAATATTTCTTGATTTCCATGCACAAATTTCCACTCTTTAGAGAATCCTCTTTATTTATTTAAAAATAGTGTTGCTCAGTAATACTTAATTCTACTCATAGTATGTTTTACCTTTCCTACCTACCTCTTTCTTGTCCTGTGGATTTCTGGTGGGATGGTGATGAGGACTTAGATTCTTGGGGTGAAAAATAAATGTATATAGAGGATTTTTTAAAAATTAGGCCTTTTGTATCATTCTAACCCTAATCAACTCCAAAATATATTCCCCATGGGCAGTGGTTGAAGATTGTTATTGCTAAATAAGTGTTAGAAAGTCAGATTTAGAGTCGTTAAAAGTCCTGCAAAAGATTTTAGGAAATCAGAAGAAGGCTTCTAAACCAGCTTTCCTGACTTGAAGCTGTGTTGCCAGACCACCCACAAAAATTAATTGCTCACTAAAGACCCCAAAAAAGACCTTTTAACAATTTTACTGTAAAGATGAAAAGCATGGAAAGTAATGGCTAAGAACACAGGTTCCATTTAATTTTTTGTCTTATAAGAAAATCAAAAAGCAAAATGGTACTTTACATAAGTAAATATGCTTTTGTTTTTCAATTGCATTATACTTAAAAGCAGATAATTTGATGACAAGCTAATTATTTTATAAATTTCCAGAAAATAATTTCTACTCAAGGACAGAATTTATCAGGTAGTAAAATGTGGGCACAAGCAGTAAGTAAACACTAAATGTGAGATTATGAGTTTTAAAACTTGTAATTTGTCAGCTAAAAATGTGGCTGGGAAGCTCTTCCAGTGTGTGTGAAATGAAAACTTAAAACACAAATGAAATAAAGGACCCAAATGGTCAGATAATTGTGTTTTCTAAAGTTTCACAGGGTGTTTGGAGTAGCAATTCTTTACACTTAGCGAAATGCTCAGCTAGTTGAATGTGGAACCAGAAACATATAAAGGAATTTAAAGATCATTTCTTCAGCAATTTTCAAACTGTGGTCCATGAAACGTGCGGAAGGCTGGTTTCTACATCTTTCAGGTCTTCACTCTGAACAGTGTTCCTTTATCTGGCTCCCTAGTAAGATTTCCTTTGAAGAAAGCGTTTGATAGCTCAGCACATTTGAGAACTACTGATGGTTCTAATTCTTCACTTAGATGTGAGGAAAATAAAGCCCAAAGAGGTTGGCTTGTATATGAATCTAACATTAATTGCCTTATTATATAGCAAGCCATTATCAACGTTACTGAAATTATATGCCAACAGCAGCTCTATGTGAAACTGATGCAGCAGGCCTCTTACTGAATTGCTGCTTCTCACAGAACATGTTTTTTATTTAAAAAGAAAAGAAAAAAAAATACTTCCTTAGACTTCTTTTTTCAAAACTGCTTCCTGTGTTAGTCATTAATAGGTGTATCAAAACAACATATTCCCATAAATATCAAAGTAATTGGCACTTTATTTTTTAGCAAAGTGATTTTCCATTCAGCACAGATAGAGCAACTGGAAACACTATTTTACTGAAATGCTTAAAATGTTGAATTAATCGTTATGTAACAACCAAGTGAAAGCACTTATTTTTGACTAAGTGCTTTTAAGGTAAAATTGAACAATGCTCTATAGAACCTCCTTTTCAACAGTTTGTTCACATTATGCAGACACAGGTAACACAGCTGAAGATGAATTATATCATATATTCTTATTGTTTTATGAAAATTAATGGATGATCATTTGTCTCCATTTTGAGGTAATATCCTTCTTTTCTCTTATCAAAATAATATAGTGATACCTATGTGGATTAGCTACTTAAAATGAGCCAGTTAACAGGCTTCCATGAAGCTGGAGCTACAATTTATTTCATATGCTCATTTTTAAAGGAATATACATCAAATTTATACCCATTAAATTACCAAAACTTTTAAAAAAGTGATAGTCCACAAATACTGGCTCAGTTAGCAATGAAACTAAAATATTCATAGACTGCTTATTACCCTTCTGGAAAGAATTTTGGTAATATAGCCACAAAAATTCTGAAACTCACTCTTGTGAATTTAGTCCAAGGAAATAATTTGAAAGGAGATAAATACTTAGGTATTAAGTTATTCATTACATTATAATAGAGAAGTTTAAATGAACTGAATGATCTTCTAGAGGGATATGGTTAAATAAATTCTTATAAAATAATTCATGGAAATTATTCTGTAGCCATTGTAGTAATTATTAAAGGTGGGGGGACCTTTTCCAGTAACACAAAATGCTGTTCATGTTACAGACACGATGGAGCAGAGATGGGAATTTGTCTGGTGACTTTTCAGGAGAGATGTGTTTTCATGTATAAATAAGTCAAGTGGCATTCTTTTCACTGTATGGATGACAGGGTAGA
The DNA here is from genome assembly GCF_011762595.2 of Tursiops truncatus. Classification (NCBI taxonomy): domain Eukaryota; kingdom Metazoa; phylum Chordata; class Mammalia; order Artiodactyla; family Delphinidae; genus Tursiops; species Tursiops truncatus. The sequence goes on from NC_047039.1 coordinate 48,114,773, forward strand.
GCTGACAAATAACGGAGCCTAAGTCTATGGTGCAGTGATTTTTTTTTCTGGTAATAAACTGTTTAATTAATCTCTGATTCTCCTTGGATACACCATGCTACGTAGAAGGCCTGATAAACACTCTTCACTTGGTTTCTTAATAGATAAGTTCATTCAACCAGAGTAGTTTGTTCTCAAATGAATAGAATCACCTCTAGACCAAGCTGTTGCCTGGGTACGACACAGCTCGTCCTGGACTTCCACGAATCAAGGAAAGGAGGAAAGACCATTTCCTCTGATGGGGCTCTACAGACGGAAAACGTTCCTGGGGCATCTACACTGAGGTATCTGCCTTACAGGAAGGCTTCAGGATTTGGCCTCACTGAGAAGAAAGAATCCGATGCACCCAGCATTTCCATATGCCGAAGTGACTATTTTTATCACAGCTGAGTCCTCCCTCAGAGACGCCAAGAGCTCCTAGACTAAGTGAGCACCATTACCTCCTCCACAGGTTGCTGAGCAAGGAAAGAAATCCGTCTCCCTCCATCGGTGGATGATAGGCTGATAGAAGATGAACTGGACTGTACTGTCTGCGGGCCCCGAGTTGCGGATCTGCAGGAGACAATGGCAAAGCAGAGGAACTAATGTGACAGAGGGGTGCCCTCTGGGCTCCTTGCAGCTTGGACAAGGACGTGTGGTAGTAATGATGGCCTCAGGCTGTGGCCAGGACAGCACTGGGAGAGAAGGGGCAATGGCGGTATCACCCATCTTACCATCTAACCAGCAAATGGTCGTGGCACAAACCATCACTATCATCACCTTCTCAGTTCTGTCGCCACAGAACAAGGAATGGCAACGTCTCAACTTGTGATGCTAGCAGGACTGTATCCCAAGCCACTTATTCCATTCCCTCACCCTCTTTTATTTCCAACCTCTCTGGTATGACAGGTAAAATTATATGGATTTTTCAATGTAGGTTCAGAAATAGACAGCTTGTTCTAAGAAAATTATAAATGCAATACGCTGCAAAAAAATTAAAGGTACTGTCATTGGTTAAGAGAAATAAAGAGTTAAAGAATTAAGGAGCCCTTCCCACTCAGAGACATACTTGGAGTTTCCTGGCAATTTAGTGATTCACATATCTTAATGTGCAAAGTTACCAATGGGAAGCTCGCTAAAATGCAAATTCGTGGGTTCCAGCCCAGAGATCCAGGCAATTCAAATGTAGACCGTCCAAAAATCAAAGTTTGAAAAACACCAACTTACATGATAAAAGCACTTACTTCAAATAAAACATGTGTTTATGGAAATTATAGCTCCTTTGTTTTGTAAAAGGGAGGAATGTGAGGCAATAATTCTTTAACAGTTTAAAAGTACAAGATTGAGGAAACAAACTCAACCTGAAAGAGAAGGAAAAGTATCCAGCAGGAACAACGCCTTGCTTTTACAAAGACAGAACGATGTCGTACAACATTTAGACAGTTGGGCAAGGGCGAGGCTCGGGCTATTTATTATACTAAAGGAAGTTCCATGGACAGCTCCAACTCCATCACAGCAATTAGAGGAGCAACAGTCAGCAGAGTCGTGTGGCCTAAGTCTTCGTTAATGTTTTCAAGTCTTAGCACTGTTCCAACTCCCCTTTATCTAGAAGAAATTGATGGATTTGGGCTTCAGATTTTTTTAAAAAGATAGCCTTTTTTTATTTTTGCTACTGAGTTTAAAAACTGGATTAAATACCTAGGGTGCAGATGGAAATAGGAACACCGAGGGAACAGGTGCTAAACCCTAGCTCAGTTTTTGGCATTTGGATAAGAATGTGAAATGTTCCTCAGAAAATCTGGAAGCGCTGCAAAGGAGAAAGGAGAAAAGCTACAGAATATCTCATATTATGCTACGATTCTGACCCACAGAGCATCCAGGTTTTTCCTAATTAGAATAAACAGTGATACAATTCCCCACTTTAAAGCAACAACAGCTGAAGCAATACAGTGTCTTTCACAAAAGGGGAGCATGGCCTACAGATTAATATTTTTCAGTCCTGTGTGTCAGATACAGGATATCTAATTGCTTGCTGAGGGAGGTAGTATTAATCACATTCTTTGGAAAGCTTTTTTTTTTTAAGCTCACAAAAGCCGATTGCTCTTTTGGGATGTGTGATTGTCATGCTGGAAAGCTATTTGAAGAGGACTCTCATTTGAACACAAGCTCCATTAAAAATAAAAAGACCAGAAAATTTGTTTAGATCTGGAGAGACAGATTATTTTGCAGAGGTCCCTTTCGGGATGCTAGAAATTAAACTAAGCCCTAAGAAAGCGTGTGTGTGTTGGCAGGGGGGTGCGGGAATCAAAATGAGGAGGATATGACATCCAAATACTTGGAGAAACCTTGTTCTAGAATATCTACAGGGTCCGGCTTATCTTCTGGTCTGCTTAAAGAGGAAAAAAATGGAGCAGGTCCTTTCTTCAGCTCCCTGGGAATTACCAAGAAAACCACCACATGCCCAAAGAGAAAGGCATGAATGTCAAGGAGTTTTAGCGTCAAGAGGGAGTGTTAGTAAATACCATGTTGAAGGAAAGAATACAAGCAGCTTAGAAAGAATATTGTTCTCAATGAGTTCAATGAAATGATGCACAATGACCACAAATGCAGAGACTCTATGCCTAGATTTGAAAAGAGACTGGAAAGAACACGGACATCTTATTTCAAACAGATGAAACCAATTATGGTGTATCCAAATCTCTGATCTCATAATTTTGCTTGGTTCCTTCCGCCCTGAAAGCACTCCTGCTTCTCCCTTCTCAATAGTTGCCTTCTTTTAATAAGAACAGCTACAACTACCACAACAACCAGTACTTACTACATTCCTACCGTGTGCAGGGAACATTTTATTTATATTAAATTGAATCTTAAAACTACTCTGCATTATCATCCACATTTACATTACAATGAAAAAAATGAGGCTCACAGGGGTTAAGTGACTAGCTCAAGGCAACACAGCAAGGAAACAGCAGAGCAGGGATTTGAATGCAGGTCTGCCTGTCTCTAAAGCTGCCATTCTAGGTACCAAGCAATCCTATCGCTGTTGTGAAGATGTAGACGTTTATCTTTAGTGGTATCCTTGTAACTCTTCTCAGTATCTTCTTAATTTTACATTTACATTTTAGAGTAGAAAAGATATTAAAAAAAAAAAAAAGAAGAGGCTAACTGGATGCCTAACTTTGATGGCCTAAATTGTTGCTTACAGAGATGAACCACCGTGTTCCTTTTTCCTGGTTTTATTAATTCTGGGCTGCTGGGACTCTTTTTATCATTAGGTCTGGAGCTTCATAAACCTTAACTCCTCAAACATCAGATTTTGGTTCTCAAATGTACATTGAAAGCTTCAGTTTGACACATTAGAATTTGGTTTTAGGGAACTAAACCATCTGGCATATGTAATTTTGACCTCTTCAAGTTAATAAGGAAAAAGAATGTTCCAAACCAAGTTTTTCTTCCTATAATTATAATGGTTCAGTGTTTCTAACTCTATATAATAACTTCTCACATTGAAAGTAAAGGAGAAGACAAAACTGGTCACTTTCCATAAGTTGATCACGCTGTCATGGTAGAGCTGCAGGGCATACAAATAAGTGCTTGGATAACTGGTAAGTTTTAAGTCCACATAAAATCAAAGGAATCAAGGAGAGATTTCAAACTCACAAAAGACATCAAGCACACATAGGCTCTTGCAGATGAAGCACTATGAAATGCCATACTTTTCCTTCTCAGTGGGGAAGAGGGTAACTTGTGAGCCTTGGGATGTTCGCCAACTGGGTTCCTTTCTCTTTCGAATGTCGTAGAAACTTTCGCCCCAGAAGGACTGGCAGGGCAGCGGGCAGGCAGGGTTCTCTCAACCCGCCTTGCCGGCAGTTAAGTTGCTGCTCTGGCATGAGGAGAGGTGGACAAAAGGGAGCTGTGGGCAGACCTACCACTGTGAGTCACTGAGCTGGGACCCCCGGACCCACAATGGTATTCAACTTGGTCACCTGCTCTTAGGGCAGCCAGGGATGTCGTGACTTGGGAAGGCTTGGAAATGGTGGAAATAAATCAGTATGCCTGCTAGGGAGGGAATAAAATGGAAAAGAGGGGAATCTGTTTATTAAATGCCTCAGTCTCCTATATTTTAATTTGGGGCTGTTCTGGTGGCAGATGGTGATAGCAAATCATCAAAAAATTGTAAAAATATTTTTAAATGCTTTTGTGGGCTTTGAAGAATATGCAACAATAATCATATCTTTCTTATTAGCATTTAGGTGGTTACAAATACTTAATATTGATACAGTCGTTACTCTCTTGCCTTTCTCTTCCTTATTCTGTAAACTCCACGAAGGCAAGTACCACTTATCTTGCTTATTGCTCTTCCTTCAGCATCATCTACAATGTTTAGCACATAGTAGGTGTCCAAACAATTGAATAAATGAATGCACGAATGAAAAAACCAAATGAATTATTTACTGACCACGGTCCTTTCAAGCACTTCTGGAATTGCAAACTATTGTTTGTGACAAATTCTTGGAAGTGTTATCTTTTTATATACATCTTGCAGTTTTCTTGAAGATGTTAATAATCATTTCTTGTTGACAAAATTGATTATGTTGATAAATTTTATGAAAAGACACAGTATTGTTACAACACAGCCCTCACCCAAAAGTACTTTTCACCCTCCTTTGAAGGTTATCGCTTTCGGCAGGATAGTGTAGCGGAAAGGACTTATAAAAATGCTAGTTATTATTGGAATAAAACATAGACTTCAATTTTCTACTGTGTTAACAGTTGGAAATGCTAAGATTAGAGGTTATTCAGTAAAAATAATGAAAAAAAAATTGGTAGCACCCAACTTTACTTTTACACTTCCTATAGAGTTTTCTAGTCGTCCTAAAATGCCAGCCCTCAATATTGGGAGATACAGCAGTTCAGCTCATAGGCCCTGGGCTCAGGGTTGCATGAGAGATGTTGGTTATGGATTTACTGCCCAAAGCCCTTGCGTATGGCAGTAGATCAGGGATGCTTCTTTGGAAATAATGAGTGTAATGTTGGCTAAGGAACAAAGAGGTGGAAGCAATGTGTCAGGACGAAGATGCTAGGCAGGGCAAACTAGAGTCGACTGGATGTGTTACAGGGAAGAACAAAATCTGACTACGTGTTGGATCTGTTTCTTTTACTTTAACCTTTGCTTCCCGTTGCTTTTGCTCACTAAAAGAATACTGCCTGTACATAATGGCCTGCCTCGGGGAACCCTGCCCCTCTGCCTGAATGTTAAACCAAAGTGCCTTTGTTCAGGGAAACATCCTGACCCCGTCTACCTGTGAATGGCTGCAAGAAAGAAGGAATTAACACATCCCCTCCCCGAGGCTGGCCATTTCAGGAGATATTTGCAAAACTTATGGCCTTTTTACTTTACTTCCCCACCTCCTCCCCCTCTCTGTTCTATTAAAGAAACTGGCATCCAGACCCCCGATAAGATGGTTCTTCAGAGACACTAGTCTGCCATCTTCTCTGTCTGCCGGCTTTCCGAATAAAGTTGTATTCCTTGCCTTGGCACCTCGTCTCCTGATTTATTGGCCTGTTGTGTGGCAAAAAGAGAGCTTAGACTCGGTAAGAGAAGGACTGTCTCAGTGCTGCGATGCAGAAGGAGGGCAGAAAAGAAATGAGCAGAGTGGAGCCAGCGGGGCTAGGATTGGGCAGGGGTCTGCCTCTCTCAGCATCACAGAAAGGTGAGGGGTTGGTTCTCTGACTCTGTATCATAAACCTAGCTGTTGCACTTGTAGAACAATGTGTGAAACCCAGCAAGAAATGCAGGGTATTGTAATCAGCTCAGTCCTAAACTCTTGGAATCGATTAGCATAAAGGAGCATGTTTATTGGGGGAATGAAATCACTATTTATTACATGCTTCTTTTTTCCCTATAGTTAATTTAGACTTTTCCGTTCTAGAATGTCTGGCTTACAACAATGATTTTCCCTTTGTTTGAACATAGGTTGACCAGTATGGGGTCCATCTAGAGACAGGCTGAGTGGCACGGTGAAATCAACTGGGAATTAAACATTTGCCAAAGCTCAGCCTCCACCGGAGAAAAGAATCGGTGATTTCAATCCTACCTGAGATTCACAGGACGCCCAAGTCTCACAAGGTGTGTGTTCATCACATTAGCTTGTAGCAAGCGTCTATAGCTTTTACTATCCATTTTAATTTGGTACTTAATGATATGCACCACTATTTCAAAATTTCCTATTCAGTGTTTTATCTGTCAAATGGCATTATGAGCTAGGAGAGGGCAGATACCATATTTCGAAATCAATCTGCCCCACGCGTGAAAGCACCTCCTGAAAGAAGAATATACATGGAAGTTCTATAAACTTACTCGATGAAGTGAACTCTCATAACTTTGCATGTGTGATTTCTGTCCAGGGCCCCCTCCTATTGTGCCCCCTTTAATAAAAACGATTCTGGGGTGTGCTGAATTATGTACAGGGTAATGCTCAAGGCTGTCCAGAAAGAAATATGAAGGCATCATCTCTGCCTAATGCCCTAACTTTGAGAACAGAAACACCAGCTTTCTATTCTCTAGAGTACTTAGGCAAAAACTGGGATAATGCCAATCTTCCTAACCAAATTCCCCAACTGTGGAAGTGTAATGCATTTAGAAAATTATCCTCTGTAGGAAATAACTGCTCTCTGATTGTCAGTGCATGAATTGTGAATCAGTGTTCTTAGCTTTGAATACGCTGATGGTTTACTATTATGCTGTGTATTTCTGCTACTTTGGTGGCTTAGGTACTCATCAGTTACTTTTCTCTCCAGCTAATATGGCTTTCTTAAATTTTAAAAATGGGCACGAACGGAGTATGTATAAATATACCTTAGCTGCTTTCACAAGTAGAGCTAAGTTCAATGTTCGAATGAAGACTGGCCTATGACCAAAAAAAACCCTCTTCTAATCTGGGAAGGTCCTTATCTTTCACTGAGTCAGTAGCTTCAGAAAAGATACACGTGGCTTGGTAAGGGAAGAAGGGTATGCTAAGCCAGACAATCATCTAGCCAATAGCCAATCACCCCTAACAATGAATGGGATTATAGGTGTCACAGCCAGGCTATGCCCACCTCTATGTGTCTTAGAGCTATACCTGCCAAACTGTTCCTGGGTGTACCACTTGTAATCAATCAGCCTCTGTAAATCAATCAGCCTCTGACTATCTTCAGAGAAGCAGTTTTCGGCCATTGTGTAGACAGAGTATCGTGATAAGTCTGACCGGAAGTTAAAGCATTTGAAAAAGATGGAAAGGAAGTCACTTGGTTCTGTTTGCTTTTATACACACTATCTCATTCAATTCCTTACAAAGGCTCTATGCGGGGAGCTTTTATTACCATTTTTCAAATGAGTAAATAGGCTCAAGGAGGTGAAACAACATACTCAAGGTCACACCCCCAATAAGTAGGAGAATATACAAAATTCTAGAGTGTTTATCCTTTTTACTGCTCTACACTAGCGTTGCCAAAAATGTATAGCCAGTGTATGAAGTACAAATTTTTGGAAGACATGTTCCCGTAGGAGGTAAGATGAGCGTTTAGTCCATTTTTAAAGGCGGCCAGGAAAAGAGATTCCAAAAATAATTTTGGAACCAATCGTAATATATAAGAATTCTCACTGTGAGAAAATCTTCCTTACGTGCAAAAAAGTCTTTTCCTTTTAAATAAACAAAAATGGTACTTTGGCAATAAACTTCCAAGGAGATGTTGATAAATGACCATTCTGATCCCTATGCATTTCATTTAGAAAGGAAGTTGTTACTTAAATTAATGTATAATGCAAAAGAGATTATACTTTGAATGACACTGAAAACTGAATTACAAACTATGTGTATAATTTCTAAGCACCTAAATCATGAAAGATGGCAAATAAGCAAATGACAATCTTTCATTTTCAGCTATTTCCTGGGGAAAATTAAGGGAGAAAATGTTGCTTTATTATAAATCACTGGCAAAAAAGGTAATTTTCTTCTTTTTCCCTGTATCTCCTTACATTATCTGGCTCATTTTCAAGTTTGAGTAAAAGTATTTAAAAATTATATAATCTATTTTAGAATAACTTTACATTTATTTGATCCTGATATTTTCTAATGAAACCTTAATCTCCTCTCATTTGCAACCTGAACCTAGGTCACCAAAGAGGATATAATGCAAAAGACAGTAAAATGATAGCTCAGCCTGTTTCTGAAAGAAGATACTTACAGGTGCTAAGAATCTAGAAAAGCATCAAAAAGTTCCTCAAAGTTCATTTTTCCTTTAATATGTACATTTATACATAGAAGGAAAAATACCCTCTTAGAAGCAACACAGAATACTAAAAAGAGTTTTGAGCCAGAAGTAGAGACATGATCTTTGGTCCCGGCTTGTCACTGGTGTGAGCTAGGGCACATCACTCAACTTCCCTCAGATTCAGTGTCCTTTCAGGAAGGATAAAGATGTCACAACTGTCCCACTTCAGCAACTGCCATGTGGTAAAAGTCCCTTATTCATCCAGCACTTGTCAGGTTTTTTACGGAGATATGAAGACAGATATGATTCTGCCCCTGCCCTTGAGGAACACGAAGAGGGGAGATGTGATGGAAACTGGAATTTGAGGTCAAGTCATAGAATGCTTCTGGAAGGAGAAAGTCCTGAAGTACAAGTATGAGTTAGTGAAGAAAATGGGGGAAGAAAAGATCAGAGCATCGCAGACAGAGGACACAGCATTACACAAAGGTAATGCGTTATGTGAGTGCAAGATGTTGGGGGACTTGCCAGTCATTCAGTTGACTGAAACAGAGAGGAAAAGTCAAAGCTGAGGTTGGAAAGGTAGACAGAATCCAGATTATTGAGAGTAACAGATGCTGGGCTATGGATTTGCATTTTAATCCCAAAGCAATGAGTGGAGGTGAGGGGCAACGCAGGAGCACGAATAGGGGAAACTCACTCCGGTTTTTGGAAAACTCACTCTGAAGGTAACATGGACAATGGGTCAGAGGCTGGGAAGCTAATTCAGAGCCCATCGCATTAGTTCAGGTGAGAAATTCAAAGACCTAACCTAAGACAGTGGTGGCAAGGATGGAGAAGAAAGAACAGTCTTCAGAGATGGTATGGAGGTAGAGCTGACAAAGTTTAATGTCTAACTAGGGGTGTATAGGAGAAGGGAATTGGTGTGAATCAGAGGTTTCTGATTTGACTGGGTAAATAGTGTATTGTTCCACAAGATAAGAATTAAAGAAGATGAAGTAGGTTTCTGGGGCTAGACAAGTCCAATTTTGGCCACACTGAGCTCACTGTACCTACGGGTGATGTGCAGAAGGCAGCTGGACATATGAAATGCATTTGACAATTCTGTGAACTGTTCAAATATGTACGATATTGCTTGAAATCCATTCTATATTTTCAGTATGTGTATTAACTCTAGAAAATTACTAGGGAAATTAGTAAAAGTGGTTTATTCTAAGGGCTTCAAGAAATTAAAGCATCTCTCATTCTTTTACTGTATTTGTTTGTTCAACTGAAATTATTTAACTACCTACCACATCACTTCTATTGGGAGCTATCTCTGACGGTTTGTGGCTTCTTGTTCATGGTCATGTAACTGGCATCTGGACTGGATTAAAGGGGCTACCATGTAGATGGAGACAGAGGACGGACTCTGGAACCCTTCTTGCATGCAGCCTCACTGCCTATCACATTTCCAACATGCATCCTTACTTCCAGCTGCCATGGGATCATCAAGCCTTAGCTTAAATCAAATGTCCTCTGGCTCCAGATCCTATGATGAAAAATTTATGGAGTCCTGGACACATTACAAGTTCTACAGCTTTACAGCTGAAATCCTTCAGGTCCTTCTGACCTACTGAAGGCAAAAATATGCTTTATTTTTACTGGTATTCCCAAACGGTCTTCTAGTGTGTACATTTTTCCTACAGAACATGTATGTTGCTTCCAGCAATGTGTTTTATATTACCTTGAAGAGTAGGGAAGCTCTGACAGAAGGAAACAACTTGGTATTGCTGCCAGTAGAAGAGGGAAAAAAACCTTGCAACTGGAAGCATGATCAAGCCTATAGATCATTAATTAATCCTTCTCTTTGACAGCAGATACCTTATGTGAGTCAACGACTGTATCCTAAGTTGTTTTAAAAACAGCTTATATCCCTCAACTAATGATATGTTGGCTTTTTGAGTGGGGTCTTTTTATTAACTTATACACACACAAATATATATATATATATATATATATATATATATTTTTTTTTTTCCTAGAACCTTAAAATTTTTGCATGTTCTTATAAAGTCTAGGATGTAGCTCAACACCCTTGAATTAAACATTTCCTGGATAACAAGCTTTCCAAATCTATGTCGAAACCTAAAGTCTCTCTCTCTTCAGGGGATTATAAGTAACACCAGTTTGGAGGTAGCACGAAAACAAGGTACCTAAATGGGCTTACCTTGACAATGAAATCTGCTGTAAGTGGTCCAGCCATTCTCAGTATCTCTTTGTCTGGAAATTTTTGGAAGTCCACACTAGAATTGTCCACAAGAAAGATGCCTGTAGAGCTGAGACTGTTTTCACCTTTAGCCCCCTGGAGGGTTTTGGTTTCCAGATCTACATAATCAAACACATGAAGAGGAGAGAAAGATGTTCCCAGGGCTACCACAGACCACATGCAAGCACACCTCAAGCAAAAGAACTTTGTCAGGGAGAAGTATTATTCTTTATATGGCTGACATAATTGAAATGTGACAGAAACAAAATATATGGGCACCTCTGGATCACAGAGGAATTTATGCAGCAAATGAAGTTATTTTAAAACTCATTAGCCAAGCATTCAGGGCTCCCTGTCAAGAAATCTTTGATTCCCTGGATGACTTCCTTTGGGTACCTTACTTTATCACAATCCTATTCTTTTGACTAAACCATCTCCCATACATATCTTATTGATTTCAGGCTTTATGGCCCTCCGTCTAGAATACCCTGAAGTTTCCCTTTTGCTCTATGAGGCCCAGGGTGCCTCTCTGAGTTCCTTCAGCACTCACTGTGAGACTTGCTATTCATGTATTACTTTGTATTTATTTATACTTTCTGGTTACTTATTGAATTGTGCTATTGCTCAAAATAAAGCAACTATAGTGACTTAAGGACAGGGAACTAACTATCCTCTTTACTTCTCTTTCTTTTTAAAATCCTTTTTATTACTTCACTCAGTCTTATATCCATATATGATATTTCACAAGAACTCAAGACAGAGAGAGGAACTTGATCCCTGGAGCACTCCGATCTGAATTTGCCCAATGACAAAGCCTAGGAAGCATCTTTTGTTTTAGGAAGTCAGAGCGTGCTGAGGATGAGGGTAATTATGATATATATGTTTCAAAGTAGGTTAAGTTCTCATGTGATTGAGTATTTTAGAATAATTGCCTCCTGTGTGATGAAAGACAGACAGACTAAGTCTAACGATGGTTTGTAAAACTTGCAGAAGGACCCTTGGTTTGGGCAGGGGTTCTTTAGCAGAAAGATGGGGTGCCTGGGTAGGGATCTGGGTCTCCTACCCACATTCAATCAGAATGACTCCCCTCTTATGTGTTTTACAGATTGAGGTTTTGGGGTTAAGGACAATTTTAAGGTCTCTGGAGGCACTAAGGTACCTAATGTATTTGCACGAAATTATTCTAGATGTTGTCTACTTCAAGTTCTCTACTAGAAGGAATACCAACAGGTAGAAAATGCTGGTGTCCAATTAAATGCCCATGCCCCTCAGATGAAGTCCTGTAGCCTTTCTCTGGGAGTAGGTCTGGCTTTCCTTCCCTGTCCCAGGGCTGAGAGGACCTCACAGAATAAAAGGCACATTGAGAGAACGCTGGAGTGGGAGAACCACAGTGGTTGTCATCAGAGGAAGGCAGTAGCATCTCTGTATCTCCTTCCTCTAGCCTTCACTCCTCGAGCTGCCTTCCATGTATTTGCACTCATTTGTGGAAGTATCTCCAGGACATTAAATTAACCTAGTTTTGGAAAACTCTTGGAGGTCTAAGCCTGAGTATCTGATTCAATTTTATCACCAGGCCTCCCAGAAGTACCTCCCAGGTACTTCTGATTAAAGATGAGCTGGACCTGGACAGATGGTCTACTCTTCTCGTTTGGCCCTCCTTAACTCTTGCTGAGGTTGGTCCCATACTGGGCCAGCTTCTGGGAGTGAAGGTAAAAGGGTTGCCAGAGAAACAAGGCATCATTTATTTACACATTCATTTTGCTGAGTTATATTCCAAATACAAAAACAAAATAGAAAAAAAAATAGAAACCTCCTTGGCTATACAGATGTTACCAACTGCCTTTTGAAGGAAAAAGCAGATTCCATTTTGCTTTTAATCATTTATGACTATCATCTGACACTTTACCTATCAAATCCTTAGAGCAATTAAACCAAACAAGGCCAATTCTTCAGCTTCTCAGTGATCACATAATTAGGAAGTCCGGGAGGCTAGACTAATTCATTTATAAAAATGAATCCTCTTTACTAATTCATAATAATCATAAAGTAAGTCTGGGAGACTAGACTAATTCATTTATAAAAATGAATTTTCCTCTTACACCTCTTCCCTTGGGTTCTTTCTTTTGCAATGAGGAGTAAGTCGCCCACTTGGTGATGCATTAGTCTGGATGTTTTATTTTAGCCTCTCACTGTGCAGAAAAATACTGTTTCTGAAGGAGGTTGTTACACCAGCAGTTAATTCTGTCCAATTCTTAAGAGGAAAAACAAATCATTTGAATGGTAACAGTGTACACACATATATCATCCTTTGACACATGAGCAATATATTTTTGGGGGGATGTTCAGGGTTAGAAAAGCACTTGGATCCATATAACGTGGCTTCTCAGCATCTTTTGACCTCGCCTGAACTGTACTTTACTTATTCCTTTATGTCACATGAACTCTCAAAGCCCACCTTTCCCATGAAATGTACTTATTTTTATTTTTAGAAAGGCTTCTGTCGGCTATCTGAACTTTCACAGGCTCCAATTTGTCTCCCTCCAGTTTGTCTTTTTGGAATGATTTCATTTATAATCCAATTGCCAAAAGATAATGCATGCTACCTAAATTGGCTTCTTAGGCATGTGTGTGGGAGGGAAGAGAGAGCAGAACATGATAGATGGCTTTGGAGGAACCTAGGAAAAATCATAGCGGAGGAGATCAGAAATGCTCAAGGGACCAACTGAAGTGAAGTCTTTCAGTGAAAGTGAATTTTGCAGAAAAAGCTAACATATCCTCTCCTACCCCTTCCCTGGTTAATAGTCTATAATTTTCTGCTTGTAATTTACAGGTCTACATCTAAACAGCACTACATGGTAATAAAAAAAAAAAGATGTGGCTGTGTACTGCTGGCTTGCCATGACTGAAGATCAATTCTTGCACAAACTCTGGTGGGACCATGCTACCATTTGTTCTTTGGGGTTACGATTACCCTTCAATCTTGAATTCCAAAAGCTATCTTCAAGACGTTAGGGTCTTGCATTATCTTTATGACATGGGATGCTTAACTAGATCACATGGTTCTCTTCAAATGCCACAGGGTTAAGGCTGTTTGGAGTTTCTGTGTTCCCCTGAATTGATAAAGTAATGGAGCCTAAGAGTAGGAATTAAAAGAGAAAGAATGAAGGAGAGGGAGGGAAGGTTGAAAAGAAGAAGAAAAAAGAAAGAGGTGAGGCAAGGAAAACATTGAGAATGACTGGAGAGGAAGAAGAGACAGAATGAGAAATAATATTCACAAAATCATAAACATGTGCTTAACTCATGAACACCCTATTGGAAACATTAATTTTGTATCTTTCAGGATGACTGGCTGGAGATAATTACCACAGACGTCTCTGCTGTCTCCTAGGCAACCAAAAGATAAACAGAAGCATTCAAAATACCATATTATGAGACAGGATTAAGATTTGTATTTCTAAATCTTAATCTTTTCTGGAAACAAAAAATAAATAATAATGATGTATATGTATAACTGATTCACTTTGTTACAAAGCAGAAACACACCATTGTAAAGCAATTATACTCTAATAAAGATGTAATAAATCGATAAATAAATAAATAATAATGACTAAAATTCCCAATACCCAAAGGACAACAACGGAGTTTACTTACACAAGTGGTCAGGTCCTTTTAAGACAAGGCGAATATGTCTGCTTCCATAGGGAATAGCAACCACTGTGTCGTCCACTAGAGAGAAACAAAGCAGAGTCTTAAAGCACATAATTTTATACAAAATTACTGATTATCTCCTATATAAATGCACTGATTTACACACACTCCCAAACAATAATCTTTTTAAAAAGTGTTTACAATGTGAACACCAATATGTGGGAATCAAAATTTCCACTTTCTTCAAAATAAAATATACTGAAAAAGTTGGTCACTGGCTAACTCATGGGGGATCTGGCCTTCGAAAAAATACATGAATTTTGATACATTAAAAATGAATTTGTTGGGCTTCCCTGGTGGCACAGTGGTTGAGAGTCCGCCTGCTGATGCAGGGGACATGGGTTCGTGCCCTGGTCCGGGAAGATCCCACACGCCGCAGAGCGGCTAGGCCCGTGAGCCATGGCCACTGAGCCTGCGCGTCCGGAGCCTGTGCTCCGCAATGGGAGAGGCCACAACAGTGAGAGGACCACGTACCACAAAAAAAAAAAAAATTTGAAAGTGTTCATTTCTGATTTTAAAACCCGATCTTAAATCCTCAGATTTCTCTAGACTGGAGCAACTGTGTAGAATTACAAAAAGAAAATAACTTTTAATGCTCAAAGAAGGACTTTATTATAACAAAATCTGGATATCCCTCTAGCAAAGTAACTGTCTTGGATGAGCAGGACAGTTAAGAATAGAAGACAACCTCTGGCCCTGCCAAGACGGCGTCCTGCCTGATTTCAGATACTCAGACTCCAACTTTACTTTCACCTATGTTGGTGGACCCAAAAGATGGGCATGTCTCAAATATTTGAGGAGGACTTTCAAGGTGGTGGAGGAGTAAGATGTATAGAGATCACCTTCCTCCCCAAAAATACATCAAAAATACATCTACACATGGAACAACTCCTACAGAACACCTACTGAATGTGAGCAGAAGACCTCAGACTTCCCAAAAGGGTCTTGGTGCTCCGACCAGGTGTCAGCTCTGAGCCTCTGAGGAGGGAGAGCTGAGTTCAGGACATTGGACCACCAGAGACCTCCCAGCCCCATGTAATATCAATCAGTGAGAGCTCTCCCAGAGATCTCTGTCTCAATGTTAAGACCCAGCTCCACTCAATGACCAGCAAGCTCCAGTGCTGGACATCCCATGCCAAACAACTAGCAAGACAGGAACACAACCGCACCCATTAGCAGAGAGGCTGCCTAAAATCATACTAAGTTCACAGACACCCCAAAACACACCACCAGACACGGTCCTGCCCATCAGAAAGACAACATCCAGCCTCATTCACCAGAACACAGGCACCAGTCCCCTCCACCAGGAAGCCTACACAACCCACTGAACCAACCTTACCCACTGGGGGCAGACACCCAAAACAACGGGAATTACGAACCTGCAGCCTGTGAAAAGGAGACTCCAAACACAGTAAGTTGAGCAAACTAAGAAGACAGAGAAATACACAGCAGATGAAGGAGCAAAGTAAAAACCCACGAGAGCAAACAAATGAAAAGGAAATAGTCAGTCTACCTGAAAGAGAATTCAGAGTAATGATAGTAAAGATGATTCAAAATCTTGGAAACAGAATGGAGAAAATACAAGAAACGTTTAACAAGGACCTAGAAGAACTAAAGAGCAAACAAACAATGATGAACAACACAGTAAATGAAATTAAAAATTCTCTAGAAGGAATCAAGAGCAGAATAACTAAGGCAGAAGAACTAATAAGTGACCTGGAAGATAAAGAGTAGAAATAACAACCACAGAGCAGAATAAAGAAAAAACAATGAAAAGACTTGAGGGTAGTCTCAGAGACCTCTGGGACAACATTAAACATACCAACATTCGAATTATACGGGTCCTAGAGAAGAAGTGAAAAAGAAAGTTTCAGAGAAAATATTTGAAGAGATTATAGTTGAAAACTTCCCTAACACGGGAAAGGAAATAGCCAATCAAGTCCAGGAAGCACCCATACAGGATAAATCCAAGGAGAAACACGCCAAGACACATATTAATCAAACTATCAAAAATTAAATACAAAGAAAAAATATTAAAAGCAGCGAGGGAAAAGCAACAAATAACATACAAGGGAATCTTAAGGGGATTCAGCTTAACAGCTGATCATTCAGCAAAAACTCTGCAAGCCAGAAGGGAGTGGAAGGACGTAGCAAAAGTGATGAAAGGGAAGAACCTACAACCAAGGTTACTCTATCCAGCGAAGATCTCATTCAGATTCGAGGAGAAATTAAAACCTTTACAGACAAGCAAAAGCTCAGAGAATTCAGCACCACCAAACCAGCTTTACAACAAATGCTAAATGAACTTCTCTAGGCAGGAAACACAGGAGTGGGAAAAGACCCACAATACAAACCCAAACAAATAGGAAAATGGTAATAGGATCATATCGATAATTACCTTAAATGTAAATGGATTAAATGCTCCAACCAAAAGACACAGACTGGCTGAATAGATATAAAAACAAGACCTGTATATATGATGTCTACAAGAGACCCACTGCAGACCCAGGGACACATGCAGACTGAAAGTGAGGGGATGGAAAAAGATATTCCATGCAAATGGAAAATGAAAGAAAACTGGAGCAGCAATTCCCATATCAAACAAAATAGACTTTAAAATAAAGACTATTACAAGAGACAAAAAAGGGCATGACATAATGATCAAGGGAACAACCCAAGAAGAAGATATAACGATTGTAAATATTTATGCACTCAACATAGGAGCACCTCAATGCACAAGGCAAATGCTAACAGCCATAAAAGGGGAAATCGACAGTAACACAATCATAGTAGGGTACTTTAACACCTCACTTTCACCAATGGACAGATCATCAATGAAAATAAATAAGGAAACACAAGCTTTAAATGATACATTAAACAAGATGGACTTAACTGATGTTTATAGGACAACCATCCAAAAACAGCAGAATACACTACCTTCTCAAATGCTCATGGAACATTCTCCAGGATAGATCATATCTTGGGTCACAAATTAAGCCTCAGTAAATTTAAGAAAATTGAAATCATATCAAGTATTTTTTCTGACCACAATGCTATGAGACTAGACATCAATTACAGGAAAAAAATCTGTAAAAAATACAAACACATGGAGGGTAAACAATATGCTACTAAATAAGCAAGAGACCACTGAAGAAATCAAAGTGGAAATCAAAAAATACCTAGAAACAAATGACAATGAAAACACGATGACAAAAAACCTAAGGGAGGAAGCAAAAGCAGTTCTAAGAGAGAAGTTTATAGCTATACAAGCCTACCTCAAGAAACAAGAAAAATCTGAAACAAACAACCTAACCTTACACCTAAAGCAATTAGAGAAAGAGCAACAAAAAAACTCCAAAGTTAGCAGAAGGAAAGAAAACAAAAAAAATCAGATCAGAAGTAAATGAAAAAGAAATGAAGGAAATCATAGCAAAGACCAATAAAACTAAAAGCTGGTTCTTTTTTATTTATTTATTTTTTTTGTGGTATGCGGGCCTCTCACTGTTGTGGCCTCTCCCGTTGTGGAGCACAGGCTCCGGACACACAGGCTCAGCGGCCATGGCTCACGGGCCCAGCTGCTCCACAGCACGTGGGATCTTCCCGGACCGGGGCACAAACCCACGTCCCCTGCATTGGCAGGTGGACTCTCAACCACTGCGCCACCAGGGAAACCCTAAAAGCTGGTTCTTTGAGAAGATAAACAAAATTGATAAACAATTAGCCAGACCCATCAAGAAAAAAAGAAAGAAGACTCAAATCCATAGAATTAGAAATGGAAAAGGAGAAGTAACAACTGACACTGCAGAAATAGAAAGGATCATGAGAGATTACTACAAGCAATTCTATGCCAATAAAATGGACAACCTGGAAGAAATGGGTAAATTCTTAGAAAAGCACAACCTTCTGAGACTGAACCAGGAAGAAATAGGAAATATAAACAGACCAATCACAAGCACTGAAATTGAAACTGTGATTAAAAATCTTCCAACAAACAAAAGCCCAGGACCAGATGGCTTCACAGGCAAATTTTATCAAACTTTTAGAGAAGAGCTAACACCTATCCTTCTCAAATTCTTCCAAAATATAGCAGAGGGAGGAACACTCTCAAACTCATTTTACGAGGCCACCATTACCCTAATACCAAAACCAGACAAAGATGTCACAAAAAAGGAAAACTATAGGCCAATATCACTGATAAACATAGATGCAAAAATCCTCAAAATACTAGCAAACAGAATCCAATAGCACATTGAAAGGATCATACACCATGATCAAGTGGGGTTTATCCCAGGAATGCAAGGATTCTTCAACATACTCAAATCAATTAATGTGATACACCATATTAACAAATTGAAGGATAAAAACCACATGACAATCTCAATAGATGCAGAAAAAGCTTTTGACAAAATTCAACACCAACTTATGATAAAAATCCTCCAGAAAGAAGGCATAGAGGGAACTTACCTCAACATAACAAAGGCCATATATGACAATCCCACAGCCAACATCATTCTCAATGGAAAAACTGAAACAATTTGCACTAAGATCAGGAACAAAACAAGGGTGCCCACTCTCAGCACTATTATTCAACATGGTTTTGGAAGTTTTAGCCACAGCAATCAGAGAAGAAAAAGAAATAAAAGGAATACAAGTCAGAAAAAAAGAAGTAAACCTGTCACTGTTTGCAGATGACATGACACTATACAGAGAGAATCCTAAAGATGCTACCAGAAAACTACTAGAGCTAATCAATGAATTTGGTAGAGTAGCAGAATACAAAATTAATGCACAGAAATCTTTTGCATTCCTATACACGGATGACGAAAAATCTGGAAGAGAAATTAAACATTCCCATTTACCATTACAACAAAAAAATAAAATACCCAGGAATAAACCTACCTAAGGACACAAAAGACCTGTATGCAGAAAACTATAAGACACTGATGAAAGAAATGAAAGATGATACAAACAGATGGAGAAATATACCATGTCCTTGGATTGGAAGAATTAACATTATGAAAATGACTATACTACCCAAAGCAATCTACAGATTCAATGCCATACCTATCAAACTACCACTGGCATTTTTCACAGAACTAGAACAAAAAATTTCACAATCTGTATGGAAACACAAAAGACCCCAAAGAGTCAAAGCAATGTTGAGAAAGAAAAACAGAACTGGAGGAATCAGGCTCCCGGACTTCAGACTATACTACAGAGCTATAGTAATCAAGACAGTATGGTACTGGAACAAGAACACAAATATAGATCAATGGAACAGGATAGAAAGTCAGAGATAAACCCACGCACATATGGTCACCTTTTCTTTAATAAAGGAGGAAGAATACACAATGGATAAAAGGCAGCTCTTCAATTGTGGTGCTCTGAAAACTGGACAGCTAGATGTAAAAGAATGAGATTAGAACACTCCCTAACACCATACAAAAAAAATAAACTCAAAATGGATTAAAGACCTAAATATAAGGCCAGACACTATAAAGCTCTTAGAGGAAAACACAGGCAGAACACTCTATGACATAAATCACAGCAAGACCCTTTCTGACCCACCTCCTAGAGAAATGGAAAAAACCCCAAAAATAAACAAATGGGACCTAATGAAACTTAAAAGCTTTTGCACAGCAAAGGAAACCATAAACAAGATGAAAAGACAACCCTCAGAATGGAAGAAAATATTTGCAAATGAAGCAACTGACAAAGGATTAATCTCCAAAATATACAAGCAGCTCATGCAGCTCAATATAAAAAAAAAAAAAAAAACCCAATCCAAAAATGGGCAGAAGACCTAAATAGACATTTCTCCAAAGGTATAGAAATTGCCAACAAACACATGAAAGGATGCTCAATATCACTAATCATTAGAGAAATGCAAATCAAAACCGCAGTGAGGTATCACCTCACACCAGTCAGAATGGCCATCATCAAAAACTCTACACACAATAAATCCTGGAGAGGGTGTGAAGAAAAGGGAACCTTCTTGCACTGTTGGTGGGAATGTAAATTGATACAGCCACTATGGAGAACAGTATGGAGGTTCCTTAAAAAACTAAAAATAGAACGACCATACGACCCAGCAATCCCACTACTGGGCATATACCCTGAGAAAACCATAATTTAAAAAGAGTCATATACCACAATATTCACTGCAGCTCTATTTACAATAGCCAGGACATGGAAACAACCTAAGTGTTCATCGACAGATGAATGGATAAAGAAGATGTGGCACATATATACAATGGAATGTTACTCAGCCATAAAAAGAAACAAAATTGAGTTATTTATAGTGAGGTGGATGGACCTAGAGTGTGTCATACAGAGTGAAGTACGTCAGAAAGAAACAAATACTGTATGCTAACACATATATATGGAATATAAAAAAAAGAAAAAGGTTGGGAAGAACCTAGGGGCAGGACAGGAATAAAGCCACAGACGTAGAGAATGGACTAGAGGACACGGGGAGGGGGAAGGGTAAGCTGGGATGAAGTGAGAGAGTGGCATGGACATATATACACTACCAAATGTAAAATAGATAGCTAGTGGGAAGCAGCCACATAGCACAGGGAGAGCAGCCTGGTGCTTTCTGACCACCTAGAGGGGTGGGATAGTGAGAATGGGAGGGAGACGCAAGAGGGAGGGGACATGGGGATATATGTATACGTATAGCTGATTCACTTTGCTATACAGCAGAAACTAACACAACATTTTAAAGCAATTATTCTCCAATAAAGATGTTAAAAAAAAAGAGAAGAGAATATATTTGTATTTTTTAAACTTTCTAGGCCAGAAATCATGCATTCCAGTTCTTTAATATACTTTACACCAGTGGTCCTGAACCTTTTGGGCACCAAGGACTGGTTTCATGGAAGAAAATTTTTCCATGGCCGGGCACTGGGAGGGGAGAAAGGTTTAAGCGGTAACGCGAGCGATGGGGATTGGCAGATGAAGCTTGGCTCGTTCACCTGCAGCTCACTTCTTGCTGTGCGGCCCGGTTCCTAACAGGCCTTGCACCGGTACCAGTCCGCGGCCCAGTGGTTGGGGGCCCCTGCTTTACACTATCTACATCTGATACTATATATAGTGAATGTCCCATAAATGGTTATTAACATTCCCCTGACACTCCCTCTTTATTTCGAAAATTAAAAAAAAAATTGACTGATTTAGAGATTATTTTAAAAATTATTTAATTTTCATCCTACTTGAAAACTTAGGCATAATTCAGTGGAAGCAGTCCTCAATTCTACATCTGTTAAAAAATTAGAGGTGTATTACACACATCCCAAACACATCACAGGCATTTTTATTTAGAACTCTACTTGTGACAATAATACGTTGTATTTACATGGCACTGAAGAGTTTCACTTCTCCTAAAATATACTATTTATTCCTTCACCCCAGACTTGTAACATGGGCGAAGAGGATGCTACCATCCCGATTTTAGGATGAAGAAATCAAGCCTCTGAGAAGTATAATGAGTAACCCAAGGTCAAAGAACAGGGGGGTATTCCAGAAGACGAGGGAAAGCCAGTTATTTTTAAACTCACCAGCATATTCAGAAGCTCTGTGGAATTCTGTTTCACACATATCTTTCTAATATTATATATTACCATCCTATCACTGGAAGAATTTCATTTAAATAAAGGAATCCCCAAAGCTAGCCAATTTCTCTGAATCTTAACATCCTGTCTTTAGGAGAACTTAATTTCAATAAAGGAATTTCAAAAGTTCCTTAACTTCTCTGATCCTTAGTTTCTCCGTAAAACAGGGAAAGCAACACCTACTTTATAATGTTGTTGTGAACAGATATAGGTATGGCTATAGATATGTATACCATATATAGATGTACAGCATGGAAGACAGTATTTTGTAAATATCATTTTATCTCTCTATTCCAAGTCTCTTTAAGGATAGGAACTGAAACACCGTTTATTTTTTAAACGCTCCAAGACCCCCTAGCACATAGCCAGCTGAATGAGAAATTAGAATCATATGCTCTCAATTCCTTCCCTAAAAGGTTACATTTATCAAGTTTTCTACAATGTTGAATATGCTATACACACTACAACATTTTAGCTGTTTTTAATGTCAGGCATTGTTAAAGAAAAGGTTGAATTTCGGATAGCTAAGTGTTTGTGGCATAGAAGAACATAATACGTAAGGGGAATACAGAAAAGGAACAACAAATGTTCAGACTGGGCTCACAGAGCTTTAAATGCCTTGTATAAAGACATGGGTTTTTAAGTTTACAAAAGCAATTCAAAGCTGTTAAGACAATGGGATTTCTAGAAATAGAAAGTCTTTGTTGATCCACAGGTCAAGTAAAGTGCAAGTAGAAGGAAAGCTTTCTGTTTGGCTCTGCAGTGCTCAGCAGCGGGCTTCTGACCCCCACATGGCGCAGGCAGCCTCCCTCTTGTTCTGCTGAGAAGTGACTCACATTCCACAAGCCGGGGCATTAACGCAAGCTTTTGGCTGACACAGTCGCCTTTGTATACTCCCCGAGGAAGATGGGGAGGAACCTACAAGGTTGTTGAGGGAAGAGGGTAGAATGGAGAGAGCAGGCCAGGCAAGCACGGAATATTTGCAGATGCCTCTGCACTTGCCAAGTCAAAGAGAAATACAGAGAACTTAGGCTGGTGCCAACCTGAACAGTCAGCAGTACACGGCACCAGACGTAGGAAGAGTCACAGCCTATTCTTCTGTGGTTCTATAAAGGGCTAATAGACAACTGGCAGGTCATCAGGCAAGCAGCAAATTCATTATTTTATTCCACAGATATTTTTTGAGTGTCTTCTAGTGTCAGGCTTCACACTAAGTACCACATAATCAGCGACAAAGAAGACAAAGCATCAGCCCTACAAGATGGTTCCTGAAATAGGGACCTGAGATAAAATATGCAGGGAAATACCACACACTATACCCCAATCATGGAAATTCCAAAGCACATTAATTAATATCTTAAGATCCCTGAAACAAAGAAATCCATTTCCCTCTATTTAACTGTGTTCCCAATGTATTTACCCAGGGAAACACTTTCTTACGTATCATCTTTTCATACCAGCTGATACGTCTCAGAATATACTTTAAGATATGGTGTTCTTCATTTGCCAAACAGAAAGAGAGGAAAAAATATATATTTTTATTTGCTGCATGTTGATAAAAAGCCAGTCTTTGAGCTGTAGATTTATTAATAATTGGCTCATTTGATGATAAATTCTCAATGATTAGAGATGGGTTGGAAGATTCTTCTACTTGCCATTTAATACAGTACTGTGCACAGAGAGGGTATGGAAAAAAGGGAACCCTCCTACACTGCTGGTGGGAATGTAAATTAGTGTAGCCACTATGGAGAACAGTATGGAGGTTCCTTAAAAAACTAAAAATAGAGCTACCATATGATCCAGCAATCCCACTCCTGGGCATATATATGGAGAAAACCATAATTCAAAAAGATACATGCACCCCAATCTTCATTGCAGCACTATTTACAGTAGCCAAGACATGGAAACAACTTAAATGCCCATCGACAGAGGAATGGATAAAGACGATTCCAGTATACAATGGAATATTACACAGCCATAAACAAGAATGAAATAATGCCATTTGTAGCAATATGGGTGAAACTAGAGATTATCATATTAAGCGAAGTAAGTCAGACAAATATCATGTGATACCACTTATATGTGGTATCTAAAAAAAATGATACAAATGAACTTATTTACAAAACAGAAATAGACTCACAGACATAGAAAACAAACTTATGGTTACCAAAGGGGGTAAGGGGGGTCGGAGGTGGGGAATAGATAAATTAGGAGTTTGGGATTAACATATATACATTACTATATATAAAATAAACAACAAGGACCTACTGTATAGCACAGGGAACTATATTCAATACCTTGTAATAACTTATAATGGAAAAGAATCTGAAGAAGAATATGTGTATATGTGTAACTGAATCACTTTGCTGTATGCCTGAAAGTAAGACAACATTGTAAATTAACTATACGTCAATTTAAAAAATGGTTAAAAATAGACACTGGAGAATGTTTGAGAGGGCTGGTTTCATCACCTGCCTTCTCAATGATTAATTTAGTTGGTATGGCTGGCAAGGCAGGTGGCTACATTCTCTCTCACCGTGTTGTGCATTCCTTGGGTAACCTTCCAATAAAGGCACACTGCACTATGTTCAAATGAATCTGCTCTAATCTATTCTGGCTTTCTTGACAGAACCATGATGCCAATCATCAAAATATATTTAAAGGTTATTAATCAACAATTCTGAAAGACCTGCTTCAGAAATTAGATAACCCCTTTCTCAGTAAAATGGACAAACTTTCCATGAGAATCATAAATTCTGCCATTTCACATATATGGGATACAAAAGCTCTTTCTCAAGAACACTGTACTCAAGGATTGTACCTAAAAGATTTCCTCAAAAAATCTACAGGTGTATATATATTCCACAACTTTCTATAAACATTTTAGATTTGGTGGGTTTTTTTTGACAAGGGGATGGGATGCTCTTTGATTTTACTTTTCTTCAATTTTTTATACAGTCCAGTCTATTAATTTTTTTAATGGATTTTTTGACTTGAATAATATATATATGTATTTTAATACAGCAGGTTCTTATCAGTCATCAATTTTATATACATCAGTGTATATATGTCAATCCCAATTGCCCAATTCATCACACCACCACCACCACACCGCGCCCCTTTCCCCCCATGGTGTCCATACGTTTGTTCTCTATATCTGTCTCTATATGTGTCTCAATTTCTGCCCTGCAAACCGGTTCATCTGTACCATTTTTCTAGGTTCCACATAGATGTGTTAATATACGATATTTGTTTTTCTCTTTCTGACTTACTTCACTCTGTATGACAGATTCTAGATCCATCCACGTCTCAACAAATGACTCAATTTCCTTCCTTTATATGGCTGAGTAGTATTCCACTGTACATATGTACCACATCTTCTTTATCCATTTGTCTGTCAATGGGCATTTAGCTTGCTTCCATGACCTTGCTATTGTAAAGAGTGCTGCAATGAACACTGGGGTGCAGGTGCCTTTTTTTTTTTTTTTTTTTTTTGCAGTACACGGTCCTCTCACTGCTGTGGCCTCTCCCGTTGCAGAGCACAGGGTCCGGACGCACAGGCTCAGCAGCCATGGCTAACGGGCCCAGCCGCTCCACGGCACGTGGGATCTTCCCGGACCGGGGCACGAACCCGCGTCCCCTGCATCGGCAGGCAGACTCTCAACCACTGCACCACCAGGGAAGCCCCATGTGCCTTTTTGAATTATGGTTTTCTCTGGGTATATGCCCAGTAGTGTGATTGCTGGATCATATGGTAATGCTATTTTTAGATTTTTAAGGAACCTCCATACTGTTCTCCACAGTGGCTGCATCAATTTAAATTCCCTCAACAGTGCGAGAGGATTCCCTTTTTTCCACACCCTCTCCAGCATTAGTTGTTTGTAGATTTTCTGATGATACCCATTCTAACTGGTGTGAGGTGATACCTCACTGTAGTTTTGATTTGCATTTCTCTAATAATTAGTGATGTTGAGCAGCATTTCATGTGCTTCTTGGCCATCTGTATATTTTCTTTGGAGAAATGTATGTTTAGGACTTCTGCCCATTTTTGGATTGGTTTTTTTTTTTTTAATATTGAGCTGCATGAGCTGTTTATATATTTTGGAGATTAATCCTTTGTCTGTTGATTCATTTGCAAATATTTTCTCCCATTCTGAGGGTTGTCTTTTTGTCTTGTTTATGGTTTCCTTTGCTGTGCAAAAGCTTTTAAGTTTCATTAGGTCCCATTTGTTTAGTTTTGTTTTTATTTCCATTAATCTAGGAGGTGGATCAAAAAAGATCTTGCTGTGTTTTATGTCAAAGAGTGTTCTTCCTGTTTTCCTCTAAGAGTTTTACAGTGTCCGGTCTTACATTTAGGTCTCGAATCCATTTTGAGTGTACTTTTGTGTATGGTGTTAGGGAGTGTTCTAATTTTATTCTTTTAAACATAGCTGTCCAGTTTTCCCAACACCACTTATTGAAGAGACTGTCTTTTCTCCATTGTATATCCTTGCCTCCTGTGTCATAGATTAGTTGACCATAGGTGTGTGTGTGGGTTTATCTCTGGGCTTTCTATCTTGTTCCATTGATCTGTGTTTCTGTTTCTGTGCCAGTACCATATTGTCTTGATTACTGCAGCTTTATAGTACAGTCTGAAGTCAGGGAGTCTGATTCCTCCAGCTCCATTTTTTTCCCTCAAGACTGCTTTGGCTATTCGGGATCTTTTGTGTCTCCATACAAATTTTAAGATTATTTGTTCTAGTTCTGTAAAAAATGCCATTGGTAATTTGATAGGGATTGCATTGAATCTGTAGATTGCTTTGGGTAGTATAGTCATTTTCACAATATTGATTCTTCCAATCCAAGAACATGGTATATCTCTCCACCTGTTGGTATCATCTTTAATTTCTTTCATTAGTGTCTTATAGTTTTCTGCATACAGGTCTTTTGTCTCCCTAGGTACATTTATTCCTAGGTATTTTATTCTTTTTGTTGCAATGGTAAACGGGAGTCTTTCTTTAATTTCTCTATCAGATTTCTCAACATTAGTGTATAGGAATGCAAGAGATTTCTATGCATTAATTTTGTATCCTGCAACTTTACCAAAATCATTGATTAGCTCTAGTAGTTTTCTATGTATAGTATCATGTCATCTGCAAACAGTGACAGTTTTACTTCTTCTTTTCCAATTTGTATTCCTTTTATTTCTGTTTCTTCTCTGATTGCTGTGGCTAGGACTTCCAAAACTATGTTGAATAACAGTGGTGAGAGTGGACATCCTTGTCTTCTTCCTGATCTCAGAGGAAATGCTTTCAGTTTTTCACCATTGAGAGTGATGTTTGCTGTGGGTTTGTCGCATATGGCCTTTATTATGTTGAGGTAGGTTTCTCTAGGCCCACTTTCTGGAGAGTTTTTATCATAAATGGGTGTTGAATTTGTCAAAAGCATTTTCTGCATCTATTGAGATGATCATATGGTTTTTATTCTTCAGTTTGTTAATATGGTACATCACACTGATTGATTTGCGTATATTGAAGAATCCTTGCATTCCTGGGATAAATCCCACTTGGTCATGGTGTATGATCCTTTTAATGTGTTGTTGGATTCTGTTTGCTAGTATTTTGTTGAGGATTTTTGCATCTATATTCATCAGTGATATTGGTCTGTAATTTTCTTTTTTTGCAGTATTTTGTCTGGTTTTAGTATCAGTGTGATGGTGACCTCATAGAATGAGCTTGGGACTGTTCCTTCCTTTGCAATTTTCTGGAAGAGTTTGAGAAGGATGGGTGTTAGCGCTTTTCTAAATGTTTGATAGAATTCGCCTGTGAAGCCATCTGGTCCTGGACTTTTGTTTGTTGGAAGATTTTTTTATCACAGTTTCAATTTCATTGCTTGTGATTTGTCTGCTCATATTTTCTATTTCTTCCTCGTTCAGTCTTGGAAGGTTATCCCTTTGTAAGAATTTGTCCATTTCTTCCAGGTTGTCCATTGTATTGGCATAGAGCTGCTTGTAGTAGTCTCTTAGGATGCTTTGTATTTCTGCGCGGTCTGTTGTAACTTCTCCTACTTCATTTCTAATTTTATTGATTTGAGTTCTCTCTATCTTTTTCTTGCTGAGTCTGGCTAATGGTTTATCAATTTTATTTATCTTCTCAAAGAACCAGCTTTTAGTTTTATTGATCTTTGCTATTCTTTTCTTTGTTTCTATTTCATTTATTTCTTCTCTGATCTTTACGATTTCTTTCCTTCTGCTACCTTTGGATTTTGTTTGTTCTTCTTTCTCTGGTTCCTTTAGGTGTGAGGTTAGATTGTGTATTCCAGATTTTTCTTGTTTTTGAGGTAGGCTTGAATAGCTATAAATTTCCCTCTTAGAACTGCTTTTGCTGCATCCCATAGGTTTTGGATCGTCGTGTTTTCATTGCCATTTGTCTCTATGTATTTTTTGATTTCCTCTTTGATTATTCAGTGATCTCTTGGTTATTTAGTAATGTATTGTTTAGCCTCCATGTGTTTGTGTTTTTTAAGTTTTTTTCCCTGTAATTCATTTCTAATCTCATAGCATTGTGGTCAGAAAGATGCTTGATATGATTTCAATTTTCTTAAATTTACTGAGGTTTGATTTGTGACCCAAGATGTGATCCTGAAGAATGTTCTGTGTGTACGTAAGAAGAACGTGTAACCCGTTGTTTTTGGATGGAATGTCCTATAAATAACAATTAAATCTATCTGGTCTATTGCGTCATTTAACGCTTCTGTTTCCTTATTTATTTTCATTTTGGGTGATCTGTCCATTGGTGTTAGTGAGGTGTTCAAATTCCCCACTATTATTGTGTTACTGTTGATTTCCTTTTTTATAGCTGTTAGCAGTTGCCTTATGCATTGAGGTGCTCCTATGTTGGGTGCATATATATTTATAAGTGTTATATCTTCTTCTTGGATTGATCCCTTGATCATTATGTAGTGTCCTTCCTTGTCTCTTGTAACATTCTTTATTTTAAAGTCTATTTTATCTGATATGAGTATTGCTACTCCAGCTTTCTTTTGATTTCCATTTGCTTGGAATATCTTTTACCATCCCCTCACTTTCAGTCTGAATGTGTCCCTAGGTCTGAAGTGGGTCTCTCGCAGACAGCATATATATGCATCTTGTTCTTGTAACCATTCAGCAAGCCTGTGTCTTTTGGTTGGAGCATTTAATCCATTCATGTTTAGGGTAATTATCAATATGTATGCTTCTATTACCATTTTCTTAATTGTTTGGGGTTTGTTTTTGTAGGTCCTTTTCTTCTCTTGTGTTTCCCACTTAGAGAAGTTCCCTTAGCATTTGTTGTAGAGCTGGTTTGGTGGTGCTAAATTCTCTTATCTTTCGCTTGTCTGTAAAATTTTTGATTTCTCCATCGAATCTGAATGAGATCCCTGCCAGTTAGAGTAATCTTGGTTGTAGGTTCTTCACTTTCATCACTTTAAGTATATCATGCCGCTCCCTTCCGGCTTGTAGAGTTTCTGCTGAGAAATCAGCTGTTAACCTTATGGGAATTCCCTTGCATGTTATTTGTTGTTTTTCCCTTGCTGCTTTTAATATTTTTTCTTTGTCTTTAATTTTTGCCTATTTGATTACTATGTGTCTCGGCATGTTTCTCCTTGGGTTTATCCTGTATGGGACTCTCTGCACTTCCTGGACTTGGGTGGCTCTATTTCCTTTCGCATGTTAGAGAAGTTTTCGACTAAAATCTCTTCAAATATTTTCTGTGGTCCTTTCTCTCTCTCTTCTCCTTCTGGGACCCTTATAATGTGAATGCTGTTGCATTTAATGTTGTCCCAGAGGTCTGTTAGGCTGTCTTCATTTCTTTTCATTCTTTTTTCTTTATTCTGTTCCACAGCAGTGAATGCCACCATTCTGTCTTCCAGGTCACTTATCCGTTCTTCTGCCTCAGTTACTCTGCTATTGATTCCTTCTAGTGTAGTTTTCATTTCAGTTATTGTATTGTTCATCTCTGTTCGTTTGTTCTTTAATTTCCAGGTCTTTGTTAAACATTTCTTGCATCTTCTCGATCTTTGCCTCCTTTCTTTTTCCGAGGTCCTGGATCATCTTCACTATCATTATTCTGAATTCTTTTTCTGGAAGGTTGCCTATCTCCACTTCATTTAGGTGTTTTTCTGGGGTTTTATCTTGTTCCTTCGTCTGGTACATAGCCCTCTGCCTTTTCATCTTGTCTATGTTTCTGTGAATGTGGTTTTTGTTCCACAGGCTGCAGGATTGTAGTTCTTCTTGCTTCTGCTTACATTTGTTTTTAATTATGTCATATGTGGATTAGTGTGATTTATTGCTGTATCAGAGAAAAATGACAATAATAATTTTTGAAAAGATAGGATTTTGTATTCTTGTATTTGAGTTTATCTTATTTTTAGATCTGTTGGTAAGTTCATGTTTTTAAAGACTCTTCTCTCTAAGCCTATGAGGCTGATACTTAATCTTATTATTTTTAAAATGAAAGTGCCTTTAAAAAACATAAATTTATTTATTTATTTTTGGCTGCTTTTGGTCTTTGTTGTGGTGCATGGGCTTCTCATTGTGGTGGCGTGTCTTGTTGCAGAGCACGGGCTCTAGGTGCGTGGGCTTCCGTAGTTGTTGCTCACGGGCTCTAGAGTGCAGGCTCAGTAGTTGTGGCACATGTGCTTAGTTGCTCCACGGCATGTGGGATCTTCCCGGATCAGGGCTTGAACCCGTGTGCCCTGCATTAGCAATCAGATTATTAACCACTGCCACACCAGGGAAGTCCTGAAACAGCCATTGTTAATACAGTTGGGTACATATAAAAATAGTTTTCCCATGGAAGCAACTTAAATGTCCACTGACAGATGAATGGATAAAGAAGATGTGGAATACACACACACACACACACACACACACACACACAGTGGAATACTACTCAGCCATAAAATAAGGAAATAATGCCATTTGCAGCAACATGGATGGACCGAGAGGTTATCACACTAAGTGAAGTAAGTCAGACAGAAAGACAAATACCATGTGATAACCCTTATATGTGGAATCTAAAATATGATACAAATGAACTTATTTACAAAACAGAAACAGACTCACAGACGTAGCAAACAAACTTATGGTTACAAAGGGGAAAGGGGGTGTGGGGAAGGGATATATCAGGAGTCTGGTATTAGCTGATACAAAGTACTATGTATAAAATCTATAAATAACAAGGTCCTACTGTGTAGCACAGGGAACTACATTAAATATCCTGTAATAAGCCATAATGGAAAATAATATGTATAAATATATATTATATACATAATCTGAAAAAAATATATGTGTATATATATAACTAAGAATATATGTGTGTGTGTATGTCTATGTGTATATATCTATCTATATCTGAATCAGTTTGCTGTACACCAGAAAGTAACACAACATTGTAAATCAACTACAGTTCAATAAAAATGTAGTCTGCCAATCTTGAGGAGGTTTGAATGGTATATTTTTTCTCTTCATGACAACTTTATTACTCTTAAAATATATCCAATAAACTAATGTGAAATTGAGAATTTGAGTTCTTCAACCCCCCCACCGCATTGTTTATCAGCCTTGCACACTGGAGGATGCATACTGGACAGGCCAAAGAAGGTGCAGCCTCCTCTACAGTTGAGGAACTTCATCCTTACAGTTTCCTAGGCCAAAAACCTTGGAATCACCCTTGACTTCACCTTTACCTCTAATCACTTAGAAAGTCCTACTGTCCCTAGAGTCAACATACTATATTTCATCGATTTTGAGAGCAACAACCTTTCACGTTTTTACATATATAAACTCAGAATGTGTCTCACAATAAATAGCGTTTATATTCTCTCTCGCAGAGGTAGTAATCCTGTCATCGTTTTCTTTGCCTGCAGAGGTGCCAACCTCCAAACAGGCAATACATCAAACTTGCAAAATGGGTGTCAGCAGCTTGGGAGAAGATGCCAAGACAATAGTTCAACACAGTATTTAATCTCTTGAAATCCAATGGTTGTGGCACTTGTAGGGAGAGGAGGAATCAGAGGCATGTAACATTGTTTTTTATATATATATGTGTATAACCGAGTCACTTTGCTGTACAGCAGAGATTGGCACAATGTTGTAAATCAACTATGCTTCAATAAAAAAAGAAAAGAAGTGCTTAACAACGTTCCCAAAGTGGGAGCCCAAAGCAGGCTACATCTACATAATTGCAAACTTGAATCAAGAACCCAATATCAAGACTTCTGCTTCCTGTCAAGATGAAGAGACAGGGCCTAGGCTTAATCTCCTACCCGAAACAATCAAAAAGTCAGAAAAAATTATATGAAAGGTGGGCTTTTAAGATGATAGATATAAAGCAAAGAAGGACAGTCATTCCTGAGATTCAGGAAACATGAGATGAACCCAAATATTGCCTCAGTCTTCTGCCTTGAAAGACCTCCTAGGCCATCCATGAAAGTGGGAACTTGGATAGAGCCCAGCGGATTGCCTGAGTTGAGGAGACAAAGGTAAGGGTCCAGAGATCAGAGTGACTAGAGTTTGAAGGACAGGTTATTCTCTGTGTCCAGAGAGGACAGAAGGACACAGAGACAACTCTGGAGATTTAAGAGTATTCCCTTTAGGTGTCTAGCAGCACCAACATACTCATCAGTACATGTATGTGAAAAACCAATATGAGGTCAGGAAAAAAACCACACAGACAGGGTCGCACAAAATAGAACCCACACATATAGGACTGAGAATAGTATTTTATCCAGCAGCTAGGCTGGAAAATTTAATAATTCATGGGACACTGAGTACTTAGAAGGGTCTTGTCTCAGCAGCGGGGCACATTTATCACTAATGCAAACATGGCTTAGTCCACTCTTTCTTCTGATCTCCCTGTGCTATGTGGCTGCTTCCCACTAGCTATCTATTTTACATTTGGTAGTGTATATATGTCCATGCCACTCTCTCACTTCGTCCCAGCTTACCCTTCCCCCTCCCCCTGTCCTCCAGTCCATTCTCTGCATCTGTACCTTTATTCCTGTCCTGCCCCTAGGTTCTTCAGAACCTTTTTTTTTTTTTTTTAAGATTCCATATATATGTGTTAGCATACAGTATTTGTTTTTCTCTTTCTGACTTACTTCACTCTGTATGACAGACTCTAGGTCCATCCGCCTCACTACAAATAACTCAATTTCGTTTCTTTTTATGGCTGAGTAATATTCCATTGTATATACGTGCCACATCTTCTTTATCCATTCATCTGTCGATGGACACTTAAGTTGCTTCCATGTCCTGGCTATTGTAGATAGAGCTGCAATGAACATTGTGGTACATGACTCTTTTTGAATTATGGTTTTCTCACGGTATATGCCCAGTAGTGGGATTGCTGGGTCATATGGTAGTTCTATTTGTAGTTTTTTAAGGAACCTCCATACTGTTCTCCATAGTGCATCAATTTACATTCCCACCAAGAGTGCCAGAGGGTTCCCTTTTATCCACACTCTTTCCAGCATTTATTGTGTGTAGATTTTTTGATGATAGCCATTCTGACTGGTGTGAGGTGATACCTCACTGCAGTTTTCATTTGGATTTCTCTAATGATTAGTGATGTTGAGCATCCTTTCATGTGCTTGTTGGCAATCTTATATCTTCTTTGCAGAAATGTCTATTTCGGTCTTCTGCCCATTTTTGGATTGGGTTGTTTGTTTTTTTGATATTGAGCTGCATGAGCTGCTTGTATATTTTGGAGGCTAATCCTTTGTCAGTTGCTTTGTTGGCAAAGATTTTCTCCCATTCTGAGGGTTGTCTTTTCATCTTGTTGATGGTTTCCTTTGCTGTGCAAAAGCTTTTAAGTTTCACTAGATCTCATTTGTTTATTTTTGTTTTTATTTCCATTTCTCTAGGAGGTGGGTCAAAAAGGATCTTGCTGTGATTTATGTCATAGAGTGTTCTGCCTGTGTTTTCCTCTAAGAGTTTTATAGTGTCTGGCCTTACATTTAGGTCTTTAATCCATTTTGAGCTTATTTTTGTTATGGTGTTAGGGAGTGTTCTAATTTCATTCTTTTACATATAGATGTCCAGTTTTCCCAGCACCACTTACTGGGCATATACCCTGAGAAAGCCATAATTAAAAAAGAGTCATGCACCACAATGTTCATTGCAGCTCTATTTACAACAGCCAGGACATGGAAGCAACCTAAGTGTCCCTTGACAGATGAATGGATAAAGAAGATGTGGCACATATATATAATGGAATATTACTCAGCCATAAAAAGACACCAAATTGAGTTATTTGTAGTGAGGTGGATGGACCTAGAGTCTGTCATACAGAGTGAAGTAAGTCAGAAAGAGAGAAACAAATACCGTATGCTAACACATATATATGGAATCTAAAAAAAAAAAAGGTTCTGAAGAACCTAGGGGCAGGACAGGAATAAAGATGCAGATGCAGAGAATGGACTTGAGGACAGGGGGAGGGGGAAGGGTAAGCTGGGATGAAGTGAGAGAGTGGCATGGACATATATACACTACCAAATGTAAAATAGATAGCTAGTGGGAAGCAGTCCCATAGCATTGGGAGATCAGCTCAGTGCTCTGTGTCTACTTAGAGGGGTGGGATAGGCAGAATGGGAGGGACATGCAAGAGGGAGGAGATATGGGGATATATGTATACATATAGCTGATTCACTTTGTCATAAAGCAGAAACTAACACACTATTGTAAAGCAATTATACTCCAATAACAATGTTAAAAAAATAAAAACTAAAGTAGATCTTTTAATAACTACCAAGTAAAATCCCTGAGTGGTTAGAAGGCATTGTGTCATAATTTCTTAATTTCAGTGGAGGCTTTTTTTCTTATTGGTGCATAAAATAATGTCACATCTTTCAATCAATGATGTCTTGGACTCAAAGAAATGCATTATACACAGAATGGGATACACTACCATGGTCCAAATCTTCCTCATTCTTGGTCTGGCTTCTTGACTGCTTTTCTTATTTCCACAGTTACACTCACGATAGTCTATTCTCAACAGAGCATATAGAGTGATACTCTTAAAAAATGAATCAAATGAAGTCATTCCTCTGCTGTGACTTCTCACCTCATTCAGACTAAAAGCCAAAATCCTTACAAAATCGTACAGTATCTGTGCCATTCTTCACCCCACCTCACAGTCTTCTGACCTTCATCACTTCTTCTAGTCTTCTTTAAACTCACTTTACTTCAGTCACTTTAAGAAAAATGTCAAGCATGCATCTACCTCAGGACCTTTGCACTTGCTTATCTCTCTGCCTGGAATTTTCTTTCCCCTATCTTGTGCGTGGTACCCTACCTGTATCTCCCTCAGATCCTTGCTCAAATGCCATCTTATCAGTGAGTCTTTTCTTTGTAACCTATTTAAAATTGCAATCCCCTCCAACACCTTTGGCTGGCAGCTCATCTCTATCTCTGGTTCTTTTCCCTCCCTTTCCTTTTTCCCATGATTCCTACCACCCCATGACACATATATACTTTGTTTATTTGTTTCGTCCTTTTGTCTGTCCCTAACACCAGTATGAAAGTCCCATAAGAAAAATGGATTTTTGTCTGTTTTGCTCTTTCCTGTGTTTCCAGCACCTAAAACAGTTCCTCAGCACATAGCAGGTACCCAAGAAATATTTGTTGTTGAACAAATGAACGAGTGGCTTGTGAATATAGCCTGAGGTCAGGTGCAAGGTGGAAATTTCTTTAGAGTTTTGGGCTTTCTTTAAAAACATTCATATGTTATGTGTTTTATTATCAACAGCCTTTACCTCAAAATCTTTGAGCCAGAATGATAAACCTGGAATACGTTTACCCATAGCCATTATAAATCAGCACAAGCACAGTCTGAGAAGGAAAGCTAGGTATCAGAAGCTTCACTTTATCTTGATATAAATTAGTTTAGCCCTTGACACTCAAGGAAGAGAGAGGGAGAGCTTTTGGATACCCAGGCATTTTCAATACATGCAGCTACATTTGAGAAGTTTGCAAAGCTGGAGACATCAGATTGATACCATATAGGCTGACTCTGGGTCTAAGTATATTCTGAGTATACTTGGAGAATACATAATATGGTACAAGCCAATAACATGTGTGAGAAAATGAGCCTTTCATTTAAAAAATCAAAAGTAAGTCAATGTAAGCTAAACCTGATTCTTTTCTTCATCGTCTTGGGGAAGTAGAACAAAGTGACCAGGAGAAATGGAAAGGCTGAACGCTCTCAGTGGACAGTCCTTTCCTTCAAAAGGGGGCAGGAGTGCCTAGGTCCAGCTCTATTTCTGTTTTCTGCATTTGTATTAGGCAATAATAATGTCTCTTAATACAAAGATGGCTCCTTTTTTATTCACCAGCAAATGGCACCCATTTGCTATGTCTCTCCTACTTCTCCTTTTCCTCGGGCACTTTCCACCACAGTCTTTCTCCACTCTCCTATTTTTTCTTTGTTCCCACGAGGCTTGATAACATAAGGGAAAAACTTGAACGTAAGTTCAGAAGAAAATGAGTTCAATGTGGGGAGTATGAATATAAGGACTTTGCAAAGCGCATGTGGCTGGCTTCTAGTGCTTTTTGGCGGAGAGCAGGGGAGAGAGCTGGCAGAACTCCTCCAGGCCTGCACGGGTGGAAAGCTGCTCACCTGGCTCATACACTGGGCCCCGCAGAGCAGCCTAATCTTTCCTGCCTGTGGGTCACCTCACAGTCTGTAAATGCAGGGTGGAAGGTTCTTCTGGGGGTGGAGAAAACATAAGTGAGGCATCCTGTTCAGCATCTGCTATAGATTGTGGTGAGATGCGTGCATATGCTGGGCTTTACTGATATAAATCATTTTGTCATGAGGCATCGTCAGTGCTAAGGTAAATGAATCAATCGCCTTGTGTCATTACGGATCATCATCGGGTTGTGTATTATGTAATCTACCCACTGTTGGTTTGAATAGAGCACTTTTCATTGAGGTATCTATCTGCAGACCTAGAGACTGACTTATGGCTCTCAGTTTGCTTTAGTTTCTTCTTTCAGAGCTTCTCCGCCTTTGTTCCAGTGATTCAGGCCCCAAAGGACCCAGATCACCCTTTAAACAGGAGGGTAAGAGGAATATCTATCTGAGCAGAGTGTTTGGGCTTTTCTATGAGGACAGCAAGGCAGGGGACGTGAGAGGGAATAAACGAAGGAATCTCACCATGAAAACACGCCCCAATGAGCTGCCATACAGCAGTCACTGCACGAATGCCAGTCATCTCTTTTTGTGCCTAACAGAAGTCCCTAGATTCCTAGATAATGAACACTGACTCAATTATGTGGCACAAATGATTAGAATGACCTCGACTCTTCAGTATTCCTTAAAGAGCTCTATAAAAGTGACCTTTCGTTTTTATTGTTTTAAATAAATATTATAGGGCTTTAATAGATTCTACACTGAAAAAAAATCACATAGTGACCTTTTAAATGTAACTTTTTTTCCCCCAAATATCCTGCCATGACTTCAGAGATTTACAGAAGAATTATGCCTCTATCCTCCTCTAGTTTTCATCTTCTAAATTGTTTAATTTTTCATCTAATAGGGAAAGCTACCAATGCATAACCACAGGAAAAAAAAAAAAAATCTCACCTGAATGTACTACATCAATGTCTAACTTACCTCACCCTTCATCATTCTCTCTGCTCGGGTTTTTTTTTTTTCGCTTTTCTTCAGAATAACATTTTTTACTGCCTGCAGGCGTGGTAGAATGGGGAGAGTTCCCTACGCTAGCAGCTCCGATGTTTCACGTGTTTAAATGTTCCTAGTCTTTCTTCCTGCCTCCTCTTCTTCCCCAGAGCTTCATCCATTTGGCGAGCTGCCTTTTCCTGACTACTCAGAATGTTCTCCAGCAAACAGTGTCTTTTCTTCTTGACCTACAAGTCCATTTAAAGCCATAAATCCCCCATATGTTGAGTGTTTTCCTCCAGCTAGTCAACAAGTAAAGAGGACAATACCACAGTCAATAAAGACATTCATTCTCATTTCCCAAGCCAGGGTAGACATGTTCAAAGAGGTCCTCATTAAGGACCTATAGGAGCATTCTGGATAAAGGCAAAATTGAGATATTATGCCAAACAAGGTCAAATTATTCTAAAAAAATGCACGGCCTTGACTACAAGGGTTGTTTTATTTCTATCTGCATTTGCTGCAGCGCCTAGAACAGTGATTGTCACAGAGAAGCGTGGATGGTAAAATGGTCTGGATTCCCGGGTGACTCTGTTGTTGGGTCAGGTATCCTGAGAACATATACCATCTACCCTAGCAGAACCCAGCTGGGTAGATATTTGAAGTACCTTGCCTAATCCATGTAACTGCTTTACAAATATCCCGCCACGGAAACAGTCCGCGGGGTTTGGGACAGTCCAGAGGAACAAATAAGTGCTTAAGCTCTGGAATCAGACTCTGGGCTGACGTCTTGGCTCTGACATAGTTGTATAACTCTGAGCAAGCCACATAATCTGTCTAAGCCTCAGTTATCTCACTCATAACATGGGGATAAACAGTACCTTGCTATAAGGTTGTTATAAGGATTAAATGAGATGATCACGTAAAGTTCCCGGCATGTACACGTATAGCAGGCACACATTTATTCAGCTGCTATAGAGAGATTAGGGCACAACAGTCAATACATGGCTTCACGTAATCACTGCCCAACATTAATTCTGGAGAAACCTGTGATCAGCACCGACCAAAGGTCACCTTGTAAACGAAGACCACGTGATTTCACCGTGGTAGGAGAGCATTCGTTCTCATCTTCCCTCTCTCTGCTATTCCACCAGACTACGTATCAGTTAGGGGTCGGGACGCAGTTTGTCCTCACACTGGGCGGCAAAGCTCATGCTTGCACACAGAGTGTATCTAGATCCAAGTCTAGTTCCCTCCTCATGTGCCTCAAAAGCAAAGGTTTCTTCCTTGGGGTTGCAGCAGGTGACCTGACTTGTCTCACCCAAACTAATCCACAAAACAGGAACATAAATCTCTTCCCACAGTATTTTCAGATTTGTCTTCATTTTGATGGAGGTGTTATTCCCTAGTTGCAAGCCAGGGAGAAGGCCCAGAAATTGCCCCATCTCTGGAGTGTCTTACGTTTGGTTGCAGAGAGCTGGGATTTATACTGCCCTCGGACCAGCCTGCAGGTGGACCCATCTCCGTTGCAGACGCCACAGTTATCTTCCTTGATGGTGCTTCCCAGCTGGTGATCGCAGCCAACGATCTAAGAAGAAAGAGAGATGTGTAATTCAACCAGGTGCCTACTGATATGGGGGGATCCATGGTGAGCTCCATCAGCACCAAATCATCCTCCTATCATCCTTCAGAAGGCTAAGACATGCTTTCCATGACAGGGACTGAATTAAGCTGGAATTTGAATCAGGCTAAGAAGGAAAAAATGTAGCGTGGATAAAGACATTTTCATAGTCCAAATATAGGGAAATATACAAAGAGAAAGAAAGATGGGAGGGAGGGGGGAAGGAGGAGAAGGTGAGGGAGGGAGGAAGATCCTGAACTATTAACATAATGGAACCTTAATTCAAAAATAATTCCCAATGTCAATAATTATGCTTCACCCAAATCACAAAAAATACAAGTGTGAGATAACTGTAGCAGGAAAAATTTTATGAATAATCTCTATGTTCTATATGTTCCTTAGAATGTAAGATGCATAAGGGTGGGGTTTTGTATTTTGGATTCATTGATGTATTCCAAGCAACTAGAACAGTGCTTGGAAAATGGTAGGACTTCAACAAATATTTGCTGGGACTTCCCTGGTGGTCCAATGGTTAAGACTCTGTGCTTCCCCTGCAGGGGGCATGGGTTGCATCCCTGGTCCAGGAAATAAGATCCCACATGCCATGCAGCACAGCCCAATTAGCCAACAGACAAAAACAAGGTTAGCGTGCATGTGTGTGGTGGAAGAGAGGATTGACACAGAGGGCAGCAGAGATAGCCAACAGTGAGTGCCTGCTACTGACTGGCCCTGTCCTGTACCAGGCACAAGACACACATCTCATTCATTCTCAAGACAATCATGGAGGTCACGAAGCTTGCCAAGGGCACTTAGCTAATAAGTAGCCGAGTTCTAAATACATCTAACAAAACATTTGTGCTTCATCCAAATCGGGCTTAACAAAATCACAAGCCTTCATCAATTATGTGGGCAAACTCATTTGTATTCCTAATCTTTTCTTTCCAACGTTCAAGTTAAAAAAAAATGCAAATCCAAACTAAATCAGGTTGTACCTCTTTAGTTCTAGTGAAATCTAATATCAAAAGACTTATTCTACTCTCAAACTACTTCAAGTACTGTCTTTGACAAAATAAAATGAGACGTGTAGTGACATTTGAAGGGGCTTATCTTCACAATGTCCCCACAATCCATCCTGTCTTTCAAAAGGTTGTTAACATGAACTCTCTCTGAGGCTGGATTTTCATTTTTTGCAACCTTCAACTAATAATTGCAAACACATGTTTAGGCAAAAGTATGAAAAATACAACTGTTTACTATTGTGTTATGTATGTGCTATATTTTAAAAATGTGGTAACATGTACCTCTCCCCTAAAAGCACACAGGCATCTTTAAAAATACATAACAAAACAACAACTCTTTCAGCAGCTGTACTTGTTTTAAAATGTAAAGATGTCAGGAAAACACAGTGCCCAAATCTTAAGTGGAGAGTGAAGGGGGGTTGGTTCCACCTCTGGGCATTCACTGTGGTCAAGCTGCAATCGGTCTCAATATGTTCAGAAGTTACAGTGAGGCCACTTCAGAATTCATGTCAGCTTTGTCCATGCAGAGCCCAGCATGTGCTGGCTTCTTTGATGTCCTTCTCTATAACTGCAGTGAAATTATTTTCAAAATTCTTATCTGTAGATGAACCCACACATGAGCTGAGCAACTCTGCATTCATTCTTATATTCCAAGCACAGTGTGAAATGCAGTGATTGAATCCAACCATGACTGAAGTCCTGTTATGAGCCAGGCACTCTTCTAGGAGCAATCCAGTGGTGAGTTCTAGTACATATGGGTCCACCCTCATGGGACTTAGAGTCCAGTGGTGGAGGCAGATATTACTCAAATCATCACACACATGCAGAATGATAATTAGATGAAAGCTGTAAAACACAGATACGGGGTACTCTGTGAGCTTAAAGTATGGGTAGATCTGTTTAGAAGGGTCACAGAAGATTTTCCTGAAGAGGAGTCTTTTGAGCTGAATTCTGAATAAGGAGTCAGACTTAACTAGATGAAAGGGAGGTGTTGCCGTGAGGCTTACTGCATCTTTTAGTCATGCCTAGATACTAGCTAATTAGAAAGTATGCAAAAACCAAAGCTGGCAAAAAAAAAAAAAAAAAAAAAAATCAGACTGGATTTGCCAACAAAAGCAAAAATAAACAAGGGGGGTGGGTTACGTCAAACTAAAATCTTTATGTACAGCAAAGGAGACAAAGAAACAAAATGAAAAGACCACCGACTGAGTGGGAGGAAATACTTGTAAATCATATATTCGATAAGGGGTTACTATTCAAAATATATTGATATAAAGAACTCATACAACTCAAGAGAAAATAAACCAAACAACCCAATTAAAAAGTGGGCAGAGGACCTGAACAGACATTTTTCCAAAGAAGACATCCAGAGGCCAACAGACACATAAAAAGATGCTCAGCAACATTAATTATCAGGGAACTGCATATCAAAAGCACAATGAGATATCACCTCACACCTGTCAGAATGACTATTATCAAAAACACAACAAATAACAAGTGTTCATGAGGTTGTGGTGAAAAGGGAACCCTCCCACACTGTTGGTGGGAATGTAAATTGGTGCAGCCCCTATGGAAAACAGTATGAAGGTTCCTCAAAAAATTAAAAATAGAACTATCATATGAACCAGCAATTTCATTTCTGAGTATTTGTCCAAAAGAAACAAAATCACTATCTTGAAAGGATATCTGCACCCCTATTTTCATCACAGCATTACTTACAGTAGTCAAGACATAGAAAAAAATCTAAGGGTCAGTTGACAGATGAATGGATAATCTCTATCTATCTATCTACCTACCTACCTACCTATCTGAAAAAGAAGAAAATCCTGCTATTTGCAACAATATGGACGGACCTTGAGGGCATTATGCCAAGTGAAATAAGTCAGACAAAGACAAATATCATACAACCTCATGTATATGTGGTATCCAAAAACAAACAAACAACACATAGATACAGAGAACAGATTGGTGGTTGCCAGAAGTGGAGGTTGAGGGGGGTGAAATGGGTGAAAGTGGTCAAAAGGTACAAACTTCCAGGTACAAAATAAGTAAATCATGGTGATGTAATGTACAGCATGGTGACTATAATTAATTAATATAATTAATTAATAATTAATTATTATATGCATTGTACATTTGAAAGTTGCTAAGAAAGTCAATCTTAAAATTTCTCATCACAAGAAAAAAAGATCTGTAACTATGTGTGGTGACGGATATTAACTTGACTTATTGTGGTGATCATTTTACAATATATACAAATATAAAATCATTATTTTGTACACCTAAAACTAATACAATGTCAATTTTATCTCAATAAAAAGATATCAGAAGACTAAAGCATCTGATTGCCTTAGTAGGGTTGAATCCTTTGAGAAAATATGGCAATCTTAACTTAGGCAGTATTCAAAGAATCATTGACTCTACTGTTCTTGTTTGGTGTTGAAGAGAGATGACCTTAATCTTATGAGATACTCAGCTGTGTGGAAGGGCAGTGGGCATGGGAACTCATACTCTCAGGTATCTCAAACCTGAGTAGGTTTACTCCTAAAATTAAAGAAAGTTCAAGTTTTTCAAAGGATTTAACTTTCTCTGGAAAAATTTTAATGGACTCTGATATCGCTAAAGGAGCCAGAAAGGAGATAATCATGAAAATCTCTCTCTAATCCTAAAGATTTCCTTTGGTTCCAAAGCCATTTTAAGAAAAGAATAATCCAGCTTCATAGATCCAAAGTAACAGTCATATTAGGAATAGCTAACTAGAAGGTGACATACTTTAGGGCTAACTTGGCCAGACCACCAACTTAGTGTTCCCAGTGTGGGTTTATGGACCCTAGGATATGAACCAAGTCAGTTTTAACTGGGCTTTGTTTAACTTCAGAATTGAAAAGACAAACATCTCCCTGACACAACAGATATTTTTTCTTTCTGTATCAATTCCCTTTTAAAATGCCAAAATATTTTAACTCAATTATTTTTAAGATGTGGAATATTTTATCATCAGATAAAATGTTCTTATTTTGGTCCAAGTGGAAAATTATTTGCAGTTATATCAGGAAAATCATTGTGGACATGTCTCAACCTGTTGAACTTGAAAAACTATTCATTAAAAATCAGTTAAACTATCACTTAAAGAGTTATCATTAACAATAGAGAAAAAATAAAAAGAAATACAGAAATGGCTTAGTTGGCAGGTGCAATGCCAGACTCCTCTGTGCCTTTACACATGATATTATTTCTGCCTGGAGTGCTCTTTCCCAATTCTTTATTTGGCAAACTCCTATTCATCCTTCAAATTCCAAATTAAGTGTCTCCTCAAAAAAGCCTTTTTCAGATTCCAGAATTATGTACTTTAATGGTCAATACTTCCTCAGCCTTTTGTTCATAATTCCATGTAGCAGAGAGTACTAATTGTCACCTAAAACCCATCTATCCTATTTTTCTCAGTAACAGAACTCCAATTTTATTTAGTATTCTCATTGGCTATGTCACCAAGTTGTAATTAGTGAAATAAAAGTGGGAGAGTTATGTGGGACTTCTGGGAAGGCTGCTTACAAGAAGCTGACTTAGTTGGGGAGGGTCCCTTTTGCCTGCCAGCCTTCTGTTGGCTCCAGTGGCTTTCTTAAAAAATGAGATAGTCTTGAGAATGGAAGGATGGCTGAGCAGAGAGAGAGAAAGAGCCTGGTTCTGGAACCCCACTTGGACTGGTTACATCTTGACTCTTTTTTGGTTTTTTTTTTTTTTTTTTTGGTGAGAGAGTAACTCCTTTATGTGCTTAAGCCAATATTATTTTGGGGTTTCTTTTATATATAATCAATTCAAACAGCTGTATAATTTATACTGAGTTTAATCTATTAACATGTCTGTCTCCACAGCAGATCATGGGCTATTTGAGAGTCCCTGTTTTATTACTTTCTATTTTGCTGGTTAGCACAACGTCTGGCATTTGTGATGCACAATGAATGTTGGTGAATCACTGAAACACATAGCACCAAACATAATGGTTTGCTAATAATTCCAGTGTAGGTTACAGATAGGCAACCTTAGACTGCCGTCACTGATGACATACACGTGTACAGAAATGTATATATATGTGTGTATGTGTGTTTGCATGTACCTGTGTACACAGAGAAACAGATGTACTATAAATGACAACTAGAAGCCAAACCTAAACCTCTGTCCCGGTACATGAACAAGAATTACTATAAAGGGCTAGTATTTTTAAGACACCCATGTGCA
Organism: Tursiops truncatus; assembly: GCF_011762595.2. Lineage (NCBI taxonomy): Eukaryota > Metazoa > Chordata > Mammalia > Artiodactyla > Delphinidae > Tursiops > Tursiops truncatus. The sequence continues at coordinate 48,159,130 of NC_047039.1, forward strand.
CCTATGCTCATTATTCTAATGGATTTTTGTTTTTTAATTTATTTTTGCCTGTGTTGGGTCTTCGTTGCTGTGTGAGGGCTTTCTCTAGTTGCGGCGAGCAGGGGCCACTCTTCATCTAGGTGCGCGGGCCTCTCACTATCGTGGCCTCTCTTGTTGTGGAGCATAGGCTCCAGACGCGCAGGCTCAGTAGTTGTGGCTCACGGGCCTAGTTGCTCCGTGGCATGTGGGATCTTCCCAGACCAGGGCTCGAACCCGTGTACCCTGCATTGGCAGGCAGATTCTCAACCACTGCACCACCAGGGAAGCCCACCTATGCTCATTATTAATGAAATGTTATGGAAGGCAATGTTCAGGTCACTGAGTTCCCAGAACCACGCCGTTCCGGACAAAACATTAAAGCAAGATAATGACCACTCATAACCTTGTCAACTGCATGGAATTTTTTGTAAAGAGTGGAAAACTAACTGAGTATTTTGGCCTAATGCAGCTTATTAATATTCTGCTACTAGGTGTCAGCTTGGTGGTCTAACTTCTTCCCCATCCAAAATGACTGCACAGTTTTTTTTTTAAAAAAAGAGACAAAATGTTTGCCCCAGGTGATATAAAAGGTGAGAAGCTCCAAGATGTTTTTCTTGTTTAGACATCGTCGTCAACTTTTGCTTTTGTGTCTTGAACGTACGCTTTTTGTATACACAGACGTATACATGCATACAGACAGGCAGTTCTTTGTCTCCTGAGGGGAGCACACACACTTAACGCTGTTGATTTTTCTTCATTGCTTCTCAGGATTTACTAAAGAGGGGGCAGGCGAAACCCTCCCTCAACAAAAAACTAGAACTATAACATCCAGTCCAAGTTGGCTCACAGACTTTGAGCATGTCATGCAGATTTTAGGCATCAGGCCTACAGTATGTGCTGATAGGGGTTTCTTTCTTCACCTCACATAGCTGATAGCAAGTGAACAAGCAGAACACAAGACTGAAATTCTCTAGACACTGAAATATGTATAATAAAATGTCTGCACCAGGAGCCACAGGAGAAAGAAAGATCACTGGATGGATAATTTGGAGAATGTAAATAAACACAGTCCACAAGCAGATACCATGCCTCAGAATGACATGCTTAGATGGGTTCACGCTGGCCACGTTTCAAATGGTTTCCCGTAAGGACCTCAACTTCTAGCATCAAATACTGAGCCAGTGATGTCAAGCTTTTCTTGATCCAACACCATGAGGTAAGAAATTTTTAAATCCCTTTATTTTCAGCACTGGGCAAGACAAATACGGAAAATGAAACTGCAAATCTGATCACAGCTGCTCTTATTTATAATTATTTAATTCAGATAGAACTTCATGGGGGAAGACTGTGCACAGTTCCCAACTTTTTACACACATTATAACTCATTTACTATCTACGTTAATAGGGAAACAGTAGAGCTCCAACCTTATTTTTAAAAGATTTAGACATTGATTTGTTTATGCTTTACCTTTTTATAAAATGATTTATAGCATATACACATGATAAAACACAATAAAACTTTTAAAAAACAAAAGAGAAAATGGGGCAAAGAGGAAAAATAAGGGTCAAAAAGGTGAGTTACAGCCAGAAACGAGAATTACATAAATGCACATTGTTAAGTCCTATACATTTTCTAGATAGGGGTCACAGATCTGGACGTGAGCTTCCTAGAAAAGCGGAAAACATAAGCAGTGACAAGGGTCACAGCATCTACTAGATCTTTTAGATAATGTGTAGGATAATGTGTTCCTTACAGTGGACACTCAATAAATATTTATGTAATGAATTAATGACAAACTGGTTCAGGAGAATCGTAATTACTCAAAGTACTGAAATCCTAGATAAGTATCTTCTGTGAGTTTTCTGAAAGACAATGCCATGCAACAATGTCTTAAGAACATCTGAGCAAATAAATCCAAGAAGTTTCAAAGAACTGGCTTTTCAACAACCACTGATGAATCCTAATGGTCAGGGAACATTTAGTAAAACCAAACCTTAAGAAACCAAAACAAATCATCCAGGTACAGAGCACTGTGATGGTCTGACTTAATCTAAGGATAGACTTTCCAGCATTCAGAGCTGAGCTGGCACAAATACGGCACACGCGCAGCTATCTTTCCTACCAGGACCCACAGTGGACATTGCCACCCAACTGTAGCACTATTTGCCACTGAGATTTTTTTTTTTTCCCCCGTATGCGGGCCTCTCACTGTTGCGGCCTCTCCCGTTGCGGACCACAGGCTCCAGACACACAGACCCAGTGGCCACGGCTCACGGGCCCAGCCGCTCTGCGGCATGCGGGATCCTCCCAGACCGGGGCACGAACCCGTGTCCCCTGCATCGGCAGGCGGACTCTCAACCACTGCGCCACCAGGGAAGCCCCGCCACTGAGATTTTATGTGGCCACAGAACCTCTACAATCTTGTGATCTAGAAGCCAAATTCATTAGACTATGGCTGTCTTGCAGGGAGACTAAACTAATTTACTACTCCAGAGTCAGAGAAACGAACTGGCTATCTTCTAGACAATTCTCCACAAATATTTCTCTGAAGATGCATGTTTTCTGAAGATATGAATGATTTCAAGTACAGATTATAACACGAGGTTCAGGGAAGATAAACGACTTCCCCAAGGTCACATGGCTGGTAACTAACAAAACCAAAATTCCAACTTGGAATTCCTGACTATAAGTTGTAGTAGGATGCCTATGAACCATGGAAAGACACACGAGTCAATATTTAATATGGCAGTGGTGATAAGAAGGTTGAATAATGTTATCAAGATCACCACCTCCAGGGCCAGACTTACGCACAGGGGTGAATAGGTGGCTTCAAATGTAATGTGACTTGGAAGCATATTTAGGAAGTAAATGGGAAGGTACCACTTCTCATCTATACTTGTGCTCCACATCTCTCCGATTCGAGAAAACAGGATCTCTGGTCATTCATAAAGATGCTAGTAGTGGCCCATGCGCTATGTTTAATATTTCCAAAAGCCTAATGAAAATATCTTTACCTGCCATAAAACCACATAAGGTCCTCCAAACCTCAATCAGCTCATTATACAAATAAACTAAATCCTGATCTTTATTGTACTTATTTTAAAATTGTACTCAGGTCTTTAAGGCCCAAAATGAGAAAACAAATTATTGCTTAATACATGCAGTGTTTTGAGTTGATGGAAACTTACAAAACACAAGGCCCATATGAAAAAAAATAAATAAAGGGCTCCTTTGTGTTAAAAAGTTGGGAACTTGGGCTTCCCTGGTGGCGCAGTGGTTGAGAGTCCGCCTGCCGATGCAGGGGACACGGGTTCGTGCCCTGGTCCGGGACGATCCCACATGCCGCGTAGCGGCTGGGCCCGTGAGCCATGGCCGCTGAGCCTGTGCATCTGGAGCCTGTGCTCCGCAATGGGAGAGGCCACAGCAGTGAGAGGCCCGCATACCGCAAAAAAAAAAAAAAAAAAAAGTTGGGAACCGTTGCTGTGGTCCTTTGTTTGTTGTCCGAATGCCCTTGGGAGGAGTAACACATGAAGCTGTGGATTACGCTTAAATCAAACCAAATCCACTGAGCATAAGGCATTACGCTGGCTGTTATGGTGCTGCGGGGAGTACACATAAATAATAGGCATGGTCCCAATCTAGGGTGAATGGCTTTAATCAGATCATTTCCTCAGAAGAGGAGAGAACAGAAAGGGAGTAAGATCAATAAGACTAAAGGTCATAGGGGTATGGAGGAGGAGAGAGACAGAAGGGAAAGCCTAGAGAAGGGAAAGAAAACTATATGCTTGCTAGACTTAGGTATAATATATATAGTCTCACTTAGTTCATTTTTTAAAAATTGAGATATAATTGACAGTAACATTATATTCATTTCGGATAACAATGATTTGTTATTTGTGTATATTGCAAAATGATCTCCCCAAGTCTAGTTAACATCATTTAATTCTTCTAGTAGCCCTGAAAATTAACTAACTTTATGTTTATTTTACAAAAATAAAACTGGACTCAAAGATTCAACAATTTGCCCAAGATCACATTAGTAGGAATTGGTGTTGCCACAGTTGAATCAATGAGTGATCCCTCTATTCTATGATGTGTGTTTCTCTTAGGGGTTAGAAGGGCAGTGGAGAGACAGGAAGAAGGAGAATGAAGATGTTTCTTTCAGCCATACCTTGTTGCCAAAAGGTAACAAGGGCATTTGAACAACAAACAATGGACTACACCAACAGTTCCCAACTTTTTAACACAAAGGGGTCCTTTATTATTATTTTTTTCATATGGGCCTACCTTAACCTACCGCTATAAGAACTAAGACTAAGCACAAGGCAAAAAGTACAATCTTTTGCATCCAGTAGCTTTGAAAGTATATCTTTAATGGGCAGGATTTCCTTTTCGAGGGAGCAACTGAATTGATTAAAAAAATTAGTTGCTTTTGTTCAGGAGCCAGACACACATGCCACGGGGAAATACTGGTAAATACACACAGGTTATTAGGCTAAACGGATGAGGTGTAGCTCTCCTACACTCTAATACACCACAATCTGGAAAAAGTTTATGTGAAGGCATTAACTCCTCCAGGCAAAGATTTTCGAAAGGGAAACTCCTCGTATGTGGCACTCTCCTCTGGGGTTTACCACTCACTGGTAGGACTTCTCAGTTTCCTTCTAGACTCATGAGAGTCCTTACAATGGCCCACAAGGTCCTGTATCAACATACAGATGGCCAATAGGTACATGAAAAGATGCTCATCATCACTAATTATTAGAGAAGTGCAAATCAAAACTGCAATGAGGTATCACCTCACACCAGTCAGAAAGGCCATCATTAAAAAGTCTACAAACAATTAATGCTGGAGAAGGTGTGGAGAAAAGGGAATTCTCTTACATGGTTGGTGAGAATGTAAATTGGTCCAGCCACTATGGGAAACAGTATGGAGGTTCCTCAAAAAACTGAAAATAGAGTTACCATAAAATCCAGCAGTCCCACTCCTGAGCATATACCCAGACAAAACCCTAATTCAAAAAGATACATGTACCCCACTGTTCATAGCAGCACTATTTACAATAGCCAGGACATGGAAACAATGTAAATGTCCATCGAGAGATGAATGGATAAAGAAGATGTGGTACATATATACAACGGAATATTACTCAGCCATAAAAAAGAATGCAATAATGCCATTTGCATGGATGGACCTAGAGATTATCATACTAAGCAAAGTAAGTCAGAAAAAGCCAAATACCATACGATATCACTTATATGTGGAATATAAAATAGGACACAAATGAACCTATCTACGAAACAGAAACAGACTCACAGACATAGAGAACAGACTTGTGGTTGCCAAGGGGGAGGTTGAGTGTGGGAGGGAAGGATTGAGTGTTTGGGATTTGCTGATGCAGACTGGTATATACAGGATGGATAAACAACAAGGTCCTACTGTATAGTACAGGGAACTGTATTCAAAATCCTGTGATAAACCACAATGGAAAGGAATATGAAAAAGAATATATATATATATATGCATACCTGAATCACTTTGCTTTACAGCAGAAGTTAACACAACATTGTACGTCAGCTATACTTCAATTAAAAAACAAAAGGTCTTCTCTGACCTCATCTCTCTCTGGCTCTCTCCCTTTGCTGTTCTTCAAACATTCCAAGCACTTTCTCTCTTAGGACAGCACTGGTTGTTGCCTCTGACTGGAACACCTTAGACACCTCTAGAGCAGTTGTCTTGCCATCTTTAAGTCTTTACCGGAAACCCTCACCTTCTCAATAATGTCTACCCTGACCAGACTATTTAAACCTGTGTCCCTCTCCTGACCCAGGTTCTCTTACCCTGTCCCATCTTTTCTATTTATTCTATGGCACTTATTTTATAATACAATATAATTTATTTATTTATAATAAGTTTCTTATTTTCTATCTCCTACTAGAACGTAACACCACAAGGTCACAGTGTCTAATGATATAATGAGCAACTAATAAAAGTTTATTGAATGAATGAATTCAGTATATAGGTAAGGCCACAGGTGACAGGCATAGATTGTGGGTTTCAAAGAATTTTCCTCCTTGTCTTATCCTAGAACATAATAACGGCTTCCATCACTTATATTCTCTGCCGCTAGTTTCCAAAGACCAAAAACAGCTCTCTGTCAAAAAGAAAAAGATCTCTACAGATGTATCATTTTGTAGCACTGTAATCTGAGAATTTACTTCCACTTGTCACTCTGCCTGCTGTGTCTCTAGTCTTCATCCACTACTCCAGAATGGCTTTGAGCTGAGAATGCTTATTATTTTTGAGTGTCTTCCTCTGACCTCTTTTCCACTAGGCATGGTGCTCAGGGCTTCACGCCCTCTCTCTAACACCAACTCTGGACCCGGAAGCTCACTTTATACTTGATCTCCTGAGTGTCTGATTCTTGGCTCTTCCTGAGGGATGTGAGCTTGCACAGACCCTGGCCTGACTCTTGCCATTACTCTGTGTGAGCTCAAGCCCTCTGGCTGGTTGTCTGGCTGGACCAGAGCCACTGTCCTACTCTACCTACAACCCACCCGCCCCCACCTCCAGCAAAGTGTCAGGGCATCAACCTCCTCTGCGGTTAAAGGCTAAAGGAGGACCTGTTTTCATTGGAATGAGATTTTGGCCAGGTGTTCTTTTAAAGGGAGCCAGTTCTACCTTCTTCATTGTTTGAGGTAGAGAGATTTTCCTGGGCTCCTAAGAGCTTGCTTATCCTCTAGAGCAGTTCTGTGGTACTTATCTCTTTATATTATAAAGTAAATGGAAGAAAGGGGGCTGTCGATGTTGGGGGTATGAGACAGCTGATAGGAAGGGCAGTGAATTGATTAGATTGCAAACAGTTTTAAGAGTTTTTGCTGTATTGCCTTTCTTGTGATAAAGAATCGAATCCATCTAATGACTGGATAAACACCCTAAAAGGGAAAAGAGAATGACTAACTCTTATTTCTAATATTTATTCAATCTTCCAGGTGCTACCGGACTGATTTTACATTTCTCCTTTCTTATTTATTTTGAGGTCTGGGCCGAATTCTTCTGCAAATTTATGGTTAAAAGCATTTGGATTTTTTTTGGCATGTTGTCTTTATTTTTTAATTGAAGTATAATTGATTTATAATGTTGTGTTAGTTTCAGGTGTACAGCAAAGTGATTCAGTTTATATATATATATATATATATATATATATATATATATATATTTTCTTTTTCAGATTCTTTTCCCTTATAGGTTATTACAAAATATTAAGTATATTTCCTTGTGCTATACAGTGGCATATTGTTTTTAGTTAAATGTGTCTAGTAGTCTTCAGCAGAAATCCCAAGAATTAACCTAGTATAGACCTTTGTGCATACAGACACTGGAATTCATTCTCAGCATACGGTCAGAGGACTTTTCTTTAGCAGGCTGTCTTCTCTCTCCCCAGCTTCCAAAATTAGGGTGTCTGGAGAATGCGAAACAAAATTATACAAAGGCCTGACCTCTGACCTTGCTTCTGTCTAGAAGACTGTGAAGTACCCAAGAGGGAAAGTGTTGAATTTGGCCTCACTTCACATGGCATTAACTGTAATTCTTTGTGAACTGTGGTGACATCATGGGATACTTTGACATCACTACTCAGCCTCCCTTCTGCTGCTGGGCACACAGTGCAGAGATTTTGTTCCAACACAAGAACGCTTTGTTGAGAAGAAAGGATAGCAGCTGGTCTTCTGCCCTGGTACAAATGTGGATCTTACTGGAATGTTCCTGTTCAGCAAGTCACCACAAAGTAGCCATTCTGCTCTGATGACTAGAACTCACACACATAGCTCTGGAAATTTTAATGGAAATTTACCTCTATGGAGTTCAAAATTCCACCTAGGACCATAACTCAGCAAAATTCTGCATACAATAAAGCTCTCATTTATATGTCTGGATATGTTACCTGAAGTCCATATTCCAAAAGCAGTAGCATGCTGGCTATATGTGTGTGTCAAGGCTGGAGGTATAGAAAAAGGAATAGTAAGGAGGGATGTATCTGTCTCCCCAAATAGTTCTCCTCCATTATAATTTCTCAAGTGTCTCAGATCCCCAGTCAGGAGGGCTTGTGCCATTCCTTGGTTCTCAAGTCAATTCCTGGTTACTTCCCCAAACATATTACTTTATACTAATTTGAAGCTTTTGGACTATTAGTCTTCTTCAAAGTCAGTCAAAGGTATTCTCAAATGATATATTTATTTCCTTTTCTTTTCCTGGGCTCTCTACTGCCATTTCTGTCTCAGGTAAAGCCTCAGAAAATTGAGCAAAACAGAGTTTATGCAAAAATATCACCTGTAAAATAACTCCACACTTCTGTCCCATGTGGCCCTAATGCTTACATAAGGCAGAAAAGTTTCAGATCAGCTTGAGAAACTAAAGGTTATTAATCTAAGATTATTCTCAGAGGAGTAAGTCCTAGCCCAAAACATTTGGGTGGGATAGTAAACTTCTTTTATTGAAAAAATGTGTATAATTTTTTAATTCTGTCAGAACAAACAGAGCCGTTGCAATACTCAGTTCTACCATGAGCCTTCCAGTTGGACAAAGTATTTTTTTCCCTCTGGAACATTCCACTTAAGGCCAACCAGACCATACTGTCGCATCTTAGCCTTTTATCCACGCTTTCACTTCCCTGGCCATTTCTTACCCTGGAACATCATTATTTAAACCAAGAATCTACATGTTGTACAGCCCTAAACCATGAAAAAGGCAGCATGACCTTGGTGGGGGGGAACAAATGACTCAACCTGGATGTGACGATTTATTACCAACTGCTTGTAAACATCACATGTTTTCGGTGTGTGATTCAGTTCTCTCCTGAGGATAATCAGATCTATTTTATATTGTTGTAACAATTTGAAGTGATACCTTATATAAAAAGAGGCCAAGCACATAACCACTCTGACCATATATCCTGGAATTCCTGAAAAAATTCTATTTCCAAATCTGTCTTATAGTCCTCGTGATTATCAGACCATGTGTCCTAGTCACTTTGGGGGGATACATGGTCATTATGCAAATAGGAGGTATTTGCTGCTCTGTGTGAAAATGTGTGTAAAGCTGTAAAGGGCGACTTAGTGTCTTGAGCACCCGCAGTCTTGTCTCACAGCTCTAGGCACAGGGTCAAGTTTGCAAAAGCTCAGGTCCACGGCAGTGCCTCTGGATTTGACAACAGCACATTTGAAGGAAGGTCACAACCCTTATCCTGTACGGAAATAGACTCTCCTTTATCAGGCAGAACAGATGGAGCTTCACTGGAGAATGTTTTTTTTTTTTCCTTTTTAACTTTCCTCTACCCTGGTGAAGTAGCGAATGAAGAAGCAGCAAGCCAGGGAAATGATCTCTGGGAGTTTTAAGGATTCTATTAGCAATGAACAAAACCTCTCGGGAACTGCTGTGGGGTAGCAAATCATCTCCGCAGCCCACTCAAATGAGAGGGGAATGCTTAGAATTCTTAAAGTATCCTTCCTTAGATCTCTATTCTAGACCACTAATCTGGAGTTAATTCAGGGCCACTTTCAACTGTGTATAAGCGAGTAACAATCATTAAATGTAAATGTCAGTACAAAATAGAGATTTCCCAAAGTCATTCTTCTAAAATCTGAAGTCTTAGGGAAAGATAGATTTTCAGGGGCTGGAGAAATAGCGCAGTCCCGTTTTCTCCATGGGAGCCTGCACGCACATGGATGTGTTGCTATGACAGCTGAAATTAATGAAAGAAAGTGAGTACTCAGCAAACCCATCTTGGCACAGGGAATATTCAAAATCTATTTGTTTTAAAGAGGAAGAAACCTGGAATCTGAAAGTGCAAGCCAAAAACAAATCAGTTAAATTTTTTTTAAAAAAGGAAAAGTAGTCTTCCTGAAACTGGGAATTTGAATTGCTTATTAATCAAAATTAGCAATAAACCAATCAGACAGCAGTCACAACGTCCTACAAGAAAAGAGGACTGACTGATTTTTAATGGGCCAAAAAATTTCCTGAGCCAGAAGGAAGGTTAGCTGCTGGATTGGGCTGGAAGAAGGCTGACAATGATCAATGCTGGCCATGCTTTCAAGCTCTAGACTTGTGGGTTTAGGATAAGCAGTAACATTTTGCTGAATCACTGCAATACTGACAATGGCAAAATGAACTGCTGCTTCTTTCATTTTACACAAAAACAAATTCACTTAAAGGCCCCAAGATGAAAAAAAAAAAAGACTGCATACATTTTTCCCATTCAGAAAGATTAAGAAAATTCCACTAGCCACCCACTCACATACAGAAAAATGAATTCGGCTTCTTTCCTAATTGCAGGCCTAGTTTAGAAAACTGGCTGAAACCTACAAATTTCAAATCTGACAGAATTCAACACTCAGCAGATGTCTAATTCAAAACTAAAATTAAATTCACATTGCAATCTAGAAATACTTTAAAATTCAGGTTTGTATAATAGTTATAATCAGTTTTTTTCAGTAGTTTTAAAAAACTACCTAAAAAAGTTAACACAGAAAGCTTATATATATGCTATCTTCTAATTTTCCTAAAGGTCCCCAAAGGAGCTGCCTCAGTGCCCTCACCTTACTGCTTCCTGGTGGACCATGGGCAAAGAAGAGAAGAAAATTTGTGGGTCATGCAACAATCATACTTTGGCTATACTAAACCAAGTAATAGTTCCACTCCATGTACTGTGTATAAGGCATGTTATTTGAGATAATTGGTTTATATTTTAAAAATATGCAATATGTCTTTATCAATACATCTATGTGAATCCAAACAGAAAAATCCCCCAATTCTGCAAGTCTGGGTCTCTCAAACACCACATTTGTTAGAAAAACATGATTTAACCGCTGATTTTAAGGTTTTCAAGTGTTATTTCAAATGGATTTTTTGCATGGTTTTGACCTAGTCTGCATGTCATTTTTCTACATTAAAATTCCACTATTTAAAGTCGAACTATTTTCTGTAAGTGCAGGTGTGTTACAAGGAATCACTTACTGGGATATATATCAAAGAGTAGATGAAAACATTTGTTAGTATCAGCATGAGGATTTTTTTGTTTTGTTTTGTGGTACGCGGGCCTCTCACTGTTGTGGCCTCTCCCGTTGTGGAGCACAGGCTCCGGACGCGCAGGCTCAGCGGCCATGGCTCACGGGCCCAGCCGCTCCGCGGCATGTGGGATCTTCCCGGACTGGGGCACAAACGCGTGTCCCCTGCATCGGCAGGTGGACTCTTAACCACTGCGCCACCAGGGAAGCCCCAGCATGAGGATTTTTATGAATACAGTGCTCCCCAGAACACCTGGGCATTGAGTTCTCAGATGATTTCCAACCTTGAGTTTTGAATTCTTTCTTATGAATGTGTCAAGAGCAAGGACACATGGGTTTTTCTGAGATGACAGCGATTGTGTCAGTGAGGTATGGTCTTCCCGGCTGAAGCCCACAAGGCCTCCTTTTCTGTGGCTAGTGAGTGGCAGCTGCATCTGAGTTGGCAGGAAGGTAGAAAATAAATACCATCAGCCACCATTATTCTGAAGAGCGAGAGATGAGGTAATTGCAGACTGTGGTAATGGATAATTCCTACTTATCAAATCTGATGTCAGGAAGACACAACAATAAATAAATCATGATGGGGAAAGGGATCTTGATTCTTATGAAGCACCAGCTATAGGCCAGGTACTGTCAGGTGTTTTGCAGGGTTTATGAAGCCTGTAAACAAACTCTGTGACCGCACAGATGACAAAACCAAAGCAACTTCCTATGCCACCTACCTGGAAAATGGAAGAATTTGGATTTCAATCTCTTTCTTTTTATTTTATTAAAAAATTTAAAAAAATTTTCTATTGAAGTATAGTTGATTTACAATATTGTGTTAGCTTCAACCTCTTTCTAACACATCGTTCCTACTACTCTAGGTCGCTTAATATATCAGAGGACTTTTAAGTCAACAGTGTGTATATTCAAAACACTAGAGTAGCACTACATGTATGCAGCAGCTACTCATGAGAATATTCTGTTCTAAGGGAATGTTTGTACCACTCTGTACATCAATAATATACCCACCATATATCTCGTATATCAATAATGCTCACTAGGTTTGTTTCTTAGCACTCAGCAAAGGGCACCCGAGGGAGAAAGAAGCTCTTGAAAAGCTGTTTCTTGGGAGACAAAAACTTCCAAGGTTTTCTCCAATAGTATGAAAATCAGCCTTCTGCAAATTTATTTTTAAGGCTTGCCTGTAGCTTGGCTTCAGCACTAAGTAAGTTATTACCTTAAACAGTGGGAAAAACAACTCCAGTAGCAGCTGGCAAGACTAAGGAGAAGGAAGAAGGGAGGGGTGAGGAGGGACAGAGTGGAAACGCACTGAACTTAGCCCAAAAGCGGCTTACATCTGGGCAGCTTAACTCGGCAGAGACCTCAGGATCCCTGCCAATGGCCAGCGAGGATGACCTCCACGTGAACTTTTGATTTGCACCCCACAGTGTCAGGAAGCAGGGGGACACCCAGAATGACACACTGTTGATTCTATAGCAACTGACTTGAACCCTCGGTTCACACAAATAGTACCTGCCTCTGCTTCCCCAGCCAGCCTGGGTCAAGGGCCAAGGCATGAGGCAAGAATACGTTCCAATATGGAAGCATCTTACACTCACCTCTGACCTTCTCTGTCAAAGGTCAAATAAAAACATTTGGAAAACATGGGAACAGAGTATTTTCATATTAGTTTTTATTTGGGAATCTCACATAGTTCCCCAAAGCAGGGAAATCGGCAGTTTTAGCTCCAACAATGTTCAAGATTACAATAGCAGAGGTGATGCAAGTACAAAATATGGACGATGGGAAGAGTTACATGAGGAACTCACATCTCACATATATCCCTGAAGGCGCAATTCTGTCTCCCGGCCTGAACTCAAAGTGGTCTCCCCCATTTCTGTTCAAATTTTCTAAAGTGAGGGCAGAACTCACTGCTGAATACAATCATGCATTGCTTTAAAATGTATACACTGTCAGGGGACTTCCCTGGTGGTCCAGTGGTTAGGAATCCGTGCTTCCACTGCAGGGGGCACAGGTTCGATCCCTGGCTGGGTAAGTAGGATCCCGCATGCAGTGCGGCAGGGCCAAAAAAGAAAAAAAAAATGTATACACTGTGAAGCTTATATTCCTGGACCATGTGCTTATCTGATTGTTCTACAAGTGATAATTTCTTTTGCAATGGGATTAGAACTTTGTTTTAGACACAATTAATTTCTCAACAACAATGCTAACCTTTGGGTCTAATTAGATGTTAAGAAGAAAAGGTTCCATTTTGTAAGCAGTCATTTCAATTGCAGATGTGGGTTCAGTCTGCCAAACAGGTACTCACTATCATAAATCAACACCCCCATCCATCGCAGACTGCTACACTGCAACACCTCATTGGTATGCAAAGAGGCACAGCTAGACTTTTATTTCCTTCTTTCAAGACAGCATCTCACTATTTTCATGGTTCTTCTTTGAGCTTGGGAGCAGCAGAAGGAAAAAACGTAGAGAAGAATAAGGGCTAGAGGAATTCCATGCCCAAACATTTGGAAATTGTTTCAATTGTTTCAACGGTTCAGCATCCTGATCTCCATCACAATGAGCAAGTCCCGTACTCAACACTTTTTATAGGAACAGTATTGTAGGAGCTGTTAAAGGATAAAAGGTTGAAAAAGTCACAGCTGCGCTTTAGAGGGCTTTAGAAGCTGAAGTACAGATGTAAGAGTAGGAGGTAGAGCTGGTGAGAATGAAAAATGGTGCAGTGTGGTGGAAAGCAGTATGGAGATTATTCAAAAAACTAAACATATAATTACCATATGATCCAGCAATTCCAGTTCTGGGTATATATGTAAAAGAAGTGAAAGCAAGGACTTGAACCAATGTTTTCAGGCCCATGTTCACAGCAGCCTTATTCACAACAGGCAAAAGGTGGAAACAACCCAAGTGTCCATCAACAGATGAACAAAATGTGGTATATGCTGTTAAATTAATTAAACAAAGAGGCCATTAGGCTGAGGTGGCTCTACTTCTGTGGCAGACTATGTAGGCAAACCAAACTCTAAGAAAGTAAATGCCTCAACCTTACAAAATCAAAACGCTAAGGACAACCAATCATAGCCAACTAGGCTTTAAACTGTAGCCAATCAAATAATTTCCTTTCTTTGCTCCTGCACTTTTTCCATAGTCTTTCCCTTGGCTCCTATTGGTGGAGCACTCCAAACCACATATGGTTTGAAGCTACTTGATTCTTAATCAATAAATGCTCAAATAAACTCTTAACATTTTTTTTCAAGAAGAAATAAATAATTTGAACAGACTGATCACTAGAAGTGAAACAGAATCTGTAATTTAAAAAACTCCCTGCCAACAAAAGTCCAGGACTGGATGGCTTTACTTGGGAATTCCACCAAACATACAAAGAAGAACTTATCCAATCCTTCTCAAACTCTTCCACAAGATTGAAGAGGAAGGAACACTTCCAAAGTCATTCTACGAAGCCACCATCACCCTGATACCAAAACCAGACAAAGACATTACCAAAAAAGAAAACTACAGGCCAAGATCTTTGATGAATATAGATGCAAAAATCCTCAACAAAATATTAACAAACTGAATCCAACAACACATAAAAAGGATCATACATCATGATCAAGTTGGATTCATCCCAGGGTCACAAGAATGGTTCAACATATGCAAATCAATCAATGTGATACACCATATCAACAACAACAAAAAAGATAAAAAAACACAAGATCATCTCAATAGATGCAGAAAAAGCATTTGATAAAATCCAACATTCATTCATGATAAAAACTCTCACCAAAGTGGGTATAGAGAGAACATATCTCAACATAATAGAAACTATTTATGACAAACCCATAGCCAACATAATACTCAACAGTGAATATCTGAAAGCCTTCCTGCTAAAATCTGGAACAAGACAAGTATACTCACTCTCACCACTTCTATTCAATATAGTACTGGAAGTCCTAGCCACAGCAATCAGACAAGAAACAGAAATAAAAGGTATCCAAATTAGAAGGGAAGAGGTAAAATTTCACTGTATGCAGATGTCATGATACTATATATAGAAAACCCAAAATACTCCAAACACTACTAAAACTGATAAATGAATTCAACAAGGTAGCAGGATACAAGATTAACATACAGAA
The DNA here is from genome assembly GCF_011762595.2 of Tursiops truncatus. Lineage (NCBI taxonomy): Eukaryota > Metazoa > Chordata > Mammalia > Artiodactyla > Delphinidae > Tursiops > Tursiops truncatus. Next base: position 48,174,355 of record NC_047039.1, read on the forward strand.
ATCTGTTGCATTTCTTTACATTAATAATGAAATATCAGAAAGGGAAAGTAAAAAAAACAATCCCTTTTAAAATTGCATCAAAAAAAAATAAGATACTTAGGAATAAACCTGACCAAGGAAGTGAAAGACTTATATGCTGAGAACCATAAAACACTGGTATAGGAAATTACAGATGATTTAAAGAAATGAAAAGATATGCCAATTCTTGGATTGGAAGGGTTAATATTGTTAAAACGTCCATACTATCCAAAGTAGTCTACAGATATAATGTGATGCCTATCAAATTATGCATGGCATTTTTCACAGAACTAGAACAAATAATCCTAAAATTTATGCGAAACCATAAAACACCCAGAATTGCCAAAGCAATCCTGAGGAAAAAGAATAAAGCTGGAGGCATAACTCTCCTAGACTTCAGACAATACTACAAAGCTACAGTAATCAAAACAGCAGGGTGGTATTGGCAGAGAAACAAGACATATGGATCGATGGAACAGAATAGAGAGTCCAGAAATAAACCCACACACCTATAGTCAATTAATCCTCAACAAAGAAGGAAAGAATATACAATGGAGAAAAGACAATCTCTTTGGCAAACGGTATTGGGAAAACTGGACGGCTACATGTAAATCAATAAAGTTAGAACACTACCTCATACCATACACAAAAATAAACTCAAAATGGATTAAAGACTTAAATATAAGACAGGACACCATAAAACTCCTAGAAGAGAACAACATTCTCTGACATAAATTGTACTGGTGTTTTCTTAGGTCAGTCTCCCAAAGCAATAGAAATAAAAGCAAAATAAACAAATGGGACCTAATCAAACTTACAAGTTTTTGCACAGCAAAGGAAACCATAAGCAAAATGGAAGGGCTTAATTAAGCCCCAACAAGGGCTTAATTTCCAAAATATACAAACAGCTCATATAACTCAATAACAAGAAAACAACAACCCAATCAAAAACTGGGCAGAAGATCTAAATGGACATTTCTCCAAAGAAGAAATGTAGATGGCCAACAGACACATGAAAAGATGCTCAACATCACTAATTACTAGAGAAATGCAAATCAAAACAACAAGGTATAACCTCACACAGGCCAAAATGACCATCATAAAAAAATCCATCTGGGGGCTTCCCTGGTGGTGCAGTGGTTGAGAGTCTGCCTGCCGATGCGGGGGACATGGGTTTGTGCCCCGGTCTGGGAGGATCCCACGTGCCATGGAGTGGCTGGGCCCATGAGCCATGGCCGCTGAGCCTGCATGTCCGGAGCCTGTGGTCCGCAACGGGAGAGGCCACAACAGTGAGAGGCCCACATACCGCAAAAAAAAAAAAAGAAAAAAAAATCTACAGGAGAAGACCTTCAAGATGGCAGAGAAGTAAGACATGGAGAACACCTCCCTCCCCACAAATACATAGACATGTGGAAAAACTCCTACAGAACACCTACTGAACGTGGGCAGAAGACCTCAGATTTCCCAAAAGGCAAGAAACTCCCCATGTACCTGGCTGTGTGGCTGACAGGGTCAGGCGTCTGCCTCTGAGGTGGGATAGCTGAGTTCAGGACATTGGTCTACCAGAGACCTCTTGGATCCACATAATATCAAATGGAAAAAGCTCTCTCAGAGATCTCCATCTCAACATTAAGACCCAGCTCCACTCAACGACCAGCAAGCTACAGTGCTAGACACCCTATATCAAACAACTAGCAAGACAGGAACACAGCTCCACCCACTAGCAGAGAGGCTGCCTAAAATCATAAAAAGGTCACAGACACCCCAAAACAAACCACCGGAAACGGTCCTGCCCACTAGAAAGGCAAGATCCAGCCTCATCCACCAGAACATAGGCACCAGTCCCCTCCACCAGGAAGCCTACACAACTCACTGAACCAACCATAGCCACTGGGGGCTGACACCCAAAACAACGGGAACTATGAACATGCAGCCTGCAAAAAGGAGACCCCAAACACAGTAAGTTAAGGAAAATGAGAAGACAGAGAAACATGCAGCAGGTGAAGGAGCAAGATAAAAACCCACCAGACCAAACAAATGAAGAGGAAATAGGTAGCCTACTTGAAAAAGAATTCAGAATAATGATAGTAAAGATGATCCAAAATCTTGGAAATAGAATGGAGAAAATACAAGAAATGCTTAACAAGACCTAGAAGAACTAAAGAGCAAACAAGGATGAACAACACAATGAAATGAAAAATTCGTTACAAGGAATCAATAGCAGAATAACTGAGGCAGACGAACGGATAAGTGAGCTGTAAGAGAAAATAGTGGAAATAACTACTGCAGAGCAGAATAAAGAAAAAAGAATGGGGCTTCCCTGGTGGCACAGTGGTTGAGAGTCTGCCTGCCGATGCAGGGGACACGGGTTCATGCCCCGGTCTGGGAAGATCCCACATGCTGCAGAGCGGCTAGGCCTGTGAGCCATGGCCACTGAGCCTGTGCATCTGAAGTGTCTGCTCCACAACCGGAGAGGCCACAACAGTGAGAGGCCCGCATACCGCAAAAGAAAAAAAAAGAAAACAGAATGAAAAGAATTGAGGACAGTGTCAGAGACCTCTGGGACAACATTAAATGCACCAACATTCGAATTATACGAGTCTCAGAAGAGGAAGAAAAAAAAGAAAGGGACTGAGAAAATATATGAAGAGATCATAGATGAAAACTTCCCTAATAGGGGAAAGGAAATAATCAAGTCCAGGAAGTGCAGAGAGTCCCATACAGGATAAATTCAAGGGGAAACACGCCAAGACACATACTAATCAAACTATCAAAAATTAAATACAAAGAAGGAATATTAAAAGCACCAAGGGAAAAACAACAAATAATATACAAGGGAATCCCCATAAGGTTAACAGCTGATCTTTCAGCAGAAACTCAGCAAGCCAGAAGGGACTGGCAGGACATATTTAAAGTGATGAAAGGGAAAAACCTACAAAGAAGATTACTCTACCGGACAAGGATCTCATTCACATTTGATGGAGAAATTAAAAGCTTTACAGACAAGCAAAAGCTAAGAGAATTCAGCACCACCAAATGAGTTTTACAACAAGTGCTAAAGGAACTTCTCTATGCAGGAAACACAACACAAGGAAAGACCTACAATAACAAACCTAAAACAATTAAGAAAATGGTAATAGGAACATACATATCGATGACTACTTAAATGTAAATGGTAAATGCTCCAATCAAAAGACACAGACTGGCTGAATGGATACAAAAACAAGACCCAAATATATGCTGTTGACAAGAGACCCACTTCAGGCCTAGGGACACATCCAGACTGAAAGTGAAGGGATGGAAAAAGATATTCCATGCAAATGGAAAGCAAAAGAAAGCTGGAGCAGCAATTCTCATAGCAGACAAAATGACTTTAAAATAAAGACAATTACAAGCAACAAAGAAGGACACTACATAATGATCAAGGGTTCAATCCAAGAAGATATAACAACTGTAAATATTTATGCACCCAACACAGGAGCTCCTCAATACATAAGGCAAAAGCTAACAGCCATAAAAGGGGAAATCGACAGTAACACAATCATAGTAGGGGACTTTAACACCCCACGTTCACCAATGGACAGATCATCCAAACTGAAAATAAATAAGGAAGCACAAGCTTTAAATGATACATTAAACAACATGGACTTAATTGATGTTTATAGGACATTCCATCCAAAAACAAGAGAATACACTTCTCAAGTGCTCACAGACCATTCTCCAGGATAGATTGTATCTTGGGTTACAAATCAAGCCTTGGTAAATTTAAGAAAATTGAAATCGTATCAAGTATCTTTTCCGACAACAACGCTATGAGACCAGATGTCAATTACAGGAAAAAAATACAAACACGTGGAGGCTAAACAATACGCTACTAAATAACCAAGAAATCACTGAAGAAATCAAAGGGGAAATCAAAAAATACCTAGAAACAAATGACAATGAAAGCATGACGACCCAAAACCTATGGGATGCAGCAAAAGCAGTTCTAAGTGGGAAGTTTATATCAATATAATCCTACCTCAAGACACAAGAAACATCTCAAATAAACAACCTAAACTTACACCTAAAGCAATTAGAGAAAGAAGAACAAAAAACCCCAAAGTTAGCAGAAGGAAACAAATCATAAAGAGCAGATCAGAAATAAATGGGAAAGAAATGAAGGAAACAAGAGCAAAGATCATAAAACTAAAAGCTGGCTCTTTGAGAAGATAAAAAAAGATCGATAAACTATTAGTCAGACTCATCAAGAAAAAAGGGAGAAGACTCAAATCAATAGAATTAGAAATGAAAAAGGAGAAGTAACAACTGACACTGCAGAAATACAAAGGATCATGAGAGATTACTACAAGCAACTCTATGCCAATAAAATGGACAACCTGGAAGAAACGGACAAATTCTTAGAAATGCACAACCTGCCAAGACTGAACGAGGAAGATACAGAAAATATAAACAGACCAATCACAAGCACTGAAATTAAGACTGTGATTAAAAATCTTCCAACAAACAAAAGCCCAGAACCAAATGGCTTCACAGGTGAATTCTATCAAACATTTAGAGACGAGCTAACACCTACCCTTCTCAAACTATTCCAAAACATAGCAGAGGGAGGAACGCTCACAAACTCATTCTACAAGGCCACCATCACCCTGATACGAAAACCAAAGATGTCACAAAAAAAGAAAACTACAGGCCAATATCACTGATGAACATAGATGCAAAAATCCTCAACAAAATACTAGCAAACAGAATCCAACAGCACATTAAGAGGATCATATACCATGATCAAGTGGGGTTTATCCCAGGAATGCAAGGATTCTTCAATATATGCAAATCAATCAATGTGATACACCATATTAACAAACTGAAGAATTAAAACCATATGATCATCTCAGTAGATGCTAAAAAAGCTTTCAACGAAATTCAACACCCATTTACAATAAAAACCCTCCAGAAAGCAGGCATAGAGGGAACTTACCTCAACGTAATAAAGGCCATATATGACAAACCCACAGCCAACATCATTCTCAACGGAAAAACTGAAACCATTTGCACTAAGATCAGGAACAAAACAAGGATGCCCACTCTCACCACTATTATTCAACATGGTTTTGGAAGTTTTAGCCACTGCAATCAGAGAAGAAAAAGAAATAAAAGGAATCCAAATCAGAAAATAAGAAGTAAAGCTGTCACTGTTTGCAGATGTCATGATACTATACAGAGAGAAGCCTTAAGATGCTACCAGAAAACTGCTAGAGCTAATCAATGAATTTGGTAGAGTAGCAGGATACAAAATTAATGCACAAAAATCTCTTGCATTCCTATGCACTAATGATGAAAAATTTGAAAGAGAAATTAAGGAAACACTCCCATTTACCATCACAACAAAAAGAATAAAATACCTAGGAATAAACCTACTTAAGGAGACAAAAGACTTGTATGCAGAAAACTATAAGACACTGATGAAAGAAATGAAAGGTGATACAAACAGATGGAGAGATATACCATGTTCTTGGATTGGAAGAATCAACACTGTGAAAATGACTATACTACCCAAAGCAATCTACAGATTCAAAGCCATCCCTATCCAACTACTAATGGCATTTTTCACAAAACTAGAACAAAAAAATTTCACAATCTGTATGGAAACACAAAAGACCCCGAAAAGTCAAAGCAATCTTGACAAAGAAAAATGGAGCTGGAGGAATCAGGCTCCTGGACTACAGACTATACTACAAAGCTACAGTAATCAAGACAGTATGGTACTGGCATAAAAACAGAAATATAGATCAATGGAACAGGACAGAAGGCCCAGAGATAAACCCATGCACCTGTGGTCACCTTACTTTTGATAAAGAAGGCAAGAATATACAATGGAGAAAAGACAGTCTCTTCAATAAGTGGTGCTGGGAAAACTGGACAGCTACATGTAAAAGAATGAAATTAGAACACTCCCAACACCATAAACAAAAATATATTCAAAATGGATTAAAGACCTAAATGTAAGGTCAGACAATATAAAACTCTTAGAGGAAAATACAGGCAGAACACTCTGTGACATAAATCACAGCAAGATCCTTTTGACCCACCTCCTAGAGAAATGGAAATAAAAACAAAAATAAACAAATGGGACCTAATCAAACTTTAAAGCTTTTGCACAGCAAAGGAAACAAAAAATAGGACGAGCAGACAACCGTCAGAATGGGAGAAAATATTTGCAAATGACGCAACTGACAAAGGATTAATCTCCAAAACATACAAGCAGCTCAAGCAGCTCAATATCAAAAAACAAACCACCCAATCCAAAAATGGGCAGAAGACCTAAATAGACATTTCTCCAAAGAAGATATACAGATTGCCAACAAACACATGAAAGGATGCTCAACATCACTAATCATTAGAAAAATCCAAATCAAAACTACAATGAGGTATCACCTCACACCAGTCAGAATGGCCATCATCAAAAAATCTACAAACTATAAATGCTGGAGAGGGTGTGGAGAAAAGGGAACCCTTTTGCACTATTGGTGGGAATGTAAATGGATACAGCCACTATGGGGAACAGTATGGAGGTTCCTCAAAAAACTAAAAATAGAACTATCATATGACCCAGCAATCCCACTACCGGGCATATACCCTGAGAAAACCATAATTTAAAAAGAGTCATGTACCACAAGTTCACTGCAGCTCTATTTACAACAGCCAGGACATGGAAGCAACCTAAGTGTCCATCAACAGATAAATGGATAAAGAAGATGTGGCACACATATACAATGGAATATTACTCCGCCATAAAAAGAAACGAAATTGAGTTATTTGTAGTGAGGTGGATGGACCTAGAGTCTGTCATACAGAGTGAAGTAAGTCAGAAAGAGAAAATCAAACACTGTATGCTAACATATATATATGGAATCTTAAAAAAAATTGTTCTGAAGGACCTAGGGGCAGGACAGGAATAAAGACAGACGTAGAGAATGGACTTGAGGACACCGGGAGGGGGAACGGTAAGCTGGGAGGAAGTGAGAGAGTGGCCTGGACATATATACACTACCAAATGTAAAATAGATACCTAGTGGGAAGCAGCCGCATAGCACAGGGAGATCAGCTCAATGCTTTGTGACCACCTAGAGGGGTGGGATAGGGAGGGTGGGAAGGAGGCGCAAGAGGGAGGGGATATGGGGACATATGTATACCTATACCTGATTCTCTTTGTTATAAAGCAGAAACTAACATACCATTGTTAAGCAATCATACTCCAATAAAGATGTTAAAAAAAAAAAGGGAATGAAATTTTGACACATTATACAACAGAGATGAACCTTGAAAACATTATGCTAAGTGAAATAAACAAGACACGAAACGACAATTGTATGATTCCAATTATATGAGGTACCCAAAACAGTCCAATTCAGAGAGACAGAAAGGTAGTTATCAGGGGCTGAGAGGAGGAGTTATTGTTTAATGGGTAGGAAGTTTCAGTTTGGGAAGATGAAAAGGTTCTAGAGCTGGATGATGGTGATGGTTACACAATAATGTATATGTACTTAATGTCAGTGAACTGTATAACTAAAAACAGTTAAAATGCTAAATTTTATGTTATGTTTATTTTACCACAACCAAAAAAGAATAGGAGGTAGGAAAGCAACAGACATAACTAATGAACAGAAGGAGCACACAGATGCAGTGGAGTAAAGACACACATACATACAAATAAACATATGTTATGATGTTTTTTGTTGTTGTTGATGACTTTAACTTCAGCTCTTCCTATGGTCTCCTTCTATCTGTACATGGACAAAGTCGCATGTGTTTGCATCCCCTGTTCTACCACTGAGCAAGCTTTATATGGACCTAACCACACTACATTGTGAAGTGCAGTATAGTATAGTGTGGTATAGTCTGGGACGGGATGGGGTAGTGTAACTGCTTTGGAGCCCAGTAGATCTGAATTTGAGCACAAGCTCTGTTACTTAGTGACCTTGCCCATGTTACTGCATCTCTTATGCCTTGGTTTCTTCTTCTGTAAAATGGTACCAATCAAATCACACCTCCGACAGCTGTTGTGAAGATTCACCGTAAGAAGGTATAGCTCCCAGAGTTCACTAATAGGAGCAGTTCTTATTACTATTAATTACAACAACAAATACAGCTATGGAAGCTGAAGAAATGAAAAAGGAAGTGGATGCTAATATGTGTTTTTGTTTTGTTTTGTTTTGTTTTTTTCCTGTGGTACGCGGTCCTCTCACTGTCGTGGCCTCTCCCGTTGTGGAGCACAGGCTCCGGACGCGCAGGCTCAGTGGCCATGGCTCATGGGCCCAGCCACTCCGCGGCATGTGGTATCTTCCCGGACCAGGGCACGAACCCATGTCCCCTGCATCGGCAGGCGGACTCCCAACCACTGCGCCACCAGGGAAGCCCTAATATGTGTTTTTAAAATTATTCTCTGCTGTTCTTTAAAACTCAAATGTGGAACTCTCATTTTACATTAAAAATGATTATTCATTATTCAAATGATGTAATTTGCCCTCTCAAAAGTTGCCTGCTGATCTAAGGAAGAAAAATAGCATTATTCAGAATAAGTATCAAAAACTCAGAGAGAATCCACCATCACAAACACGTTGCTTGTGCCCTTAGTCAGCTTTCTAGTCCTGCTGCTTCTCATGTCCAACCTACTTATCTCCATGTGACATACACCTCTCCACGAGGAAGAAAAGTCTTGACAGCTCACATCTAGTAACAGATCATCTACGGGAGTGTACTCCTTTATCAATACGGACAACTGAGAATTGTCTGTCTCTATGTGTTTGAATGGGAGAAATGAAAGGGTCTTCTGTACTAGATTTGGGGTACAGATGGGGCTGATTTCTCATTAGTCCAGGAAGGGTTGATGGAAGAGGTGAGATGTGATCTGTGAATTAAAGAATGGCAGCCATACTTTGGAACAATAAAGGCAGGCTGCCAAGTCCCCCATCCCGCTTCCCAAATCGGAAGCAGACTTCAAAGGCTGGTCGGGGGTTTGAATCTAGGTGGGTCCTGATTCCAGGGCTGGTACTGTGCTAGACACATTCCTTTTGGCTGCAAACCAGAAACTTCTTTCTTCCAGCCCCATGAAAATCTTGCTGGAATCCATTAAGACACTGTTTGAACTCTGGTGAACTTTTGGCTGAAGAAGAGAGAAGGCTCATGTTTGCAGCAGAAAGTTCATCTTGTCCTAGCAGAAAAAGAGTTTAGTGTGAACCAAAACAGGGGTCTCCACGGCTGGTCTATCAGTGTTAACTTCTGAGCATTTCCAGCCCATTAGACTCAACCACCAATGGATGGAAGATGCACCTCACTGTCCAGGGAACAGACGAATGTTTCAAGGTGTAACTATTCTCCCATAGGCAGTAGCAAAATCACATCCATTTCTTAACCAGGAAGACATTCCTTGTGCATGAGTCCACACTGTAGTGCCCTGTTACAATTACTAATAATCCTAAAGGTGATAGAATGTTAACGCAACTTGCAAAACGACTGCCTTATTAATAAGTTATTTCCCATTACAGAAAAAGATCTGGGCTACTTCTCAAACTGAATCTCTAAACAACTAAAATGCTGGACTGTTAAAAACTCTAAGAACCTTCTGTCTTTTACCATATTTCACGAAAGCTACGCACACTCAAATCTTCTTTTTTTGTAGATGGAAGCCTGATTTAGATATAAACGTATAAGAAAATTAAAAATTACAATAATCACAGTCATGTAGACCATCCCTAAGACGTTCCCAGTGGCCATGGCTGTGTTAGTTGCTCCATCCCCTGGTCATGGCTAATCAGTGCCATAGTAGAGACACCTAGACTAGGCCAGATTGTCTTCCCTAGGAATTTGAAAACAGACTGGAGACAGAAAGAGACAGGATGTGGTTGCAGCTAAGTTACCTTTTGCCAATATACACACATGTGTGGCTGAGGACTCAAACCTGCCAGGGTTCCTGCGCTTCCCAAAGCCTGGCCCTCCAGCTTGCTCTATGCTTCTAGTCACCAGTAAGTGTTTTTCCTAACAAACAGTTGATGTTCCTGTCACTGATCCCTATCCTTTCAATAATCCTCCCTTTTGAACGTAGGTTGAACACAGTACATTTCTATTGCTTGTAACCAAAAGAATCTTAACATCGAGCATATGTATTTTGCCAGGAGGGGCATTTATTTTCCCACCCTGGGGCTAATTGTAAGATGTATATATTTTCAGTGTTTTTAAAGGGAGAAGGTGAAACCAAAAGAATTATTTTAAGGTTTTGAGAAATCTAGAAGAAAAAAACTGAAGTGAAGGAGAATAATGACAAAGGAAAGCAATAGAAAATCTATAATATTCTGGATTTGAAGAGCAGTAGACTTTAAAGATAGTATATGCCTGGAATGAAGGGAAAGGAAGGTAACATAAGTAAGATATTTCATTCCAAGAATAAGACCTTTAATTATTTTCCTTTAAAAAGAACTACCTGCACAGGTTACGATTTTGTATTTACACATCTTAAGATTTTTAAAAATTTGAGTAGTTGCTCCTTACCTGATATTCAAATGTGTTTTAAAAAGCCTTTCATGTGGCTTCAAATTGACTTAGAATACATTATCACAAGAGTTCCTTTTACCCAGGAGAATGGCTGTGTGCATTAATACCTAGAGCTGTCCCTTAGCTGGAGGATAAGATGTGAGCAGAAGAAACCTCCCCAAGTTTTCCTTTTTCTTCTTCCTGAAAGAAACTAGAAAACCAGTGGCCGATAGAATACCCAATTCTTAGCATCCAGTTGTAGATTCTTATAAGCCTGAGATTCAGCAAGGGTTATTTGGGAGGGAGGAGTGATTCTGAGAGGGAGTATGATAAAATGAAAAGCACAGGCTTTAGAGTCCAACAGACTAAGTTCAAATCCCAGCTAAGCAACTCACAAGCTGTATGACCTTGGACCAGCAAATTAAACTTTTGGGCTATAGAAAGTGTTCCTGTGAAGTTTAAATGGTATGCCAAGTGCCTGGCAGAGCGTCTGGCATGATTAGTGCTCAATATATGAGGTGGATTATTTTATTATTCTTATCATAATTGTGATGATGATTTTGACTCTTTCTCTTTCCTTTGAGAAATCTCTAGCCTACGTATACTTTGGGGAAGGGTCAGGAATGCAAACAGCTACAGAGTCCAGGCTAGGTGGGTAACAAAGGAGGCTTGAAAGTGTTGGCACCATCTGGAGGTCTCAGCAACTCTTCAGCTCTGTCAGACAGCTGCCATGCTGGAGCGCAGACCAAATGTAGCACATCCGATTTTTTTAAAGGCTATGCTGTGAATTGGGATTTTTATTGGAGGTAGTGTATTTAAATCCTGGCAACCAATTCAAATTTCCACAAAACCACACTATGGGTACCAAACAAAAGTTGTCAGTGGGATATATTTGGTTACTCATTTCCAACATCTGCTTTAGAGCCATGAAAACCATCTGGGGAGAAAATGAAGAAAACTATACGCCAAATTATAAGGAGAAACTTGGAGAATACTTGGAAATAGGCTGGACCGACATAGCCTTGATGAAACCATTCTACATATACGCTGCCTAAGACAGCGTGTTTCAAACAACCGTAAAAATATTTCTCTGGACTGATAAAAAAAAACCCATGTGGATGAAGAGACTCAGCTCCTCTGGCCTGGTGGGACCTTGCCCCTTCTAAGCCTTCATCCGCTCAGCACTTGCCATGTATGCCTGTCCCTGGGCCCACCTTGGGGATGGGAAAGTCAGGTGCCAGGAGAGCTGCACCCGCTTCACCACTGAGTGTGTCTTTGCCCTAACTAACCAAATTATATCCTTTACCCAAGCAAAGGGTATCCTTGCTATTCCTATTCAAAAGAAGAAAAGAAAAAGAAAAAACATTTTATCTCTAGCTCAGGTCACATAAAATCAAGAGTGGAAATGGCTGCACAGACATTATATTGTGTTGCTCAATAAAAGACTGTTGCCTGGATGGAAGAATCAAGAAATTAACCATCTTCCTGCCAATCAACAGTGATACTGAGGTTTCTGCCGTAGAAGCTGAGAGTCATCCAATGGGAGGAATTCCTCCCCCACCAGGGGAATCCCAGAGGACACAGGGAGGACAGCAGTCAAGAAGAGTTGAGAACTTGGGGAAACAAAACACTGGCTACGTTCTTTCATTTTAATGTGACTCTGGCCACTTTTTCCCGAGCTTCCCTAACCCCCTCCCCTTCCTCTGAAATATCTGTTTGTTTTTTATTTAAATCACCCATAATTCGGCTGGCAAAGAATCTAAACTGGTATGCAAGTGCAACTGTAAACTGAAGTGCTCATGGGACTAGCCAGCCACCAGCTCCTGGCCACTGAGTGGTTGCTACAGCCTGCAGGTGCTGTGGGGTTGCAGTTGGCATTTCTGCAGGAATGAACGTGGTGCGCATTAAGTTTTTTTAGAATGTTTATTGCTGGCAAAGTTTTCCACTTGTATTTTCTTTTATAGCACCACTATTTTTAAGTGAATAGAATGTCCTGTGACAATTTGGCCATATAGGAGGGAAATTTAGCTGCGGGAGTGAAATGTACTTAGTAATGGTGAAAAAGACTAACAAAATGAATAAATAATCCAAATCAAAAGAAAATACTTTAAACTCTAAAGGTTCTTGAAAAACACACATATGAAAAGCGTTTTCACGTAATACAAATTAAAGAGCACCGGATTTGGAGCCGGAAGACTTGAGTCTTCTTGGCTGTGTTACTTGCTAGTTGGGAAACCTTGGGTAAGTCACATGCTCTGTGCTCCGATGTTTTGTGTCTTCAGAATTACAAGGAGGAGACTCAGTTGGTGATCTCCAAGGTCCTTTTCAAAGCCATTGTCTCATGATTAGCTTTGCAAAGAGATTCAACCTATCTCCTGAGGCCTCTGAATTTGTCTTGGCCTCTGTGTGCTATTAACCACACAGATAATTTCTTGCCTTTCTCTCTAGACTTCGCAGATTCTTAAGTGTTCTCTTGGATCACAGGTAGTTAGCCCACAGCAATAACACTCTGTTCCTTCTTGATTTGAATTCCTCAGGGGCAGTCCCACTGAAGAGGCAACAGAAAGGATGGGGGGGTGGTTATTACACTAATTTTAGGTGCTTGGGTGGATTTTCCTGATGCCGGCAAGCGGCCCTTCCTAGGAATGTTCCAAGAGAGTCTCTGGCAACCATGAGTGTGATAAAATTTGGGTAAAGTTATGTTCATGACTCGAAATCTGGATGATGCTTTAAATTGTTTTTATTAAGGCTTTTGACAATTAAAGTAGCTACAACATAAAAAAAAATTATCCCTTTACCTAACTTGATACCGCCTTCAAATATGCCAATTAGCCAAAGGATAATTACTTACTAATTGCCTTTCATATTTGGATTTAATTTTTAACATTAAAAATAATTATATGAAGTGTCTTAAGATACCCAATTTCAAAAAGGCTTCCTCAATTCTACTTTTAAAGAAATTTAGAACATTTCTTTTAAACTTAAGGCAAAGTTTCAAATCTCTCAAATTTCTGATATACTTAAACCTTGCATTTCAAGTTTTGGGGAAGACCAGCATTTTATGGCCCCCAAATTGATAACCATATTAATTACGGAGAGAGCTGGAGTAATTAAAATTATGTCTAAAGATCATCTAATTTACCCATGGAATATCCTGCAGAAGCAAACCATCTCCAGAGCCATTTTCGAATATACACTTGGGAAAGAAACTACGTCATGCTGGAATCCTGATTGATATTTATGGCCTTTGGAAACTTAGCATTTTGTGAGTTTAATCCCAGGAAGGATCTAATGGCTTCAGCAGTGAGAGCTCATCCAGAGAATCTGGTTGATATACTAAGCAAACCAACAGTTATCTTGATGGAGAAAGTTCTGGGTTGATCTGAGCCATCTCCTAAGCCATGGTAAATAAAGAGGAGATTGCAGGAGGCCTCCGATTCTAAATTACTTCTAGCCTAGTATCATAAAACAAAAAAGGTGAAAGACATAAATGGACTTTGTTTCACAGCCTGAAGGAAATGAGAACAAGGCCCGAATAAATTAAAAGATAAAAAAGCCATTTAGGATGAAAAATTTACATGATTTAGAGACAAAAGACAAAAATAGTCAACAGAGAGATTTACTGATTCGCTGATCATTCCATGCAAGAGTCTTTTTTTTTTTTTTTTTTGCTGCACACGGGCCTCCCACTGCCGCGGCCTCTCACCAGGGAAGCCCAATGCAAGAGTCTTAAGTTGAGTAACTCAATATAAAGAAACTAAAGATGAGTAAGTACAATACAGTCTCTGCCAGTAAGGAGGTCTCAATCTAATGGGCTAGTTGATTAGGAAAATAAATATAAGACAAAGGAAACAAGATGAAAAACGGGTGCAAGAGATAGAAAGGAATATCAGTTCCTCTGTGGAGTCTCACTGAAGGACTGTGAATGTGAGGGAGGAGGGTGACCTGAGACACAAAACCTTCCTACCTGCCCAGAACTGAATTAAAGTGCTCCTCCTAAACGCTCCTCCTACCTGATCCCATTGCATCCTGGACGGCCAGCTGCATCCCTAGTGTTTAGCATAATGCCTAGCATTAGTAAATGCTCGATAAATATTTACTGAATGAATGAATCAACAGTACTTAATCTCTCTAAGCATCATTTCCCTCCACTATAAAAATGGTTAGGGCTTCCCTGGTGGCGCAGTGGTTGAGAGTCCGCCTGCCGATGCAGGGGACACGGGTTCGTGCCCCGGTCCAGGAAGATCCCACATGCCGTGGAGCGGCTGGGCCCATGAGCCATGGCCGCTGAGCCTGCGCGTCCAGAGCCTGTGCTCTGCAACGGGAGAGGCCACAGTAGTGAGAGGCCCGCGTACCGCGGAAAAAAAAAAAAAAGGTTAAAACATAACCACGTGTCGGTTCACGTAAGGATTAAAGGGGATAACACGTTAAATGCTAACACAGCACAGTGTATGTCAGAGTGCCAGTGCTCAATAAAAATTAGCTCATTATTATTACTAATATGAGGTATCGTTACCTCTATTTTTGATGAGAAATGAGGTTTAATTAACCTACTGAATTAGCCCATGATCACACAGAAAGGAAATTTGGAAGTCAGACTTCAAACTTGGATCTGCCCCAGTCCCAAACTGAAGCTCTTCCTCCCATCTCACGCTGCTGATTATCGTTATTTGGGTTTAAGCCACGTCACCCACAGACTGGGAGCTGCTTGAAGACGGGGATGATGACATGTACTTTCATATCCCCAGAGAGCCTAACTCCAGACCACATGGCGGTACTATTTCAAAAACTGAACTTATCTGGATCTCAAACGTAAAATGGAATGATTCAACTGCAAGATGTCAAATTCCCTTTTCAGTTTCAAACTGTCTTCTCTGAAGTCACTCAATGAATGAAGTACCAGAGTTAATCTATAGTGTAGCTAAATGCATAATGCTTTATTGAGAATTTACTAAAGATCTTCTCAATCCAAACTTATTCCGCGCACCCCCCCAAAGTTGAAAGATGTTCAACTTTCTGCTTGATATCACTATCCATTCACTGTAACATATTAACGATGTGTTGGTTTCCAAATCACTTTTAATGTGTAGAAATACTTACGGCTCTAAATGACTTCTTGCAACCATAATGAAGGCGACACCCACTTAGTCATATTAACTGTGTCAAAGGGTGAGATCAGGTCACTCACAGCTAACACAACCTTTAGATTTAGTGTACAGACTTTTGAATCTTTACACTACATTTTAAAAACACCTTTTTTTTTGAGAGATAATTCACATACCCTAAAATTCACCCGTTTGAAGTACAGAATTCAATGGTTTTAATATGTTCACAGAATTGTGAAAACATCACCAAAATCTGTTTAGCATGTTTTCATCACTCCCAAAAGAAACCCCGTGCCCGTCAGCAGTCACCCTCCCACCCCATTCTACTCCAAGCCCCAGCTCTAGGCGACCACTAATTCACTTTTTGTTTCTACAGATTTGCCTATCCCGGACATTTCATATAAACGGAATTATAGAATATGTAACCTTTCGTGACTGGCTCATCTCACTTAGCATAATGTTCTGCAGGTTCATTTATGTTATAGCATGTATCAGTATTTCATTCGTTTTTATTGTGGAATAATATTCCATAGTATGATTAGACCGCATTTCATTTATCCATTCATTAGTTGATCCACATTTGGGTTGTTTCTGCTTTTTGGCTATTATGAATACTGCTGCTATAAACATCTGACTACAGTTTTTTTGGTGGACATATGCTTTCTTTTCTCTTAGGTATACACCTAGGAGTGGAATTGCTGGTTCACACAATAACTCTATGTTTAACATTTTGAGGAGCTGCCAGGCTGTCTTCCAAAGCAGCTGCACCTTTCTGCAACAAGAGTCAAGAGTCATACCCACACAAAAAGAACGGCTAGTTGGTGTGAATGTTGTTGTAATTCTCATGGAATCTCCTCATAGGTAATAAGGTGATTCTCCAAAGTTAGAGACAGTAAATGAGGGAAAAATTGGGCACTATTTTTTCTTTAGCTACTAAAACTGAGGCTATGGACCCCTTGAGGGGAGGGCTTGAGTCCTATTCACTGCTACATACCCCAGGGGATAGCCTAATGCCCAATAGTAAGCATTAAATATTAACTGAATGAATAAATAGCTTCAAAAAGGTACTGTGTGGTAAGGGATATACTTTGCTCAAGGAGAGGTCTGGCCTTTGCCCTTGGTTCCTGGGAGGCAATTTCTAAACTCTTGTCACTGACCAGTAAGAGTATCTTTGCTTGTCTGGGGCCTTGGGCCATGCCAGAGAGTCCAGGTTAACAATGTGATTTACGATGAGGGCTTTGGGCCTCATGGTATCAGCTCAGCCTCTGGAGGGGCTAGAGATGAAGGTCAGCCAT
Organism: Tursiops truncatus; assembly: GCF_011762595.2. Taxonomy (NCBI): domain Eukaryota; kingdom Metazoa; phylum Chordata; class Mammalia; order Artiodactyla; family Delphinidae; genus Tursiops; species Tursiops truncatus. The sequence goes on from NC_047039.1 coordinate 48,191,300, forward strand.
GCGGGTGCTCAACCAAGTCTATGTGATGGAGCCTCAATGAAAACTGTGGATACCAAGGCTTGGGTGAGTTTTCCGGGTTCCGTACATATTGTCACACACTATTGCTGGGAGAGGTAGGTGCTATCCACACCACTCTTCCAGGAGAGGACAACTGGAAGGTCTGCACTTGAACTCTTCTGAACCGTGCTGTATGTACCTCTTTCCCTGGCTGATTTTAATCAGTATCCTTTGGCTGTAATAAACTGTAACTGAGTACAACAGTACCACTCAGCTTTCAGTGAGTTCTCTCTATCCTAGTGAATTATCAAACCTGAGAGTTGTCTTGAGGAGCCCTGAACTTGAAGTTAGTAGAAGAAGTGAGGGTAATTTGGGGAAATCCAAACGTTTTAGTTACTAACAGTGCTGAGACAATATTAAAGATAATTTGGTAAAATTTAGCATCTTCATTATTTCTACAAACAAGTGTCCCAAAGACTCATTCATGAGACAAAGCATCATAGGATGAATCAAGAAAGCTGCCAGATCTTGGTGCAACTTTCATTGAACAGAACACAGAATTCTGAGGCCAGAGGTCCCTGACTCAGCTACACACGCTCATACCCCTATTAACAAAGATGTGTGCTTACTGGTACTCTGCTTCGTTCTTAAAATATCTTCTCAGAGGAAAGGTGACATATAATAGAAATAATAGGATTCGAATCGTAGCTTTGCCTTTTTCTAGTTGTATGACCTTCTATGAGCCTAAATCTCCTCATTTATAAGATGGAAATAATAAAGCTATTCCCCAAAATTGGTACGAGAAGCACATGGTGATATGCGTGGTGCACTCTGCAAACTATACAGCACGAAAAATAACAACATTTGAAAGTTTTTTCTAAATTAGATTCACACTGCCTTCATCTACTTCACTGAATCTCTTTGGGAAAACAAAATCCGTGATTTTGTCTTTCCCAGCGCACACTGAATTTCAAAGGAAAAATTAAATAGATATAACTTTCAAAAAGGTTTTCTGTGAAAGCTGTAGAAAGAAGCGTTTATGTATCTGTGTGTTTGTGTGTGTGACGTATGTTAAACAATAAACCTGTAAAAGTGCTTATTTAAAAAACAACAAAAGAGCACAAAAAATAAAGTTATTATAAAATTTTTCAAAAGAAGGGTTTCTGTCCCACAAATTGAATATCAAGATGAAAAAAATTCTCATATGGCAAAGAAATTCTTTCCATGAGCAGAGATGATACATGAATAAATAAAGGACCCAACTGGAGTGGCAGGAAGGAGATAGTTTGAGATGAATGAATCCCTCCGGAGTGTCACTTTCTCTATCTCTTAGCTATTCAAATAGAGAGGATACCTTAAGGAACTACAGTCATTTGACTTCAGTTTTTCCTAAAAGTGACAAATGCTTAAGTTGACTTGTTAACTAACTAGCATGTGATCACAGAAAAGGTTAACCTGATAAATTTTTAATCATACATAAACAGGACAGTGACCATACCAACTTGATGGAATCACACCATTCACTTAAGAAGACGTAAGAGGGAGGAAGAAAGGATATGAATTCACTGAGTGCCAATCACATGGCAGACAGTGTGCTATACATACAGTATCTCCTCCTCCCTCGTACTGCCCCAAACCAACGCCTGGCCCTTCTCTTATGTTCTACACCCCAGTGAACAGCAGCAACATGCTTTGCTCAAACTAGAAACCAGAGCATTGTCTTCAACTCTCAATTTTTCTCTCCTATTATATTTCATCAGTCGCCAAGTCCAGGGACTCTATCTCCTGATTTGTTCTGAAATCGCCCCTTTTATTCCCACTACCAATTTTGGGTCCTTTCTAATCCATTGCCCTCAATTCAGATAGAGCACTCTTCCTAAAATACATGTCTCACTTTATCTGGCATCTGCTTGAATTACTTCACTGGCACTCTTTGTCTCTCAATATTACAAACCCCAAGCTTCTTAATATAGCTTATGTAGCTCCTCATGACACAGGTCCTGACACCCTCTCTAGCCCTTTATTTCTTCACTCTCCTTCAATTCTAGGCACTAGTTAGGTCTTTCCAGCTATCTCTTCCTCTGAGCATTTCTTGATTCCATGTTTGGTCAGATATTCCTTCTACTTATGACAGTCTAAATTTCTCCCACTCTGGCTCCTACAAACTATTCAAAATTATATGTATATATGTACATGTATGTATATGCATATATGAAAATGTACTATGTACAAATAAACTGGGATGTGTGCTACTGTGGGTTGCAGTGTGTCCCCCAAAAAAGATATGTTGAAGTTATAACCCCCAGTGCCTGTGAGTGTGATCTTATTTGGAAATAGATCTTTGCAGATATAATCAAGTTAAGATGAGGTCATACTCGGGCTTCCCTGGTGGCACAGTGGATAAGAATCTGCCTACCAAATGCAGGGGACACGAGCATTGGCAGGCAGATTCGAGTCCTGGTTCGGGAATATCCCACATGCCACGGAGCAGCTAAGCCCATGCACCACAACTACTGAGTCTGTGCTCTACAGCCACAACTACTGAGCCCGTGTGTCACAACTACTGAAGTCTGTGCTCCTAGAGCCTGTGCTCTGCAACAAGAGAAGCCACCACAATGAGAAGCCCACACACTACGGCGAAGAGTAGCTCCTGCTCGACGCAACTCAAGAAAGCCTGTGTGTAGCAATGAAGACCCAATGCAGCCAAAAATAAATAAATTAAAAAAAAAAAAGATGAGGTCATACTCAATTAGAACTGGCCAGAAGCCAATATCACTGGTGTCCTTATAAGAAGAGAAAACAGGGACGTCGGGAGAAAAATGCCATGTAAAGACAGAGACATACACAGACCCAGAGGGGAGGAGGCCACGTGAAGATGTAGGCATAGATTGACAGCCACCACTAGAAGTTATGAAGAGGCAAAGAGAGATTACACTCAGAGCCTCAGAGGAAGCATCACTCTGATGATACATTGATTTTGGACTTTTAGTCTCTAGAATTGTGGGAGAATAACTTTCTCTTGTTTCAAGCCACCCAATAAAGAAAGCTACCATGTAAAGAAATTTGGGCTTTCTTTATCCTGATGGTGATAGAATGCAATTGAAATGATTCAAGCAGATAAGAAATAAAGTCAGATCTGTATTTTAGAAAGGAAACTCTTGTTTTCACTGTAAACTCCTGTTCACAGTTAGGTGAATACAGTATAGGGGTAATAGTATACTTTCCTTTACACTTGGCTCATCTCCCCTTAGAGTGTCAGTTCAGGGAGGGCAGGGACTGTGTTTTTTTCCTGTCCATTCATGTATTTCCAGGATCTAGCATGCTGCTAATTCTTAAGTAAATATTAAACACACGAACAAACTGAATTTTTCACAATAGCCCTACAAAGGTACCATTCTTGAGGGATGATATTTAACTCTGTGAGCTCAGTACCCACCAGATTATCGGGAGAACAGATAAACAATGTTCAGAAACTAAGTAATTTGTTAAAATTCAACTAGTAGGCAGTAAAGCAGTTCATTTCATCTTTACTGTGTCACGCAAAGGGCAGAAAAAGAAAGATGATGCATTAAATCTCTGAAGCAACGCCACGCTTCCACGTGGAATTAGAGTACAAAACACAGAGGGAAAAACCGCCAAGTCCATGTTTCTGACATCACTACCTTTAGAATACCCGGTAGACATTTGATAGTAGTGACTTAGGTCACGGACAGAGATGGAGAAATAAGCATTCCATTCAATTCATTTCAAACTACTCATCGTAGGAATTATTAAAAACGTAAAGAACTTCTTTGTTAGAGCTGTGGTTCATTTTAGTGTCACCACAGTATAAACCTCAAAACTCCATGATCCAATTTATTGCTTATTTCTTTATTGTATTATTCATTTTACAGCAACATTATATAAGGCATTACTGGAAAGGAATTCACCTTTTCATTTTCGAAACGCCTTGTTTTCTGACACAGCACTGTGCAGTACTATAAATATGCAGATTCATTAGAAAAGAGCCGGCTTATAATTGCACTTTGTCTTTTGATGTAGGTATGTTAGGTAACAACCGATGAATTTCATTAATTAAGAAAATAAAACACACTTTTCTGTATTTGACTTCAAAATAACCTCAAAATTATCTTTAACAGCAGCACATGTTCTATCTGTAAATTTATGCTACTCTTTTTTTATATTTAAAACAGAAACAGGCTTTGTGCTTCATAACAAATATAAATGGGGTAATTTGGATAATGAAAATAAATGAATAACAGCGGCACTAATAGAGCTGATCCTATTTGCAATGGCTCATTAACTCTGTACAGGACGCAATTCACTGCCCTGGATCAGGAGTTGATAATGGTGCAGCATGGAGCTATTAGCAAAGAACGGTGCAATAGGAAATTAACAGAAGGTCTGTTCATTCGCTGGCAAGTCAGGATCCCCTTTAGCACGTATAACCACCTTAAACCATGTGTTCAAAAAAGGCCATAAAGAGGGAAAAGTCAAAGAAATAATTTGAGGACTGCTCCTACCACAAGCTAGTACCGATCAAGCTCATAGTAAGCACTTCAATGCAGTTGATCACTTAACCCTCACGGCAATCCTATCGGGTAGTTCCAGATATTATCCTCATTTTGCAGATAAGGAAACTGAGCCTCAAGAACTCGCTCAAAGTCATACATTAATGAGTGGCGGAGCTTAGATTCAAACCCAGGCATTATGACTCCAGAGCATTCGCTCTTAACTCTTCATGGATGACAAATTGCCTTCCTGGCTCTGCTTTATGCCCAACTTCATCTAGAATGATCTAGAGCAAATAAAAATCCCAGTGTCTCTCAGTCTGAGATGTAAGGTGGGGAGACACATCAACACAGCTACCTCTTGGGGACAATGCTCAGATTCTAGTGGGGATGTCAAGGGGAGGATGTGGTTTGAAAAGACATTCACTAAACCTATTGTCTCCATGTGTAAATGACAGAATTAAAGCTGGACAAGGTTTTGGCCTGTGGGAGAGGCTGAAGAAATAACACAGGGGGCATAGTTAAAAAAATGCTGATAAACAGTGACATTCTCTGACCTCTAGTCTGCCATTAACTAGCTGGAAGATCCTGGGAAAATCGCATAACCTAGCACAGCAATATTTCTCAGGGTTGGACTAGATGATCTCAAAGGTAGTGCTTTCACTCTTAGTAACAATTTCTGTGCTCTGGAGAAAGAATGAAAAATAAGTACAGGGTAGTAACTTTCTCATAAGGCAAACAATATTCAATTTAAAGGTTTGTCCTTCATTCTGAAATCAGGTTCTTGTTGCTTTCTTGTTATTAAAACTTCATTTATGAAACGATGGTGAAAGTACATGATAGAAGGTCTCCTTTTCTTCTTAGCAGAATAAGAAGTAGGTTGCTTTATCTCATTCTATAAACTTTTTTGAACTGTTACAGCGTTATGAAGTTCCACACAGGGAACCACTACATTAATATATTTTGCAAAATGTTCAGGGTACTCTACTTTTCCACAGCACTTGACAGTTTATTAAGCATTTCAAATGAATTATCTCACTTGGTGCTCCGCAGTCTGCAAGATAATCTTATTTTGCAGAGTAAAAATAGAATTTAGGAAGGGTAAGCAACTTGATCAAGATTACACAGATCATTAAAGAAAATCCAGATTGTAATCTGTACCTTGTGACTTTAAATGCTATCTGCTTTCTAATTGGCGAGTGGTTCATAAATCTGGCCAAACACTAGGGTCATAGGGAGAGTGTTTGAGAAACATCAAATGGATAAACCTGAATTTCTGGAGGATGGGCCTAAGGGTCATACCTTTTAAGAGCTCTCCAAGGGATTCTGGAGGGCAGTCAAGTTTGGGGACCAGTACTCAACATCACACTGCCTCTGTCCAGCTAGCCTCACCAGGAAGAATAAGGGCTTTGGAGTCAGAGCTGGGTACTTCTGAGCGAGTCCTATAATATACCTGAGCCTCAGTCCTTCATCTGTGAAATGAGGATAATGCCACCTAATATGCAGAGTTGTAAATATTTAAAAAAATATACGTAAAGTGCCTAGATATGGTAGTTACGAAAAAATGGAGGATATTTTATTATTATTATTACTACTACTATTACAGTGAATATACTGCTTAATACGATGCCTAATATTACCGAATAAGGTATCTCTTATAAGTAGCAATGATCCTAGAATTTTCCTGAAGCAAATTCACGACAGATAACCCCCTCATTTACGACTTTTGGAACTGTCTGCAGGTCCCAGTTCCCTCCTCTGTGAAATAGTTATATTTGTAAATTGCTAAGGTACCTTTTGACTCTAAAAGTCAAAGTCTCCATAATTTTATTTAAGAGTTAAAGCCTCAGATGGTTTTGAGGAAGTGGATTTTAGTTGAGTATTAAACAGGCATAACTGAAATAACTGGTATTTAAAAATGACAAATCTCTTACTTACGCTGCCATTTTCTGTCAAGGTAAGACTATATCCAAAGCTAGACATTTGCTTCTCTACAGTTTATAATTTATATCTGTCTAGCATCAAAATTATTTGAAGCAGCTTACCAACAAAAAGTGATAATAAGACAACAATGAAGCCAGTAAAAGAGCTGAGAATTCCCCCAAAATGGGGTAGAAATGGAAGAGAAGGGAAAATGGGGCAGAGGAGATGACTTTTTTCAGGAAGCCAGGAGAAGCTCTTTATAAAAACTGTACATTTAAGCTAGCATTAAGATTTTTGACAGTGTTTTTAAGATTATGAACATATGACTTCTTAATGTTTCTTACCAAAGACCACAAATGCTAATCACCGATATACAGATGCAACTTAAATAAAGGAACTTTTTTCTAAGTAGGATGGAATTTACGTATGTCCACTCTTTCAGGGTAGCAGTGAGTGCTTTTCTTTTGTTGACTAACCTCACTCTTGTTCTTCTGAAAAAGTATATACTGCATTTAAGTATTCCATCGTTATTCCGCTATCATTTTTTTGTGGATAAGAAAAATTTTTTAATTGTTTTGATAACGTCAAACGTATTACTGGCAAAGCCAAGTAAACCTTTAGTATTGTTATCCATTTGGGAAAACTTCCATCATATTCCTCTCTCACCTTGCTGTCTTTCTCTCACATTGCTCTCTTTCAGCTCCTTCCCTCCTCTTTAAACATCAAGTAGTTTTTAATCACAAAAAAAGGCCATTATGGTAATGGTAGCAAGGATCTAAAAATGATATCACTTACAAATTCATATTAAGTGGTCGTTTTTGATTCCCTGAGCATGAGTGATTTGATTTTTTTTTTTTTTTAACAACTATTCCCCTGCTCTGGTTATAGTCAAAATGAAAACTCCTTCTTGGTTTTAGACATTGTTTCCTTTCTGTTCCCGCTGTCACTGGCCTGGCCCAAGGTTCATGCTTCTCCTCACTTTGGCTGCTCTAAGAGCCTCCTTTTCAGCTGGTCTCTTTGCCTCCGGGGTCCTGAAAGTGGTCCTCACTCCACTTCAAGCATCCTGTAACTGCAGCTATATTCATCTTTCTAAAGCAGAGCTAGGGTTATGTCTATTCTCCACTAAAACTCTTTCTTGGCCACCCACTGCTGATCATGGTCTTGTCTGCCATTTCAAGACACCATGATTTTCTCCCAAAATACCTCTCTCTCTCCTTACTGAGTACCTGGGGGGTATCCTGCTCTCTGGCCAAACTACTTGTTAGAATCTAAATGCAATCTGAACTCTTCCATCCCTTTACCTTACTATTGCCTCTAACAAGACAAATAAATGAAGAAAAGAATAATAACTAATTACAATTTCTATGTACGTCACCATTCTATTCAGATATTCTCTAATTTACATTTGTCCCCAAATCTAACAGGTCACACTTATAAGAATCTAAGTTGAGGAGGCATGATTATTCTTGCTTCAGTTGCCAAGTTACATGAAGCCATTTGGCGGGGTTAGTTTAGGAAAAAAAGAGGCCACATTGAATTCCCATGCAGCAGAAACAAATGAAACCTAATTTGCAGGCCAATCTTGTTTATTTTGGTTCATTCATCAGTATAATATAGTACCCACGACTCTGGACTAGATATCAGGGAACCTGAAATTTAATCCCATTTCTTCCATGACCAACCATATAACTTTCAGAAAATCACACAACTTTTCTGGTCCCTGGTTTTTTCTCATTTACAAAATGGAAATCTGTCTTTTTTTTTTTTTTTTTTTTTTTGTGGTACATGGGCCTCTCACTGTTGTGGCCTCTCCCGTTGCGGAGCACAGGTTCCGGACGCGCAGGCTCAGCAGCCATGGCTCACGGGCCCAGCCGCTCCGCGGCATGTGGGATCTTCCCGGACTGGGGCACAAACCCGTGTCCCCTGCATCGGCAGGCGGACTCTCAACCACTGCACCACCAGGGAAGCCCCTGTCTTTCTTTGTTCAAACACTACACATACTTAAGAAATTATTATTATGTTTATTTGCCATTCCCTACAACATAGTCCCTTTCTGTATATATTTGCTTTACAATTCTCTGTCATTCCCATAGCTTTTGTAGATTCCATAATTACATCTCAACACCACTGAGAGTTCTAGAGAAGGAAGCAAATACCAAGTATCACAAACGGTTCAAATATACTGCTTTTTAGGATGTTGATTAGATCACCTCTTAGGCCTTTCCTAGCTTTAAAATAGTAAAATAGTTACTGATATGTAAACATCACTCCATCCTCCTATCCAAGAAGTGCTTGGACTTGTCACAACTTATTTGTCTCATGACTCTAGACCTCATGAAGGCTTAGTATGTCTGTCTCTCTCTCATCTACACAGAACCTCGTAGGACGTCTCATACCTCTTGTAGTCATTCACACTACAACTATTCCTTTTACATCTGAAAACAGATTTAGCTTTTAAATAAACATGTGAATTTGAAACAACAAATTACTGAAAGACATTTTAGGTTTATTCTTATATGGCTAGTTGTGATATCAGAAATTCTGAAGAGAGAAACATTTCAACCAATGTCTTCTTGGGAGAGGCAAAGATTCTCAAATTGTCTACTACGTGAAATTTAAAAGTATAATCGTCAAGTATAGCACACAGGAAACGGTAGCAACTGCTTGCTCCAAAAACTAGGCTGGTCATCCTAATCCAAAGCCTAGACTTTGAACTCAAGATGGCAAACATATTAACTCTCCCTCACCTTACTAACTCCCCACCTAAAGTAGACATTGAAAAATTGATGCCAGAAATCAAATCTCTTTGCGCTCCCTGTTAAAGATTTACCTGGCTGAATTCGACCTAGTTGACACTGCCATGCCTTTTCCTACAATTTGTCTAAATTTTCAGCATAACTGTAGTCACGATAGAGAAGCAACAAGTTCTCGTACAGTGTACGTGCTGATTTTAGAGCCGGTCTCACCTGAGCGATTCTGAAGCTCTAAGTAAATGAAAGTTGATGCCTCTGAATACAGATAAACACACACACACACATCCCACATTATTTCAGGGACAACCAAGGTACAGGTCATTTCAGAGTCTAGTACAAAAGTGATACACAATGTTGAAGAATTTTGGTTCTTCTATATTGAAGTGAGACTCAAAGGAAGAAGAAACTCTAGTCCACGTTTCCTTCACACATAATACAGCTCTTGTAGCTTTGACTGAAGCTGAACCTCAATTTTCAAATGGGTCATCGTTTGTAAACTCTAGAAAAAGTACCACTGATTCAGATAGCAGGACTACGCAAAAGCTACTGACACAAAACCCTCTGGAAAAATAGAATGAAAAGAAGCCAGCACTTACTTGGCACAAACCGCTGATGCACATATCCAAAGATTCTGTGTAGCAGCGAGTCCCGTCTAAGACTTTAGGTGCAAGTTCAACAACCAGGGCTGTTCCTTTGGCCTGGCACTTGAGGGAACATGGGTTGTCGGGGTCGTTAGACACAGGAAGCCATTCATAAAACTGGCCGTGGTGCTTGACATCGTTATGAGCTGAGCACTGCTGCGCTCGGAAATCACCTGCTTCTGGTGGGCAGTCCTGGAGAAGACAAAGAGGGAAGGGAGAAGCACAGGTTAGGAGAGCAGCCTCAAACAGAACACTAGAGCAGCTATGTGCTCCAGGTCTTAGGAAACAAAGCAAATGTTCTGTCGTTACAGATGGACCCTCCCATAGCATCTGAAAGGTTATATGATTATTTGGCCCTCAGGAGGTAGAGATTTGAGAAAAGTCACCACCTTGAAATAGATTTTCTGATAGAAGTGAAATGGGAAAGAAACCAGCTTGAAATAGATCTGATGGATACTAGTTAGGAAAGTAACCACCCTGAAATATATTTTCTCAAAGATGTTTATTTGTCCATGGAGTCCCTCCACATTGTAATATTTTTGTTTCCTTGTAATTTAAGTAGAACTGACTATAGTCACAGGGTTAGTTAAAAGTATCACTGTCATTTTCAGTTCTGATACCAAAAGCTATGACAAAATGTTATTTTAGCAACTAGGAGCAAAAAGTTATGATGATTTTGTTCAAAATTTTTTTGTGGGGTTGTTTGTGAGTTTTTTTCTAAAGCAGTATACTTACGCTACACAGTATCCAGAATTAAACAGGGAGACCAAAAGAGAGAAAACAGCATTTACACCTGAATTTCTTTGGCTTCAGGCAGCATGGCTGAATGTCCTGGACTCCCTCCTCAGATGGGAGTTGGATGCAATATGGTGGGTCTCTATGGGCCTACGTTTCCTTGTGTTTAGAACAGAGGCAATGATAATACTGAGCTCTCAAGGTCATAGTCAGAATTTCATGAGCTTTTGTTGGCCATATACTGGCAGAAGGAAGACAGTACATGGTAGCTATTATTGTGATTATTTAATGAAGCCAGTGAAGAGAAAGTGTTGTTGGAGAATTAGGAAAGTCTCTGAATTTGAAATCACACTGTATGAGACCAGCAGGAAACAAGAATGTTTTACATGTGTGTGTGTGTGTGTGTGTGTGTGTGTGTGTGTGTGTGTATATATATATATATATATGTTTTGGTTTTTTTTTTCTCCTGTACGCGGGCCTCTCGCTGCCGTGGCCTCTCCCGTTGCGGAGCACCGGCTCCGGACGCGCAGGCTCAGCGGCCATGGCTCACGGGCCCAGCCGCTCCGCGGCATGTGGGATCTTCCCGGACCGGGGCACGAACCCGTGTCCCCTGTATCGGCAGGCGGACTCTGAACCACTGCGCCACCAGGGAAGCCCTACATGTATATTTTATAAATGGAATTTTAAAATGTAAAACCATAACTAACCATGGCTATTATCTAATAAATGATAAACTATAGTGAAAACAATTATGATTTAATTTTAAAAAGACAAATATCACCTATCCCTTGGAGAAGCTGTTTGATAAGTAGGTCTATTTTATGGTACATGCATTCAGATTAGGATTTATTATGGAAGATTGTAGAATATCCATCTACAAGGATGGATATTAATGACAGGGAAGACTTTCATTAAAATTTTTTATCTTAAATAATGAATTTTCATGTAGCCTTTTAGCAGTTCCTGATTACTACATTATCACTTTTAAGAGTTCTCTTTTACAAGGTTTCTTCCTCTGAAAATCTATTTACATTTAAATAAACATTGTGAGAATAACATTATGCTATTTTATAAAATGAAATCCTGACTCTTTCCTCAAATTTCAGTGTTACTATTAAGTAGCATATAAGCCTTTAATATTTCAGAAAGCATTAATTCTTCCTAGGCAAAATGGGTGTAAACAATTACTTATTTCAGTTGAAATTAAACTAGCTCAAAATACAATATAAATTCTCGGGCTTCCCTGGTGGCACAGTGGTTGAGAGTTCATCTGCCGGTGCAGGGCACGCGGGTTCGTGCCCCGGTCCGGGAGGATCCCACACGCCGCAGAGCGGCTGGGCCCGTGAGCCTATGGCCGCTGAGCCTGCCCGTCCGGAGCCTGTGCTCTGCAACGGGAGAGGCCACAACGGTGAGAGGCCCGCATACCGCAAAAAACAAAAACAGAAACAAAAAACAATATAAGTTCTGAAAGGTATTTTATTGTTAGTATCATATGTGTTCTCAGAGTGAATAAAATGTAATACTAAAGGAAAAGAATAAATTTTATTTATTCTTTAAATAAATAAAGTATACATGGGTACCCAACAAGGCTTAAGTGATTTTGAATACTGTCTGAAAAAAATTTAAAGATCATTAAACCAGTCAATAAGTGTGTGTTACACTTCGTTGTGATAGTTGTTTGTTGTAAGAAATAAAACAAAACTCACAATCTGCAAACCAATGCTATAAATCACAAAACAGGTAAATTGTATGATGCAACACAAACTATCTGAACTCAAATGTTTAACCCCATCTCCTTTCAGACGATGTGTTCCAAGATAAGAACACAAACAAACTTAACATTAATTATTCATGAACTTATGTTCCAAAGGCAAGACCACAGCTTGCCCAGTTTACAAATCCTATCATTCTCCAACTAGACCTCATTTACTAGCTTCTGTCCTGAAATAACCCTGTGATTAACTACAGCCCCAAACTCTACGAGTCTTCTTCCCTAAATTCCCCCATCTGAGAAACTACCGGCTGTCAAGGTGCTTCTTCCCCTTGTTTAGCAAGTTTAATAAAACCAGCTTTATATGATTAACACGTTTCCCTAGTGGCTGCTGCATGGGGGCTTCCACAGTTGAACTGATAGTTTAATTAATAAGTTTTAAATAAAGTGTTTTCAGTTGCATAATACCTGTCATTCCAAGAGTCAGCTGATTACTCAGTAGAACAGAAGAAATACTGAAGTGGACTCAATAGAGCAGAATACAGAGCAAACTGTTCAGAATGGTCCCAAACTTCCCTCATAATTACTTTTACCTTCTTTTTCTATAAATAAAAGTGAATCAGCTATAAGGGAATTTCAGGGTCAGGTTGAATCACCTCTGCATTAAGTAAGAAGGATAATATATAATTAAGAGACCTCTGAGTATGAACCTGAGATACTTTTCTGTATTTATCCAATTGCAAGAAAGGAGTGTCGATTACATTTTAAAATTGATGTTACATCATCTTAGTACAGACATAAAACTCCTACAGAGTCTCTTATGAGTCCCCGCTGTTCAACAAAATGTGTTGAGTCTTCCCACCTTTACTAAAATAAATAAGACTGAAAGTCAGTCAAAAGTAAAATTACTAAAAAGTGAAGCTAAACTATTAAGACTTTTTGGTTTTCTTTTCAGTGACAAAAAAGTAGACATATCTAAACACATCACAGAGAATCAACAGGCAGACAGATGTTCCTGTTTGCCATTCACCTATATCTACTAGCTCTGAGAACACCTGCTATAGGTTTTTATAAACTTTCACAACGGGAGAAATGTCTCTGAGAATAATAATGCTTGCGAACACCTTTACTCACTTTTATCACTATGGTCTTTCCTCCTGCCCCTACTTCTGTAGGGGTGGGAATATATATTTTGCTAAATTGAGAATGCACTTAAAACCTGGAGTTCAGAGTTAGAAACTGAACTTGAACCTTCTTAATGTTTGAGTTTATTTGTACTTGGCAAAATGCAACTTCCTGTTTTAAGAAAAACGACTCAAGAAGGCTTATAAAACAGGTTCAGAAAGCTTCTTGGACATCAAATCGCTCTTACAAAATAACATTTTCATGATTTAAGTGTAAATGAATCAGAAACATATGAATCAAATTTCCCTTGAAATACACATGTTTAAAAATTAAGGGAAGAAGGATTTGGCAAACGCTTCTTTTGTTGAACCCAAAACATCTCAAGCATAGTTCAAGACACTCACTGAACTCCTGATGCATCTGGAATCACCCAGCTGCAGGAGTGGAAACTCAAGCAAAGTCATCATAGTTTCTTGTCCCACAAGTATCATAATAATAATGACAATAACCCTTACTTGTATACAGATTCATCATGTACAGAGTTTTTAGTTTTGAATTATAATTTGATGCATGAAACCCACTATAGTTCTTGATCCTCCTAAAAGTTAGATTTAGAAACTGATAAACCTAACTGCTTTGAAAAATATTTAACATCCTATCCTGGGCATCATCTTTGAAATATCTCATAGGTACTAATGATGAAGACAAATAAAATTGCTGAAAATTCTCATAGCTATCTGAACCAGACACATCCCCCACCAAGAACCTGGCAAAAAATAATAGTGTGGGAAAGATGCTCTGGACTAAAGACCCCCAGCTTTCAGCCAGAAACACTGTCCAGTAGAAACAGAGCAAGAGAGAGCAAAGGAATGCATTTCTTGGCCTTCTGTCTATTTCCAACTAACTGTAATGCCTGACGATTGACAACTCTGTGTCAGGCTACTGAGCTAGGGCTTCCTCACTCTGAAAAAAAAATATTTTATTTAACATAGTCAGATGATCCCATGAATTACTGCAGTTAGCCATTGAATACAATATAATACTTTTTCTCTCCAATTTTAAAGCACTCAATCCTAACCGTGTCAGAGTTTTCTTCTTTAAAAGCACAAAACTAAAAGCTGACCTTTAATGTACTCCCATTATAATTCATAAAGTCCCTGGAGTTCTGCCATAAATGAATCCAATTCAAAACATTTTCTGGTTAATTAACTAGCCAGTGGGAAAGATAAGATGGATCCCAGATGTCCCCTGACGATGACAGGTGGATCAGATTACATTGTGGGACAAAAGAGGGTCAAGCTTCCCAGAGTTTACTCACTGGGTGAAACGTAGAAGATGATAATCTCAGCAGCTAAGGGTGGTAGCATCAGAACGGCTTTTAAAATGGTTCTGAGAAAATATAGATTCAGGGTCAGGAGAAACGTAACTTTTTCTCTTTTTCAAGATGACATTTTCCTCCCTGAGGGATACCCTTCTGCTCTACCTCTATCCTTAAGTATTTGGTGGTTGGCCTTTTCTCCTAATTTTGCTGTTTCATTGAAATTATTATGTGAGTGCCATGGTAGAGATGCCATATTCTGATTCTTTGGTCTTATTTATAAAGTCAATATTAATACCTGATAGTATCAAGAAAATACTGGAAATTATATTTAGGTGACCGCTTGGACTGTAGTAACTGAAGAAATCTATCCTTCTCACTGCATTTCCCTATCTCGTAACTGTTCCTCCAAATTCCGTGTCTCCCCTCCATCCTGTCCTAATCACTCACCCTCCATAAAAATTACTGTGCAAGGAAACAAAATTATAATTGCTTAATAAGGTGTCTATTCTATCCTCCAGAAATTTGAGATTGCGACTCCATGATGAAAACATCTATGGAAATTTATCAGCTACTTGATGACTTCAGAAAATTTTATTAGTGCTAAGTTTTACCCTCAGAATATTAGGAACCCTCAATGGTCTGATGGGAAAATGGGAAAAGATTACCATAAAAGATTCCTGCACAGTAAGTACATGGAAGCTCTGAAGAATATGCACCCTAAAGTTCTCAAATCTCAGCACATGAGTAGACACCTCTTTTATATACTTTGGCTTTACTACTTGGCTTTCTGCCTCTTTTATTTGAAGTTGAGCTGAGACTACTAAACAGTAATTATCCACTGATGCAATCCAATCTAATACGATATTTTATTCTCAGAAACATAATTAATGTTTCAATTTCTATTTCCAACTCAGACTCCCTTCTCCTGAACTCCAGTCTCATATATACAACTGCTTCCTCACCATCTGGATGTCTAAGATATCACAAATCATAATGTCCAAACTTGAATTCCCAATCCCCTCTTTCCCCCCCAGAATTTGTTTCTTCTGAAGCCTTTACCATCCCAGTCAATGCCAATTCCATCCTTTTCAGGCCCCAAATCTTAAAGCAGCGGTTCTTACACTTGAGTGTGCATCAGAATCACCCGAAGGGCTTGATCAAAATACCAGATTATTAGGGCCCCATCCTCCAGAGCAGGGGAAACGTGCTGCACGGCAGGAGGTGAGTAGTGGGTGAGTGAGCGAAGCTTCATCTGCCATTCCCCATCACTCGCATTACATCCTGAACCATATCCCTCTGTCCCCCAACCCCCATGGAAAAATCGTCTTCCACGAAACTGGTCCCTGGTGCCAAAAAGTTTGGGGACCTCTACTCCAGAGTTTCTGATTCAGTAGATTTGCGGGGGGGGGGGGGCAAAGGAACTGGCATTTTTAACAGGTTCCCCAGTGATGCTGATATTGCTGGTTTGGTGACCACACTTTGACAACCACTGCCCTGGAATGATCCTTGACTTTCACATCCAATCCATCAGGAAATGCTGGTTCTATACATAAGATTATACAGAATCTGACCACAAACTCGGCCAAGCCACCGTCGTGTCTTGCCTGCATTATTACAATAGTCTCCTAACTGATCTTCCTTCTTCTACCTTTGCTTTCCAAGAGACTTCTGTCAGAGCAGCCAGAATGACCTTATTAAAGCAGAAAGCAGATTGTGTCACATTTCAGCTACAACTCTGCCGTGGCTCCTCACTTCACTCAGATTAAAAGCCAAAACCCTCATCACAGACAGAGGTCAGGATGTGGCCCCATCACCTCCTTCTGTCTTCCTTATGCCCTTGGCTCCAGCCACACGGATTCCCACTACGCCTTGAACACTCCAGGAATACACTTACTTTAGGACACATGCGTTATCCATCCCTTCTGCCTAGAATTTTCTTTGCCCAGATTCCAGGTGGCTAATTAACCTCAACCTCTATCAAGTCTTGCTCAAATATCACCTTCCCAATGAGACCTACCTTGACTTTTCTATGCAAAATTGCAATTCCCACTACTGATTCCTTTTTATCCTCTCAACTTTTCCTTTTTTCCTTCACACTTAATGACCTTCAAGTACACCGCATAATCTACTTATTTATTATGCTTATTTTTTGTCTGTGTCCTTCCACTAAAGTATAAGCTCCAGGAGGATGGGGATCTTTGACTGTTTGGCTCGCAAGCTATTATATACCAGTACACAAAAGAAATTTTTTTGAGAATGAATGACTAACACATCAAATACATAAAACAGAAGTCATGTCTTGCATTGTAGAAACTCCTATTCTTAAAATCTTGCAGGGAATCTAAATCTTGATAGTTTCCTAATCAAGGAATCTTAGAAAATCTTGATGAAATATCTATTTTTTCTTCTTTTTTTGAAATACAAATTTACAAGAATACTTTTTATTTCAGACACTAGGGAAATTGAGTAGGGATTCTTGCCTACTTTCTGAATAGGCAGATTGATGTTTCCTCCAGCATGTAAACAAACTTAATAGGGCAATATTAAGAAACATAAAATGTGCTGAAATAATTTATTATTCCATAAATCGACAGTTGTCAATTTTATATAACATTCACTGTTATATGCATGCACTATAAAGCACTAATGTTAAGGTATCCAGCTTTATACCCACATTTTGGCCACCTGCTTATACTAACATCAACATCATCATCAAAAGCATTTATTTGTGCAAGACTGCTAGCTGCTATGAAAACTGAGATTAAACATAGTCCCTGCCCTGTCTAGACAGTCTATATGGAGACAATTCTATTATATTTCAAGAGCATAATATTTAAATCTCAAACACACCACTATCAGTGCAGAGAACAGAAAATGGGGTCGATTTTGAAAGAAGGTGGTGTCACCGCAGGTAAAGGTCACTCTTGTCTCATTCTTCCTCCTATTTGAAAATACCAACAGACTTTCTTGGGACACTATATTTTCATGCATAATATATAAGACATATTTAAGAGTCCTTTGTTTTGTTCCTTTTTTTTCCTGGTATAAAAGATTTACAGATTTTCTTTATTTTCCTTCCAAACCATCAATACTTCTGGAAAGTAAGTGCCTATGAAAATGAATCATTAACCATTTTAACGCCTTACTGTGGATCAGGGTCGGGCCCTATAAAATAACATCTTTACAGATTTGTGACCCTGTAAAATAATACGGAACGCTTAAGTTTATTCAAGCTTTGGGTGTACCCTACTCTGGGCCCACTAAGTGAATGCTGGTTACAGGTATATTAAAGAGCTCTAAACCAGTCCAAATGTGTTTATCCAGGTCCAGACATAAGAGACTCAAAATATATCACACAATAAATCATTAACCCCACCCTACTTACTTGATTAGAGCTTGTTATCTGAAAACAAATGCTCTGCTTGGCTAGTTTTTAATGTCTCCGGGCATTTGAGAGCTGATCTAAGTAAAAACATTTAAAACATTTCATTTTAAAAGTTCGTTTTTTTCCTACCCCGTTTGGGTAGCTTTTATTTCAGTGTGGTTCTTTTTTCTCCTTTGAACAATGCAGACTTTTGGAATCCAATTCCCTTGAGGGATTTGTAGGACTGGTTGTTGTTTGTCATATTAGACTCTTAAAATTCTCTCCATTTTGAAAATATTCATTTCCTGAGGGCTTTTATTGTTTTTAGTCCCTTTCTCTGAATTAGCTCCAATTTAGCAGTATCTTTTCTTAAATCAGCATTTCTGACTTTTTACTATTTTTTATTATTGTCTAAAATCAATGTTCTCTCCCTCCCCAAATTAACATATTTGAAGTGGTAATTTGTAATCCTTTTTGGAACATGGCATACAATTTCATTTTAAAAGCATTCAAGTCTACAGGGTTTTTTTTGTTTGTTTTCAGACTGTATTTACCAAAATGTTTGTGGTGGACAGTCAGGTTAGAGGAAGGACTCATATAAGGGAAATATTTTAGCATGTAAACACTTAAGCTGTTACTACTGCTGGGGCCTGCTGCATAACAAGTTCTTTATGTTTCTATTTATAAGTGGGAAAGGTAATAAAGCTTGATATATGACAAAGGAGCAAATACGGAGGCTGAAGTTGTCTTCCGGTGCTTATGCCAGCTGCTTAATGAAAACTGGAAAAAGATACCATCCAGAGCAATTCAAAGATAAATACAGTCATCCCCCGCTTTTCCAAAGTTCACTTTACGCCATTTTGCTTTTACGAAAGACCTTACATTAATACCTGCTTTTGCCAACCAAAAGAAATCCGAAGAGGATTTTTGCTTTTACAAAAAGAGGTGAAAAGCAAAATAATGTCCAGTGTTTATTTTGCAGCAGGCCTAGACACCCACCCCAAGCAGGGAAAGTGGCACCACCAAGCTCCTTCCCCAGGAACTACACTCCGCATCTCAGCATCAAGCCTACATTTGAACGGTGTCTATGAGCATCCGTGCTTTAACTCCATTTATTCTGTGCATCTGTTAGCAAGATGCATCCTAAGGTAACTGCTTCTTTGTTTTATGCCATTTCAACCTAGAAAAGGTTTCATAGGCATGCTCTACTTTCAGATAGGGGAGAAACCTGTACCATGTTAGACAATTCAGAGAAGACCATAGTATTCTCTTCTCCTCTTCTCCATCCCAGTCTATAACAAACTGCCTAGTGTTGCCTGCAAGCTTAACTTCTTTTCGGCTGTCACTGAATCCTGACTGTTGTCTGTTTTCCTGGCAGTGTATCTAATCAATGCTCTTTTTTGGAGGCATGTAATACAGTACCATGAACACCTCTTGAAATACCTCTGTCCTTGAGTTCTTGAAATACTTCTGGGCACTCGATAGGTACGTTTTTTGAAGCAAGCAATTTAAGGTTCCCGAGTTAGTTCCTACAAAGCTGACATCAGGCTGCTATTTGAATTATTATCCAGTCAGTTCACTGAAGTTTATATTAGGAGTGAAGCTGCTTCCCAACTTGGAGAAGGTTCCAGGTCAATGGGTAGAGGAGAAAGACATCTATTCTCCAATCAGTGGAATGGAATAGTGCCTCCTCTCAGCCAGATTCCTCTTTGGATGGTGGATTCTAACCCTGACCACAAATACAAGTCATCCTGGCAAGAGGCAGGTTTCCAAAGAGAGGAACTCAGATGTCCTCAGACTGTACATGGTACCAGTGAAGATTAGCTGAGTCTTTCCTTGTAGACCGTGGAGTGAGGGGAAAGAGTAAGATTACCATGGATAAAACGATCAAGAGCTTAATGACGTTCTCTTCCTTCCCTTGTCTCTTCCCAACTTCTAGATCAGAATTCCTATTCCAGACACCCACGTTCATGATTTCCTACATAAACTGACCTTTTAAATGAAGTATTCTCAAGCGGCTGGAAGCTTCGTCATGGGTATGGTGACAATACTTTCCACAGCAAATGTTAGAATTCATGCTTGATAAATTTGAGGATACTTACGGCAACACCAGGGAAATCATTGAAAGTGGGATTATCTTAGAAAAATTGGGTAGCCATGGAATCAGAACAAAGCAGAAAGTAAAACAAGCAGGGTGGGGAGTTTCAACTCAGTTGGTGTCAGGCAGTGGTCCTGGGTAGAAGGGAGACCCCCTCCCCCATAGGTTTGCTGTAGGGTAGAGTAAAACCTTCCCAGAGAAAGAGTCCACCCTTCCGTTTACTGTGGTCAAGTGGGACCTAGAAATTGTTTGCTATCTTTCCCCAGTTCCCTTTCTAAATTTCCTTATTTTCTCCATTCCTAGGAGCCCAGGACCTACATGCTGTCACAAATCATACCTCTGCCTTCTCTTTTCACATCCCAAACCTCCTCTTTACCCTGCACGAGAGGATGGGTCCATCACTGCTCCTTTAATGCTTTTCTTACCAGCTTCCAAATTGGCAGCTATAAATTGGACAGCTAGGCACTCTTTTCAGAACACAGTGAAATGCGTCAGTTCCTAAAAACACCCCAAAAAAGTCTATCCCTCTGAAGGATCTCAATATTCACCCTGGCATAAAGGGGACTGGCACTGTCACGGTGGCTCGGTAGGCAAATGGGACAGAAATGAGTTAGTACCAGTAAAACGTTTAAATCAGCATTGGCACATAGTAAGCACTCAATAAATGTCAGGTATTATTAATATTACCAACACCAGGGAGGGGAGCATTATACAGCTCCTGGGGGCTTCAGAGGAGCCTGAGACAGTGCTTGTTTCACCTAGCTTTGCCTTCCCCATTGCCTTGCTGCCTCTAGCACTACTTTATTTAGTTGTTTTCACATAATTTTAATTAAAGGGACCTAAATGAATGTCTTAACATATGAGTCTAATCAAATACTATCCTGTGCCAAATGTATTGGGTTATAAGTTTGATGGATGACAACACTCGACTTTGTTTATGTGCGCTCATGCTTCTTAGTTTGTTGATCTTGGACTATGGACATATTTTAAGAAACCAAAAAAGAATTAGAGAAATATATTTCCTGACCCCTAAAACCCAGTATTTTCAGGTTGTCCTCTGAAGCCTGAAGCACTTCCCCTGAGCCCCAGTCTCATCCTGAAGAGCCCTTGGCTTCCAAGTTGATTTTCCTCTCCTCTTCCCCTAAAACTTCCATTTCCTTCCGTGGGCTGTACTAGGGAAGAGGGACGACGAAAGCAAACTGATTCAAGCTATCTACAGTCAGGTTTGGATGAATCACAATGCTTTCTAATTAATCACTCCCAATAGCTATGAATTTCCATGTGTTCACAAAACACGGAGACACTAGCTGAGCACTAGGCTAGAGTGAAAGGTCCCTGCCTTCATGATTGCTCACAGTTTAAAGGGGGAAGATAGGTATTGTGATCATAAATCAAGCTTTTATTCTAACGATAGAATTACAAGCAGAATGACAGACAATTCAAAACTGGAGGATAAGTTTTGGACAGAAGTCACCTCCCTTCTTATCTGGTCTCCTTTAAGGCTGAATCTGAAAAAGGAGTGAAGGAAAAGGGCCGCTGAAACTGTTTTTCCCCCTGAGTGCCTTCAGTTTTGCTATGGGGTCAGTTTGCTTTCTCTCTTCTATATGGTGTGACAATACAACAAATACCTCAGCAGGTTTCTGAAGGGAGCTGACCTAGCTTTACCCGTTCCATAGCCTCAGATCTCCCCTTTTCTCTCCATCCACCCCACACCTTATATCAGAATAGCTGCCATTCCCTCAGTGCTCTGCTGCTCTGGCTTACATTATCCAACATGGCCTCCCTGTAGTCACCTGGCTGAGTCCTTAAAGCTTAAGTATCACTTCCTGGTTTCCTTCTATGACAACAACTTCTTATCCTCAGGCTGAGAGAGGCAGCTCCCTCTGACATGCCGTAGAATCCTATACATACTTTCATCCTTGGACTTAACACACTATATTATATTATTGGTTTACCAAGGGCCTAGTAACAGCCTGGCACAAAATCAATGCTAAATAAATATCTGTCAAGGATTGAATTAAGGGACTTCCATATGCAACAAGATATAGAGCCAGATATTTTGACAAAGCTTCCCACTACAGAACACCTAAAAATTCTACATTCAAGTAAAAATAACATTTAAAAAAATGTTATACGCACAACTGAACTGGCAAGGAAGTTTCCATAGAGACAAAAAATTTGAGAAAGCATAAATTCACAGAGGAAATTGATGGCTGTCCAAAAAGGATCTGTTGGTTTCTGGTGGTTTACAACTTTCCATTTTAGTAGGCTATAAGAGCAGGAGACAATGGATAAAGTGTATAGACTGCAAGATGTGGAAGAGGATCAGATCCCCTCATAATGCCAAGACCCTAAGCAAAACCCTCAGAGAAAGAGTAAACTAGGAAAAGAAACAAAACACTTAGCTTCTGGAAAAGGCCAAAAAATGTAGATAGTAAAAATATTAGTGGTTTCTGGGTATGGAGGAGGGAGCAATGAATAGGTAAAGCACAGAAGATTTTTAGGGCAGTGGAATTATCATATTCTCTATAAAACTACAATGGTGGATACATGTCATACATTTGTCCAAACCCATAGAATGTGCAACATCAAGAGTGAACTCTAATGTAAACTATGGACTTTAGGTGATAATGATGTGTCAATGTAGGTTCACTGACTGAAATAAATACACCACTCTGGTGGGGAATGTTGATAGTGTGGAAGGCTGTGCATGTGGTGGGCAGGGGGCACATGAGAGATCCGTATTTTCTGATCAGTTTTGCTGTGAATCTAAAGCTGCTGTAAGTTTATTTAAAAAAATAAAACGGGCTGATATCAACAAACCAAACCAATTCAGCTTCATGAAGGGAAATAATAAGGAAACTTGCCTATCTCAGCTTGGCTATGGGTTAAGGATGGGGCTAGAATTCTCTTTCAGAATTCCTAACAATGGGACTCACGAGAGTTCAGGACACAATTCGCACAACACGGACAATGGAAAATTTAGTTTAAAATGGTCTTGATGATCTTGAGAAAGAAAACTGGAGCTGGAGGAATCAGGCTCCTGGACTTCAGACTATACTACAAAGCTACAGTAATCAAGAGAGTATGGTACTGGCACAAAAAGAGAAACATAGATCAATGGAACAGGATAGAAAGCCCACAGATAAACCCACACACCTATGGTCACCTAGTCTATGACAAAGGAGGCAAGATATACAATGGAGAAAAGACAGCCTCTTCAATAAGTGGTGCTTGAAAAACTGGACAGCTACATGTAAAAGAATGAAATTAGAATACTCCCTATCAAAAAAACAAACAACCTAATCAAAAAATGGGTGGAAGACCTAAATAGACATTTCTCCAAAGAAGACATACAGATGGCCAAGAGGCACATGAAAAGATGCTCAACATCACTAATTATTAGAGAAATGCAAATCAATACTACAATGAGGTATCACCTTACACCAGTCAGAATGGCCATCATCAGAAAATCTACACACAATAAACACTGGAGAGGGTGTGGAGAAAAGGGAACCCTCTTGCACTGTTGGTGGGAAAGTAAATTGATACAGCCACTGTGGAGAACAGTATGGATGTTCCTTAAAAAACTAAAAATAGAACTACCATATGACCCAGCAATCTCACTACTGGGCATATACCCAGAGAAAACCATACTTCCAAAAGATACATGCACCCCAGTGTTCACTGTAGCACTACTTACAATAGCCAGGACATGGAAGCAACCTAAATGTCCATCAACAGAGGAATGGATAAAGAGGATGTGGTACATATATACAATGGAATATTACTCAGCCATAAAAAGGAAAGAAACAGTACCATTTGCAGAGATGTGGATGGACCTAGAAACTGTCATACAGAGTGAAGTAAGTCAGAAAGAGAAAAACAAATAGCATATATTAATGCATATATGTGGAATCTAGAAAAATGGTACAGATGAACCTATTTGCAAAGCAGAAATAGAGACACAGACATAGAGAACAAATGTATGGGCACCAAGGGGGGAAAGGGTGGTGGTGGGATGAATTTGGAGACTGGGGTTGACATATATACACTACTATGTACAAAATAGATACTAATGAGAACCTACTGTATAGCACAGGGAACTCTACTCAGTGCTCTGTGGTGACCTAAATGGGAAGGAAATCCAGAAAAGAGGGGATATATGTATACATGTAGCTGATTCAGTTCTCTGCACAGCAGAAACTAACACAACATTGTAAAGCAACTACACCCCAATAAATAAAATAAAATAAAATGGTCTTGGTTAGTACTGATCACCACCTCATTCCAATATCATCGTCCTCAAAAGCAAATGTAAATTCTCCCAGAAAGTACACATGTAAATCCAGGCTACAAGAAACTCTCTCTTAAATGCCAACAATCATGAAAGCACATAGAAATATCACAACATATATGAGGAAACAAGGTAACATGAGACGATAGAAGCAAGAAAATCAAACCGACAGAAAGTTACCATAGTTAAATTATTAGACACAGGATACAAAATAAGAAAATACAATGTACTTAAGAAAAAATTTTAAAAAGAATGGTGAACATATAACCAAAGAAAAGTGTAATCAGATATACTTTAAAAAGAAACAAATAGAACTTAAGTAAATGACAAATATAAATGACATTAGAAATTTGATATGCGGAATAAAAAGCATATTAGTCACAGCAGGGGAGACGAACTGTTCAATGGAAGAAAGAGTTGAACAAATTATACAAAATCCAGGACAGAGAGACAAAGATACAGAAAATATGAACAACAGAATAAGAAATATGGATTATATAGAGCAAATCATTTCCTGAGAATTTTCCAGAAATAATTAAAAATACAAATCCCCAGAGTTAGAGGCCAAATGAAAATCAAACAAGATAAATAATGATCTGTTCCTACACAAACTATAGCTAACTGAAGGATGCCAATAATAAAGATAAAATCATAAAAGAAGTAAGAGAGAAAAGACAAAGGAAGAAGAATTAGAATGACAGCTGACTTCTCAACAGCTCCTGTGGAAATTAGAAGTCAGTGGACAATTATCTTCATGTTGAGAGAAGATAACTGTCAACCTAGAATTATTTTCACAGCAGGAATAAATTTTAAGAGAAATAAATACAGATATTTTACATAAACAAATACAGAAAACAACTAAGAGAACTTATTTTCACTGAGCCCTCACTAAAACACCTCCTAAAGGATATACTCCAGATTGAAAAAAATAGAGCCTTGAAGATGATCTGTGATTTAAGAAAAAATATGGATCAAAGAACATGGAATATTTTCAAGTATACCTAAATAAACAATGACTATATAAAGTAATCTGATAATAAAGGTGAGCTGACTATATAAAGCATTGATTGTATAAAATACTAAATCTGTGAGGTTAATAAAAATAGAGCTAAAACACATGACAACAAAAGCTCATAAGTCTGAAGGAGGGAAATCAGAGTTAAAATGTTCTAAAAGATTTAAATTGTTTGATAGGCAGATATAGATGCTACTTAACTTTGGTCTTCAAGTATGCACATTAAAATTTAGAGTATCCATAAAAGAATAGAAATTGATGTATAACTTTAAAACCAGCAAAGGGAAAGAGTAATAAGAAAAAGTCTCAATAGTTCAAAGAAGGCAAGGAAGATTAAAAAACCACTGGAAAAACAGGACAAATAGAGATTACAATATAAGATGGTAGAAATAAATCCATATTACCAGTGAACACAGTGAATGCAAATAGAGCAAATAAAGCAAAAATCATCAGATTGCAGTTAAAAATTTGTTTACATTAGATCCTCATAAACTTAAAGATAGAGAAAGGTTGAAAGTAAAAGAAGAGAAAAAAATGTATGAGACAAACCTAATCAAATGAAAGGTGGATTGGCTATATTAATATCAGATAAAACAGATTTAAAACCAAAAGCATTACTACAGATAGAGATGATCACTACATTATGAATAAAGGTTAAATTCCCCAGAAAGATAAAACTATTTTAAAATATATATCTATCTAATAAGACAGGTTTGAATTATTCCAGACTACAAGGTGAAATTGGCAAATTAACCATTCAAGTATAATAGTTTTAAAATCCTTCTCTCAAGCAGGTTAAAAAAAGAATTCATTGAAGATGTAGGAGATTTGAAAAACACATTCAAAATGCTTGACATAAATAGAAGTTTACACCCTCAGATCAAGGAATACATGTTCTCTCCAAAAACACATGGATATTAGGTCATAAAACAAGTCTCAACAAACTTCAAAGAAACAGAATGCAAAGATCATTTTTAAAAACTCACAATGCAGTTGTTAGAGATTAATAAAGAAAGATAATTTTTCAACTGCCGTATATTTACAATTTAATAAACAGGCTTGTAAATAATTTATGACTTGAAGGGACCATAATGGAAATTGAAAAATACCTAGAACTGCATGATAATGAAAAATCTCCTTATCACACCATGGGAAGCAACCAAAGCAGTACTTAGTGGAACATTTACATGTGAAAACAAGACAGGCTGAAACTTAATACACTGAGCATCAAACCTAAGGCATTAGAAATAGTACAGTAAAATAAGTCCAAAGAAAGTAGATGAAAGAAAATAATACAAAGACCAATGAAACAGAAAAAACAAAACCATAGACTCAACAAAGCCCAAGAGTGGTTATTTGAAAAGACTAAAAAAATAAACTTCTGACAAACTTTATTCAATGATAAAATTAAGAAAAAAGAAATCCCAAACATACACTATAACTGATGCAAAAGTGGAGACAGCTATGGATTCAGCCAAAGTTAAAAGATAGTTACAGGGCCTCCCTGGTGGTGCAGTGGTTGGGGGTCCGCCTGCCAATTCGGGGGACACGGGTTCAGGCCCTGCTCTGGGAGGATCCCACATGCCACGGAGCGACTAGGATCGAGCGCCACAACTGCTGAGCCTGCGCTCTAGAGCCCACGAGCCACAACTACTGAAGGCTGTGCGCCTAGAGCCCATGATCCACAACAAGAGGGGCCACCGCAATGAGAGGCCCACGCACCACAATGAGGGGTGGCCCCCACTCGCTGTAACTGGGGAAAGCCCACGCATGGCAGCGGGGACCGAACGCAGCCAAAAAATAAATAAAATAAAAATAAAAAAATTTAAAATATATATATAGTTACAGAAAAAATATGGCCAACTTTAAGCCAAAAACTTTGAAAACTTAGTCTTAGAAAAATAATTATTCAAGAGAGAAAGGGAATGATTCAAGAAGAAGCAAAAATAATAACAATAAAAGTAAATATGTACATAGAATTGACTATGTATCAGGCAGTGTCCTACATTGTTTATGTATACCCCCTCCTTTAATCCTCACAACAACCCTATGTGGCCCATTTTCAGATCAGTAAACACAGGCACAGTGAGGTTAAATGACTTTTACACAGCTAATAGGTCAAAGTTGAGATTAAACCTAGATAGTCTGGCTCCAAATTTCATTCTTTTGCCCACTATGCTATGTTTTGTATGCCTTTAAAGAAATTCAATCGGTTAATTAAAAAATCATCCTACAAAAGACCCCCAAAAAACCTCACTCCTGATTTTATAAGCAAAGTTTACTAAACATGCAAGGAACAGACAACTGTATCTAAAATAAACTCTTTCAAAGACTAGAAAAAGAGAGAACATTCCCAATTCATTCTATCAAAACCAGATAAGGATTGTGTAAGAAAGAAAATTACTCATAAACATAGAGGCAAAAGTCTTAAACAAAATATTAGCAAACTGAAACCAGATGCTATGCAAAAAAATATACATGACCAAGTTGGGTATATTCCAGAAGCACACCCACAAGATTAGACACAAATTAAAAAGTCATATAATATCAAGCACTCGCAGGGGTATGGAACAAAAACGTGTACAATTCTGGTGGGAGTGTGAATTGAAGCAATCACTGTAGAAAACTTTGGCATTACCTTGTGAAGTCTGAACAAGCACTAGCTTGCTTTGTATTTGTTTACTGTCCTGATTATTTTTTCTCTAATTTCTATTTAATTGGTAAGATTCTCTTTATTTTCTAGTATTTCTTCTTCTTGTTTTGAAACTAGAGATTATATCTCTATTCTTTTAATGGGTATTTTATTTCTTTTTAATATACATTTCAACTTAAATTTTCTAAAATTCTAACTTTATTTTGTTTCTATCATTTTCCCAAAGGAAGGAAGGATTTTAATACGTGCTAAACACTGAAAAGCTATTAACACACAAACATGAAATAAAAACAAAGCTAATGGTCAACAGTTGGTTTACTGACCGTATTCATTTTCTATTTGCTGCCTTAACAAATTACCATAAACCTAGGTGTTTAAAACACAAATTGATTATCTCACATTTCAGTAAAACAGAAGTCCAGGTACATGGCGGCTTAACTGGGTCCTTGGCCTAGACCTTCTTTCACAAGGTCAAAATCAAGGTGTTGGAAGGGCTAAGTTCCTTTCTAGAGTCTGGAAATGAATCCACTTCCAAGTTCATTTGGGTTGTTGGCCAAATTCTGTTTTATGGGATCGTAGGACAGATACCCCTCTTTCCTTGCTGGCTGTCAGCCAGAGGCCATACATACTTCCGGAGGCCTCTCTCTGGTCCTTGGCTGTTACCCCCTCTACCTCAGAGCAGTAATAAGTAGCACATGAAGTCCTTCTTGTGCTTGGAGTCTAATTTCTTTTGCCACATATTTTCTGCCTCCAGTTACAGAAAGTTCTCTGCTTTTAAGGCTTCACATGATTATAATCGGCCTACCTGGATAATCCTGTCTACCTTTCCTGTCTTAAGGTCTATAACCTTAATCACATTGGCAAATTCCTTTTCACTATGTAGCATAGTACATATTCACAAATTCCAGGGATTAGGGCATGGATATCTTTGGGAGACTAGCTGTCAGGATAGGTTAGCTGATTCTGAAAATACAAACCTTTGGTTTACCAGCACAAAGGTTTATTTTTTACTCATGCAATCTTAGACTCTCCAGAGCAGCTGTTATCTATAAGGTAACTGAGTGACCCAGGCTGAGAGAGGATGTCCAATAGTGCTTCTCAAACTTTAATGTACGGAGGAGTCATCTGGGGATCTTGTTAAAGTGAAGATTCTGATTCTTCAGGCCTGAGACAGAACCTGATTCTCCAGTTCTCACACGAGTCCAGCAAATGCTGATGTTGCTGGTCCCCAACCTTTTGAGGAGGGTTTCAGAACACAGTTTCCTTGGTCAGTACTACAAGGGAAGACAGAGCATGGAGACCATCAAAGTGACCTTAAATGGTTTCATCCTGAAAGTAATATACTCACTTCAACTCACACTGCAGTGGCCAAAGCTACTCATATGGTCATGCCTAGCTTCAAGGGGTTAGAAAAGTTCACTCCTCCCATATGCTCATTAGAAAAAGAAAACCAGGAATATTAGGGCAGGGCAGAAATGTAACGTGTGTGCATAGACAAGACACACTGTCACACCACTTTGGCCTCATCATTGCTTTCTTCTATGCCTACCCGTTTTAGGGTCCAACTTTTTCTTTCTGAACCACATCCTACATTAACTATTTTAGTGAAAGTCTGTGGGTGGTAAACTCTCTTGTCGTTGTACATAAGAACATGTTTTGATTTTGCCTACATTCTTGATTGATAGCTGAAAGTACCAAATTCTACGCTGACAATTATTTTCCACAACCACTCTGAAGATACTTAGCTCATTACCTTCCAGACTCTTCTGACTGAGAAGCTTCTGCCATTAATCTAATTTTCATTCCTTTGTGGGTCACCTGCTGTTTCTCTGATAGCTTTTAATATTTTCCTCTGATGTTAATTATGATATGTTTGGATGTGTATTCTTATTTTTCCTGCTCAGCACGTTCATTGCAATTCTAGTCTGAGGACTCTTGTCTTTTTTCCTTTCTGGAATATTCTAAATGTCATTCCCTCCATTCTCTTCTTTGGAAACTCCTTTTACATGCATGTTGGAAGCTTTTATTCACTGTCTATCTCTCTTAAGGTCTCTTTCATATCATGTTTCTCTGGAATTTTGAGCTGTATTTTGGATAAATTTTTAACTGCTCTCTTCAAATTCACTGCTTTTCTCTTTGCAACCAGTCTAGAATTTATCTTATCTCTTGAGATTTTTATTTCAATTACTACATTCTTTTATTGCAAAATTTCTAATAGTTTTTTTCTTTATCCATCTATATATTTCTTCATTTCTACCTAGTTTTCCTCTCTCATTTACTGTTTATTTTTAATGGTTACTTCTCAATGAGTTTCTTTTAAACACACAGCTAATTCTCCATACTCGTGGTAGTTACGTTCTATAAAGTTGACACAAACACTGAATTGGTGAATTGTGAACCGCTGCTCCTAGGAGAAATACAGTTCCTGTGTGTTACTGGTCACAACACTTTAGTCAACAGAGCAATAAGTAGCCTTGCATTATGTGTGTTTCTATTTAAAGACATCTTATTTAAAATACATTGATGATTCATTAACATTGAACTCACAGCCAACAGCACTCTGAAAACTGAATAAAGCTTATCTAACAGACTCTTTTCCTCCATAAGCACTTCCCAGCCTTCTTGAGCTTAGAAACACTAGGCAGCACTTCAGCTGGGGTTATTTTAAACAGTGAAATCACCAAAAAAAAGCACAAAGATGGGAAACGCTTGGCGCTAAATAGACTAAATAGAAAGGAACACCTGTTTACGGTCCGAGAGCCGAAACAATAAGGCAGCATATCATCTTGTTCCACCTCAGCTGGGAACGTGCTCCTTGGGCAACTCAAAATTTGGGTCCCTCTGCGCATGTCTGCGAATGACTAAGGATAGATGGACTTCAGAAAACTGGTGAATTCACAATGACTGGAACCCACAAATAATGAGGATCGACTGCACCCATTTTAAAGTTTTTGTCAAACTGTTTCAGATACTTTTATCTGGAGTGAATGTTAATTTTGTTGGCATTCTTGGTACTGTATTTCTTGCACGTGCTTTGGAATTTTTCTTTGTAGGCTTATTTTTAATGGAATGATTTGGCTTTTCTTTTTTTCCTCTCCATCCTTATCTCTTCTAATGGTTTCATGATTATGTCCACATGGTTCACACAGCCCCCAGTTCAGAATCTCAAAACTTGGATTTTGGGTTTTAATCCGTAACGAGGAAATTGCAAGTACATCACAGAGCTAAAGTGTAGTTTGGTAGGTGCAGTCCGTGAAGTCCAACAGTCTCTTATCAACGTCCACCAGCCTTTCTAGACTCACAGTTTCAGATAAGCACTCATCCCAAGCAATAGGTCATGATACGTTTAAAAAATATTCTTTAATTCTCTCCACAGACATGCCCTCCAAACTCCTGACACGGAGTTCTCTACCTGGCTTTGGTGCCCCTTACTCTATAAAATAAGTTCAGTCCCTGTTATCCCACAGGAGTTGAACTACTGCTAATCTTTGCTGACTTCCAGTCACGGAGCCAAAAAGCCTTTGATATCAGCCCTGTTCACCATCTTGCATTTTGCTTCATTTTTGGTCCATGGACATTTTGATCTTGCTTTTGAACCTGGCTATGTCATTGTTTTATCACTTTATATTTTATCTGACATTGCTGCTTCTTTGGAAATGGAAGGAATAACAGATTGATTAGAAGCCCGCTTAGCTCTTTCCTTATACTTTTTTTTTACAACTTACCTTCTTCTACACAGGATTAGAAATATCTGCATTTGTGTCTTTTTGGTCTTCCTGCCTCCAATTTCAACACATTTGAAAATAGAAACTGTCTCACATAAATCAAGTATTTGCACGCTTAGCAACCTATGCCTGGCAGCTTGTTTAGTTTCATTCCACGAGGCACTCTGCCAGGGGATGAGCTGCAGTAGTAATTTCTTCCTAAGTCTCTGTCACATTCCCGCTTCAAGCTTCTAACTGGGTCGCCAGAGACCAGCATATATCTTATGCAATTCAGAAACTGGGACTTGGGAAAGTAGATTTTAAGGAGTTTGACTCAATAAATTTATATCCTCTTGACAGGTGGAGAAGCTCAAAGGGGAGGGAATTTGGTATGTTTTCAACAAGAATTTTTGGGTTTGCCTTTTCTGTTGTATTTAATTTGCACATTGAAAGTCCTTAACAGTTCATATACTTCTATCCTTGAAGGATGATAATTGCTACAGTAAACTTATTTGACTGTTTTCTTAAAAGGAGAAACATGTTGGAAGAATGTTTGACCTTTTAAACTCTTTGTATTTCCGTTTTGTTATTTGCTAAATGAGAGTTAGTCTAGATCATCTGTATAACTGATTGTGTTACGGGCTTTGGCATTGTTCAAAACACACAGCCCCACTCCTAGCATGATCTAGATAAAGTATCTAGTGTGACCTAGATAAAGTATTTCATCTCTTTAAATGGTCAAATTTCCCTATCTGTAAAATCAGGATAATACTCACTTTTCAAGGTGGTGGTGAGAATTGAAAGAATTAGGGAGTGGAAGGTCATTAGCACCATGCCTGGCACATGACAGATACCCAAACTATACTACTTTCTTTCTAATTCTACCATCCTATAAGTCTATGACTTTGCCAGGATCCCTTTAAAGTGTATGACCAATGTTCTAGTCTTTTTCAATAAGGAGGATTTGGCACACAGAGGTTAAAGCTGTATGCCCAAGGTTGTGGAGTTTGCTGGAAAATGGGGCTCAGAGCAGCTATTCTCAATCTAATAAGTCCTGACACTCTATAAAATGATGAATTCAGCCTTCAATCCTCTTCATCAGTTGAGTGATGAAGGATTTTTCTTTCCTCCAAAAGTCTATTAAGCCATTACTGTAACATTAATAATGAGACACACACCTGACAAAAGGTCCAGCTGAACTTTTTCCCTAGAAAGTTTCAATATGGCAATGGATCATGATAATATTGAAGGAAACAAATTCTGGGTTGACCAAGTAGGCCTTCTGTTCATACTAATAGCCTCAGGAAAACAGCTGCTTCACACTGTCTATTCACGTTGTCACACTGTCATGAAAAGAACATGGCTGCTCTATGAGGCCCTTTGATTTCTAGTCAGTCAGCATCACATGTGTGAACTGGAACTCCGTGTGTGACTCTTCAGTTCAGAAAAGCCAGCTCCTATCACTCAAAGGCCATTTACAAGTATTTCCAACACTCCTTCTGACTTCTCCATGAGACGACGCTGGCTTAGAAAAAACTAATTATGATCAACTTAGGGGAAAAGATCTCCTATGATCTTTTTTTTTTTTTTTTTTTTTTTGCAGT
This sequence comes from Tursiops truncatus, assembly GCF_011762595.2. NCBI lineage: Eukaryota > Metazoa > Chordata > Mammalia > Artiodactyla > Delphinidae > Tursiops > Tursiops truncatus. The sequence goes on from NC_047039.1 coordinate 48,224,752, forward strand.
ACACGGGCCTCTCACTGTTGTGGCCTCTCCCATTGTGGAGCACAGGCTCCGGATGCGCAGGCTCAGCGGCCATGGCTCACGGGCCCAGACACTCCGCGGCATGTGGGATCTTCCCGGACCAGGGCACGAACCCGTGTCCCCTGCATCGGCAGGCGGACTCTCAACCACTGCGCCACCAGGGAAGTCCTCCTATTATCTTTTAAGTATACCAGAAGGATGCCAAGGAGCAGAAGTCAGTCATCTCAATATATTTCTCTTTATATCTTCCCCACCCAATCGGAAGCTCTTTGTATTACCGTGAGTTATGGAAAAGAGGGAAAGTGTCCTTAGCTGGAGAATTCAGCTGTTCTGGGATAAAGCGTTTAATGCTGTTGGGATGCTGTGAGCAGCTGTTTCACTAGGGCCCTGTGTTCTATAAGACCATCACTTACTTATCTTTGCCAAAAGAAGGTGGAAGAAGGAACTAAAATTTCTTGAGTGTACCCCGTGTATTTACATGATCGCACGGATTCCTGGAAAGGAAGACTCTAAAGTGACTATTACTCTTGCTTCCACTTCATACTTGAGGAAACTGAGGCAATGGGAAATTGAAGAGCTGGCTCAACCACAAAGTCAGTAGCAGAGCCCCTAGCCTGTGTTCTGTCCACGGAGTCGTGCTTATCTCACAGCACTCCTGGAGCATAAAAGGTTGAGGCAATTGTAAACGGCACTGCAATGAACATTGGGGTGCGTGTCTCTTTTGGAATTATGATTTTCTCCAGGTATATGGCCAGGAATGGGATTGCTGGATCATATGGTAGTTCTATTTTAATTTTTTAAGGAACCTCCATACTTTGCTGTACACCTGAAACTAACACAACATTGTAAATCAACTATACTCCAATATAAAATTAAATTAAATTTAAAAAAAAAGGTTGAGGAAGAGGATAAGAAACTGAGAACACATTAAGGAGAAAGGAAAAAGAGAGAGACTTAGGAGGGGTCCAATAAAGACATGTCAGAAAAAGCATTTAAAAAGAAAAGAAATGTGTACAGCAGTCAGGAGAAGGCCTAGGGGAGAAGGAAAGCAGAAGGGCCCAACCCACTGGGGAGGAAAAAACCCAAAAACCTTGGCTGGCTGCCTGGCAAAGAGCACGGCAGAGAGATCTATATCCACCAGATCCACCAAAGGAAGGAATCTGTGAATCATTAAAAAAAAAATGTGTATTTCTTTATGCCACAAATGATAAAACAGTCAGTCATAAAATGTGAGGGTATTTTTTCCCAGAGTAAAATTACTGCAAATATTTTTAACCATTATTCTGAATGCTCAGTGTTTCACTCTTGAGAAAGAAATGGTGTGTTTTGAACCAAAATCAGTCTCCAGTTATCCCCAGGGCATGCTGTATACTTGCATTCAGAGATGAATTCATTCGCACGACGGCCAAATAAAGCTTAGTTAGCATAGGTTGGAGAGGGTCTCTGTCCTCAGAGAAACAATAAAAGTCATTGATCACTTCTTACTTCCTAAAAGTTATTTTCCTTGGTTATCTAACTTCAGCATAAACAGAACTGGGGCCCAAGTCAGGGAAACATGGATTTTTTGAAAATGTGTTCCTTAAAGAACATCCTTTTGTTTCAGCAAAGTCAATCCTTCTCAATGTTAAAAGAGAAAACACACACACAAACCACAAAGCCCTACAAGTAGTTAAGTCACATTCTACATTTGTTCTAGCTTTGTGGTAAGCTGGACTTGTTATGGGGGATATTGATTGGTCCCCTGGGATATGTTTCTGAGAATACACAGCAATTCCAACCAAGTATTTGGCCAAAGAACAGCCAAGCTTTATCACTGCCAGAGACCTAACTGTCCAGCCTAAGGACTGGGCAGGGTATAGAAAGTCTGTTTTTCTATAGTTCCTGCAAAGGAAGGGGCATTATAATTCTGCAGTTCTGCCAGAGATGAGGTCTGATGTTTTTGTTGTAAAAGACCTGGAACCTGTTACTTAGCAAAATAACCAGAAGTTCCCCATGATACCATACAGTAAGGCTGACTTTCAGAAATTTAAGTGATCGGATTTTCACTTTTTTAAATAGTGTATTCTCCTGGAAAGGGTACTTTGCCATAGAAAGGGGGAAGTTGATTAAATAAAAAAAAAAAAAAAAAAAAAGGATTGAAGGAGGGCAGAACCAACATTACTGAGTCAGGCACCAGGCTGAGTGATTTTTAAGCTATTTTCTCATGTAAAACCCCTGTGAGATGGTATTTTTTTCAGTTTCAAAAATAAATATATATCCAATGACTTTTAAAATACTTTAACCCAACCTCATTTTTGAGATAGTTTAAAATTTATACCAATCACAGAATACACGTTCACTGTAAAAAAACCCCAAACTCTACAAAAGTATATAGAATAAAAAAGGAAACTCCCTCTTAAACAGTTCAAATTCTCTCTCTCTGCATCACATACACACATAATCACTGTGATCAGTTTGATGTGTGTCCTTCAAGACTTATGATATGCCAGGTACGTTTCAGTTTAGGGATTTTTTTTTTTAACTGACTGAGACCATGTTAAAGATATTACTCCACAACTTGCTTTATTTCACACTTACTATGTCTTGGAAGAACTTTATTATAGGTTATTACCTAGAGATCTATCCTATTCTTTTTTTTTATTGGAGTATAATTGCTTTACAATGTTGTTAGTTTCTGCTGTACAATGAAGTGAATCAGCTATATGTATACCTATATCCCCTCCCTCCTGGACCTCCTTCCCACCCCCTCCCGCATCCCACCCATCCAGGTCACCACAGAGCACCGAGCTGAGCTTCCTGTGCTTTATAGCAGGTTCCCACCAGCTATCTATTTTCCAGGACATGGAAACAACCTAAATGTCCAACGACAGATGAATGGATAAAGAAGATGTGGTACCCTATTCTTTTTAATGATTGTATAGTGGTCCATGGTATGGACATACCACAATGTATTTAATCAGCTCCCACTCCATTTGTTTCCAATTTTTAAACTACCATAAATATCCAATTAACAGACATTCTTGGTACATATATAAGAAGGATATTTTTAAAGGTAGGAAAGCTGAGATTGAAAGAGGTTAATGAATTTTATTTGAAAGCACATAATTACTAAGTGGCAGGACTCAGAAAAGCCCGTGTACTTTCTGCTCTTCTTTGATGCTTTTAGTTCTCTGCATATGTGGGATTAAAAATGAAGAGTGTGTCCTTTGAACCACTCTCCCCTCCCCCACCCCTCCCCACACATCCTGATGGCCTCTTAGAGTCTGCTCAGATACAAATGCATGTGGGATCTAAAACCCAGGAGAGCGTGGCCCCAACTTTGTTATGTGAATGGATGTATATGAAGGAACAAATGAAGTCCTAATAAAGTTACTTGGAAAAGACATGTCCTACTAGACCTCAAAATGAGAGCCCTTTCCTTTTCAGTGAAGATTACAGTATAAGGAAAGTTCCTGCTTTTCAGCTGGATGGATCAGTAAGGAGGGAAGTGTGGGTAGATCGGACAAGAAGCCCATTTCCTGGGTCCACTGCTGGAGAGAGCTGAGTAGTTAGCCTCGGGGAGAACCGCCCAGGAGATCCACAGTGCCCCTGGGAAGCCCCCTCTAGCAGGTGGTGAGTTTTGAACATTTGTTAAGAAGAAATGAACATCTTTCCCTCAGAATTGCTTTACTACTTAAGACACTTCTACTTGAGGTTAAGAACTCCCTCTACTGCCTTTCATAGGTCCTAGTCTGGGGTTGACTGGCTCTGGGCCTGGGAGAAGAGGCACACACCCAAAGGGGTAGTCAGAGCAGCCGGCTTTCTGTCACCCTTCTGGTCCTCTTCCAAGCAATACCTATTAGCCTAAGGGCTAAGAATGTCCCTCACAAAATAACATTTGGGGCCAAGTTCAGATTCTTCAGCACAGATAAATACCTCCTTCCGCACAACATACCTTGTAACGCATCTCATAAAATGACCCGGCAGAGCCTAAACCAAGCAGGGCTACTTCAGGTGCCACCCTTCGCACATACAACTGGGCCCCAACGTCATCTCAGAAGGAATACACAGCAGCCTCCCTCCGTCACTCTCATTACCCCGCTTTGTTTCCTTCATTGTCTTTCACTATCTGAAACTGTCACACTTTTCTCCATTTACATGTTAATCATGCTTTCTCCCACTAGAGTATAAGCTTCATGAGAACAGGGGTCTTCTCTTTCTCTGTCACTATTATACCCCAGGGCCTAGAAAAAGTGACTCGTACATAGTAGGTCATGGTAGAAATTGCTGAATGAATTCCATTCCCGTTTTCCATAACACTTTCTCATTGGAACCCATTTTCTTGAAAGGCTCAGCTCAAGTGTCACTCTATTTAGGATGTCATTCACTCATTCACTATATGTGTTGAATGCCTACCATGTGATAGAGGTTGCGAAACCTCACCTGTTCACAGTCCTTTTAATGTCTCAGTAATCTTTTTTATGGTGCCTTTAGGCAAAGCGAAATACCTTTGGTTCCATTCATTAAGTAGTTAGGTCCAAAAAACTTAACAGGTATTTGTGTCCTAACAACTTAGTGGCCATTGGAAAAACAATACATGTGACTTGAAAGAAAAATAATATTTTATTTCAATCGTAAGTAACCATGCTTTCTTACTGGTGGGATGTATTTACCCGTTGTGGACTGCACAACTTCTCAAAGTCTGAAATCAGACTGGAAAATGCCACCCTCATTTCCTGTCCCATGTTGATTTTCTGAAAGGACTTGCTTTTTATCAAAGCAAATGCCAACTTTCCAAAGATAAGACATCATATAAAAAAATACAACATGATGTGGTAGTTTGTACAGTGCCCATCAGATGTCAAGTACCGCTGTGTTTCCCTTGAGTATTTAAAACATCCCTCTGCAGCCCTGGGACCTTGCTGTGCTTCCTGTGCACAGTTTCAGAAGCATGGTGTTTACACTTCATGCTAGGCAATTGGTGTACAGCAGTGAGAGAATCAGGCGTGGTCCTTCCGTGACCTCTTAGCATGTTGTGTTTACCTCCACACTGATAGTGTTTATCATACATTAATTCATTATGTGTTTGTGTATTTGTTTTTCCTGCTAGACTCTGGATTTCCCTGAGGACAAGTAGCCCGTCTTTTTATAGATAGCAGCAACTCCTAAAATCCCTAACGCAGAATAAGAGTTGGGTGCTCTATAAATGTTGGTTAAATAAATGAACAAGTAAACAAGACAATGAATAAGCGAACAAGTGAACAAATGAACAGCCCTGACACACAGCACGATGTCTAATTTTCAGCTATTGAATAAGGACTTGATTATGAGAAAGTAATCCTTCTTCCTATCTTAGACATGCCTCTTGGCTGGAAAATGACCCAACGTGCAGGCGCACTGACTCCTGAAGTTGTCGTTATTTACTACAGCATCTGTCTAGACTCTAGGGGTATTTCACGGGTCTGAATGTTATTCCAGAAAGTTAAAAGAAAATTCTGGCCAAGAAAGGCCTGTAGCAGAATGTTCTTTCCTTCCATGAGTTACTATTTGACTCTTGACATAAAGCACCAAATGTGCCCTGATTTTATGCCGTACAAAGACCTGATGAGAAAAATGAACATGGGGTCAAATGGAAATTGACCTTAGATTGACCATTAATAAACATGTGAGCGACTTTAGGAAAGCCATGAAACTTTACAACCTCAGGGATAAGAATCACGGTTAAGATGGATGATCAAGGGCTACAGCAAAGACAGGAAACTTTGCTTCTACTGTCCACGTGGGGTCACTTCGATCTGACTCTACTTTAGTGCTGGCTGTAAATCTGTTCACTACAGTACTGCCCGTCACTAAACCAACATAGATATCTTCATGGGTCTGCATTTAGATCCAAATCTGCTAGAGCCCAGACATTAAAATTTTTGAAGAATTACAGAATTTTAGAGCTGGAAGGGATCTTTGAAATCATTTAGTTCAACCCCCTCGTTGTTTAGGTGTAGCAACTGAGGCCCCCAAAAGTTATAAACTTGCCTAAGATCATTCTGTCCTCTCTGGCCATTATAGCTGCTGCCTTTGTCTCTTGTCAGAATGCTGCACGTAAGGCATTCCATAGCAACGATGCTGGAGACCATAGAAGTGGATTGTATCAAGTGGCTTAGGAAAAGACATTCTCCCTCTCAAACATAGCTCACATCTTCCCACCAGTGCCTACTTAGTCTGAGCATCCATTAGTGCTCATGAAAACTACTGGAATCGCTTCCTAACTGGCATTGCTGCTTCCACTCTCTTCTTTGCCATCTATCTCTAGAGTGATCCTGCAGCCAAAACTATTTTTTAAAATCGTAAGTCCAACTCTATTTTCCCCTCCTTAAAATTCTCAGTAGTTCCCCTTGTGCTTAAACTATAACACTTTATGACATCTAGCACGATCTAGCTTCTGTCTACCTGCACTTTTATTTTTTTTTATCTTCTAATACTCTTCCTCTTGCACACTATACTGGGCTTTCTTCTTTGAACACACCACGTTCCTTCACTCTTCAGAGCCTCTGCACTAGCTGTTCCTTCTCTCTGATTCACTCTTCCTTTGGTGTTCCCAGAGCTCGTTTCTTCCGGTCCTTCAAGTGTCACTCCCCAAGTGGACTTCCCCAACCTTCCAATTTGAAGTCGCCACTGATCACTTAATTCTCTGCAGAGCACTGATCACTACCTGATATTGTTTCCTTTAAGTAACTTGTCTGTCTACTGGTTTGTAATCTGGTTTCCTCCATTAGAATGAAAGCTTCAGGAGAACTAGGTTTTGGTCTTATTCACCAGTATACCCCAGTCCTGAGAACAATTCTTCTGCTCAATTATTCTTGGAATGAATGATGTTTTGTCTCCACGTGCTAAAAACGCTTTTAGTTGTTTCAGCCATTCCTCAGAAGACAGAAATCCCTGCCCACTCACCTCACACCCACTTCTGATTACTCCCTGAGAGTTTTAGAAGAGCTATGGAAATGTGGTTTCTCAACTGTAATCTTGCAAATGTACTTTTCTGAAGAACAGTAAAGTGTTGCAAAATACTGTGATAAAATGTTAATGAAGAACATGAGAGCGCCATCAGCTACCACAGGCATCTTGGCCTAATAGGATGCTAATCGTGGTCACTGTCTCCTAAATCTCAACTCTAGCGAAGATTAAGGACAGTGACTGAAGAAACGGTTTGTAAGAAACACAGCATTTCTCTAAACACATTGAAAGTCAATTTTAAATGCCTAATTAAGATCAAGGGGTTCAGATTTGAGGCTATTTGAATAAACAGGAAGATGAGACCTAAGGAGACCTTTGTGAGGGGCCCCAGGGAAGGTCTGAGACATAGTGAGCCACTTGACTGGTTTGCCAGGTTCACACCTACTGTTTCTCCCAATGGTATCCTTAGCTTTTTCTTTCAGAAAGAGAGAGCCTTGCCACATTCCTAAAAAAGAGAAGGGACAGTCCAATGGGAAAGGTTGGATGAACTATGTCCTTATGAATGAAAATAGCCTACTTAGACCAGCCAGAAATGATGTTAGAAAGCACCATGACTCCGAGAACCATGCAAACATCACGGGAACTTTAATTTTCTTATACTGATACACTCTGTCTATAGAGTGATTAACAATAAAACCTTAAAAGTACATAAGCTGATATTTCAGTCAAGCCAGAAAAATTGGGAATCTAAGGAGATGTTTCCTCCCCCTCTTGTTTTGGGGAACAAGAACCTAAAGAAATGTTGTATGTAGCAAGTACAAAGAATAGAAATAGACGGTGAATCTCTGGAGAAGCGGTCCAGAAGGGCCGTAGGAACCTGTCCAGGGATTAAGGAGTGACGCTGGAGGCTCATCTAACAAGAGGCCCTCAAGTTTTTCCCAAACAAGCATCTAAAAGGGGAATACTTAAATGAAGTGTTCAGAACTTCTTAGTTTGAAAAATTGGAGCGTGATTATGAAAAGATTCTTTCTTGTGAAGTTTTTCGTTTTTTGACAATGTTGCCTCTGTCGTAGCCAAAAAGCCAGAAAAAGAGCATCGAATTACTTGAAGACTCTAGGTTCTCATAAAAAATTCAGTGTCAGTTTGATTCCACAAGCTGTAAAGAGTTGGCTGGTGCTATGGGTTTTAAGTAGTGTTAGGTCAGTCTTAGCCTGCATCTGTCCATGGAAACGCTCATAATGATAGCATGGGAGTTGGGGGCTGTTTCTGAAGAGCCTTAAGGAAAGAGCAGGCAGACGTCTGCTCATGATGCTTTAGGCATTCATCTACTTAGGATAGTTTGGACCCATTCTACTATCCTAAAAGTTAGAGAGAAAAGGAATGGAAGTTAAAGAGATTCTTTACTAACATCATGTGTTTTTTTCATATTTCATGATTCATTTAATTAAAAATTTTTTTTGCATTGTTTGTTTTTCTGTGGTTTTGTTTTGTTTTTAAATTGGAGTATAGTTGATTTACAATGTTGTGTTAGTTTCAGGTGTACAGCAAAGTGACCCAGTTATACAGATATATATATATATATATATTTTTTTTTTTTCATATTCTTTTCCCTTATAGGTTATTACAAAGTCTAGAGTAGAGTTCCCTGTGCTATACAGTAGGTCCTTGTTGGTTATCTATTTTGTATATAGTAGTGTGTATATGTTAATCCCAAATTCCTAATTTATCCCTCCTCTGCCTCCTTTCCCCTTTGGTAACCATACGTTTGTTTTCTATGTCATGTGTTTTTAAAACCATGATATTTATATATGACTACAATAAAAGGGATCACAAAGAAAACCAAGGAGCTACAGTATATTTACATCAATTTTTTTTCTTACTATTACTACAACAAACTGTCGATACCATTTTTTAAAAATGTAAAAAGGAGCACTACAGCTATTTGATCTTTTTAATCCATCAACAGTTGAGTGAGGTATGTGTGTGTGGTGAAGAAGACAATGCTATGGCTTGTGGCACCCAGTGTCCTATATGGAAATAGGGAAAAAAACTAGGCAAAATTTTCTATTGAACAATTACTTCCACTCCCAATTATCGAGGCTTTTAGTTCCTTACGCTCTCCCTGGTCAGGCATTTAAAAATATATACTGTTCATTCATTTTAGTCTTTCTCATCTCATCTGTATTCTGGCCAGGGGTCACCTCCACTGTCCATTTTCTTTTTTTTTTTTTAATTTTTTATTGTAGTTGATTTACAATGTTGTGTTAGTTTCAGGTGTACAGCAATGTGAATCAGTTATAGATATACATATATCTATTCTTCTTTAGATTTTCTCATATAGAGTATTACAGAACATTGAGTAGATTTCCCTGTGCTATACAGTAGGTCCTTATTAGTTATCTATTTTATTTATAGTAGTGTGTATATATTAATCCTGATTTCCTAATTTAACCCTCCGCCCCCTTTTCGCCTTTGGTAACCATAAGTTTGTTTCCTACATCTGTGACTCTATTCTGTTTTGTAAATAAGTTCATTTGTACCATTTGGATAAAGAAGATGTGGTACATGTACACAATGGAATATTAGTCAGCCATAAAAAAGAATGAAATAATGTCATTTGCAGCAACATAGATGGACCTAGAGATTAAGTGAAGTAAGTCAGACAGAGAAAGACAAATATTATATGATATTGCTTATATGTGGAATCCACTCTCCATTTTTTTTTTTGTGCATCTCAGTATTGCCAGACTAAGTCCTAACACCCTCCTTAATATATGTAAGTCAGCCATTCTAGGCACTGGGGATGAAGGAGTGGACAAGGTGGACGAGGCTCTATCCTCATGGAGTTTACATTCGAGAGTGGGAAAGCAGAACACCAACAAGTAATCAAATAAGATAAATTCTGGTAGAGATAAGACCTTTAACAAAAAAAGTAAAATGTGGTTGATTGACTATTGTGAGGAATGGGGCCAGGCAGTGGGACCACCACATTAGATAAGGTGGACACGGAAACCTCTTTGAGGAAATGGTATCTGAGCTGAGATCGGAATAAATAAGATGCCCATCATGCAAATATCAAAGAAAGAGCTTTTCCAACAGAGGGATCAGGGAGTGCTAGAGCTCTAAACACGCATATGCCTCTGTTTCCTTTATTCCCATTTCAACTCATCACTCTCATTTAAATCACTTGTTAAGTTGTGCAGAGTGACCTTAATTTTGTTCTCTCCTATATCTATTTCCTCCTGGTTTCAGCCCTCATTACTTCTTGCTTCCCACCTGTTTCCTGTTCCAGTGCAACCCTCATATCACCACAGAAATAAACTTCCTAAAGTGGAACTCTACAATATCCTTCTCTCGCTCCACAATCTCTGGTGACCCTCCATTACTCACTGAACTAATATAAACTCAGAAGCTTAACATTCAAATCCGGTCATGGTGTAACCTCAAAATACCTTTCAATTCTTCTCTTCCATACCTCTAAGCACAATCCTACCCAAATTCATGTTCAGAATACACCTTCAACATTCTTGTTTCCAAAGTTGCCCATTATGTCTCCTCCATTTGGACTGGTTGTCATCCCCTCCCACCCAATCTGAGCCAGTCACAGCGCTCCTAGCCTTCTTAGCCCTACCTCAAATCACCTCCTCCTTGAAGGCCCTTCAGATTTCTCTCTGCTTTTAACCCACAAGAACTTTATCCCTTTCTTACTACGTTTGTCATATTTTGCCCTAGGATGTGGTTATGTGCACATCTGTCTTCTCTTTCTACATCCATTACCGTAAAACAGATGTTTTAAGACAGTGACCACATGCTATTTATCCTTGTAGTAGTGCCGTGCCTCACACAGTTGGCATTGAATAGTATTTGCTAAACAAATGAATTTGGCAAATCTGAGTTTGATTAACTGATATTTATTTCATGATGCCCAAGTGGTTTCCCTTTTATCATTCCTCTTATTTGTTCTCAAGAGACCTGGATGTGAAAAGCCAGAAAGCAGAGAGGAAACAGAGATTCCTTATTCTGAAGTTTCAATCTGGCCAAATGATTAAAAGTTTGTATTGAGGAACATTAAAAATACCTATTTTTTTGATGTGAATAATCCATACACTGTGAAATAACTCTTGTTGAAATACTACTTGGTTGATTTCTGCTCAGGATACGTGAAACTCTTTAGCATTAGTCAGTGCTTAAAAAAATACCTTATCACCTGGGCTCCTTGGTGGGGCTAATGGTGGACTCTGGGAGGGCTCATGCCAAGAAGTACTTCCCAGAACTTCTACTGCCAGTGTCCTTGTCCTTACGATGAGACACAACCACCCCCTGACTCTGCAGGAGACCCTCCATTACTAACAGGATAGCCTCATCCACCAGAGGGCAGAGAGCAGAAGCAAGAAGAACTACAATCCTGCAGCCTGTGGAACAAAAACCACATTCACAGAAACATAGACAAGATGAAAAGGCAGAGAGCTACGTACCAGATGAAGGAACAAGATAAAACCAAGAAAAAACAACTAAATGAAGTGGAGATAGGCAACCTTCCAGAAAAAGAATTCAGAATAATGATAGTGAAGATGATCCAGGACCTTGGAAAAAGAATAGAGGTAAAGATCGAGAAGATGCAAGAAATGTTTAACAAAGACCTAGAAGAATTAAAGAACACACAAACAGAGAAGAACAGTACAATAACTGAAATGAAAACTACACTAGAAGGAATCAATAGCAGAATAACTGAGGCAGAGAACGGATAAGTGACCTGGAAGACAGAATGGTGGAATTCACTGCTGCGGAACAGAATAAAGAAAAAAGAATGAAAAGAAATGAAGAAAGCCTAAGAGACCTCTGGGACAACATTAAATGCAACAACATTCACATTATAGGGGTCCCAGAAGGAGAAGAGAGAGAGAAAGGACCACAGAAAATATTTAAAGAGATTACAGTCGAAAATTTCCCTAACATGGGAAAGGAAATAGCCACCCAAGTCCAGGAAGCGCAGAGAGTCCCACATGATAAACCCAAGGAGAAACACGCTGAGACACATAATAATCAAACTGACAAAAAATAAAGACAAAGAAAAATTATTGAAAGCAGCAAGGAAAAAAGGCAAATAACATACAAGGGAGCTCCCATAAGGTTAACAGCTGATTTCTCAGCAGAAACTCTACAAGCCAGAAGGGAGTAGCATGATATACTTAAAGTGATGAAAGTGAAGAACCTACAACCAAAATTACACTACCTGGCAAGGATCTCATTCAGATTCAATGGAGAAATCAAAAGCTTCAAAGACAAGCGAAAGATAAGAGAATTCAGCACCACAAAACCAGCTCTACAACAAATGCTAAAGGAACTTCTCTAAGTGGGAAATACAAGAGAAGAAAAGGACCTAAAAAAACAAACCCAAAACAATTAAGAAAATGGTCATAGGAACATACGTATCGATAATTACCCTAAAGGTGAATGGATTAAATGCTCCAACCAAAAGACACAGGCTTGCTGAAAGGACACAAAAACAAGACCCATATATATGCTGTCTACAAGAGACCCACTTCAGACCTAGGCACACATACAGACTGAAAGTGAGGGGATGGAAAAAGATATTCCATGCAAATGGATATCAAAAGAAAGCTGGAGTAGCAATACTCATATCAGATAAAATAGACTTTAAAATAAAGAATGTTACAAGAGACAAGGAAGGACACTACATAATGATCAGGGGATCAATCCAAGGAGAAAATATAACAATTATAGATATATATGCACCCAACATAGGAGCACCTCAATACATAAGGCAACTGCTAACAGCTATAAAAGGGGAAATCAACAGTAACAAATTAATAGTGGGGGACTTTAACACCTCATTTAAACTAATGGACAGATCATCCAAAATGAAAATAAATAAGGAAATAGAAGCTTTAAATGACACAATAGACCAGATAGATTTAATCGATATTTATAGGACATTCCACCCAAAACAGCAGATTACACTTTATTTGCAAGAGCACACAGAACATTCTCCAGGATAGATCACATCTTGGGTCACAAATCAAGCCTCAGTAAATTTAAGAAAATTGAAATCATATCAAGCATCTTTTCTGACCACAATACTATGAGATTAGAAATAAATTACAGGGAAAAAACCATAAAAAACAGACACACATGGAGGCTAAACAATACGTTAGTAAATAACCAAGTGATCAGTGAAGAAATCAAAGACGAAATCAAAAACTACCTAGAGACAAATACCAATGAAAACATGACGATCCAAAACCTATGGGATGCAGCAAAAGCAGTTCTAAGAGGGAAGTTTGTAGCTTTACAAGGCTACCCCAAAAAACAAGAAAAATCTCAAATAAATAATGTAAGCTCACACCTAAAAACTAGAGAAAGAAGAACAAACAAAACCCAAAGCTAGCAGAAGGAAAGAAATCATAAAGATCAGGGCACAAAAAAATGAAATAGAAACAAAGAAAAGAATAGCAAAGATCAGTAAAACTAAAAGCTGGTTCTTTGAGAAGATAAACAAAATTGATAAACCATTAGTCAGACTCATCAAGAAAAAGAGGGAGAAGACTGAAATCAATTAAATTAGAAATGAAAAAGGAGAAGTTACAACAGACACCGCAGAAATACAAAGCATTCTAACAGACTACTACAAGCAACTCTATGCCAATAAAATGGACATCCTGGAAGAAATGGACAATTCTTAGAAATGTATAACCTTCCAAGACTGAACAAGGAAGAAATAGAAAATATGAACAGACCAATCACAAGTAATGAAATTGAAACTGTGATTAAAAATCTTCCAACAAACAGAAGTCCAGGACCAGATGGCTTCACAGGTGAATTCTATCAAACATTTAGAGAAGAGCTAACACCCATCCTTCTCAAACTCTTCCAAAAAACTGCAGAGGAAGGAACACTCCCAAACTCAATCTATGAGGCCACCATCACCCTGACACCAAAACCAGACAAAGATACTACAAAAAAAGAAAATTACAGACCAATATCACCAATGAATATAGATGCAAAAATCCTCAACAAAATACCAGCAAACAGAATACAACAACACATTAAAAGGATCACACACCATGATCAAGTGGGATTTTTCCCAGGGATGCAAGGATTCTTCAACATATGCAAGTCAATCAATGTAATACACCATATTAACAAATTGAAGAAGAAATACCATATAATCATCTCAATAGATGCAGAAAAACCTTTTGACAAAATTCAACACTCATTTATGATAAAAACTGTCCAGAAGGTGGGCATAGGGGGAAACTACCTAAACATAATAAAGGCCATATACAACAAGCCCACAGCAAACATCATTCTCAATGGTGAAAAACTGAAAGCATTTCCTCTAAGATCAGGAACAAGACAAGGATGTCCACTCTCACCACTATTATTCAACATAGTTTTGGAAGTCCTAGCCACGGCAATCAGAGAAGAAACAGAAATAAAAGGAATCCAAATAGGAAAAGAAGAATTAAAACTGTCACTGTTTGCAGATGACATGATACTATACATAGAGAATCCTAAAGATGCTACCAGAAAACTACTAGAGCTATTCAATGAATCCGGTAAAGTAGCAGGATACAAAATTAATGCACAGAAATTTCTTGCATTCCTATACACTAACAATGAAAATCTGAAAGAGAAATTCAGGAAACACTTCCATTTACCACTGCAACAAAAAGAATAAAATACCTAGGAATAAACCTACCTAAGGAGATGAAAGACCTGTATGCAGAAAACTGTAAGACAATGATGAAAGTAATTAAAGGTGACACAAACAGATGGAGAGATATACCATGTTCTTGGATTGGAAGAATCAATATTGTGAAAATGACAATACTCCCCAAAGCAATCTACAGATTCAGTGCCAACCCTATCAAACTACCAATGGCATTTTTCACAGAACTAGAACCAAACATTTAACAATTTGTATGGAGACATAAAAGACCCCGAATAGCCAAAGAAGTCTTGAGGGAAAAGAGCAGAGCTGGAGGAATCAGACTCCCTGACTTCAGACTATACTACAAAGCTACAGTAATCAAGACTATATGGTACTGTCAGTAAAACAGAAATACAGATCAATGGAAAGAGATAGAAAGCCCAGATATAAACCCACACACCCATGGTCAGCTAATCTATGACAAAGGAGGCAATGATATACAATGGAGAAAAGACACAGTCTCTTCAATAAGTGGTGCTGGGAAAACTGGACAGCTACATGTAAAAGAATGAAAATAGAACACTCCGTAACACCATACACAAAAATAAACTCAAAATGGATTAGAGACCTAAATGTAAGACCAGACACTATAAATCTCTTAGAGGAAAACAGAGGTGAACACTCTTTGACATAAATCACAGCAAGATCTTTTTTGATCCACCTCCTAGAGTACTGGAAATAGAAACAAAAATAAACAAATGGGACTTAACGAAACTTAAAAGCTCTTGCACAGCAAAGGAAACCATAAACAAGAAGAAAAGACAACCCTCAGAATGGGAGAAAATATTTGCAAATGAATCAACAGACAAAGGATTAATCTTCAAAATACATAGACAGCTCATGCAGCTCAATATTAAAAAAACAAACAACCCAATTCAGAAATGGGCAGAAGACCTAAACAGACATTTCTCCAAAGAAGACATTAAGATGGCTAAGAAGCACATGAAAAGCTGCTCAACATCACTAATTATTAGAGAAATGCAAATCAAAACTACAGTGAGGTATCACCTCACAACAGTTAGAATGGGCATCATCAGAAAATCTACAAACAACAAATGCTGGAGAGGGTGTGGAGAAAAGGGAACCCTCTTGCACTGTTGGTGGGATACAGCCACTATGGAGAACTCTATGGAGGTTCCTTAAAAAACTAAAAATAGAATTACCATATGACCTTGCAATCCCACTACTGGGCATATACACAGAGAAAACCATAATTCAAAAAGACACAGACACCCCAATGTTCATTGCAGCACTATTTACAATAGCCAGGTCATGGAAGCAACCTAAATGCCCACTGACAGATGAATGGATAAAGAAGATGTGGTACATATATACAATGGAATATTACTCAGCCATGAAAAGGAATGAAATTGGGTTATTTGTTGAGATATGGATGCATCTAGAGATTGTCATACAGAGTGAAATAAGTCAGAAAGAGAAAAACAAATATAGTATATTAACGCATATATGTGGAAGCTAGAAAAATAATACAGATGAACCAGTTTGCAGGGCAGAAATTGAGACACAGATGCAGAGAACAAACGTATGGACACCAAGGGGGAAAAGCGGCGGGGGGTGGTGGTGGGATGAATTGGGAGATTGGGATTGACGTGTATACACTGATGTATATAAAATGAATGACTAATAAGAACGTGCTGTATAAAAAATAAAATAAAATAAAATAAATACCTTATCACAATCATAGAACCTTAATACTTACCACATTACTGCATGTTCTATATCGGATATTTCTTCCCTCACAGCTCCTAGGAAAAAAAAAAAAAAAAAACTCATTACTACCTATGAAGGGCCCCAAATTTGAACTGTTTTGTTACAAAAACCATTTCCTCTCAGTACCAATATAAAAGCCTCTCTTTTCTTCTGAGTATGCTCTTAGAGGAATTAGTATCAAATGTTAAATTGAGCAGACCTCAAGGAGTTGTATACATAAATTGATTTCTCTATAAGGGTTGAAACTAAGCATTCATTTTGCTTCAAAAGTTGTCAAAGTAAGTACTTGTAATGAGTTCTTATTTAATCAAATAGATTTAATGCAAGGTTTTCTGATAAATATTAATATTAAATGAATCCTCTGTTAATTATCTCTGGTATAAAACTAAAGATAGGTTTCACTAATATGACAGATCTTACATTTAGAATATGATAAAAATTGGACTTAACATTCAACATGGCTTTTAAGATTACACATCTAAGAATATGAAAGTCATAATTCTTAAAGAGTTATCTTCATTTCTAAAGTACATCCTCATTGTGGAGGTTTTAGAAAAGAAAGATGACGCAAAAGAACGAAAATCCCCCATAGCTGTCTCATCTAAAGATAATCACTATTATTTTGATTTATTAATTTCTTTCCAATGCAGAGGAAATAACATCACTTATACAATTTTATAGCTTGCTTTTCTTCCACGTAAAAATTTTTGGAGTTATTTTTCCACACTACTAAATAACTTTAAAGACATCATTTTGAGAGCTACATACTATTCCATCAAATGATATAACTTGTGTAATCATTCTTCCATTTCTTGTCATTTAAGTAGTTTCTAATTTGGGGTTTGGTAAGTGATCATGTGATAAACCATGTCCATGCGTATGTTTTATCCAAGTTTCTGACTATGTCTTTAGGAGAGATAAGTTTCTAGAAGGGAAATTACAGCACTAAAGGGAAAGAACTTTTATAAGGCTCTTGATAAATATTGCCAAATTGCGTTCCATAAAGGTTGTACCATTGCATTCTCCCACCAGCAATATATGGGAGTTTCCATTTTACTGAACTCTTGTGAACAAAAACAATCAATTTTTTATTAAATGTTCAATGATGACACTTAGGAACAGCAGTACTCTGCTCTTTCAAAATAAGTCACACTTATAAAAAAAACAAGTAAAATATGAAATTCTGAGAGAATTATCATACTAATAACTAATAGTTATGGAATTCC
Source organism: Tursiops truncatus (assembly GCF_011762595.2). Lineage (NCBI taxonomy): Eukaryota > Metazoa > Chordata > Mammalia > Artiodactyla > Delphinidae > Tursiops > Tursiops truncatus. The sequence goes on from NC_047039.1 coordinate 48,242,389, forward strand.
AGGTATATTTCTAAGTTTGTTATATGTATTAATTTATTTACTCTTCTCAAGAACACTGGGAGACAGGGTACTATCATTATACCCATTTTACAGAAGAGAAAATGTAAGCTTAGGGAGGTTAAGTAACTTGCCAAAATCACACAACTATTAAGTAATAGAGCTGAGATTTGAAACCGAGCCATTCAGAGCTTACACTCATAACCGTGATGCTTTACTGCCCCCTAATTCACTTGTTTGTTCAGCACACGCCCATTGAGCTCCTATTATATACTGGGCAATACATTTACTTCCGGGAATACAAAGAAGAATGAGCATGACTTGGTCTTCGCTATTAAGAAAATATTCATATAATTCAGTGTAAAAAATGCTAGATAGTATTTGTGTTAGGTCTCAAGAATGTCATCAAAAAGAAAATGTCACCTGAAAATACAATTACACAAAGGCTATCTTAGAGAGATAGAAAGGTCCCAGGCTTGAAGACTTGACTGTAACCAGACTGACTATATTAATATGCACTCAACAGTAGAATGTAACAAAGGAAAAAAAGGGCTGGCCAGAATCATAGAAAAAAAGGAGAATGGAAGAGATACTAGGTTGCCAGTGCCCAGCCCAGCAATGTCCCAGGCTAAGGGCCAATGAACTTCACGTCCTCCTGATCCCCTTGGCTAGGCTGTTGCTATCACAGTCCAGATGCCTCACACTAACCTAGCTGATGCCAGTGAATTTTTTGCTCATCTCAGAAATATTCTTTATTACAATGCCGTGTTGAGCAAAGCAATTTGCCAAGCAATTTGCCACTTGGCAATTTGCCAAGTGGTCTGTTTTTACATGACTGCTAAGAGGCAGAGGCACTGGTCATGCTGACATGGGAATGGTCCATGTTATGGACAGTTCTACTTCTCACTGTAAGTTAATAAATTGGCATTTTAACTTGAAATATTAACCTCACAGGCCAAGTCATTGCAAGTCCACCTCCAAGAGAAGGATTTGTTCTTGGTATGACTGCTGAAAAATATCAGGTTTCTGAGTTTAAAAAGATGAGAGCTAGGCTCCAATTGATGGTAAATTTACAAGGTAATTAATGCTATGACCTGGACGCCTTTGGTAGCATGCCATGTAGACATCAGTGTTGGCTGAATGTGATATGTTTTTCAATTTTGAAATTCCTAGTGCATATGTGACATACTGTAGTGGTTAAGAGTACCCAGTTTGACAGCAGAACCTTCTTTCTGGAATCCTGATTCCTTAGTTTCTATACCTCAGTTTTGTCATCTTTAAAATAGGATAATATTGCTTATCCCCTGGGATTATTATGAGGAGTAACTGGGTTAATATTTGTGAAGCACTTCAAACAGTGCCTCACACATAGTAAGCATTATATAGACATTTAACAAATAAATTAATTATATAATAGATGTAAAAATATAATAGATATTAAAAGAGGGTGATGGATACGTGGAGAAGAAATCATAGGCAAAGGCATAGAGGAAAGAAAAGATATGGTGTGTTTGTACATTTTCAAGCGGTTTGGTTGTGTAGTTTTGGGTGTATGTGGGGAACTGACAGAGATTAAAAAAAAGCCTTCTAACTGTGAACTTTGCAATAGGCAGAGGGGAACCACTGAAGGTTTTAAAACAAAGGAGATCCAATGATGACTTCTTGCCTTAAAAAAGTGAACTCTGGCATTAATCATGAAGATCTTAAAATGCTATGTTTTTCACCCTCCTTTTATTTTCTTTTCCTAACCTTATCTCCCTGAAAGGAATAATGGAAACACATCTGAATTAGGAGTTTGACAATCTGAGTCACAGACTTTGCTCTTCCCCTTGCGTAAGCCTCTTGTCCTCTCAGGGTTTTTGCTTCCTCATCTGTCAACTGGATATCACTGTATAAGGAAACAGCAGTGCCTGAAGTTGTGATCACCAACTGAGATAACTCACAAAAGTTCTATCCAAACGTCAATGGGGTTATTAGAGATAATGCTTACTAAAAAAATTAAAAAGCAGAAAAACATCTAGTTCAATAATTTAAATGAGCCTTTTCCCAGATATTTTAAACTATGAATACCTACTACGTATGTTCTAAAAGCATCCTTGAGATGGACCTAGAGATTATCATACTAAGTGAAGTAAGTCAAATAAATACAAATAGTATATAATAGCACTTATATATGGAATCTAAAAAAATAATATAATTAAACTTATTTACAAAACAGAAACAGACTCACAAATATAGAAAACAAACTTATGGTTACCAAAGGGGAAATGCAGGGGAGGACCAATTAGGAGTTTGGGATTAACATATACACACTACTATATATAAAATAGATAAACAACAAGGATTTACTGTATAGCACAGGGAACTATATTCAGTAGCTTGTAATAACCTACAATGGAAAAAAATCTGTAAAAGAAAACATATATATAGATAGATACAGATATATAGATATATAGATACAGATATCTGAATCACTTTGATGTATGCCTGAAACTAACATAATATTATAAATCAACTATAGTTCAATAATTTAAAAAAAGCATCCTTGGGTAACAGGAAAAGTAAGCATATAATGTAAAAGATTGAATTAAATGCTTCTCATTTAGCAAAAACAAAACAAAAACAAACGGCGGTGGGGGAAGAGAGGGGTTCCCATACTAGGAGGGGCCCACCCACAGAGTGGGGATTAGCAGGGACAGGGAGAGACCTTCGGGGGGATCAGGGGATCAGAGGGGAATGCGGATAGCATTTCCCCCACCCACTCGGGCCTGGCAAGCCTACTGAGGTCCCAGACCTGAACCACTGTCCTCCAGGGCCCCCTCTGGCCATGCTGAGCCTAAGCCATGCCCCCCACCCCACCCCCAGGGCCTTTTCTGGCTGCACAGTTCCTGATCCCCAGCCCTGCCCTCCCTTGCCTACCCCCCCGACCCCCACCAAGTCCTTTTCGGGGTTTTTTTTTTTGGCCGTTGTGGTTCTGTTTTGCCTTCTTTCTGTTGTTTCACTTATATTTTTATTTTTTGTAATACATTTTTTATTTTTCTAATTTTATTGTATTTTTATTCTTTGTTATTGTTCTCCTCCTTTTTGTTTGTTGCCTTTCTTTTTTTTTGCCATGCTGCACAGCTTGCGGAATCTTGGTTTCCAGGCCAGGGGTCGGGCCTGAGCTTCTGTGGTGGGAGCACGGAGACCAAACCACTGGATTAACAGAGAACCTCAGGCCCCAGGGAATACTGATCAGTGTGAGGTCTCCCAGTGGTCCTCATCAGGGCACCAAGACCCCGCTCTACCCAACTGCCTGCAAACTCCAGTGCTGGACGCCTCAGGCAAAACAAGCAGCAAGACAGGCACACAGCCCCACCCATCAAAAAAATGAGACAACAAAAGAATATGTTACAGACGAAGGAGTGAAGATCAAATAAAAGACCAAATAAATGAAGAGGAAATAGGCAACCTACCTGAAAAAGAATTCAGAGTAATGATAGTAAAGATGATCCAAAATCTTGGAAGTAGAATGGAGGCACAGATTGAGAAAATACAAGAAATGATTAACAAGGACCTAGAAGAACTAAAGAACAAACAAACAGTGAGGAACAGCACAATAACTGAAATGAAAAATACACTAGAAGGAATCAATAGCAGAATAACTGAAGCAGAAGAACAAATAAGTGAGCTGGAAGACAGAATGCTGGAAATAACTGCTGAGGAGCAGAATAAAGAGAAAAGAGTGAAAAGAAATGATGACAGTCTCAGAGACTTCTGGGACAATATTAAACGTACCAATATTTGAATAATAGGGGCCCCAGAAGAAGAATAGAAAGAGAAGGGGTCTGAGAAAATATTTGAAGAGATTATAGTTGAAAACTTCCCTAACATGAAAAGGGAAATAGCCACCCAAGTCCATGAACTGCAGAGTCCCAGGCAGGATAAACTCAAGGAGAAACATGCCAAGACACATATTAATCAAACTAAAAAAAATTAAATTCAAAGCAAAATATTAAAAGCATCAAGGTAAAAGCAACAAATAACATACAAGGGGATCCCCATAAGGTTATCAGCTGATTTTTCAGGAGAAACTCTGCAGGCCAGAAGGGAGTGGCAGGACATATTTAAAGTGATGAAAGGAAAAAACCTACAATGAAGATTACTCTACCCAGCAAGGATCTCATTCAGATTCAATGGAGAAACCAAAAGCTTTACAGACAAGCAAAAGCTAAGAGAACTCGGTACCACCAAACCAACTTTACAACAAATGCTAAAGGAACTTCTCTAGGCAGGAAACACAAGAGAAGAAAAAGAACCGCAAACCCAAAACAATTAACAAAATGGTAATAGGAACATACATATTGATAATTACCTTTAATGTACATGCATTAAATGCTCCAACCAAAACACACAGACTGGCTGAATGGATACATAAACAAGACCCATCTATATGCTGTCTATAGGAGACCCACTTCAGACCTAGGGACACATACAGACTAAAAGTGAAGGGATGGAAAAGGATATTCCATGAAAATGAAAATCAAAAGAAAGCTGGAGTAGCAATACTGATATCAGATAAGATAGATTTTAAAATAAAGATTGTTACAAGAGACAAAAAAGACACTACATAATGATCAAAGTATCAATCCAAGAAGAAGATAGAACAATAATAAATATTTATACACCGAATACAGGAGCATCTCAATACATAAGGAAAAAGCTAACAGCCATAAAAGGGGAAATCTACAGTAACACAATGAAAGTGGGAGACTTTAACACCCCCACTTAAACCAATGGACAGAGCATCCAGGCAGAAAATAAATAAGGAAACACAGGCTTTAAATGACACATAAGACCAGATAGATTTAATTGATATTTACAGGACTTTCCACCTGAAAGTGGCAGTTCTTCTCACATGCACATGGAACACTCTCCAGGATAGATCACATCTTGGGGCACAAATCAAGCCTCAGAAAACTTAAGAAAATTGTATCAAGCATGTTTTCTGACCACAACACTATGAGATTAGAAATCAATTACAGGAAAAAGAAAACTGTAAAAAACACAAACACATGGAGGCTAAACAATACGCTACTAAATAACCAAGAAACAACTGAAGACATCAAAGAGGAAATAAAAAAATACATAGAAACAAATGACAATGAAAACACAACAACACAAAACCTATGCAATGCAGAAAAAGAAGTTCTAAGAGGGAAGTGTGTAGCAATTCAATCTCACCTCAAGAAACAAGAAAAATCTCAAAAAAAATAAAATAAAATCTAACCTTACACTTAAAGGAACTAAAGAAGACGACGAACAACAAAATAACCCAAGGGAAAGAAATCATAAAGATCAGAGTAGAAATAAATGAAATAGAAACAAGGAAAACAATAGAAAAGATAATAAAACTAAAAGCTGGTTCTTTGAGAAGATAAACAAAATTGATAAACCTTTAGCCAGACTCATCAAGAAAAAAAGGGAGAGGACTCAAATCAATAAAATGAGAAACGAAAAAGGAGAAATTACAACTGACACCGCAGAAATACAAAGGATCACAAGAGACTACTACAAGCAACTATATGCAAATAAAATGGACAACCTGGAGGAAATGGACAATTCTTGGAAAGGTACAACTTTCCAAGACTGAGCCAGGAAGAATTAGAAAATATAAACAGACCAATCGCAAGTAATGAAATTGAAAGTGTTATCAAAAATCATCCATGAAATAAAAGTCCAGGACCAGATGGCTTCACAAGTGAATTCTAACAAACATTTAGAGAAGAGCTAACACCTATCCTTCTCAAACTCTTCCAAAAGAATTGCAGAGGGAGGAAAACTGCCAAACTCGCTCTACAAGGCCACCATCACTCTGATACCAAAACCAGACAAAGATATCACAAAAAAGAAAATTACAGACCAATATCACTGATGAACATAGACATAAAAGTCCTCAACAAAATTCTAGGAAAGAGAATCCAACAACACATTAAAAGGATCATACACCATGACCAAGTGGGATTTATCCCAGGGATGCAAGGATTCTTCAATATATGCAAATCAATCAATGTGATATACCATATTAACAAACTAAAGAATAAAAACCATATGATCATCTCAATAGATGCAGAAAAAGCTTTCGACAAAATTCAACGCCCATTTACGATACAAACCCTCCAGAAAGTGGGCATAGAGGGAACTTACCTTAACATAATGAAGGCCATATATGAGAAAGCCACAGCAAACATCATTCACAATGGTGAAAAACTGAAAGCATTTCCTCTAAGATCAGGAACAAGACAAGGATGTCCACTCTCACCACTATTATCCAACAGTTTTGGAAGACCTAACCATGGCAATCAGAGAAGAAAAAGAAATAAAAGGAATCCAAATTGGAAAAGAAGGAGTAAAACTGTCACTGTTTGCAGATGACATGATACTATACATAGAAAATCCTAAAGATGCCACCAGAAAACTACTAGAGTTCATCAATGAATTTGGTAAAGTTGCAGGGTGCAAAATAAATGCACAGAAATCTCATGCATTCCTATATACTAACAATGAAATGTCAGAAAGAGAAATTAAGGAAACAATCCCATTTACCATCACAACAAAAAGAATAAAATACCTAGGAATAAACCTACCTAAGGAGGCAAAAGACCTGTATGCAGAAAACTATAAAACACTGATGAAAGAAGTCAAAGATGACACAAACAGATGGAGAGATATACCATGTTCTTGGATTGGAAGAATCAATATTGTGAAAATGACAATACTCCCCAAAGCAATCTACAGATTCAGTGCCAACCCTATCAAACTACCAATGGCATTTTCCACAGAACTAGAACCAAACATTTTACAATTTGTATGGAAACACGAAAGACCCTGAGTAGCCAAAGCCATCTTGAGAAAGAAAAACGGAGCTGGAGGAATCAGGCTCTCTGACTTCAGACTATATTACAAAGCTACAGTAATCAAGACAGTATGGTATTGGCACAAAAAAGAAATATAGATAAATGGAAGAGGACAGAAAGCCCACAGATAAACCCAAGCACCTATGGTTACCTAATCTATGACAAGGGAGGCAAGACTATACAATGGAGAAAAGAGAGTCTCTTCAATAAGTGCTGCTGGGAAAACTGGACAGCTACATGTAAAAGAATGAAATTAGAACACTCCCTAATACCATACAAAAAATAAACTCAAAATGGATTAAAGGCCTGACACTATAAAGGCCTGACACTATAAAACTCTTAGAGGAAAACATATGAAGAAACACTCTTTGTCATAAATCACAGCAAGATCTTTTTTGACCCACCTCTTAGAGTAATGAAAATAAAAACAAAAATACACAAATGGGACCTAATGAAACTTAAGAGATTTTGCACAGCAAAGGAAAGCATAAAGAAGACGAAAAGACAACCCTCAGAATTGGAAAAAATATTTGGACTAATTTCCAAATTATATAAACAGCTAATGCAGCTCAGTATAAAAAAACCCAAACAATCCAATCAAAAAATGGGTGGAAGACCTAAATAGACATTTCTCCAAAGAAGACATAGAGATGGCCAAGAGGCACATGAGAAGATGCTCAACATCACTAATTATTAGAGAACCGCAAATCAAAACTACAATGAGGTATCACCTCACACTGGTCAGAATGGCCATCATCAAAACATCTACAAACAATAAATGGTGGAGAGAGTGTGGAGAAAAGGGAACCTTCTTGCACTTTTGTTGGGAATGTAAATTGATACAGCCACTATGGAGGACAATATGGAGGTTCCTTAAAAACCTAAAAATATAACTACAGTATGACTCAGCAATTCCATTACTGGGCATATACCCTGAGAAAACCGTAATTCCCAAAGACACATGCATCTCATTGTTCACTGAAGCACTATTTACAATAGCCAGGCCATGGAAACAACCTAAATGCCCATCGACAGAGGAATGGACAAAGAAGATGTGGTACATATATAGAATGGAATATTAGCCATAAAGAAGAAAGAAATTGGGTCATTTGTAGAGATGTGGATGGACCTAGAGTGTGTCATACAGAGTGAAGTGTGTCAGAATGAGAAGAACAAATATCATATAATAATGCATATATGTGGAATCTAAAAAAGTGGTACAGATGAACCTATTTTCAGGGCAGGAATAGAGACACAGACATAGAAAACAGACGTGTGGACACAGCAGTGGAAGGGGAGGGTGGGATGAATTGGGAGATTAGGACTGACATAAATACACTACCATGTGTAAAACAGATAGCTAGTGGGAACCTGCTATATAGCACAGGGAGCTCAGCTCGGTGCTCTGTGATGACCTAGATGGGTGGGATGGGGGAGGGGATGGGAGGGAGGTCCAAGAGGGAGGGGATATATGTATACATATAGCTGATTCACTTCGTTGTACAACAGAAACTAACACAATATTGTAAAGCAGCTATACTCACCACCACCACCCCCCACAAAAAAAAGCTGAGCTGGGGGAGTACCGTCATCCCGTCATCTCGCTCATTCGAGATAAGCCTTAAGAAGACTCTCTGATTCCCAGGAAATGTGACTCTTCGTTCCTGCCGTCTACAATTTGATGTCTTCCAAAAAAATTCTATCCCACACACCAGTCTCCCAATCCCAGAGAATCCAAGTTTATAAGGGCAATCATAAGGCAGACAGGTACACCCTTTCAATTTTCTGTTCCCACATTGATTTGCTGTCCTTCAAATACTGGCACTTTTCAAAACTACAAAATCACCCTCATTTTAGATAAATGTATCATATTCTATATAAAGAAATGTTACTTTCAATCTCAGTTGGACTTTAGCCACTTTTTGATCAGTGGTTCCTGCAGAAATAAAACTATTAAGACAAACAAACAAACACAAAACATAGCAAAGAAAAAACCACTTGCCACCATTTCCAAAGTACATCCTGTAATTGTCTAACACCTAATATTGACTTGCAAATAATTTAATTCTGCTCCTGAGTTAAGTCTTCCCTTCACTGTATTGTATTACTTTTTGAGTGAGAGCTTATTTAATTTGAGTGAAATATGATAGTAAAGTGGTAATGTTTGAGTTTGGAAAAGTCCTTGTTATTAAAAGACACTATCAAATTGTGGACAATGATATTAATACTAACGTCTACTATATATTGAATGTCTGCTACAGGTATCTGGTCCAGTATTAGGTATTCTGTACACATTATCTCTAAGTTTCCAACAACTGGAAGGCTTTATTATTCCCACTTAATAGGTAAGAAAACTGAGGCTGAGAAAGACTAGGAGGCTGAAAGCCATATACCTACTCAGGAAAGAGAGAACCAGGGATTGGAACTCAGGTGTGTCTAACTCTAAAGCATATACAACAACGATAATAATACAAAAGGAGCAAGATGTACTCAAGACGTGGAAAATCCTAACACTAGATTAAACCTTGGAGGCTGAGCCTGGGGGTTAACTGCACCTTATTTTCCACATCAGTACATAACCTGCTTCTCAATTCTGCTAAAGCCAGTAAGCAAATGACATCTAGATACACCCTGTACATTGGGAACAACTCCAAGAGAACCACACTCATCAGTAAAATGTAATGTGAAAGAACTTCAGGGCAGGAAAGTTTGTATTTTTTGAAAGTTCAAGTTTGTTAACGCGGAATGTAAATTTGACTTAAATAACAAAGTGACTATTCCACCGCAAGGATTTTAACTCTTGTCAAGCATGAATTTCTTCATTGAAGGCATTTATCTAGGCATAAAAGCCTCATCTGAGAATTATGCAGTAAAAAATATTTTCTTCTGTTTTTAAAAAAAATTCTTAAAAAAACAGTTAACAGAAAACAGCTGAAAGATTTTCTTCACATTTTAACAAAATAAAATTCACCGCTGGAAATGAAAACAAACATTAGAAATTTCAGTCCAAAATGGTTTCTGAGGAAAATTGTAGGCCACCAATAACAAAGGATTTAAGTAAGTGCATCTGCTCAATGAAAACTATGAAACAGCTACAGGACTATATTTAGTGAGTTAAATATTGTACCAATTAATAAATCAGAAACTGGTTCAAGTATAAAAAGAACAAAATATAAATAAAAATATATTTTAAACCAAATTTGTACAGAAATTTCCTTATTTATATCAGCTCTTTACTCCTAACCAGTCATTTATTAATTTTGGCTTAGTTCCTTGTCTCAGAAAAGGAAATCACCTAAACATCAAGCTATCATTTGTGAATTATTTTAATTCACTTATAATGAGATTAGTATAGGCTTGAAGCATACTTTATTGGTCTCTAATTAACACATAACAAACCATCCAAACTCTTCCAATACTTAACATCCTGATGTTATCTTAGTTTCTATTACCATAATTTAACAGCCTTAGAAGAGATGAATTGCCATGGAAAATTAAAAGCTCTCTTTCCAGGCTTTAGCCATTTGTTGGCTTTTTTCCTCCCTGCTTACATAAATCTTTAAAAGAGGAAGGTATATTCGACTCATCTCTCATTAAGAATAAAAGAAGGATCTGGTAAATACATCAATTTAAATTAAAAATTCTTCACATCTCCTCTCTAAGCAAACAGATCCTTCTGGTGACGCAACCAGACTCATCCTTGGTGTTAGTGAACCGTTACAAGAAAATCTGATAAATGTGTATATTAAATGCCAGAGTTCTTAAGGACAATTGCACTTGTGTTAGGCTCATGAAGCTTTGCCTTTGATTTTCAAAAACCAAAGGGTGCTGTTAAGTAGGAACAGGTTACTGTATTTCTCTGAGTACCTCCTGCCTTTCAAATACAGACTCATGGGCAAAGAATTTTGAAGTAAGACAGTCCATCTGCTTATCTATCTCTTTTTTTGGTCATCCAAAAGGACACTCTGAGCTTTTTACAAGAGAACAGACATAAAATCATGTCAGCAATTTACGCCAGAAGGACTCTGGGTCCTTTAGACCATGGGTCCGAAAATGATCATGAATTGGACAAGACCAGCAGACTGAGAGCCTCAGCCGGGACTTCACGGAGTATTGGAACACTGTTTTCCTCCTTCACTTCAAGCGAGACTTTCAGTACTCACGGGAGCCATAGTGCAGGAGGGTGTCCCTAAGGAGCCGGTTAAAATATTTTGCCATTTCTAGGGCTTTTTACAAAGACCTCAAGAGGAATAACAAATTCTGAGAACACCCAAGAGAAAGAAGTGCAAATGCACTGCTGGGCTGCTTTTCACGTTCCATGACATATTATCGTAACAGTTTCTTTCGGGAAAGAAAACTTGATACCAATGAACTTGGTCATTAAAAAGGAAGCTATGTGAACCTGCGGACATGGTGTGTAAAGCTATCCTCAGATGCTCACTACCCTAATCTGGGGGTCAAACTGGATGCTGAAAACCTAGGGGCTAGAACTGGAGTCCGTTCTGGAGCACCACAGATGGTTAGTAGTGGTCTTGCTTTGCACAGGGAGAAAAGGAGTTAGAAGATATGCCATCCCTGTGCATCTCCTAAGTCCCGAGTTCTCATTTTCCCCTTAACTCTCTCTGTCTCACTCTTGTGCTTAAAAAAGTCATTCTTTAATGCTCTACATTTTATTCCATGTTTAAAATAATTATTTAATTCTAATTTAGAATGTCTTTCATGAGAATCAAAATGAGCCTTTTTCATGTGGAAACTCTGTGTGGCACTTGGTCCCAACAGGATGAATCGATTCAGCACTGTCCCTTCTTCAAAAAGTAACTACGTAAAAACAGAGAGTAGAATGGTGATTACCAGGGCCTCGGAGGCATGGGAATTGGGGAGATGTCCTTTAAGGGTATGAACTTGCAACTAGTAGATAAATAAGTCTTGGAGATTTAATGCACAGCTTAGTGATTATAGACAACAAGACTATATTGTAAACTTGAAAGTTGCTGAGAGACTAGATCTCAATTGTTCCCACTACAAAAAAAGAAAGAATAATTATGTGACATGATAATAGCATTAGCTAATGCTAAAGTGATAATCATATTGTAATATATACATGGATCAAATCAACTCACATGCCTTACACTTACACAATGTTATATGGTCAATTATATCTCAATAAAAAAGTATCTACACATGACTATGCTTATATTGTATATTCATTATATATCTCTGAATAATTGGAGACGTCCTAGTATGCATCCCTACTTATTTATTAACATTAATAGATTTGAAGTATTTTTAACAAACATTTAATGAATGTATATTGACTCTGAACATGAATCCCATTCTACCCACACCCATCCCGCTGAATAGTCACGTGCTCCCAGACAACCACCTATGTCAAATAAGAAATTTACTTACAAGAGTCTACATAACAAATAATGTTTAATCTGGTATCACTTGCCTATGAAAAACTGATCTTAAATGTTAAAGGTGTCTTGGACCTTCTTCCTGGTAAACTTCAGTTTTTTTCCATTTAAGGTTAAAGCTCCTTCATTAGACAAAGCTGCCAAAATTCTAGGAGTAACGTATCCCCAACACACATACGACCTCCAGTGGAAAACTGCCTTTGAAACAAGGAGACAGACATCTTTGGTGCTATGGGACTTACAAAGGCGAGCATAAAAAATATCTCCCTTCTTAAGCATTTAGTTGAAAGGTCCCTGAAGGTCATATAGGGTGCCTATTTGTTTTGCACTGCCTCTTCTGCATGTGATATATCACGTGGCTCAAACAGATTAGCGCTAAGGGAGAGTTTTGTGTTTTTTTTTTCTGGCTAGATAGATAAGCAAGCCAAACTATTATGACAACTTGATAAATGCAGCTTTTGAAAATGCTTTCTGTTGTAATAATACAGCAAACAACAAGAAGGCACGCGGCCAGGCGTCATCCATCAGTAGGTGAGCTGGCGGGGAACAGACCAGAGCCTGGTGTCACACCAGTTCTTCCTGATCTGCTAGGGGCTCTAATGTGGCCTAAGGACCCAAAAGAAGAGTTGGCCTGAAAGCTGAATTTAAGAAGCAATTTTGCAAAGAAGAAGGGGTAACGGAATCCCACACTGAAAAACGATGCCATAAATTGTTTCTTTGGCATAGGTAACGTATTTCTGTAACATGAGTTTTACAATTCAACACTTCTGCTCTATACTGATCTCTCATTATAAAAAACATTCTGAATGCTGTGCCCGCTTGGAGACTCGATTTGTGTACACAGAGAGAGTTACTAAAACTGAATATGTAGACCAAATCCAGCCTAAATGGAAACCACACAGGTTTAGGAAAAACATTCTAAGATGACATCTTCTCTGTTGTTTGATCTTCTCTTGACCATAGGGAACTCAGATTCCTGAGCAGCAGCTTAGAGGCTGCAGAGCTGTTCAATTAAAATATAGATACACATGAGGATACTACAGACTGAAGTTTGGAGTTTGGCCTGTGAGTTTCAAATTGGTTTATTTGCTATTATGAGTGTCTGGTATGTTCTAAATTACAACTAGAAAAACCAGTGCCAATTTCTTTTCCCAAACAAGTATGATTTTACATATCTCTGCCTGTTCTTCAAAGACAGACATGCTACAACAAAGCATTGAGTTCTCGCAAATATCGGCTAGGGTTATGACAATGAGGAGGGTGCTCGTGTAATCAGAAGAGAAGAAAGCAAGAACGACGACACTGGAAACCACAGTGATCATGCCCAGCTTCTAATAAAACCAGAAACTGCCCCGAGCAGACTGCTCAGATAATCTAATGAGACAACATACAACACGCAATCTCGAAGTGAAGATGAGCCCCTGGGCAGGACGTTCTGGTTCACAAATTCTGGTGGAATGCTTTCTGATTTACAGTCACTTCACACATTTATTGAGCATCCAATCGGAACCAGTACTAAGCCAAGGCACTGTGAAAGGTACAAAAATGAGGACTCCTCTGACCCTTCTCAAAGCTATCATTTAGTTGTAAAAAAATCCACAAGTCCAAGGAGAACACATATCGGTATAATGTAGCATCAACAGCTAATGGGCGTGGTCTGGATACTAAACATGGAGGTATTAGACAAAGGGACCGACCGATGAGAGACAGAAGTAACTTACAAAGGTGATATCTTAGGAGGGGTGTCCTGTACGGGCCATACAAGTCCCAAGAGGGTGACGGGAGAAAGGAGAATTCAAAACACAACCTTCCCTCCCGGCTCCTGCTTCCTAAAGTACGGCAGTAGGTTACTGGCCCCCATAGTCCATTCGGTCAATTCACCCAGCACTGACTGAGTACCTGCTATGCAAAACAGGAAGACATAAAGAAAAGCAAGATAAAACCTGTGCCCATCGTGCTGACAGTCTAGTGGGGGACAGGGTCTTATAAATAACTATAACACAAGCCAGGCTAGGTAAAAGTGATTAAAAGTGGTGCAAACATAGTGCCTTAGAAATATAGTGAAGTGAGACTTGGGGCCACTGCTGGAGGTTACTTTAAATAACACTGAGGGTTTGTGGGCATGGGCAGTGCGAGGCGTTGTAGGAAGAGGGCTCATCAGGAGAAAAGGCACAGAGTCAGCAGCATGGCCATCAGTTGAAAGGATCAGGACACAGGCCTGCAGCCACCCAGGATACTTTTCACTTTTAGAAAATGTATTTTTGGTTACTTGCTTTTCTCCTTTGCAGTCCCTCCGTGTGATCTCTGAGCTCCAGTGCCCAGTGAAGCATGGTTTACTGTTAGCATTCCACAAGCATTTATTGAGAAGTGCAAGGAAGGAAGGAAGGAAGGAAGGAAGGAAGGAGGGAAGGAAGGAAGGAAGGAGTAGAACAGAAGGAAATGCTATAAGGATAATTTCAGGTTGCAAAGAATTTTTGGCCTCATATTTGCTCCAATTTTTGAACCTGAAACCCAATTAAAATCTTTCTACAATAAACCAAAGATGAAAAGTTTAAAACGAAACTAAATAGCTACCAAAGGAAAGAAACTTTGGCTCTTTTCTACAGACATGTTTATTTTCACATATTTACTCAAAGTTGTATTTGTCACTACAATGCATTTGTTCCCTCTGAAAGAGGGCGAGGGGTGGGGGCCCTGGGGATTGCTGCCTTTGGCTAGAGATCCACCAGCAGGAAGGACATGTACTTTATAACACATACACACATGCCATAAGATTTGCAAATGATCTTACATTTGCTCCGGACGTGTACTTTATAACACATACACACATGCCATAAGATTTGCAAATGATCTTACATTTGCTCGGTAGCCAAAAGAGGCAAAGAATGAGAATAAAAACAAATGTGTTTTAGCAACATCAAGTCCAACTTTTCCATCTTCCCCATGAGGAAAATGTGTATTATGAAACTCTAGGACTCTCACAATCTCACCCCATACAGCCCTGGAACTGGGAATTTATGAATTATTTTGGCTAGAGACAAAAGTTCTTCAATCTGCCCGTATCACCCAGATGTCCACTGCAAAATGAGGGCCTGGAGAATCATAACATTTTTCTTTAAAACCATTCATATGCAGAGCAGTTTTAGACTCCTCTTCCTCCCTAACAGCAAAATGGGGCACACATTCGATTTGGAGTTGAAGGGCGCCTTAGACATTCTTTCAATATAAACATTTATTGAACACCTATTCTGTTCCAGGCACTGTCCACTTGACATCGTAGATGAGCCCCACCTAAATCCCAGAGAAACTGAGAACCTAATCCTACGTCACACAGCTAGGAAAGAGTGGGGTCAGTCTTCAAAATTAGTAGTTTGATTAAAAAAAAAAAAAAGGGATAATCCACAAAATACGATAAAGTTTCTATCAGAGGCAATGAAACACACGGTTTTTCTTAAGAGTCAGGTTCCCAAATAGGTGACTGTTTCCCGTAGGAAAGGATCTCTATCTTGACTAATGAGTCCTACCCCAAAGCCAAGGTAGAGCTTGGCCCTGAAGCTATTTGAGCTTGGCATGTGTAGTAACGGGCTTCAGCTGATGATCACACATAAATAGGATGTTACTTAGCGTTCTGTACTTATTTTTTTCTGTCTCTAGGTAAAGTATCCATTCCCCAATGTATGTAATTCTGGTATCTTTTTTTTTCCTCTTAATATCTTGTGTTCTTTTATTTCAATCTCTCTCGCTCTCACAAACACACACGCACGCACACACGCAGGCGCACACCCTTTCGTCCCTTTATCCCGCACCCCTCATCCCCAGTGGTTGAAACTAAGGAAAACAGAGTTAGATAAACTCCTCTCTTCTATTGTACTGATACAAACTGGGATCAAACAGATGAAAGAGAATTCAAGGAAGTCTTTCTTTTTTTAGGGGGACAGGGAAAATGATAGATGCTGAATTGAAGGTGGAAAGTTAAACTCTATGGTTAAGAAATTCAATGAAATTGAGGGGAAGCTGATCTCAGAGAATTTGCATAAACCACCCCAGTCACTGGGAATTAACTTAGTCACTAACAACCTGGAGGTTTAAAGGGTCATATCTATAAGCTTAATAATGGAATGGAAGAAAATTTCAGAAATCATGAAGTCTATTCACCACTTAGGGCAAGGTTGATCTTGAGTAATACTAGACAAGTGGAGAACTACACAGAAAGGTTATTGCTGTAGCTCACAGGAGTACAGAGGAAATCACTACTTTTATTGTCCTGACATGCTGGTGTCCATGACTTTTCCTCCCACACTGCAGATTAAGTCATTCTATAAAAACCTGAAGGAGGAAGTTAAACATAAAGAAATCTCTTTATCAGAAAATATCTTCTTTTCTTCATAACCCCAACCTCTAAATTCTCAGAAAGCTGGAGACAAACGTCATCATTTCACTATCATGCCCTCCAATAGAGCAGCAATTCTAACACTGGATACACATTAAAGTCACTTGGAGAGCCTTTACAAAATTACTGATGGCAGGGCTCCAACCCCAGAGATCCCAATTTAATCGGTCTTCAGTGGAGTCCAGATATTTGTATTTTTTATAAAGCTTTCCAGGTGACTCTAAAGTACAGCCGGGGTTAAGAACCAGCACCACAGATGTATTACCTATTTACAGAACTGGGAGAAATTCTCTTAGTTCTTAAAATATCTTGCAACTATAATCAGCAGAAACTCAATATAATCAGTAGAAACTTAATAATATGATAAATTCCCAACAGCAAATTCTTGTCCCTTGGGCTTTATATCCTTAGTTACACCTAGAAATTTGCCTAATACATAGTAGATGTTCAATAAATATTTATTAAATGAAAGCATGAAAACTGAGATTCAGTCTTAAAGATCATATGTTTCTGAGAATTTATTCATTTTTTCTAGGTTATCCTATTTTTTGGCATATAATGGTTCATAATAGTCTCTATCACCCTTTTAATTTCTGAAGCATCCATTGTAATATCTCCTCTTTCATTTCTGATTTTATTTATTTGCAGCTTCTCCCTTTTTTTCCCCTCAGTCTGGCTAAGGTTTTGTCAATTTCATCTTTTCAAAAAACAAACTCTCAGTTTAGTTGATCTTTTCGATTGTTTTTCTATTCTCTATTTGATTTATTTTTGCCCTAGTTGTTATTATTTCTTTCCTCTGCTAACTGTGGGCTTAGTTTGTTCTCCTTTTTCTAGTTCAGGCCAATAACAAACAAAAAATATTGAAGTGGTAATCTAAAACTTCCTGACAAAGAAAAGCCCAGGACCAGATGGCTTCACAGGTGAATTCTATCAAATATTTTAAAAATAATTAACGCCAATCTTTCTTAAACTCTTCCAAAAAAACAGAAGAGGGAATACTTTCAAACTCAGAACCTGAACAAGAAAAACAAAGCTGGAGGCATCACATTTCCTGATTTCAAACTATATTACAAAGTTATAGTAATCAATATACTATGTTACTGGGACAGAAACAGGCATATAGACCAATGGAACAGAATAAAGAGCCTGGAAATATATCTGTGCTTATACAGTCAACTAATATTTGACAAGGTGCCAAGAACACACAATGGTGAAAAGATAGTCTCTTCAATAAACGGTATTAGGAAAACTGGATAGCCACATGCAGAAGAATTAAACTGTACCCTTATCTCGCACCAAGTACCAAAAATTAACTCAAAATAGATGAAAGACTTAAATATAAGTCTTTAAACTGTAAAACTACTAGAAGAAAACATAGGAGAAAAGCGCCTTGACACTGGTCTTAGCAACAATTCTTTGGTCATGACAGCAAAAGCACAGGCAACTAAGACAAAGTTTGACAAGTGAAGTTGCATCAAGCTAAAAAGCTTCTGTACAGCAAAGGAAACAATCAACAGTGAAAAGCCAACCTACCTAGTAGAAGAAAATATTTGCAAACCATATGTCTGACAAGGGGTTAATATCCAAAATATAGTTTTTAAAAACGCATATAACTCAAGAGTAAAAAAAAAAATCCCAAATAACCCAATTTTAAAAATGGCCAGAGGACCTGGATAGACATTTCTCAAAAAAACACATACAAGGGGCCAAAAGATACATGAAAAGATCTTCACCATCACTACCATCAGGGAAATGCAAATCAAAACCACAAGGAGATATCCCTCACATCTGTTAGAATGGTTATCATCAAAAAGATAAGTGGGAGAGGATGTAGAGAAAAGGGAGCCTTATGCACTGGTGACGGAAACGTAAATTGGTAAAGGCATTATGAAAAGCAGTATGGGGATTCCTCAAAAAATTAAAACTAACTAGTATATGACCCAGCAATTTCACTACTGGGTATATACCTAAAGGAAATGAAATCTGGGTCTCGAATAGGTATATACCTGTGTTCACTGTAGCATCATTCATAACATAGCCAAGATATGAAAACAACTTAAAGGTCCCTTGATGAATGAATGGATAAGGAAAATGTGGTATGTACATACAATGGGGTATTATTTAGTCTTAACAAAATGGGAATCCTGCCATTTGTGACAACATAGATGAACCTGAAGGACATCATGCTGAGTGAAATAAGCCAGACACAGAGAGACAAATACTGAATTACCTTGCTTACATGTGGGATCTAAAATAGTAAAACTCATAGAAGCAGAGAGCAGAACAGTGGTTGCCAGGTGCAGAGGAGAGGGCGGAAATGAGGAGATGTTGGTCAAAGGGGACAATGTTTCAGTTATGCAAGATGAATGAGTTCTGAAGACCTAAAGTACAGCATGGTAATGACAGTTAACAATGCTGTATTGCATACTTGAAATTTGCTAAGAACATAGATCTTAAATCTTCTCAACACACACACACACACACACTAACTATGGAGATGGGACGGATATGTTACTTAGCTTGATTGTGGTGATCTTTTCACAATGTATACGTTTATCAAAATATCAAGTTGTACACCTTGAACATATATTATTTTTACATGTCAAAGATACCTCAATAAAGTAGTTTAAAAAAAAGAAAACTGAGTAGAAATAAAAAACTTCAGAAAAGCTACTGAACAAACCAAAGAAGGAATTTTTAAATAAACAGAAAAAGACGGCCAAGAGTTATAGATTCCCAATATGGCTAGTAAAGGTTATGGACACTAAACACATTTCCACCATCTTTTATTTCAACAAACAGGTTTATGGGACAAACCAGGCCATAAATTGGTCCCAAACATTCAGTCATTGGCCTTAGTGTATTTTCCTCCTGAAAGAACATCAGATCTTGGAACAAAACATCCCTCTAAGATATATGACCTGGAATATTAGAAGTCCTGGTAATACATTTAGAATAGGCTTTGACCCAAAAAGTTAAATGAAGGCAACTGCAAACTCTTAAACATATATCCAAAAATGTGAAATCTCCTCTAACACAATGAAAAGATCACCTCATATAAATGACATGACTAGTCGGACTCATTCCGAACTTGTATATCTTTCTGTTAAGCAAACCTCAAACATTTCCAAGGAAAACAAGGCTGATAACACACAACATTTGATGAAGAATAACAGATAAATCTTGCTTTGGGGCTCACTTGTGCTGGAAGTCCTAAAACCTCTTAAGTCTTGTGAACCTTAATTGGATGTTATGACAGAGATGAGGTGACTTTAAAAGAAAAAACATCTGTTTAAGAAGCCAAATCTTAACATTAAAATTTTCCTTTTGGTATTTATTATTATACACCAAATCTTAAAATATTTCTTTCAGTATTTATTGTTATGCAGTGTATAAATTATTTGCTAATTAAAGCTTATATTCATGTAAGTATCAATATTATTATGGGAGAAAAATTGTATTTGCAATTAAAAAAAATCAGAGGAGTTAGCTTATTTTCCCTTAGCACAATTATTATGAAATGACAAGTTTGAATAACCTCCCCCATTCCTGTGAGATAACCTTCCTTGGGATATTTATTTTAATTTTTTTGCACTTATATTGATAACATTCTGGCAGCCACATCCCTTTGGAATAATATCACAATCTTAACTTTTTTAGGCACCTCTACAGTGTGATGATTTTTATCTCTTGTTCATCTAATAATTTTGTTCAACTCAAAAAATTTTTATTCAACTCAAGAATTCAATTCAAAATTTATTAACTTTTTACAATGTTTTCATCCTTTATAGGTTTGCCTCTCTTTTTTTGTTATTTGGATATCTATGAAGTCAACAAGTATTTCATTTAATCAGTTGGGATTTAACAAAATATTCGTACTGTTAATGTATTAAATACCTATTGTATTAATTTATTAATCCATAGTATTAATTAGTCTGGAGATTAATCTGGCATTTCAGAAAGTGAAAAAAGGTCATAAAAGACCTTTAAATCTTCTTCAGCCACCAATGCAAAGGCTGACACTACACTTAAGAGTATCAGCTGACTCACTGCTATCTTTTTTTTTTCCTAAAAGATATCTGCACCACCATGTTCAGTGCAGCATTATTATTTTTTTAAACATCTTTATTGGAGTATCATTGCTGTACAATGTTGTGTTAATTTCTGCTGTATAACAAAGTGAATCAGCTATACATATATCCCCATATCTCCTCCCTCTCGCGTCTCCCTCCCACCCTCCCTATCCCACACCTCTAGGTGGTCACAAAGCACAGAGCTGATCTCCCTGTGCTACGCGGCTGCTTCCCACTAGCTATCTATTTTACATTTGATAGTATATATAAGTCCATGCCACTCTCTCACTTCGTCCCAGCTTATTCGTCCTCCTCCCTGTGTCCTCAAGTCCATTCTCTACGTCTGCATCTTTATTCCTGTCCTGCCCCTCGGTTCTTCAGAACCATTTTCTTTTATTTTAGATTCCATATATATGTGTTAGCATACGGTATTTGTTTTTCTCTTTTTGACTTACTTCACTCTGTATGACAGACTCTAGGTCCATCCACCTCACTACAAATAACTCAATTTCGTTTCTTTTTATGTCTGAGTAAATGAGCTGCAGTTTACACCTTTGACCTTGATCTTGGCACAGACCTGATATAGGGGTACATGTGATGTTAGACACATTATTCTTAAGTGCCTTACGCATCTGGAACTCCTTTCAGGCAAAAAGCTAAATGACCTGGCTGAAGACAAACCTAGAGCTCTCAGAGACACATCTTTAGTATCAAATTTTTTAAAAATATGCTTAAGTCATTTAGGTTGCAGAAGGATCATTTCCACTAAACAACACCATACGAGGTCAACCAGACAAATGAATTTGCTAAAAGTATGATTTCAGAATATTTAGTGGGAGAGGTGGAAAACTGGAGAGAGAAGAAGCAGCTTCTCAAGGTAGTTGGTACATTGTTTAATTCATGTGTAATAAAACAAAGGACCATCATAAAGTACAAGTAGGTAGAGTCTGTTTTTTAATTAAAAAAAATAAAAGCAGACATTATATACCACTTGGTGATTAGCAACAATTGCATTATCAGAGTTACTCAATGAAACCTAATGGAATCTTACAGAAATTATCAAAAGTTGTAGAAAAAATTTTATACAGTGCCTTCCTTTATTGCTCAAATCAAATTTGCAGCAAAAGGCAATAATCAATGTTGCAATATCAGAAATCAGGAAAATCAAGCACTGCTCACTTCTTGTGAGCCTAGAAAAAAGACAGGGGAGAAGTCAAGGAAAGGATTCTGCTCAGTGTCTCCCTGGGTCAGGGCTGTTTTCCCAGCACTAAGTACTGCCAGTTGAGAATGAAGGATTTTATATTTAATGCTTGTTTATATTTTCACTGTGCTTTGCCTCTACTGATTTTTTTTTTTTCCCCAAAAGATCACTCAGAGAAGATGTTCTATACTCAGGGGATTAACCAAGCCTTCTCCAAGCTCCCAATCCATCAGGGAACATACTTAACTCCAGAAGTTGAGCCACTGTCATCTATTCCATAAAATCTGACTATTTTAGCTTCCATTACAGTTCTATCATATTGGGAATAGAATTATTATCTGATATCAGACCTAAATGTGGCCTGTGAGATCATATCACCAGGGCTAGAAAATAGGCCTGGCAGGTTAACTCGGCAGGTGGATGGGAGTTACTTGGGCTGAATTGGAATGCTGACCATTACATTACAACACACATTCTAGTTACCAGCTGGGCCTCTAAAGACATATACATTCATAACCTCTGACCTTTCCCAAGAGTTATAAGGTGACTAAATTGAATTTGGATGCCTAAATATGGAGTGGAGAGATGAGAGAAAACTTACTAAGTCCATTAACCATTAGAAATGAATTGCCACAGAAGACCATCCATGGTAGATTGCCAAAATGGTCCCAATTCTTTACCTGCCCTACATCGCATGGCTTTCCTTGTAACATTTTTGCTCTTGCACATTGACTTTGGACTTGGCTAGCTAACTTACTTTGGCCAATGTACATCTTTTAAAAAAATTATGACAGGACTATTTATCTGCTCCCGACATATATTTTGACACCATTCTTCAACAGGGCTTGTGTTGTGAAGTGACTTTATGCTGAACTGTACTGATTCCGGTTCTCTTGAGAAAAACAACACATAGGTTGATTCAGCTGTGCAGTCACTTCTTTTATTATTTCTTTATGTTCTTACCAGATCTGAAAATGCCATCTGTTTGAAGATTTTTTTCTTTTTCTTCAAATCCCTAAAGAATAGGTGGTCCACTTCTCTCCCCATTCTTTTTTTACTTCCTATCCACACCAGTATGAGTTTACTGAATGTGTTTTTTCAATATTTGAGAGTCAAATAGAGACATATATACATTCATAATTTTAGAATTTACATTCTACTTTTTCAGTTCATTATAAATAGATGACAGCCCTGACCCAAGTAGATGACACTGATACCTCCCATAGTATCTTAATAAAATCCTAACGACTGGAGCCTTAATTTACTAGGTGACAAAAATGGTAGTTTTGAATATCACAGGACATCAATATTTGATGATTTTCCAGATGACAGACTTTCACTTGTGGTTTTAATTCATTCCTGAGGTTGTTTCTCACTCAGTACAAGGTTTTCACATCACTGAGCCAATGTGAAAGTTCCCATACATTTCTTACCAGCTTTGTGAGACACATGTTTTGGTTCATCCCTACAGAATATTCAAGCATGCTTACTTGGGCAAACTACATAATAGGAACATTCCAAATTTGTACCTTTTGGCTTTACTGATGTGTGTTTATTATCAGTTATGGCCCAAAGTGCTATCACCATGTAGCATCATGTAGTACAGATTTAGGAAGTTTTTGATACTCATGATTAAGAGAACAGGTGAATCATTACGATGAAAGGTCTATTCTTTCTTATCGGTTCACAGATCTGGTTTGATATGAAGCTGGCCTCCAATGAAGACAGACAAACTCGCTAGTGGATTCAACCAACAGACTGATCTTCAGTGTAGACCCAAACACCAGAATGGCTAAATACCAGAATTGATCTGGGATCTTTCAAGATATGCCCATTGGCCATTTTCCCCCTGGGTATGTTATTTCCACTGGGGCCTCTCTGGAACCAAAACGATATCTAGTTATCAATGGATTCAGTGAGGAAACATCTATTGAGCTCTTAATATCTCTCAGACCCTGTGCAGACCTGGGGGATACAGAAAAAAGTAAGACCTGGACCCTGATTTCAAGAAATTCTCACTCTTATTAGAATAAGTTGACATTTTCCTGAAACTGTATCTCACCACTTTCTGCTGTTCATGTAAAGTCTAGAAGAATCAGCAGATGAATAATCTTTCCTTCTTCTGTTTCATGTTTTATTTATAATATATAGTAATTTTGATCAAACCTCTTCCTTGCCACATACAACACTTTTCACTGTCGAATAAAATCTTTCATTAAAAAAATATTACCATAGTACTTTGTATTTTATAGTTTGGAGAAAAATCTAGTCATAGACCACACAGTTCAAGAAGCACTTTTGAATTATTATTATTATTCTAAGTAAAGACTTTCCATTCTAACACCTCCAGCCTTTTCCTTTCAGCTTAGGAGCTGTTAGCCACTCTCACTTCCCTTTTCATCATCTCTCCCAGTGTTCATGCCCCAATTTCCACTGCAGTTTCTATTCTTCCAAATCTCGTAATATGTAAAACTCATCATTCAGGAAACTGAATGACCTTGGGGAACTTCTGGTCATTATAACATCTAAAGAAACCAAATCAATATATCCTTCATTTGCAAACTACTTGGTAACACTGGAATCCAACATAATATGCTATTAATGTTAACGTTAATATTTTTGTTATTATTGTCACCATATGGAGCTATAGATGCTAGATCCATTTCTAATAATAAATAATAATAAATAATCCATTTCTAATAATAAATTTTCCTTCCAGTTCTAACATGAAAACAGATAAGAAAATTTGCTTGGTGAATGAGATAAATTCTATATTGCTTATCATATAAGAATATCTAAATACTTAGCTGGAGATGGTCATATTTAATGCTTTGCACCTTCCTTTCATTCCTTCCATCTGGATTTGTGTGCAACAAACTGCTCTGCATTTCTCCAAAAGTATGCCTCCAACCTGCTCCCTCGGGGCCTTGCAAAAGCTCCAGGTTGTGGGTTCAGGACTTACTTGCTGCTGAGGCAGCGCCTCAGCGAGTAGGAGGCCCCTCCACCGCAGGTGCGTGAGCACTCACTCCACGGGCCCCAGGCGTCCCACAGGCCGTCCCGGTCCTCCTCAGAGCGTGCGGTCCTGGAGCTCTGTGAGGAACGAGAGGATGGTCAGTATGAGTCCTCAGTGAACGGGGAAATGTGCGCCCTACAGCGTAGGTGGTCTGTGTGTCTGTACATGCTGGCCTTGCTGAGGATGAAGATGGGCTCAGATTCTCAGATTCTTTCCAATTTAATACTGTGCATATGTTTAGGGAGAGGGATATTTGAGTTCAAGGACCCTGGGCTGTGACTGAAAAGGGCAAGGGACTGCATTTATGGGAGTGAACAGAAAAAGGTGGCCAGAAATAAGAATCTGGGTCAGAGGAAGATAGATTGCACTGAAGTCACAGTTTTGCCCAGGGTTCATGAGTCTACTCTTTTGTTGCTTTGTGAAGAGAGAAGCTGCACTCAGAGATGTTTCTGCTCTGAGAAGACTGACATATGCATACCAGCACTGCTTTCCAAAATTTAACGTTTTATACAACTGACTTTTCTTTAAATGAAGCAGCATCATTCCTAGTTTTCAGATGTGTTAATGAGAATAATTGCATGAAGTAACTTCAGTAATGCAAGGATTGGCTCCAGACAGACAGATTTGCTTGTTATTGACAGACTCCCTAGTGAAATCTGCATTTACTGTAAGGAAAATTGTTATGTGTAGGTCTCCATGTAGTGCTTCACATTTCTTAGAAGAGTTAAAGAGAAAATTTGTGCCAGTTACATAATAGAATAATAATAATAGTTAATAGAACAGATTCTGAAGTTAGAAACTGCCTGGGTGGGCTTCCCTGTTGGCGCAGTGGTTGAGAGTCCGCCTGCCGATGCAGGGGATGCGGGTCCATGTCCTGGTCCGGGAAGATCCCACATGCCGTGGAGCAGCTAGGCCCGTGAGCCATGGCCACTGGGCCTGCGCATCCGGAGCCTGTGCTCCGCAACGGGAGAGGCCACAACAGTGAGAGGCCCGCGTACCGCAAAAAAAAGAAACTGCCTGGGTTTGGATATGGATTGTTTTTTAAGTAATTATATGTCCTTGTACAAGTAACTTACCACCTCTTTACACTTCAATTTCCCTTTCTACAAGATGGGGATAATATTATAACCATGACACTACATCCACGTGTGTGTGTGCACACACACACTGTAGAAAGACTAGTTATACAAACTAAACTTAGGACTAGTTTCAGAGTAAATCACAAATAAATATTACCTATAATTATTATGTTATTACAAATTGAGAATGTGTCACATATGTACGTTCACAGTTGTATTAGTCTGCTCATGTTGCCGTAACAAAATACCAGCCTGGGTGTTTTAAACAATAAAAATTAATTTTTCCACAGTTCTGGAGTCAAAGTCCGAGACCAGGATGCCAGCATGGTTGGCTCCCAGTGAAGACTTTCCCTTTGGGTTGCAGATGGCTTCTTTGTCACTATGTGGTCACATGACATCCACTTTATGTGAGTAAGAGAGGGAGAGCAAGCTCACTGGTGTCTCTTGTTAGAAGGGCACTAATCTCATCATAAGGGCCCCACCCTCACCACCTCATCTAACCCTAATTATCTCCTAAAGGCTCCATCTTCAAATAACATCACATTGGGCAGGAGGGCTTCAACATATGAATTTGGGGGGGATATAACTCAGCCCATGGCAAGAGTTCTACAAGTAGCTAGTGTAAACTGTGGCCAAGTTACTTTACTGAATAAACCAAGTGACACCCGTATAGTAAAGGTGGTATCGCTCCATGTCAATAACATACACATGACAAATGTTAAAATTTCAAAACTATTTATATTTGGAAAAAGCAAACTGTAAAGAAAATGTGCATGATAGGCAATATGACGGTTCATCTTCAGTTTTTTCTCTAAGGAGAGAGCATAGGCAGTGTATAATACTGGAAGAGCATGGAATACAGAGGCGACAGGAGGGTAACCTCTTATAAAGCATTGTGAGAACTTGAGACGATGCAAGAAAATGACCAGCATATAGTAGGCTCCATAAATGGTAGCTCTTAAAGACTTTCTCATGCCCTATCTAGTTATACTCAAGGCTATATCATCCAATTAGGAGGAGCTCCTGAAAAAGAAAAGCACATTGTTTCACCCCTAGAAAACTATTTATTTTGCAGTATGGGATTCTTTATAAAGATGTTGCTATGGGGCTCATCTGTCAAATTGACTACTCCTTGGAACTTTTACTGCCGGTATAAATGGAGCCACAAACCTGGCTTTAGAGTATTATATCAAGGATTGTCTAGCTGGTGCATGCTATATTTAGAGTCCTAAATCATTTGAAATGAGCAGTGGGATAGATAGTGGTTAGAAGTAGGGACTACAGACGTACTCAGCCTGGAGTGGAATATTGGCTCCAGAGCCTCCCAGCTGTGATGTTCTCGTGCTTCACTTTTCTTATCATAGAATGGAGATAATAAAACTATCTACATCACTGAGACATTGTGAGGATTAAAATATTTAATACATAAAAAGCACATAAGACAGAAATAATCCAAATGTCCGGGGGGGGGATGAATGGATAAACAAAATATGCTATGGTCATACAATGGAATATTATTCAGCCTTAAAAAGAAAGGAAATTCTGACACATGCTACAACATGGGTAAACCGAGGACATTATGCTAAGTGAAGTAAGCTAGATACAAAAGGATGAATATTATATGATTTCACTTACAGGAGGTACCTAGAGTAGTCAAATTCATAAAGACAGAAAGTCAAATGGTTGCTAGGGGTTGGGGGGAGGGGGGAATGGGGAGTTATTGTTTAATGGATACAGAATTTGAATTTGGTAAGAAGAAAATAATTCTGGAGATCGATGGTGGTGATGGCCGCATAACAATGTGAATGTATTTACTGCCACTGAACTGTACACTTAAAAATGAGTAAGACAGTATATTTTATGTTATATATACTATGCCACAATAAAAACAAATACATATGCACATTTTATAAAGCTCATAGGGCCTAAATAATAAATACTATGTAAGCATTTGAAGCTATTATTAACATTATTATTTAATATTACTTATTAACATCATGGGTAGCGGTGCTTTTTTTTTTTCTGCTGAGCTTAGTTGAAACACTGTACTATGTAAGGTTCATCTTTCTTAAAACCCTGACTTTCCCACAGCAGAACCTTCCAGTCTCCTGCCACAGGACACTGACCTGGTGATATGACCTGCCAGGAGCTTGAGGTTCCTATAAAGTGCAGCATTGAATAGGAAACAGAAACACATTGGTTACCCCCAAACTTGTCCTTTCTAAAGGAAGTATTTACTGAGCTCCAAAGCCTGGTTTTTAGGGTTAATAAAGCCAATCTCTAATCACAGCAATACGGGGTATTCTGTTTCCAAGCTTAATAGGCTAGTGAGGGAGGAAAGACCCTTTGCCATTTAAATATACATACCGAGTCTCTTGCTCAACCAGTAAATTCATTCCTCAGATTTTTAAAAAGTTTATTGTGCACCTCCTGGCTCCCGTTTTGTTTGCTCTGTGTGACTGGAAGATGGTTCTGTTGAGAGAGTATTTGCCTGATGCAGTAATTATTTCCGTGACACACATGCATTGTACAATGCAATTTCCCTTATTCTATTAAAATTCAATCTGACTGAGATGAAAACCAGCAACACAAATGCTAGCCTGCATGAAGTAATTAAACTAAGCAAGATGAGTGATTACAAATTATGATACTATCCAATTACTACAACAGAAAAAAAAATTCCACATGCGGCATTCACATGTGAACTCTACTTCCATGTGAGGTAAGAACACCAGAATGCCAAATCCTGCAGCAGTTTCTCTCTGGCAGCTCTCTGGATATTTAGGAAATAATGTATGGCTGAGATTTGGTTCTTCTAGAGAAGCAAATTGTTTGAAACTCTGTGCTAAAGTTGCTTGATATTTTTCATGTGCCATGTCTGGAGAGGCACTAAAATGGCTCTAAGGTGAGGGTTCACTGACTAAACATCTTACCTCATCACCAGTTACAAGTTTCCACACAACTAGACATACTAGGTGCCCACATTTCTCTGAAGGGCATTGCACACTAGCCCAGAAGGAAGTCATGGACCTATTCCTTAAACTGGAACGAACTCCGACTTTTCTTTTAACCAGCAGAATAAACATAATTCATTTCAACTGAATTCATGTTTAATGTTAGAGAAAGTAATTTTCCTCCTCTTTAACTGTGCCAGATTTTTTACATCTATAACCAGAAATGACATTTCAGCAATGCCTTGCAGGTCATTTAAGACATAGAAGCATTTGCTTATTACAGTTGTTAAGAGGGCCTTCATTATAAATAACTTTCATACTTAGTCCAGGTGGGACTCATGTTTATTACTCTCTTATTGTGGAATGTGCATTCCACTTCACTTCAAAGTAGCATTTTTTAAAAAGTGTAAACTTTGAATTGCATGTAGGAAGAAAAACTGAAGCAGAAGAAAACAGGAATAGATAATGAGTTGCCTAGAGGCAATGCTGATTGCTTCTGAAACCAAAATTCTAAGCTTTCCCATTACATCCCCACCAATGTTTCTTGATTTGATTCCCATCACATAAACCTAATATTTTAATGTCAACATCTCAGAAACAAGGTCATGAATGTTATAAAAACACAGTGATCAAGAGATTATTCCTGACCACTGCTAGAAATTTCAGCAACAGTGTCAGGTGAGATGATGGTCTTTAGCTACTAATTGACAGAGGACAGAAGTGCAACCGTTAAATTCTGTTTGTAAGGCAGGATTCCACCAATAGGAGGTTTATCAGAAAAGGTCAAAACTGCATCTAATATTGAACTTGAGGGGAAAGCCCATTTGAAATTTCCTTCTTAGTATAGCACTTATGTTTTTCTATAGTCACTGGCTGGGTTAGAATGGATAACTGGCACCTCCTCTGAGTTGACATTTCAGAAATCTAGCGAACACTGAGAGGAGAAAGGCCTGAGTCTTGGTTCTACAATCCTACGAAAATCAAATACTTCCCATGAGTTATTCAATTTAGAAAAAGTCTAGCTATTTCTAGATCTTTCGTGCCACACGATGACCTTTGAATATAGCACTGATGACGACTCCTAAATCAACTACAGTTGACCCTTTAACACTTGGGGGTGAAGGGTGCTGACCTGCACTCAGTTGAAAATCTAGAGTAACTTATGGCCGGCCCTCTCTACCCGCAGTTCCTCCATATCCACAGGCCATGTAGAGCTGCAGTCTTTACTACTGAAAAAATCTGATATAAGTGGAGCCACGCACTTCAAACCTGAGTTGTTTATGGGTCAACTGTAGTTTCGTTTTAGAAAATTCAGCCATCAACTTCTCAGTTTCCATCCACCCTTGTTCCTGGTCAGTTAAGTGACTCTAAGCCTCAGTCCATGCCAACTGCATGGAATATAGACTGTGGCCGACATCGCTGTATACATCCTAGCAATATTCGAAGATTAGAAGAGCTTCTCTAAATCCATCAACCTCAGAATGGTGTCATTTTCTCGCTATTACTGCTTATCTAAACATGGTTTTCATCTGATCATTTTGTGGTTAATTTCAGAGGCAATTGCAGCAACCAAGTCTCAGGTGAACAGCTTTAAGCCTGACAGCTACAAGTAATTAACACAGAGTAATCACATGAAGCAAGTTTCCCTGCACCTCACAGCCCAATAGACACTTAACCTCAGAATGACCTCCTATGTACTTCCTTAGCCAGAACCCTCTTCCACTGGAACCTGAACAGGTTATCAAAGACTTAGGGAAGATATTGTAGGACAAAGCACAAATTAGCAATAAGAAGACAGAATTATATCTACTCGGAGATACATACACAGAGTATTGGGAAAATATTTTTTCCAAATGTTGTAACAAGAGGTCAAGTTATACAGAACAAAATGAAAACAAAAGTAGGTTCTGAGGAAATGGATGACAGGTTTTTGTAGAATTGAAGTCTTATAGCAAATGAAGTTATCTTATAAGCAAAGTGTTTTTCAGACATCAACAGATCCTCAAAAGTAGGAAAATGGGTAATGGGATGAATGGAAGAGCGGTTCTTACTCTTTCAAAATCAGCAAGGAGGTTTTCCTCTTCTCCCAGACAGACAGCATCTAGCTTAAGCCATCTGGACCTGTGTATGTGACTGTACTAAATGGATGTTACACACCTCGAAATTAAAAAGTGGGGGAGCAACTCCTCCAGTGATGAGAGAACCATTTTTCCTGTGGTGAGCCCATGCAATGTGGAGAAATCTATACACAGGAACATCCCATCTGTGTACCAAGCTTTGGAAACGAATTTGCAGACTTCATTTTTAGCTTCCCTACATCAGGTCCCTATAAATCTTACCTGATCCTTGGCTTCTTTAAGAACTTGGAATATGGGTTCTGCCGCCAACTGTACATGGTAGGAGTTGTGATGCTCTGCTCCTGAGAGCTTACAGACGTTAAGCAGTAACTGGGCTCTTGTAAAAGTCCATTAGCTTTCTGACGTACTTTCTTAAAGAGCAGGGTGTGTGGATGGATACTGAGGCATGCGCCTTCCCAGATATTTGCTGCTGGCTTTGCTGAGGAAATCTGGATCATCTGGTTCTTATCACAGCTGCACTGCTGGGGTATATGATGAGCTGACAGTGACACAGTGCACAGTCTTTCAGAGGCCACTACGTGAAGCCTGTCCCTTGCTACTGAGGAGAAAAGTCAGTTCTGTAACGGTGGAAAAGCTATCTAGGCCACAGCAGGACTTTTGGGTACCTCTTCTCCTTTTCCTATTGCTGTGTCCATGCACGCACACACAGGTGCCCCTTTCACATTGCTGTAAGGGCACTTAGCTGCGCCTAAACCTAGGAGGTGGGTGGTGAGGGCAAAATGCTGGGATTTATTAAGTACCTGTGTGCCAGGAAGTAGGCTAGAATTTACATGGATGATCATATTTAATCCTCAAGGTGAGCCATGTCAGGTAGGAGAAGTTTTTCCTATTTTACCAATAAGAAAATTGAGGCTCAGAGAGGTTGAACACCTTGCATCAAAGTACAGGAGAAAGAGCACAGGCTTGGTGGTGGGACAGACCTTCTTAGACATATGTTAGTAAACTGGACGAGAACCCTTTGTCAGATCTCTTTGAGCCTGGGTTTCACCATCTGTGAAATGGGGATATTTATGCTTCTTTTCCTAGGGTGATGGTGAAGATTAACTAGGAAATCATATGTAAGGTGCCTAGTGTAGTTTCTAGCACGTTGGTGTTAATTATTTCATCTCTCCACTCAGGTCACAAACATTTGTCCCCCTGCCCCACTCCCCTCTCCCCTTGCCAAATCACACAGCTAGTACCTGGTGGGACCACGTTGGTTTTTGTTTTTGTTTTTTGTTTTTTTTTTTTAACATCTTTATTGGAGTACAATTGCTTTAGAGTGTTGTCTTAGTTTCTGCTGTATAACAAAATGAATCAGCTATATGCATACGTATATCCCTATATCCCCTCACTCTTGCATCTCCCTCCCACCCTCCTTATCTCACCCCTCTAGGTGGTCGCAAAGCACCGGGCTAATCTCCCTGTGCCATGCAGCTGCTTCCCACTAGCTATCTATTTTACATTTGGTAGTGTATATACGTCAATGATACTCTCTCACTTCGTCCCAGCTTACACTTACCCCTCCATGTCCTCAAGTCCATTCTCTACGTCTGCATCTTTATTCCTGTCCTGCCCCTAGGTTCATCAGAACCAATTTTTGTTTTGAGATTCCATATATATGTGTTAGCATATGGTATTTGTTTTTCTTTTTCTGACTTACTTCACTCTGTATGACAGACTCTAGGTTCATCCACCTGACTACAAATAACTCAACTTCGTTTCTTTTTATGGCTGAGTAATATTCCATTGTATAAATGTGCCACATCTTCTTTAACCATTCATCTGTCAATGGACACTTAGGTTGCTTCAATGTCCTGGCTATTGTCAATAGGGCTGCAATGAACATTGTGGTACATGACTCTTTTTGAACTATGGTTTTCTCAGGGTATACACCCAGTAGTGGGATTGCTGGGTCGTATGGTAGTTCTATTTGTAGTTTAAGGAACCTCCATACTGTTCTCCATAGTGGCTGTACCAATTTACATTCCCACCAACAGTGCAAGAGGGTTCCCTTTTCTCCACACCCTTTCCAGCATTTATTGTTTGTAGATTTTTGATGATGGCCATCCAGACTGGTATGAGGTGATGCCTCATTGTAGTTTTCATTTGCATTTCTCTAATGATTAGTGATGTTGAGCAACCTTTCATGAGTTGGTTGGCAATCTGTATATCTTCTTTGGAGAAATGTCTATTTAGGTTTTCTGCCCAGTTTTGGATTGGGTTGTTTTTTTGATATTGAGCTGCATGAGCTGCTTGTAAATTTTGGAGATTAATCCTTTGTCAGTTGCTTCATTTGCAAATATTTTCTCCCATTCTGAGGGTTCTCTTTCTGTCTTGTTTATGGTTTCCTTTGCTGTGCAAAAGCTTCTAAGTTTCACTAGGTCCCATTTATTTTTGTTTTTATTTCCATTACTCTAGGAGGTGGGTCAAAAAGGATCTTGCTGGGCTTCCCTGGTGGCACAGTGGTTGAGAGTCCGCTTGCCGATGCAGGGGACACGGGTTCGTGCCCCGGTCCGGGAAGATCCCACATGCCGTGGAGCGGCTGAGCCCATGAGCCATGGCCGCTGAGCCTGCGCATCCGGAGCCTGTGCTCCGCAACGGGAGAGGCCACAACAGTGAGAGGCCCGTGTAACGCAAAGGAAAAAAAAAAAAGGATCTTGCTGTGATTTATGTCACAGAGTGTTCTGCCTATGTTTTCCTCTAAGAGTTTTATAGTGTCTGGCCTTACATGTAGGTCTTTAATCCATTTTGAGTTTATTTTTGTAAATGGTGTTAGGGAGTGGTCTAACTTCATTATTTTACATGTAGCTGTCCAGTTTTCCCAGCAGCACTTATTAAAGAGGCTGTCTTTTCTCCACT
The DNA here is from genome assembly GCF_011762595.2 of Tursiops truncatus. Classification (NCBI taxonomy): domain Eukaryota; kingdom Metazoa; phylum Chordata; class Mammalia; order Artiodactyla; family Delphinidae; genus Tursiops; species Tursiops truncatus. The sequence goes on from NC_047039.1 coordinate 48,276,388, forward strand.
GTATATTCTTGCCTCCTTTATAAAAGATAAGGTGATGGAGTCAAGATGGTGTATGAAGAGGATGTGGAATTCGTGTCTCCCCACAACAAAGGCACCTACCAGGCACCAGTGGGGGACCATGCACAGCTAAGGGGATGGGAGGAACCCCAAGAGACCGGTGATCTCTCCTTTTGGCTTGTTGCCCCCCACCCTTTTTTTTTTCTTTTTTGTTGTGGTTTTATTTTACCTTGTTGCAGTTGTTTTAATTATAGCTTTATTTTTCTAATTTTATTTTTTATTCTTTGATATTGTACTGCTCCTGTTTTCTCTTTCTTTCTTTCTTTTTTTTTTTTTTTTATAACCATGAAGATTGTGGAATCTTGGTTCCCAGGCCAGAGGTCAGGCCCCAGCTCCTGTGGTGGGAGCTCCGAGTCCAAACCACTAGACTAACAGAGAACCTCAGACCCCAGGGAATATCAATTGGAGTGAGGCCTCCCAGAGGGCCTCATCTCAGCACCAAGAGCCAGCTCTATCCAACTGCCTGCAAACTCCAGGGCTGTACCTCTCAGGCCAAACAACCAGTAAGACAGGAATACAGCACCACCCATCAAAAAAATGAAACATCAAAAAAATGTGTGACAGATGAAGGAGCAAGGAAAAAACCTACAAGACCAAATAAATGAAGACAAAATAGCCAAACTACCAGAAAAAGAATTCAGAGTAATGACAGTAAAGATGATCCAAAATCTCAGAAACAGAATGGAGAAAATACAAGAAACATTTAACAAGGATCTAGAAGAACTAAAGAGCAAACAAACAGTGATGAGCAACACAATTACTGAAATTAAAAATACTCTAGCAGGAATCAATAACAGAATAACTGAGGCAGAAGAACGGATAAGTGAGCTGGAAGGCAAAATGGTGGAAATAACTGCCAAGGAGCAGAATAAAGAAAAAGAATGAAAAGAATTGAGGACAGACTCAGAGACCTCTGGGAGGGCATTAAACTCACCAACATTCGAATTATAGGGGTCCCAGAAGAAGAAGAGAAAAAGAAAGGGTGTGAGAAAATATTTGAAGAGATTATAGTCGAAAACTGCCCTAACATGGGAAAGGAAATAGTCAATCAAGTCCTGGTAGCACAGAGAGTACCATACAGGATAAACCCAAAGAGAAATACACCAAGACACATATTAATCAAACTATCAAAAATTAAATACAAAGAAAAAAAATTAAAAGCAGCAAGGGAAAAGCAACAAATAACATACAAGGGAATCCCCATAAGGTTAACAGCTGATCTTTCAGCAGAAACTCTGCAAGCCAGAAGGGACTGGCAGGACATATTTAAAGTGATGAAAGAGAAAAACCTACAACTGAGATTACTCTACCCAGCAAGGATCTCATTCAGATTCGATGGAGAAATTAAAGCCTTTACAGATAAGCAAAAGTTAAGAGAATTCAGCACCACCAAACCAGCTCTACAACAAATGCTAAAGGAACTTCTCTAGGCAGGAAACACAAGAGAAGGAAAAGACCTACAAAAAAACCCCCAAAACAATTAAGAAAATGGTAATAGCAACATATATATTGATAATTACCTTAAATGTAAATGGATTAAACGCTCCAACCAAAAGACATACACTGGCTGAATGGATACAAAAACAAGACCTGTACATATGTTGTCTACAAGAGACCCACTTCAGACCTAGAGACACATCCAGACTGAAAGTGAGGGGATGGAAAAAGATATCCCATGCAAATGGAAATCAAAAGAAAGCTGGAGTAGCAATTCTCATATCAGACAAAATTGACTTTAAAATAAAGACTATTACAAGAGACAAAGAAGGACACTACATAATGATCAAGGAATCAATCCAAAAAGAAGATACAACAATTGTAAATATGTATGCACCCAACATAGGAGCACCTCAATACATAAGGCAAATGCTAACAGCCATAAAAGGGGAAACTGACAGTAACACAATCGTAGTAGGGGACTTTAACACCCCACTTTCACCAAGGGACCAGGTTTTATACTCATAATCCGACCATCCTTTGTGCTGCCTGGCTTCCAATTTTGACCTTCCTTTCCATTTTAGACAGAATTTTATCAGTACACAGTTTTTTACATAGAATGACAAGTACTAATGTTGTTGCTTTTCTTGTGAAAAATGATTTTGTCCTCAGCACCCTTTCTCAATCTAGGAATAACAACTTGGAGATGGAATTAAGACAGCTTCATTACTTTTTAGGAAATGAAAGCCTGCCTCTGCTCCATGTCAAATGCTTCAGGAAGATTTTCATTTCAGAACGAGGGTAACTTGATATGTTTGTATCCCATCCAAGGCCCAGGCTGGATTACATCTCATCTCGGAAACTGCTGAGAAACCTCTGGCCATTTTGGAAGGCTCAACCAGACACAATTTCACAGCCAGCTGAATTCAAATCAATAATTGCTGATATGAGCAAAGATTAGTATTCAGGATATTTGTGACTGGTCATGGAGTATTTTGAGCCAGTTTATCTCAAGGAAAGGCCTAGTAAAATATTCTATCACTGTCAGTTTCTACTACTTTAAAAGCATAAACTTCACAAATAGACTCTGCTTTGTTGTAATGCTGATAGAATATTAACATAAATACTACTATATATTTCTTTTTCTGAGAGAGATTTCAAACAAGTTTGGATGAAAACCTATATATATGTATATTTATGTGTATACATATATGTATATGTATGTAGATTATGTATATACACAAATACATATGTGAGTGTGTATATATGTGTGTGTGTGTGTGTGTGTGTGTGTGTGTGTGTGTGTATAAATCTTCCAGACACACTCTCTGAGAGAGTCTGGAAGATTTAAAGAGATTTTCTACTAGAAAGAGCCTGTCAGTCTGGTTTTCTTTTTTCCACTGTAATAATTTTCTTTTTAATAACACCTGTAGCCGCCAAACTCCTAAACCTAGGGGCCGCTCAATTAGGAATAGAAGGCTGAAACTGGTAATTCCATTTCTTTTACAAAACAAAATTGGACAATAGGAGAATTGTATGCTGTAGAAACTGCAGTCATTTAAAAAAAATCATCTATTCCCATGTTTGCACTGACCGTCATTACTTCCATGGCCTTTGCACTGTATGGATAGTTTGAAGACATTCTTCTATTTCTCCTCAAATGTGAAACTTAAGCCATTTACCTGGAGTTCTAAAACTGAAGCTCGTCTTCCTGGTTGCTGTTTTTTTCTAAGAAAGAAAAAATCTCCAGTGCAAAATAATCTATAAGCCAAGTACCAAGGAAAGCAGTGATGAGTCATCTCCTGGGACGTCCACACCCCTCCACTCCCCAAAACAGGCGTATTTGAAAAACCCCCTCAAATGAAATTCCTTCTTCTGCTCTTTTTGTGAATTCCTGACTTCCTGGTGAGCCAGTTAGAAGTTTCAGTTTCCGTTTCCATCTCATCTAACCCGAGCTCTGTCCAAACTGCAGCTCCCATCAGCCACACTTTCTGCAGCACAGGCAAATTTTGCTGCAATGCATTTACAAAACATCTGTAGAACTAATGAAACATCAGAGGCTCTGGAAAGCACATGTTGGGGTTTGGAATCAATGGAGAAAGAATTCCTGACAGAGAAAACACTCACTTTGTGATTCCCTGAGAAAACTGGAAAGTTAATAGATTATTATGGCTTAGAGTTTGCTGAACAAAAACCCCAAACTGCAATTGATAATAGAGAAGCTAGAAGAAATGACTTTCACTTCACGCCACAATCAAGCCTTTGGTTTTAGGAGAACTTTCCTAACTCTTCTTTGGTTGACCATGGTGCCATCTGAGCCAAGAAAGAAAATTTGCTGAAATGGTTCTGAATGAACTTCCAGAGGACTTTGGGTGTGTAACTTACGTTCCTTTCCGACGCTCATGATCGGGTCCTTTCTCTCTCAAGTGCCATTCAGATACTGCGGGATGAATGTTTGGAATCGAAATCTAAAACATTCTCTCTGACGCAATGTTATATTTTCTTCTTTCCTATATTCTTTTTTCTACTTTTGCGCACATTAAATTCCCTTTACCCAGAAAAAGTATTAGAATGATAAGCGCTTACTATCTCAATATTTTAATTTGCAATTATTTGATGTTGCATCCATGCACTATCAATTTGCAAGGCTACATGAAACCAAAAACAAGACTTTGTAGCTCTTTAGGGTGATCATTTTACATAACAATGATCTTCCCAGTTAGACTGTAAACTTGCTGAAGGCAGGAATTATGCTTTCTATTTTTGAACTACCTACTGTCGGCACTGCAATAATTCCTATGCATGCCGTTTAGAAGAAAATGTAATAGATGTGGACAAATATTTAAGAGAGGGTGAAAGGCTTCGGAAGTATGTTTTGTTTTAAATCTTAGATTACTCATTTACTTGTCATCTGTTTCTTAAAAATGTACATAGGATATGCAATAAGCACAGGAGTGGGGGTGGGGAGGGGGGAGAGAGGGGGAAGAGAGAGAGAGAAATATCTAGTTACTTAAAATTTCCAAGTGGTCTCAAGTTCTGGGACTTTATTATTTTCTTCAGTGCAAATGCATACCACCACCCACCCTCCTGCACAGGCTCCGGAAGCGCAGGTGCAGCGGCCATGGCTCACGGGCCCAGCTGCTCCGCAGCATGTGGGATCCTCCCGGACCGGGGCACGAACCCGTGTCCCCTGCATCGGCAGGCGGACTCCCAACCACTGCGCCACCAGGGAAGCCCCTCAGATCCATTTTTAAAAGCAACAGCTCAATTACCATATCTCTGTATCTTCAACAGATAACATTCCCTCTAGTTTTAACCTGTAACTGTAGCTATAGGTAGCAGTTTGATTAACTGGAACAGGTTCACGAGTTTTGCAGGATGGCAGTAAATCATTTTGAGGGTCTACTAATGGTCCTGATGATCCTTTTCCATCATTAAAGTAAAGCAAACCAACCCGGCGTCCCAGCAATCCAGAAGCACCATAATTGCTTAATGTACATTCACGCCAATCATCAGCAGATTTCCTTCACATCTATACCTGACTAAACACTCAAGGACAACACTCAACATGGGCCAGGAAGCCTTGTAAGCAAGGCATAGGTGGTAACCAGCAAGTTAACTTGCTGCTTTGAAATGACTGTCTCCCATCCACGTGTACCAATTTCAACAGCTCCCTATTCGATTCTCAGCGTCTCCCAGTAGGTATCAGCAGAGCTCACTACCGCATAGCCCTCTGCTTCTTGGCTTATGGAAGAACCTGTTGCTTTCTCATGGATCTTAAGTTCTAATCCCGCATGCTTATGTTTCCTTTATAATCTACTGAGGAAGTGAGATAAACAACAACAACAAAATATCTGACTGCTCAACATTCTCTGCATTTAATCAGATACCAAGTCTCATCACTTCCACTTCTGAAATGTCTCTCTTCCACTCCCACCCTCCCCAATCCCTACTTTCACTGCCTTAATTCTGGTTCCAGCATTTCATGCCTGGCGTTCTGCAATAGGCTTCCCATCTGATTTTTTGACCTCAGCCTCTCCACCCACCAGTCTGTCCTCCACACTGCTGCCAGTTACCTTTCTAGAATGCAGAGCTAAAGTTCACTCCCTAAGGGGGTTCTGTGGTTCCACTACCTGCCTAGAGCTGGTGGCATCAAGTAATAGATTTCAGATGGGCTGTGAGGACTCAGAAACTGTATGCAACATTTTTGGTGTATGTGTGTCATTATCAAGCTTCTGGCAAGAGGATCTCTAGCTTTCATCACGTTCTCCAAAAAAGGTTAAGAACCACCGAGTATAAGATAAAGTCCAAATTAGAGTGGCATACAACACCCTTCCTAACTTGACCCTAAATCAACGTTCTAGACTCATTTCTGTCGCTCCTGGTCACTCAGATCCTCGACACTCCAGTGACAGGACACTGCTGCTCAGTCAGACAAGCTGCTTGGGCACCTCTGATATTCTGTTCATGAGCCTACTGTTGCCTAGATTGCCTTCCTCTCCGTGTTCCTTGCATCCTTTTCTTTCTTCAACTTGTATACTTCTGCTCCTGCAGCTCCCACGCCATCTTCTAGTGCAATGTTCTCTAATCTCCAGGTAAAATCAATCACTGCCTCTCCTGTATACTCTGAACATATTGCTAGGACTTGATACGCATGGCTATTTTAGCATTTGTCAGCCACTGTACTGTAGTTACTTATTTATACATCTATCCCAAAGAATGGACAGTGTGTTTCTTAAGGGCCATGACAAAGATGAACATGCCTTTGTACCCCCAGTGCCTCGTAGAACACCGGACATGTAATCGGGTTCAGTGCATATTCATTGAATGAATAATTAACGCAAGGCAGGCCAGGACAAGTTGTAGTTGAGTGTCTAATTAACAACTGATGTCAGCTTTCTCTCTCATTTATACACATTCAGATTCTCTGAAGACAGAGGGGGGAAATATATATGCAAAAACTGCAGATAAGTAAGGAAATGGAAGAGGAAAAAAATTAGTCTGACGCATGGAAGAAAAAGATGATCACATTCCTGCTTCTTCACGTGTCTTTTTACGCCAACTTGAAATTTACCCAAAATGTTAAAAGCTGATTAACCTGTCACATCTTGCCTTAATTTAGCCTAATTCAAATCCTAGATGCTTATCTGCCAAAGAATCCTCATCACTGAGTAAACAATAGCAGTCCTTCGGCAACACCTGGGAAGCAGCACTTTGTGGAGATGAGTGTGCTGGGTTGAGGAGGGAACAAGGATGGGTGGGTGAGGGAGTCCTGACTTGATCAAAGGCATAGGCCTCTACCAATAGAAAAGTAAAAAAAGATGAATTAAATTGTATTGTCATTAATTGAATTGTATTGTCATTAAATTGTATTTTCATTAATTAAAGTGTATTTTCATTAAACTGTGACAAAGGGAATTCCCTTTGACACCCCTAATTTCTAAAACAGGGCTTGATACAGAGATCAATGTTCAATGGATGTGTAGTGTTTAACTGACTTTTTTGTGAGCAATTTTAATTTTACAATGCATCACAGAACAGATATGGATAATACTGATGGCAAAACTTCTAAAGAGGGACACAGGCTGAGGGTCAGGACTTGGCCATTGTGGGATTTGGGGCCAGATACTTTCTGAAACATCCCTAGCCATAAATATGTCTACAATTCTAAATGAGCATACTTACAAATAAATTTTCTAACTTGGCGATGAGACATGAACATTTGCTCAATTTAACTCAGGATTGCTATAAAAATTGTTTAAAAAATAAAAGATCTAAAATACGAAAATGTTGACAGTACTAAATTGCTAAATGAAATTCAAGTAGAGATGATCCTACAGCTTCAGCTGTTAAGAATCATTTCATTAAAAGTAATTCTTGAAACAAAGAATCTCTAATGGGGACTCCTTTACAATACAATTATCAGCATTCAGAACCTCTGTCAAATCATTGTGACTCCTGAATAATAAAAAATGCTAAACTATACACTGTATTTTTGTTGATAAATGTGTATTATTTAATTATTTAAAAATCACTAAGTACTGGTAAGCAAAAATTTCCCAAATGATGAGATAAAAGTTAGCTTTATATGATGGTTTTCAGTTTCTATATTGACTTATTTCCTATCCAGGTGGTAAAGAATAATGGTTTTTCATTTTATGCTGTTTCTACTAATGGCTATATCAGTAATTTTCATGACATAATTTATTTTGTATCAAAACAGAAACTGCTATTGTGGTTCTCTACGAGTATAACTTCTAGTGGTTATTTAAAAAGATATTCTGATTTCTAGATATATTTTCAACATATTATTAAGTCCTTTATCAGTAACAGTTGAGTCAGTAACCTTCATACAGCTTTCGTTGTCTTAACTACAGCAATGAGGGCAGACATTCCCTAGTGAAACAATGCTGTCTTTCATAAATAGCCTACAATTTTTCTGTAATATTGTAGGGAGTAGACTGTAGAATAGGTCCCTTATTTTAAATCACTGCAAGAAAGACTTTGGTTTTCTAAAAGGACTTGTCTTTCTCAGTCAGTTATAGTTTGTCATTATTTGTAAACAATACTGATCTACTTAAATTGAGATGGAATATAATATTGGTGATTAAAGACGTATATACCAGTTGTCTCTTTCTATCTCCCAGTCAAGTTCGTGAAAAGTATTTGCGTTTCTGAGCTGGCTAAATTCCCTGTACTGTTAGCATTTTGAAATCATAGTTGAAAAATATCAATCAGTATTGTATACATGGGAAGTAATGCAGTCTTTCATTTGTAAATTAAATGACAATGTCTAGGAGCCATTAGTGAAACCTTTTATAAATGTTTATTAGCATATGAAACATAATATGGTTTTTGTGATTCTCGTGAGCACTTCTCCGACCCTCAATGCTTGATAAAGTAGAAGCAAATACAGTTTCCCTGAGAATTCATAAAACTTAATTTTTGCTTTCAATGTTGCAAGCATTTTGAGTCTGTCATTTTGTTTTCAGCAAGAGGAATTATTTTTCCTGCAGCGTCATTCAATGTTATTTAATGGTAGGGATGCAATGCAATGTATGCATTGCATTAATCACGGTTAGTAATGTGAAAAGTTAATAGGCTGATGTTCAAGTAATGTTATAATCACTAAAATGCCTCAGGAATATATGAAAATGGATCTTGGCCACGGACAATATCAAGATTGCCGAGATGCACCACAGGCATCTTTTTTAAAGCCTGTTTTGTAATAAGCAGAGAAAGCGAAGGTGCTTAACCATGGTTTACTACCCCATTGGCCTCACAGCCTGTCTGTCTCTGGTGCTGGGCCTCAGAAATCAATTTCACACACGGCTGCTATCAGCATTCTTCGAGCCATTAAGACGAGAGCACTTTCTCCTCTTTTTATTAAAACAAGCTCACTTTTATCTCACGGCTCCAGCTTTGTGCTTTCCTGCCTTTACTTTCCACTTTGTTAGTGGTAAGCGTTAAATTGTCTTCTGCCTCCTTTCCTTTCACTTCTAGACTTCTTGAAAGGCTAATCCACGCGCACGGCACCCACTTCCTCAATACCCTCAATTTCTTTAACGCTTCGTCATCTGCCTTCTGCCCTGCCACTTGAGTGATGTGGCTCCTCTGAAATTCATCAGGAGCCTGTAACTCACCACATCCGAGGACCTTCCCTCAGACCTTCCTGTGGGACGTGATCCCCTGGCTTTGCTGGCAGTGACTCCTGGCCGGTTCCTCCCCTACCTTTTCTTACTGACTAGTAAATGCCGGAATCCTCAAGATTCTTTCCTTGGGCCCCTGCTCTTCTTTCTACCCTCCTGTTGATCTCACCCACTCTCCCTTGCCTGCACTCTTCTCTTTGTAGATGAGAGACAAAAACGTCTCTACCCCAATCTCCAGGCTTCTGTTTCGACTCACCTGGACGCCTCCGTAGTACCTTAAACTCAACATGTCCAAAACCAAACTCAATATTTGGGTCCCCAATCCTTCCTTTAGCAGTCCTTCCTCTTAACCCAGTTACAGATATATAAACATTTCTATAAAACATTTCCCCTACCTTCAGCCTCTCCTTTCTCCACCTCAACCCAGCCTACCATCCACCCACACACATATACCCAAACAATTACCTGTACTAGATATTTTACTTTGGTGATGTACCTCCTTTCTGTTCCCTCTTTTCCATTCCAGCTGCCAGCACCCTAAATCAGATTCTTCTTACTGTCATCTATATAATACACAATTGGTACCTCAGTCTGCTTCCAGTCTGGCAGATCAGTTCCCCTGCAGCGTGGCTCTCCGTGTGTCAGAACAGCCAAAGACAAGGTTGGAATGGTGGTCTGGGAGAGAGCCTTGAGTTCCAGCTGAGGGATTGCGCCTTAAGTAGACTGACAGCTGAAGCCAATGAAGGCTTTTGAGCAGGGCATGATATGATGGGAGTTTTACAGTTTTCAAAGTGCTTACACATATTTGTTTGATCCTTATAATATCCCTATAGCAGGCATAGCAGGGTTATGGGCATTTTAGAAAAAAAGAGACTACTAAGGTTGGCAGATAGAGAGTGCTATAAAAAGGATAAGAGAGAAATCCACCTTACAACCAATTCCCCAACAGGTAAGAGGACTTTAGAATCTCTTTATGTCTAAGTAAGTGGGATAAGGAGAGATAAGAGTCAGTCAGTCATCTGGACAGGAATTAAACTTAGCTGTTTGAGGAAAGCTGGGGAACATAAGATCAGATACTTAATCTATTACAGTGGCCATCCAGAAAAAGAAAATAAAGAAAATAAAAGATTATATGACTAGTATATGCAGAAGACTGGATACCCTCAGAGCATCTGGGTTTTTTAAATTTTATTTCTTCAAATCAGGCTCAGAAAGGTTCTAATTTCTATCTTGTACAAAATGTGCATGGTTCCTATTTCTGAATAAAAAATTTATGCATTCAAATGGCTGACAGATTAGACTTCAGCTTACACTACACCCTATTAACTGGAAGAGTTCCAGGTCTCTTTGTGCATGCTACCTAACATAATAGGAAGATCATCTTCCTATTATACATCATAATCCTCCTTTCTCTTTTTCTTTGTGTCTCCCTCACATACACACACGTATTTACAATTTACAAAGTGCATTCACATCAACTGTATGAGTTATTGGAACTGGTATAGCATCTCTGTTTTAGGGAAGAGGGTCTCCTAAGATTTTTTTTTTTTGAGGTGGAGAGGGTTCTACAAAATATCTTCAAATAAGAGACAAATCCCCTAACAGGTGAGAGGTGTTTAGAATCTTCTAAATATGCAGTTGGATCAATGGCTATCTACTCTGACTGCATACTCGAATTACCTGGGAACTCAAGAAAAATCGCCCATGTCTACCCCAGACCACCTGAATCTGAATCTCTTGTGTGAGGGAGCCTGGAGGCTGCCCAGACATTTTTAGTTCTCAGTTCCTACAGTGATTTGGATGCGGGGGGTGGGGGGGTGGGTTAGAACCCTGAACTAGGCAAGCGTTTACAAGTGAACTCACAGCGTGACTTTTTTGAACCTACCTTTATCCTTATTCTGTTTTATACTCCCTGGTTTCAACAGACTCCAGACCTCCCCCTGCTCATTAAAAAGGAATCTTAGTTTTTCTTCTCAGTCCTATTCTTTGAGATAACATGGGAGACTCGAGTTACCAAACAAAGCTGTCAGCTGCCCTGAATCTAGGAAAAGATGAGATTGGTTTCTGGGAATGAGATAGAATATTTCAGCCTTGTAGGAAGGGAGTCATGAAACGTGATGTTTATTGGGCACTTGCTACATGTGTTAGGCATTGGGCTGAGTAGGTTGCATGGCTCATTTGATTAAATTTCACAATAATCCTTTGAGGTAGATGCTGTTGTTGGTCCCTGTTTTGCAGATAAAGAAACTGAGACACAGAAAATAACAGGAAGGTTACACTGGTGGAGCCAGGACTCGAGTCCAGGCAGTCGGGCTCAAGAATTCCTGCTCTCAACAAACTCGTGTTTATCAGGATCACCTGGAGAGCTAAAAACACATACACAGAGGCCCAGGCCGGTTGAAGTAAGCAAGAGAATCCTGGGCCGTCATAATTTTAATAGGTGCTCAGCTGATTCTGATATTGACCAAAGATCAGCAACTACCACATTATACTATATTGCTTACAGGTGAAAATACTGAGGCACATTTAGATGAAGAAGAAAAGAGATCTTCGGTAAGGGGGTTTGACCTTTGTATGGGACAGAAGTAAGTTGAGCTTAAGGTACAAACTCTCAATGTCTCACACTGGCAAGCAAAGACAGGAGCCGTCTGCATCAGAGGATTGTGAACGGGAGGAGAGGGTCGGGAGTCCATAATCCTATTTCTGTAACTGAATCTCAAGCTTTGCTCCCATCATTCGGACACTGGAAAGACCCTGGTACACCCTTCCACCGAATCCAAGATGACACAGATTGAAGTCACATTATTTTATGTACCATTAAGAATAAAAAAAGAGCCACCCATTAAACAGTGACCTGCTGTCAATGATAAGACGCGTCAAAGTTTCTAAAATCAGAAAAATTATGTATCTTAGGATCCATGAAATACGGTACAAGCAGTGAACTCTGAAGAATTTGGTTCTGAAACCGTGGAAATCACTCAGCAAGTTGGGGAGGCTCCTGCTGACAGTCCAAATAACATAGTTCCAACAACAGGGAAAATATTCTGTGCTGCATATTTTAATATCATTTGTTTGCTATAAGAATTGAGTACGTGTACACTAAACGTAGAGGAATTCATGCCACCTTTTAGGTTTTAGTACTCAGTTTTCCTATCTATACGAGGATGTGGTAAGGCTTCTCTGAGATGACATATAGAAACAAGTAGCACAGTACCTAGCACACAGGAAGACACGAAAAATCACATTTTCCCCCTTTGCTAAGTCTGACGAGATTTCTGTGTTGTTTGCAGTCAAGTTGGGGGAAGAAGGAAGGAAAGGAAAAGTGGTAAATGTCGAAAATTAGAATGAAAGTCAGAAGGACCATACGTTTTAAAACATAAATACCTGTTTGATGCTGTTCCAGAGTAAGTCTACTTTATGTTATGAGGCCAAGCTATAATCAATTCTGTACTAACGCTGAGTAAATTGGAGACTATTCCTAATTAGGAGAAGAAGAAATGATATACCCACAGGATTCCAATGGCTGATTAAAAATCTGATACCTTAGCAACTGGATTCATAAAGAAAAAATATAAAGAATATAATTATGTGACATTTAACTCACACTTTCTTTAATAAAACTTGTGGGTTATTTTGTTCAGTCGCATTATGCTTTTAGTACAAAATGATGAATTGATGAATTTCAGATATGGCTTGATTTTTTTCCTGAAGACCACGATTACTATTCCATCAGAGCAGCTAACTTAAATTTAGACACTGAATGCAGCATCTTTTACTGGAGTTTCAGTTGCTTTCAAAGGGAACTCCGCATGTGGAGCCCATTTTAGATAATGTGGAGCGCTGCAAGAATTAGGGCAAAGATATTTGCTGGCTTCCCGTGGAAAGATTCATGACTGTGACATGAATAAGAGTTGAATAAAGCACTGTCTGGTGAGAAATCAGATAAATAACCACAAGTGGGAAAACACTGCCGTCTCTGAGGACAATAATCACCCCAAAGTACAAAAATGACTCCCCACGACGGCCTTTGTGTTACGTGAGGTCATACAGCTTTCCAAAAAGTGCAGGAGTGCCCCTTTGAAATAGCCTCTATGTATTTGGAAAGGTTCACTGAGAGTGAATAAAGGGTTAAGTCACAGCAGTGTGGCAGTCTCTTCAGAAAGGTTGAGCCTGAATTCTCTCTTTCCTGAGAGAATGACAGAAAGTTCTTCAGGTTTTAAAGACGGAGACATTTGTTACTCCAGAAGGCCTTTTATAATTTAGTAAAAAAAAAAAAAAAAATCTCTGACTGTAGGGAAGGGATTGAACAGGGAAGCCTCGAATACAATTATTCACTCCTTCGCGCATTCCTTCTGCATACAATTGAGCACCTACTCAGTGCCAGGGTACAGGCTGTCTGCTGAGCAGGGGGACCTAAAGAGTACACAGCTGGTGCTATAAGAGCCTCTGAGCCCAGAGGACCACAGGGCTTTTTCCTGCAAGTGACTATGTAGCCGTATAGGGGGATCTTTCCCCCTCTTTGCCATCACTGGGGCTGCTGCCGTCTTCATGGTTTCTCACTATCAGTGGTGTCATAATCAAAGGGCCTTCCAGCCTCCATTCTCGGGGTCTCTCCATTCTGTGAGGCCAGCACAGCTGTCTTTCTAAAACACAAACTTGGACCAAAGCTCCCAGGCCTGGCATGCCAGGCCCTGCAGGAGCTGTTATGCTCTAGCCACTGGGATTCACTCACGGCTCCTTGGACTCAACTTTTTTTCCTTCTTCTGTGCCTCTGCCCGTGCAGGTCCCTCTGCCTAATGCCCCCTTTCCCTCTCTTGTCTACCTGGTGAACCTCCATTGATCTCCTAAGGCTCACTTTAAATGTCCCATCTTTTAAGTCACCCTCACTGACCCACCTAGAGGCCGAGCGATTCTCTGCCTAGCACAGAGCCTGGGGCACTGCAGCAAATAAATGCCAAATTCCTTCTCTCATTTTCTTCCTTGTGCTGCTGTGGCATCTTATATCCTCCACTCGGCCTCAGTCTGTGTTACTTTTTTTAAAATAAATTTACTTATTTTATTTATTTATTTTTGGCTGCATTGGGTCTTCCTTGCTGCACGCGGGCTTCTCGTTGCGGCGAGCGGGGGCTACTCTTCATTGGAGTGCGCGGGCTTCTCATGGCGGTGCCTTCTCTTGTTGCAGAGCACAGGCTCTAGGCACGCGGGCTTCAATAGTTGTGGCTCGCGGGGTCTAGAGCGCAGGCTCAGTAGTTGTGGTGCACGGGCTTAGTTGCTCTGCGGCATGTGCGATCTTCGCGGACCAGGGCTCGAACCCGTGTCCCCTGCATTGCAGGCGGATCGTTAACCACTGCGCCACCAGGGAAGCCCTGTGTTATCTTTTCAAAACTTTGTTTAGAATCTGTGAGCGTCCTCGGGGGCGGGGCTGTGTCTCGTTCATCTCTGTGTCCCAGGGAAATTGTCTGGCTTAGAGCAGGTCAGTCTAACAAAATTTTTCACTGATATGAAGAATAAGGAGAGCAATAAGGTCCCTGGTTAGTTTTCCATAGAGTTAAATGTGTTTAGTTTCTCTTCTGAAATTATATACTTGAAACTTTGGGCTTATTCAAATAACCTTTCATTTCTTGCACCGCTGGTGAAACAAAATGGCATTGTTGGGACAAGAGTGAACCCTGCCTGTGTTCAAAGCTGCACTCCGTCACTACTAGCTGAGTAACCAAAAGCAAGTTATGTAATTACTCTGTGTCTCAGTTTCCTCATCTGTAAAATGGGAAAAATAATTATAACTACTTCCTAGGGTTGTTAGGACAATTAGATAACTTAATATATGTAAAGTACATCTCACATTGAAGCAGGCACTCTCTATAGTATTAACTATTATTACTTCAGTTATGAAACAGGTGATAGAACTTTATTTTATTAATGTCCCTACCTAATAAAATTAAAACATTAGAAACTTTGTTTTCCATACTTCCCGCCTGCCTGCAAACACAATCTTATTTCTTTTTGAAATTTTAATGGTCTACGACATCCAAGGTCTGGGAATCACTTCTTTCAATTATCTAGAACTCTAAAATGGACATAAAGGACTGGGTTTGAGTCCCAGCACCACCAAACTGAAGTTAGCAAATTTAGCAAACTACCAGGGGTAAGAATGCCTGCCTTGGACTAAGGCAGGTTAGGACTGGTCATAGGGACATGGCAGAGGTGTTGGAAAATCAGAATCCCTCCTAGCAGAGAACTGAGAACATGCTGACTGGTTGCCAGGTGATGCTCAAAGGTTTCTAAAGGTCCTTCATACTAATGGTTTCCATAGAGCAAGCTAAACGTTTTGAGGAAAAACCTACTGTAATTAGTGCTCTATATGCTGTTGACTGGTCTTTTATTCACTTGAATGAGGGGCTGGTGTAAAGGTTTCCCTGCTTGAGCATATTTCTAAGATGGAAAAGACAGGTGTTTATGTATCAAATAAACAGAGACCAAGTAATACACTCATTAAGCTTTGGTTTCAGTATGACTAAAAAAGAGGATTCCAACAAAAAAAGAAAAAAAAGGCATAGCTCAAAGAAGTGATCTTAAATATAAATCTTCAGAGTTTTAGAGTTTTTCTAACACATTCTTTCTGGAATCACTATAAATAGTGAATTAATGTGTCTATTTCTTTAGGCAGAGATGCCCTTACATAAGCAATAGTTAAGTATACAGTTTAAAGAAAATTATATCATGACAGCAACATAAAACCAATGGAACGTACTGGCCAGTTAATGCCTGTCTTCCCCAATCCCGATCTCAAATCCTTTCTGATGTTACACGTAGAAAGACCCAGCTTTAGAACCATGTCTGTTTTGTTCAACACAGTATACCCTGTACCCTGCACAGGGCCCGATATACAGCAGGATCTCAATGAATATACTATTTTGCACTGGGGGATGGGAAGGAAGCTAACACTTCTTGGAGACCTACTATGTGCAAGGTCCCCCATGAAGTCTTTTTCACATCACCATTTTGTATTTCACATTCACACTGTTCATTGATATGGAAAGCAATAGAAATGAAGCTTATTGATATGTTGTAAGTCTAGGGTAAGACAAAAACTTTATAGACTTCAGTCCCCTCTTCTTGCCACGTCACCCCAATGTTTATAAACCAACAATGATCCTCGAGTTTTAACTCAAGATGATTTTCCATCAGCTTCATTGCTTCCTCGGTTTCCACTGCATGTGACATTTCAACATTTCAACCTTTCTCTACCAAGGCTGGCTCGGCTGACTCTTATACAAAGGTCCTCAGGGGCCATACAGTATAACAGAAAGAGAATGAACTCCTTCTCAAAGGAGTATGGACTCAAAGGAAAGAGATCCAGATTCCAAGCTCTGGATCCTACCTACTAGGTGTTCCTGGCAAATACGTCTCCTATCTCTTTGCAAACATTTATATGTTAAATTCAATTATCTGTGAAATCAAAGGGCTGGAATAGGTGATAAATTCATTTATTCAAACAACAAACTTATATTGAACATTTTCTGTAAATCAAACTCTTTGTCCGGTGCTGGAGATATAAAGATATCTAAGACAAAATAAAACCAAAGTCCTGCCTTCAAAGAGATCCCTCTCAACTGAGGTCACATTTTATGCCACCTCAAAGATTCTTTTTAATTTGAAAACACGATAAATCTATGTCCTGGGAACCCAAATGTCAATTAAGCTCACTCTGTAACAGTAATTTCAAAGCATGTTTGTTATCTTAGACCGGGTACAAGCCCCAAAGTAAAAGTGTATGGCACCTGGTCTGCAGAAGGACTTCCTATTATTTCCGTTACCCTTTTTCATTTCTGGTTCTACTGATGAAGTAGAGTATTTGAACAATACTCTGGCAGACTTCAAATGGTGAAGTGGGCTGAGAAATCAGACACCCTACCATACTTTACTAAGGGAACAAAGTGAGGTCTATTTATTTTATTGGACAGTTTGAATTTATTATAGGTTGCTCATAATTTCCTGTCTCATTTCTTTAGTGCTCTTGGAATTTATGTCAGGATGTCTTAGGTTATCACTCTCCTTCCCTCCATTGTCCTAACGTTTACGCCAACAGACTGAACTGACTTAGAGAAAGTCCCCGGACGAAAATTGAAGGGGAAAATACCCAAAAGTTTAGTTGGAGAAGGGCAGAACCTTTGGAAAAAAATCTGAAAAAGCAATGAAGATGAAAATGGAAACTCTGTGAAAGTTAATGTAGTGTAGAATTGGCGAACATACCACTTATTCCTTTAAACAAATAGAAGAAAGAACCCGCTTATGACGTGCACCCAAATAATTCACAGGTGGTGAAACCATTAGAGTCCTGCAATTTCTTGCTTCAGAAGTGGAATAAGTCTCCAGTATTATAAATGGCGTACGCTCACAGGCATGACTTCTCTGCTATTCCCTTTCTCTGAACTATCCCCCCCTTCCATGCACAAGGCCTTTTGGGTTTTTTGTAATTAACTTATTTTAATAAGACCTTTAGATAAAAATCTAGTGAGGTAGGGAGATGCAACCTACTATACTAATTGCACTTACAGAATTATAATTCCAAATGGAATATGCTTATTTTTTGCCTGGATTTTGGTTATTATAAAATAAGCACAATGGAGTAGAAACTAGGTAAGATTGAAGCCTGCCATCAGGATGCCCCAATGATGCTGGGCAGATGAAAACTCCCTAGATGTTGGTCGCACACAGTTAATGATCATTCTCGCAATGATAAATATTTGCTTTGAGAAAAGTTTCTTCCCAAAGAATTTATCTTAACTAAGACACTGTTATAGTGTGTTCTGCTGCACGAATTGATATTCTGAACTATAGAAATCGGAAAAAAATTTAATGTTTGTTTGAAGTCAAATACTGACTGATAATATCCATGAAGATAATACACTGATAATCTGTGGGAAGCCATAATTTACATTTACACACAGATGAGAGGATTAAATCGCCACTACCTAAGCAGGAGGGGGAGAGCAAAATGAGCCATCTTGTGGGGTAATTGAAAGTAATTATATACATCACAAAACTATTCCCTACAGAAGAGTTTTTTGAAAATTAAAAAAAAAAAAAATTGACAACAGAATGTCCAGCAACCTTCCAAGCTCCTCACTGCAAGGACTGTGCCTTAAATTATCTTCCATGGAGCTTGGCTCTGTGTTGGGTATATAGTTGGTGATAGATAAGTGATTTTCACACGAATGAAAGTAATCCCTTGAAATTTTATAGTACTTTGGAGTTGACAAAACACTTCAACATCTAATGCTGTGTTTTCCTCTCAAGTGTCCATCTCTCCTGGAGAGTTAGGAGAGATGGACAATCGTGCATGGATGAAGAGACAACAGCTTCGGCGAGTTATGTGACTGGGCCACGATCATAGGGCTGGAATCAGTGTTAGAGCCCAGATGGCCACACTCTAAAACCGGGGCTCTTTCCTGACACCTGGACACCTCCTAGAAAAAAGTATCAAAGATGATTGAGACTAGATATACTCAAGAAGTGTGTCTTACTTTATAAGTTCTGCTTGTGTGTGTGTGTGTGTGTGTGTGTGTGTGTGTGCGCGCGCGCGCGCGCGCACGCGTGTATGAGTCTGTTCCCCTCTCCGTCACTTGTTCACTCCTTTATCTTCTGACATCTCTGGAGCTGCATTGGTGTTGTGCCTCAGTTTCTGCTTCTTGGTATCCTTTTCTGTTTTCTTTGCCTTCCCCTTGGGTCTGTGTGGTTCTGTGTCCTTGGCCAGGTTGTGTGGTCCTGTTCCGCTCCATGGGATTCCAACTGTTTACCACAGCCCTGCCTTTTCCACCCCCCTTATTTCTTACTGCTCCACCTACTCCTGGATTTTGTTTGAAAAAAGGATTTTTCCACATACCTGCAAGTACTTAGAGAACTCTAGGTATACAATAAGTTGCAAACCACAAAGACTAAACCACCATTAGGGTGACATGGCATGTCCTTATTTTAATTTTTTCATATAATAAATGGAAAGTGGTATTGGTACTTACTTATAAGCATTCATTTCATCTAAATGTGAAGCAATGTTATTTAAAAAGGTTTTCAGTATGACAAAGAACACCTTCCCGCAACTATCAGTGTTTTAACACAACGAGGGTTTATTGCTTGCTCGTGGTTAAGCGAATGTTCACAAATGTAATTCTGTGAGACTGGCTGGCATGGCGGTGTGGGGCTCTGCTCCATGCAGCCATTCAGGGATGAGGCCTTCCATTCGGTGGCTTGACTATTTCCTAGAGTCTTGAAGTTCTTTACTGGATTCTCTGCATCCAGCAGGTGTATAAAGAGAGTTCTTGCTTACTTGGAGGATTATGTGGGAGATGTCAGGCCTAGAAGTGCCTTATGTCACTTCTAACGACATTCCATTGACCAGAACTCAACCATACTGCACCAACTAATTACAGAGAAAACTGTGAAATAAAGTTTACCTTCGTGCCCAGTAGTAAAGAGAAATGAATTTTTGGTGAATCCACAACATTATCTCTGCTATAATGAGAAACCTTCCAATTTTATAAAATTGTGGCTAATATAAGTATCATTTTCTTCCTGAGGACAAATTTTGTAAAAGGAAAAAATACTTGAGAACTAAATGGATTTAAAAAAAAGATATGAAACCTGCAAAATTCATTCTAATTAACAATGGCAGAAAGGATCTGCATTCAATTGTTTTTCATTGTGTGGAGAGAAAGAAAAACAGAGTATGTATCTTCTCTTTTGAATGTATTAGGCTTATTGATTTGGTCTTACTAAAACCAGAATTGGTGAAATGCTCCACATGTGAAATGGATGTTCACATGTTCCCCTTGCTACTTGTGCTTTACCCTTTTCTTATATTTTCTTACCAAGTCATTCCTATTCATCCATTTATTCATTCATTCAACAACATTTACTGAGACCAGGCATTCTGATAAAGGTAGGAGAAACACGTCACTCCCTCTGCTGTCACCCACAACCTTGTTGACTAGACAAAAACCTAAGTACAGTATGAGAAATAAATACAAGGAAGAACTAGAAGAAATTACATTTAAAAATATTGTCAAGAATACAGTGAATTATGTACGCCTCTGACAAACAACTACTAAATACTGACTATACACTGGTGGAATTTAGGGTGGGGTATTTTCTTCAAATAAAGGTTACAATAGTTACTGAGATAAGATATATTTCTATGACTGGAAGAGAGACTATTAACAAGTATAGGAAACTATTCAAACTGATTTAGAAATACTGAGCTTCTGGAAATACAACAAACAAAAAGCCAGAGGTCACTGTTGTCTGCAGACTACTACCATTGGGACATCTACACACAGCCAGAAAACGTCTAACTGCCCTACATGCTGGGTGCTCCCAGTTAGCAAAGTCCCTGGGAGAAGAAACCAGAACAGTTACGCTTTATTCAACGTAGTTTTTAATCTTGAAGTTCAGGAATTGGGGAGATTTAGTCATTTATTTTTGAGCTCATGGAAAGAAGGGGTTGATAGCAACAGCATACCCAGTCAGCAAGCAGGTTCCCCACACAGCTCTGCTGGCCTATTTCAATTAGGATCCTTTCGGACTTACATCACCTCTGCTATGCCAGTCCTAAGCCGCTCATGGGCCAGTCCTGCCAATCAAGCCAAAATTCAACCACATGGTATGGCCTTTATGATGCAGACAGAAGATGACATGAACTTGTCTCATTCTGGTGAAAACACAGTTTGAAGCCAGCTCTCTAGATGAAGAAAATTAGTAAAAACAGCAAGACTCTCAAACTCGATTTAGACACATTTTCCTGTGATTATCTCAACATGCTTCACCAGTAGGTTATTCATGATGAGTCAAGGAATGCTCTCACTCGAGAAGAGACTATGGTCCTCCTGCTACAAAGAGGTCACTTCTGGGTCACTCTACCCAGGAGACCACAAGAAACAGTAGAATATGCACAAGGAGGGAAGGGTAGATTGAAACTTACAGAATTAGACCTGGAACCTAAAATAGACAAATTAAAAGCAGAGCTGTCACTTGACCAAAAAAACGAGATCTATACATGAAGTCAGAAAACCCCGAACCTGTGGAGAATTAGAGAATCATGTGAGTCTCTTTACATCCTTTGCTCTCTGAATTTAGTTCACAAATGGTTACGATGCCTGTATATACAACACATTCTACCGGGTTCTGGGGGAAATGCAGAAATTCACAGGACTCTGTGTTTTTTCCTGAATGAGTTTAAGATTATATTTTGCTTAAGCCATAATAAAGGGGAGAACCAAAATACCAAACCATGTTTCATGCAAACATAAATCCTGTGCAAAATGGACCAACAAACTGGGTTAAAAAAGGAGTAGCAAGGATGGGGGTTAACCACACTTCACTGATTAAAATTGCACATAAAATTGCACAATGTTATAAAGATATAAGAATGAACTCTGTGCACTCCTAAGTTTGAATAATAGCCTACCATGTGGTCTGCTAGAGATCTGCTTTCCATTTTATTCATACATATTGGTAAAGGGGGGCCAACATGTATTCACACTCCTATAAATGCACAAATACATTTATTTATTCATTCTTTCTTTCAAAAGTCTTTAATATATCCACAGAGTCTTTCAAGGAAAAACTTTCCTGGTGTAACAGGATTCTTTTGTAGTTCACTAGTGACCACTATTGGACATACTTCCCTCAGCTTATATGAAGCCATAGAACTGGTTCACATGACAATAATAACGGGGCCCAGAAAGTCGTCCTGAAACGGACTGAAATGCTAAAAACAGGAGAAAATAAAAATGTAGCTGACCATGTCTAGACAAAAAAGTTACAAAACCATGAAGTAAATAATAAATAATGCTTAAAGAAATGCCTCACTATGTTCTCCAGATGTACATGAAATATCCTTAAGCTTGACTTAAAGACAATGTAGGCATAAGAGTAAGAAATTGATGTAAGCAGTTATAGAAAGGTGTTTGTGCATGCACATGGACGGACACACACACACACACACACACACTTATTGGAGCAGGCCACAGTCTGCTGTAAATAAGGGATTTAACATTCATTCCACAAGCTAATGGTGCTTCTCGCCATCCAAGATAGATCCACTTGGATAATAGTGGAGGAGAGTGCCAGAGCGACCAAAGGAATGGGCTATTGTGTCTGACTAGTTTCCACATATAAATTAGTGCAGAGAAGAAAAAGAAATTCAACAGAAAAACACATGTACTTTATTATAATTCTGAGTGCTACCCTTGCAACCGCCACAATAGCAGGCGAAGCAGCTTAAAACCACTTAAAAGAAACAAAAAGCAAATGCAAATTTGATTAAATGCTTTTCTGACAAGAAGTGATTTGACTTCAAGTTTGGATGGACACATATGTCAATGGCCGGTCATGGTTTTTGCCACATTCCTTTTGAGCTAAACAATTGGGACAAAGGAGGGAGAAGGGAAAAGGGGAGCAGGGTGGGGAGATGGGGTAGGTTGGGTTATGTGGCTTACTTTGACCTGAATATCAGAATAAAATCTCTTGCTCAGCACTACTGTCCTACTGTGTCCAGAGTGAAAAAAAGAAGTCTACGATGTTTGAGCTTTGCATGAAAATGTGGGTGGTGACCAAAAATAGATATAAAAGACACAGGCACTTCATTGTCTCAGGAGTAATGCTCCAGTGGGAAAGGGTTTTGGTAAAACTGAGGGTGAACAGCATACAATATTTGTATACACTCAGGAACAAAGTCATGATACAGACGATTCTGCTATCAGTGATATGAAGGCTGTTTTGAAGTAGAAACTGGGCTTTGCCACTAAACAAACAGGCTGTTTTCCAAGTAAGTAAAAAGGAATCTTTAAAAATTGCTTAAATTAATTCTAAGAGTAGACAGACTCTTATAATGTATAAAACAATTATAGGAAAAACAAGCCACCCAGTTCAATTTCCTGATCCAGACAAAAGGTTGAGCTGAAAATGTCACACTTCCGGTTCTAAGTCAACTACTGATCAGGCTAGACGTCACTTTCTCTTGGGCCAATAATTTACTTTTGGCCCAAAAGCTAAATGGGACAGTGAATGAGCAAGTGTGACAAGTGCCCTTAATGCTGTACACATCTTTATTGGCCAAGATGAGGCAAAAAGCCTAAATACCTCCGACAAAGACTACAGACCAACCTGTGTCATTTCTTCCATCACTGCTAAACATTTTACAACCACAGTACAAAGCAAACAAGTTATTTTCTCTCCATTATTTCACCTTTGAGTTCAAATATAAGCTGTTTTCCTTATCTGTAGAATGGGTTTAAAGATGCTTTATTTGCAAGGTTATCGTGAAGATTCACTGTAATGCTTTTCAAACAACTGGCCTCGTGTTTGGCACATTCAGACACACAGTACATGGCAGGTACTACTAAAGCTGTTATTACTCTGCACAGGGATGTATCTTGGCGCTCACCAGGCAGTTCTTTCTTTTCTAGCCTAACTCTCAGAATCCAAATTCATTTAAATACAGGTATAAAGCAAACCTGGGTCTTATTTCCTTTTATCCTCATAATACAATTATTGTAATTTAAATGAAATGTTTTATGTTTCAAATCTGAAATAAGCAAACACTCCTTCTTATCCATAAGAGCGTCATTATATATTCAAACACATATATGAATATTTAAGATATCAAAGAGAAATATAATGCAATTTACCCAGTGGGTAGCAAAACAATCTATTCCTGAATGGGAAAGTTTTTCCAAAGTATAATGAGATCATACTTCTTTATGAAGATACCAAAAAAGTACTGTGTACCGGTAATTTGCTTCATGACGTAATTAAATGCGAAAATAACCCCTGCTTTTAAAAAAATACAAAGAGGGAAAGATGAGGCAAACCAATGGCGTGTATATAAGAAACACGTCCCATATGGAAAAAATGAGACACCTTTCATAAATTGCTTGCCCCACTCGTCATAAAGCACACCTAAACATTCTGCTTTTTATACTCCTCAGAACAGCTAAAAACGTACAGTCCATTCATACTTAAAGTTCAGTTTGCATTTAAATTTCTATGAGAACTTGAAAATATACTTCTATATTTACAGCTTTTGCAATGCAGCATTACGACTTCTTGGCTACAATGATGCAAATCAGAAGTGGAATTGTTAACATATTTAATCACTCTCTGATGATGAGCCTTCCTGGAGTTTTAAAATCTGTGCTTAAATAGCTTGCTCCCCTTCTTCAAAATTATAGTGCAGATCAAATTTGTCAGAGTCTAATCAGAACAAACATCCCTTCATCTTCGATGAATCAATGCAACCTGTACATGCGTTGCATTTTCCCCTTTTTCCCTTCTTGCCTGGTTACCTTCTGAGGAAGGGCTGGCTCTCCATACATGCGACAGGGAGAGCTACAAGCACGTTTGTTTGGACTCAGTGTGTGCAAATTTTGGAATCAAACCTTCAGATGAGGTTTACGAAGCTGCCTGCCCAGAACACTCTGGTTTTAAAAAAATGTGCATTGCTATTAATATTTTGAGTGTAGATTTTTTTTGGACAGTAAAGTTTCATTTTCTGCCCATAAAACCAAGTATGAGTCACAACGGAACATTTACTTCGAGTCAAAAATGCAGTGTGTGCTGACGTTCCAGAGCAGAGCATCTTATCACTGTGACTGTGGAAAGAAGCTGCACAAAAAGTCAGCACTTTCTTCTTCTTCAAAAGCAGATCTGACATCAAAGACCATAATCCTCGATTCATAAATACTAGCATTAACTTGTATCCGCAGATGACTTGCCGTAATTATGAGCTATAATCTGGGTTGGCCACAGAGAGGCTTTCATTCCCTCTTTTACCTGTTTCCCTAGCGCATGTGCGCAGAGGAAGGAGGACCCATAAAAGGTAGTGGGGGAAAGCCCCTCACAGCCCATCCTTCAAAAATATTCCAGGAACACTTCAGTGAGTGAGTTTGATTTCAGGACATCTGTTACCTAAATTCCAAGCATGCCCACCACCATTTATACAGCCCTCAGCTCACAAACTCCATGCAGTATGTCCCAAAGTTCATGTCTCAGTATGTCTCAGTATTCCTAGTTACCTCTAACGAATCCCACAAAGTCTTGCAGACTTTATTTTGCTTGGGAAGTTGGGGTTAAAATTCTGCAAGAAGCTTTTTTTTTTCTTTAAATCATGTAAATTATTTTACCTGGCGTTTGAAGAGAAAGATATACACAGGCACACACACTCACATACACACACGTACACACCACCACAAGAGCACCCAGACTAAATGGCCATAGCGATGTATTGAAATGAAAAGGCATTTACCAGGAGCAGGAAAGCCAGAAAGAGGAGCGGTGTGCCAGGAGTTGCCCGACGGCAGCATTCCATGCTTGGATCCTTGCCGGAATCCGAATCGGACACTGAATAAGCTGCTAAGTGCTCCTCTGCCTGCTGTCACATCCAGTACTGGTGCTAACACTCCAGTCCTGCCTATCCGCTTCCATCAGCCCCGCTCACATTTCCTGACTGAGGGGTGGGTGGGTGGGTGGATGGGTGGGGGGTAAGCTGAATGGAATCTCTCTCGGAGCCGGCAGCCAGCCAATCAGGCTCCTGCTAATCAGACATGCTGAATAACAAAGCCAGGGGGACAGAGAAAGTGTAACAGTGCGAGCGAGAAAGGGAGGAAAGGACGAAAAAGAAACGAGCGCGGAGGAGCGCGCAGCAGAACCAGAAGAGAAATGCAAATGATGCAGAATTGCAAAAGATGAAGCAGAGCCCTGTGCTGTTAACTAACCTGGTTAGTTCTCTGTGAGATACATTTCTATTTGTGCCGTTTGCTTGTGCTGGTGCCTGTTGCTTTGTAAAGTACAGTAGCTCCCTGCGACTCTGTATTGTTCCATTCAGGAGAGAAACTTAATCCCTGTCAATATATAACATATGCCATAAAGGGAAAGAACCAGAGACAAAAACTGACTTAATGTGCCCTTTAAACGTGTTCTGTACAACTGCTCTATGCCTCTTCCATAAAGTTCCTCTTTATTTTCCCCCTTGACTTAGAAAAGGGAGACTGTATAAAATTTTGAAAGTTCCTCACTAAGCCTAAATAGAGGCATAAGTTACTTTGTGTAGTAACGACTTGATCTGAAGGAGAAGAAAAAAAGCAGGTTACTTCTTTGTAAAGTGACAATTTAAAATAGCCCAGGTTTACGAAAGCTCAAGGCACAATTAGAAATTTAGATCCCCTGTTTAAAAAGAAGCCCTTAGCAAAGACTCTTGAGATGTGTGGGGCTGAAATTTGGGGTTAAGGAACAGCCTGGTCTTGACACAGTGCCAGCTCTCAACTATCGGCTTTAGCAGGAGGAGGGAAAGAAAGGGTGAATTAAATCCTCAGTTAATCCCTAAACCTTCTAACCAACAGTTTCAGCCTTCTCCTTATCCACGTCCTTTATCAGAGCTGCTATAATATAGCAGAAAAGGCTGGAGGGAGTTTTGCCTCCTTTTCCTTCTACTGTTGCAAGAGCTTGGATGAGGAGATGACCGTCCCCATCCAGTCCAGCCCTGGAGGAAGTACTGATGATCAGTGAAATGATGACGGGGCCAGGCCAGCAACAGCAAAGAGAAGGTCAGGAAGCTTCTGAGCCTGGTTAAACCACCAGCAAGCAAGATTGAATTCTAATAGAGGGGGATTTTATTATAGCTTTAGAAAAGCGTCAAGTGTCAAACAAGGATGGCTTTCACCTTATCTGTTAAGGAAATCATTGAATTTTTGAAAGAATGAAATAGCAAACTTGGCCTTACATTTCCATAAGGAGTGTCACCAGGAAATTCTTCCTTTGTAGATCTCCTGATAGCCCAGAAATATACAGGGTGAAGGTAGAAGACATTTAGAATTAAGGTTCTTTCCTTTCATTGGTTAAAAAAAAAAATACTGACAAGAGGCATGAAACGCTCAAATATGGAAAACCTGATCAAGCCATTACAGGCATGTGAATACAGGCAGCTCTGCTTCTATACATACCTACAGTGCTGCTTTTCAAAAAGATGGAGAAAAGCAGGTTGTTCAACTTCAGGTTACAGACTTCATATGGAATATCAATGAAAGACAGAAGAGCTTTAAAAATCCCATTTTCAACCTATTAGGAAAGTCAGGGCATATAAGGACCCACCTTTTCCCCCACCTAGAAAGATGGATAGTACAAATCCACAACAAAGAGGTCCTACTCTTGAAGTATGCTTTTCCCATTCAGAAAGATTAGTTTTACAAATCTCTCAAAAACTAGCTAATGCTCACAAGCTAAAGACTATTCAGGAGGAGATGTAAAAATGCTTGACCGGCATTATCTGAAATCCTCATCCTATTAAAAATGGCTTGATTCAAATAAACTTTCACACATAAGCTGTGTTATATATCTCTCTTTTACACACTGGAACTTTCTGCCACGGGTTTTCTTCTTCTGTCAGTGTCAGTGGCTAAAGAGTTTCAACTCGTTCTAAAACATGGAATATTTTATCTAATACCACTTCCTCCCTCTTCACACATAAACATCATTCATCAGGAGGATCCGAAGGGAAGAACAGGTGGTGGGAAAAGGAAGGGTAGCAAGAATGATTATGATACAGTGCCATTTGTAGCAGAATAGATAACAAGTTACCATGGTCAGAGAATAATCGGTAGCCACTTCTATGCTAGTCTAGATTCCTTCCTGCTTTGGAAATAAGCACTGGCTAGATATTTTGAGTCAGAGATTTCTGCCTTGGAGGTTTGATGAACATGTCAATATCCGGCAAGATAGTCACCTTAATGAAGTCACTGAATAGCATATTTTTAATTTAAGCCCTCAGCCATACGTTGAATGCTCAGAGGATGACCGCCACAATGTGTCAAGCTTCTGGCCCCTTTGTGAGTAGCGTTTCCCTTCCAGAGAAATGAGGAAAAGCAACTGTACAGTCAAGCACTACACCCTGCAGTGCAAATTCCCTGCTGACTGTAATTTCAGAAAAAGAAGAACAAAATCAAGTTGCGTTATGGTGATTGGGATAAGTTTGGGGGATGAGTTAATTCTGATAAATTTCCAAAGTTTATGCACTCTCCTTAAAGTTTACAAAATGATTTTATACCCACAATCTCATTTGACTTTTTTTTTTTTTTTTTTTTTTTGCGGTACGCGGGCCTCTCATTGTTGTGGCCTCTCCCGTTGTGGAGCACGGGCTCCAGACGCGCAGGCTCAGCGGCCATGGCTCACGGGCCCAGCCGCTCCGCGGCATGTGGGATCTTCCCGGACCGGGGCACGAACCCGTGTCCCCTGCATTGGCAGGCGGACTCTCAACCACTGCGCCACCAGGGAAGCCCTCATTCGACTTTTCTGACTACTTGCGAAGTTGGCTAAGTACTCACCCAATTTTCTATATTTGGAAACTGAGGCTCAGAAAAGTTAAGTGACTTACCTTGGGCCTCACTGGTTAGAAATGGCCTTTGAACAGGGTCTTCTGACTCTAAATCACTTTCATCTCATATACATATATGTAAATATATATGTATATATGTATGTATGTGTAGGTGTGTATGTGTATACGTGTGTGTGTATGCAGATGTTGACAGTGGTGTCCTACTGGTTGGAGGGGGACGTTTACAGTAAAGGCAAAAGAACAGAAGGCAGGCTACCCAGGTTTTATGGTGGGTATATGTTACCTGACAATGGAAAGTCTCTTATTTTAGTCTACAACTCCTTTGTCTCCCATCTTTGTCGTTTCTAAAACCGTTTTCAGTGCCAAGGAAAAATAACATAAAAGCCTAGGTAATCGAGATCCCTACTGCAGCAGCCTGGGAAGGGCCTCTTAGGGCATCTGAGCAGGGCGTTGGCCACGTTCCTTTTTTCCTCTCCAGGTATCTAAATGAGAGCCGTCTGCCGGCGTCTGAGTACCGGCAGCAGCCGCCGCAGCAGCAGTGGTGGCGGCCCCAGCTGCTGTAATACTGGTGACGGGCCCCCTGCACAATATATTAGGTGAAACGAAAGCAGAAGCAAGAGAGGGAGTATCAGAGCTGTCTGAAGCATCATTCCAAATGGTATGGATTTAACAATACTTAATTTAAAAAACACCAGCTTGGACAGGAGCAAGCTGTTAACATTCAGCGTGCTTTATGGCAGGAAAGAGTGAGCTCAACTCTCGGAATTTCTCTCCCCGGGGAGAGTGCCTTACAGCGTTCACTCCAGAGCCACCTGTCTCTTCCTGAGGCTGGGCCTTCTCGCTTGGCCCTCTAGTTGCAGTGACTGTGGTCAAGACAGGGCAGAGGGTCTTCTGGAAAGAACTCAGGGGTGGGAAGTGATGGCGAGCTGGGTAGGGCCTCATCTCCCCTCTTGAAGGAGGTGGCTACGGCAGCACCCAAGTCTTACTGTCCTCACGGGCATGTGTGGAAGTGGTTTGATTCCCCTGACTAATTCTGAAAATTAAAGAGAGAAGAAACAGAGTGAGGATGAATGAGATCAAGCTACTGGAAGCCGACTGCTAGTCTCAGGGGCAGAGCTGGGACTTGAGCAGGGGTCTGTACGATTCACCTAATAGCCATTTAACACCCAAGCAACTGGAGCATTCGTTACCATTTTCAAATCATCTTTCACACGTGACCTAACGCGATATGAACAGAAACTCTATCAGGTAGAGAGTGATTACTATCCTCAATTTATAGATGGGGAAACTGGTGCCCTTCTTGATAAGTGGGTTCATCATAGTTACTTATTAGCAGGTGGGAAACTGGAGCTCTATCTAAGGTTGTTTGACTTTCCTCTGGACAACTCTCTGAGAAGTTGACGAAAACAGCTACATGTATTGAGAGTCTCCTATGTGCCAGGCACTGTTCTAAGTACTTTCTATTTATTATTTCATGTAATCCTCACAAAAACCCTATGAATAGGTACGCATTATCCTCATACGGATGTTATTTCAGGTAGATTAGCTGTCAACATTCATCACCCAGTGCCTTCTTGAAACGCAGAGGCCTGAAACCTAGAAACTACATTCCCCAGACTCCCTTGCAGTTAGCATACCGGATGCAGTTTTTTTTTAAAAGGGCAAAACATCTATACAATTTGAGGAGAAACCAGAGTATATGGATGCAATTTAGATTTGGCCACTCGGAAGCACTCCCATTAAGATTTGGAAGGCGGAAGTGAGGCAGAGACCATGCTTTGCTCTCTGTACTTGTAAAAATGGCTACAGAGCAATGTGGCTTGCCTGCAACCACGCTAATCAGTCATTACTTTTGTGGGTGTCAAGAGGCAGGCCTGGGACATGCAGTTTTTTAGCTGGATCAGAGAAGGGGGTGTGTGGCTATGCAGCCCTTGCATTTCCACTGAGCAGGTGACTTCCTGGCTATGGAAGAGGCAGCAGCTCCCTTGGTAAACTTCAACTGCACGGTAGCACGAGAATCTTCAGAAAGCTCAAACTAGTCTTTTTCACTGACAGTTCCAATTTTCTGTGAGTTAACTAATACCTTATAACACTTCCTGCTTAAATTAGCAAGAGTAAATTCTGTTGTCTTTACAGAAACCTAGACCGATTCTTTAACAGAGGAGAAAACTGAGGCATGGAGAATTAAATTACTTGTCAAGATCACATACCCAGAGAGGGGAAGGCCCAAGATCTGAACCCAGGTCATCTGTGTTCATAACCACTAGACAGCACTGCCTCTTTGTAGAGCAAAGGGCCACAGGAGTTCAGAGAAGGGAGAGGTCATTGCTGGTCTGAGGACTCAGTGAGGAATAAGAATCCAAATGGAAAAAAATAGAAATTGAAAAAGACCTTGAGATCTAAGGAGACTTTTAGGGATGCAAAGAAAAAGGGAAAGGCTGTGCAAGCGAAGAGAACACGGTAAACAGAGAGAAAGCAGGGACACAGGAGACCCATGCTTGACTCACGCTGACCCGCTATTTCAGGCTGCTTATAGGGTAAAGATACGTTTTTTAAATTCTTTGTCCCATTGTCTCAGATCCCATACTCAGTGATCTCCCCCTACAAAGTGTCTAGCACTGCATGTTACATATGGAAGGCGCGCGACGAAATTTAAAATTTGATTTGACTCACCTCTCGCTTCCTGAAGCACTAGGAGCCTCTGCTTACATCTCTTCCTATTGTCTACAAGGCTTAATTCAGGGCTTCTCACACTGTAGGGACTTGGTTAGAATCTGTGACCCTGGCCAGCAGCAGAGAAGAACTCTAGTGGCTGCTTTGTGGAGGGGAAAGAACCCAGAATTTGGAGCCAGACGGTCCCAGCTGTTCTAGTTACTACCAGCAGGGCTCTAAGGACATAAATTGTTGAAAGTCCCTGAACCCACTTTTTTGTTTGTTTGGTTTTTGTTTTAAGCTGTTAAATGATGAGACTACTGTTCAGGACTGCAGGGCTGTTGTGGGCAGTGGAGCGAGGGGTTTGCAGAGTCTGGCTCAGAGCTTGGTACTAAATAAGAAATCGATAAATCTTTACCAAGTTAGGTGGTGGCTATATGAGTATCCATTGTACATGTCTTTCAACTATTCTGTGTGCTTGAAAATTCTAATAAAATTCTGGGATAAAATCATTATCATAATTTAGATTCTAATTCTAGGACACCCTCCTCCCTGGAAAAAACAAATAAACAAACAAGCAAGCAAACGGATTAACAGAGCACTGAACTGCATTGGGAGGATGGAATTATTCATCACCTTCAAACTGGTGGTTCTTGTTCTTCCTTTTTCTACATTGCTGGGGTTACATCATGGATCTCAGAGACTTGTTATTGAATTAGAGTCAACAAAACACTTATTAAGCACCTACTGTGTGCAAGGCATGATAAACAGAGAATTCTGGCAACAGACAAACTGTCTTTCATCGCCTTCTTGACATAGAGAGACATCAGTTTAATCTTCAAGGTTTGAATTATGGTTTTAATAGTCACATATTAAACCCAAGTGTAATATATAAATCCAAGGCCCTTGATTCTTAGTTCAGTACTATTTCCATGACATCATCCTCTACAGATAAAATAATTATCCCAGAGCCAGATAAGAGGTGAAGGGGTGTGAACAGATTTATAGACAATATAGAGACAGCAGGATTAAAATGCAAAAGCCGAATTCCTCAGCCTGGCATTCAAGGACCTCCCTGACCTGCTTCCTGTCCCAGGATAATAGAAAGTCATGCTCCAGACCAATTGAAATACCTGATTTACTCCAATACTCCAAATCCTCCCACTTCTGTATATTTGTTCATCCTGTCCCTTCTGCCTGGAAGATCCTTCCTCCCACCTCTGCTTCTCTAAAAATCCTTTTTATTCTTTAAGGTGTAGACAATGTCAGCTCCTCCACAAAGCCTTGTACATAATGGGCATTAGATAAACATTTGTTAAATTAATACAGGCATTAATTAACATATGCTATGTCTACAGATACGGTAGCAGGAAAAAAGAAAAACAAGAGGAAGAAAAGCAAGCAGAATTACAAAAGAAAAGAAAATAAAGTCTCTAAAATCTAAGGGAAAATGTAGATGACATTTGAAATAAAACTTGAATTTCAGAACAGCAATTAAACTATGGAAAATCATAGACCTCTTCCTCTAAAATAAAATAGATCATTGTGCAGCCTTCAGTTTTATTCCTATTATATAGCTTGCTGACACCAGCTAGATGCATAGTTTCTCTGTTAAGTTACAAAGATTATCTCCTATCACAATGATAAATACTGTCAAAGAAATATCCAAAACTATCATATAGTGAAATACAAAAAAAAGAGCCTCTAACTGAAAATAATTCATAATACGGTTTATTTTTTCAGTTTCTGAAAAGGACATGAGGTTTGTGGGTAAAACTGGATGTTTTCTCTTTCCTACTTGAAAATGTGGTAGGCCTTTCTTTGGAAGACTTTCATGAGGAATATGGAACTTGGTAAGCATAGCCAAAGGAGAAAAAAAAGGATAACAACATAGAGAATTGAATACAAGCCAACAACAACAAAAACATGACTAAAATGCAGGCGTCCTGAGGGGAAAATCAGAGGTGTGATTGGCAGAAGCAGGTAAAAGAATTCAGAGATTTATCTTTTTCACATGTGCATTTCCTAGAAGTTAAAATCCAATATTGGTTTCCCAGCACAGAAACTAGTAGTTATGGAAAGTATAGGGTTCCAAGGCTAAAGGGGAAAACCCCCCCTCCTTAGACATGATTGTAGAGTGGAAGCCAATCACAGAAGCCTTTGGGAGCAGCTGGAAGGAACACAAGTCCTAGCCTGGAGGTATGTTTGCATTTAAGGCCAGAGAGCGGAGGAGGGAAATTTGCTACATATCACTTGACAATACTCTGAGAAGTAACGCCAGTGGGGGCACATCTAGGATGTACAAAATAAAGAGGCAGCAAGGTCCAAGGCACACGACTATGCAGGTTTTGTCATGGTCTGCTCTAGAGAGGTACATTCTAATCAAAATGGTCACACAGTCCTAGTTTTGGGTTTTGGTGTTTGGTTACATGTCTTTCCTTTGCCCCCCGCCCCAGCTCTCCTTCTGTGGCCCCCTCACTTTCTATCAGTTGGACTGGGATAGAAACACTCTTGCCGGGGACTTCCCTGGTGGTGCAGCAGTTAAGAATCTGCCTGCCAATGCAGGGGACATGGGTTCGAGCCCTGGTCTGGGAAGATCCCACATGCTGCGGAGCAACTAAGCCCATGCGCCACAACTACTGAGCCTGCGCTCTAGAGCCCGCAAGCCACAAGTACTGAAGCCCGAGTACCTAGAGTCTGTGCTCTGCAACAAGAGAAGCCACCGCAATGGGAAGCCCGCACACCACAACAAAGAGTAGCCCCTGCTCCCCGCAACTAGAGAAAGCCCGTGCGCAGCAGCGAATGGATAAAGAAGATGTGGCACTTATATACAATGGAATATTACTCAGCCTTAAAAAGAAACGAAATTGAGTTATTTGTAGTGAGGTGGATGGACCTAGAGTCTGTCATACAGAGTGAAGTAAGTCAGAAAGAGAAAAACAAATACCGTATGCTAACACATATATATGGAATCTAAGAAAAAAAAAATGTCATGAAGAGCCTAGGGGTAGGACGGGAATAAAGACACAGACCTACTAGAGCATGGACTTGAGGATATGAGGAGGGGGAAGGGTAAGGTGTGACAAAGTGAGAGAGTGGCATGGACACATATACACTACCAAACATAAAATAGATAGCTAGTGGGAAGTAGTCGCATAGCACAGGGAGATCAGCTCGGTGCTTTGTGACCACCGAGAGGGGTGGGAGGGAGGGAGACGCAAGAGGGAAGAGATATGGGAACATATGTATATGTATAACTGATTCACTTTGTTATAAAGCAGAAACTAACTCACCATTGTAAAGCAATTATACTCCAATAAAGATGTTAAAAAAAAAAAGACCCAACACAGGCAAAAATAAATAAATAAAATATAAATTAAAAAAAAAAAAGAAACGCTCTTGTCAGTAGCATTGTAAATAGAATGGCTTTGAAGCAGAATGTTTACTGTAATCATATACATTTACTTCCGCTCTCATCATCTTGGTTTTTAAACTCTAGCCTGTATTTTAAAGGAAAGAATATTTTAAATAACCTATTTGCGGCAGAAATATTAAATAATATCTGTCATTCTTTTTCTGCTTTAGTAATGAATACACAGTACCACCCAGAAAAGAGACATTCCGAGCCTCTCTTGCAGCCATGTGTGACTATGTGACAACATTCTCATTAAGGAGATGGAAATGGAGGTCTTGGGTACAATTCCAAGTAATGTCCTTAAAGAAAAGAGCATTTCCTCCTTCACTCTTCCCTCCTTTTTGTGGCTGGAATGATGATGAGAAGGCTGGAGCAGCCATCTTGGACTGAGATAACCTTAAGTGGATGTGATGCCCCAGAGACAGGGTCCTGACAGCCCGACACTCTGGAATATCACAGTGCTCCTGAATTGCCTACCTCCAGACTTCTATGAGAGAATGTGTTTAATACAACAGGTACGTTTTAACATAACTTATGGAGGGCAGCACTTTGCAAAACTATCAAACAAGGCCAAGCTATACAGTATAGTCCTCTGTCAGCTTAGACCATCAGAAAGCTACAAGCCTGGCCCATTTCATACTGGTCTCTTTCAGAACTGCCTTAACAGTTCTCTGAATAAACATTATGCCCCTGGATTTGACTAATGGCTAACATAGAAGTGTATATATGTGAAATACTCTTGAGATCTTGTAAAATTATCTAGGACAGTTTTGCCTACATAGATCAATTATATAAGAATTCCCATGGCAAATTCTCAGCACATATTGGTCAAGTACAAAAAGCATGTCTTTGACAGGCTGGTAGGTTTTATCTTTTTGTTAATGAGAGTAATGTAACTCCCTGAGTTTCCATCTTTGCTTTAGCTACTAGGAAGCTCAGAATAAAAATTTGGCCTTAGGGGCTAAATCTTTCCTCAGCCTATGGTTTTATCTTTTTTCCTTGATTTTCACATTTTAAAAAATCTCATGTAAGTGGCTTGGGTTTTGTTTTGTTTTGTTTTACACTGCAATTTTATTCTAAACAACTTTTCAATGTGTTTGGGAGCTGGCTATGCACCACTCTGAAGGAGACGGTGGAATAAGAGAATGATTTTGTGATGACGAAAACACTGTTTTTCCTTATCCTTATGGGGACTAAACTCATTTTTGTTACCATCATGATTTATTAAGCTTTCCAAGCCTATTCTACCCTTGCTAAGGTTTACATTTTGCTATCTTTAGTTATTTGGAGGAACTTTATAGTTATTTAAGAAAACTTATTCGAACTGTATTATTCTTTCTTATATGTTACTTCCATTGGTATAATGCCATTCAAATGGAAAAATTAGTTTCCCCCAAATCAAATTTAATATCT
This sequence comes from Tursiops truncatus, assembly GCF_011762595.2. NCBI lineage: Eukaryota > Metazoa > Chordata > Mammalia > Artiodactyla > Delphinidae > Tursiops > Tursiops truncatus. The sequence goes on from NC_047039.1 coordinate 48,312,395, forward strand.
TAGTAGAATTCATAGAACAATACTACAATTTCATTTGTAGAGGTTCTATTAATCAAATTTTAGACTTAGCTGAAATGATTTTCTACTATTACAGACGATGCATATGGGGGAGAGGTTGGCCATGTCCCAAGTCACCTGATTTACTGGACAATGTACTATTTCCATCTGGTTCTAGTTGACTCAGTTGCTCAGAGCCTCAAGTTAGTGAAGCTTGGGGTCATGAGGGCACTCTTGCCATACACTGTACAAATATATTACTGGTCTCAAGAAGGCTAGGAGAAAATTAATGAATCAATTCCAAATCATCACTACAATTAAAAGAAAGAACAACAGCAATAAACTACTCAAACTAGACTGTAAGCCTTGAAAGCAATGTCTGTGTCGTGTTTGTTCATTCCCAACCTTTGGCACAGCTATCTGGCACACAGTAGGAGTCCAATAAACATTTGCTGAATATATGAATTAAAAAAGCACAAGTTTGATTCCTCAAAAAATTAAACGTAGAATTACCATATGATCCAGCAATTCTACTTCTGGATATATACCCAAAACAAATGAAAACAGAGACTCAAACAGATATATATATACCCATGTTCACAGCAGTGTTATTCACAACAGGTAAAATGTAGAAGCCGCCCAAGCGTCTGTTGGCAGATGAATGGATAACCGAAATGTGCTTTTCACCACATTTACATATATACATAGAATTTACATACAATGGGATATTGGATAAACCTTGAAGACATGACTGATTCCACTTACATGAGGTACCTAGAGTGGTCAAATTCACAGAGACAAGTAGAATGGTGGTTGCTGGGAGCTGGCAGTAGGGAGGAAGTGAAAATTAATGTTTAATGGGTATAGAGTTTCAGTTGGGGAAGGTTAGAAAAATTCTGGAGATGGATGGTGGTGATGGTCACACAATAATTTGGATGTACTTAATGCCACAGGGCTGTGTTCTTAAAACATGGCTAAAATGGTGAATTTTAGGTGATGCATATTTACTACAACAAAAATTTTTAAGGAAGAGAAAAAAGAATATGAAAGAAATATTAATTTACCTGTGTAAAAGCAATCCCAATGAAAGCCCTGATATGAACTCCTAATCCTTATAACTGGGAGTCAGTGTGACCATGGATATGTTGAACCCTGCCTGATGACTAAATTTCCTATAAGTTAAGAAAATAAAGCGAGCACAAGCTTTACCAAAGCTACATCAAAAATGCCACCCTCACTCCAAAGGAAAGCAAATATTAGGGAAGTATTTCTCTGGACTAAGTTTTCACATATGTAGATTAGATTTGGTTCTCTCAGTTTAAATGTAAACGAGGCTGGACTCCCAGGGTCTGTGCACTCCCAGGGCCTTTGCACTCTTCCTGTTGTCTCTTGAACGTTCTCCCTCTCATTCTTCTACTGATTCAACTCCAAGGGTTCCTCACTTTCATCTTAAAAGTTCCTCAGAGAGGCCTTCTTAGATCTGTCAGTCTAAATTGGCTTTTCCTGTTGTTTGTTTTCAATGCTTCTGGCACAGGACCTATCACAGTTCACAGTTATTATTCATTTGTATTTAAATTTATTTGTGTGATTACAATTTTAACATCTCTCTCCCTCATTAGATTGTAAGCTTCATAAGGGCAGGAACCATGCCAGTCTTGTTAACCACCACATCCTAGTATCTAGTACAGGGTTGAGCACATAAGTAAGGGTTCAATAAGTCCTTGTTGAATGAATCAATTTATTTCTAAACAAAAGTCTTCAAAGACTTTGGTACCACTCAATTTCTTAAGCTGAGTAATGGATAATAGGCACTTTTTAAATACTTTATACACATACACATGTATTAATTTATACCTATATTATGTATACCTTAAACACACACAGACTTTTTATATATGTGTGCATTTATAAATTCACTTTTATTTTATTTATTTATCTTTACATTTATTTCCCAACTGTTAATCAATGGGCCAAGGAAGTTGAATATTATTTCCTTGTGTCTACTCCCTTCCCTGCCTGCTATCTCAAAGACCATTATTGTGGTTCAGCATCTTGTTCTAGTTCTCCCTTCTCTCAGTCCTGAGGTCTGTGTTTGACAGGTTAAGACAAGTAGCTCATTGCTTTGCAAATGAATGCAATTTCATTTCTTCTTTCATTCTGGGATACCAGTTTAATAATGATACTGGTTGGGTAGATTAATAAAAAGGCAAGGAAAATTCATCTACTTCTACCTTATATATGGACAAAAATGATGTACTGAACATGTCCATGAGTAATGATATAAGAACCAAAACGATACAGTTTGCTCTCCAAATCAAAGAGAAAAAGATGATGCGCATTAAATATTTTTATCATAATAATATTTTTCGATATAGGTTAAAATCTGATATTTAACAAAATTTGATTCTGATATTTACTAAAATCTGCACATTTGTGTATTATGTTTCTTAGAATTAACATTTATTTTGCTTATTCATTATGCCACTCTTTTTTGAAACACAATATTCCCTTTGAGGATGAGGTATAGGAAGACTTGTTTTAAAAGTTATACTTACTAAAAATTCGATTGGAAACAAGTATTTAATTTTCCTTGCAGAATGACAATGTATGATACCTTTAAATGGCCAATATTACCACTCATAGGCCAACATAATGTTTTTAGGAAAAGTTGGCAAAAGCAATCCGTGGTGCCATTTGCTTCAGGATTCTATATTCCTCCTTCTCTGGAGGGTGGTTTCCATTGAAACGTGAGTTTGCTCATCGTAGACAAGGATGTCATCCACCATGTGTGTTATAGCCGAATAGGTCTGCTGTTTAGACTTCAAAGGGTTATCCTGGAGACTTCTGAGGATGATCCGAAGTAGTATTTTCACAGGTCTGTTCAAGGAAGAGCTTACTTTTGCAAAGAATGAAAGCCATGAAAAGAAGCTGGGGGTAGTGATGGTACCTCGGTGTAAAACCTGCATGTATACCTAGTAAAATTTGGAAACTGAATTCATTCTGCTTCAGATTTCATTTTACCCCCTATTAAATCAAAGTACGACACAGGCATCACAAAATCTGCCATAAATAATTCTTCACAACCGTCTGCTTCACTTTGAGTGCCCTGGACTCTCTCCAGCCATAAAACATGGATCTACTTTTACCACTAAAGAGGATAGTTCCCCCTCGGTTAGGCCCGAAGAAGTTGAAACTGAAAAGGAGCTTGTTGTTGAAGCAGTTACTCTGCGTGCCACATCTTATACAACAAACAAACAGGAGTTTCACCGTGGAGCTAGGCAAGTCCTTGAAAATCTTGACAAGATTTACAAATAAGACACGGTGTTTATTTATTACTTTAAAAACTTTCCATTGTGCTCTCCTTGGTAATGTAATATGATGTATATTTTTGCCAAGAATAGGGTGTGGTTGCTCCGTGGCTTAGCCGATCATGAAATGTCATGCTTAAGACTTGAGTCAGAACATCAAAACAATGCAACTCTGGAAGGAGAGTGCCAACAGTCTTCCCACTTCTGCTAGATTCAACTCTATTCGAGTTGGGAGCATTAGAAGGTTTTCTCGTTACTATGTCTAGTCATGACTCCAAAAATATTCTCAGCAAAGCTGGAATATGGTACTTGCTTGCTTGTGCATTATAAGGATATCTTCTCTCCCTGCAGCCTGATATCCTCCCACATTCCTTCTATTCCTCTCTTCCATCCTTGTTTCTTTGTCAATTATTGCTGGTTAACAGTATCATTCTTGCAGGGGTTAAAATCAAATGGGGAGAATCATACTTAGGGATTGCTCTTCAAAACACCCAGCAATGTGGGCTAATGAGCTCACAACTTTTTAGATAACCCAATGAATCCAACTTCTTAAACATTCATCTCCTTAGTTCTGTTGGAGATTTGCGAATCAAATTTTTTCTTTTTTAATTTGACATAGTTCAATACTTTCCCAAGGAGTCTGATGAACTAAGCCAGATTGGGGGGCGGGGTTCTCTACTCATCATAGGCCCTCCTGGTATGTAAGTTCCCTGAGTGCAGAGACTTGGTTTTTCCCATTCACTTCTGTAACTTCAGGGTCTAGAATAGTGCTTGACAGAGCTAAGGTAGTCAGTAAATATTTATTGAATTAATGAATAAAATAACTAGTGAGGTAGGGTTCAAAGTACAACAGAGGACTTGAAGTCAAAAGGTCTAGGTCCATGCCAAGAAACTACAGCAAATATGTCCAATAAAACACTAATAAAGTCTATCCAATGAAATACAAAGGACGCATTGTTTATAAGGTCTGATTTCCTGGATAACATAATTTGTAATATAAAAAACAAGCATTTTATATTTCACGATAACATAAGCTGCTTGAAAGCAGATACTACATTCTCAAATAATATTTGATGAATGTCTAAATAATGGAAAATCCATGCCCACAAGACTATTGTCTCAGGCAGAAGCGTGTAAGGCTTCTACAATTCAGTAATTATTTCTAGTATTTCTATAATACTAAAAAACTTAGTCCTGTGTTACTTCTTAAAACATAAAATTTCTGTTTGTTTAAAATATATCTGCTCATGGCAGCAAATAACTGTTTTTTATAATATTGTTGATAAGGGAACGAGACTCATGCTCTGAACTCCTCAGAATGGGCATGGGAATACTTTTGTCATAAAATCAAAGGGCTGGACTAGATTTGCTAAAGTCTCTTCCAGCTCTAAAATTTTATGACTCTGGATTAAAAAAAGAAAAAATCACCCATGGGGAAGTAGTGTCTTGGTAACTCACTCAGAATTTTCATTATCATTGGACAGATACTCCTCACTGATTCAGCCTATTCTGGCTCAAGTCTTGTTCATAGTATGTTAAGCCACGATAAAGTCTTTATCTTTTAAGGATGCTCTGGAAATCTCGTGAAATAAGCTGAGGAGAGCCTATCATGAACCATAACTGAGTTTGAGAATTGATGCCCCAATAAAAGAAGACACCAAATGTCATGAAAGGTTAAGGCCAAACTATGTAAAGCGATCAGATCCCATGTTCAGCCCTCTGCAGAATGGTTAAAGCATTATTTTTCAACTGGGGGTAGTGATTCACTAATAAGTCATGAAATCAATTTAGTGTGTAACAACCAGCATTAAATATAAAGGGGAAAAAAAGCAGTTGTTCAGAGTAGAATAGAAAGTATTGAGTGTATCTCCAAGAGTAAGGGTAAATATTATTTGGTGAAACTTTTATTTCAGACGGGTGTGTGTGTGTGTGTGTGTGTTTCAGTGTAGGTGTATGAATACTAGGTCACCAGGAACAATGTATTTCTTCCTGTAGGACACATTCAAAAAAGCTTGAAAACTATTGGTTTAAATGGAAACAGCCTTTTAAAGTCTCTTCAAATGCTATAATTACTTCTATGAAATCCTGAAGATCTCATGGGCATCCTTCGCAATCACAGAAAAGAGGTAGAGTTTGAATAGAAAGGTTTCTTTCCTCAGAGGAAAGAAGTACCAAACTAACCCACTGATTTTGAACACCAGAAGCCTAGGTCTATGACCAACCTCTTCCATCTAATGGATCTGACTGGAGACACAAGCGCATCCCCTGTTTTGTCCCTGTTGGACGATGGATGTTGGCTACGCCTGAGTGTAATTAAGCCTGAGTTAGAGTACGGGCCACCCAAAGGATTTTTTAAAAACCATTTGGTGGAAGCATAATATTCATACAGAAAAGTGCAAATAGGAAATTGTTTTCCATTCTGAGGGGAAAGGAGAAGCCCTGTAGCTTTCTCCCACTCCTCTTTCTCCTTTGGCATCCTGTATTTCTGTCTAAAGGATTTCTCAGAAGCCACAGTGGCTTCTGGAGGACAGGGAGGGGTATTCTAGCAGTGGAAACACCTCCTCTGGAAATTTCTCTTTTCTTCTAGGTGTATGTTTATATGTCTATAAAACTTTTTTTCTTGTAATTCAATTTTACTTTAAGTGATGAGTCAGTATTTCCATTTCCTTTTATTTATCAAAACTTTTTTTTTCTTTAAAGTAAAACCTCGAAGTTAGCTCAATAACTGGACAGTCCACAGCACCCTAACATAATAAGTAATTATGTACATAAAGTATATGGAAAAATAAAAGTTTTTCATAAGGACATGGAGTTTAAAGATTGTGAAGTGTGGTAAATAGGGGATGGGACAGTTTCTTTTAAAAACCATATATACAAAACACATGTTTACTGAAGGGCTAGTGTATGTCAGGGACTGTTTTAGATGCTACAGGATGAATGAGACCAGCAGATAAGATCCCTGATTTTGCAGTGCTTACTCTAGTCAGGAGGAAAGGTGTGAAAAAAAAATTAAACAAAAAAAATGAACGGGGTAATTTCAGATAGTGGTAACTGTTATGATAAAGAGAAAGCAGAAGTGACCTCATGGTGGAGTTGGGGCACAGAACTGAAATTTCACTGGTCACTGAAGGGACCTTTGAACCAATATCTCAATGAACAAAAAGGTAGCCAGAGTTTCCAGGGACATTAAAGCAAGTAGGTGTGAGCACTGATATTTAGCTAGCCATTATTTTAAAAGTCTTTTGACTTGAAAAGAAACTGAAATAGACATGTATTAACTGAAGAAAAGAAATCTAGGTAGTAAAAGTTGCTCAGAGATGTTTACTTTAAATGGATGCATTAGGTACTAAGGGAAGGGCCTCCACTTACCATCGTACAAGCTGTAAACAATGGCCCCGGAGTTCTGGAAATGACACGCCTGAAGAGTGCAGCTTGCAACCTTGGTGGGCTGCTAAAGAGATATCATGTATCCCAAAAGGAAAATCTAGTTGACCAAGCAATCAAGAGTACCACGGGTGAAATTTGCAGCAACTTGTTAGCGCAGGATTTCCAACATGGCAGGAAAAGTGTGCACCCACCAAGCTCAGGATAGTGGGTTTGTTAAGCAGGAAGGCCTCTTAGGTAAAACTTTGCTACTGTCCGAGGAATAGTTATAGGCTCCATAATCTCAGAGGAGTATGGAAAACTTGAAGACTATTCAGAGGAAGTCAACAAAGATGATTAAGAATTGAATAATAGGGCCTCTGAGAAAAGGTACAGCCAAACTGGAATTACTTAGCTGAGATTACTTATCTTGGTGAAGACACATCCAAGGTGTGGCTTAATACGGCCTTCAAGAATATGAAAGGTAATTGTGACTAACTGTTCTTTATGACCTTTATGAAGAGAACAATTTGAAATGGGAGGGCTTTTAGTTAGAGACAAGAATTTTTAGGTTATAAACTATCCAAAACAGAGTGAGTTACCTAGCAAGGATTTGGGGTCTCTTTCTTTACAATAGGGGCTATTTCAACCCCTTCCACATGGATGGGTTTGGTGATCCTTGCCAAGTTCAATGTAAAATGCTGTGGGTATATGTATACACATGAACATTTTTTTTTCCTGGGAAGAGGATTGGTAACTTTTATTAGATTGGATCCATGCCTAAAAATGCTTTAAAAAAATCGATTATATTCTCATCTGCTTGGATCAGTTGAAGGACACTTTGTCTGAAGAAGGAGAGTAGGCTAGATGCCCTTTCAGCTTTGCCTAGCATCTTATAAGCTGCTTAGGAGACTTGGAGACCTGCATGCATGGCTGCTCTAAAATTTTTTTTTTAATTAGTAGTTTAATGTTTGGTTTTAAAAATTACCTTTAAGTGAAAAATGCACTTAGGAATAAATATAGGGATACTTGTCATAAAACTAGAGAGTAAGTGGTACTTCTCAGGAATACTACCAACTTAAAAAAGGTTTGCAACATAGGAACAAATGGGAGAAAGGTATTCTGTGGAATATTTAAAACATATGGTTTTTGTTTGTATTTCTTCCAAATGTTTGAGAAAAGTGAACAACTTGTACCTGTATACAATCGTGACTATGAATGCACTATTTTGTTTTAACAAAAAATGTATTTATAAGCAAGCAGTAAAACACTGAAAGAAATCATAATGTTAATAAGTAGAAGGCTATCGGGTTCCGTATTAAATTTCTCATACCTAAAGCTTACTTTGCAAAGAACAGTCATTTTAACTTGATGGATTAAACAGTTTTCGATAGAGCATAAATTTCAGAGATCCGCAAGAAGTGATTAACAAAAATCCTAATCAATCAGGGATGGAGATAATATCCACACACACCCATCCCTATGAATTATGCAAACAGGAAAAATGGCAGCATCACTGAAACAGGTGAAACGCAAATTTCTATTTTGTTCTTACCTCCATGTTTGAAGCAATAATAAAAGGTAGAAAGTTTATGAGGCCTAAAAAAACTCATGTGTGTCTTTGAAGTACATGTGGTTGATTTTGCATAAATTTGCCATCATTTTTTATTTGATCATCAGTAATCGTTTTCTTGTATAAAATAATTATTTTATGAAACACAACGAAATCTTAAATTCTCATTCGTTCTGGCTCCATTATTTTAAAAATGGGGAATAGTATACAGACTAGCAGAAAAACGGAGAACCAGAAATAATGAGAGAGAAGATGGGATTAGAACTCTCTTCTCTGGATTCTTGGTCTGGGAGCACAAAGTGTGAGCCTGAGTTGACAGAGTAACAGCAGAGAATGATAGGTACATGTACTCCTAGGGCATATTTGACACATTTGCAGCAAACCTTTGGCCTCCATCCTTTTCAGACTTAAAGGAGAGTTGCATGCAATAAAACAACAAGTTCAGATACAGTAAATTAATAACACATGGAGCTGAAAATTGTAAGGTTTCATTTCTGGGGTAGCTAGACAAACAGATATATTTACGCAAGAGCTGTTTGAGTCATACAAATTTTAAGCTAGTACTTATGGAAGTGGCAATAAGCTTTTCTGAAAGCTGCTCGAATAATGGTTTTAGTAACATAACTCCTTTTTCCTACCCATTCACATCACCATAACGCAGGTACATATAAAGAAACTCATTTAGACAGTACTTCATTTTACAGGCATAAAATCAAATGGCAATTACAGATATAAAACCATCTCTAAACTGATGAGCTAGGTTAAAAAGATATATACATATTGGGGCGGTAAATTGGAAGATTGGGATTGACATGTACGCGCTACTATATATAAAATAGATAACTAATAAGAACCTGCTGTACAGCACAGTGAAAACTCAGTACTCTGTGGTGACCTATATGGGATAAGAATCTATAAAAGAGTGGATATATGTATATGTATAACTGATTCATTTTGCTGTACACCTGAAACTAACACAACATTGTAAATCAGCTATACTCCAATAAAAATTAATTTAAAAAATAAACTAAAAATTTAAAAAATAAAATAAAATATGCAAAAAAGATACATACATATATATAAAACGACAGTAAATTATCATGTGGTTCTCATACTATAAAAATTGATGCACTACTGTGATCTTCATACTGAGGCACCTAAAGTCTTTGCAAGGAATACACAAACATGATTGTTTTAAGGGGAAGAATTTCCATATCCTTAACTTCTATATAGACTTTTTTCCTAAAACTGAACTGCGGGACAACGCACATGCAATTGTGGTGTTCTGATGGTTTCCTATCCCTGTTTCCATTTTTAAAGTGCTCCAGCTTTTCAAAAGTACCTGAAACTTACGTGGCTGTATTACCCCGGGGCATAAAACTAGGGGCACTGAACAAAAGAATGATTCAAAATACTGGTGTCAGTGAAGCCTTATTTAATTAAGGCATCATCATCACACAGCAGAGTTCCTGTCTTTCCCTGCTTTATGCAGTTTTCGGTAAAGACAAAGCATGGTTTAGGAACAGAATATCTGGGTCTATTTAAAGCTATTCTGAATACAGATGTACTGCAGAGTGGGCAATGGGAGTGACAACAGCTTTCATTCAACCATTATTGCCTCTTCCAGTCTGGTAAGGAATATTAATGGGGCATCGACTTATTTTATCCAGGTCACAGGAAGCTCTTTGCCGTATGCATATATACATGTATCTACGTATGAACGAATGAATATATGTATGAATCTGTCTTCTCAGAATTAAAAAGTCATATCATTTTCATGCAGCTAAGTATTAACATATCCATTTTCACTGAAAATGAAGTTAGATATTTTCTGACTTCGCTGATTAAGTTACATGGCAAATATTTTTTCCCATTGAGTTAAATCTGCAGCTACAAAATGTTTTGTTTTGTGTTTTATTAAACATCAGGTTTATTGAGGTATAATTTGTATACAGTGACATCCACCCGTTTTAGGTATACAATTCTATGAGTTTTGACAAATATATACAGTTGTCTAATCACCAAGATAATCAAGATATAGATTTCCATCACCCCACGTAGTTCCCTTTGTAGTTAATCCTCACCCTACTTTTTATCACTGAAAATACATTCGTTGTATGAATGTATGATAATTTGTTTATCCATTCACTGTTTGATGACCATGTGGGTTGTTTCCAGTTTTTAGTGATTATGAATAAAGCTGCTACAAATATTCCTGTACATATAATTGCCTGTAGATATATTTTCATTTCTCTTGTAAATGCCTAAGAGTGGGATGGTGGGTTTTATGGTAAGTGTGTGTTTAACTTAATATAAGCGACTGCCAAAATGCTTTCTGAAATGGCGGTCCCACTTTGCATTCCCACAATATAAAAGAGTTTCAGTTTCTCTGCATCCTTGTAGCGTTTGATATGGTCAAATTTTAAAATGTTAGTTACTCTGCTGGGTATTAACTAATAGATCACTATAGTTTTTTTTCCTTTATTTTTTATTCTATTTATTTATTTTTAACATCTTTATTGGAGCATAATTGCTTTACAATAGTGTGTTAGTCTCTGCTTTATTTTTTTCTATTTATTTTAATTTTTAAATTTTAATTTATTTTTTATACAGCAGGTTCTTTTTAGTCATCAATTTTAGTCATCACATCAGTGTATACATGTCATTCCCAATCGCCCAATTCATTACCCACCACCCCCACCCCCCAACCCCCAGCATTCCCCACTTGGTGTCTGTACGTTTGTTCTCCACTTCTGTGTCTCAACTTCTGCCCTGCAAACCGGTTCATCCGTACCATTTTTCTAGGTTCCACATATATGCATTAATATACGATACTTGTTTTTCTCTTTCGGACTTACTTTACTCTGTATGACAGTCTGTAGGTCCACCCACATCTCTATAAATGACCCAATTTCATTCCTTTTCATGGCTGAGTAATACTCCATTGTATATATATATACCACATCTTCTTTATCCATTCGTCTTTCGATGGGCATTTAGGGTGCTTCCATGACCTGGCTATTGTAAACAGTGTTGCAATGAACATTGGGGTGCATGTGTGTTTTTGAATTATGGTTTTCTCTGGGTATATGCCCAGTACTGGGATTGCTGTATCATATGGTAATTCTATATTTAGTTTTCTAAGGAACCTCCATACTGTTCGCCATAGTGACTGTATCAATTTACATTCCCACCAACAGTGCAAGAGGGCTCCCTTTTCTCCATACCATCTCTAGGATTTGTTGTTTGTAGATTTTCTGATGATGCCCATTCTAATTGGTGTGAGGTGATACCTCATTGTAGTTTTGATCTGTATTTCTCTAATGATTAGTGATGTTGAGCAGCTTTTCATGTGCTTCTTGGCCACCTGTATGTCTTCTTTGGAGAAATGTCTATTTAGGTCTTCTGCCCATTTTTGGATTGGGTTGTTTGTTTCTTTAATATTGAGCTGCATGAGCTGTTTATATATTTTGGAGATTAAACCTTTGTCCATTGATTCATTTGCAAATATTTTCTCCCATTCTGAGGGTTCTCTTTTCATCTTGTTTATGGTTTCCTTTGCTGTGCAAAAGCTTTGAAGTTTCATTAGGTCCCATTTGTTTATTTTTGTTTTTATTTCCATTACTCTAGGAGATGGATCAAAAAAGATCTTCCTGTAATTTATGTCAAAGAGTGTTCTTCCTATGTTTTCCTCTAAGAGTTTTACAGTGTCCGGTCTTACATTTAGGTCTCGAATCTATTTTGAGTTTATTTTTGTGTATGGTGTTAGGGAGTGTTCTAATTTCATTCTTTTACATTTAGCTGTCCAGTTTTCCTAGCACCACTTATTGAAGAGGCTGTCTTTTCTCCATTGTATATCCTTGCCTCCTTTGTCATAGATTAGTTGACCATAGGTGCAAGGGTTTATCTCTGGGCTTTCTATCTTGTTCCATTGATCTATGTTTCTGTTTATGTGCCAGTACCATATTGTCTTGATTACTGTATCTTTGTAATATAGTCTGAAGTCAGGGAGTCTGCTTCCTCCAGCTCTGTTTTTTTCCCTCAAGATTGCTTTGGCTATTCGGGATCTTTTGTGTCTCCATACAAATTTTAAGATTTTTTTGTTCTAGTTCCGTAAAAAATGCCATTGGTAATTTGATAGGGATTGCATTGAATCTGTAGATTGCTTTGGGTAGTATAGTCATTTTCACAATATTGATTCTTCCAATCCAAGAACATGGTAAAGCTCTCCATCTGTTGGTATCATCTTTAATTTCTTTCATCAGTGTCTTATAGTTTTCTGCATACAGGTCTTTTGCCTCCCTAGGTAGGTTTATTCATAGGTATTTTATTCTTTTTGTTGCAATGGCAAATGGGAGTGTTTCCTTAATTTCTCTTTCAGATTTTTCATCATTAATGTATAGGAACGCAAGAGATTTCTGTACATTAATTTTATATCCTGTTTGTTTACCAAATTCATTGATTAGCTCTAGTAGTTTTCTGGCAGCATCTTTAGGATTCTCTATATATAGTATCATGTCATCTGCAAACAGTGACAGCTTTACTTCTTTTCTGATTTGGATTCCTTTTATTTCTTTTTCTTCTCTGATTGCTGTGGCTAAAACTTCCAAAACTATGTTGAATAACAGTGGTGAGAGTGGACATCCTTGTCTTGTTCCTGATTTTACTGGAAATGGTTTCAGTTGTTCACCACTGATAACGATGTTGGCTGTGGGTTTGTCATATATGGCCTTATTACGTTGAGGTAGGTTCCCTCTATGCTCTGGACAGTTTTTATCATAAATGGTGTTGAATTTTGTCGAAAGCTTTTTCTGCATCTATTGAGATGATCATATGGTTTTTCTCCTTCAATTTGTTAACATGGTTTATCACATTGGTTGATTTGCGTATGTTGAAGAATCCTTGCATTCCTGGGATAAACCCCACTTGATCAGGGTGTATGATCCTTTTAATGTGCTGTTGGATTCCATTTGCTAGTATTTTGTTGAGGATTTTTGCATCTATGTTCATCAGTGATATTGGCCTGTAGTTTTCTTTCTTTGTGACATCTTTGTCTGGTTTTGGTATCAGGGTGATGGTGGCCTCATAGAATGAGTTTGGGAATGTTCCTCTCTCTGCTATATTTTGGAAGAGTTTGATAACGATAGGTGTTAGCTCTTCTCTAAATGTTTGATAGAATTTGCCTGTGAATCCATCTGGTTCTGGGCTTTTGTTTGTTGGAAGATTTTTAATCACAGTTTCAATTTCAGTGCTTGTGATTGGTGTATTTATATTTTCTATTTCTTCCTGGTTCAGTCTCTGGAGGTTGGGCTTTTCTAAGAATTTGCCCATTTCTTCCAGGTTGTCCATTTTATTGAAATAGAGTTGCTTGTAGTAATCTCTCATGATCCTTTGTATTTCTTCAGTGTCAGTTGTTACTTCTGCTTTTTAATTTCTAATTCTATTGATTTGAGTCTTCTAACTTTTTTTCTTTATGAGTACTATAGCTTTAATATGCATTTCCCCAATGACAAATGATACTGAACAATTTTTCATGTGACAATTTGCCACTTTTCTCTATTCTCTGGTGAAATGTCTGTTCAGATCGTTTGTCCAATTTTGGTGGGTTGTTTGTGTTCTTATTACCACGTTGTGAGAGGTTCTTATATACTCTGGACATAAGTTCTATATCGGATGTGTGTTTTGCAATTCTGAGGTTTTGATAAAAAGTCCATTTAAAACATGGGATGTGATAATACCATTTTATCAAAACATTGTATGGGTAAAGGTATATAGTAAGTTGACTGTATTTCAGTTTTCCTAATTCTTCCTGAATATATTAAATTAAACAAGGTGTCTCTAAGAGAAAGAGCAATAAGTATGATTAATGATCATGTGATAAGTCTCGGTAAAGCAGAAACAGAGAAGGTAAGTGGCCCTAATGATTCTGTACAAATCATCTTGCTGGTCAAGCCATTTATATTTCTTTGCTTTCAAGTGATATCAACTAACTAAGTTTATCAAGTTTATCAACTAACTAAGCTGTTAGTTGATAAACTATTAAAAATAAATTTTGATGGGTAATCAGTAAGTGGTTTTTGGCATATAACTCAGAAAGAGTTGAAAGAGCTGAGTTTTATAACAAAATTCCTTTCTTCAACCTCCAAATTCATTCTTTTTATGTAATTGATGTTCTTTAGCATTTATATGAATAAACATGAACATTAGAAATAGGATTTATGAGTAACCCTGTCTCATTTTGGCAATAAATAATGCTTATCCACTGACAGATGGGCTACTTATGAAAAAAGAAAGCTTCGTATATTTTATTTAGAGAAGTAGTTTTCATGAAGCATATTACTTATCAAAATCTGTATTATATATATTAGTACTTGAGTGCTGATAATAACTGAAATAATATCATCACCCAGAAAAACTTTTTTCAAACCTAGAGATGTGTGAACATAGAAAATTTAACAAAAATTAAATTTCATTTTATACACATATTTCTTTTTTGCATATTTTTTCTTTTGTTGGTGATCATAATTTTGGTTCTTTTTTATTTTGAAATATTAAAGGGGGAAAACTTTCAATCATAAAATACATTAAGATAATATGAGTTCAAAGAGAAAAAAATAAATGTCCAGTACATATTTGTAATGGCTAATTATGAGCGTCTAATTGGTATAGTTTTAAGCTTCCAGTAGAAACAGCTAGAATTGTCAGTTTTATAATTCTCTAGGTATTATATCCTTTGCAACTATTTTAACTTATAATGACAAATTTTAAATATTAACTTAAAAATATGCCTCTGGTAGACAATTTTTCTAAATTCTTTTAGGGAGTTTGAAATAAAAATTTTGAAAGGTAGGTCATGGCCTTTATAATTCTTTCCCTTTTCTCCCTGGCAGTTGTGACATTGGCCCTGATCTCATTGTTCTAGTTTTTAAGCTTCTTAGTTTGCCATTACAATAGCAATAATGTTCCCTGCACACCGAGTGGATGACAAGCTCATCCAGTACCCGCATCCTTCCCACATCGGCTGGCAGCAGACCCCTAGACATCAGAGCCAAGCTCCTTTCTCCAGGGCTCAGCCTTAACATTCTTCCGTTCAACTCAACAAAAGCATCATAAAAGAACAAAACACCCAGAGTGATTCTTAACTGGGTATTCAGAACTTTATAAAAGGATTTATTATTGAGGCTTGAGGTTTTGTTTATTAATTGGTTTTTGTTCTCTCTTGTTTTCTGGTCAAACAAATACTTTGTGCAGGAGAAAGAGAGGGAGAGGGAAAGGGGGAGGGGGCAGAGAGAGAGCGTGAGTGAGTGAGTGTGCGCCTGGAAAATTTCCTGTTTTGTTGGAGTCCTGAAAAGTGTTTTCCAAAATTTTCAAAGCTTGGGACAGAAGCTTATAAGCCAAGCTGAACTGCTCACATCCCACAAATGCACAGCCCTGTGTACTTGACACCTGCGATTTTTTTATATGTCAAAATTTGGGCTCTTCTGCATTCAAAGAGCTCCAGCCATCAGGCCTCTGAGGGCCATGCCTGTGGAGAAGGGAAGCAAACTCATTTGGCAGACTCTTAGGAGGAAGGTACTCTACTTCAAGAAAGAATGAACAGAAAGATGTCCAGGGAGGGTCTAGCAGAGTGTCCCACGAGAACACATCTATCCCCGTGTCCTGCTTAACTCCCCAAACACACAGTTAAAACTGTAGGACATTTTGTTTTGCATCAGGTGAAACAACAGCCTGATTCCCCTATTAATGACCCTTAGGACAATGCCATTGCTTTTCTTTCTTTCATGGGCTCTATTTTTTCCCCTTTCTTTTAAATACCAAACTGAGGTCTGTGTGGCGTCCCCCCTCCCCTCCTCCCCCTAGGTTTGGCACTCGTTTTCCCCGTTATTCCAATGAGTAATGACACCAAGGGCATGGAGCCAATCCTACCCGCTTTTTACACTTTCTTCTTTCTACAAAATAAAAGAGACCCAAAGCAAACACAACATGCTGCAACTTTCAGCTGCAGGGATCGTGACTAATTTCTAAGCTCTCTGTGCTCTGTAGTAGAATCTGGCTGTCATTTGACATTTGGCTTTTTTTCACAGAGCCCTTGAACAAACTTTATTTACAGCACACACTGACTTTTATTACTACATAATACAGAAAATATTTGCTTCATTATGAAGCCAACTTTTGATTTTTGTTCCTTGTGGTAAACAAAGTTCAAAATACTCTCTACTACCATTGTTCCAAACTAGTCACAAACTATGTAAACAATCAGCAGAGTGATTGTGTGGCCCAGATCTTGTGACGGCCTCACCTCCCTTTCCAGGAAAAGGAAAATTTTGTTTAAAAAAAAGAAGTTCAGGTCAATTTTAAATTTTCAAGCAACTTTTGCCCCTCAGGACTGCCTTTTAGTCCATTCCGGTGGTTGCCTTTTATGGGAAGTCACCTCACAATGAAGTCTTTTCAAGGTACTTTTGGAACTAAACCTCTCTGGATCAAGTCCAAGGGAGGCCTAATTCTGCTCTAAGACAAACACTATTGCCCCAAACATCAAGTGCTAATATTTTAGGTAATACCTAGGTAAGAACGTAAGTTGTTAGAAATATATGTGTACTCAGATGCATTTTATCTATATTTAGATATACTGTACTGGCTTTGCTGATTCCATTTAGTTCTAGAACCAACCTGCCTTGTGTACCTTAATTGGCTTTAAAAGATTGTCCAGACTTGAAATGGACCCATTTGGCTAACTTTATGGTTTAGTTTCTGCATATGCACATTACAATAAACACGTCCGTCCAGACTGCCTGCGTCTGAATCCTTGCTCTTGGACGTTCTGTGATTAATACTTTTTGAAATTTGGTAGACTTTTGACTGATTTTAAATCCCACCTATAAACCCTGTACCCGTTTATTTTACCAGAAAAATAAACCCAGAGTAGAAGAATATTTTTAGTTCCTATCGTTAAAGGCTTTCAGAAAATCACGTATGCCAGCACGAATCCAGACTAATATTTATATCAACATTTCTCCCCCTGGACATACCTTCCCACTGAGAATTTGGGAGTAAGATTTAGTTTCTGTCTTAGACTTAAGCCCACATCTAGAGTTTCTGGAACTTCGATCCTAACAGAACACTTCAGAGTTGGCTTTTTCCTTCCTCTACTTTATAGGACATTTATAAAACTTCTGCCTTCCTGCTAATGGTGCCCACACAGTTGCGCTAACGTCAGTGCTGTACTATAAGGAAAAATCTTGGTTTCTGGGATCAGATCTGGAATCAAACCCTGGCTCTACTATTTCCTGGATGTATGATCTTGAGCAACTTACTAATCCTCCCAAACCACGCTTTCTTTTATAATAAGGAAAATAATACCATAAGGAAAATATCATAAGGTTACTAAAAGAATTAAATGTAATAATATGTAAAAAGCACCCAACACAGTATAGTGTATATAGTTCACACTGGCTCCTCGTTATTCTTAGTACATTGTTCTGATTATTCTGATGAGAGTAATTTTTTTAATGTAGTTTTAAAACATATTGGACTTCCTATGTAGATGCAGAAAAGGACAATCAAAGACGTTATATAAAAAATGCAAACAATTTTCAAGATGTCTCCAAACAAGTAGTTTGTCACATACTGTCAGTATTTTGTATACGGGTCTTGGTTAGTATTTTCTGCTTTGGTATCCATTTGGCAAACTCTTTGTTTAGAAAGAATCTCCTAAGTCTTCAGTTTCCCCTTCAATAAAATGGAATGACAGAACTTTGAAACCTTAGAATAAAACAAGTACCAAAGATTACTATTGACTGCCTATTTCGTAAATAACGGGATGTTGAAGAACTATTTTACATATATATACTGTGATTAAAGGGGCACCACAAGGACATCATTTTTTTTTTTTTTTTTTTTTTTTTTTTTTTGCGGTACGCGGGCCTCTCACTGCCGTGGCCTCTCCCGTAGCGGAGCACAGGCTCCGGATGCGCAGGCTCAGTAGCCATGTCTCACGGGCCCAGCCGCTCCGCGGCATGTGGGATCCTCCCGGACCGGGGCACGAACCCGCGTCCTCTGCATCAGCAGGCAGACTCTCAACCACTGCGCCACCAGGGAAGCCCAGGACATCATTTTTATATTTAGGAACTTAGACGAACTTCGAGGGTTCAACATTCAATTCATTTTTGTATATTGAATCACGGTCAAAGCATTTATTATCCATGATCTTAATTTTTTCTCCTAAGGATTAAACATATATTTGACACTTAATAGTAGTGGCAGATTGGTGAGCTTTGGAACCAAAGTTTTTACTTTTAGGGACCACTGAACCGAGCCAGTGAAAAGCAACTGGTTATCACTGCCGGAACAATCCCATAGGAACTTCAAACTTGAGAAGGACCCTTTCCCACCAAGGACAATGAGTATATACATTTATTTGACTGAAGAATAGCACAGTGTTTATGAATTGGACTTTGAAATATAAATGACTGCGTTTGGATCCTGGAACCAGAATATTCTATTTAATCTTAGGCAAGTTCCCTGAACTCTCTGAATTTCAGTTTTCTCGCCAATAAAATGGAGCTAATCATAGTACCTACCCTACTGGACTACTGTGAGAAAATTAAATAAGACATGTAAAGGATGTAGAGAAGTATCTGGCACAAAGAAAGAGCTCAGTGTTAGTGGTTGCTGATGTTATTAGTCCCTTGGTAAAATTCACAGACTTTTTATTTTACTTGGTAGAAGGCAAGACATTAAATATGGCATTTTTGCATTTGGATGAAAATTTTAAGGATGTTTACCTACACTCATCACTGAGTACCATCCGCTGTCACTTCACTCGCACTACCATTACCACCTGCATCTGTTCTCCTTTTTTCCAGTTATTTAAAGTAAAGCAAAAGACAGAACCCTGCCTTTGAGGAGTCAATACTCTTTCAACAGAGAAAAGGTACTCACAGGAGAAAAACCGGGAATCTGAAGGCTAGTCCTCAAAGCTTACATTTTTATCCTTCAAAGCTAAAAATCAAAATAGTGAAGACTGGTAGAATTTTACATATACATAATATGCATTTTTTTCGCCGGTAATACAATGTTGGAGGAGCATAGATTTTGGAATCAGAAAGACCTGAGTTCAAATCCCATCTCCACCACTGAGCAGCTACATGAACTTGGGAAAGTTCATTGGTCTCTCTGTGCTCCCATTTTTTCGTCCGTAAAAGGGAAATATTACCTGTTAGCTCAAAAGACCAAGGTGAGGATTAAATGAAATGGCACGTGCAAAGCACTCAGCACGTGCATCAGTTCCTGATCCTTAGTAGGTTCTCAATAATTTTCCTTCCCCATTAACTGCATAAACTAACAACATGAAGATTCTAGGAATTCTCTTAAAACCATGAAGCCATTCTCCTGTATTCTTGATACCATAGTAAATCCTTGCAAGCTTTCTGTTGTCCATTTTATCCTCCAAGTAAAGTGGCTTCTGGACACACCCCCTCATCAATACCAAGAGCGTTCCGATAGTAGAGGCCACACAATTGTTCATCTTACCTAAATTTAAAAATAATCTACACCTCTGCCATTAAAACACAAAAGGACCTCCCTCCTTTTCACAACCACTTGTGTCTACTCAACAATCAATTAATGAAGAAGAGGTCTTGACACTTTAGATCCACTTCTGCTTGTGGCATATATAAACGATCTATTCAAATGGCTACTGGCAATATTAAACAATCAACAGAAAGAGAAAGTGCTAGCTTTTTTCCTTTAGGATACCAACTTACCCCCCTCTGATGATATGGAGCTGTGAGGCATCCACACTGAATTCATGATTTGGGCCGCAAGCATACAGCAGAGCTCTCCATACCCTTATTGAGAAACTAAAAATCAGTATACATCTATGCTGAAAAAGAACTGCAAATTCACCAGATCTTTGATTCACCCCCAAGCTGGTGTGTGAAGTCATTTTCTCTCCCATAATCTCCAGCCTTCATCTGCTTACAAACACTCCCTCCCCTCCGCCTTCCAACTTTGAACGAGTTCTATACTTATAACCTCCATGGCTGAGGAAGGAGCAAAAGATAAAACCCTAGGAAGAACATCTCACTGGCTTTGCCTTTCAATCTACTTCTAAGGAGGTTCAGTTTTCTTTTGCAGATAATTCTTTAACGTGTACACAGCACTGGTATTCATTATACACTGAAGGAGAAAGACAAAAGTAATGATCCTCAGCTAGATCATAAAAGGTTGTCAGCTCATCAGTGACTTCCTATGATGTCATCAGCAACAAGAAAGCTAGAACAGTTAAGCTCCAAAAAAAATGAAGATGAAATTACAATTTTAGGATTGACTCGGTTACATGGCTGAGTGTGTACATCAGAGCTGAATTTAATATATGTTTCCTTATCCCTAAAAATACATCAAAGGCCAGATTTTCAAAGCCGCGCACGGCTGGCCATTTGGAAAGAGGTATATCCAGGCCCCCAAAGCCTTCATTTTAAGCAGATGGAAGGGGCAACTGCAAGGTTTGAAAGTGCAAGCTCAGGCTTGTAAAGACACTGCTTAACACCAGCGTTGACTAGGGAGCGGCTGGCACGGAGAGAGCCGGAACCGCCGTTCAGTTCTGTAAAACCAGGTACTGTGCTGACTTGCGGCAGGTAGCAGAAGGCTGAGGAGAAACTCATTTCCTATTTGCTCTTCCCTAACTGGTCTCTCTCCTGGAGTACAGCACAGACCAAATGACTGGAAGGCCACTAGATGGCGCCCTCTTGTACACCCAAGTTAATATGTGATGGCAAAGCCACCTGTCAGGAGCTCTATCTCATTAAAAAGTTTAAACGGAAAAGAACAAAGTGTCAGGTTCTCCTCCTCATCACAGCAGCTGGAGGTAAATTATTAAATCCGTTTTGGACTCCTGTGGTTAAGCTTCTCCTCTGGCACTGTAGAAACAAATATCTAGCACATTTGGGGGATTTAATAAATTTTAAAGAAAAAAACGAAACTGGGGACCCAGGTTTATTTGTTTGATTTTTTCCTTTTTGGGAGAGCACAAAACATACATCCAACTGAGCTGCTAATGTCTGGAGCCATTTGAAAAGGCAGTGTCTCCCAATTTTGAATTTCAATAACTTCCTCTGAAAATCTGCATAGAAGACATGAATTAAACCTTTAATAAACACTTGGCAAAATTTCAGAGAATAGCATATTTTATTTGTTTTCTCTCTCTCATATTTTCCTCAAACTCGGGACATATTACTACAGGAAGACTGAAGCCGAAGGTCTGCTATGTAGATAAAAATACATATTTATTATACATCCTAGGCTACTTTGAGGTATAACGTTCCATTTAAAATTTAAACCAAGCTCTTGGATATAATGGTCCTTTTAGAATAAGGCTCTAGCTTACGTCTTCAGAGGATACTTTGAGTCTTGGGTATGAAGGGTGTTAAAGAAGTGGCGACTTTTAATATGCAAGGCCACAATGAAAATCCAACAGCTATTTTCCTATAGCCAAAACTGTATTTACAATCGGTGTGTGTATATCAGCATAATAGCCATTATTGTCCAGCCGTTCCAAAGTAGCCATTTACTGGGTTTGGTTTATTTGGCATCAAAATGGATTATATTTTTTGCCTTTTAAATATCTGTATACTTGTGCAGCACCAGAAACTTAGTTAAAAATTGAACTGAGGACCTTTTGTTCCAGGCAACATAGCTCAAAACTTTATGTTCAACCATTTGGAGAAACTGCACTTCAAATGTTATCCCTCCCAGGCTGAGATCATTACTCTCTAAGCCTCTTGGGACACACATATCTAAAGGTTTTTTTGGTCTTCTTAACATCTCCTATTATAGAAAAAAATGGATTCCTTTCACAAACTTAGCAGGTCTTTGAAGAGGCATCATGGCATTCTTCATCTCCTGACATTACACATGAGGCTTTAGCTTGCTTGTAATTTTCTGTAGTCAATTCTTTGCTTTCCCTGCAAGTCCATGGTGAATTCCCCAGATCTTCTATCCCCAGCAGAAGGAAAACGCTGTCTCTGAAATCCTGTAGAGCAGCCTTGTGACTAAGAACTAATATTTGCCAGCCCACACGAATCTCTCTCTAGTCTGGGTTTCCCCACAGAACACATCGGCTATTAGAAGAATGAATGGAGTCAGCATTTTCTTTTCTCTTTAAAAATCGAGACATAATTCACATACTACAAAATCCACTCTTTTAAAGTATGCAATTCAGCAGTTTTGACTACGTTCACAAAGTTGTGCAACCATCACCACCACCTAATTCCAGAACATTTCCATCACCCCAAAAGAAACCCCATATCCATGAGCAGTCAGTCCCCATTCCTCCCTCCCCCCAGCCCCTGACACTGATTAATCTACTTTTCGTCTCCTTGGACTTGCTTATTCTAGACATTAAATATAAATTGAATCATACAATATGTTGCCTTTTATGTCTGGCTTCTTTCACTTAGCATAATGTTCTCAGGGTTCATCCACGTTGTAGCACAATCAGTATGTTACATCCCTTTTTATGGCTGAATAACATTCCGACATTTCCTCTTCCGATTGCCCATGATAAATTATTGCTCATCGTGGGTAAGTTGCTAATTTGGGTCCTTGAATAGCCTTTGAGGAGAACTTATGCTACATGCAAAAATATTAACAGCTCAATGAAATAGATTTTGAAGTCAAGAAGTTCCTGGTATCTGGTAAATTAAAGGGAAACAAAATTTCTTTTGATTTTCCCCTCTCCTGCTTTCCCTTCTCAATAATGATTGTTGGGAAAAGAACTTTTCACTGGAAAAATCTTCAAAATATGATCATCTCTTCCAAAATATTAAATGTGTGACAATTTTCAAGAAAGCCTACTTATAAACTAAGAAATATTTGACTTTGAGTTGAAGAGATATACATTTGAAACAGCCTATTGACTAAAGTGTCATTTTTATTCATCCAAAATTTTAACCTAAAATATTTTTCATGAATCAACTCTGTTAGACTGATCACTGTATCCTAATTCTCAGCATGGTGTTTGGCCCAGAAGAGGTGTTTGTTGAGTGAATGGATAGATACATGAGTGGATGGATGGCTACTGATTCAGAAATCAAACTACCTCCTTTTCTAACACTAAGTAATCTTTAGAGATGATATGGGATACGTTCTGTCATGGTTGGCACATTTTTGTTAAGTCATGCTATATGCAAAATACAAAGCTAAAGTGAATTTAGGAAAAACATACTACTGCTAACACTTGTAGACCTTCTGAAGCAAGGACTCGATTATTTATCAGAGACAGTTATATAAATGATATATAGTCAACTATGTATATATTGCTTTATAATAATTAAAAAAAGAGTAACATGTACATCTGTACGTTCTTTGATGAGAGAGGGAAATGCAAACTCATGTTTTGCAAATGTAGTAAGGGCCAGGCGCTGGGAATGTGGAAAGTGTAGGGCAGCAGTGGGAAGATGGAAAGACTAAGATATGTTCTTTGCCCCTCTAATAATTTACCCTCCTAGGGGGAGGAAGAGTCCTCTGTTCCACCACTGCAGGATGGTTTATATGCAGCTGGTGAAGGAACGATGTCAGAATCATAAGGAGGTTTGCTGGCTGATACACGATTCCTCCACCCCTTGCAGGACACGGGTGCACACTGCCCTGGGCCAGCTGGGGAGGACTGTGGTGCTGTGCCCTGTGCCTCGCACTCCCTCTTCTTCTCAGCTATCAGGCACGTGCTCTGCTGGCAAGTGTGGCTGGTTCTCTCATCTTGGTGCGTTTTGTTCTTTCCTCCATTTACTCAGCAGTTCTCCCCTTCTATTAAGTGACTTGTACCTTTTGTTTGAGTGGTGAAGTCCTATTCTTCTAGCGGTATTTGCTAGGAACCTAATACACCCTTTAACCGGTGCTAGTGCTTTTACAGGTTATCGTTTTTGTGGGCGTTCTGCTCCCAACGTTCCACGAGTGTTTAATGGCCCGCCCTGATCTAATTTCCTTATAAATCCTGCTAGTTTTAGTGCATATTTCCCAGGATGCAAGGCTTTTCAGAGATGCCTACCACACAGTAGTAGAACTGCTTGGATATGTAAAAGCAGAACGCCAAGTATAATGGGCTACATGAGAATATAATAAGAAAACTCTAAGCAGGATCTGCAGTGGTTAGCTGGCCAATGCTACAGAGAAGATATCTGAGGATTTGGGGGAAAATTAAAAATTGAATACAGACAGCAAGTCACTGAATTGTATGAAGCCGTGTAGTGAAATAAGAGCCTAGGCTCAAACCACACCGGGGGTCAAAGGGACTTTCTCATTATACGACCTAGGGGACACAGATCATCCTCTACGTCTCCATTTAATTATCTATCAAATGACAGGACTGCATGAAGATGAAATGCGATGGTAATGTGATGTGCTTAGCACACTGCCTGGCATTCATTCAATGAGACCTGATGAGGCGCCTGGGAGCCAGGGGACTCAGGATACAGTTGCAAACAAAGTACAATGTGAGTATTCAATTTTTTAAAGAAATGGTTACTATGACGGTGTTTCTCATTTCCTTATATCTGCCATATATTTCTAAAAACTGAATCTCTTCAGTAAGAAGTAACAATGAGCAAATCCAGTTGTTAGGAAGTTATGTATTCTTTACTGCATTGCTGGAACACATCAGTAAAGGAAAATGAAGCCAAAGGCGCCAGGGGTGACCCTGTTGTCTAAGGGACGTGGGACTTGCCAATGCTGGATATACAAGTCCCCGGCAGGGCGGTCGGTCATGACCTAGGCAAGAAGACTCTAATGTTTCTTAATATGCTTCTAGAATGCAATGCACAGGGAGCTTCCAGAAGGAACTTTGCAGAATACCAATATGGAATTATTTAAAAAGAGTAAGGAAGAAAAAGACCTGCCACCCCCTCATCACGTACAGCAGGGCAGTGTGTATAGATGGGGGAAGGACTACAATGGCTCTGGAAGGGAGCCCTGGCGGCTGTGTCCGCCGGGGAGCTGGGGACCATGCACATTTGGTGAAATGTACATTTGATGAAATGCACAGATTGGATTCAGAATGCAGAGGCGGGGGCGGGGCTCGGAGAGAGGGGCTGCCCGGCATGTCCAGACTCTCTCTGCTCCGGCTTGTCTGTTTGCGTAAGCCGAGCGCAGGGTCCTTGCTGGCTGCCGAGGAGCTGGCGCCGGGCAAGGGACTTGCAGCCAACAACAGCAAATGGTGGCGGCGGGGAGGAAGCCTGCGGTGCTGCAGCCCCCTCTAGGGTAACATTCAGGAGTGCAAGAAGAGAGCCAACGAGAGGGCAGCTCGGAAGGGACAGGCTTGAAACCTGAGCGAGGGGAGGGGACGGGCCGGGGGAGACGAGGAGGGAGCCAGTCGTGGTTCCAGAATACTGCAGTCAGGTCCTGCTGACACCAAAGCAAAAACATCCCTCACCACCCAAGGGGCTGGAGGCTGAGTTCAACTGCTGGGGGGTGCTGCCCTGGTGGTGTTGGGGTCCCTGCCAGAGATCAAAAGGCGAGCTTGCTACACTTGAAGCAGAACTTGGCACATGCACTTTTCAGAGAGGGGCTCTGTTTTCACCAGAAGTTCTCTCTCTTGCCCCCTTCTTTCCTTCTCTGGCCACGATTAAGACCAGAAATGTGCAATGAACGCCTTCCTGTCACATAAGACCAGTGAAGAGAACTTATATTCTGCTTGAAGTTATCCTGCCTGATGTGGAGAAATAAACAAGACACAGCATATCGCCACCAGGCACATGGTGGCAAGAGTCCCCACTGCCCCTCATCAACTTGGGGGTGACCTTGCCTCTCTCTTGCCTATCCCAGCGGGCGGCCTGGATTAGCAAGCAGGGCTGTGTAAGTGCCCAGGGAATTGTGCCTGATCTTGGCATTGAGAGTGTATCAGTGTTAACAGCTGGGTGCATACGTCATGCTCAATAAGGATTTAGAGGCAACATGTGGTCTCAGATTAGCGCAGATAGCAGGCGGGGGCTGTCTTCCTGCCAAGGCTGGGCAGCTCCAAAGGTCACGTGACCCCCTGGGATTAACACTGCCATTTAATGAAATGCCTTGCTTATCACTCTTCTGGGCCAAAGGCTTTGTTTCTGACTGAGAAGAAATCACTTCCAAATATAACATGATCTAGCGTGTGGGTTGCCTTCCTAAACTCTCAAGAGTTGCCTCTGTACATGACTCTTGAGGGTCAGTTAGCTAGGAATAAGTATTCACGGGGAATTCAGAAAGGGAGGGCGACAACAGGAAAGGCAGATCAGGAAAGGGCTTTTGTGACATTCTAAGGAGTTTAGACTTGACCTCGCAGCAGTGAGAAGGCAGTTAAAGGATTTTAAACTTTGTACAAAACAGAGTTGTAGACTGCAGGATGCCATGACTGGAAAAAGACGCCCCACCGAGAGAAATGGGAGTGAGGAACGAGGGTCTGAACCTACTAAGTGTTAGCAGCAGAAATGGAGGGAAGGGAAGGATGAAAGAGATATTAAGGAGGTAACATTTATAGGCCATGGTGACTCTTTGCAAGTGGGACATGAGGGGAAAGAGAACATGTCTGGCTCTAGAAATCCAGCTGCATGGGTGCCGGTACCATTAAAAAAGATGGGGAATTAAGAAGTAGGTTTGCAAGAGTGTTGGAGCAGAGGTAGTGAGTTCAGTGTTGATGCACAGAGTGTGAGGTCTGCATAGCAGCGAATGGCCCTCAATGGGAATCCCTCTCAGCCACAGGGAATCGCCTTGCCAAACATCACAACCCTCCCAGATGGTGGCCTGTCGCCAGTGACTGCCTGATGCCTGGATACAAAGGCCCAGCCCCCTGGCTTCAATTCGGGACAATTCTGAAGGGTTATTCCTGCTCTAGAGCTCCCCTTAGGCTTGGCTACAGCCTCCTTGTGGGTCAGCTTTTCCCTCTACCCACGCCTGTCTTCTCTCTTCCTTACAGGTGTATTTCCCAAGGGTCCTCCCCAACAAACCTTCTGCAGGTAACTCTCCACCCCCCAGTCTGTTTCCAGGGACACTGTACAAGAGTGTGGTTAGAGAAAAGGGATTCCATGAGGATGGCCCAGAAAATAGAAGAGCTACGGTTCTGAAAACTAACGGAAGAGGAAGTTTCTGGGAGCAGACAGGAGTCAGTAGTATTGAACACCATAGAGTGATGTAGAGTAAAATAAGGGCGAACAGCCAGGAGGTGGGCCATGGATACCCTTGGCAAGGGCAGTGTAAAGGAGCAATAGTGTAGAAGACACGTGGCAGAGGGCTGAAGCCTCAATGAGCAACATGGGCAAGTGGAGAGGGTCAGTGTAGACTGATGTCTGAAGAAGCTTGTCTGTAGAGAGAAAGAGAGACCAGGTGGTGGATGATAGGGAAGGATACAAGATCAAGGCCCCTGTGAAAAGAACCGACTGAGGCAAAATAGCCAATGGAAAGAAAGCGGATGATACTGCTGGGGAAAGAGCAGAGCACGAAGGTAGTGCTGTACTTGAGAAGGAGGGTAGGATGCCATCCGGGCTATGTCTTTCTGCCACAGCGGCAGCAAGGAGGTGTGGAGGAGGGAGGCGAGCATGGCTGTCCACTATCTCTGCATCAATCCTTCTCTGAGCACTTACAGTCTTGCACAGTCTTCTTCAACTTCTGTTTCTGTCCTTGTGTCCCACTAATCTCCTTCAGGCTTGCAACCGTCAAACCAAGCCAGACCACTGCAAACCCTCCAAGGTCCTCCCAATTCTATTGCCACTGGACCTCTTCTTCCCATTTCCTTAGCCTGCCCTTCTGGATTTACCCAGGGTTATGTGTTTTTAAACTTCTGCCTGTTCTTTAAAGTAGAAGGTGAAATACTATCTAACACGTTCCTCTTTTGTCTCTGTCCTGGCCTCAGTGACCATTGCTCAGGTCTATGAAGTGGACCTGAGAAGTGAAGCTCACTTCCGCTTCTGCCTAGCACACTCTCCCTCAGAGCCCTTCCCTGGACTGTGGGTGGATGGATCAGATGCCCACTCCCAAGCCCCATTATACCGTCAAAGAGCAGTGCTTTCTTCCATAACACATATCACAGTGGCACTTATGTATTTGGGTGAATATTTGACTAAGCCTGGTTTCCCCATTAGACCATAACTTTGTAAAGTCACGGACTCATCATGGAGTAGCTCCTGGCACGTGTTTTGGTTGGATAAATAAATGAATACTTGCTATAATCTCCCTTAGAGTTATTTCACTTATGAAAAGCCTAAACAAGATACAAATTCCTTAAGGACAGAAGCCAGGCATTTTCATCTTTTTATTTCCTAAATGTCTAGTACAGATCCCTGTACCTGATAGTTACTCAAAATACCTTAGCTGAGTGAGAATCAACAGTTTTTAAACTACACTTGAAAAAAAAATCACTAGACCCTGTGATGATGGAGCTGACTGGTAAGGGGAACTGCTGTGCACTGGTATCTGAGATCCCTGCATGGCCCTCTCAGGCATTAGCATCTATCATGTACCAGAAGTTGTGCCAGGTGCTGGGGATACAGTGGTGAGCAAAACCAGGTGTGGCCCCTGTCCTCATGAGGTTTCCAGTCTACTAGTGGACTCAGACACCAGTCAAAAGTCATGCAAATAGATG
Source organism: Tursiops truncatus (assembly GCF_011762595.2). NCBI lineage: Eukaryota > Metazoa > Chordata > Mammalia > Artiodactyla > Delphinidae > Tursiops > Tursiops truncatus. Next base: position 48,341,238 of record NC_047039.1, read on the forward strand.
ATAAATTCCAACTGATTATGAAGACATAAAAGCTGAATACCTAATGAAGTGATGGTAGCACACATGGCAGGGTACAGAGAGGCAGGTAGAGCCAGACCTTGCAGGGCCAGTGGGTCACGTTGAGGATGTAGACTTGGTCCTCCGAGCAAAGGGGAGCCATTTGAGGCAGGGTGGGAGAAGCCTTAACCAACTGCATTTCCAAAGTAGACATCCCTCACAGAATATGTGGCTACTCTCCCAATCTACAGGAACTGTCCAGGAACGTCTTCAGATCACCCTGTCTTCTTTTCATTAAAACCTTTATCAGTAATGAACATTTTCTTTCCTTTTTCTAATTTTCTGTTCTCCTCTGTCCCAGCCTCCTCCTGCTGTAGAATGGAGGCTTCATGAAGGCCAGGAACTTTGTTCTCCCTTGTTCTTTACTGTAGAATGTGTAGAATTGCTCCTGGCATGTAACAGGTGTTCATAACATTTTGCCAACATTGAATTTTAATTTCTGTCATTGGAAGGTTGCACGGATGGGACATATTGCTGGGCTTCTGGGAATAATATTTCTTCTTTACCAATTTAGCAGAGTCTCCTAGTTCTTCCATGAACATGGGCTTACAGGACTTGCCCAAAGGTTTTATGATATTAAACTCTTTTAAATAAGGGGATGTTGATGACTCCTTTTTTTTTTTTTTTGGCGGTTCGCGGGCCTCTCACTGCTGCGGCCTCTCCCGTTGCGGAGCACAGGCTCCGGACGTGCAGGCTCAGCGGCCATGGCTCACGGGCCCAGCCGCTCCGCGGCATGTGGGGTCTTCCCGGACCGGGGCACGAACCCGTGTCCCCTGCATCGGCAGGCGGACTCTCAACCACTGCGCCACCAGGGAAGCCCCTGAAGACTTCTTAACAGCTCTGTCTTTATGGGACCAACAGTGGGGCTAAATGTAAATGTGCACCCCTGTCCGTGATTATTCTTTTCTAAGCTACTAAAGGTGTGATCTACCAACTACTTTTCCTGAGTTGGAAATGTTATAGAAAGGTTCAGCGTTTCCCTGCCAGACAACTTGTTATCATAACCAACATGTGTGAAACACTAAAATTTATAGTTTCTAACATTTCCTTGGGTGGTGGAATGATATGAGAATTGCAATTAACACCCCCCCCCCCCAAACAGCAAAGCATTATGTGGACACATTTTGTATTGAATCCAGTGGAAATTCCACATTCTCTATGTCAGGACATCCACAAATTATGGACCAGGTTTGTTAGCATTTTATGAGTTATTCTGTTGAGACTTGTGGAAGTATTTGAAAGTTCTCCTAGCCTACTGTTACATGTGTAGTTTAGATTCTAGCCAGTATTTAGGCTTAATTAGTTTTGTGTGAATAAATTGAGTTTTCTGCTCAGATCTCTGGGATTAATATAAAACTGGTTATAAAATCATGGCTTCCTTTTCAAATTGTGCCTTTAATTTGACCTGTATGGGTAGCTGCCTAGTTTTCTCTGAGGTGTATCACCATCTTTACACACAGCCAGATCAAGTCTATTAAAAGTGATTTGGTTTCCCCAATTTCAGCATCATCGGGGAAGTTTGAATGTTTCGTAAAATGGCAGCATTAAATGAAATCAATTCATTACAGTTTCTGAGAAATTTCAATAATTTCTATTATATTCCATGGATAAAATTCTCCAGTTCAGGCCACAGGGAATAAGGAATAATTTGTTATATTTTATTTCATAAAGGTATTTGTCTTTTTAGGGGAACTAAATACAAACATTGGTATCATTTTGCTTATTATGGGCCTTCAACAGGGTCTATATAAAGAATTAATTCATGGTTGTTAAAATTGTTCACAACCTTCATGTGACGAAGTCATACAAATGAAGTTTTTGTTTTTGCTTTTTAGTTGTAGTCTGCACGGTAAGGGTTTATAAGGGCCTACTCAACTATTCCCATTCTGCATGATTCGTGCTTTGCTTTCCATTCCTTTTTAAAACAAAATTGACAGGAGGTTTTGTTGCTTAAAAAAATCTATCCAGAATTATTTTAAAGATTTAAAATAGTGTATGTGTCCACAGTAGATGAGAAAGATGAAAGTGTTTTCTTCTAATCCTGCTGTCTACTAAACAGTGTTGCATAGTTTAAGTAAATGCAAACAGAAACTAAATTTTCCAGCACAGTTAAGGTTTTAAAAGCTAAGTCAAAATAGGAAGCAAAGAAGGTAGGGACTCCTAGTCCTTTGTGAGCATATAGAAAAATCAAGCAGTGATCACTAGCATCTAGCATGGCTTCATTAAGGACAAGTGGTATTAAATGCATCCTATTTTTTTTTAATCTACGTAATACTACACTGATTAGGAGATCAAAGGAATGGCATAACAGAATCATAAGCACTAATGTTTGTGTAGTTAGGACATGGTAATTTATAGACTATCTTCATGTATATTATTATAGTTGCTCTTTACAATCACTGTATGTGTAACAGGCCAGATAATAATAATTCTCATTATTATTATAAATAATACCTTATAAGTGGAAAGACAGTGGAAACAAAGACTAAAAATGATTACTTGAGACTCACAGCAAGCAAGTACTAGAATCTGGGTCTACTTAGTCTAGTGTGCTCATTTCTATTATACGGCAGTGCTTGATTTTAGCAAAGCATTTGATAATCTTCGGTGATATACAATGGGCAAGAGAGAACAATATGAACCACATAAGATTCTAACTGAACAGATGGCGGAAAACCTGTACATTCAGTTCAACACACATTTATTGAGCAATTACTATGTACTGGGCTCCCTGCTATGTCTAGTGAAACTAGGAAATTAATTCCAGTATAAAGAGTGAGGTGAAAGATGTGATCTTTGGCATTTTCATCAGTGATTTGATTAAAGACATGGAAGATATTTTTTATGTAATCTGTGCTTAGCACCTAGCTCAGATGAGTAGTTTAAAAGAATTTTGAGGAACTAAAATAACAGACCAAAGTTAATGAGCTGACCTTCTTACAGGGATCTATATGTTAGATTGTGAATTTAGATTAAAAGGGAAAATCTGTCATCCAGTATAGAATGGGGAAGAGACCATGTTTTGCCACTCATTGTTCATGAGGAAGTGGGTGGCTTATTAGTTCTTCTATAAACTCAGTAAAAGTCAGCAGGGTCATGTGGCTGGTGGGAAAAGCGTGCAATTTTATGCCACATAAATAAAACTAAAACCCCAGCCTATAAAGACAATAATTCTGCTTATCGGCATCAATTTGATCATGTTAGTATTGTGCTCAGTTCTGGGGATAACATTTTTGGGGTGTAGATCATCTGCCCATTTGGGTGGGTAAGGGTGGGTCATGGGAAGAAAAGGTGGAGGAACTGGGGCTATTAAATTGAAGCAGGGAAGACACTGGAGCAGCTGAGAGATTTTCTTCAAGGTGGAAGAAGGTGGAGACATCCTTTATGGCTCTGTATGGCAGAAATAGGACCCATGGGTGGAAACTTAAGAAAGGCATATTTGGACTCCATGTCAGGGAGAATGTTTCAACATTTGGAGCTGTCATTAAGGGATGGGTTATCTCGAAAAGTGGTGTGTTTCCCATCCCTGGAAAATTTCAGACAGAGGCTGAATGACCATCTGCTAAGGAATGCGGCAGAGAGGATTCCAGCTTTGAGTGGGAGTTTGGACTAATGACCTCTAATGTTGCTTCCAACTCTAAGATTTGGAGTTTCTAGTATAGTGTCCTGTGCACAAATCCTTATGCCCTGTGAAATTTGTTCTAAACCTCCGGAATCTGGGCCTTTAAACATCTCAAAGGATGTTCATAATTGTCTTTGAATAAACATGCACAGGGCCCGGTATTTTCTGTAAACATCTTTGCAGGAAGCAGTTTCCCACACAACTAATTGGCTGTAAGGCAATTTTGTCATAAAAGATAAAATAACTGGTTGACAGGTTGGGTTGACAGTTTCAAACAGGTTTTATATTATATAAATCTTAGGCCTCATAATGGTCCATACAGTGACCAGTAGATGTGGCGGTCTTAAAATAGTGGATGATGAAGACTACATATAGTGACTTGATAGAAAGTACGGTGATAAGAAAATTTACTGGAAGTAAGAAATAAGAGAATGTAAGACCAGATGGCATACTATACTAGAAAATGATAATGTATCAGTTTGCAAATCCTTTGTTGAGCACAGTGACCCTGCCCCCCTGTCAAAACTAAAAGTTTATTAAGCTATGGCGAATATAAAAGAGGCGGGTAATCATTCACGACAGTCTTCAAGAGTTTTAACTATCAATTCTTTAGCTAATTTAGATACAACAGCTCGTTCTGTAAGGCCATTTTTACCAAATTTATCACTCAATACTAGAAGTTGGAAGCAAAGGAAGAAGCAAGAGCATCCCAGCCCCCCAAAAGAAATAGTTCTGTGATTCATGATGAGTATAAGTTTCTTGAAACTGGTGATTTTTGTTTTGTCTTGTCTTGCTATTTGATGGTGGAGAACACGATGTGGATAGAATTTTGTTATTTGGCACAGAATCAGACTTAGATAATTTGGTGAAATACAAGGACTGGGCACGTGGTGGAACATGTAAATGTATTAGTTCAGATATGTACGAACAGTTATATAGGTTACATATATTGATAAGAAATACCAGCGTCCCTCGTCTGTTCTATTTCCAGGGACACATGAAGAAACTTACAGAAAGTTTTTTTTCTTTTTATATCATAAAGAACTTACATTAGACTCTGAATCCTTAGTGACTGACTTTGAGAAAGGGAGCACCGTTGCTCTCTCTAAGATACACTCAAATACAACTATAACTGAATCTACATACATTTTAAATGTATTTAAATTTCTTTTCTGTACTTTCATTTTTCACAATAAAAGCTCCTTAAACTTCTGTTATTAATGTTTCATGTTCCATCATGTCCTTTTTAGTGACCTACTTTTATTTTGTTTTCATTATTTTATCTTTTAATGGCATAATGAGCCACATCGATACTCTTTTAGCTTCTTCCACAAATGGGGTATTTTATGTGATTTGTTTCTGACAGCGCCAGGCTCTTGGAAGTATCTAAGGAGCACTCACATGTGTTCGTATTCTGGACTTATAAATTCAACACCTCAACAAATAAAAACACCTCTGGGACATTTCTGAAACCGAGCTACATCTATCTTGACTGAAATCTCCTTTTTCGCTATTGTCCAGTAGGGGCTGGTGGCACAGGTGTGGCACATGTGTACACCCATAGGGTGCAGGTTACAACTGTTCTGCATACCTGGACACACAGTCTGTGTGGCATTCAGTGATTAGTGCATCCACCTGGAGAGCTTGGCACCATTTCCCCACCGTCTCTGTGGGGACCTAAAATACGCAAATGTCACGTGACTCATTTGGTCTCCTATTATATGTCTCTATAGATAATTTATGGCTGAATCACTAAAGGGCTCATCATTTTAACCCACCCCTTGCCCCAACTAAAAGTACTTATAAGTAGTATTGGTTAGTAGTACAAGTGGCCTCAACTTCTTTCTCCTCTTACTCAAGTTCATTCAGCAAACTTATATTTCCTCTTTTGAGAAGCACAATTTTCATTCCAGTTGAAGGGGTGTAAGCCTGGTACAAGGGGTTTTCTGGGGACTAGGGCAGCTGACAGAGGATGGATTGGCTTTGCCTCAGTATCCCTGATAGAGAGGAGCTCACAGAGCTGCTTCTAGATCTCTGATGCTTGGCAGTTGGGGAAAGAGTAGAGGTCAGTGGGATGGGACTGCAGGTGTCACATTAAACTCATTTGCATGTGTCCATCTAAAGCATATTTTAGTTTTCTACCCACAGCTAGAACATTCTAAAATTCTGTACAAACACACACCTGGAGAAAGGTTAGAACCAGCTCAATTCCAAGTCCCTAAGGTTTATTGGAACATTCCTCTGGATTGGCGACTTCTAACATAAGCATTGCAGAGAGGAAGAAAGGCTGAACTTGGCATGAGAAGGAGACCTCAGGCAAATATATCCTAGGAAGCCATTGTGGGGTCACAGAAAAATAACAGTATTGATGAAGGCTTGCAATAACACCTGCTTACCGATACTTTAGCATCGTGCTTTCAAAGCATTATCTTCAGCCCAGCAGCAAGGGTGATTGTTAAAAAGGCAGCATATCAGGCCCCACTCCAGACCTTCTGAATCAGTCTGTTCAAGACCCTCCCATGAGGCCTATGTGTACAAAATGTTAAGAAGTCCTGCTTTAAAACTTACTACGATCAGATCAATAGAGAGTTAAAGTGAAATGAAATTTCACTTAATGGAAAACAAAAACAAAAACCTTTGTGTTTTAAAAGCGGAAACAAAAAACTTTTAGACCCCCTCTGCCTAAAGGGGAATGATGAATTAGTAAGAGAACTATTTAAGCCTAATGAATAAAATTAATGACGTTCTGCATTTGAAATTAATGTTAATCTGTTTTTCCAGGGTAAAGGGACTTCTGAAAGCATTGTTCTGGGTGATTCAACTATAATTTAATTAGTGACTGGAGAAGCAATGGAGTAAAAATTTTCAGTTTAACTTAAGAACACTCCTTTATTTCACCTCTCCGATTTTCTGCTCACCCTAGCACACCAACTCGTGAGTCACATCCAGATCCCAACACCAATCAGAAACCTAAAGCATTTTTTTGGGGATATCGTGACAAGTCACTTTTTTTTTCCCCCTTAACCGCACAGAGCTCTTTTGCAATCACAATAAGGTTTTGCAAAAACATGGAGTGAAAGCTATAAAAGTCATGAAGTCATTTTTAGATTGATTAAAGGGTTATGAATTCCAAGCAAAGAGAGTAATGTTTCCAAAAATAGTGTGGCTGACCTAGTGGCAAAGAATATGCCATTATGAAATGCAAAATTTACAGATGCAAATACACGTAAGTGTGTATGTGTATTTATGTGAGAATATAAACTCTAAAAATGTTATGAACTAATGAAAATAGCAATTGCTGGTGGGGTTTGCAAAAATGCTATAATTCAGACACACACCATTAAAAAACTCATTGATAAATCATTGGAACTCATAGCTGACTTTTGATTTATTCTTGCGCCGACTGTAGTTGTGACTCCAGGGAGATGTTTATATGCCGACAGTTTCAGTGAGGAGCGGCGGCAATAGCTAATCTGCTCAGTTTTTGAACTCTAAGAGTTATGCTTTGAATTAAAGAAGATTTATGGAGGGAGCAATGGCTTTTTATGGATTACATGCTAAAGATCAGAATGAGTAAGAAAGAAGACATTCAAAAGAACTGAGGCTTTTTATTTACACACATTAAAGAAAAATACAGTTGAAATGGTCAAAAATCATGTACATTGCCTCAGTTTTATATACAACATAATTTGCCTTCTCCTGTTTACATGCTACTGTTTGATCATGTTCTGACTTATGATGTCTTGCAATTGTTGTATATGTATGTTTTTTTTTTTTCTGCCAACAAGAGAGATCCTTGCAATCTTTTCTGTTCTCTTTAGTGCCAAGTACAATGCCAGGTACGTAACAGATTTTATAAAAGCCAATGGAATTTTGTGGAAAAATTATATAATGATCTAAAATTGCTTTACCATGCTTGGATGACTAAGATCTTAATATAAAAGGTAAACCCTCAAGAAATAACACTGTTTCGGGAGGGGACAGGGGAGGTGGAGAAGGAGGGTGGCAAACTGCCTGACAGCTCCAGCATTGCAATACTTTGCAACATTAGACATCAAAGACCGGGACCAGGCACAAAAGAAGGATGGGGACTCTGTTCTCTGCCACATACTAAGTGCAAACCATATCTACTTTAACGCAGTCACGGGGAAATAAGTGGGGATCGAGTGGGTTTCATCATGTCTGAATTCACTTTGAATGGCACGGCAGGCCCTGCCCCTGCTTTAGAATAAAGACCCAACACTTAGCCGCAAGCTTAAGCAAAACTTTTGAGCTAATTGAAAGGTTTTGAAAATGTAGGGCTTTGTGCTTGCCTTTTGAAGCTTCAAGCCTCAAGGCAGGTCCTGGGCTCCTGCCTGAGCATGAACAACTCTAAAGATGTTAAGAGAGCAAGAGAAGAATGAGGACAAAGCTAGTCAGCTTCTCTAGTTCAAGTTAAAGTGCACTAAAAGAAGGGCTGTAAGGCAATAGGCATAAAACTGTTAAGATTTTTTAAACTTTCTATTTCTCTTTACCATATACTGTCTTATTACCTCTATCATTGAATATTCACTCATGGTAACTTTTATTATTTGCTTTGATATAAAAGTAATCTCACTAATATTTTAGCAACATACACCTATAAAATAGATTACCTGTTTTTGCTGCCTATCAAATTGCTTTCATCTCCCAAATACAGAATGATTCACGGAAAAATCCACTGAAAGTGTATTTAACTGAGTATATCCCTATTCAGCAGTTTAGTGAGTCAATTAATACAAACATAAACTGAAAACTTACTCACCAAAGCTGATAATTACTAAATCTGTTCTTAATTAATGAAGACTTGTGTGTACTGGGTTTTAGTTAGATTTATTTAATTCCAAGTTTTCCCAGTTTGCTTTAAAATACGTCTTAGATGACTAGACAATCAGGTGGAAAAAAGCCATTTGGGGACAATAATCACCGAAGCTTCAATATAGCTATTCTGCTTAAAAGGTTTCAAGAGAGCTGTAATTTCAAAGTAAGGCTTTATATGAGATATATACATCAACTGATAAAAATGTTTCCAAGATACAACAATTTTCCAAGCCCGGTAATAAAACCTTTGATAATATTGACCTGATTCATTAAGGAATAGCCTCTTTGGAAAAATAAAGAGGTCCATTGTTCCCTATTCTTCATTTGGTTAAGGGCTATAGATGCTCATTTCAGACTAACAGCATAGCAATTTAGAAAGTGTGCAAGTTCTGGATTCTGGCCCAAGTGTGAGTCCAGCTTGTGTTACCTTGGGCAAGTAGAAATATCTCTGGGTCTCCGTTTCCTCACAGGAGACAGCATGACCTGTGTTTGAGTGTGGGACCTCCCTGGGATCAGAGCTTGGTACCTGCACTAACTCTATGACCATTGGCAGATTACCTAAATTCTCATCATTTGAGATGTTATTAGCTCAGAAGCAGACAATGTGTTTAAAATGCGTGGAAACTCCTAACCATGGTAAGCACTCGATAAATAATAGCTATTATTAGTAACTAATTTCATAATTATGATTGCCACCAGGAAGCCAAGCAGCTGAGTCTCAAAATGCAAAAGAAATACTGAATTCCTTACTCCTTTGACCGTGGTCTTTTCTTCTATCTAGTGAATTATTTGCCAATCTAATTTAAGAGAAGTTGAAAATGCAGGTATCCCTTTAGGCAGGGGAAGTAACTTGAATGCAACAGAAAAAGGTGCTATTAACATGTTTTCTTCTACCCCGGTCCTCTGCTGTCTAGGTCATGGAGATTTCCTGGGTGTAGCATCGCTGGCCAGTGGACTGACCCCCTGGCAAGGATTCTTCCTCTCATCACTGGGTTTTTGTTCTTGACCAAGTAGTGCCATGAATCAGGCTATCTCATCTGATCTATTTATGATTCTGAGAAATTTAGTGGTCAGTGCCCCTCCACCAAAGAATTCTAATTAGAATTTCTACAGCTACATCTTTGATGGAATAAACTGAGTATATTAGGGGAAAAAACAGACATACCCCACGCTCAATGTTGAGCTCTCTCAGATGCGTAAGAATTTTTCTGGGAAATTTTTCATTGATGGTCTCCTCTTCCAGCAATATCACTTTCCCCCCAACTCCTTTATTACTTAGAATCTCTAAAGTTTTCTTTTTTAATCGACACATAAGTATTGCTGTGAAACTGAGAACTATACTCAACCAGTGTCAGGGCCATAGTGAAGTAAGAAGTTGGCTTTTTTTTTTCTTCCAAATTCTCACAGGCATTGGAAACTCTCTTGGATACTTTAGGAACGTTCGGGGATTAATAAATTTTTGATGTTTGGCTAAGGGTATATTTTTGGGTGGCATGTTGGAAAAGAGAATTCTTAGAGAGGGTAGCAAATCTGGTTAAGGGATGGCTGTGGTAAGACTGAAGGTGTACGTTTAGTACACATCTTACCCAGGTTGTTCCACTCTACTATGGGAACTCCTGTAATGCCAATCATTTTACAATTCCCTTTTTTAGGTGAGAGAAAGCAAGAGAGTTAGTAAATGCCCACGTGAACCCCTAGAACAACACTGTAATGCAGATATTATCAGTTCTCAATTTCAGCCCCCATCCCTCCTCTTGGTGCTTTCAGTAGTGTTTGAAAAGTGTAATTAAGGCCTTTAACACAATGGACTATTACTCAGCCATAAGAAAGAATGAAAATCTGCCATTCGAGCAAAGTGTATGGACCTAGAGAATGTTATGCTTAAGGAAATCAGAGTAAGACAAATACTGTACTATATCACTTGTGGAATCTAAAAAATAAAACAAACAAATGTATAATATACAGCAAAACAGAAACAGATGTAGAGAACAAACTAGTGGTCTCCAGTGGGGTGGACTAGGGAGCGGGGAGACAGGTGTATGGGATTAAGAGATACAAACTACTATGTATAAAATAGATAAGCAACAAGGATTGACTGTATAGCACAGGGAATTATAGTCTTATAATAACTTTTAATGGAGTATAATCTGTAAAAATACTGAATCGCTATGCTGTACACCCGAAACTAATATTGTAAAGCAACCACAGTTCAATTTAAAAAAAAATCCTTCAGTAGTTCAGCCTTGTTTTCAGGCAGTTGCCAACTAATATCCAAGTTACAGGTGGTCAACCGCTTTCTGAGGGGATATTTGCATAAAAGTTTACCTGAAGACTAATGTATCTTGAATGATGGAGGATGGTGGAGCTTCAGATATCACGACAGTGCACTAGAGTATGGTGGGTCAGAAAAGGCTGGCTCCAGAGCACCCCACAAAAACTTAAGATTCTGCTTGAAAGTAAAGCCCACTAGGCAATACATGAGACAAGGTAGGTGCATCTGAGTGGCTCAACCAAGACCACCACCAGAAAGACAATCTAAAGCACCTCTTTCTGGATCAGAAGTGAGTTAATCATCTTAGTTCTTCGAAATAAACAGGAAAATGTGGGTAGGGCTTTCCTCCCTTCATATATGCTTAGTATTTTGGTTCTTCTATTTTTCTAACTTTAATATTCATTATTCAATGTTGTCAAATGTCATCATTTCTGTGCAAACTTTTCCGGGGAATTACCTTTTCTGGAGCAATCCCTCACAGTAATTGTTTCACTTCTCTCGTGAGCTTATTAAATTAAGTCTTTTTTTTTTTTTTTTCGGTACGCGGCCCTCTCACTGTTGTGGCCTCTCCCGCTACTGAGCACAGGCTCCGGACGCACAGGCTCAGCAGCCATGGCTCACGGGCCCAGCCGCTCCGCAGCATGTGGGATCCTCCCGGACCGGGGCACGAACCCGCGTCCCGTGCATCGGCAGGCGGACTCTCAACCACTGCGCCACCAGGGAAGCCCTTAAATTAAATCTTGACTTAAGGCAGTGTCCACTCCTTGTTGCCTCGCTAGGCCATGAGCGCTGTCATGGGGACTGTCCAAGACCCATCTTTCCAGTCCCTCAGCTTAGCACAGCACTTAGTGTCGAGTACTCACTGAATGAGTTGCTAGGCGTGGCATGAATCTTCTCATAGCACGAGTTCAACAGGGCAGTTGCCTTCGGCCTCACTTGCTTGTGCTTTGATTGGCTGGAAGGGTCATTAGAGAGTCTTGGAAACTGAAAGTCATTAATAGCTCAGCTTCTTGTTCCCTTCCTCACCACTAAGCAAGGCCGGATCTAAAACATCCCAGACGGGGGTGGGTGGGTGGGGGGGTAAGGGGGGGGGAATTGATCTTATTTTAGAAGACATTCAGAGATACCAATAAAGTAAGAACTTCTTTGAGGTTTAAATTTAGCATATCTTTGCAGAACTAGCTCAAATGTTGTCATGTTGAGCTGCCTTTGTGCCCTTTACTCAGAAACATTATCTACATTCCAAAACCATACCCATTAGCCAGTGGGGTAAAGACGTGGAGGATAAATGCTATTAAGGGATATGTTTATCTTAACCTTACCCTGGAAAACTGAAGACATGAAATTTACGACTGAAGATATGAATACATTTTAAAGCTTTAAATTCTTTTAACAGGCCATGGAAACCATCCCATATTGTAAATAAGATGTGGATCCCTTACTCATTTTGCAAGAAGACTTGGTTTCAACAGCCAATCTTCTATAATGAAGCTCAGGAAAATGTGTCTTCCCTTTCCTCTGTTCTCCAAAAGCACATCCTTGTACCTCTCATCAAGCATTAATGCCATTTTAACTTTGTTTCATAAGTGTTTATCATCTTGTCAATTGGGACTATATTGTTCTCAAGGAACTGCATCCCTCTAAGTGCCTAGTACAGTGCCTAGTACAGATTCTCCATTAAGTACCTCTAACAGATTCTCCATTCAGTTTTGTTGAATGAATAAATAATGTATTCATGTAAGCTACTTCCCTCTCAAGAAATGTCAAAGAAAGAGCAAGACTGAGTGTGTGTGTTTACATGTTTAATAATTAATGGGGCTGGGGGTAAGGATCTAAGGGGGTATCAATCGGACCAGAGACTATAGGGTAATCAATTCTTTGTTGGCATCTCTTAAAATGCACATTTCCTACACAAGTGACCTATGCCATACAACAAGTTTAAAGCCCTCTTTCTTAGTTTCTGGTTAATTTATGATTTTTTCCATTATTATCTAAAACATATATAGAAATCAAATCCAGTTTAAATTGTCCAGAAAGTACTTTCTCTCTCTGAAGCAATAAAACATTTTTAGGCTCAAAGCCAGGTTAGTTCCTACACATGTAATCCCTGGGGGTCTTTAGGTCACTAGCAAAAGGACTTGGAAAATTTAATTAAAGAGATTTCCAGGAAGGGGAAAGAAATGAAAGCAATTGGCCACCACAACATGAAGGAGTTTTTATATCCTACACAAAAGGTCTTACAAAACAGGACACACCAAAATCTGGAAAACACAAAGGGGGATCTTCCAGAAGATTCTACAATGAACACTATTTAATAATTTAGTGCTACTGGCAACCCTGAGAAAGAACATTAGGGGGCAAGGTATTCTATTTGGTCACTCAATGACATTTAAGTATTCTTTGCTCTGTTTAAGACACTGTCATAGTGTTAGGGATGCAAAAATAAGCAAAATAAAGTCTTTATCCACATGGAGGTTATCTTTAGGACAGATAAACAGGAAAGCAAAGAGTTACTGAACAATATGATAAGGGCTTGTGATAGAGGCCATACCAGACACTATAGGAACAGAGAGGAAGAAAGCTCCGCATCCTTTGATGAACCCATGGGCAGGCTTCCCAGGACATGCCTCGGTTGTATCTTTCACAAAGATCAGACAAGGAAAGATATTCTTTGTAGTAGGGCAAGATGGGAAATGACACAGAGGAACGAGGGGCACACTGCATGTGAGGAACAAGGAGTCAGAGTAGCTGGAGCACAGTGTACATGTGGATGAGAAATGAGGTTCAGGGAAGCAGTGGCAAGATCATGGCTTATACTATTAAAAAGAGGGATGATAGGGCTTCCCTGGTGGTGCAGTGGTTGGGAGTCTGCCTGCCAATGCGGGGGACGCGAGTTCGCACCCTGGTCTGGGAAGATCCCACATGCCGCGGAGCAACTGGGCCCGTGAGCCACAACTACTGAGCCTGCGCATCTGGAGCTTGTGCTCCTCAACAAGAGAGGCCACGATAGTGAGAGGCCCGCACACCGCGATGAGGAGTGGCCCCCGCTTGCCACAACTAGAGAAAGCCCTCGCACAGAAACAAAGACCCAACACAGCCATAAATAAATAAATAAATTTTTAAAAACTATTAAAAAAAAAAAAGAGGGGTGATAGAGAAACCACATAAATACAAGGAGGATGTGTCTGAATGCCATAGGAACATGGATTAACATTATTCAGAGAGAAGTCAACGTATATTTCCTGATCCAGAAGAAGGGAATTCAGTGATGTATGTGAAGAACTCACAAGGGATGCCAGATAATAAGATCAGAGAGACAGAGAGAGACTGTTGTGACGTGACTGAAAATTTTAGGGACCTCACCAAAAACTCAGAAAATGGCAGGTATCCTAAATGCACTTTCCAGTGGTTAAGGCTGCTTGTGTGTGTATAAGATTTCATTCAATAGCCAGAATATACTGCATTTTTAACTCAAGAAAACCACCAGGGAGAGTTTATAGGAGACGAGGGAGAAATGAAATGGAGATGAGCCGGATGCAGTTGTAAGTTGTCAATTTTATGACACTGTTTAACAGATATAAGCAGTATAACATTTAAATGGCTGCCATTATTTTACTGAGTTCTGTATCACAAAGCTATCACCAGTTCCCGCCTTCAGATAATTAACACTAAAACTACTGCTAGCATTGTATAGCAAATTCTGATGAAAGAAACATCTTGCGAATATTACAGTCTTAAATCCTTGACCATTTGTAATAGTCTACTTCCATAATAAAGTAATAGCCCATTGGTAAATAGAGTATTACACGTATTTTATTACACACTTCATCTGTATTATTGCAAAATTCTTACAAGTTATTATGATTCTATTCTTAAAAGTGAGAAAATCAGCTCTGAGAGGTTAAGAAAGTTATCCAATATCACACAGCTAGGAAGTGGTAGAGCCAAGATGCAAAACTAGGACTGCAAAGTTCATGCTCTTTCTGCTATCAATGGCAATCTATACGTACCACATTAAATGAGTCTATGTAAGTTGGTGTGGAAAACAGTGTGGAGGTTCCTCAGAAAACTAAAAATAGAATTACCATATGATTCAGCAATCTCACTCCTGGGCACATTCCCGGACAAAATTATAATTCAAAAGATACATGCACCCCTATGTTCATTGCAGCACTATTCACAATAGCCAACACATGGAAACGACCTAAATGTCCATTGACAGATGAATGGATCAAGAAGACGTGGTACATATAGACAATGGAATACAACTCAGCCATAAAAAAGAATGAAATAATGCCATTTGTAGTAACATGATGAAACTAGAGATTATCATACTAAGTGAGGTAAGTCAGAAAGAGAAAGACAAATACCATATGATATCACTTATATGTGGAATTAAAACATGGCACAAGTGAACCTATCTACAAAATAGAAACAGACATAGAGAACAGACTTGTGGTTGCCGAGGGGGAGGAGGCTGGGGGAGGGAAGGACTGGGAGTTTGGGATTATCAGATGTAAACTATTATATAGAGGATGGATAAACAACAAGTTTATCAGTCCTGTATAGCACAGGGAACTATATTCAATATCCTGTGATAAACAGTGATGGAAAAGAATATTAAAAAAAGAATGTCTCTATATGTATAACTGAGTCACTTTGCTGTAGAGCAGAGATTGGCACAACACTGTAAATCAACTCTACTTCAATTTAAAAAATTAAAAATAAAACAATTTTAAAAATAATAAAATAAATGTGTCTACATAAAATAGCTATAGCCACATTTCCCACCCAGCCCAGCCCAAAGGTGGATAGAAATTGGAGAGAAGGCCAGGGAAGGAATTCTGGTGATATGTGACCTCTCTCTCTGCATGTCCTCTTCTAGGCGTTCATCTTTTGGTAAGGCTTCCACTTTCACCTTTGCTGATAAGGTCCCAGTCGCCAGCCTGACCTCTTCCTCAGCTTCTGCTTACCCTCCTGTTCTCACCTACTGCTGCCATTCTTTCTCCCTTGATCTAGGTAGACACTGATGATTATGCCCAGTACATTTTCTTATAGAACCCAGACACAACCTCAAAGTACTACTCAACCCAGAGCTCCAAGCAGCCATTACCACTCAACTGGAGTTGGCATTCGAGATGAGAGTTGTCTGTCTGCAGTTAGTTATTTCTTCTGAAGCACCTTAAGGAATGCTCCATTACAAGTAACCCAAAAGAGTTTCATTGCTCCCTCCATTCAGCAAACTGTAAAGAACTTTCTGTGTGTTGGTTGTGAATGCCTCATCCTTTCTCTCAAATCCTCACCCATTCAACAAGTCCACTGCTTTCGATGATACCAGCAGAGTATGGAAAGAATATATACCAAATAACCTAGGTGAGTGGATGCAGCTCCCTTACTTCCTCACAGAGGCATGCCCAAAGTTGGGAGGTCCTGACAGCCAAAGAAGAAGAAGAAACCCACCAAGTCAGAGAAACTCAAAGCTGTGGGCTTGTTGCCTTTCTTACCTGGAAAGGAGGGGAAGACAAGTTAGTGCCCAGGAGTCTATCCTACCACTCACGTACAAGTGATTCCATGCCTGACCCACATACTTCTAATGCTAATCTTGAGTTACAGTGCCCTGGTCATAGCCAATATGCCACTCTAGTTCAAGTGCTTATCATCTCACATATGGATAACTGTAATTTTCCAGGTCATCCTGTAATTGTCATAGGTTAAGCATTCGATATTTATTAATAATGAATGAAACACATGGACGTGTAGTCAAATGATTAGTCTTGAACCACTACTTCTGTTCCTTGCCCCCAAATTAATGGTTTTCCAGCAAGTAGTTCAGATTTTATCACTTGGAATTTAAGTCTTAACAATCTTGATCCAACTTACTCATGATATTCCTTCTTCTGTTCCTCCTTAGTTCTCAGTTCCAATGAGCACAGTTTCTTTAGTCTCCTCCCTACCTCCCCTTCCTGCTCTCTGCACCTCTACCCACACATGATGCATCTTGCCTTGAACTATAAAGACCATCTCCCACCCCTTGGGAAGGTCTACCTGTGCCACCTGTGTGCTGCATCTGACCCACCCATTTTGAGAGAGAAATAAAAATGCTATTGCCTCATTCTTTGAATCATGCATATTTCTTACAGTAGGCATAGCTGTGATATTAGTCATTTATTTTTTATAACAGCTTTATAGAGGTATATTGACATATTATACATTTTAAATCAATTCTGTAATTTTTTTGCTGCTACCCAAAGATGTTTGCAATAAATTGTTGCATTATAAGATTATAAAATAACCTATATTTTATGATCCCATTTATTTTGTAAAGAATGTGTATACTGTATATAGCGGGAAATCTATTAATAGTGGTTACCTCTAAGTGGTGGATTTTAGTTACTCTTTAATTTTTTAAAAAACCTGATGCTTTGAATTATCATACAGCAAAAATGACTTTTTGACATATAGTTCTATGAATTTTAATACATGTATAGATTTGTATAGCCAGCATCACATTAAAGATACAAAACAATTTCTTCATCCCCCAAAAGTCCTTCATTCTATCCATTTATGGTCAAATTCCACCCCTTACTCCTAACCTCTGGTAACAACTGATCTGTTCTCCAACACAATAATTTTGTGGTTTTTTTAAAGAATATCAAATGAATGGCATCACAGATTGTAACTTTTTGAGACTGGCTCTTTAACGCAGCACAATGCCTTCGACGTCAATCAAAGTTGTTGCATGAATCAGTAGTTTGTCTCTTTTTATTGCTGAGGAGTGTTCCATGGTACACATGTACCACAGTTTGTTAATCCACCCCTCTGTTAAATGTATCTTGGGTAATTTGGGGCAATTATGAATAGAGCTGCTATAAATATTCCAGTCCAGGTTTTTGTGCAAATGTAAGTTTTTATTTCATTAACATAAATACCCAGGAGTGGAATTGCTAGGTTATAGGATAAGGATATTTATAAGAGCAACACAGTATTTTCATTTTGATTAAGTCCATTTATTAACCCTTTTAAAAACAGATTGTGCTTTCAGTATCATGTCTAAAAACTCTGCCTAGTCCTAGGTCACAGGGATTTTCTCCTTTGTTTTCTTTTAATCTTTTATAGTTTTACAATTTATAGTTAGATATATCATCTATTTTGAGTCAATTTTTATATAAGGTATAAGATTGAGGTCGAGGTGGCTTTTTTGCATATAAATGTCAAACCTTTTTTCAACAGAATATGCTGAAAAGAGTATTCTTTCTCCGTTGAATTGCTTTGTAACTCAAAAATCAATTGGCCATATTAGTATGGATCTATTTCTGTACTTTGCATTCTGTTCCACTGATCTACATGTCTCTCTCTCTTTGTCAACCCACAGTGTCTTGATTGCCGCAGACTTATAGTAAGCATTCAAACCAACCGATGTAATTTTTCCAATTATTTTTTTCCAAATTTTTTCATTTTCAGCTGTTCTGATTCCCTTGCCTTTATACATACATTTTAGAATCAGCTTGCCCATATATCCAAATAATTCTCCTTGGATTATTACTGGAAATGCATAAAAACTATAAATCAATTTGGGGAGAAATAACATCTTTACTATGTTAAGTATTCCCGTCCATGAACAAGGTATGCTTCTCCATCTAAGTTTTATTTGATTTTATTCATCAGCATTTTTTAGTATTTTTGCCAACAGATGCTGTACATGTTCTATCAGATTCAACTGCATTTCGTTTTCACTCTTTATCTTTATTATTAAAAATATTACTGGTTTTTAATTTCAATTTCCAATTTTATATGACTGGTATATAAAAATACTATTAATTTTTGTGTGATCATCTTGTATCCTACGACCTTGCTAAGCTCACTCAAACTTTTAAGAGTTTTTAAAATAGATTCTTTGGGGTTGTCTTCATAGATGATTATTAACCATGCCTTCTGCAAATAGAAATAGCTTTACTGCTTCCTTTACAGTATGTATTGTATGTTTCAAAATTTCTTCTCACTTTATTTCACTGGCTAGGACTGCCAGTACAATAAGGAACAAAAGGGGTGATAATATATAGCCTTGTCTTATTCCCAATGTTAGGGAGAAAAGAGTCAGCCTTTCACATTAAGTATAATATTACCTGTAGGGTTTTTGAAGATGCCCCTTATTATGTAGAAATTCCCTTTTATTTCTAGTTTGTTAAGAGATTCTATCATGAATGATGTTGCATTTTGTTGAATTTTTTTTCTGTATCAATCGATAGTCTATTAATAGTTCTTGAAACTATTAAGGTGGTGGATTATTCTGAGCAATTTTTAGAAAAGAATAATGTATCAGCTTTGCATTTCCAGGTTAAGCTGAACTTGATTGTATTGTATTATTCTTTTTCTATTTTTTGAATTTCATTCGAATGCTTAATAGAAGCTGTTGATGTTGAAAAAAATACAGAAGTAAATTAATCTATTATCTGCATATAATGAAAAATTCTCATTTATTGAAAGATTATGTTTCCACTACAGTTAACACTTTAGAACCAATCAATAGGGAGAATATTCTATATATTCCAGATGTTGATAAATGCATTAATCAGCATATTTTATGTGACATCTCAGATTTAGTTTCTTTGAAGCATAAACCTCTTTTGAAGAATTAGAATTTAGAATTGATGAAGTGATAGAGTTTTATGATACAAGCTTTAGAGACTTTATTGCACTCACACTTAAATAGTTGACTACTGAGAAAATATCTTTTGTAGAACCAATTAAAAATGCCAGCTGTATCCAGCACCTCACTGCCCTTGATCAACTGGCAACTCCTTTTGCTTTACTGCCACTCACTATAATACTCCAGCAATTCAGATTCTATAATTTTACAAAATATTTAGTACTTTAGACAGAATTATGCCATTTTGTTAACCAGTACTTGAGAAACTGAAAATTTAGCCAGGATATCATACTGTGGCCAATCTTCCATTTTAAAGCTCTGTTGGAAATCCCATAAACGTGTCTTGAATAATTCTACCATGATGGAAAGCAAGAAAAACAGGACAGGAAGTTGTGTGAGGAAAGAGAGTTTACAACCAATACTTTGAAGGTACAACAATTCAACAATAAAAGGGAATGAAGAGTTAGGCTCTGGGGTAATTGAAACTTCTTCTTCCATCTTTCCCTCACTTAAAATAAAATCATAAGTCAATATATTGTACCAGATGTGCTGAGATAACTCTCCCTATAGAAAACATCTAAAAATGTTATGGAAAATGTTAAAAATTACTTATTTACTTTAAATCACAGTTGAGCTGGTGGTAAACTAATTATTAAAGAGATAGAATCAGTAGATAGATATGTTTTCACAGAGAAACCACCATCCTGAAAAGGATTAGAAGATAAATACGCTCAGCATTTAAGGAACAAACAACTCCACCCTTATACAAATTCTTTCCAAGTATAGAAAAAAAAAACCAGAAATCACTCCTTAAATTTTCTGTGTGGCTACTAAATCATGACAAAACAAGACAGTGTGTGTATGTGTAAAAGATCAATCTCATTCTTGAACACAGATGCAAAAATCCTATACAAAATATTAACAAACCTTACCCAATAAAAAGAACCAAAGCTTCTTGAAGAAATGGCTAAGTACACATCTCATGAAGGAAATAAAAAAGGTTAGTCCAGGAAATCTTGTGTCAGAAAGGAAGGAGGCTTTTAAAGATGAATAGAATCATGTCAAAAGGGCATAGGATAAAATATGAAGGGGCTCCCACTGGTATAATATGAGACAATTTGAGAAGAGAAACACTCACTCTATTGTACTAAAATACATCAAAAATATAAAATGCAGGAGATTGGTTCAAGATGGTGGAGTAGAAGGATGTGCACTCACTCCCTCTTGCACTGGAATCACAACTAACTGCTGAGCAATCATTAACAGGAAGACACTGGAGCTCACCAAAGAGGAGGCCCCACATCCAAAGCCAGAGGAGAGGCCACAGTGGGATGGTAGGAGGGGTGCAGTCACAATAAAATTGAGTCCCATAACCGAAGGGTGTGTGACTCACAAACTGGAGAGCAATTATACCACAGAAGTCCACCCACTGGAGTGAGGGCTCTGGGCCCCGTGTTGGGCTTCCCAACCTGGGGGTCTGGAAACAGGAGGAGGAAGTCCCAGAGAGTCAGACTTTGAAGGATGGCAGGATTTGATTGCAGGACTTCAACGGGACTGGGGGAAACAGAGACTCCACTCTTGGAGGGCATGCACAGTGTAGTGTGTGCATCGGGACCCAGGGGGAAGGAGCGGGGACCCCAAGGGAGAATGAAACAGACCTACCTGCTAGTGTCGGAGGGTCTCCTGCAGAGGCAGGGGGTGGCTGTGGCTCACTGTGAGGACAAGGACACGGGCATCAGAAGTTCTGGGAAGTACTCCTTGGGGTGAGTCCTCCCAGAGTCTTCCATTAGTCCCACCAAAGAGCTGGGTAGGCTTCAGTGTTGGGTCACCTCAGGCCAAATAACCAAGAGGGAGGGAACCCAACCACACCCATCAGCAGCCAAGCAGACTAAAGTTTTACTGAGCTCTGCCACCAGAGCAACACCCAGCTCTACCCACCACCAGTACCTCCCATCAGGAAGCTTGCACAAGCCTCTTGGATAGCCTCATCCACCAGAGGGCAGAAAGCAGAAGCAAGAAGAACTACAATCCTGCAGCCTGTGGAACGAAAATGACATTCACAGAAAGATAGACAAAATGAAAAGGCAGAGGACTATGTACCAGATGAAGGAAAAAGATAAAACCCCAGGAAAACAACCAAATGAAGTGGAAATAGGCAACCTCCCAGAAAAAGAACTCAGAATAATAATAGTGAAGATGATCCAGGACCTCGGAAAAAGAATGGAGGCAAAGAACGAGAAGATGCAAGAAATATCTAACAAAGACCTAGAAGAATTAAAGAACTAGAGGAATTAAAGAAAACACAGATGAACAATACAATAACTGAAATGAAAAATACACTAGAAGGAATCAATAGCAGAATAACTGAGGCAGAAGAACGGATAAGTGAGCTGGGGACAGAATGGTGGAATTCACTGCCACAGAACAGAATAAAGAAAAAAACATGAAAAGAAATGAAGACAGCCCCAGAGACCTCTGGGACATTAAACACACAAACATTCACATTATAGGGGTCCCAAAAGGAGAAGACAGAAAGGACCCAAGAAAATATTTGAAGAGATTATAGTCGAAAATTTTCCTAACATGGGAAAGGAAATAGCCACCCAAGTCCAGGAAGTGCAGAGAGTCCCAGGCAGGATAAACCCAAGGAGAAACACACAGAGACACATAGTAATCAAATTGACAAAAATTAAAGACAAAGAAAAATTATTAAAAGCGACAAGGGAAAAACAAGAAATAACATACAAGGGAACTCCCATAAGGTTAACAGCTGATTTCTCAGCAGAAACTCTACAAGCCAGAAGGAGGTGGCACAATATAGTTAAATTGATGAAAGGGGAGAAACTACAACCAAGATTACTCTACCCAGCAAGGATCTCATTCAGATTCGACGGAGAAATCAAAAGCTTCACAGACAAGCAAAAGCTAAGAGAATTCAGCACCAGGAAACCAGCTCTACAACAAATGCTAAAGGAACTTCTCTAAGTGGGAAATGCAAGAGAAGAAAAGGACCTACAAAACCAAACCAAAAACAATTAAGAAAATGGTCAAAGGAACATACATATTGATAATTACCTTAAATGTGAATGGATTAAATACTCCAACCAAAAGACACAGGCTTGCTGAATGGATACAAAAACAAGACCCATATATATGCTGGCTACAAGAGAGCCAATTCAGACCTAGGGACACATACAGATTGAAAGTGAAGGGATGGAAAAAGATATTCCATGCAAATGGAAATCAAAAGAAAGCTGGAGTAGCAATACTCATATCAGATAAAATGGACTTTAAAATAAAAAATGTTACAAGAGACAAGGAAGGACACTACATAATGATCAAGGGATCAATCCAAGAAGAAGATATAACAATTATAAATATATATGTACCCAACATAGGAGCACCTCAATACATAAGGCAAGTGCTAACAGCTATAAAAGAGGAAATTGACAGTAACACAATAATAGTGGGGGACTTTAACATCTCACTTACACCAATGGAAAGATCATCCAGACAGAAAAGTAATAAGGAAACAGAAGTTTTAAATGACACAATAGGCCAGATAGATTTAATTGATATTTGTAGGACATTCCACCTGAAAGTGGCAGTTCTTCTCAAGTGCACACGGAACATTCTCCAGGATAGATCACATCTTGGGTCACAAATCAAGCCTCAGTAAATTCAAGAAAATTGAATTCATATCAAGCATCTTTTCTGGGCCCAACAGTATGAGACTAGAAATAAATTACAGGGAAAAAAAGGTAAAAAACATAAATATATGGAGATGAAACAATATGTTACCAAAAAGCCAAGAGATCACTGAAGAAATCAAAGAGGAAATAAAAAAATACCTAGAGACAAATGACAATGAAAACACAGTGATCCAAAACCTATGGGATACAGTAAAAGCAGTTCTAAGAGGGAAGTTTATAGCAATACAATCCTACCTCAAGAAACAAGAAAAATCTCAAATAAACAATCTAACCTTACACCTAAAGGAACTAGAGAAAGAATAACAAACAAAACCCAAAGTTAGTAGAAGGAAAGAAATCATAAAGATCAGAGCAGAAATAAATGAAATAGAAACCACAAAAACAATAGCAAAGATCAATAAAACTAAAAGTTGTTCTTTGAGAAGATAAACAAAATTGATAAATCATTAGCCAGACTCATCAAGAAAAAGAGGGAGAGGACTGAAATCAATTAAATTAGAAATGAAAAAGGAGAAGTAACAATGTACACCACAGAAATACAAAGCATCATAAGCAATTACTACAAGCAACTCTATGCCAATAAAATGTACAACCTGGAAGAAATGGATAAATTCCTAGAAAGGTACAACCTTCCAAGACTGAACCAGGAAGAAATAGAAAATATGAACAGACCAAACACAAGTAATAAAATTGAAAAGGTGATTAAAAATCTTCCAACAAACAAAAGTCCAGTGCCAGATGGCTTCACAGGTGAATTCTATCAAACATTTAGAGAAGAGCTAACACCCATCCTTCTTAAACTCTTCCAAAAAAAATTGCAGAGGAAGGAACACTCCCAAGATCATTCTATGAGGCCACTATCACTCTGATACCAAAACCAGACATTGTGACCAGATGTCACAAAAAAAAGAAAATTATAGACCAATATCACTGATGAATATACATGCAAAAATCCTCAACAAAATACTATCAAACAGAATCCAACAACAGATTAAAAGGTTCATATACTATGATCAAGTGGGATTTTTCCCAGGGATGCAAGGATTCTTCAATATACGCAAATCAATCAATGTGATATACCATACTGACAAATTGAAGAATAAAAAATCATGTGATCATCTCAATAGGTGCATAAAAAGCTTTTGACAAAATTCAACACCGATTTATGATACAAATCCTCCAGAAAGTGGGCACAGAGGGAACCTACCTCAAGATAATAAAGGCCATATATGACAAACCCACAGCAAACATCATTCTCAACGATGAAAAACTGAAAGCATTTCCTCTAAGATCAGGAACAAGACAAGGATGCCCACTCTTGCCACTATTATTCAACATAGAGTTTTGGAACTCCTAGCCACAGCAATCAGAGAAGAAAAGAAATAAAAGGAATACAAATTGGAAAAGAAGAAGTAAAACTGTCATTGTTTGCAGATGACATGATACCATACATACAGAATACTAAAGATGCTACAAGAAAACTACTAGAGCTAATCAGTGAATTTGGTAAAGTTGCAGGATACAAAATTAATGCACAGAAATCTCTTGCATTCCTATACACTAATGATGAAAAATCTGAAACAGAAATTAAGGAAACACTCCCATTTACCATTGCAACAAAAAGAATAAAATACCTAGGAATAAACCTACCTAAGGAGACAAAAGACCTGTATGCAGAAAACTGTAAGACACTGATTAAAGAAATTGAAGATGATACCAACAGATGGAGAGCTTTACCATGTTCTTGGATCGGAAGAATCAATATTGTGAAAATGACTATACTACCTAAAGCTATCTACAGATTCAGTTCAATCCCTATCAAATTACCAATGGCATTTTTTACAGAACTAGAACAAAAAAATCTTAAAATTTGCATGGAGACACAAAAGACTCCAAATAGCTAAAGCAATCTTGAGGGGAAAAAACGGAGCTTGAGGAATCAGACTCCCTGACTTCAGACTATACTACAAAGCTATAGTAATCAAGACAATATGGTACTGGCACAAAAATAGAAATATAGATCAATGGAACAGGATAGAAAGCCCAGAGATAAACGCACACACCTATGGTCAACTAATCTATGACAAAGGAGGCAAGGATATACAATGGAGAAAAGACAGTCTCTTCAATAAGTGGTGCTGGGAAAGCTGGACAGCTACATGTAAATGAATGAAATTAGAACACTCCCTAACACCATACACAAAAATAAACTCAAAATGGATTAGAGACCTAAATGTAAGATTGGATATTATAAAACTCTTAGAGGAAAACATAGGAAGAACACTCTTTGATATAAATCACAGCAAGATCTTTTTTGACACAGCTCTTAGAATAATGGAAATAAAAACAAAAATAAACAAATGGGACCTAATGAAATTTAAAAGCTTTTGCACAGCAAAGGAAACTATAAACAAGACGAAAAGAGAACCGTCAGAATGGGAGAAAGTATTTGCAAATGAATCAACGGACAAAGGATTATTCTCCAAAGTATATAAACAGCTCATGCAGCTCAATATTAAAAAAAGAAACAGCCCAATCAAAAAATGGGAGGAAGGGCTTCCCTGGTGGCGCAGCGGTTGAGAGTCCGCCTGCCGATGCAGGGGACACGGGTTCGTGCCCCGGTCCGGGAGGATCCCACATGCCGCGGAGCGGCTGGGCCCGTGAGTCATGGCCGCTGAGCCTGCGCGTCCGGAGCCTGTGCTCCGCAACGGGAGAGGCCACAACAGTGAGAGGCCCGTGTACCACAAAAAAACCAAACAAACAAAAAATGGGAGGAAGATCTAAATAGACATTTCTCCAAAGAAGACATACAGTTGGCCAAGAGGTACATGAAAAGGTGTTCAACATCACTAATTATTAGTGAAATGCAAATCAAAACTACAATGAGATATCACTTCACACCAGTTACATGGGCATCATCAGAAAATCTACAAACAACAAATGCTGGAGAGGGTGTGGAGAAAAGGGAACCCTCTTGCACTGTTGGTGGGAATGTAAATTGATACAGCCACTATGGAGAACAGTACGGAGGTTTCTTAAAAAAACTAAAATTAAAATTACCATATGACCCAGCAATCACACTACTGGGCATATACCCCAAGAAAACCATAATTCAAAAAGACACACGCACCCCAGTGATCATTGCAGCACTATTTACAATAGCCAGGTCATGGAAGCAACCTAAATGCCCATCAACAGATGAATGGATAAAGAAGATATGGTACATATATACAATGGAATATTACTCAGCCATAAAAGGGAACGAAATTGAGTCATTTGTAGAGATGTGGATGGATCTAGAGACTGTCATACAGAGTGAAGTAAGTCATAAAGAGAAAAACAAATATCATATATTAACGCATATATGTGGATCTTAGAAAAATGGTACAGATGAACCACTTTTCAGGGCAGAAATTGAGACACAGATGTAGAGAACAAACATATGGACACCAAGGGGGGAAAGCGGTGGGTGGTGGTGGTGGTGGTGTGATGAATTGCGAGATTGGGATTGACATGTATACACTGATGTGTATAAAACTGATGACTAATAAGGACCTGCTGTATAAAAAATAAATAAAATAAAATTCAAAAAAATAAAATAAAATCAGAAAACCATAATGACACTAAAAACACCAAAACAAAAACAGAACCACCTTATTGGTCATCAATGGTGGTTGCTAGGACAAAAACTTGTAGTCTGAAAATTGAAAAATAAAAGGAAAGAATAAAGCATTTATCCCTATTTTTCTATATGGACTCTATTTTATTGTACCTAAAAAGTTGATGAGACAGTTCTATGAGAAAGACTTCAGTTAATAAATGCAAAATTAATGATACAATTAGATCATCATTATTTTACAACATCAAATGAAATAATACATGCAGGCAATAATCGCAGATGCTACAATCATTAGGTAAATGATGATGAGAACATCTGCAATGGATGAATTAGGCTGACCCCACATGAGTCCACCGATCAATCTGAACATCACTAAGTGTGGGACAATTGGGTATTTTGTTCCTCACAATGTGATGCAATAGGAAGGACACAGCACCACTATGAATTATTCCTGCCTAAAAAACTACCTAAATTCAATAATGCTCCTAAATCTGAATTTCAGTTAATAGGAAAAGTGTAGTCTAGAAGAGTAAGTGAAATGACACCATGAAGAATGTGTCAATCGGCCAAACCCAAAGAATGTTCTGGAACAAATAACCTAAATTTCTCAACAACTCAACGTCTTGAAAAACAGGGACCACGTGTGTGTGTGTGTTTGTGTTTGTGAGGGGAACTGTTATAGAATAAAGGAGACTTAGACATAATCATGATGTGCAGTTTGCAATGTTTGGATCTCATTTAGGTAATGAGTTGGAAGGGAACAAAATAATGTATAAGGATACCTTTGAGAGTCTCCTGGCAATACCGATATAAAATAGGTATTAGATTATACTAAGGAATTCCCATTAATTCTGCTGGATGCAATACTGGAATGGTTGCTGCGTATTTTAACAATACCTTTATCAGTTAACGATGCATACTGAACTACTTATGGGTGAAATATGATGTCCAAGATTTGTTTTTAAAGAATCCACCCTAAAAAAAATTGGGGTTGAGAGAGGGATGGATAAAGCAAGAAGAGGAAAATGTTGATAATTTTTGAAGCTAGGTGATGATAGCATTAAGATGTATATTACTATTCTGTCTCTTTCAGTGTATATTTGAACATTCCGATAAAAAGTCCAGAAAGTACAAAAAGATAGTATATTATAATCAAGGTGAAATGATTTAAAATGTTTAAGGTCTGTTTCACATCAGAAAATCTACCAATGTAATTTAATGCATGAGTAGACGAAAAGATTTAGGGATCCCATTAGATCCAGGAAATATCATTTAATAAAGTCAACAACCATCCATACTAACACACTTTAGGGATAGAAGAAAAGGTGTTTAATGTAATGAAGGGCAGCTAAACAATGCATATAACTATTAAACTCATTACTGAAATATTTTAAAAATTGCATTTAAACTCAGGAAGAAGACAAGGATATCTGTTTTCAGTATTCTATTACAATGCATGTCCTAGCCAGTACAATTTGAAAAGAGTAAAAGAAGCACGATACAGAAATTGGAAAGAAAGAAAGAATTTCTCATTATTTATGTGTGTATATTATCTATGTCTATTTAGAAAACCCCAGAATTGGCTACTGAGAGTACTGGAATGGAACATGTTCAGACTAGAAATACTGCAGGGAATTGGTAATAAAAAAACTTTACCCCTATATCATAAACATTTTCCTGTTTCAATGACTGCATAATATGCAAATGGGAGCACTGGATTAGACTTGCAATTTTTTTTTTTTTTTTTTTTTTTGCGGTACGCGGGGCTCTCACTGTTGTGGCCTCTCCCGTTGCGGAGCAGAGGCTCCGGACGCACAGGCTCAGCAGCCATGGCTCACGGGCCCAGTGGCTCCGCGGCATGTGGGATCTTCCCGGACCGGGGCACAAACCCGTGTGCCCTGCATCGGCAGGCAGACTCTCAACCACTGCGCCACCAGGGAAGCCCCCTGAATTTATTTTAAAGCCATATCCTGTGATAAACACACTCACATTTTATTGATTAAACCATCCAAAGATATTTTGTAGGAATTCAATAAGAAAATTCTAAATTATGTAGATACATATGCTATATATAAACATAAAAACATGTTCCAGTTTTTCTATTTGGTCTGAAACATCCCCAGCAATAGTTTTGTCTTCTCTGGTTACAGCCCTATACAGTTCTCTCTTTTCATGGTCTAGCTGCTGGAAATAAGCATCAACATTCCCTCGTACGCTTGGAACCTTGATCCTTCTTCTCTGACCCCATCTTGCTCTTTCTATTCTCAGCTAACAGGGAGCAAGTACTTATTATTGTCCCTTTCAGACTTGCTATTCACACCTCAAAACATCAAGATAATGCTTGTGGATCTCTTCCTTGATCCTCACTCAGGTTATTAAGGATCTCTGGGTTCTTTTAATCCGTTGGATACATTTAAGACTTTCTCTTGCTTGATCTCTCAGTTGTGCTTGATCTCACTGTTGCCGTTCCCTTCTTAAAATTCTCTCCCCCATTAATTTCTAAAACATGAACATGACTCTCGTCTGGTTTTCCATCTACTTCTCTGGCTGCTTCTTCTCATTCTGTGTCTCATTATCGTCTTTTATCCCTCTGAAACCATCCTTAGCTCTCATCTCTCATTCCATCCTGGATTCCATCACTTCCTATATGATGATACCTCCTAAATATATCTTGCCAGTTCAGATCTTTTTTCCTCAGCTCCAGATTATAAATGTGCCATGTTTCCTCATGCCTTTGTGTTTGCACACATTCTCTTCCTTCTGCCTGGATCAATTCCCACCGCCTGTTCATTGGGCAAAATGTCACATATCCTTCCATTAGCCCCAATGCTTATTTCCACTGTATCACTTTACAACTTCCCCATCAGGTCTGAGCTCTTTGCATTTCCTGCGCTTTGAATCCACTTTAATTAAAGCAATTATCTCATTGTTTACATGTTTGTATCTGACCTCTCCTGGATGGCAAAGTGGGGTAGAGATGGGTTTCAATTTCTACTTTTATAGTTCCAGTACTTAGGACAATGCTTGATACCTATTAGGACCTCAATAAACATGTTTGTTGGGGGAATAAATAAATCTCTTGTAGTTGTTTTAAAACTGCTTCTCACATTCATTCTCAAAGTGAATTCTCACAGCCTCCCCAAGAAGTAGATACGATTATTAAGACCCCTATTTTACAAATGAGGAAAAACAGCACTTTCCCATGAGTACATATTTATTAAATGGCAGACAAAGGACATGAACCCAAATCTTCACTCTGTCTCCAGGGTTCTAGTCACTGGACTGGGGCAAAAACACAATTGGGCAGCTTGAGTAGAATACAACAGATACTGATGTTAACAGCTTTTGCTTCTCTGAATCAGTTAAAAGCTACTGATTAATAGAAACAGATGAGTAGTTTTTCATTGAAGAAGGAAAAGTTCCTTACAGCAATGAGTCCTGTCATTTTACTTCTACTTCCATAGCAAGTTCATTGAACAGGGTATTCTTCACCAAAGGCTACATGATTTCTCTCCCTGATCATGCTTTCAGAAATGGAAAATGGGACTGCTCTTTAGACCTAAACCTTCTTGAGTTGGCGAAGACAAGATGTGTTGGGGAGAATATCTAAAACATGAGCAGATTGTTTTCAATCTGCATGTCTTGCCAATTTGATAATGGATATATAATTTGTTCAAGACTTAACATTCCCAACAAGAGCTAAACAACCAGGTTTAAAGATATTTATGA
The DNA here is from genome assembly GCF_011762595.2 of Tursiops truncatus. Taxonomy (NCBI): domain Eukaryota; kingdom Metazoa; phylum Chordata; class Mammalia; order Artiodactyla; family Delphinidae; genus Tursiops; species Tursiops truncatus. Next base: position 48,371,736 of record NC_047039.1, read on the forward strand.
TAAATTAGTTGGGTAACTTTTCTGTAACGTTCTCTGCTCATAATCCTTTAGAGGAAGCAGAAACATTTTGCAGAAGCAGCTGTTTTTCAAAAAGAAATAGAGCCAAACCAAGCTATTCAGGGCCATGAGATTGTCGGGCAAGGAGGAATACCCATGAGATTAGATTAACTGACACAAGTGTTATTTTGCCTCGTTTTTTTCTCTCTTTTTAGTCTCTTTTCTAAGCATAATACACGGTTTTGTAAAATTTTAGCCACTACTAGAAATGATTTGCAAATTAACTGGTAGGACTATGTTAGTTTTTTTTTCTTTAATATCTTTATTGGAGTATAATTGCTTTACAATGGTGTGTTAGTTTCTGCTCTATAACAAAGTGAATCAGCTATACGTACACATATATCCCCATATCCCCTACCTCTTGCGTCTCTCTCCCACCCTCCCTATCCCACCCCTCTAGGTGGTCACAAAGCACCGAGCTGATTTCCCTGTGCTATGCAGTGGCTTCCCACTAGCTATCTATTTTACATTTGGTAGTGTACATATGTCCATGCCACTCTCTCACTTTGTCCCAGCTTACCCTTCCCCCTCCCTGGGTCCTCAAGTCCATTCTCTATGTCTGCGTCTTTATTCCTGTCCCGCCCCTAGGTTCATCAGAACCTTTTTTTTTTTTTTCAGATTCCATATATATGTGTTAGCATACGGTATTTGTTTCTCTCTTTCTGACTTACTTCACTCTGTATGACAGACTCTAGGTCCATCCACCTCACTACAAATAACTCAATTTTGCTCCCTTTTATGGTTGAGTAATACTCCATTGTATATATATGTGCGACATCTTCTTTATCCATTCATCTGTCGATGGACACTTAGGTTGCTTCCATGTCCTGGCTATTGTAAATAGAGCTGCAATGAACATTGTGGTACATGACTCTTTTTGAATTATGGTTTTCTCAGGGTGTATGCCCAGTAGTGGGATTGCTGGGTCATATGGTAGTTCTATATTTAGTTTTTTAAGGAACCTCCATACTGTTCTCCATAGTGGCTGTATCAATTTACATTCCCACCAACAATGCAAGAGGGTTCCCTTTTCTCCACACCCTCTCCAGCATTTATTGTTTGTAGATTTCTTGATGATGGCCATTCTGACTGGTGTGAGATGATATCTCATTGTAGTTTTGATTTGCATTTCTCTAATGATTAGTGATGTTGAGCAACCTTTCATGTGTTTGTTGGCAATCTGTACATCTTCTTTGGAGAAATGTCTATTTAGGTCTTCTGCCCATTTTTGGATTGGGTTGTTTGTTTTTTTGATATTGAGCTGCACGCGCTGCTTATAAATTTTGGAGATGAATCCTTTGTCAGTTGCTTCATTTGCAAATATTTTCTCCCATTCTGAGGGCTGTCTTTTCATCCTGTTTATGGTTTCCTTTGCTGTGCAAAAGCTTTTAAGTTTCACTAGGTCCCATTTGTTTATTTTTGGTTTTATTTCCATTTCTCTAGGAGGGGGGTCAAAAAGGATCTTGCTGTGATTTATATCATAGAGTGTTCTGCCTATGTTTTCCTCTAAGAGTCACTGTGTTAGTGTTAAATAAAATTGAGCCATATGTAACTTCTTTTTTCCACCCTTCTATTTTTCCAAGTTTTCCCCTTTCTTCTCTCCAAAGAGAACACTTGGAGGACCATGAGGGTGGCATGACCTTTTCCCCTCATCTGAGAAGGATCCTCTCCTCTCATCTCATCTCTTGTTTGGCCTGACTGGAATTGGCAATCCCAGCACACAGGGTGGCCCAAGGCCAAATCTTTAAAGTTAATTCTGGAATTTAAACATGTTCATAGAGGTTTGGAAAAGTGCCCCTGTCATCTGCTGCCTGACCGTCCTGTGTCATCATTATCATTTTCCATTTCCAGCCTCTCAAGAGATTCAGAGTTTGGAAGCATCTTAGGGGCTGCCTATCAAGCAAGTGGAGAAAAAACAGATGTGTTGAGGGTGAGGAACAGATGCTTAAGGGCAGTGAATAGAAGGTGTTTGCTGTAGCTGACATGATTGGAAAGTCAAGGGATTCTTTCCCTTCAGAAAAAAAAAAAAAAGATCTGCTTTGCTGTACTGTGCTTTGCAGATACTGCACTTTTTAAAAACTGAAGGTCTGTACAACCCTGCATCGCGCAAGTCTATCAGCACCATTTTTCCAACAGCATTGGCTCACTTCATGTCTCTGTGTCACATTTTAGTAATTCTACAAATAGTTCAAATTTTTTCATTATTATATTTGCTATGGTGATCTGTGATCAGTCATCTTTGATGTCACTTCTACAACTCACTGAAGGCTCAGATGATAGCATTTTTCAGCCATAAGTATTTTTTAATTAAGGGAGAAGATTTTTTTCAGACGTAATGCTTTTGTACACTTACTAGACTATGGCACAGTGCAAACATACATTTTATGTGCACCGGGGAAATCAAAAAATTTGTGCAACTCGCCTTTATTGCAATATTTGCTTTATGGCAGCAGTCTGAACAGAACCTGCAATATCTCGGAGGCCTGCCTCTAGTTGGAACTGGTACCATAAGGAAAAGATGCAGCTACTCAAGTTGAACCTCAAACCCTATCTCGTGAGGCTGGACAGAGGCAAACACTAGAGGTACTTAGGGGCTGGCGTGGAAGCTGAGCTCTGGAAAGAGACGAAGAGGGAGAAAAGAAAGTTGCTGGCCAGAGTTAAGGCAGACTGAATCCAGGGACCAAAGGGAGGGAGGCTGAAAGACGAATCAAAGATGGGGAGTAGGGTACATGGAGTAATGGGAGATAATCAGGAAAAAGGGAAAATGGAATCAAGACATGAGTAATGGTTTTCCTTTCCAGGGAGTCAGGAATGCTGAAAACACCTAGTTTGTTGAGCTTCTGTAATGGGAGACTTGGCAACTCTCAATGGGGGCACCTAGGAATCTAACAGAAATCCCACTGCTGAGCTTAAATGGAAATTTACTGTTTTGTCCTCCACTAGGCCCAATGCTAGGGTCCTGACAGGAGAGGTGATGAGAGAGGAGAAAAAGTGATTAAGATACTCTGACTATTTGTTGAAAGACGCTTAGGTGGATTGAGAGAAATGTAGCTGAAAATGAAAGCCTGGGTGAATTCATCATCTGGCCATTCTGAAAGAGATCAAGATTAACAGGGCACCTCCTCAGAGGCTGACATGAGCCTGGTGAACAAAACCCCAGATATGATTTAGATCTGCGTTCCTGTGGGTTCAAAGCAACTAGAAACCCATTAAATCTGCATTCTTTGAGCTAAGGGAGAAGGAGGCTTTTTAGATTCAAATATTCATAAAATCCTTTACAACTGTTAACTGCCATGATTATACTGCATTGTTTGGTGGTACAAAAGGAAAAAGGCTTTGAAGCATTCAAGAGTTCATCATACTAATTAAAAAGTGAAGGGTGAGGCAAAAAGATAAAATGTGTCTATAAAATGCTGACTTCAAAAATGCATAAGCTCATCTCAGATACTCGATATAAAAGTTAGTTGATTTAGATGTAGAGAAGCTAGATCGTGGTAGAGTAGAACATATTCTTGAAAAAAGTTCTCTGAGAAAAGACAGAATAAATAATCTTCCCCTTATGAAAAGTATACAGCATTATTTTATTATAAGCCATAAAATGATGGAACTGGAGGCCACAACCTCATCATTATTTCTTTCTATTGATCTTCCCATGTGGAGCTACATTTGAGAAATTCCTTGGAAGTTTATTTTTACATGAAAGACTCATTCATATATTACAACAGTTCTTCCCTCCGTCCCTCCCTCCCTCCCTCCCTAAAGAACAAAGACACACTTAAAGTTAATACATGTAAAAAGACATAATAAAATATTAATTTAAAATCTTTTTGAGTGACATAATAAATGTTCTTAAACTTCAGATAAAGAAAGTAAAATGTCCGAAGCAGCTCAAGGGCGAGGTTATGTCAACTGACTAGAAAACAGAAATCTGAGGTAGAGGGGACGGTATAGTAAGGAGAAAGGAACTGTACCTAATACAGATCTCTATGTCCATTAAATCAATGTCATTAGAATGCTAAAGTCATGAGCTCATCAATTTATTTATTCACCAGTCAGGCATTCAACCCATTTTTAGTGATAGCTTTCAGTGTACTAGGCTCTATGCTAGGTGCTGCTGAGATACAGACATTGGGCAAGGTCTCTTCCCTCGAGGATTTAGCTCAAAGTAAGTTTGAGTTTCACTCCATCCTAAGGAGTGAAAAGGTAAACAAATCAACAACTTTTCTCAGATTCATAATAGAACAGTCACAGGGCAAACCGCTATCCCCCAAATTGGAGAGACAGACAGGTGGATACAGAGTATCACAGCTTAGTGGGACAGACATCCACAAGCAGAAACATTCATGGGAACCAATGTCAGGGTAGGAGAACCTACCCTGTAAATAAACTGTAATTGATGAATTGCTAGAGGCCCTGTGTGAACAACTCTGAGAGTAAAAAAACTCCAAGAGGACCTAGGGCATTCTCCATACTATACTGAGTTTTACGTCTCGGAGCTTAATCAGGTTCTCACAGTAAACAGCAGAGAAAAATCTCCTCATGCTTTGGCAGGGGGAGAGGAAAAGGAACCATTTTGAAATATACCTGAACATTCTGTTCTTCTTAACAATGTCTGCCCTTAGGAGAAATTATTTAACCAGAGCCTAATCTGCCAGGGTTTTAGCAAAACTAAACTGACCTGGAGGAAGGGAAATACCCGGCTCCAGCCCACTCTAGCCATCCTGTCCCACGAGGTGGGGGAGGTCTGAGAAGCACACATGAAGTTCACAGTCCAGATGCACAAGCCCACTAAAAGACTGAGACCTCATCTCAGGACTACGAATGCTTCCTCTCCCCTACATCTTACTACCACATTACTAAAGGCCTATGCAGAGTAGTTCCTTTTATCCAGTGCAGCATATCTACCTTCTAACAAAAAATTACAAGATACACTAAAAGGCAAAAAACACAGTTTGAAGAGACAGAGCAAGTTTCAGAATGAGACCAGATATGGCAGGGATACTGGAATTGTCAGACCATGAATTTAAAACAACTATGGCTGATGTGCTAGGATCTATAATTGAAAAAAGTATATAGCATGCAAGAAAAGATGGGAAATGAAAGCAGAGAGAAGGAAATTCTAAGAAAGAATAAAAGATAAATGCTGGAGATCCAAGACACTCGAACAGAAATAAAGGATACCTTGAATGGGCTTATTACTAGACTGGACATAGCTCAGAAAAGAATCTTTGAGCTTGAGGACATCACAGTAGAAATTGCCAAAACTGAAAAGCAAAGGGAAATAAGAATGAAAAATATGGAATAAAATATCTGTTAACTGTGGACCAACTATAAAAGATGGAACATGTGCATAATGGAAATACCAGAAGGAGAAGGAGGAAAAGGAAGAGAAGCAATATGACTGAGCAAAATAATGACTGAGAATTTCCCCAAATTAGTATCAGACACCAAACCACAGAGCCAGGAAGAAGCTCAGAGAACATCAGGCAAGATAAATGTGAAAAAACAAAAACAACACAAGACAAACATAAGAACTATACCTCTATACCTACGCATATCATATTTACATTGTAGAGAAACAAATATAAAGGAAAAATCCTGACAAGAGCCAGAGGGAATAAAAGCACCTTATCTATAAAGCAGCAAGAATAAGAATTATATCAGACTTCTCCTCAGTCAGTGCAAGCAAGGAGAGAGTTAACTATTTAGTATTAATTTATTTTTTATTGAAGTATAGTTGATTTAAAATGTGTTAATTTCAGGTGTACAGCAAAGTGATTCAGTTACATATATATATATATGATAGATTTTTCAGATTATTTTTCCATATAGATTATTACAAAATATTGAGTATAGTTTCCTCTGTTATACAGTAGGTCTGTGTTGTTTGCCTATTTTATATATAGTAGTGTGTACATGTTACTCCCAAATTCCTAATCTATCCCTCCCCCCCACCTTTCCCCTTTGGTAACCACAAGTTTGCTTTCTATGTCTCTGAGTCTGTTTCTGTTTTGTAAATAGGTTCATTTGTATCATTTTTATTTTTTAGGTTCCAATATAAGTGATATCATGATATTTGTCTCTTTCTCTGACTTCACTTAGTATAATAATCTCTAGGTTCATCCATGTTGCTGTAAATGGCATTATTTCATTCTTTTTTACGACTGAGTAGTATTCCATTGTATATATATATATACCACATCTTCTTTATCCCTTCATCAGTTGATGGAGTGAAATATTTAAAGTGTTGAGAGAAAAAAGCACTCACTAGAATATCGTACCCTGAGAAGTTACCCTTCAAAAGTGAAGGAGAAATAAAAGACTTTCTCAAACAAAAATTGAGGCAATTTTTGAAGTTCTTCAGAGAGAAGGAAAAGATACAGGTCAGAAGCTCAGTGTGGTACTGGTAAAAAAAAAATAAACAAATAGTTCAATGGAAAAGAAGAGAGAACTCAGAAATAGACTCACATAAATACAGTCAACTCATCTTTGACAAAGGAGCAAAGGCAGTAAAATGGAGCAAAGACAGTCTCTTCAACAAATGGTGCTGGAACAACTGGACATCCACATGCAAAAATATGAATCTAAGTATAGAGCTTATACCCTTCACAAAAATTAACTCAAAATGAATTGCAGACCTGAACGTGAAACGCTAAACTATTAAACTAGTAGAAGATAACATAGGGGAAAATTTAGATAACCTTGGGTGTAGGGATGGCTTTTTAGATATGACACCAAATTCATGACCTATGAAAGAAAGAACTGATAGACTGGACTCCATTAAAATTTAAAACTTCTGGTCTGTGAAAGACATAGTGAAGAGAATGAAAAGACAAGCCACGGAATGGAAGGAAATATTTGCAAAAGACATAGCTCATAAAGGACTGTTATCTAAAATATACAAAGAACTCTTAAAACTCAACAATAAGAATATGAATAATCAATTAAAAAAACACCCAAAGACCTTATCAGATACCTCACCAAAGAAGTTATACAGATGGAAAATAAGTATATGAAAAGATGCTTCATATAATATGTCATTAGGGAAATGCAAATTAAAACAACAATATAATACCACTACATACCTACTAGAATGGTCCCAATCCCAAACACTGAAAACACTAAATGCTGATGAGAATGTGGAGTAACATAAACTATCATTTACTGCTGGTGGGAATGAAAAATGGTACAGCCACTTTAGAAGTCAGTTTGGCAGCGTCTTACAAAACTAAACATATTCTTACCATACAATCTAGCAATCATGCTCCTTGGTATTTACTCAAAGGAGCTAAACTTATTTCCACACAAAAAACTGCACATGGATTTTTATACCAGATGTATTCATACTGTCAAAACTTGGAAGCAACTAAGATGTCCTTCAGTAGGTGAGCAGATAAACTGTGATATATCCAAACAATGGAATATTATTCAGTACCGAAAACAAATGAGCTTGAAAAGATGTGGTGAAATGTAAATGCATATTACTAAGTGAGATAACTTGATCTTAAAAGGCTACCTACTGTATGATTACAACTATATAACATTCTGGAAAAGGCAAAGATATGAAGACAGTAAAACAATCAGTGTTGCCAGGGGCTAGGGAGTGAGAGGAATGAGTAGGCAGAGCAAAGAGGTTTTTTAGGGCAATGAAACTATTCTGTATGATAGTATAATGGTGAATATATGTCATTAGACATTTGTCCAAACCCGGAGACTGTACAACACCAAGAGTGAACCTAAATATAAACTATGGACTCTGGATGATAATGATGTATAAATGTAGGTTGATCAGTTGTGACAAATGTACCACTCTGGTGGTGGATGTTGGTAATGGGGGTGGCTAAGCATGTGTTGGGGCAGAGGGCACATGGGAGATTTTTATACTTTCTCCTCAATTTTGCTGTGAATCTAAAACTGCTCTAAAAATATAAAGTCTACTATAAAAATCTTTTTAAAGATTATGGCAAGCGAATGTGATGAATGAGCAGCTATTAGGCTGAACTTAATAGCATTAGCTTTGGAATCCATTAGATCAACTCAGGCTAAAATCACAGCTCTGCTCCTTACTGCTTACTGCCAGTGTCATTTTGGGCCAGTTCATTGACCTCACAAAGCCCCAGCCTCCTCACCTGTAAAATGGGTAAATTAATGAAGCTAATCTCATAACATTTTGTGAGGATTTAAATGAAAGAACACATATCAAGTACAGAAACCAGCATCCAGTAACTGTCTAATTCTTATTGGCATTAGCAATAACAATCCTGTTGGTGATTATAGCCCAATAGCAGATTCAGAATCTCTAATTCAGAATGCTGGGTAGAATCTGAGGTCAGGATGGGCTTTCTGGAAGGAGTGTTACCTGAGCTGAATAATGAAGGTACAGTAAGGTGTTTCAGGAGGAAGTAACCAAAAGATGCAAAGACCTAGGGACAAGGAAGTGCATGGCACGTTTAATGGACTGAAAGATATTAAGAATGGCTGGAGAAAGTTTGAAAGCGAGGGCTGAAAGGTATCACAGGGATACCAAGAAATCTGAACTTTATCCTGAGATCCTAAACAGAGGAAGGGCAAGAAGAGATCAGTGATTCAGAGAGATGATTTAAGTGGTCATTTTTTTTAAATTTAGACCAGAAAGGAGGGAGGTGAAATGGGTTGGCAGAGTGTTGATGCCTTAATTCATCATGAAATGTTGAGGGCCACGTCAATGACAGTGGCAGTGAAATGGAGAGAAGTGGGTGGATTTGAGAAATCTTTAAACTCAGAATTGATCAATTTTATTAACCAATTAAGTGTAACAGGCAAGATATAAGTTAAGTTTAAAGGGGTTCTTTATTGTCATGGGCAGCTGGTATGGACGAAAAGTGGTGGTATTCACTGTGAAAATAAATAATGGAACAAAGGCAGATCTGGAATAAGTCTGGTTTTAGACAAATGGATCTTCTGGATAGTTTCAAAGGAAGCTCAGAGGAGGATGATCTGGGGGGGGGATGCAGAAATTTGGGAGATGATCTACAGGAATGAGAAGACTGAGAAGAAAATAAACTTTCACGTATCGCCAGATAGCTCACAATAATACCGTTTTCATTCAGAGATAACCAACTCTGCAAAATGACAAATCCTACGTTATAAATGTACATTTCATATTTAAATATTAATTTGTCCCAGAAATGCCAGTCATGGGTCCTACTTCTCCCCAAACCCTTTTATGTGAGAATGATCTTCTCATCCTTTGCATTAAAGGGAAACCCCCCAGAAGCACATCTGCGATCAGGGGAGCAGGTTCCTCTGCCTGAACACATTCTCCCAAAGTGGTGTATTCATAAGCATTTTAAAGGTACTCTTATCAAAATTCTGATGAAAAGGATTCACTGTGATGGAAAGACTGTGAGAAACCTAGTAATCAAGAGGTGGTATTCCTTTAAATGTAATCTCCCCATCATTAAGCAAGAGTGGTGATCTCCTCATCCAGCTGGCCTAGTTCCTTGACTCACTTTCCTGCTGTCTTAATGTTAGAACCTGGTGTTGCCTCAGGGCAGTCCTCTTCAGAGCATGTAATACTGTCCCCTACTCTCCCCTACCCCTGTGGTTATAGGCACCTATTCTAGGCATTGGTACTTAAACCAAAAGCAACCACTCCTAGAGGGAAAACAAAAAGTAAGCAGTGAGAGATTAAGCTGAAAGGCCACAGTAAAAGAAGTTAGAAGGTAGAACTGGGCTCCATGGGAGTCAAGAGAAACTATGAGTAAGAGGAAGGAACAGAATAGGAAAAGGTATAGTGTGGATAGAAAAAGCCCAAGTCCGTTGGAAAGAAGAGAAAAATGGAACTCAGAGGTAAAAAGTTAATGAAGTTTAAGCTTCAGACTCCTCGACTGCATGAATACCTTCCAAGACCCTGGGAGGGGCCCTACCAATGTGTTGTATGAGCACAATTGGTACAATAAGATTGGAGAAATAAACTATTTCAACCACAACTGGTTAAGCCTGCTGTCTCTCTTCACTTCAATTTTGCCTTCATTATACTTTATCTCTGGTCAAGTTTCCCCGGAGTGATCAAGAGCATTTTTGAGATCCAGCTAAAGGGAAGTTGAAGTTGGGGTAGATTAGTTTGTACTTAGGGAGGGGTATTTACGTTGTTTACAGTTTGCTTATCGCTAGTTGTTCTGGTATATGAACGGCTTCCAGGAATACTCCAACTACCCCCTGTGTTGACTCGCCCAGTACCATGACACAAAAGTATAGGGCCAGAGGTCCTATTGAAAGTTACCCTGATGTAAGGGGCACTTAACACCAGAAGTATGTGGATAATGAGTAGAAACAAGTTTTGAAATGTATGGAACTAGAATCTGGTCTGTGGAAACATTTTCCGTTCATTGGACATATAAAATTTTAAGCTGAGGATTTGGATTTGACACCAAGTCAACATGGAAATTGACTCCTGTAAGAAACATATTCTATATATAATTATAAACAATCATACATTTTTACGGGGAGTACAAAATAGAACTTATTTGAATTCCTGTGTCTGGAAGGCACAGACTTACCATAGTTCTACAAACAGCAAGTATTCTATAAGGGCATATTATGAAAGAAACTTGATAAAGGTTTTCCAAATTGGACAACAATCCTAAAAGCTTGAATGGTATTACCAATGTTGAGAAGCTTTTAAAAATATCAATAAAATTGTTCTGATTAACCAACCATACTGGAGGAAAGACTGAATTATGTTGCTATGCTTGCTATAAAAAATTATTAGTACCAATTCGTTGAAATATTTACAATAGGATGATCAAAGAATATACAGCTCACACATTCAGGGAAAAGTTTTCTAGAGGTATGTCAATAATTTAGAATATTATTTCTTTGTCACAGAAAAAAATGCCATAACATAAAGGCTTTGAAAAAGAAGGAGTTGCTAGGGTTAGATTTGAGTACAAGAACATAGTGAAAAACACCATCTTGAGCAGCAATAGCTAAAACACACATTCCGAGTAAAGCACTGTTATTGATCACCACTAACTTACAGTGCTACAGTGCATCTAATTAGGTTTTCTGGTTGTTGTTATTGTGAACAGAGACCCTTCCCCAAGTTACTTTCTATAATCAGGGAGTTTATTTTAAGAACCTGTGTGGACTGGAACTGAAACTAGAAATCTGTCAGGAACCAAGACAACCCCAGAAAACCTTGGTTTCTCAGTCATAGAGCAAGCCAGCTCCATGACTATAGCTTATTTAAATTTTCTTTTTTATGCTTTTCTATAATCTTTCATGATGAAATACATTATTTAGTAAAGCTATGGCACAGTGTATTCTAAAATGAGAACATACACATATTAGGTCAATTGCTAAAGTGGATAATGGAACTACAGAAATGTACAGTCTCCTTCAATCTTTAAGTTCATGAATTGTCTCAGGGCAAAGAAAAGACTGCTGTGCTTTTGTTAGTTCTTGCTCTACAAATGTGTGTGACACTTGGCACCAAACAGATGTGATTCCAACCACAAGCTTATAGGCTCCCCAGCAGCCTGGAACGTACTAGATCCATCTCTGCAACTCCTGGAGGGAACAACGGTCTAGCACGTAAGTGCTACGTAGTGAATGTTTGTTGAATTGAATTTTCCCACCATGACACCTCTCTGACATATTATCTTAAGGTTCTGGCCCTGGTGATGACCATCATGCCATCATTTGACATCTCCCATCTGCTCTACCACTTGAGTCTCATTCTTTAGCATCTAACACGGTGCCTGACATATAATAGATACTCACTGAGTATTTGTTGAAAGAATGAGCAAATGAAGGAATGAACACTTTATTAAGGGGGTTTGATTTCTTTATCCCCATGGCATATCAAATTAGATCACTCCCTTACCTAAAACCCTTCAGCGGATTCCCATTAAAACTCGTCTGATCTGCCTCCTCCTTATGTCTGTAATCACTGCTCATAGAGTCAAAATGAATAATAACAATCTAGATCAGCACCTTAAACTGTGTAACATGAAGAAGAATAGATTTTATGTGAAAGACATGGCTTCACGGTAAAATGGCTGTGAAATTTTGACTAGGTTTCCTTACAACAGGGCTTCTCAGAACATTTAATATTCAATTGTGTATCGTGACTTTTTAAAAGGGGAATAGAGTGTGCAGAATTTTCCAGATTTAATTCATGTTAATCATTGGACTAACGTTCCAGAGTAAAAAACCCTGATCCAGATCAAAGTAGAGAAAAATCTGCATATATCTAGTATTTGATAAATACGAAAGTTTCCAAGTCATTCTTAGTGTAAGGAGGAATATCTTAAGTTATTTTAACTGAATATGATCTCATACTTCTATTTTATAATAATGACATTATTTTGTCTGACACCATGGGAGGATATATGGGTCAGTAACAAAATAATTCAACCACACATAAGTCACATGAAACATCAGGGTATTTCTTGAGGGTCAACCATTCAATGTAAATGAGAAGTTTGATCCCACTTAATTTGAGAAATTTAGTGAGATGATGGCCTTTTGTGCATCTGATGGAAAGAGAGTGTTGAAAACCAATACCACAAAGCCAGCTTTTAGACTGAATATATTTTTACTGTCATTTTACATCTGACAATTGCACTGTGATGTACATTGCCTTAACATAAGACAATACTGCATTGCTCCAGAGGCCTTTAAAATGTACACACCTCATTTGGACATTAGCCTCTAAAATGTTCCATCTTGGTGGAGGCTGGGAGCAAACATCAATTTGAACCAGAGAGGCTTATCCAGTGATAAATGACCTTAAGACATCTGGAAATCCAGTTTGGAATAGAACAATGAGGTATATATGCTTATCTAAACCTTTCAGAAGTTAAGAAAAGACAGGCAAACCTATAAACACCAACCTCAGTTTAAATTAATTCCTCTCATTGATTCTAAAACAAACTTCTTTTTCTTACACATTTCAACATCTCTGAAACTGAGATATGTCTTATAATCCAATAGCGATTTACAATCACTTTTGTGAATTCAGACTGCAAAGCTGTGTTTGCACTGGATTTTTGGCTCAAATAATCAGGGGAGGCTTTTGTTTTTTCCTTCCTCCAGCCAGTGCTAATATTGAGAAATGCGTTTTCTGGCTTTTTCTACATGGTGGTTTTGTTTATTTGTTTGTTTTTTCATTTCCTCATATAGTAAGGATGTAGCCCTCATGTGCAATAAGCTTTTCTATACTATTAGATTCTCCTAGATTATAGACTATATTAGATTCCTTGTCTTGAGCCTTTTTCTTTTGTGGATGCACATAAAACACTGGTGCTTTTTTTCATCAAGGCATTATGGATTCAAGAAATATAATAGTTATAAAGCTCAGAGAATTTGCCCCTTTCTCCTCCTGGAAAGAGTAATACAAAAAGGCAGGATTCCCTTTTGGGGTGATAATATCATATTGAAAAGGAAGCAGAGTACTCTCTACTCAGGCTAAGTTCATAACTTAACTTCATAGACTATTGGGAAATCATTCAAGAATACCACTTACAGATAAAAGAGTGGGGAGAGAGAAGAAATAAATATCGGAAATAAATCCAAACCCAGTGATAATGTCTAATCTATGCAAATGAGTTGAAAAATAAGAGATCCCAGGATCACAGTAAATGGCATGGGGTGGAGAATAAAAATAATTATCAGGGACTCTGTTAAGAGTCAGATCAATATTAAGATGCAAAGAGGCATAGTGCAAATAGAATCAATACATGCATTTCTTAGGAGCCCTCTTCAGGAATGTGCTGAGTTCTGATGCTTACAAGCTTAAAAATGACAAAATGAACAAAAGAGGGTTTGAAAATTGCCAGGAAGTGATTAAACCTTGTCAAGTAATACCATCATGGCAAAACAAAGGTACAGTCTTGTGTAGGGGGAACAATTTTTAAGTAGATAAAGGCTTATATTCTATTTTCACTGAACAATGTTAACATAAAACCAAAAACTGCAGCATCAGAGACTTAGTTTTTAAGGAGTAACAGCAAACTTCCTCTATCTAAGCCAGAATCTAATTTTGGGTAAGGTTTGTCCCGGGACTCACCCTGACATTCAAGGATTCCATCAACCTCCTGACTACTTCCATATTGAGCTACATTTTCTCAGCCACGGGCACCAACCGTCTTAGCATCACCTGGGACTGTGCAAAGGCAGAAACACCTGAGAAGCAGGCCACCAGCTTAATGAGAAGGACAGGAGTGCTTTCAAGACTGAGCAAAGTACAATCCTGCCTGCCTCATGGGTTGCATGAGAAGACCCATGAAAGATTTTCTCAGAGACAAGATCCAGCCTTATGAATCCTCAGCCTCAATCATCTAACTCAAATGTCGATTAGCATCAAAGGTTTCCTTCTCGAGAAAGGCCAGTATGAAAGGGAGTCACTTCAGGAACATCTGGAGAGCAGAACAGCATATTGGGATCTTGCATTTCCTCTTTGATGTACACATCACCTCCGCAGAGAAATGGCACATTAGTAAATTTTAGTTTAGCTTTTAGCATACCACGCATCCAACAGGCATCTGCATCACAGACCCGAAGAAACTAAAATGTGTCCCACTTAATCCAGGCTGAATCAAGATCAGTTAAACTACCCTTCCCACCATCGCTCAGTTCCAAATTCACAGGCTCAGAGCCCTTTGCTCACTCACAGTTGAGCCATACAGGTCCGGATGAATCCAATTCAGGATGTAATTTGGTCTAGGATTGCTCCAGAAACTACAGAATTTCTTCTGCATTGACTCTCCCATTTATTTAATATTTAATATTGCCAAATTCAAATAAAGTACCCTGTTAGAAAATGGGTCAGTTTCCATCATGTCACTTAAAGTACAAATTTCAAAGTCTTCCTTTTGAGAAGAAATAGGTATAATCCACTAGTCATGTTGCTAAATGATCTCATTCCTCAATGGGTGAGATTTCCAAAAAAAGCATGGGAAATATATATTTTTTTAAACAGGAATTTTAGAAGTCCATTTATTATTTATTTATTTACTTAACATCTTTACTGCAGTATAATTGCTTAACAATATTGTGTTAGTTTCTGCTGTATAACAAAGTGAATCAGATATACATATGCATATATCCCCATATCCCCTCCCTCTTGCATCTCCCGCCCTCCCTCCCTATCCCACCCCTCTAGGTGGTCACAAAGCACTGAGCTGATCTCCCTGTACTATGCAGCTGCTTCCCACTGGCCATCTATTTTACATTTGGTAGTGTATATATGTCCATGCCACTCTCTCACTTCGTCCCAGCTTACCAATCCCCTTCCCTGTGTCCTCAAGTCCATTCTCTACATCTGTGTCTTTATTCCTGTCCTATCCCTAGGTTCTTCAGAACTATTATTATTATTTTTTTTTAGATTCCATATATATGTGTTAGCATATGGTATTTGTTTTTCTCTTTCTGACTTACTTCACTCTGTATGACAGACTACGTGCATCCACCTCACTACAAATAACTCAATTTTGTTTCTTTTTATGGCTGAGTAATATTCCATTGTATATATGTGCCACATCTTCTTTATCCATTCATCTCTCGATGGACACTTAGGTTTCTTCCATGTCCTGGCTATTGTAAACAGAGCTGCAGTGAACATTGTGGTACATGACTCTTTTCGAATTATGGTTTTCTCAGGGTATATGCCCAGTAGTGGGATTCCTGGGTCGTATGGTAGTTCTATTTGTAGTATTTTAAGGAACCTCCATACTGTTCTCCATAGTGGCTGTATCAATTTACATTTCCACCAACAGTGCAAGAGGGTTCCCTTTTCTCCACACCCTCTCCAACATTTATTGTTTGTAGATTTTTTGATGATGGCCATTCTGACCGGTGTGAGGTGATACCTTGTAGCTTTGATTTTCGTTTCTCTAATGATTAGTGATGTTGAGCATCCTTTCAAAAGCATGGAAATTTAGTTCTATCCTGCATTGCTACACCCTTCAGGTCAAGATCTGGCCTAGCAACAACCAGTACTCATGGATTTCATTTTTTTATCTCGAGTGGAAAACACAGGATTTAAAGCCGCCACTGGTTGAACATATACCTCACTTTTTAAAACCTAAGTAAATTCAGTCTGGCTTTCTGTGAGTACTGTTTGGAAATGCAGTTTACAAATCTTACTTTTCCATGACATAATATAGGAAAACTGAAATAATACTCACACACCTGGAAATGGCTTAAGGATAAAGCAGGAGTGAAAGGGGGGCAAGAGAAAACTCCCTGACAGACCTGCCCTGAAAAATGCACTATTTACCAAGTTGGTACATCAAACCTTAGACTAAGTGATAGACAGAATTTCATAAAACCAAGGTTTCCCAAAGTCTTTGTGAGTTACTCTTTGCAACAAATGCTGCCTCTATAACACTTTATAAAACAACCAAAGTCAACAGACACAGGTCTACGGTCCTTTCACTTGCAGATACTTTTCCCACAGCTCTATTTATAACTTAATGTAATAGGAAGTTCTCTTTTGGCAAAAGAGCTGATTAAGTGTTCCATTTAACACTGTAATGGAAACAATGCTTTCTTTTGCTTCAGACTTGCTGTTCTCATATGGTCTCATGCTGTCGAAAATGGAGATTTAGTAACTATTTTCTGTGTTGGTGTGCCTTTGTGATGAGTGTAATCTGGAGACACTGAATGAATAATTAAATTCATGTTGAATTTCTAATCACTTTCTTTTACCTACCCTCAAGGCCATTATTTTAGCCTGCTGTCTTTGCAGCTTGAGAATATAAAATGGACTTTCTGTGGTAAGTTTAAAGCAGAATAGTTTATCACAAATTTCTCTCTCTCACAGAATGATCCCCTTCGTTTATATTTCTCTCTTTGTTGATCTGATCTGACATCTATAATGTCAGGGATATTATATCCATTCAACAAATAACATGTGAAAAGCAAAAAGGGACTTACTGAGGTGTGGGACCAAAAAGGAATGCTATGAATAGATTCTGCTATTGGAGTCAGGAAGAGTCCAGGCACATGGACTTTAAAAGTTTTTACTCTTTTTACCAGTCAATGTGAGGAATTAAAATAATGCAACCCCAGATGATTTTGATTGTTCAACTGTCCATCCAATTATTCCACCTTCCTCCCCTTTTAAAAAATTATTTTGTCCCAGTTGTACTTTTAAAGCTGAAAAAAGCATCTGTTAGAATAAATGAACTCAGCAAAGTTGCAGGTAACAATTAACATACGAAACCTGTCACATTTCTATACACTAATGATAGATTTTCAGAAAGAGAAATTAAGAAAACAATTCCATTTACAACTGCATTAAAAATAAAAAACTTGGGAATAAATTTAACCAAGGAGGTGAAAGACCTGTACTCTGAAAACTCTAAGACACTGATGAAAGAAATTGAAGAAGACACAAATAAATGAAAAGAAAAACTGTGTTCATGGATTGGAAGAACTAACATTGTTCAACTGTCCATACTACCCAAAGCAATCCACAGATTCAATGCAATCTCTACCAACCTACCAATGGCATTTCCCACAGAATTAGAACAAATAATCCTAAAATTTGTATGGTACCATGAAAGACCCTGAATAGCCAAAGCAATTTTGAGAAAGAAGAACAAAGCTGGAGGTATCATGCGCTCTAATTTCAAACTACACTACAAAGCTATAGTCATCAAAACAGTATGGTACTGGCACAAAAACAGACACATAGATCAATGGAACAGAATCGAGAGCCCAGAAATAAACCCCTACATATATTGCCAATTAATCTATGACCAAGGAGGTAAGAATATACAATGGGGAAAAGATAGTCTCTTCAATAAATGATCTTGGGAAAACTGGATAGTTACTTCCAAAGGAATGAAAGTACAACACTATCTTACATCATATACAAAAGTAAACTCAAAATGGATTAAAGACTCGAATGTAAAACCTGAAACCATAAAACTGCTGGAAGAAAACATAGGCAGTATTCTCCTTGACATAACTCTTAGTAATTTTTTTTTTGATCTGACACTAGAGACAAGGACAACAAAAGCAAAAACAAACAAATGAGACTACATTAAACTAAAAACTTACTGCACAGCAAAGAAAACCATCAACAGAATAAAAAGGCAACCTAAGGAATGGGAGAAGATATTTGCAGAAAAGCTTTTTAAAATAACCTACTACTCTGTTCTTTTTACCAGTACTGCAAATCTGGGTTAGTGCCACCTTACAAACTACATGCTGCTAATAGCAACATGTTGGCAGCATTAAATGTTTTCACACATACATTACATCATTTTGGTCCTCACAACAACACTGTAAGGTAGTGGGACTGGTATTACTAATTATATTTGTTATTGATAAACTGAGACTCAGATAATTTAGGTGACTTGCCAAAGTAAGCTAGGAATAGTTGATCCAGGACTTGAACCAAAAATCATTTGAGTCTTTAGTCAGTGTCTTTTCTGCTGAACCATACTCCATTTCTAATCAAAGGTTCTTTTTAAGAACTAAAGAACATTGGTTTTTAAAACAGAAATGTACTCCCAAACATTGATTTTGGAAGAGGCATGAAGTATTAAGCATGTGAGTAATTCCTGTGCCAATGAATATTATGGCCAGAGAAGCCCATATTTCAATTATTTATATGGTTTTAATATGGTTTTTTTAATTGGTTTTTTAATTTAAAAATATGGTTGTCTTTTAAATATGACTGTCTTACAGAAAATGTCCCAACTTTCTTATCCAAGCCATCGAAGGATAACTTTTCTTTCTGGAAATTTGAGTAAAATCCTGTTACTATTTAAGTTTGGGAAGGAATTAAAATAGTTCTAAGAAAACAGTACTGGTTTTATGAAAGGAAAATAGACCTGGAGGTTTTTTTTTTTTTTTTTGACAACTGGATTTTATTTATTTTTTAATTTTTAACAACTTTATAGGAGTATAATTGCTTTACAATGGTGTGTTAGTTTCTGCTGTATAACAAAGTGAATCAGCTATACGTATATATATATCCCCATATCCCCTCCCTCTTGCATCTCCCTCCCACTCTCCCTATCTCACCCCTCTAGGTGGACACAAAGCACCAAGCTGACATCCCTGTGCTATGCAGCTGCTTCCCCCTAGCTAGCTATTTTACATTTGGTAGTGCATATATGTCCATGCCACTCTCTCACTTCATCCCAGCTAACCCATCCCCCTCCCTGTGTCCTCAAGTCCATTCTATACATCTGCATCTTTATTCCTGTCCTGCCCCTAGGTTCTTCAGAATTGTTTTGTTTGTTTGTTTTTGGTTCCATATATATGTGTTTGCAAACAGTATTTGTTTTTCTCTTTCTGACTTATTTCACTCTGTATGACAGACTCTAGTTCCATCAATCTCACTATAAATAACTCAATTTCGTTCCTTTTTATGGCTGAGTAATATTCCATTGTACATATGTGCCACATCTTCTTTATGCATTCATCTGTCAATGGACACTTAGGCTACTTCCATGTCCTAGCTCTTGTAAATAGAGCTGCAGTGAACATTGTGGTAGATGACTCTTTTTGAATTAAGGTTTTCTCAGGGTATATGCCCAGTAGTAGGATTGCTGAGTCATATGGTAGTTCTATTTTTAGAATTTTAAGGAACCTCCATACTGTTCTCCATAGCGGCTGTATCAATTTACATTCCCACCAACAGTGCAAGAAGGTTCCCTTTTCTCTACACGCTCTCCAGCATTTACTGTTTGTAGGTATTTTTTTCTTTTTTTACAGTACGCAAGTCTCTCATTGTTGTGGCCTCTCTCGTTGCAGAGCACAGGCTCCAGACATGCAGGCTCAGCGGCCATGGCTCATGGGCCTAGCCGCTCTGCAGCATGTGGGATCTTCCCAGACCAGGGCACGAACCCGTGTCCCCTGCATCGGCAGGCGGATTCTCAACCTCTGCACCACGCAGGGAAGCCCTGTTTGTAGATTTTTTGATGATGTCCATTCTGACTGGTGTGAGGTAATACCTCGTTGTAGTTTTGATTTGCATTTCTCTAATAATTAGTGATGTCGAGCATCCTTACAAGTGTTTGTTGGCAATCTGTATATTTTCTTTGGAGAAATGTCTACTTAGGTCTTCTGCCCATTTTTGGACTGGGTTGATTGTTCTTCTGATATTGAGCTGCATGAGCTGCTTGTCTATTTTGGAAATAAATCCTTTGTCAGTTGCTTTGCTTGCAAATATTTTCTCCCATTCTGAGAGTTGTCTTTTGGTCTTGTTTATGGTTTCCTTTCCTGTGCAAAAACTTTTAAGTTTCATTAGGTCCTATTTGTTTATATTTGTTTGTATTTCCATTTCTCTAGGAGGTGGGTCAAAAAGGATCTTGCTGTGATGTATGTCACAGAGTGCTCTGCCTATGTTTTCCTCTAAGAGTTTTATAGTGTCTGGCCTTACATTAGGTCTTTAATCCATTTTGAGTTTTTGTGTATGATGTTAGGGAGTGTTCTAATTTCATTCTTTTATATGTAGCTGTCCAGTTTTCCCAGCAGCACATATTGAAGAGGTTGTCTTTTCTCCAAGGTATACTCCTGCCTCCTTTATCAAAGATAAGGTGACCATATGTGTGTGGGTTTATCTCTGGGATTTCTATTCTGTTCCATTGATCTATATTTCTGTTTTTGTGCCAATACCATACTGTCTAGATTACTGTAGCTTTGTAGTATAGTCTGAAGTCCAGGAGCCTGATTCCTCCAGCTCTGTTTTTCTTTCTCAAGATTGCTTTGACTATTCGGGGTCTTTTGTGTTTCCATACAAATTATGAAATTTTTTGTTCTAGTTCTGTGAAAAATGACATTGATAGTTTGACAGGGATTGCACTGAATCTGTAGATTGCTTTTTCTTCCAATCCAAGAACATGGTATATCTCTCTATCTGATTGTATCATCTTTAATTTCTTTCCTCAGTGTCTTATGGTTTTCTGCATACAGGTCTTTCGTCTCCTTAGGTAGGTTTATTCCTAGGTATTTTATTCTTTTTGTTGCAGCAGTAAATGGGAGTGTTTCCTTAATTTCTCTTTCAGAACTTTCATCATTAGTGTATAGGAATGTGAGAGATTTCTGTGCATTAATTTTGTATCCTGCTACTTTACTAGATTCATTGATTAGCTCTGGTAGTTTTCTGGTAGCATCTTTAGGATGCTCTATGTATAATATCATGTCATCTGCAAATAGTGACAGTTTTGCTTCTTCTTTTCCGATTTGGATTCATTTTATTTGTTTTTCTTCTCTGATTGCTGTGCCTAAAATTTCCAAAGCTATGTTGAATAATAGAGGTGAGAGTGCGTAACCTTGTCTTGTTCCTGATCTTAGTGGAAATGGTTTCAGTTTTTCTTCATTGAGAACGATGCTGGCTGTGGGTTTGTCATATTTGGCCTTTATTACATTGAGATAAGTTCCCTCCTTGCCTACTTTCTGGAGGGTTTTTATCATAAATGGGTGTTGAATTTTGTCAAAAGCTTTTTCTGCATCTATTGAGATGATCATATGGTTTTTCTCCTTCAATTTGTTAACATGGTTTATCACATTGATTGATTTGCGTATGTTGAAGAATCCTTGCATTCCTGGGATAAACCTCACTTGATCATGGTGTATGATCCTTTTAATGTGCTGTTGGATTCTGTTTGCTAGTATTTTGTTGAGGATTTCTGCATCTATGTTCATCAGTGATATTGGCCTGTTGTTTTCTTTTTTTGTGACATCTTTGTCTGGTTTTGGTATCAGGGTGATGGTGGCCTTGTAGAATGAGTTTGGGAGTGTTCCTCCCTCTGCTATATTTTAGAAGAGTTTGAGAAGGATAGCTGTTAGCTCTTCTCTAAATGTTTGATAGAATTTGCCTGTTAAGCCATCTGCTCCTGGGTTTTTGTTTGTTGGGAGATTTTTAATCACAGTTTCAATTTCTGTGCTTGTGATCGGTCTGTTTATATTTTCTATTTCTTCCTGGTTCAGCCTCGGAAGGTTGTGCTTTTCTAAGAATTTGTCCATTTCTTCCAGGTTGTCCATTTTATTGGCATAGAGTTGCTTGTAGTAATCTCTCATGATCCTTTTATTTTTGCAGTGTCAGTTGTTACTTTCCCTTTTTCATTTCTGATTCTCTTAATTTGAGTCTTCTCCCTTTTTTTCTTGATGAGTCTGGCTAATGGTTTATCAATTTTGTTTATCTTCTCAAAGAACCAGCTTTTAGTTTTATTGATCTTTGCTATTGTTTCCTTCATTTCTTTTTCATTTATTTCTGATCTGACCTTTATGATTTCTTTCCTTCTGCTAGCTTTGGAGTATTTTTGTTCTTCTTTCTCTAATTCCTTTAGGTGTAAGGTTAGGTTGTTTATTTGAGATGTTTCTTGTTTCTTGAGGTAGGATTTTATTGCTATAAACTCCCCTCTTAGAACTCCCATAGGTTTTGGGTCATTGTGTTTTCATTGTCATTTGTTTCTAGGTATTTTTTGATTTCCTCTTTGATTTCTTTGGTGTTCTCTTGGTTATTTAGTAGTGTATTGTTTAGCCTCCATGTGTTTGTATTTTGTACAGATATTTTCCTGTAATTGATATCTCGTCTCACAGCCTTGTCATCAGAAAAGATACTTGATATGATTTCAATTTTCTTTAATTTACCAAGGCTTGGTTTGTGACCCAAGATATGCTCTATCCTGGAGAAGGTTCCATGAGCACCTGAGAAGATAGTGTATTTTGTTGCTTTTGGATGGAATGTCCTATAAATATCAATTAAGTCAATCTTGTTTAATGTATCATTTAAAGCTTTATTTTCCTTATTTATTTTCATTTTGGATGACCTGTCTATTGGTGAAAGTAGGCTGTTAAAGTCCCCTACTATGATTGTGTTACTGTTAATTTCCCCTTTTATGGCTGTTAGTATTTGCCTTATGTATTGAGGTGCTCCTATGTTGGGAGCATATATATTTACAATTGTTATAACTTCTTCTTGGATTGATCCCTTCATCATTATGTAGTGTCCTTCTTTGTCTCTTGTAACATTCTTTATTTTAAGGTCTATTTTGTCTGCTATGAGAATTGCTGCTTCAGCTTTCTTTTGATTTCCATTTGCATGGAATATCTTTTTCCATCCCCTCACTTTCAGTCTGGATGTGTCTCTAGGTCTGAAGTGGGTCTCTTGTAGACAACATATGTACAGGTCTTGTTTTTGTATCCATTCAGCCAGTCTATGTCTTTTGGTTGGAGCATTTAATCCATTTACATGTAAGGTAATTATCGATATGTATGTTCCTATTACCATTTTCTTAACTGTTTTGGGTTTGTTTTTGTAGGTTGTTTCTTTCTCTTGTTTTTCATGCCTAGAGAAGTTCCTTTAGCATTTGTTGTAAAGCTGATTTGGTGGTGTTGAATTCTCTTAACTTTTGCTTATCTGTAAAGATTTTAATTTCTCTGTCAAATTTGAATGAGATCCTTGCTAGGTAGAGTAATCTTGGTTGTAAGTTTTTCTCTTTCATCACTTTAAATATGTCCTGCCACTCCCTCTGGCTTGCAGAGTTTCTGCTGAAAGATCAGCTGTTAACCATATGGGGAATCACTTGTATGTTAATTGTTGCTTTTCCCTTCCTGCTTTTAATATTTTTTTCTTTGTATATAATTTTTGATAGTTTGATTAATATGTGTCTTATCGTGTTTCTCCTTGGATTTATCATGTATGGGACTTTCTGCGCTTCCTGGACTTGATTGACTATTTCCTTTCCCTTGTTAAGAAGTTTTCTAATAATCTCTTCAAATATTTTCTCAGACCCTTTTTTTTCCTCTTCTTCTGGGACCCCTATAATTCATAAGTTGGTGCATTTAATGTTATTCCAGAGGTCTCTGAGACTGTCCTCAATTCTTTTCATTCTTTTTTCTTATTGTGGTCTGTGGTAGTTATTTCCACTATTTTATCTTCCATGTCACTCATCCATTCTTCTGTCTCAGTTATTCTGCTATTGATTCCTTCTAGAGAATTTTTAATTTCATTTATTGCATTGTTTGTTTGCTCTTTAGTTCTCCTAGGTTCTTGTTAAACATTTCTTGTATTTTCTCCATTGTATTTCCAAGATTTTGGATCATCTTTACTATCATTGCTCTGAATTCTTTTTCAGGTAGACTGCCTAATTCCTCTCCGTTTGTTTGGTGGGTTTTTACCTTGCTCTTTCATCTGCTGTTTGTTTCTGTCTTCTCATTTTGCTTAACTTACTGTGTTTGGGGGTCTCCTTTTTGCAGGCTGTATGTTCATAGTTCCCATTTTTTTTGGTGTCTGCCCCCAGTGGGTGAGGCTGGTTCAGTGGGTTGTGTAAACTTCCTGGTGGAGGGGACTAGTGCCTGTGTTCTAGTGGATGAGGCTGGATGTTGTCTTTCCGGTGGGCAGGACCACGTCCAGTGGTGTGTTTTGGGGTGTCTGTGACCTTATTATGATTTTAGGCAGCCTCTCTGCTAATGGGTAGGGTTGTGTTCCTGTCTTGCTAGTTGTTTGGCATAGGGTGTCCAGCACTGGAGCTTGCTGGTCGTTGAGTGGAGCTGGTTCTTAGTGTTGAGATGGAGATCTCTGGGAGAGCTTTCACCATTAGATACTATGAGGAGCCAGGAGGTCTCTGGTAGACCAATGTCCTGAACTTGGCTCTACCACCTCAGAGGCACAGGCCTGAATGCCTGGAGCACCAAGACTCTGTCAGTCACAGGGTGGTATTTTTCTTGGTAGTGGAGATGGCAGCAGTTTTGGTTTCATTTGGGGTTTCACTGTTGTGTGTAATTTCTAATGCAAAGCTTATGAGTTGCTTTCACAGCCTGGTTCCAACTTCTATGACCACTCATCAGTTCTTCACAGGAAATTCTCTGGGCGCTGGTGGCGGCGGCCCCGCGCTCCTCCACATCGCCACCAGCGCTCCTCTACGCCTCTCTTTATCTGCCTCCAGTAGCCCCGCACCGCCGCCGCCTCCCCCCTGTGTCTCCACCGAGTCTCCGCCTCCCTCCGCCACCACCACCCTAGACCTGGAGTTTTAAACTTCTTTCTTAATGCCCATCAAGTTAAAGTTTCTAGTAAAACTGGTATGATGAAAGATTTCAGTGGCCAGTTCTAGCACGGCCATGATGAAGCTCTTTCTATTTGTCTTGTGAGGGTACCTTGATTAAGGTTTCATGAACAGTGATGTGTGAAAGAAAGAAATATCTTGTTACAGGTGCCCCGAGTTTACACCCAAGTGTAAACGAAATGTTGACATTGAATCATGCAAAAATAATGAGCAAGAATAATTTCTCATAGGGAGTCAAGAAAACCACACTTAGGATCTCCGCTGAAAAAACAAACAAGGAAGCAAAAAGACCAACTACACTCTGTAACATCTTGCTTAGTACTAACAATTTTAACCAGAGATTGTAGAGTAAATTAATACAATATAATCTACAACATTTAGCAAACTACGGCAACAAGATTTTAATTCCCAGTAAAATAATTTGTCTCTAGTAATTTTGAAGAACTATATTGAGAAGATTTTTTAAATCTGAAAGGGCAAAGAAAGTAGATTTTAAAATATCAGAGTTTTGACAGGGAAAAGGTGTGAAAAAGTAAGTCTAAATATCAAAAGTGCCCACGATGTTTGAGATCCAACAAAATAAATGAGATCCTCACCAACAGGGCAGGGTTTTACTGTGATTAATTAGAAATGGTGTGGAACCACAGGAGACCCAGCTTTCTCATGCCTGCCAGGAAGAAGGGCTTGTGTAGATTACTCGTCTTACAGCCAAAGCAATCGTTTTCACTAGATGACACCAACATCTAGCCTATAGTTAACAACTATGAACAAATTAACACCCCCAGTTATCTCAACATACATTATGAAACCCTGTTTATCTTGGAGAGCTCCCTTAGACAGGCTTACTTACATTAGTAAAGGTTAAAGTTCTGTGTGTGCTTCACTGTGAATCTTTAAAGGTTTTTTCTATGTTTATCTGTGTGCTGAAGTGAACCCCAGGTTGATTCCTTAGAAAACATTCGTCCTGAACACAGATATCTTGGTTTTCCTCCATGGGGAAGAGAGTAAGACTCCTCCTTAGGTATTCCGGTTGGGAGTTTGTCAACAATTGTGAGAGGATGTTGGCCAGACCCCTAGCAGCTGATTGTTACAGCCTGCGGTTCCACACTGTCACTAACAGTCAGAACAGCCTGTGCTCCAGATGCTGGCCATGGGGTAAACAGTCTCATGCTGACTGCCTGGTGGTACCCGAGCAAAGGCCGTCCGAGAAAAAGTAAGTTTAGGTTGGCTGAAGGATAGTCCAACAAATCAGATCACTTTAGGACTCAATACCACAGACCACCTTTGTTGATTTATGAAGCCACTTGTCTACCCTGGAAATGCCCGTGCATCTCATGGCAGAATTTTCTGTGCTAGTTGTCGAGGTTATTGTGCCGAACATTTCAGGGCTTCATGACTACCCAGATAAAAAAAAAATTTTTTCCAGTCTCTGTGTCAGAAATGGTATGTTTCCCTGAGTGATTTTCTTTACTCTTATGGACACTATGAAGCATATAATGATCTCCCCCAACCCCCTGTGCATTCACTGCTAGGGAGTCTAGAGCAGCATTTGTTTCCCGCCTCTACTACACATATAGGACATCATGGCAGATATTCTTGTAAATTCTGGCTTAAATAAATATTCTGATTTTTAACCAATCCAAATTTTATTACCTACTTTTTAAAATTTATTTTACTTCAGTGCACATATTCCTTTATATGTACATAAATTAAAATATATATATATATATATATATATATATATATATTTAAAGCCCTTTTGGAACAATGCAAACTGCACACGACTAACATCAGAGCTATTGCTGTAAACAAGCAATTTGTGCCTCTCTGTGGGAGTCTTCAGCTATATATACTCTTAAAAATATATTTTTAATATATTAAAATATATTTAATATTTTAAAATTAAATATTAATTTAAAAGTCTCTACATACTCTTAAAAACTATTATAAGATTATAATTTCAATTCTTTTTCTTCTTATGGCATTTACTTTTTATTTTAATAATAATATAGGGCTCTCATCTGTATTTGCAAAGTCCTTACTAAAAATTACCTCCTGTGTTCAGAATTTAATATATGGATGAGAATGTGAAATTTGAAATATTTTCTTCCACGAGTGGACTTGCCAAATTTTATTCCTACACATTGCATATTAACCTCCAAGACTTAGGATCCAGGACACTGTCGGAGACATGAGAATTATGAAGCTCAAGATTCCTAACAAGCCCTACAGTGCAATTCAGACGTGGCTGAACCAAGTCTCAGTGAAATGATTTCAGTAATTAGAATGTAGGATAACTATCTTGATAGGACAGTTAACTAGATGAGCATCTTCCTTACATTCCTCAATACATACTGGACATCTCTGGAAATATACTCGATGCTCAATTCAAGTTTTTAATTTGATGACTGGATTGAAATTGGGTTATAGACATTAACCAGTTTACATCTCCTAGGAGATACATAGAAAGCAATTCTTAAAAAAATTTATTGACATGGCCAGTATAGAGCCCTGAAGATGTCTTTATACTTCAATAATTAAGCAAATAATTTAAAACTCTGTTCATTTTCTTAAAAAAAAAAAAAGGAGAAGTAGAAGTACAAGTGATTGGGGTAAAAAATAAATCTAAGGTATTGGTATTGCTTGGGCAAAGTGTAGAAATATTAATTTTTAAACTTACTGAAATCAAATATGTGTTAAAATTTAATGTTACTCAACAAAAAATTGAAATAAAATATTTAACTTCCAAATCGGTAGAGGGGGGAGAAAGGAGAATAGTGAAAATACAGAAAAAGTGCAGAATACACTACAATTCAAAATAAAATGCCACAATGTGAAGAAGAAATATTGAATTGGATCCTATTATGAGCCAAGCATCTAAGAAATAAAAGCAATTTCAGATAGAGTTAGGCAAAATTACTGAAAGAGCTCAGGGGAGCAACTATCAAGAAAAAAATAAAAGGAAAAGAGAGGCCCCTTATTAAACAAGGACAATCTAAAGATTCTCTGAAGGGAGAGAAATATTTTAAAATTTTGCATGAGGAAGTCTGATAGCAAATTTGTGGGGAGGCACACTGCTAGCTTGGAATGGAGAAATAATTCTGAACCCTAGTATCTCAACGTCTTTAATGTGATATAGTTCCCAGTTATGCCTGGCTCCAGTAATTACCTCACCACTAACTGGTATGGTGGAGAAATCATGACTCATGGAGGGCTGAAAAGCTGAACCATGTGGAAGGGAAGGTTCAACACTCAGCAATTTGTCATTTTGTTGCCATTATTTTGCAGTGGTAGAACTGGTGATCATTTTCCATGAACCAACACTGCATTTTCAACTTTGTTTAAAAGAATATTTTTCAGCACTCTTTATCAAACAGCTATTTTAGACAGTGAATCCTAAAAGACTCTTCCTACAACAGAGGGAAGCAGTTAGAACTAAAATAATAATATTTTGCTGGTTTTTAAAAAAATAATAGCTAAGCACAGATATCATGAATTAATGGTTTTTGGATATTTATTTTATTATACATTCTTTGACTTCCCTGCTATTTATGTACTGCCATAAAATTATTATTATCATTTTAGTGGGGAATAGAAAGGATGCAGGTGGGGGGAAATCTACTTGAGAAACAGGAGGGAGTAACTGACATTCTCACATCGTTTAAAACAAATCCTGCCACCAGTTGCCTATAACTCCCTACACCATGTGTTGCTAGTTTGGGACTATAAATGTGACAAGTATTAAGTGAAATGTCAGCCAGATACTATTGGAGGAGGGAAAACCACAATTCATCATGTATCAAGGACTTAAAATTTAATTTTGTGCCTTTTAAAAAGATGGCTGAATTTTTAAAGGTGGATAATTATTCTTTTCATTGTTGAAGTTAAAACTTAACATTCGTTTTACAGCTAACATTACTAAAAACTTTTGGGACTCCTGTATGGACACAGTATTGGAAAAGGAAGAGCTAGAAAGAAGCTTTATTCTTTATTATTACATATTCTTCAAAGTCAACGGAAATCAACATAAAATATTTATAAAATCATTATAACAAAGGTGTTATTCAAAGTAAATTCAAGAACTACCATAAAAGTAAGGCAAAGTATTTCAAGCCTGTAGAAAATAAATTCCTCATTGCTTACAGAGGAGACACTTAATCATTTCACCATAGAATGAGTCATACCATTCCTGACCTCAACTGATGTCTGAAAACACTACATCTTGGAAGCTAATGTGGGAATCTGGATAGATGATAAAGCCAGAGGCCCAGAGAATGGTCCAAGAAATGCGGGCAAGAGGTCAATTCTTCGGAAGAATTTAGGTGGAAAAGCTGTTGGGTCGTATTTTCTATGGTGGGTAAAAGAGAAAAATTGCCCAGAATCTCCATAACAGCATCATTTCAATCCCTTTCCCCTCCGAGTTCTGCCAGCAGGCTGTCCCCATGTGACTGTGTGCTACTAGGGGGCAGGACT
The DNA here is from genome assembly GCF_011762595.2 of Tursiops truncatus. Taxonomy (NCBI): domain Eukaryota; kingdom Metazoa; phylum Chordata; class Mammalia; order Artiodactyla; family Delphinidae; genus Tursiops; species Tursiops truncatus. Next base: position 48,401,285 of record NC_047039.1, read on the forward strand.
TACGTCTGTATTCCTGGTGAGTGTGGCACAATAGGAGGAGATCAATGAAAGTTTATCACTGAGTAGACAAAAATACTGGGCGATAAAGTCCCAAAGCATAGATTTAGAAGATGTACCTAAAGGTGGTTCTTTGCAAAATGTTTACAAGGAGTGTAGGAAGGGAATGGGAGATGGTAGAGGAGATAAGGAAAGAATAATGTGACCCAAGAGATGTGTAAGCAGAATCAGGAGAACTCAGTAAGCAGAACATTTCAAGAATAAAGAAATGGTCAAGAGTGACAGATGGAGCAGGAATGTCAAAGAGAGGGAGAAGTGGAAAAAATAATCCTATTGGGTTTGACCTGAAGGACTACAGAGATCAAGGCAGTTCAGTGGGTGGCAGCTGCAGTCATGAGAAAGGAAAGATGTCCCAGTGGTGAGGGCAAAATGAGGGTGTCCTCATTCTCGATGAATATGAGGGCGTTTGTGGAGTCAGATCTCTCCATATGAGATTTCTTGGGATGAGAGAGATGAGGACGTCAGAGGAGGAAGGAGGTGACATGCGCTGAGCGTCATCTACCACGATCAGCATTTGGTAAGGCAAAGTCTCACTACTCAGAGTGTGGTCCACAGGGCAGCGGCATCAGTGTTGCTTGGCAACTCAGTAGAAACGCAGAATCTACAGCCTGACCTACTCAAACAGACTCTGCATCTAACTAGACCTCAGGCGATTCACATGCACACTCAAGTTTGAGGAGCACTGTTTGAAATTTACATTAAAAGATATTCAGAAGCATGGGAGTATATTCTTCATCCCTCCGTACCAGAACTTGGCCTCATCACAAACCTTCAAGTTCCCACCTGGTGGGAACAATAACTACTTTACATGTGCCACTTCCACTTGGGGCAGCGTCTTTCAGTTTAAAAGTCGTTCTGGGGCAAGTATGTCATTCCTTCAAGATTCAACTTCTGTCAAATGGGACAATCAGGGCAGTTCCACCATCTCAGAAATCTCACATCTATTATTTATTGCTCAGTGACAAACGACCCTGAAACACAGTGGCTTAAAAATAACTATCACTTGTGAAAAATTTCTGATGATTTTCTGGATCAGCTGGACAGTGTCTGGTCTAGGCTGGCTTGACTGATCTCTGCGGTCAGCTGATGGCTGCAAGGTCTCTCCTGGGCCCCACCTCTGCCAATGGAAGTCAGAACTTCAAGGCCTTAAACACGTACTTAACGTAGAAAAGTCTTTGTTCTAGGGGGATCATGACCTCTTATCAGCCCTACCCACCACTCCCTCTACAGCCAAAAGCAGCTCGTACAGAAAGCTGCCAGAAGAGTGAGGGAAAGACGAGGGATAGAAGAAAGTCTGGGAGAAGAGCGACATTTTTTAATGTTTAAAAATATCCATTGTATTTATAATTTAAGACATCTTATTTAATACACACCCCCCCAAAACTCTACCACCCTGTACTATAGATATTAACAGATGAGGGAAGTTCATCTCAGTGTATTTAAGGAACTTCCCACAGGGACATTATGTACATGGCGGGGCCAGGAATGGAACCTAGTCTAGCTGTCCCTTTCTACCTCAGGTAAGGAAATGTCTAAGGACAGAACACAGTGTTACTATTCTGTATTCACCCTCAGCTATGTTCTAAAGTTTGATGTTCTATTTCAGTGTATGCCTATGGCCATTTTCACATGCTCCCTCCATGTACTGGCCATCCTTCTATTTGGCATCTGACTGTTCTTTGGAAATCCATCCTATAAAGAGGTCCAGCCTAGAGAGCTGTGTTACAACGAGCACTGTCCGTCACTACTTAGACCTCTGTTAGTGGGAATCTCTTCCCAGTAGGTGTTCAGCAGGGCTGGGTGGTAATTTCAAGGAAACCTCAAGAAGTACACTGTGATGTTGTTCCTAATCCAGTCTCACACATATTCAGGATGTATCCTTGAAGCGCTGGTCTCCTTCCTGCCATTAACATATCCCTAAACAGGCTCTGGGCTTTATGGCACCTTTGTTTCTTTGGAGATGCTGGTATTTCTTTCCTTTCTGTACTATAAGATTCCATGTGCCTGGAGAGGTTCTCCAAAACAAACATTCCTCCCACTCTTCCCAATCTAAAGCAGTTTTCACTATTAAAAAGGGGAAAAAAAAGAATGTCTTTTCTCTTACCACAGTTGAAAGGGAAAGTGGCTAAATTTAGACGTAAGTTTTGGAGTCATCTCTCCTGCCAGGATTTCAGCAAAATTAAAATTTCCAAACAGTTCTGCACTAGAAAGTCACATACATAACCAACAAGGACCTAATGTATAGCACAGGGAACTCTCCTCAATATTTTGTAATAACCTATAAAAGAATCTGAAAAAGAATAGATAAATATGTATGTATAACTGGAATCACTGTGTTGTACACCTGAAACTAACACACCATTGTAAATCAACTATACTTCAATTCTTAAAAAAAACAAAAGAATGTATTAAATAATAAAAATTGGAAAAAAATTTAAAAAAGAAAGTCTCATGTGGTACAACTGGGATATGTGGCAGGAGGCTTGACAACTGGCAATATAAGCTTCCCTGGAGCCGGGGCAGGAAGATAGCTTCTTCACCAGCTTCTTAAACACTTAACCGACTCTGAACTTGAGCTGTTCTTTTCTATTTGCCAGCCTAGAAAACACATTCATGATCATGAAATGTTCTTAGTTTTAAAAGCCAGTCCTTTTCCAAGCCACTTTGCAAGGAAGGGAAAACTACCTACCACCTGTCAAATGTCTCCAGCGGCAGGCTGAGTATCTAAGCCACCACTAAAGGAATCTGGTTGATCGCCTTTGGATGCCAGCAGTCATTGGAAAAGCAGAAATCCTCAGGAAGGAGCCGAGATAGAGCACAGGAAAAAATATTTCCTTGAGCTGTCTAGAAAGAGTATTTTATTGGCAATGGAAGGGGAAAAGGAAACATCTAAAATCACTACACTTCAAATAAAAGGTGCAAACACTAGTGTTTTTTTCTTTCATCCTTCAGCTGTCTTTAAAATGATTCTCACTGATTATGGTGAAATACTTCACCGGGAGACTATGAAGAGAGTCAAAGTCTGATTCTCTCCTCTACTGCTCTGAATAAGCTCTCAGTGATATATAGTTTTTAAAATGGGGTCAGTTTTCTTTTTCTTCTTTACAGAGTCAGTGACACAATGGCCCTTCATCAAGTGTGAATTCCAGATTTCTGCAGACATTTCATTAAAAGAAAATTTTCATTCTGCATGAGAGAGAACATTCTTTCTTCTCCAGGTGAAGCCTTTTGCCCTCTCCACCCACTATCACCCAGCAACATGGGATTACACCACTGAGAGACAGCGTGCAGTGGACGGTCCAGGATTCAATATGGCTCTACTCCAAACAGGCATGTGACCCTGGGGTAGGAAGCTTAACTTTTCCAAGCCTCACAATTTGTAAAACAGAACTAACAATATCTGCCTCAAAGAGTTGCTCAAAACCCAAACATAAAATATCCAAAAAAGTACCTGGCACAATGTAGGTGCTCAATAATTGGTAGCTATGGTTAACACTACTATAATACCTTATGAAAACAGATACAAAAAGCTACTAATTTTTCACAGCAGAAACAAAGTAAGTCTTTAAACTTGAGGGAAAAGATGAGTGAATGAATGGATAAACCAACATAACAATTTATTGATTAGCCTACACACCTTTTCTATCTTTTTCACATATTAAAACCACTTCTTTAAAGGTCTAATTTGCCTTGGGTCAGGGGGTGGCATGAAGGCCAAGCTCTAGAAAGAGTTTAACCACTTGAAGATCAGTGTAAGTTTTCATTATTTTAGTCCAATGTATGAATATTACAGTTCATTTCAGTTATTTTCACCCACTCAGATGCATTCCACTTGCATGATTTCAGCCAGGAAGAGAACTGAAAGATCTAGAGAAAATAAGAGAAAACTAAATAAATACTGAAATATGTCAGCACGCCTTGTGGGCAAAGGAGCTGGACTAGCAGGAACCACCTGCTATCCACATGGGTTTTCCATCAAGTCTGATGGGAGGGTTTTATAGCTGTTTCAGAATAAAGGGTTCTCCTTGGTGGAGACGACCCACTCCTCTCACTGCATTTTGTAATGGCTCATGTGCATGTTCCTGTGGCGTGGATTTGCCTGAAGCACTGGAATAAGTGAGAAAAATAAGATGGATAGAAATGGAGGTAAATTCAGCTATAATGAGAAAAACATGAAAATTCATCTTTTAAAAAATTAAGCGCTAATACATAAAATGTGAACTCTCCAGATTGACTGAGTCATTTGGAAGTTTATTCATAAAAATGTGCACTTTCTTCCTTCCCCAAGTTTTTTATTAAACGGCTCTTTGCTTCAGTTAAAAAGTAGCAACGTTTTATGTTCTCTTCCCAGAAGGCATGACCAGAAGAGTAAAGTCAACAAGTAAAAAAATATTCATAACTGAAAACAACTGCTAGGGCTATTGGTGTGGTATGGAGGAAACAGAAAATCCAAATTTGCTTTATAGTATCCGTTTAAAGTACTATACACATTCCTTTATTTTCTCATTCCCTTATTTTTTATTTACACCTTTATATCAGATCTTCTTCTATTCATTTTGTTTCTCTCTCATTTATTGTATATTCTCTTTCTGTTTAATAAATTGTGTATTCATTCTAAACCTTTCAGTTTCTCATTTAGTCAGTTTCTTACAGTTCTCTGTCTTCTGTAATCCTTCTTCCCTCATGTTCTTTCTAAGTTCTTATACTAACAAAGTCAAGTGAAGAGAGAAGCTTAGGGAATTAATAAAATGGAGGAAAGGCTGTTACAAAAATAAATAGTGAGAAATCTTAAAATAGACACAATGGATGAAGAATAAGAACATAGGAGGAAAAGGGAACAGCAAAGATAGAAAGAGCATGAGAAAAAAGAGAAAGTAGGAAAAGGGTCAACATTTCTATTTTAACAGCCCCCAGGTACTCCCCAAACTCAGCTACCCCATTCCGTATGTGCTTTATTTCTTTATGCCCATGGAATGGGAAAACAGGAAAGGGGACTTGAATGAAAGCACTTAATCCCCAATGGGATGATGGAGTAAAGGAAATGGCCCAAGGATGCAAATATGGGAAGTGCTGCCCATGTCCTAATTTCCTTATTCTCATTTACACCTCTTTGTAGTAGTCATGCCTTTTATTTTTTGTTCCGTGACACAGTTTATCTTTTATTACTTTAATCCCATATTCATCATGTTCTTATCGTCTCACCTCTTAGAAATCTATTTTTCCCTTTCCCTGTTCCTGAACTTTTAAGGCAGCCTGTAAATTCTCTGGCAGCCGTATCAGCTGTCTCTCCCATGCTAGCCATGACTGTCCTGTCATTCCAGCCCTTCCTCACCAAGCATTTCACCTCAGCGACCACCATCCTTACTCTCAGAAGATGAGCCTGCCTCTTTCTTCATAGAAAAAAACTATCGGTGTTGGTCAGGAGCTCCCTCAAGTTCCTGACACTCACATGAGCATCTGCTACCTCACTGACCTCTGTGATCAAGTGTTCTGTAGCCCAATGCTAATTCTTTCACCTGGACACTCAATCCCATCCTTTCCAAGGACCCTGCTTCATCAATTATTTTCACTCCCAATCCTATCTTGATACCACTTGCCTTTGTAATGCTAAATATGCATATATACGTATACATACACACACACACACATATATATATGGGATAGGTCAAAAAATGATGTTAAATTAATTAAACAAGGAGGCCATTAGACTGAGGTGGCTCTAATGCTTTGGCCACCTACACAAGCAAACAAAAACCTAAGCCTGTAAATGCCTAAAGGTTAAGAAATTGAAACCCAAGGGCAACCAATCACAGCCAACCAGACTTTAGGCTACAGCCAATCGAATTCCCTTTCTTTGCTTCCACACTTTCTCTAACTCTTTCCCCTGGCTCCTGTTAGTGGAGCATGCTTAACCCCTTTGGTTTGGCTTTGCCTGATTTGAATAGAGTTTTGCCCCAATAAACTCTTTATAAAAATTTTAGTAGGTTTTAGTTTACCTTTCAACAATGATATGACCAGAGAGGAAGAGGAAGGAAAGAAGACTCTCAACCACTGCGCCACCAGGGAAGCCCTCATTATACTTTTGAAAAAATAGCTCATAAGAGTTACCATTTATCATTTGTTTACTATGTGCCAGACACCTGAGCTTCACATACATTATTTCCTTTAGTCCTCAAATAACAATCCTTGCATTTGAATGTGGTTAAAGACTTATTAACTAGGCCAAAGGCAGAACTAAAAGCAGGTCCTTCTCCTTTCATGTAGTGGCCTTACAGATATTGCCGAGCCAGCAGATAGGAACAAACAAAAGCCATCTTTATTGCCTCCCCCCTCCACTTTTTTACTCAGAAGAAAAAGAAAGGGAAGAAATAAGGTGCTTTCTCCCAGGGAAATGACGTCATGCTCTCATCACTCAGGGAGTCACTGTAGATTGAGGACCAATGTGCTGGTAAGAGTACCCACAGCAGCCTCCAGGGTGCTAAGAAATATCTTGTCCACCTCATCTCATGAGCACAGGAATGGAATTCACAGCTGTGCTGGCCATGCACACCTTGGTATGGAATAGATTGGAAGTTTTGATCTCCAAATGCTCCCTTGGTTCTAGAAGATCCCCTGTTGGCAACGCCAAGGAGGCTAACAGAATACTATCACAGAGGACAGTGAAGGCCTGAGAATCAGCTGGTAGATTTCTGATGCCTCTGCTGACTCCCAAGGCAAAGCTAAACCACCAACGCTAAACCACTCAGATACTATTTGGGGAAGAAAAGGATTAGAGAATATCTAAAAGGAGATGGCTAGAAGATTATCAGGCAAGCATAAGTTTCCCCATGATCCATCCAGCAGAGTAGGGGACTTATGATCAAAATTAATTTCATAAAATGATGCTACATTTTCTTTGCATGTATGTATTAGGCTAAATTCCAGACTCCACAGGAAAAATGGAAAGCTCTTTAGCTAATGCTTAGTCTAAATTCTTTTTTTTTGGCTGCAGGCTGCATTGGGTCTTCGTTGCTGTGTGCGGGCTTTCTCTAGTTGCGGCCAGCAGGGGCTACTCTTCGTTGTGGTGCGGGTGCACGGGCTTCTCATTGTGGTGGCTTCTCTTGTTGCGGAGCACGGGCTCTAGGGGCACAGGCCTCAGTAGTTGCGGCACGCGGACTCAGTAGTTGTGGCTCACGGCCTTAGTTGCTCCGCGGCATGTGGGACCTGCACTGGCAGGTGGATTCTTAACCACTGCGCCACCAGGGAAGTCCCTAGAGTAACTTCTTAATAAATGGCAGCTGAGACAGTTAATTCAGAAGTCATTTTGTGTCATAATGATTAAGGATCAAAGTTTTTAGAACGGGGAGGCTCCATTAAAGGTCATTGCATCCTAGAGTTGAATGGAAAGGGACTCTAGAAATAATCCAGTTTAATTCTATAATTTAAAAATCTCAGCAGCAAGTTTCAGAAGAGAAAGGATTCCCTGAGGATCATGCAGATAGCTTCCGTCAGGCCCTTGCTGACAGCCTGGCCCACTCGCACTTAGTAACCACAGCGTGCCCAGGGCAGATGTGATTTATCCTACGCTTCCCCGCCCTCCCCACCCTCCACGTTGCCCAAGCATTGTGAGGGAGTGGAACCATCCGCAGCTGGCTGCTTTGTCCCATTTTTGCTACTTTTTCTATGGTTATGATTTTATTATGATTTTTCCCGTATTTCAATCTGGAATCAGGAAGTGGTTGTGTGTACAGAAAGCCTATATTTTAGAGAGCCCCACATGTAACCAAACCCTTCAATACTGTATTATATCTATAATAGATGGAAACAAGCCTTCAACTGAGAGCCACGCCAAAAGACCTTGATGATCCAGCTTAGTGATTATGTGTTTTCATAGTGTTGGTGGACATACATTAAATCGAGGAAAATGAGACTTGTGAAATTTGGAATCAGGGTGTGTGGTCATGGAAAGGGTCCTGGACTAGGGGTCTGAAGACTTCTGTTCAAGTCCACTACTCAGACCTTGGGCCAGCCTGCATCCTCTTTTTCTCCCTCAGTTTTTTCTCAGCTATAAAATGTAGATGATTCCTGCTCTACTTCTCCTAAGGTGATCGTGGCAATCAAACTAGGTACTTACTTTAAAGGGTTTTGTAAATTGTAACAGCTAATCAAACATGCAATGCTAGTATTCCAGAAGAGTCTAGTCATGGCATGGTATTCACCCTTCTAATCATCCACTAGTGTCCTTCCCTAGGCCTCTTTTCTCCTGTTTTAAACCTTGGTGATGACATTTAGTAATTTTCTTTTCTTTTTTTGGGCTGTGTTGGGTCTTTCTTGCTGCGCGCAGGCTCTCTCTAGTTGTGGCGAGCAGGGGCCACTCTTCGTTGCGGTGCACGGCCTTCTCACTGTGGTGGCTTCTCTTGTTGCAGAGCACGGGCTCTAGGTGCGTGGGCTTCAGTAGTTGTGGCTCGCGGCCTCTAGAGCGCAGGGTCAGCAGCTGTGGCACACAGGCTTAGTTGCTCAGCGGCATGTGGGATCCTCCAGGACCAGGGCTCGAACCCCTGTCCCCTGCATTGGCAAGCGGATTCTTAATCACTGGGCCACCAGGGAAGCCCATTTAGTGATTTTCTTGCTGGCGTTATTTAGTCCTGAGAGCTGCCATTTCGAAGTTAGTTTCCAGATTATTTTATTATACATTCCCTCTTGTTTTAGATGCTGTGTGGCAGACACATCTTATTTTGCTACTTCTAAGCTCCTAGCTTTTGGTCTCTAAATCAAGTGGGGAAGTGCAGTTAGAGGATTCCCTATTGACTTTTAAGTTGCTTTGTCATCCAGGCCTATTATTGCACTGATTAAAAATTCCCATTGTCTATAATGTATAGATATTTGGCCTGTCTTGCAAGTACCTGGAACATCAATCCCATTGTGGTGCCCACTGGTGAGAACAGATCATGCATATTCAGAGATCTAATACCAGAGCCCAGCCCAGAGCCCTTGAGGGGAAAGGGCTTTATTTACATAACATATCTACCTTTCAAGTTCTAAGTTTCATCAGAACTGCATCTGGCTCCAGAGAGAGAGTCTAAACTGAATAAAATTTGCCTTCCTACATCCTACTGCCTACATTTGTGATTGTGAAAAACACTTTCAAAATTCAGGACATCATACAAAAAACACTGATACATTTTATAGTGCCATGTATTTTGCGGTTCTAAAAGTCTGTTTAATATAATTTCACTATCCTTTTGTGTTTAACAATGTATGTTTAAAGAACTATATAAAACTATCACAATAATAAAACTATTATGCTTTAGCAAACATATATTTATAAAGCAAATATAAATACCCAGTAAACCTAAGAGTAACAACTCAGATAATATCAGATTCCACTAAAAAGAAAAACTTCCCTCTTGCGCCTAGTGTATTTTTAAGGTTTGGCAATATACGCAGTTTGCAATGTGATATAAGTTTCTGATGTACCCCACCCTTATTAAAATACCAATTGCAGGAGAAAGACATTTGGTGTATAGTCATAAAGTATTATTCTAATGATGGAATGCATGATAGCTATGCTGAGTTTTATATCAAAAAACAAACCTAAGTTGAGATCTTTTAACAAGGTCAGTGTGGATAATGTACAAACACATCCATGACTCAAAATACAAAGCATCAGAACATGAATAAAATTTCTATGAGCACTGCAAAATCAAGGACCTTATTCTATCTGAGACGTGCATTGCTTAAAGCAAGAAATCACTTGCTAAATTTAGAAAGGTTGTTATCCAAGTATAGCAAATAAAATAGAATCAGACGTAAAGGTCAACCAAGAATTCCTATAAGAGGCATTTATTTTCTTAAGCAATGGCTTTCAATGTAGCATCTTCTATCAATCAGAATACATGCCACTGTTTGAAAATGGCTCTATCTAGAATATTTACATCTGAATATCTCCCTGAACTCACATTCTAATTTTATGAGGTGACGTAATCACTTGAGATTACAGGACCTCAATTTATCCATCTAAAAGACAAAACAAAACAAAACAAAAACCCCAAGAGCAGTATCCTTTGTCTCCATCTACATCCAATTAGTTAGAAAATTGTGCCTGGCTCATAGTGGCTGAATTCAATGTAAAAGTGCTGTGCTCTCTTTTAAATAAAGATGTTCTATAAACACATATAAACACAACTTATTTACATTTGAAATACATACACACACACACACACACACACACACACACACACACACACATCCCCAAAGAGGAAATACTGCTTAGATATGCAGTAATAATAAATAAAATAAGAGCTATAGCAGTTTTTCTCATTAACCTTATCAATGTGAATATCAGCTGCTGTCATTTCTTGAGCCTTTAGCAAGTATGAGGTACCATGCTAAGTGCTTTGCATGGATTGCACCATTTAATACAACAACCCCACAACATAGTTATTATACCCATTTTACAGATGAGAAAAGTAAGGTTTAGTGAGGCTAATTACCTTGCTCAAGATCTCATGAATAGTAAGTGATAGAGGTGAGATTACCATGGCAGTCTGACTCAAGAGCCCAAGCTCCTACCTAGTGAATAGAGTATGAACTTTACCCCAAATGTGAACCCTCCTTTAAAAAACACTAAATTTAGCAACTCCTTTTTTCTATATAAACTATAGTTAATTGATCAGTTTCTAAATTATCCTATAATATTACACAGTTCTAGCTCCTCTCATCATATTATCATATTTAGACATTTTTTTTTTTTTTCTAACTGAAGAATGGTAACTCCAGAATGGAATCCTTGTCTTGGGTATAAACAAAGTTTACCAAGAATCAAAGGACAAAGAATACATATTAGTTTGAATGATTAGTGAGATATTGTTTTGCGTTTTTCCTACAAAAATTTGGACCAAATACTAGCACGTTAAGGTCTCAGTAGTAATTTTTTTTTTATCCTACTTGAAGTCTACAATTTTATTATATCTGTACTCAATGAATGTTACTGAAATGATCATAGCACGGCTTATATACTGATCTTTACTGCAATTTTATTGTATCTGTACTCTGTGAATGCTGCTGAAATGATCATAGCATGGCTCATGTACTGATCTTTAACAGAATCAAACACACTTATCATCCAGAATTTCTCCTTCCATCCACAGACCTGGTCTCACCACAGAAGGCAGCTCATGTACATAAAGACAAACTTCAGAGGCAGCTGATGGATTCTGCACTTCAGTCCTGCCTCTGCCACCTAAGAGGTGTGAGACACTGGGCAAATCTCTTAGCTTCTCTGAGACTCAATTTCCTTTTGTATAAAATGGTGACAATAAAATCTAAATAAAATATGTAGTAAAATGGTCACACTGCCATATGTTGTGCTCATGCCACAAGTACAAGTTCCATTGCTCTTTCTCCTAGTCATGGACCATGGGCACCTCTACAAGGACACACTCTTTGTGCCACAGCAGACAGCAGGGTAGTGGTTCATTAAATTATTGTTTTAAAGTACGATTGTTAGAGATCAAGAAACAGACTCAGATGTTAAGGCTTTGGCAAAGTTTCACAGCTACTAAATGGCAACCTAGAGCTGGGAACCCAGGTAGGTATTTTTTTCACGCCAAAGTCCATTTCTCCCCATTATGCTTTGCCATCGCTCTGAAAAAAATTCTTATCTTCTGTTATCTGAAAGATAAACCTATCCAAAATACTAGAATTCCAAGAGCTAAATAATTATGGTTCATTATAAATGGACAAACTTGAACTTCATGCATTCCTGGGGACTCTGTCTCTTTTAAACAAAATTCTATGTTTATATGTGTTATAAATCAATTATATCTCCGTTTTTTGGCTGTCACCTCTGTCAGTTTGGACATTGGTAGAAACCTTTAAATAAGCAGGTTACGCTGGTCAGTGAAGAGAGAGTTTTTCCAAGTAGAGTAGAATGAACAGAGGGTTAAAGAGGGAAGTGTCAAAAAGCAAGGGCTGCTTATATGAGGAAATGTTACCATTTTAATATTCACTGAATTCAGGGAGGGAGAACGTATTTGCCTACACCTGAATCAGACAAAGGAATAGGAGTTAATTACTGATTTTCATATTTTTTTCCACTCTAAATGCTTGTTGATTTAAGAGACACCATCTTTTTAAAAACAAAACTTGGGTTTGTTTTTTTTTTTGGAGGAGAAACTACTATGCCACCATAAAAGTATGTGCTTTCAATCTTCTGAAGAGCTAGAATATGAAAAAACTGTGTGTCTCAGAAATAAGGAAATAAGGAAAGTACATAATGATACTCAGAAATGTACGTGTAAAGGAAGATTAAGATGTATGGGACTAATGAGGAAAGGAAACAGAAACAGGATGAATATAATGGAATATGATGACATGGAGCATGGTGATGACTTCAGTTATGTATATATAAGCAGCTGATAGAAGTTTGATTTTTTTCTTACCATGAAAAACTTATGCTGCAAACACAAAAAGAAAGGCTGTAACCTGTATAACTCCAATCTGCCTTGCTTCCTGCTTGGTTGCATTCAAAGAAACTTCACTTTGGCATCCAAAAATAAATAAAAAGTAGATTACATCATTATTAGTATCTCTCAAGAAAATGCCAAAGGGAAATTATACTCAAAATATGCAGCAATACTCTAGATCGACCCGCATCTAGAGTATGACTCTGACTCTGACTCTTATCTGTTCCATTTCAAGACCTCCAAATTCTTCCTCTACCTCAGCCTAAATCCTGTTTCTTTTGCCTTTCTTCTAATTCCTATTTGCTTTTGCTTATATTGTGAAACTACCATGCATCCGAAGAATGTATACAATGTACATGTATGACGAATAAAGTCTGAAAAATAAACACCTCTGTACCTCCACTCGGGCTTAGAGGCTTCTCCAAGATTTTCCTCCACTCTACTGAATTTTGTATTAATAAATCCAGTGTTTTTGTTGCATGCATCTCTAAATAATGTGCTGCTTTTGACATTTATATTAATAGAAACATACTCAATATAGTTTTCTATGACTTGCTTTTTGTCCTCAATGTTTTTGATATATAACCATGTACATAGGCGTAACTATCATTCATTAAATTTTAGGGCCTCCATTCAATAAATACACTACACTTTACTTATCTGATCTACTGTTGATGGTAATTTTAGGTTGACTCCAGTTTGGAGCTATTAAAAAAGCTGCTGCTTTTGATATTTTGTACATATTTCCTGGGGGCATATGCCAGTGCCTTTCTAGAGTATATATATGGGTCATATAATAAGGGCATGCTACTCTGTACCTGACAATTTCAATATCTGTAGGTTTTTGAGGGTCTGTTTGTATAGTTTTCTGTTTTTGCTTATTATACTTCATAAAGACACACATGGGTTTAAGAAGCTTTGATTGTGAACTATTTCTTGGAGTTTTCTCTCTAGGAATTCTGTAAGGTCAGAGACTAAATTTTATTGTTTGAGAGAGAATTTGGGCTTGCTTTTACTCGGAGTCATTATCAGCATGGACCACTCTCATTCAAATTGTCACTTGAGTTTTTATTTGGGGCCCTACACTTGTGTTTGTGAGTAGACATCTTAGATCTCCCCATCTCCCCATCTCCCCAATTATACTCCAATAGAGACTCCCAATAGGTCTCTATTGGAGTATAATTGCTTCACAATACTGTGTTACTTTCTGTTGTACAACAAAGTGAATCAGCCATATGCATACATGTGTCCCCATATCCCCTCCCTCTTGAGCCTCCCTCCCACCTCCCTATCCCACCCCTCTAGGTCATTGCAAAGCACCGAGCTGATCTCCCTGTGCTATGCGGCTGCTTCCCACTAGCTATTTTACATTCTGTACATTTTATTTATATATGTCGATGTTACTCTCACTTTGCCCCAGCTTCCCCCTCCCACCTCATGCCCTCAAGTCCATTCTCTATGTCTACCTCTTTATTCCTGCCCTGCCACTAGGTTCATCACTACCATTGTTTTGTTTTGGTTTGGTTTTTTTCCTCCCAATTCTATTCAGAGTCAAGGCAAAGACAAGGAGAATTAAGGTGTCCCTTTACCAAGTGGTTTTTTCCCATGGAGGCTACTGTTATTTGGGTAAGCGGGGGGTGGTGGTCCCAGGTTTAAGAAGGAGTCTCTATTCCATCTCCTGCTCCTTTCTGGCCCTTGGGCTTTGTCTCTTATTCGAGTAAGTATATCACCATCAGGACTTGACAGACGGCTCCAGCCCATGTTTTCCTCTCTGGATTCACACTTTTTCTTCATTTTAAGAATTTCTTTTAATTTATAGCTCAGATATGCTTTAATAATGTGATTTTAATATTTTAGTCAGGTTCTTCAGGTGTTCTGTATCTAGGATGTTTAGACCACCGTGTTGCTAGCAACTATGCTTCTTTTTCTATTTCTGGTGGTTTTAATCCTGCTACTTCTCCAACTATGGATTCCAGAGGACACCTCTGCATTCTCTTTATCTTGCTTTTTAAATTTCTTCACCACCGTCTTCTTTAATTTTCCTTTCTCGTTTGCCCTTGAACCAATGCAGCTAGGTATTCCTTAGAGCTGTAACATGTTAGAAAGGAGGAATTGTCAGCTCTGATTTTCTCCTTCCTCAAGCATTAATCAGAAGAACTTTGTTATGCGTTACCTTACCTATAATACAGGCTCACCACAAGTACCGTAGCAATATTTTAAAGATCTTCTGTAGTACTTGCAGCTATGTGCCTATCTATGTTAAGCGGTTCACCAGCACTGCTTACTAAAAACATGAAGAATTATCTATTCCTATTTTATGAATGAATAAACCAAACCACAAACACTTAAGTAATTTAATTTAAGGTCACACAGCTTGGAAGAGGCAAATCAAAACTGAATGTTAATCTAACTTCTAAGCCTAGGGTCTTTCTATGTTGCCTCCCAAAGAATTAATTAATTCCTGTATATGTTGGTCAGTTTATAACAAGCCAATAAGAAATTAGATTGCCTACCCAGCTGAGTTTATGACTGTTTCTTTAGGACAGACCTCAGAAGAATCCCATTAGCTATCGCCACCAGTTTGTTGGGGGGTGCCTGAGCGGTGAGTTGGTGGGAGTGGTGTGAGCCCCTCAGTTAATACTTCATCTAGATGGGAAGGGTGCTGATTTTCCCGGGGAAGATGGCTAGAGCTCCCACTCCACAAACTGCCTGGCGATATTCTTGATGGGCTATTCCCATCATCAGCTGCTCTGTCTCCAATATCACTTTCAAGTATGAGACTGGAGAAGAAGTTCTCTTATCAATCTATGCACCCCTGGCTAGCTCCTGTCCTTTTGTTCTTAATTAGAAAGACAATCTGTTTAATCGCCATGCCAGAGTTTCTTGGAGTAAGAGCTGAAATGGCAACGTTGTGCTTATTTGGGTTATTGTCCTTCGGCTACTTGTTGGATTTCTTTGCTCACATTAATCAACAGTTTGTTGGTTTTCAGTCAGTTTTAATTAGTGATAATGCAATAACCGCGGGCTATTTTAGGTTATGTCCTACTATCAACAAACTCTAGTCCCGGTATTTTTGTAAATTTAGCCACTACTATGGGACTCATTCAGAAAAAGAAATACCAATTTATCAACAGCAGAACTTCCAGGGTGGATTCACCTGGCCACCCAGACTTAATTAATGAATGACACTGGATGGACTCTTACAGCCCAGCCCCTGATTATGGATTACGATTATTTCTGCAGGAATCAAATTATTTAGTCTTATACACAGTGATCTTGCCAGTAAAATGCCAACTCCTTAAGAATTAGAACACAAAGCAAGGAACATTTTGCTGTTCAGCATACTTCTCTCCAAATAATTAAAACAAATCCAAGTTGAATATATGGAATGTGAGAGGGATGGACTATGGAAAGAAAAAGTTAATTGCTAGAATTTTCATTTCCTGAGTTGGCCTATGTTCAATCAAACAATTATTGTGCATTACTGCAATACCAGAAATATTTGAGATTTCTAGAGATTCACAATGTTTTTGTTCCAACTTATTAGACACCTCATCAAGTCTGTGAATTTTTTCCCTAACTACCTTCTAAACTGATTTTGCATCCTTCCCTATATTCCAGGGTTAGGAGAGTAGAAAATTTTCATGGATCTTAACTCACTTGTGCCAAGTGTAGCTGGGAGAAAATCTATATGCCCATTAGTGTTGGACTTATCAACACACTTTGTCTGAATGAAGATTCTAAGAGTGAGGAATTTCAAATGGTAAGCACAGTTGATGTCCAGTATCCATTTTTCACTAGAGTTTTTGTAATCGACAATATTTCTACCCCATCCCTTTCCATAGGTAACACAACCTTGACCTGAGAGAACTGCTCCCTCTAGGCACAAGAAGTATTTCATTCTCCACTTCAGCCCCAAACAGAGGGCTTCTCCTAAGCAGGGACTGGAAATTGTGCCAAATTGTACATAATTGTGCATGATGAATTTGTAATGCAGGCTAAAACTTGCTGGAAACTCAGCTGAAACCACCAAAATCATTGAATTGGGTTTGGTTGGAGGCCAATCCTTTATTCGCTAAGCTACAAAGTCTCTAGAGCTTTTATTTGCTCACAAAAATATCTGAATCCAGTACTAGAATCTTTGTCTGCACGAAAACTAAATCAGTTTGATGTTGCTTCTCAGTTATGCTCCTTGAAGTACTCTAGGGGATTAAAAATTGGAAAACAGAAGTGGCTTTGGAGTAGAACACAGACCACTCTAGATACTAAAAAAATGAATTTTCCTTTTTATTTGTTTCAAGGAGCAACACATCATTAAGTTCAAATCATTTCAAGGGAGGAACTTAATGTTTCCCACTAAAGCCTGCAGCCACAAAGACATTTATCGAAAAATAATTTCCAATTTCAAAAGGAATCATATAAATATTAAATGGAATGTTCAGTGAAAAACTCTTGGTGAAAAATTGATACTATATCAAGTGAAAAAATACTAAAAGGAAATACACCAACATTTTAATAGTGGTTATTTTGGGAGTAGAATGATTATAGATGATTTCTCTGTTCTTTTCTCTATTTTCCAAGTTTTCTATAATGCAACTTTAATATTCTTTATAATAGAAAAATACCTTTATTGGAAAAGAACCCTAGATACTTTACAGATGGTTTTGTTTCTTCTCATGCCATTCACATACTGCTATAAATGTAAACCTGTCGACAGTATGACTTGTATAGGCCCCCAAATTCAGAGAAAATAATACCATCTTGTATTTTATGTAACTCCTGCACTCCAAAGGGACGAACACATGTTTAAGAAGCCTCCTTTCATGATTCCAATCACTTTTTTTCCGAGATACATTTTTTACCAATTATTAACTCCTAACATTTACTCAGAAGCAGATTTATTTATTTGGTGGCACAGAAGACAAAATATGGGATATTTAAAATTAGATAATTTTTTTATCCGTTTTTCCAAGGAAAAATAAAAAGATTAGAATTGTGCCCAAGACTTGCTAGTAACAGAACACAGAAAGGGAGACCCACTTCCTACCATTCAAATCCACGTATTAATCAGCGGGTATTAGTGTGTATTGTCTAACTTTTTCATGTCAGATGTTAGATTTTTCAAAATATATTCATAAGGTACAATGTTTCTGAATAGTAGTGCTACTGGCATTTGGAACAAGCTAGTCCTTTGGTACGTGTGTCCCATACTTCAGAGTGTTGAGTGTCCCTGTTTCTGCACCCTGAGTTAGCAGGGATGCCCTCTCCCAGTCACTGGGATAATCAAAATCTTCCCACCAACTTACAGTTGCCTCCCTTTGCCCATCATTAATATAGAGTATCTTACTTATTTACACTAGAACACGCAGTCATTAGTGCAAATGCCATTAGTTCCATCTCTCAGAAGAAATGAAGATGAATGAGTTTAAAAATCTTGCTCAGACTTCTATATACTTAGGAAATGACAGAACCAAAACTGGAACCCAGGTTTCTGACTTCCTACAACCCAGTACGTAGAAACCATGACAGGGAAGCTGCTCAGGGATCGGGGAGGTCAGAGCATCTCCTAGGAAAGCTACACCAGACACTGAGCCCTCCATGGATGGGCAGGGCCTGGGAAACCACATTCTGGCTTCTCCTCACAGGGAATCACAGCAATAATAAAAGTTACTATTTACTGAGCACTAATTAAGCGCTAGACACTTTGCTAGATGCTTTCATCTTAATCCTCACAATCATTTTGGAGGATTTATATTATTATGATGATTGCTTTAGAGCTAAGGAAACTGAGGCCTAGAGAGGTTAAGTAACTTTTTCAAGGTTATATAGCAAGACTTGAGCCCAAGCGTATCTAATATCAAAGTAGGGTGTGTGTGCGCATGTGTGTGTTTGTGTGTGTGTGCGCACACGCATGTGTGGTAGGGGGTGGATATTAACACTGCTGGGTGGAGACTTTTGGTATAATGCCAATACTTTAATGGGAAACACCGTTAGATTAAAAATAGTATGAATTCCGCTTAATCCATATCGTACATGATCTAAATGGCTGAACGCACAGAGAAGATAGAAAAAGACATGAAAACACAATTCTGGTGCATAAGAAAGCAAAGTGTGTAGTCACCTCCTTGATGAAAAGCTGTGAACGCTGGCAAGGATCCTGATTCAGGTATCTCTCTGGTGAGTAAAATACCATTACTAGTAAACATTGTCCTTACTCTTTGTTCTTTAATGTGGAACTATCTCTAGGGGGGAAAAAGCACATTGTTGAAAAATAAATCACCAGTGAATGATTTAATCACATAACTGTTCATCAAAGATTACGGTAGGCCAAACATCCTCAGAACAGCATCGGATTCTGGGTGCAGAGGAATGGAAGAGCTGGGGGACGAGGAATCAGGAAGGTCCCACGTGAAGGGAAGGAGATATTTTCACATACAAAACTCCTTAATATCTGAGTCCAGGACGAGCCTTAATTTGTACTAGAAAAGTCACTGCAGCCCAGTGGGTGCATGTATGTGTTTGTGTGTGTACCATATAATTGTATATAGTATTATAAAAATGAAATAACGATTGAGTTGAAATTTACCAAAGTTTATTGGTTAAGAGCATGGCAGTATAACTGATTGTGACATGTACTCTAAAAACAGGGAGAGGGATCAAATTTCCTTAAGTCACAGAAATTTAATAACTACACCCCCCCCCCCCCCGCTGTGACTCTGAAAGTCTGCTTTAGACAGTGACAACAATCTCTACTACTTAACACGTGCTATTGGGAATCAAATTATTAATGATTCTAATTGAAAACATGTTCACACAAAACTTACACACGGATGTTCACGGCAGCATTAGTCATAATAGTCAGACAAGGAAACAACTCAAATGTCCATCAAATGATGGAGAAACAAATGTAGTATATGCATACAAGGGAGTATTCTTCAGGCATAAAATGGAATGAAGTGTATGATATATCATATAACATGGATAACCTTGAAATCATTATGCTATGTGAAAGAAGCTAGACACTAAAAGCCGTGTATTATGTGATTCCACTTATATGAAATGTTCAGACTAGGCAAACTCACAGAGACAGAAAGTAGATTAGTAGTTGCCAGGGGATAGGGGGAGGGGAGGAATTGAGAGGGACTGCTTAACGGTTATAGGGTTTCTTTTGGGGTGATGAAAATGCTTTGGAAGTAGTGGTGATGGTTATGCAACATTTTGAATATACTAAGAACTACTGAATTTTACACTTATCATGGTGAGTTTTATGTGAATTTTATCTCTATTAAAAAACTACCAAGAAGTGGTCCTGACTTTCCCATGGAGGGAACAAGGAACGGGAAACCCATTGAAGCCAACTATCATTTCCTCCATATTCTATTCTTCAACACGTAGGAAAAACAGTTCTGAGGTTAACTAGCACTCATTAAGCTCTTCCGTACGCCAAGCACTATAACGTGCCTCATATATTTCTCATTTAATTCTCACAACAACCCAAAATGGGCTACTGGTAACCTTACTGTACAGATGAGAAAACTGCCTAACTGATATGACTAAGGTCGTACGTCTAGTAAATGGAAGAGGGAAGATTTGATCTCTTTGGGTCTATTTAGTCCAAAGCCTAATACTCTCATTCACTATTCTATCCCTTGGAAAACAGTGTGAGAAGGAGCTTTAGACTGAGCAACAATGAAGTAAAATATATTCTTCTTTGGAGTCTAATCCGTTATGGCGGGGGTGGGGCGCGGCGGGGTGGGTAGGCAGTAGGATAGCACGATCATTCTAGTCAAATAATAAACTTAGAGATGAAGATTTCAAGATCGCAGTGAATGAGAACTCTTCTTCATTTTCATGTTTTCCTATTCGAGGTTATGGAAAAACAAATGAAATACATATTCTACCTTGGAGCTGGCAATACTTATACAATTGTGCTTTTGGCATTATATTTGACTCTACTTAGGGAAAAATACATAACTGAAGGATAAAATTCAGATGAAGAAAGAGAATTAGATTCAGATTCTGAAATGTTATCCTTATGGAAACTTGAAATAGTGAAAAAATGAGGAATGTCACAGGAACACTTAAAGCTAATCTCTGGTTACAAAATACCCCAAAGAACTCTAGGAAGCATTTTAGATATTCTTGGATTAGAAATACCCTGATCTAGAACTACTTGCTCTCTGGGAATCCATGGATATGGGCATGGGAGCTCAATCCTTATCCTTTTTCAATTTTCTGTTCAAGTAAACTGGAGTTTGTTAATATTACCTCTACCAAAGAAGTTACCAATGGTGGATCTTAACATATTTTTAATTAAAGTCTTAATCAAAACTTCCAGTTTTTTCCAACAGGATTCTTCTGAATTAACTGGGAAAAAAACAAGAAAAAAAAACATCGGTCTGGTGGCCCTGCTTATATTTTCAGTCAAGAGCATCCGAAGGGGAGATTTCTGATTAGGACATATACTCTGGGGCCCTTTCTATTAAAACGTATCCCCTTATACATTTCATACACTCAATACCTTATTGTAAATTTGCAGAGAAAAATGCCCTGGTGTGGCTGACACATATATAGCCTGGGGAGATGGGGACAATGACAAATTTAAAGTCCCTCAGCTTTGATAACATTGTTTAATACCTGTTCAAAGAGCTCCATGTAAACGTTACTAAGAAACTGTTGCAAGAATCACCAGGGCAAGCTGTGCTGGGGGTGGTGGATTTTTAAAGTCAAAGTAGAACTCAGCACAGATGTCTGCAATGTGTCTAGTATGTGAAAACTTTTATGATTTTTGGAACATAAATTAATGGGATACAGATCTTTTCCTTTTCTATGAGGCCAATTAGTAGCTTGTAGTAAATTCTTCACCCTCTCAGATCCACTCCTGCTACCTTATCTCTCTGAAGATAGAGCTTATTCCTTACCTCCTGATACATGTCAACTTCACTGATTCATTTTAACACTTTCTAAAAGGAGTGCAAAGCAGAATATGGAAGATTTTTTTCAAGGGAAATAGATATTGAGTAGATGCATGAAAATTTTAGGGTAGAGATAATATAATTTTTTTTTAGTAAGACTCATTACTTAGCATAGTCAGGGAAAATCAAAGAAATTAAGCCTGATCCAAGCAACCCTTTTAAAGTCTGGTGCTACAAGGTGAGCTGACAGTGGAAACTCTAACATCTACTGAATAAGCTCAGGGACACGTCCCCTTTTTCAGAATGTTCATAGACTGGTCTAAAATAAAATGGAGTTTTGGATATTGTACTACAAAATTATATCAACATAGCTTTAGAAACATACTCTCGTTTATATTTGAAAAGAGATTTTATGATACTAGGAATTTTCCTTGCTATGGAATGACAAATGAGATGGGTGACAACACCACCTCCAGTGCTCAAGCCAGCTCAATGTTCTACTGGCACTCCTAAAATACACATATTGAGAAATCCTTAGTCATTTGATTAACCTGTTTTAGATTGTTCATAAAAATTAAAGAATGTACTTTACATTACACCTTTCTACCATTAAAAATTGCTTCTAGACGTTTAAGGATTTTCAAATGACTGGTGTTTGGTTCATTTTTATGACACTACCTGAGAAAGATGGCAAAGTGCTACGACATTACAAAGAAAGAAGCAATCCCAAAGAGGTGAAACAGAGGATCCAGAGGCCTCATCAGTGAGGGTCTCCCAGGCCTGACCTCTAAACCAGGGATTTCCAAACTCAGTTCTCCTGGAGCTCCATGGAACCCAGCAGGGATAGTGGGGCAATGTCAAGGTACTTTGTCTCTTTCCATAGTCTAAATATCTACTTAAAACCCATAACCACGTTAGACACACGCCACTTCCCACCTCCTACATCTGTATTGCCTCCTCTTAGCACTAATATCACTTTTTATCCTTCCTATTCCTCTTTGAAAATGGAGAGAGGAATAATGAAACATTGAATCTACAATACACCGATGATTGTGTCAGGAGAAATGAATTCTCATTTAAAATAAAAAAGAAGGGTCTATTGATCATAGCAGCAAAGTGTCTGAAATATTTCTCCATAAGAAGACATAAATTTACTTATGGAATCTGTGGTTAGTAGTTGTTGAAGAACCTAACAACCAAGTGTATATAAAATAACCAGCGATATGGATAAAGATGTATGTATACTAATTATTTATTTGTATTATCAAAACCTCTATATCTAAAAGTATATCAGTAGAGGATTTGTTAGTTAAACTATGGTATATCCGTACCAGTGAACCCTATACAACTATTTTAAAAGGTGATGTAGATATTTATTTATAACAGGAACAGATGTGCATGATTTATTTATTGTGGAAGGAAAACTGTGTAGACTATGATCCTATTCTAGCAAAAAAGAGAAATTAATATTTATAGTTATATACAGGTATAGAAAAAAGTCTGGAAGGATATACACTAAACTATTAGCAGTGAATTCTATCTTTGTGAGGTTACATTATGACTCTTTTTCAATATTTCTTTATATTTGATCACACCTTCTAAGTTTTTCTGCAATAGGCATATATTACTTTTATAATCAGGAGAAATAATAAGGCTATTCTGATTTCAGAGGAAAAGGCGATTGAATTTTATACATACACACACACGTACACACACACACACACACACAAAGATGGCAACCACTGGTTTATGCCTTATAACCTGTGAAAATAGAAGCCACGGCTATACTTTCAATTGCCCCCAATGAAGCAATATAAGAATTTTAAGGCTGTCCTTAGTAGCTAAATTTAACCCATGAAATATTTGAATCCAAAGTCAGATCAGTGATAGCTTTATGACCAAGGGAATGTTTGCCCATTTCATCCTAACCTAATTTGGTGGATTAAGCTAAGAAACATCTCCTTATCCTCAATAAACAATTGGGGATGTCCGTGGATTTACCTAAAACTTATATAAAGCTATCAATCCTGTTCACTTGGAGGTAAATTCCTCACACCAAGGTATGTTAGGCCTTTAGATCTGCTCCAGGTTTGGTCACTGAAGAGAAAGAATACAAGTTCAGGATTAAGGCTGATTTTACTTTAGTTTAAATGAGTGAAGAAAAAGTACATACTTGGAGCCATGTCTGGTACAATCCAAGAGCCAGATACTATTAACCACTGTACTGCTACTACTATTTTTACATGTGAGATAAAGAAGCCCTGCAAAGGATATCCATGAGCTAAGAGTAAAAATGAATTGAGTTCCTTGGTGTCTCCCTGTTCCCTTATTACAGGCATGCCTGATATTATTATGTGGTCAAGGATGGCTACATGGAGTGAGATATGACTGCATCAGAGGAACCCAGAATGGAGGACTTACTTTTCTGGGAGTGCCTGGTGGACACATCATACTAACACTCAAGGGTCTATACTACTACCATGTACAGAATTTTCAGCCTGCCATATTTTATTTCTCACTGCATTAAGGGCCAATGGTGGGCTTGGTCATAGCCTAGCAAATGTATATATTTGCTTTGGTATATATAGAATATCTCTGGGAGATAGTCATAAGAAATAAGATATCCAACGGAGGTTGTATCCTGCTAGGGAAATTAGGTGACTGGGGAATAGGGTGGAAGCTGACATTTTTTCCTATTTACCCTTTGTTACTTTTATATTTTGTACCCTGTGCATATATTACTAATCAAAAAGAAAATTAAAACTTTTGATGGCTTCCTATAGGGAATCCATTGAAACTGCTTGATACGGAGTACATTTTTAGATGTGGTTGGCAAATAGAATAATATATTACCAGAGTACAAAGGGAGAGGGACACAAACACTTAGGAAGTTATCCTAAGTACTGAGATACAGAAAAAATTTAAACATAATCCTTAACCTGAAAAAGTTTACAGTCCAAAAGGAAGGCAGACACTGTACCAGTTATATACCATGTGATGAGGTCCATAACAGGGCAGAGCAGATGAGGAAATCACCTGACTTGGCATCTGCTCTCTGGATATTGATCTGGGAGATGGGTAGAAGGAAGAACTAGAACAATGTCCCCATAGAGTATTTATAAAGCATTTCAAAATCTTACAGTATCTACCTCTGAACCATTTCTCCTACATCGTAAAATCTGCAATCTTGTAAATTTCACTGTGCATGTCCTCTTCCAAACACGTCTTATAATATTAAAAGAAATTGCTGTTAACATCAGTCTCTATAGTATGCTATTTGTCTCTCTACTCAAAGATGCACTAAAGATAATAACATAGAAAATATAACTGTATTTTTAAATAAGAATTTAAAAGAAAGAATAAATATATTTTATAGGTTTAAAACTTGAGATGAAAGAAAGAAAGTATTTTGGTCTTGTTTTCTTATCCAGTCAGCCACTCTATATCATTTGATTGAAGAGTTTAATCTATTTACATTTAAAGTAATTATTGAAAAGGTTAGTTTCTTTACCAAATGGTTTTGGGAAAACTGGATATTCACATGCAAAAAGAAGAAACTGGACCCTTTTCCTTCACCACACACAAAAATCAACTCCAAATGGATTAAAGACTTAAACATGAGACCTGAAACTATAAAACTCCTAGAAGAAAAAACAGGGGGAAAGCTTCCTGACACTGGTCTTGGCAATGATTTCACGGGTCTGTCACCAAAAGTACAAGCAATACAGCAAGAAAAAATAAGTGGGATTACAGCAAACTAAAAAACTTCTGCACAGCATGGGCAACAATCAACAGAGTATAGAGTTAACCTATAGAATGGGAGAAAGTATTTGCAAACCATATATCTTATGAGGGTTTTAATTTCCAAAATTTATTTTATTGTATAATATTTTATAAAATATATTTAAATCTCTAAAACATATAAGGAACTCCTATAACTCAACAACAAAAAAACTAATAAACTGCTTAAAGATGGACAAAGAACTTGATTAGACATTTCTCCAAAGAAGACATACAAATGGCCAATGGGTATATGAAAAGATGCTCAATGTCACTAATCATCAGAAGTGCAAATCAAAACCACAATATCATCTCACACCTGTCAGGACGTCTATTATCAAAAAGCACAACACAAGTGTTGGCGAGGATGTGGAGAAACTGGAACCCTTGCACACTGTTGGTGGGAATGCAAAATGGTGCAACTGCTGTGGAAAACTGTACGGCTCTTCCTCAAAAAAATTAAGAATAAACTGCCATGTGATCCAGCAATTCCACTCCTGGGTATTTATCTAAAAGAACTGAAATCAAGATCTTGAAGAGATACTAGCACTCCCATGTTCATTGCAGTTCTATTCACAATAGCCAAGATGTAGAAACAACTTAAATGTCCACAGACATATGAATGGATAAAAAAAACGTTACATGTATATCTATATACATATACATACACACACACAAAATGGAATATTTACTATTCAGCCTTAAAAATGAAGAAAATTCGGGCTTCCCTGGTGGCGCAGTGGTTGAGAGTCTGCCTGCCGATGCAGGGGACGCGGGTTCGTGCCCCGGTCCGGGAAGATCCCACCTGCCGCAGAGCAGCTGGGCCCGTGAGCCATGGCCGCTGAGCCTGCGTGTCCGGAGCCTGTGCTCCGCAATGGGGGGAGAGGCCACAACAGCGAGAGCCCCGCGTACCGCAAAAAAAAAAGAAGAAAATTCTGCAATAACCAACAACACGGGTAAACTTTAAGGACACAATGCTAAGTAAAATAAGTCAGTCACAGAAAGACGGCATGATGCCACTTACATGCGATAACTAAGCCAAATTCGTAGACTCAAAGAGTGGAATGGTGGTTGCCAGGGGCTGCGGGAGGGGGGAGTGAGGAGTTGCTAATCAACCAGCAGCAAGTTTCAGTTAGGCAAGATGAATACGTTTTAAAGGTCTGCCGTTCGACAGTGTACCTATAGACAACAGTAACGTTTTATACATTATTGTTCAAAAGTTGTTATAAGAATAGATCTCATGTTAAGTGTTCTTACCATAATAATAAGAAAAAAAGTTGTTAAACCTTACCAAGTACACAGGTGCTAGGACAAGAAACCCCATCTATTACTTTTCATAGCTCTCAAAGGAGCTACAAAATACAGAGTGATTATAATTCAACAACTAGGTCATCCTTGATATTTGAAAACATTATCTCTGGCCCCTAACTGCCAAGTGAAATATAAAAGAATATTTACATAAATTTTTTTCTCTAAAAAATTGCTCTAATTTTCTGGTGACAAAGTTACCCTACACTACATTGGTCGCTTTAAAGAATGTGGTGTCAGGAAGATCAGCACACACATTTTTAATGCACAATTAATACAGAAACTGTTCTTCTTCAGAGGATTTAACTGAGCCACAGATGAAATAAGTCTGATCCAGTATATCCACGGCAAGTCTAGAACTAGAAGGAGCTGATAAGGAGGAAGGTCAAGTTTAAGCTTTCCGGGAGGTCTGACCTCCGTTTCAGCCAGACTTCTTTCCCCTTTCGGTCTAAACTTACTACATATTTGTAATTATATTTAAAAAGTATAATGTGCTATTACATGCCAACACTCCCTGGCCTCTGCTTGAGAACAGGTATTAAGTGGACCTTCTCTCATCACATTTCCCGATACTCTTAGACTCAAACACTAATGATAAAAACGCGTTCTTATTTATGTGTTCCTCCTCTAGTCAAAGATATGACTCAGCAAGCCCTGTAAGCAAATCATTAAAATGTTATGAAAACCATTACCATGCAGCTTAAGCACCTTCGGCAAACTTTTTTTTTTTTAAAAAAAGAAGAGGCTTGAACCACACATAGATTTTTTTTTTTTTTGGTCTTGCAGCTTGAAAGTTACTTTTTTGTCCTCCCAAGGAACCTGACCTGCTTTAAATCTTCCTCTGCCAGGTGATGTAGTGTCTTGCATCACCTTATTAATCTAGATGCAAGGCATTTGTTTCATTCTGTGTTTAGGCAGGCTGCTTATTATTTAATGTCTTTTTTCAATTTAGTTATTTCAAGGTAATGAGGATACAAATGGACTAAGAAGTCCCATCCCACGCGAGATACAACTTGTTTCTCTGTTGCTAAAAGGCACATACAAGAAATTTAATTTCATATATACACACATACAGTATGGTGCTCTTCCAAGGCTCCTCAGACAAAATTCTATGAAGTTCTCACCACCTTTTCTCCTTATAGAAAATGTTGAGACTATCACAGACTGCATTTTGCCTTGAGATTCATAGTTTTCCTGCCAATTCCACAAAAGAGTGAGGTGGAAAACTGTTCCCTCCAATTCACTCATGTCTCTAATAATGTGACATCTCTGTCTGGCCAAAATAAAACATATATCCTCTTCAGGTGAAGGAAAAGTGGAAATTCCAGAATTTACCATTTTGTTATGATGATTTCCAGTGTAAGATAATTAACGCCAAAACAAACTCTCCAGAGCTTTCTTTATTTCTACAAACCCATATGTGGAATCAAGAACACTCCCAACTTTCCGTTCTGGCAACTGTCTTGTATTTCTAGACTTAAACTCCTGGGTTTTTGAAGAAATAAGTTTTCTCCCTGTTCCTCTCCTTTCTCAATAGGCAACCAATTTACCTTGACATTTATTTCAGGCTGGGGTGCAGGCTGGTGGGGAGGCAGGGGGGAAGAGATGGCTTTGCATTTTCTTAATGGGATTTCTTCCTACTTTCTGATGTTTTTCACTGGGACCAAATTCCTCAAAGTGTACAATTTCTTCCCTTCCCTTCTCTTCCTTCTCCCCTCCCTCCCTCCCTCCCCTCCCCGCTCCCATCCTCTTCTCTCCCCTCCCTTCCCTCCCCTCCCTTCCCTTGTCTTTCACAGTAGCAGACCTCTCTTCAGGCACCTGAAAGAATAAAGCCATATTGTTCCAAGGTGGGCAGCCTGGCTCCCACTGCGCAGGTCTGGTCCCCAGCAGCAGCATGAACAGTGTTCTGTGGTTCTTACACACCTGGGGACCAGGTGGGGATGTATCAAAATAAACTAGGAGTGTGTGATGGACCATTTACCACACTAGTTAAAACTCTTTTCAAATCTGCTCCTCTCTTCCAACTCCTTGGAGGTCTTTTCCATTTGGGCTGTGCTGGGGCCCAGGTTGCCATAGGTTGCTATAGCACGTGCAGTGGGCTTTTTTTGTCTTCAGAGGTCTAGGCTCAAAGGAAGTTAGAAAGCTTCCCTCAGATTACATTTGGGCCCAGTGTCCTTGTGAAAGCTAAATGCACTGAGGAGGCTGTGGGCAGCCACTCTCCCCTTTAAGTCAGCCCCGTGAGTGGCTCAAGGTCTGCAGTTCTCTGCAGGATCTGTGCCCCAGGGCAGGCCGACCCAGGAATAACTGAATTTTACCACAAATATATTCCAACCTGAAGGAAACGGGTAAATGTGTTGCTGGGTTTGATTTTTCTGAAGCTGGTAGAAGAAACTAGAAAAGTGTACCAAATCATCACTCTCCACTTTCCTCTAAGACAGAGGCCTCCTTTGGGGACCTCTTATGCACCAGGGAGTTGCATTTACACCTTACTAAATCCAGGCAAAAATACTGGAGGGTCACCCTTCTCACTTAACAAAATAGGTAACCAAGGCTCAGCCAGGGTTAAGGACACAAGTTCAGCCTTCTAGAAAGACAGAGAGGTGGGATCTGAATACAGAGCTTCTGACAACTGAACTTATGTTCTTTGTCAGCTATAGCTACCTGTATCCTCTGGGCACTCGTTTAAATAAATCCATAAACTGTGATGAACAGGATGTGGCTGTCCAAGTTTAAAGTTCTTTTGTGACGTGCTCTCATTGTTTTTCAAGTTGCCTATGGAGATAAGAGCCATTAATCATGTATGTCTCATTTACTTAGGACGACTGTCAAACACAGTCAGCATGCTGGTTAAGAGGGCTGATTCCAGAGACATACTTCCTGCATTTAAACCCTGCCTCTGCCACTGGTAAATGTAGGACTTTAGCAAATTATTTAAACTCTCTGTGCTTAGCTATCCTCAACAGTGGAAAACAGGTACAATAGTAGTACTTACCAAACAAGGACATTACAAGGATTAAATGAGATAATAGATGTAAGGATTTAGTAGAATGACTGGCAAACAATACTTGCTTAATAAGATGGTTATTCTTTTACAGAGCTGTGATAATAATCACAGCTATAATATTGTGAATTTTATATAGCTATAAAATAATTATTTTATAGTAATTACATTAAAATAGCCTTATAGCTTTACAGCTGTAAAATAATTATTTTATAATAATTACATTAAAAATAGGCTTATAGCTTTATACAGAGTGGCTTGGATGGAGAGAAGACAAGGACCTGGGTTCTCGCCTTGGCTCTGCAGCTTTTGGGTCACATGATACCAGGAGAGGCATCCTCTTTTATCTCAGTTTTTCAAGCGTAAAATGAAATAATCTCTTGATACGATTTCCAGATCTTTCTAAGGATATGCAACTTAATGTGTCCATGACATAGAGAATTTGTCTGCTATGTAGCAAGCATTATACTTTACATGCATCTGCTCACTTAAATGTTACAAAAACATTCCCATTTTACAGATGATGTCAGTGAGGTTGCCTTAGAGGTATTAAGCAATGTGCCCGCCATCCTAAGTTCCCAAGTGGCAGTGCTGGGAGTGTGTTCAGGTCTGACTGACTCCGTGTGCAGGTCCTAATCACTGTGCTCTGCTCCCAATCTGTTCAGCTAGGGACCCATTAATAAAATAACAATGGTCTCTGTTTTAACCATCCGAGTAAGTCAAAGTCCATTATAAACAGAAAATCAGTTCCCTATTAGCCACAATGGCCATTTTCACTCCTAAAAAGATTAATAAGTGTGAGAAGCTCAATTTAAATCTACAACTGGCCAGAGATTAAACTAACACAGGTCTGTTTTGGAAGGAAGCTTTTAAAAGCCAGAACTCAACTTTTCATGTTAACGGGACTCAAGCTTTCAATGCTTTCCTTTCTCCTTCCCTTTAACTAAATTCAACTTTGTATTTTTCATCTTGTTTTTGGAGTCATTCCAAGTCACCTCTGTTAAGAAACACAAGGCCCTTGGCACTGAACTTCTGGGAATGTGCCCACATCTGCCTCTGGATGTCTGCTTGCCTACCTTTGAGGCTGCATTCAACACCTAAGTTAAAACAAAGCAGGGCTTGAAACAAAAAGCTACTCAGAGAATGGTGGATCCAGCTCACCAATCAGTGGCTTCAGTGATAGATATCATGAGCAAAAGAGGCCTGAAACCCCCAGATAGTTCAACATTTCAAGGCAGGGCCAACCGACTTTCATTTAGTGGAGGAAAAAGAGCACTGCTACATTACAGAGGAAGAAAGGAAAAAATGACAGTGACAGCCATGCTGATTCATTGTTTTTTAAAATAATTCTGAAACATCCTAACAATGTTGTCACATAGATCCTTCCCAGAGTTAAAGAGGCTTTGTTCCTATGCATATATGTACTTTTATTTATAATAAGGTTTTCATTTTGACATGATAACTCCAATTTCAAATGTGAAATTCTACTTCGCTTTAGTTCTTTAGAATCAAATATGTCATTCATCATCTTGGTGGTCCCAGTAAAACTGCCCTGGAATTCTCATCCCAGTTTTCAATAGTTACGCATCCATCCATATGGTAACAATATTACCGCAACCAAATTCCTGCTACCAGAGACATCAAATAGTTCAACTTCAGCCCCACACCCAGGAATATTTTCATGTCTCTAAGAAGGAAATTTCAATCTCTAAATCATCAGAATAGAATAAGTATGATATAAACTAAAGTAATATGTTCTATTGAATGTACCCTATTGTCTCTTTAGAAGAGAGGGGTAACCACTTATATATATGACAGAAAAGGCAGAAGAGACTGGAGTGTGTTTCTGTTTCACACAAGATGACCCTCTACAAAGCTGGGAAGAATTGAGTCAAAAAACCACTGCAGCTGAAAAGCAGGCTGCTGCAGAAAGGGCTCGGCCTGTTTGCCTCTGAACAATGGCATTCTTATTCTAGGATCCTGAAGGGAGAGGGAGAGGTCTGAGATGAGGAGTTACTTCTACCTACCGGAAAATGAATGGAGGTAGAAGAATGTGCCTGGGCCCACAGGCCCTGACAGATCATCTCCAGTCTCGAGCTCTGTCACTGTCGGCTTGAGCCCCTCAGTACATCAGCAGTAGCAAGGTGTGACAGTGGAGAAAGACTCAGGTAGGAACCAGGTAGCCTCAGTTCTTTCCCTGTCCTCTTTTTAATTAGCTAGATGACTTCAAGAAAATCTAAAGTTTTCCAGGCTTCGGTTTCCTCTTTCAAAAAGGAGGGAATCCCTCTCGCCAACATCTAAGGTCACTTTCATTTCTAAACTTTCTGCTGGGTGCATTTAATCCAGCGGGACTTTTTCTACACACCTAGCTGAATCTGAGCGAATAACAGTAGCTATCATTTCCTAAATGCTATCTGTTCCAGGCGCTGTGCTAGAGCTTTCCCCGTGTGATCTCTAACCTCCCAAAGCCTTCTCAGGTCAATACGATTCCCATTTTACAGATGAGAAAACTCTAAATGGCTTAAAGACACTCAGCTAGTAAGTGGCAGGCCTGGGATGGAACCCAGAGGATCCTGCTCCAAAAGCTCAAGTTCTTTTGCTGCCACACAATGGTCACCGTCCAACCTTGCTCTGAGGGAGCCATTGCTTGAGTACTGGTAATGTTGACACTCCAGGTCCTCAACAGGCTATCCGTATACAATGTCCAGGAACACGAAGAACCACAAATGGGGACAAGCTCATCTATAAAGTGAAGTAACAATAGGACTGCTTCTTAAATGCAGGACTTAAGATTTGTAAAGTGCTTAGATCCGTATGTGGCACACGGTAACATAACAACTACAGATGTGTTTGTTATATTAGTTCAAATAAATAAGAACCTCCAAGAAGTAGAAGACTAATGGATGTTCAGTCTTAAAGGGCCAGAGGGGAGCAACAGATTGGAAGGGATTAGAATCTGGGAATGGGGCAGGAGAAGACAGTTACAATAGGAGGAAAGTGGGAGGGCCAGGCCAACTGCCATCTAGTAGTCTGAAGTCCCTGGCTTGTTTGTGTTGTTTTTTTTGTTGTTGTTTTTTATTGTGGGTTTTTGGGGTTTTTTTTGTATTCTGGGTATTTTTGCTGGACATATTGTACTTGGATGGGTGTCCTTACTCTTTTCCTCATCACTGACTTGGGGTCTCACCTGCCACTTGGGTTTAAGGATGGTCAGGGGCCAATTTTGCAGCTCAGGGTTCTGTGTAGTGACAATGGAACCTGCAAAGTGGAACCCAACGGTAGCTGCCACGGAAGCAGCTCCTCTCACCTCTGAGATGCACGTTCATTAACTTGTGTGTCTTCCTGATTTAGGCAGCAGTCAATATGCTGTCTGACCTGTGAATACTCTTGACAGGGACCTGAATCCACAGGGAGAACTAGGTCAGAGTGAAGTCATTCATGAGGAAAGTACTGCACTGTCTGTGGGTGATCAGACTCGACTCCAAAGGATGGGAGAGGAAGGTCTGAGTCACCTGACTACTTTCATCATATCTGGCAGAAGCCAGGACCATGCCTTTGAGTCTAGTAGAGACATGTCCACCAGGCCTCAGAAGAGGCCCTCCAGAGAACTCTGCTTAAATGGCTCCATCAGAATGACTAGAGAGTTTCCAAACTCTCCTGCTGAGCTTCCTCCCGAACCCCCTGGGCTCAGAACTCAGATCAAGTCTTAGACGTTAGTTTTCAAGTATGTGATGTGGTCAGACTTGGCACCTGCTGCTATTCGTGTCGTTCCCACCCCTACATCACTGTTGTTCATTTACCCAGCCTTGTGGATCCACTTACCCCTTCTCTAGGATTGTAACTTGTTATTTCTGTATCAGTGTTAATGGCCAAAGGGAACTCTGGGCTTCAACTCCCCATTCCCCATCACCCCAAGTACTCAGGATGGGTTCCTTTTGTGTGGAATGACAAAGTTTCTTCTATCATTATTGCCAACAAAACCTATTTGTGAATCTCACGTGTATATTATGCACTTAAAATGTTCCAAGTTTAAAAGACACATGTAGACTTGGTTCCGAAGATGTCAATAGAAATAATTAAAATGTTACAAAGAGCAAAAGTCAGGAAAAGTTAGATTAGCCCTTTGAGGATCTAAAGAGTTATTATGAGAAGGAAGCAGGGAATAAATGAAAAATAACTCAACTGGAGCTTAAGGTATTTTGGTTAAAAGAATTTCAGCACTTGGGGGGGAATCCGAAATTTCAGTGATTAAGACATTTTCCACACTCACGACAAGGAGAGTAGGTTCTAGATTGCATAGACATTCTTTGAGACTATTCAATGTTTCCTTGAAATAGATGAAGTAATTCTGGGGAAAAAATGGACGGTTTAGTACTCTGTACTAAAGATGAAGACATAAAGTTGGATTCCAGCAAGAGACATTCTACTGGACTTCAAGAGAGACTTTCTTACAGGGAATTATGAACCTTGTTTCCCAAGAGAGCAAGTATGCCTATCACAATCTTCAGAGGTAATGAGGTTTTAGTAACACACTGAGTTTGGAGTAACTGCACTAGAGTCAAGGGCTCAATAAATGAATTTTTTTCAAACATAAACGCCCAGGGATCCTGGGCTAGATCAAATGTATCAGAGGTTTTTTTTTTTTTTTGCTTTTATGGCTTTCAGTTAACAGAACTAAAATGCTTAAATTTTTTTTTTACATCTTTATTGGAGTATAATTGCTTTACAATGGTGTGTTAGTTTCTGCTTTATAACAAAGTGAATCAGTTATACACATACATATGTTCCCATATCTCTTCCCTCTTGCGTCTCCCTCCCTCCCACCCTCCCTATCCCACCCCTCCAGGCGGTCACAAAGCACCGAGCTGATCTCCCTGTGCTATGCGGCTGCTTCCCACTAGCTATCTACCTTACGCTTGGTAGTGTATATATGTCCATGCCTCTCTGTCGCTTTGTCAAAAAAAAACACAATGTGAGAATTGCGAGGTTTTTTTGTTTGTTTGTTTGTTTGTTTGTGTTTTGCGGTACGCGGACCTCTCACTGCTGTGGCCTCTCCCGTTGCGGAGCACAGGCTCCGGACGCGCAGGCCCAGCCATGGCTCATGGGCCCGGCCGCTCCGCGGCATGTGGGATCTTCCCGGACTGGGGCACAAACCCATGTCCCCTGCATCGGCAGGCGGACTCTCAACCACTGCACCACCAGGGAAGCCCTGTATCACAGTTTTTTACATCTTCTAAGACAAATTCTAAGAAGCTTAAGGATCTCACATGGTGTTACCTATTTACTACTGTAAAAAGCTTAAAAATAAACTTTCATCTCCTCCTTCTTTAGCCCAACTGTTTACCTGTGGCAGAGACATGTAAGAAGATAAAAATCCAAGGGAGGATTTAGAATTAAGGACTATTTTAGTTTCACTGCACCGAATACCAATGACACCAATATATCCTTCGGGAGTAATCAATCAGGATTATTATATATTCTCTTGGTTTACCAAGAAACGTTGATTTTAAGCCAAGCTGGCTCCTGCTGGATGAGTGCTTCTAATTGCTACTCACTTCATTGATCTCTGCCAGGCTCAGATGGAGGAGCGGGAACTTCATTTATAGATATTAACATGCAAAGAAGAGAGGGAGAAGGAAAGCAAAGAAGTAAGGTTTAAGATCAGGTTTGAAAAATGAAAGGGGGCAGAAACATTCTTTAAACATTTAAGAGGGGGGAAGCTTTCCTAAAAGAGAACTAAAATCCATGAGCCCTACAAAACCATCCACTTAGCTGATATACATATTAAAGAAGAAACTTTAAAAAAAGAAAAATAAAAAACATTCAGTCTAGTGAGAGTTATGTTCACTCCCATTAAATTGAAAGTGTAGCTTGTTACCTGTACTCCAGTGACATTATTAAGGGAAGTATTGATAAGCTAGGGCTTGATGGTAGTGAAAAGTTAAGAGATAAGGAGCTTGGGATGGAATCTTCCTTGAATCCAGTTCCTTTTCAGCTCAGGACAGGAAGAGATATGGTCCTCAGTCGATATTAGATACAGTACTGGGAGTAGAAAGTCCTGAGCTCTGCCTTTCTCAGTCCTGGACTTTCTGTATGTCAAGGCTTGAGCCAATTTTAAGTATTTTAACTTAATGCAAATGAAGGCTCTGGAAAAAAACATTCAGGACACACATTTTCAAAGGTCTCAACTTCTCCAAACATGTACAATCACTTGGGAAAGAGAACAGTTAGGCAGGAGTGGCCCTGTTTGCCACCTCCTTACCCCACAAAATATCTTACTAAACCATAATCAGGTTTAAAGGTTAAAAGGTAAAGTCTAAAAGTTTAAAGTATAGACATATAATTTTGGGCTTCCCTGGTGGCGCAGTGTTTGAGAGTCCGCCTGCCGATGCAGGGGACGCGGGTTCATGCCCCGGTACGGGAAGATCCCACATGCCGCGGAGCGGCTGGGCCCGTGAGCCGTGGCCGCTGAGCCTGCGCGTCCGGAGCCTGTGCTCCGCAACGGGAGAGGCCACAACAGTGAGAGGCCCACGTACCGCAAAAAAAAAAAAAAAAAAAAAAAGTATATACATATAATTTAAGTAAAAAGTGATGGTGTTTTCTAATATGAATATCTAAAGTAGAGAGATGCAGCTAAAATGAGATGAGCTACAAAAACTAATGGATCCTCCTCATGGTCCCTTGTACCATACTAATCTGATTCTTCTTTGCCATTTCTATAGCCCAAATGGTTACTACCATTTGAGGTGATACATGTGAACAGTGTCTGAAACTTACTAAACCAACATAAAAGTCATGAAATAAGAATTAAAGGAAATGATCTATGAACTGCCTGAACAGTTATAAAAACTGTGCAAAGGAAGATCAAAGAAAAAAATTCTAATTTTCCCAGGTTGTAATTAACTTGTAATTTCACTGGGCCTGTGCCTTACCTTCTCTCTCCTTTACATTGGAGACTAGACCTACGTATCTATACTGGGGTAAAAAGACTTCCATAGGAATGGAGGGAATGGGAACAGGATTGGGCTTGGGAGCAAGGGGGAAAGTATGATAGAATGAAATTTTACCTAAATAGGAACTGAAATGGTCAATTTTGTATTTCAGACAGATTATCCTGACTGCAGTGTTGGAACAGACCATAAGCACAGCAGACAGGTTAGGAGACTAGTGGTTAGTCATTTGAGAGATGGTGGGAGTCTGGTCTGGGTTAATGACAGCAGAGGCAGTGGATATGGAGAAAAAAGTAGACAGATTTGAGAGACAGGTAAGTAGATTTGACAGAACTTGGTGAACACTTGGGTTATAGGAAACACAAGGAAGAGGAAGAGGGTTTAAAAAGGTAAGAGAAGACTATGAGTCCAGCTTGGGATGTGAACATGCCTCAAAGTTGGATTTGAGTTTGGATTTGTAATTCAGGATCAATATCTGGGTTAAATATATAGATTCAAGAATAATAAGCACATAGATAATATTTAAAGCCTTGATAAAACTGACCCAGGTGTACACAGTGAGAAGAGAAGGTAGCATATAACAGAATGTGAGAAATGTCAGAAATGAGCAAAGAAAAAGGTATCTGTCAATAAGATGAGAAAAAAGCAACCAGAAAACCAGAATAAAGCCAAAAAATTAGTGGTGTTGGAAAAGCCTCACCTAACCTCAAAAGGTAAAAATATAAGGCTTCTAGTAACACCATAGAAAAAAATCTTGAGTATCTTTACGGTTTGAAGTAGGCAAATCTGGTCCAATATTTACATCAACTTGCAAGTACGGTCAAATGACTTCACCTATCTATGAAGATAGATCTCAGGCTACATTAAAAATTAAAAATTCTACCACATAAAAAACTGAATCACTGTATAGCACAGGGAACTATATTAGTATCTTGTAATAAACTATAATGGAATAACATTTTAAAAAAGACTATAGATACATACATATATACAGATATAACTGAATCACTCTGCTGTACACCTGAAACCAACACAATATTGGAAATCAACTATACGTCAGTAAAATAAATAAATAAAAAATATAAGACTGCATCGTGTGCAGAATTTGATATCAACCACATGGTTCTGCTTTTAAATAGTCAGCCATGCAGATAACTTCTTGAATATTATACACTTTTACACTGGCAACTCTAGAGCAATTTTATTACTTAAAAAAAATTGAAATATGTAAGTATCTTTATTGAGTAACTTCAAATATCCAGACCATTAAAAAAAATTTCATCCTAGATCTTTTCATCAGTGCACAAGGCTGCTAGGTCTTTGGGTAGAAAAATTGGTGCCTATGGTAAAAAAAAAAAAAAAAAAGTGAACGTGAAATTACGACTTCCTCCTAAAAGCAAAATCTTTCAAGGTCATCATTAATCCTTCCAAGCAGCTTAAAGTTTCCTATAGCCTGTCTTACAGACAAAAATACCTTTCCCAAGGCAACTCTAAGTTTTTTGCTAGGTCCAGCAACCTGGAACACAAACTCTTTAGGCATATCGCTAGAATTTATTTAAACTCTACAGCATACGTTTTGGTATGAAGTTTAGGTAAATTGTTAAATTCCAGGTAATTGTGCTATATGCAGTGTAATAAAACCTGAACTTGTTTACTCATATGAGACTATGCCTTAGAGACTTGCTTCAGAGTCCCTCCCACTAATGCCAGGTTGATTACTCTCCCCTATAGACTACACATCTATAGTCAATTAAGTCATTCCTACAGATGCTAAAATCAGGGCACCTGAATTTTCTTTTCTCTTTGTGGAAAAATTTCAATAACTTCCCAAATTCAATTCAGCAAGCCTTCAAATCTTAAACTGTCCTATTACTTTATGAAAGTCTGAAGGTACTAAAAATAAACTTTTAAAATACGGTGGTAACTCCAAATACTTTGAAAGTCTAACAGTATTGATATACTTTTAATATCAATTCATATAGATGTGGCATCAATAGTTCAGATTTTCATTTTTGAAGGTTTGTTTTTGGAATACATGATTCTAAAATGGGAAAGCTATGAGGTTATATAATGGTGATAGTGAATAGTAAGATTGTCTTGAATTGGGCTTTACAATGTATGAAGTACCTAGACGGGGGAACAGAATCTGCTCTCCTTATTTTGGGGTCATCTATGCTCAGAAAATTTGGTTACATTCACCAAAACCACAGAAGACCCCTGTATAGATTATAAAATGTGGCAACTCCATTATGAAGACTGGAAAACACTGCCTTCCCAGTTTGGAACTAATCAATGGCCAGTAGTACATTATTAGTAAATATAGAACCAGAGAAAAAAGAGTTTAATACCTGCTTAGGATATTTTCACTGTGCTGTAGTAGCTTGTCTTAAGCCAACAACTTCAGGAACATTTTCAATACAAAAGACAAACATGTAGATATGAGGCCCCTTTCCCATTTGAATTGGAGCCCCTATAGATAAGATGAATATTTCTTTTTTCCATAGGTCTGTTATGGCAATCGGCCCTTCGATTGTCATTACATTGAGATGCTGACATATTTCACAATGTATTATTCAACAGTCAGCTTAAGGGATCTAAATTATCAAGAGCTTTTATTATATATTATATATAAATAATTCTTTGAGAACTATAGATGGTTATGTGCATGCGGATTTGTCTTGGGTAATGGAACAATAGAAAATATCCTGAATAGAGAACTGGAGAAGAGAACACTTAGCAGTGGTAGCTTTAAATAAGAATAAAGGAGAATAAATTAAAAATAAATCAGAGGGAAGTAATTTAATTCTATTGGATTTCTATTTTTCCAAGCCTCAGTCTTGTGACCTAAATTGATAACAGACTCTAATTTGTTAAAGATTATTCTGTCTACCAAATAAATTTGGAAGAAAGGCAAAAATTAGCTAGATGAATTGGCTTATTTAGAAAATGATTCGTTAAGTATGTTAAATGTTAAAAAAAAAATACTGTCTGGATAATACCACTATTAGGACTAAGAACTTCAAATTTACAAACTAGCTAACGAGGTAATTTCAGAATTAAAGTAGAAATAGCAGCACTTTAAACAGGCAGGAGAGAAATAATTTTCTGTATAATTTTTTTTATGATTCACAAAGTAATACACAAGGACTAAATCTGTGCGTGCTTGTGTGTGTACGTGTGTGTGTGTGTACACGTGTACAAGCATTTGTGAAGGAGGTGAGAGCTCACAAGCATCTTTCCTGAGGGATCTCCAGCAAAAGACTGCATGGAGCCTAAGTCAGGGCTTTACAATACAAATTTGTACTGTGCTTAGAAAATGAACGCCACGGCACTCCTGGGCCCAGAGACAGACTGTTTATAGGAAATCTCCACCCTACCAGTGTCTTCCCTGGGTTGGTTATGAAGTTAGTTGATTCTTGGAGTGAAGACCTCCAATCTAGGATCTGTCCAGATCCTGTGTATATCCTGCTGGCTTGGTCAGGACTAACCTGGAGTTGGAGTCCTAAGGGTATGAGTTAAGAATATCACCCGTCATATTAAAAGCAACAGTGCCTCTAAATAGTCCCAATAAAATTACCCCAATAAGAACTTTTTTGAATACCAGGCAAAACTGTCTCCTCTGATGAATTGTTGTCTTTGTTTTTTCTGATAATGAAAGCTATGTAGAATGGAAATTTCCAAGGAATTTTCCTTGGCCAAAAATTATACTCCGTTACAGTAACTAGGTTAGAATATTTTGTCCCTGGTTCCTTATCTTTTCTCTCTACTATCATTTTTACAAGCTTACAGCAATTGTCTTATTTGGAAAGCTGTCTCAAGTCATCTTGGTAAGAATAGCATGTTATAAATAGATGGCAACAGTAAAAAAATAAATCACACCTGAAGCCATTAAAAATCCTTAGTAAACAGATCCCTTCCTTGCTAGATAATGTTTGATATAAATTTCCTGGCATTCTGTCCACAAATAATTATATTCTGAGATGGAAAAGAGAAAGGAAGGTATGGGAAAATAATGCATCATTGAGCTTCTGCTAGGTGGCAACTACAGTGGGCTGCTTATGCACACAATCCCATTGTATTCCTCACACCTTCACAGATGATGAAAGAGACTCTGGTATTAGCTAAGCCCGTGCAACTCGTCAGTGCCAGAGTTGGGATTTTAAATTCAGGTCTGTCTGGTTCCTAAGCTTATGCTCTTTTCACTCTGCCAGCAGCCTCCTGATAGAGTCATGCTGAACTCAGGTATTCCAATGGGCCAGAGCATATAATGCCTTTCAGCTTTGCTTATGGAAATAACAGTATAGGCTCTAATTTAAAGTAACTTTACTTACAAATAGGTAGTCCTCAGCAAACTCTGCTCATGCTGAATGTCCATATTGCAGCAATTTATTTATTTATTTATTTTTGAAAAAGAAAAACTGGACTGGTACTTATCAAAAAAGATAGCAAGAGAGAGTAAAACTCATATGTGACAGCATGGGGCATGCAGTTTTTCCTGCTACTTGTTTTTGAAGAACTTCAGAACCAGCATATCTATTTATACGTAATACACTCACTTAAAATATAAAACCATGAAAATTTTATAGGGCTCCCACCCTTTTCCCTAGATATTTTGTAAAGTGTGTTTACACCTAGGTAGGATACATGAGCTGGATAGGATCCAGTCATGAGTCTAAAGATACAGTGAGGAGTGTGCCTTTTGTAGTTATATAATATATTGAATTTGGGCTTATGTGAGAGGGATTGTTCCTTGCCTCTAGCTCCTGAATTTACTACAGCTGCCAAGCACTTCCAAAACCTCTCAGTCTCAATCCCAGGCCTGGAGAAATTCCACAGCACTGGGAGATCAAATTTCGCATCAATATTTTGGTGGGCTCCATGCCAATGTCTTATCAAGGAAAAATATAATTATAGGCGAGACTGCAGCAAGCTGATTCTATAATATTCTCCCCTCCTGTCTCAGCTGCTAAAATATAATGTAATAAAAGTGATATAAGATACTGCATCTGCCCTTTCCATAATTCTATTTTCATTTTAGTTCCATGACTGGATTGAGGAAGACTCCAAACCACGCCAGAGCTACTGATGCTTAGCTCCTAAAACTCTAACATTTAATTTAGGAAAGTTATATCTTAAAATGGAACTCATGATAGAAAGAAAAGATGGCAGTAGGGGAGAAAATCTGGGGTCTCGTAGCCAATGGGGCTTTCTTGATTTTCTTCCTAGGACTGCTTTAATGAATAGTTCGGCTTCTACATCAGAGATAAAATTAGCAGAGGGACCCCAATAATTCGTTCCTATTGTTTACGGGTCCTTGGGGGCATATTCTTTATTACCACGTGTAGCCCATTAAAACACCAAGCCATGGTTTAGGGCTCAGTTCTATTGTTCATTCAGATTAAATATGCCCAGCTTTTACCCATGGCAGACCCAGGAGGAAGGCATGATTTGATCCGTGGTATCTTAGAGACCATAAGCTAACACAATGAGGTTAAATGATACTTAGAGTCGTTATTTTATTTTTATGTTTTCCAGCCTTATTGAGATAAAATTGACATGTAACGTTATGTAAGTTTAAGGTGTACAGCATAACGGTTTGTAGAGGATATGTCTATTTTGCAAAAAGACAACCACAATAAGGTTAGTTAACATAACCATTATCAGAGTCATTATTTTAAAATTCAGACTTTTTATGGCTGCTCACCAGTTATAGGCCCAAGTCCAGATGCTTTTGTATAGCATTGAAGACATTTCTACCATCTTGCCGCACTCCAACATTCTTCCTTAGCCTTATCTCTCATTCCTCTCCATGATTATTTTGTTCTATCTAGCCACATGCTTTCTCACAGTCCCTTCAAATGACTCCTGCATTCTCATACCTTTGTCACCTTGTCATGCTGTTTACTTTTATCTTTTACGCACCTTTCCTTCTCTCTCTGCCTGTAAAACCTGCTTGAAAAACGTGCCCTGACTGTGCCATCCCCAATTCAGACTGAACTCGGGTTCATAATCACCTCCTACTTCCCCCACTTCCCCTTCCTCATTTACATGAGTGCCTTTGGACAACATCACGCCTATCCATCTCCCTATACTGAGCATCTAGGAAGTCACCGCCATGCAACTAGTGCTCCACAAATATTGGTTAATCAGTGATTTTACTAATCTGTTTCCAGGAAGTCCATGTGTTTCTTAAAATACAGTCCCTAACGATTTGCTTGCTTAGGGCTACACCTAAGGGTTGAATTTCTTTACAACTGGGATTTACCTTGTCTGTAGGGAGTCACTAGATATTGGATTCCGCAGAAAGAGTTCAGATCCCAGATTCACCACTTTCAACTCTGTGAATTTGGGATAATATTCTACCTGTCTATAAAATGGAAAAAATATTTGCCTTGCAGAAATATTATAGGGATAAAATACCTCGCACACACTTGGTACTCAACAAAGGAACCAGTAGGATTCATCCCTGGGATGACAACATTAGGTCTCTAGCACCCACACAGAAAGCAGGACCCCAAGGGGATAGAATGAGGGACACTGGTTTTCACTGGGAAACCAAGAAGCTACTGATGGAGTGTGAAACACTAACTGGGAAGGTACACCTGGACTGTGGGGCTGCAAGGGTGACTGAAGGGCCGGGGAAGGTTAATGAGATGCAGGGAGTGGCGCAGCCACAGGCAGGAAAGGGAGGAGTAGAAGGAGGGTAACCTAGGAAAGCTAAGAGTCCTAATACCTGATTCCTGGATAGCTCAGGATTCTAAAAATACCATCCAGCATTTATTGAAGACTAAACTCTGTCAAGTGATTTATAAACTCTCTCTGGTCCTCAAAAATGCTCTCCAAAGCAGGCATGATTTGCCTCTGCTTAGAGATGAAGAAAATGAAGCCCAGGAAGGTTATGTAACTTGCCCAAGGAGACATGTTAGTATGGGATGTTATCTGAATTCAAACTCAGATGTTATTCTCTGAAAAGCCACATTCCTTGCAGCATGCCAGACTGCCTCCTAAAACCAATCAAACAGCCAACTGCTCCAGCCGCCACCATGATCTCCTGTTAACTGACCAAATACAGCATTCTATTCTGAGTTAAGTTTTTACATTAAAAAGGGGATTTCGTGTACATTAAGTCTCATTTCAATATGTGAGAAAGGCCAGGTCACTATTTA
Source organism: Tursiops truncatus (assembly GCF_011762595.2). Classification (NCBI taxonomy): domain Eukaryota; kingdom Metazoa; phylum Chordata; class Mammalia; order Artiodactyla; family Delphinidae; genus Tursiops; species Tursiops truncatus. Next base: position 48,444,905 of record NC_047039.1, read on the forward strand.
ACCCTGTTATACAAATAAGAAAGCAAGACTCAGTAACTAAGAGCCTAAGAATTACATGTGACATAAAAGTCTACTCACTAAGACACATGTTTATATACTGACACCACTGAACTGTAAACTCCAAGAGGTCATGGTCTGAGCCTGTCTGTTCACCACTGTACCCCCTGCCCACAGCCAGTCTAGGCAAAAAGGAAGCAAAGAACAGTAAGGCTTCCAAATGAATGAATGTATACATAAACAAGGAAATGAATAAATGAATGAATGAAGAACACATTCAAGGGAAAGGCACAAAGCTTTGGATTGAGCCAGACCCTCGGGTGTAGGATTAGATGAGTATTTCCGATAAAGACAGCCTACTGCCTATTTCAATGAGGGATTTTAAGCACTGCCTTCATTTTGAGTGCTTTAATGCCCTCTGAGAAAAATAAGTACATAAATGAGTTATTTTATAACACTTAAAAGTATAAGTTCTACATACTTGTAGCAGACACATTTTAGGGGACTGCTTGGGCCACAATCCATTCTCTGGGAAATGGTCTCTTTTCCTCCCTTTGTACCCATGACATTTCTCAGTAAACTTAATACTTGAACAAGTTTGAGGGGTTTCTATTTCTTGCAAGGAGCTTTGACTAGACAATCGTCCATGCTAAAATATAGGCTGTAACTATAGGACAGAACAGAGAGACGATTGAAAGCCTAAAGGCATCCACAGACTGGGGACACATTGCCATTTCTGGGGGGATATCTGTGTCCTGTATCCTTCAGTGTCAAATGACTTTCTGGAGTTGCTCTATTAATGTTTGCATGAATCCTGACATACCCTTCCAGAAAATTTACAGTTGTAAAAATTATTCATCATCTATGTCTTCAGCTAGCCAGTGATACTAGCCAATGTCAACCATTATTTTAGGTACAAATGATACTAAGATAAGACGCAATACAGTGGAGGAATTAACACATGAGTTTTAGAGCCAGACTGCCTGTTTTCCTATCCCAGATCTGCCACATATTTCCTTCTGGATATGTTTCTTAAATTCTTCACGCCTCAATTTCCTCATCTGAAGCACAGAGTAATACCTATGTTATCAGGTTAGTAGGGGGACTACGTGAGTTAATATATAAAAAGGACTTGAAATTAAAAATCATACTCAGTATACAGTAAGAGCTTAATAAATGTTGGTTATTAAGTCACCATCCATGTTCTCGGGATCACAGAGTAGAGAAAGAGAGACAAATAGGAAAATAACTGATTATAACACATTGTGATTAGAGATAGCTCTGATGGTTAAACATACACATTTACAGTAAGAGAGTTCACTATAGACGGCTGAGATGAGACACATGTGAGCTCTCCAAGGGAGTGAAAACTAACAAATTGGTTAACTAGTTTAACCTGACACCCAGGAAAGCCCTTGTTAAAAATAAGACTTGATTTTTCCTAGGTATCCAGTTTGCTTCTCAAATTTTGCAGGATCATCTTAATCAATGATGATCTTTTGCACATTTATTGACTTGTTACACCTCTTTCACAGACGTGTTCTGTTATTTGAGTCTCATACTGTTACTTAATTCAAGTTTTCTAGCGTGTATATTTTATCCTTACAACTAGATCCTAAGTGACTTTAAAATAGGAAAATCATCTTAAATAATTTGGAACTCCCACAATCTAAAACCATGCTAAAAATACTTGTTGAATAAATGAATAAGAAGCCAAGTTGATTAGATTGATAAGCAAGTTATATTTCTTCCTCACAGGTATTTTCCGAGTCGGATTGCTTTGAACTCAAAACATACCTCTTTTCCCTTACCTATTAATCTCTGGGTCAGGACCTTTTGTAGTGATTATTTTTTTCTTTTTTTTTTTTTAAATTAGGTAAAGATTTACTGATATTTCTTGGAGTGCATTTATTTTAGAGTTGTTTAATCAAAGTAAATTGAAGATGTTGTTAAGACAGTGTGGGGCTCCACCACAAGAAAAGTTCAAAAACTGGCTTTAACCATCTCAGATAATCAGGGTCACTACTTTTTTAAATCTAAAGTTAGAGAGCAGGGACTATAGTGCCTATGGAACTACTAACCCTCCTTTATGGATTTTCATATTTTAAAATGTTGTTCTCCATACCTATTGAAGCTAATACTACATTAGCATTATATTATAATAGTCTATATTTAACTATACAAAAGCTTACAGTTTTTTGATTGCATAATCATTAGCCCAAAGGCACTCATATCAACAGACTATAATCCATTCGCCTAACAAAAAGAAACATTAATATGTTGAAGCAAGAATTGGGAACTTGAGGTGTAACTGTTGCCTCTCTCTGCCTCATTCTGTGGCTTTGGAAACCCCTGACTGCCCTTCTGTTCCTTAGTATGTGCATCTGTGAAATAGGAAGACAATTTCTAACGTATTGCTACTTTCCATAGATAAGGGGGAAACAACACATACATGGGCTGATTGCCTTTCAGCTCTACAGAGGAAAGAACCCAAATTCCCTTGCTTTGAGTTGGAGGGTCAATTTCTAAATCCCCAAAATAAAAAGAGAAGTATGTCCACAGGGTCTGACTCTACATGGGGTCATGAACAGGTCTCTTCAGTTCACTCTTTGGAGCACGTCATTTCAGTCAAGAAAAACACAATCACACTGACATCATGCCAAACACCCATAAGTCTAATTCCATTTATGTTTCAGTTAATTTTGTAAAATGCCATACCAGAAGAGCATAGGGTTTTGCCCAGTCACTTATTACAGAAACAGGAGTGTCACTGCCGTTTAGAAAGAAGCTTCATATAATTAAAAATGACCTACTGTGAAACTCAATAAAAGTAGAAGATCAGTAATTTGAGGTTTTTATCAGCTTTTGCTAAGTTCTCTCTACTTCAAACCAAAAAACCATTTCCTCGTTTGCTAAAAGGGTCTTGAATATATTTATTGGCTCTTTTTTATTCATTTTTATTGGCAAAAATAGGGCTTTTCAAAAAATATTTAACTGGCTTGAATGTTTTGTTCATGGTTGACTTTGCATTTAAATCAGTTGTAAGCAACCGGTCATATTTCACTTAAATAATGGCAGGTAGCTCTATATTAGAGACATTGTTACATAAAAGTTCCACAGAAGGAAAAATGCATTCTGAGAAATAATGAACTACCACAAAGAGGTCAAGTATGTGGAAAGTGGAGCTCTGATTTGCAAAACATTTCAATAGCCTTCATTCATTCACCAAGGTGGAGGGGATGACTGGGGCCATGCAGGGCCAATGTGCAAGGCCAACACATTCCTCAGGAGAAATATGCTAACACTTAAATGCTTCTAAATCAATTTTTAATTAACATAGAAGATGCCTGATATACTTAAATATCCAATATATAAGATGTATTCTATTAGAGTAAGGAAAATCTAAAGCACACTATGACCATTTTTATCTAACAACCAACCTCAAATTACTGCTCCCTTTTTTTTGAGGTTAAAAAATTACATGCAGGAAAAGCACACACATCTTTAGTGCATAACTGGATAAGTTTTGATAAAAGAATTCATCCATCTAATCATCACCCCAATTGATACAAATTTCTATCACCCCAGAAAATTCCCCTGTGCCTCCTTCCGGTTAAGCCTCCCCTCAGAGGTAACCACTGTGGATTTCTATCATTATATATAAGATTTGCCTATTTTTGCACATCATAGTTGGTATCTGACTTCCTTCACTCAACATAATACTCGAGATTTATCCATATTGTTGTAATAGCAGTTCTTCTTTAAATTGCTAAGTAGTATTGCCTTGCATGAATATATCACAATTAGGTTCTCCATTCTACTACTGATGGACGTTTGGGGTGATTCCAAAATTAGTCAAGCTTGAATAAAGCTGGTGTGAACATTCCTGTATATACCTTTTTGTGGATATTATGTTTTCATTCCTCTTGGGTGAATACATAGAAGTAGGATTACTGGGCCATAGGTTATGTGTATGTTTGATTTTATAAGAAACTGTCAAACCTTTTCCAAAATGGTTGTACCAGTTCACACAATCATTATCAAAAGATGATGATTCTGGTTGCCCTACATTCTTGCCAACTCTTTGTGTTGTCAAAATCTTTAATTTATCCATTCTACTGAACGTACAGTAAATTTTATATGGTTGTAATTTGCATTTTCTTCAAGAATAATGATGCTGAGAACTTTGTTTATTGGCCACAGATATTCCTCTGTGAAGTGTCTGTTCAAGTCTTCTTGTCCATTACAAATATTGAGTTGCCCCTTATTGATTTGCAGGAGGTCCCCAGTATGTGGCTTGCTTTCACATTTTCTTAATAGTACCTTTTGATGAGGATGAATTCTAAATTTTGATATAGTTTGTTATTTCTTTTTACATTTAATACCATTTGTGTCTACTCTAAGAAATTTTTGCCTACTTCAGGCTATAAGGACCCTCAAGATTTTCTTCTATGCTGTTACTAGAAGCTTTATATTTTTACCTTTTAAGGTTAGATCTATTATTCATTTTGAATTACATTTTGTGTGTAGTGTGAGGCAGTAATCAACGTTCATTTTTTTCCCCCTTATATTCATCCAGGTGTTCCAGTATACCTGTTAAAAAGACTTTCCTTTCCCCACTGCACTGCCTTGGCAATTCTGTCAAAGGTCCATACATATGTGCGTCTATTTCTGGTTTCAATTCTGTTTCATTCATCTAGTTGTTTATCCTTGTACAAACACCACACTGTCTTTATTATTGTGGCCTTATTGTAAGTCTTGAAATCAGGTAGTGTGAGACCTGTTTAATCTTGTTCTTCTTTTTTAAAATTCTTTTGGCTCTTCTGCGCCCTTTGCACTTTTACATAAATTTAAGAATCAGCATGACAATATCTACAAAGAAGCCTGCTGCAATTTTAAATGGTATTGCACTGAATCTATAAGTCAAATTGGGGAGAACTGGCATCTTTAGCAGTACTGAATCTTCCAGTCCAGGCACATGGCGTATCTTTTCATTTATTTAAGCCTTATTTGATTTCTCTGAGCTATGCATGTGGTTTTGCACATATTTTCTTAAATGTATTCCTTATGTATTTCATATGTTTAATGCTATCATAAAAAGTATTTTTAAGTTCAATTTCCAATTGTTTGTTCTTATTATATAGAAATACAATTGATCTTTGTCTATTGAATTTATATCCCGTGACCTTCCTAAATTCACTTATTAGTTATAATAAGTGTTTTGTATATTCTTTAGGATAAACAACTATGTTGTCTATGAATAGAGTTTTACTTTTTCCTTTCTAATTCTTTTATCTTTTTTTTTTTTTTTGGCTTATTGTACTCAGTAGGTCACATAGTAAAATACTGTACATAGAGGTGCAGACATCTTGATTTAGGTGCAGATCCCTGATCTAAGGGAAAAAGTATTTAATATTTCATCACTAATAATGACACTAATTTTAGGTTTCTTATAGGTGTCCTTTATCATATTAAGGATGTTCCCTTCTCCTTTTAATATGCTGAAAGTTTTTATCATGAATGGGTATTGTATTTTGTCAAATGGTTTTTATGGATCTATTGAACTAATTATACAATTTTTCTCTTTTATTCTGTTATTGTGGTTTATTACAGCAATTGATTTTAAATATCCAAACATGTATTACTGGAGATAAATTATATGCTGATATTGCATTAATCTTTTTGTATATTACTGGATTTGATATGCTAATACATCATTAGAGATTTTACACCAATATGTGTGAGATATATTTTTACATATTTTCCTTTTCTTATAATGTCTTTTTTTCAGGTATTGGTGACAGAGTTAATGCTGGCCTTAAAACAAATTACCACATATCCTCTCTTCTATTTTCTGAAAGATTTTTATGGAAGATTGATATTATTTTTTCCTTAAACATTTAATACAATTTCCCAGTGAAAAGAAACGGGCCTGGAAGGTTGTTTTGTGGGAATAACTAAAAGTAAAGCTATTCAGGCTTTCTATTTCTTCTTGTGACATATTTGAGAGCTGTATTAATTTATGCATTTCATCAAAGTTGTTGAATTTACTGGCATATCGTTTTTGATAATATTCTCTTTTACTCTTTTAATGTCTTTAGGATCTCTAATATACCCTTTTTATGTTTGTCTTATTGATCTTCTTTTAAAATTTTTATTGGAGAATAGTTGCTTTATGATGTTGTGTTAGTTTCTACTGTATAGCAAAGTGAATCAGCTATATGTATACATATATCCCCTTTTTTGGATTTCTTTCCCATTTAGGTCACCACAGAGCATTGAGTTCCCTGTGCTATACAGTAGGTTCTCATTAGTTATCTATTTTACACATAGTAGTGTACATATGTCAATCCCAGTCTCCCAATTCATCCCACTCCCCATTCTCCCCTTGGTGTCCATAAGTTTGTTCTCTACATCTGTGTCTCTATTTCTGCTTTGCAAATACGTTCATCTATACCATTTTTCTAGATTCCACATACAAGCAATATTATATGATATTTGTTTTCCTCTTTCTGACTTACTTCACTCTGTATGACAGACTCTAGGCCTGTCCACATCTCTGTAAATGGCACTGTTTCATTCCTTTTTATGGCTGAGTAATATTCCATTGTATATATGTACCACATCTTCTTTATCCATTCCTCTGTTGTTGGACATTTAGGTTGTTTTTATGTCCTGGTTATTGTAAACAGTGCTGCACTGAACATTGGGGTGCATGTGTCTTTTTGAATTACAGTTTTCTCTGGGTATATGCCCAGTAGTGGGACTGCTGGGTCAAACGGTAGTTCTATTTTTAGTTTTTTGACACACCTCCATACTGTTCTCCATAGTGGCTGTATCAATTTACATTCCCACCAACAGTGCAAGAGGGTTCCCTTTTCTCCACACCCTCTCCAGCATTTATTGTTTGTAGATTTTTTGTTTGTTTGTTTTTTTACGGTACGCAGGCCTCTCACTGTTGTGGCCTCTCCCGTTGCGGAGCACAGGCTCCGGACGTGCAGGCTCAGCGGCCATGGCTCACGGGCCCAGCCACTCCGCGGCATATGGGATCTTCCCAGACCGGGGCACGAACCCGTGTCCCCTGCATCGGCAGGCGGACTCTCAACCACTGCGCCACCAGGGAAGCCCTGTTTGTAGATTTTTTTGATGATGGCCATTCTGATCAGTGTGAGGTGGTATCTCATTGTAGTTTTGATTTGCATTTCTCAAATAATTAGTGATGTTGAGCATTTTTTCATGTGTTTGTTGGCCATCTGTATGTCTTCTTTGGAGAAATGTCTATTAGGTCTTCCACCCATTTTTTGATACTATACCTCTTTTATTCCTAGTATTGGTAATTTGTGTTTTCACTCTCTCTTGCTTTTTTTTTCTTAATCAGCATGGCTAAGGATTTATCAATATTAACAATCTTTTTATAAAACCAGATTTTACTTTGTTAACAATTTTTCTATATCACTGATTTCTACTCTTATTTTCATTATTTTCCTCTACTTATTTTGGGTAAATATATGCTTTCTCTTCTAGAATCTTAAGGTGGAAACTTAGCTGATTGATTTTAAACATTTCCTCCTTTTTAATATAATTTAAATCTATAAATTTACCTCTAAGTACTGTTTTAGCTTCATTCCACAAATTCTGTCAATGTTTTCTTTTTATTATCATTTAGTTTGAAATAATTTCTAATTTCTCTTGTCATGTCTTCTTTGACTTATGGATTATTTAAAAATGTGTTGAATTTTCAAGTATTTGGGTATTTTTTACATATCTTATTATTGTTCATTTCTAGTTTAGTTCCATCATCACCAGAAAACATACATTGTAACATCTTAATCTTTTGAAATTGACTGAGAATTATTTAATGAGATGGCATATGGTTTATCTTTGTAACTATTCCATCTGTACCTGGAAAGAATGTATATCCTGAGGTTGTTGGATGTATGCTCTATAAATGTTAATCAGGTCAAGGTGGTTGATAGTGTTGATCAAACCTTGCATATTCTTGCTGACTTTTTTTTTTTATTTTTTGCGGTACACGGGCCTCTCACTGCTGTGGTCTCTCCCGTCGCAGAGCACAGGCTCCGGACGCGCAGACCCAGCGGCCATGGCCCACGGGCCCAGTGGCCCCATGGCATGTGGGATCCTCCCAGACCGGGGCACGAACCCGTATCCCCTGCATCGGCAGGCGGACTCTCAACCGCTGCGCCACCAGGGAAGCCCTTGCTGACTTTTTTGTCTAGTTATTCTATGAAGTATTAAGAGAAAGCTTTTTAAAACTTCAACCATGTTTGTAGTTCTATCTATTTCTCCCTTTAGTGTACCAGTTTTTGCTTCATGTATTGTTAAGCTTGTTTGCTAGGTTCATCTACATTTATGATCTCTTGTCATTAATTTTTAAATTATTATATAATATCTTTATCTCCAGTAATCTTTTTTCTTAAAGTCTACCTTGTATGACATTAATAGAGCCACAGCAATTTTCTTACGCTTACTGCTTGCATAGCATATCTTTTTTTATCCTTTTACTTAAAAATTACCTGTGGGTTTATATTTAAAGTGTGTCTCTTGTAGACAGCATAAAATTTAGCATAACTATTTTTTTTAGAGAAGTTTTAGGTTCACAGCAAAATTGAGCTGAAGTTACAGAGGTATCTCACACACTCTTTCCCCCAACACATGCATAGCTTACCTCATTATCAGCATACCCCCTCAGAGTGGTACATGTGTTACAATTCTTAAAGCTACATTAGTGTTACTTTTTTTTTTTTTTTTTTTTTTTTTTTTTAGTGTTACTTTTTATTCATTCTGTCAATCTGGATTTATTCAACTAACATTTAAAGTAATTATTGCTACAGTTTATTTATATCCACTATTTTGTTATTTATTTTCTCTTTGTTCTACCTCTTTTTTTATATTTCTGTCCCATCTTCTTGTCTTCTTTCAGATACTATTTTTGTTTTTTTTAGTATGCCATTTAAATTTCTCTAAAGGCTTTTTATCTGTTCTACATACACTCCCTTAAATCATCAGTCTACTTAGATATGTTAATGTTGTATTATTTTACATGAAAGACTATAAGTATTTTGCAAATACTACATATAATTACATTAAGCTCTCCCATATTCTGTGATAATCTTTTATATATTTTCTGCTGACTTATTTTTTTCACTGACTTATAAACTCTCTCATGCAATTTTAGAATTTTGCATCAAAATCAGTTATTTTTTAAAGAAAATAATCTTTGTATTTATGCACTTATTTACCATTTCTAGTGTTCTTCATTTCTTCCTCTAGGTCTGGAATTTCATCTGGTGTCATTTCCCTTCATCTTGAAGAACGTCTTTTAGCATTTCTTATTGTATTGGTCCGTTGGCATCAAATTCTCTCAGCTTTCATTTATCTGAAAATATGGTTATTTCACTTTCACTTATAAAAGATATTTTTGTTGGATACAGAACGATATGTGGACTTGTTTTCCTTTAAAGGAAACTTGAAAAGTTTCAAGTCCTGTAAAGGACTTTAAAGATATTTACACATTTTCTTCAGTATCAGTTTTTAATGCTACTAGAAAAGTTATTACAAACAGTGGCTTAAAACAACACACATTTATTTCACAGTTCCTTAGGTCAGAAGTTCAAGTACAGCATGGATTAGTGGTTCCTCTGCTTACCGACTCACAAGACTGAAAGCAAGGCATTGACACAGCTTCACTCCCTCTGGAGTCTTTTGGGGAGAATCTGTTTCCTTGTTCATTCAGATCATTGGCACTATTCAATTCCCTGCAGTTGTAGGACCAGGGTCCTTTTTTTTCCTTGCAGGCTGTCAGTTGAGGGCAGTTCTCAGCTCCTAGAAGTCTCTGCATTCCTTGGTTGGTAGCCCCCTTACTCCCCCTTCAAAGCCAGCAACAGTGGGGTTTTAAGTCCTCCCACACATCATCTCCTTTGCCTCTTCTCCTTTATTTCTCTGACTCCACCTGGAAAAACTTTGATTTTAAGGGTTCATGTAATTAGATTGGGCTCACCTGGATAATCCAGGCTATTCTATCCTTCTCAAGGCCCACACCCTAAATCAATGTCCGCAAAGTCCCATTTGCCATGTAAGGTAGCATATTCAAAGGTTCTGGTGATCAGCATGTGAGCATCATGGGGTAAGGTTTCTTATTCTGCCAACAACAGCTTCCACTCTGGTGGAAACTGAGCTTTCAATAGTTGTTCTCAATATAGAGGGGTAGATCTCAACAAATACACTTCTCTTTTTTTTAAGGGTCAAATCCTCTCCAGCTTCTACCAGCTTTTTCTCTCTTTCCACTGTGTTCAAAATTGGATTTTTAAAAAATATTTGTTGAGATTTATATAGTTAGCTTTGGGAGACTCAACTACTACCAGAACTGGAAATTCCTTCTTCCCTTGCCTTGGTTTTAAAGTGAGAGAAATACTAAATTGCTATAATTCATAGTAGTGAAATTCATGATAATAGGGTGATTAACATTATTTTATATTTAAAGAAATCCACTCCAAAGATCAGTAGATGGACTATTTACACGGTCGTATAATTAGAATATAAAAATTGAAAGAAAATTATCTATGATTAAGAATAGAATAAGCTTAAATCCCAGCCCTATCATTATTAACTGTGACCAAAGGCACAAAACTTATATTCCTTGATCCTGTTCCTTTATCTGTAAAGTGTTGATAATAAAGCTATGGATATATGCATTAAATAAGATTATACTCAGTAAAAGCACTCAGCATAGAGCGTGGCATATAATATCCTTTAAATAAGAGTTGGCTGAATCTGAATCACTCCTAAAATTATGGCCTAAAAACAGAATTTTTAAAAACAATTTTCAACTACAGGGAACATGGCCGCTAAAGAATCTCTGGAGAATCAGAACCTCTAGATCACTTTGTCAAATCACATATGCCCCTTGGAGGTCTGACACAACACTGCAGGGAGCGACACAACCCTCTCCCCCGGTCAGGAACCCGTGGTTCAGATCAATTTAGGAATGTGTAGCAGGCAGCTAAAAGTGTTCTTAAAGCAGTTACTCCTCTAAATAAATGTTTCTCAAACTTCAGTGTATATGAAACACCTGAAGGGTTTACTGAGACAGAGATGGCTGGGAATAGTTCTGAGTTTCTGATTCAGTAAGTGTGCTGTGGGGCCCAAGGATGTGCACTTCTAACATGTCCCCACGTGGTCCTGATGTTGCTGATCCATGTAAGGACCACACTTTGAGAACTACTGCTCTAGAAATTATTTGAGAATGAGAAAAGAAAGCAGGTGTGTCTATGCATAAAGCACATTTGGGGGCCACTGTCTAAAAGCACTGCTGGGTATGGATGAACTATCAGCTAGTCTAGAGGCAGGGATGTTGAAGAACATGAAGTGAACTCACCAGTGCAAATGAGCATAACATCAAAGTTGACATTGGCCTTGACATATCACCGACTACATGCTTTGCATTGTGAGATGCGCTTTACATCGACCATCTCATCTAAACCTCACAACAACTCCATGAGGTGCCCATTCTACACAGAAGGAAACAGAGGCTCAAAGAGACTAAATTACATGTCCAATTCCCAGGGCTTGCGAACGGCTGAGCTAGGTCTGCCCTCTGCTCTACTGCAGGAGGCAACACAGAAAACAAAAAGAGTTCTACTCACTCCTTCCAAAGCCCAAAGCCAACTGCATCCTGTTCTTCAGGCACTGGGATTCAGAGAAAATTCAGACCTGCTGTCTGTCCTCAAGAAAATTCACCTCCTCACAGGAGCAACTAATTAAGTCCACAATGATTGCAAATGTTGTGTGCACGGTTCGGATGAAATGGCTGATTCTGAGGAGGTGGAAGAGTGCTTCACCCTGCCTGGGGGTGGAGGTATAAGGGATTCTTCCTTCCTGAGGAGGGATCAGTCTGGGTGCTGAAGTAATTAGCCTGGGAAAGCAGGGGGCTAAAGGCCTTCTAACAGGCTTTCAGCCAAACCCTGGCTACACTTGAGAAATACTTGGGGAGACTTTTAAGAAATACAGTTGTCTGCGCTTACCTTGACCAGCTGAATCCGAATCTCTGGGAGTATGACCTAGGCATCAGTATATTTTTTTTTTTTGCGATACGCGGGCCTCTCACTGTTGTGGCCTCTGCCGTTGCGGAGCACAGGCTCCGGACGCGCAGGCTCAGAGGCCATTGCTCACGGGCCCAGCCGCTCTGCGGCATGTGGGATCCTCCCGGACCGGGGCATGAACCCGTGTCCCCTGCATCGGCAGGCGGACTCTTAACCACTGCGCCACCAGGGAAGCCCGAGATCAGTTTTTTTAAAAACCTCTCCAAGCGATTCTACTATGCATTTAAGGTTGAGAACCACTGCCCTAAATGATTATTAAAATAGGTTATTAGATATAATAATCACATAATTCACCTGGGGGCCGTTAACAGTATTTTCAAAATTTCCCTGATGGCTGAAAACACCTGGGCCCTTTGGAGAATGAAAAATCAACATCTGAGGACCCCTCCCCTGCAACTTCTTTTCCAGTAGGTCAGGTAAATTTGGGATACAAGATAAATGGTTCTCAGGGTGTTGTCCAGGTTGCATTAGCATTGCCTGAGAACGTGTTTAAAATGCAAATTCTTGGGCCCTACCCCAGACCCACTGAATCAGAAATTCTGGAGTGCAGCCCAGCAATCTGTGTTTTAAAAGTCCCTTGTGATTTTGATGCACACCCCAAATTTGAGAACCACTGGTTAACGAGTTGTGTCGGGTCAAAGTCGTGTGATGATGTCTGCTGCTGCAGATTCTACTTCTAATCCAGGCCTTTGGTCAAAGGCAGTGTGAGTGAATCGGTGTCCCTTATTACGACTCTAAAGAACAGAAGTGCACGCTTCGGTGGGTAATGGCCAGAAGCAGCATATCGCTCATATAAATATCTTTAAAAACACCCTTTCTACTATAGGCTAAGCTATTAATGTGACCACCATTAGGGAAGAAAAGAAAAAGAGCAATCATCTTTGCAGAAGGTTGTATGGGGAGCACTTCCAAGGAACTTCAACACAGTGGGAGAGGCTGTGGCTGGGGATAGTGGGTAGACAACTGTCAACAGATTTGATTCGTGTTTTCAAACTGAGGACGAAAAATGGGTTCCCAGAATACACATTTCCAGGCTTTGCAGAGAAGCCTTGTGTTGCTCCAGGAACGTTTAAAGTGCCCAGTGGGAACATCTTGGCATAGGATTTACTTGTGATTCATCTGGCCACCTCAGGTGAAGCCGTGTACACACTCCAAGCCACTGGCAGGCAACAGGAATTCAGGTTCAAGCCCAAGGCCAGTGTGCAAGGCCACCACTTTGCAGCCATTTCCTGTGACTCCCGCTCTCACTTCAATTTTTCTTCCCTTTAAATCCTCTTACACGCGATGGTGTGGCATTTTAATTTCCACCCAACAGAGGCTATGAAATCAGCTCAAGGAGTTTTGCTCCAACAAATGCCAAGATGAACACTTTTAGACACACCATGTGGTTTTAATTTCATCCACAGAGAGTCATCATCCATCCTGCTCTCCAGAGGCCAAACTGGTCAGTACCCCTTGGAACCACAAAGTTCAGACTCCTTAGTTTGTCCTTCAAGACCCTTCACATGGGAGCTAACCCGTATCACCAGCCTCATCTTCATCACTTCCTCTTATTGACACTAAATGATTGGCCATTACCTGAATACTTCATGTCCTCTCATGCTACTAGGATGTGAGTTTCATGGGAGCTGGGACTTGATTTTAATTGCTGTTTTGAATCAGTGCATTCAATAAATATGTAATTCCCTGTGCCCTTCCCTGTTCTATTCTGTCCCTGGAATGTACTCTGCTCACTCCCCTACTTGGAAAATGCCTTCTTGGCCATTAGGTCGCATTCCCAGCCCCCCTGTAGGCAGAGGGCGCTCCTTTTTTTTTTTTTTTTTTTTTTTTTTGCTGTACGCGGGCCTTTCACTGCTGTGGCCTCTCGCATTGCGGAGCACAGGCTCCAGACGCGCAGGCTCAGCGGCCATGGCTCACGGGGCCAGCCACTCTGCGGCACGTGGGATCCTCCCGGACCGGGGCACGAACCCGCGGCCCCTGCATCGGCAGGCGGACTCCCAACCACTGCGCCACCAGGGAAGCCCCCCAGAGGGCGCTCTTTATTGCAGCTGTGTTATAAATATTTGCATTTCAACCTCCCCCCCTAGATTGTGAGGACCTGAGGGCAGGCACCAACTCTTTGTTAATAGGGTACTTTCGGTGAATGATTCCAGAGTGTGATTTCAATAGGATTCTATGGCCTGTGGGCTTTCTGGACCAATTCTTAACCGGCTATGATGTTTATCAGTTCAGATCTGGGGCAACACTGAAGGTACAGATCCACACTGAACAAGCAAGGAGGAGAGCTGGGCTGGGTCGTAAGGGGAAGACCAGGAGCTACCACTGTGAAATCTTCTACTATTTCCAGGCACAGTGATAGCTACCATACTTGTTACCTCGTGTCGTTTGATACTCTGGCTCAATAAATACACCAACAGGATAGTTGGTTCCACTGGCTCTGGAAGAAGAGAATAATAAAACCATACCATTCTGAAGGTTTATGCTTCTTAAGTGTATATTTCCTTATGTACAAAAGAAACATTTTCCTGAATCTTTCTTATAAAAGTAATTTACAGGGCTTCCCTGGTGGCGCAGTGGTTGAGAGTCCGCCTGCCGATGCAGGGGACGCGGGTTCGTGCCCCTGTCCGAGAGGATTCCACATGCCGCGGAGCGGCTGGGCCTGTGAGCCATGGCCGCTGCGCCTGCGCGTCCGGAGCCTGTGCTCCGCAACGGGAGAGGCCACAATGGTGAGAGGCCCGCGTATCGCAAAAAAAAAAAAAAAAAAAAAAAGTAATTTACAGTAAAACTTCACTAATTAAGACTCATGAGAAAGCAACTTTGGATTAATGCAAATATGAATTATGGAATAGTCCTGAAATCCGTACAAGTAAAAGAGATAAGACGTTTTGGAAATCATACTATTCATTAGAAAAAAGATTTATAATTAGCCTACTGAAGAGTCCTCCCAAGAAAAGCTTAGGCCCTTGTGTTACAAAGCTTACCTACATTAATTGTACCAAATGTGTTTGGAAATAGTTTATTTTCTCAATGTACGTAAATAATCTTCTTGCATTTTTTATAATTGTGGGTTTTTTGAGAAAATCCTTTGCTTCACTGATAGTAAAAGATAAATTTGAGCCTGTATCCTTTGGGAAGGATTATTGATTCCAAATATCAATTGAGGTTTTGCTATCTTAATATCACACAAAAACCAACCCTGGACATAGTACAGAGTAAATAAAATAGACATTTTGTTCAGGGGCTCATAAGGCTTTTTTTTTTTTTAAAGTAGCCTTTACAAAATTCTGCTTCTTGTGGCCCCTCAGGGCTTGCTGGGGGTAGGGGTGGGAATGCGAGAAGTAGGCCAAGTTCCTGACCCCTTCCTTCCCACCTTCCCATCAAAGAAGCCCAGGTTCATGTTGCTTCACAGACAAATTGGGTTCCGTGTGAGAACAAGTTTGAACCAAGTATTCCATAACAGAAAAAAAAAAGTTTGAAAGCCACTGTTACAACAGTGACAGACAAGTAGAGGACATCTAGACAGGAAAATAAAAATACTAAACTGATACTTAAATAGACCCTGAAAGATTTACATCGCCTGCTGGCCAAGGTTAAATGCATTTTATTGGTGTGGAGCAATGTAGCTGTCTAAATGGGTAGACAGCTGTGGGAAGGGAGCTGTCACCTCCCCACGGATCTACCCCAGAAGGCTCCGCAGAGGAAGAAAGACCAAAGGCTGCAGGAGGAAAGGAAGCGAGCTTAGTAGGGGGCGGAAGAGGATGGCTAGATATTCCAAGCCCAAGAGAAACTTGCAAATGGACTCCACGATGATGAAAAAGTGAAATCTTGCTGCTAAATCCATTTATGGTCATAAAAATGTCACCCTTCTTCTCATTAGACAGGATTGTTCTTTATTCTCTTTGGTTTCAAATGTCAGTTACTTCACAGTCTTATTAATGCCTCCCCCCCAGAAAATATTTTTATTTATATTATTTTTTTATTGAAGTATAGTTGCTGTACAATACTATATGTTACAGCTGTAAAATACAGTGATTCACAATTTGTAAAGGTTATATTCCCTTTATGGTTATCATAAAATATTGGCTATATTCCCTGTGTTATACACTATATCACTGTAGTTTATTTTATACGTAATAGTTTGTACCTCTTACTCCCCTACCCCTATATTAGTCTTCCTCCCTTCCATCTCCCCACATTTGCTATATCTGTGAGTCTGCTTCTTTTTTGTTATATTCACTAGTTCTTGTTGTATTATTTAGATTCCACATATATCTGATATCATACAGTATTTGTCTTTTTCTATCTGACTTATTTCACTTAACAAAATGCCCTCCAAATCCATCCATGTTGCTGAAAATGGCAAAATTTCATTCTTTTTTTATAGGTTAATAGTATGCCATTGTGTATGTGTGTGTGTGTGTATATATATATATATATATATATATATATACCACATCTTCTTTATCTATTCATCTGTTGATGAACACTTGGGTTGCTTCCTCATCTTGGCTATTGTAAATAATGCTGTTATGAACATTGGAGTGCATGTATCTTTTCAAATTAGTGTTTTTGTTTTATTTGGATACACACCCAGGAGTGAGATTGCTGGGTCATATGGTAGTCTGTTTTTAGCTTTTTGGGAAACCTCCATACTATTTTCCACAGTGGCTGCACTGACTTATATTCCCACCAACAGTGTACAAGGGTTCCCTTTTCTCCACATCCTTGTGGACATTTGTTATTTGTGTTCTTTTTGATGGTAGCCATTCTGACAGGTGTGAGATGATACCTCATTATGGTTTTGATTTGCATTTCCCTGATGATTAGTGATGCTGAGAATCTTTCTATGTGCCTGTTGGCCATCTGCATTTTCTCTTTGGAAAAATGTCTATTAAGTTCTTCTGCCCTTTTTTTAATCAGGTTGTTTTTTGATATTGAGTTGTATGAGCTGTTTATATATGTTGGCTATTAACCCCTTATGGGTCATATGACTTGCAAATATTTTCTCCCATTCAGCAGGGTGTCTTTTCATTTTGTTGATGGTTTCCTCTGCTGTGCAAAAGCTTTTAAGTTTAATTAGGTCTGATTTGCTTATTTTTGCTTTTATTTCCCTTGCTTTGGGGGACAGATCCAAAAAATATTGCTACAATTTATTGTGATTGATGTCAAGAAGTATTCTGCCTATGTTTTTCCTCTAGGAGCTTTATGGTTTCTAGTCTTCCATTTAGGTCTTTAAGCCATTTTAAGTTTATTTTTGTATATGGTGTTAGAGAATGTTCTGATTTCATTTTATCACTGCCTTTCTTGAGCTCTCTATTCCTCTCCTGACCTTCCTTCTCCTTGTTGTTCCCTTTCTCTTAGGGCTCCCTTGAGCCCTCAGCTGGATATTTCAGCAAATATGGAGAGAAACCTACTCAGGGTGACTCTGCTGACCTTCATGGTAGCTACAGAAGCCCGTGGAAGGTGAAGGCATCAGGGCTGAGCTGAGTGGAATAAACCACACCTGCATGTGCTGCAAAAAGGAACGACCAGGGCTTCCCTGGTGGCGCAGTGGTTGGGAGTCCGCCTGCCAATGCAGGGGATGCGTGTTCGTGCCCCGGTCCGGGAGGATCCCACATGCCACGGAGCGGCTGGGCCCGTGAGCCATGGCCGCTGAGCCTGCGTGTCCAGAGCCTGTGCTCCGCGGCGGGAGGGGCCGCTGCGGTGAGAGGCCCGCGTACCGCAAAAAAAAAAAAAAAAAAAGGAACGAGCAATGCTCCCCATTCCCTGTGGAGCAGCCCAAGTAGAGGAGGCTGGGGTGGGGGGTAGGGGAGGCAGGTGTTAGGGAAAGAAGCCCTGCATCATTCCCTGGTGGAGGCTGCAGGGTCAGAGAAGCTCTGCCTCCTGAAAGGAGAGACAGCTTGGAGACAGATCTCTAAGGTAAGGAATTCCATCCGGGCAACTGGGCAACTCTCCCAAAAGAAGAAAGAAACATAGTTTCTTTATCTTCAGTGTTTTACTTTGTACAGGAACACTCCATGATCTCTTCTTGATTCCTTTACATGTCAAAGCTGTTATTCAGCATCTACTTCATTATTTTCTTTAAGTAAGTGCCTACTGACTCCCTGGACAATGCCAGACACTTCCCATACTCTATCCTTTTTAATTGTTTGAATATATTTGATGAATGGAAAAGACAAAAGCGTGAGTTTCTATGAATCCTTCCTTATGTATTAAATCACCCTTATTAATAATTGAACTTTCTATCATGGGAGTGATATTCAGATAATTTCACGCCCAGGATATCTCATTAACTTAGATCTATTTTCTTAATGTACATTACACGCACTCATTCCAAAAGTGGGAACCAAAATACAAAAATCTTTGGTGGGCTGTTAACATTAAAAATTAAATGGCCTTTCTTCAAAGAATATTCTTTCATTATAAACACTGCAAGTATAGGATTTAAAAGATGCCTAAAAATCTAAGCCATCACTAATTATTAGTAAGAAACTTGATACAAGGCATTAAAAGACAATATAACTGGTTATTAGACTGTTATATATGCAATTAACTCTTATCAGCCTCAATCAAGAAAAGGTTTAAATCATATTAAAATCAACCAGTAGGGCTTCCCTGGTGGCGCAGTGGTTGAGAGTCCACCTGCTGATGCAGGGGACGCGGGTTCATGCCCCGGTCCGGGAAGATCCCACATGCCGCGGAGCGGCTGGGCCCGTGAGCCATGGCCGCTGAGCCTGCGCGTCCGGAGCCTGTGCTCCGCAACGGAAGAGGCCACAACAGTGAGAGGCCCGTGTACCGCCAAAAAAAAAAAAAAAAAAAAAAATCAACCAGTAAATTTTATAGCATACCGGCTATTTATCTGTTTAGATAATCTGTTTATACATTTATATGTTTTCTGTTTAGCACGAGAACATTAGGAGTCTGGACCCTAAAATACTTTACAGTTTTATTACAGAGGCAAGACCTAAACATATGGAAAAAAAGGAGAAATAAGTCACTATTCAGATATCTAAATAGAAACCCATATAATGAAGGGCTAAGTGATACGGCTCTCAAAATTTTTGTGCCCAAACATGATAAAATATATATATAAAATACATTCATCAGTCCCCATGGCAATGACTCAAGACAACAGGGCCTTGATGGGGTGGGATGGAGAGTATTATCTTGGAAAAGTATCAATGACTCATTTGTGTGGTGTTATAACAGTCCCCACCAGCAGGGTGAGCGCTCTCCGCCTTTGCCCAAACCCTGTCCTCCCCATGGAGAGTTCCTGGAATGGCTCAAGGACAACAGGAACTCAGAAAAGGTAGAGGTCACATAATATCAGAACTTATGACAAGCTTTAATGGAATAGAACTTCCACTGAACTTTTAAAGATGGTACAGCCTCAACTCTTTGGAAATGAATACAATGCTTCATACCCTTCCTTTGGAATATAATCTGAGGCCTCTACGATCATGTGTCTGAAGTTTAGAGGATTTACCAATAGCACAGAACAAGAGTCTTTTCCCACATATGTGGAATATGAAACAGTTAAATTTAAATAATTTTTATATTTATCAAAATAATGCACGCACACCATTTAAAAAGACAAAAAAGGCTCAAAGATTTGTAACCAAACTAGCAAACAATAGCGCAGTTTCCCTTCATCCTCCAATCCCCCTAAATAAGGCAATCGGTTTATCTTAGTAACCCCTTCTGCTATTTGCTCTATTTTTCTAAATTATAAGTATGTTTTGCAGTTTTGCAATATCTTGATTCATCAAATCAAAGTAATATATATTCGCTTCTGAACATGTTAGTTGAGGGTTTTAGTTTTTTACACTTCTCATACCTTCTGATAAACTAAATTTCATCAATTCTAAGTTGAACTGTTTTCATACATTTTAATATCTCTGAAACTGATAGGCACTTTGTAATGAATGTATCATACATTCTTTTTTCTTCCTTACAGGTACCTATGATTAACGGCTCATCTTACAACTAAAGGTAACTCGGATTGATAAAATAATTTTGTATTATATCCATATTCCGTACTTCATTATTATGACTACAAAATTAGTGTGTACTGTGGGGCTAAGTAGTGACTTGATTACATTTTTTCTTCTATAATTTTTCACCTACACTGAAATAATTGTCCAATTGTTTTTAACCTATACCTAATTTATCCTGAACATCTATAAAATGCCTATCAATATAATTTCCTACATGGCCCCAAACTATCAAGTAATCCTTAGTTTAATATTTTTGTAAATTTCCCTCTGGAACCCTGTACACCTTACTGTCATCTGGGCTGGGCGCTCTAGGTTTGGATTCAGCTGTCATCCTGGGACTTTTCTCGCTTTCATCTTAAAAGTTTCCTTTGCCTTTCTCCTGTACTGAGTCATCTGCTCACAGGATCTCATATCTTGTTTTGTGGTCCACACCCACTAATAGCTCCCTTAGAAATCATTTTCACTTAGACTTTTTTTTTTTTTTTTTTTTTTGCGGTACGCGGGCCTTTCACTGTTGTGACCTCTCCCGCTGTGGAGCACAGGCTCCGGACACGCAGGCTCAGTGGCCATGGCTCACGGGCCCAGCCGCTCCATGGCATGTGGGATCTTCCCGGACCAGGGCCCGAACCCGTGTCCCCTGCATCGGCAGGCAGACTCTCAACCACTGCGCCACCAGGGAAGCCCCTTCACTTAGACTTTTGAAAGCATTGTTCCACTGTTTTCTACTTTCTAATACTGCTGATGAGAAGACGGATACAATTCTGATTCCTAGTTCTCTGGAATATTGTAACATTGCCCCAATTTCCCTGAGATTTTGAAATTTCACCAGTTAGTATGCTTTGGTGTGGATCTTCTTTTTTTTTCACTTTACAGGCTCTAGATTTGTCTTACTCTCTGGCTCTTATCGGCCTGGCCCTTCATCCCTAGTTTTGCAGCTTCCAGTCAGTCACCTGTGACCCTTGAAGATTCTCACACCAACGCTCTGCTTCATCACTCAAGGTTTGTCAGCCTCAGCTTTCAGCCAATTTTGATGCAAGCTAAGAATTGCATGTTTGAAAATAGTGAGTGTGTACCCCAGTCCCATGATCGTCTTCCCCAGACACAGCACGGCAGGACTCAGAACTAAGCCAGTGTCTTCAGTTCTGTCTCTGAGATTCGTGTTCTCATCTGTGGCAGTCAGAACTCCTACGTTCAATTCTAAGCAACAGCAGAGACTATTAATACCTTTATCTACTCAGCAACATTTCAACTGATGATAGTAGTAGTTGTTTTATGGCATTTGTTGAAAACCTAACTAATTTGAGACATACCAGATGATTTTTACCAAGTCCTTTTCTCAACCAATGCAGAAGATACAGACTGACACACTGAGGAGGAAAAAGCGCAAATGTATACAGTAAAAACTACATGAAGAGGCAGAATAGTGGGGTGGCTCAGAGGCCAGGCACTGTCTTCAGATTTCCTCGGTTTGAGCTCTGTTTCTCACGTTTACTAGCTGCAGGATATTATGAAATTCACCTAACTCCTTTCAGCCTCAGTTTCCTCACCTGCCACATGGTGGTAATAACAGTGCTTATGTCATGCAGTTATGGTAAGGACTAAATGAGGTAAGTATACATGTTGCCCAGCAGAAATGGCAGCTATGATACTACTGTCCTCGGCTGGCAGTAATTCTGTGACTGAGCAAAGTGCTTACCCCAAGTCTTGTTTTTCATTTGGAAAATGAGGATACTTAGAATGCTTGCCTCATAGGGTGATTCTGAAGAACAAATGGTTAAATGATATTAAAGTACTGCTCAGTGCCTGCACACTAAGTACTTAAGAAAAGTTAGTTAGCTACACACACACATGCTACTCTTTATCAAATACTTTGAGCTGACCTACCCAGGCCAGAGACAGTACCCCTGAGTCAAAATTCAGTGCCTTGTGCCCCATGGTTACTGCTACCAGATTCAGAGTAGCTCCACCCACCTTTTATTTTGGACATGAGCCCTTCTGTCACCTGATTTTTTTCCCTGGCATCCCTTTCAATTAAAAAAGAAGAATCTGTCCTCTCGATGACTCATGGGCTGTATTTCTTTATTTTTCCACTGCACCAGCCTTTGGCTCTGTTGGTATTTGGTCTCTCCTTTCCTGCATGTAAGTACCTGCTCTTCTCCATGCCCTTACTTTAATTCTAGCCTCCCTAGAGTTTCCTTTTCATTCTAATCACTGCCTTCATCCCACTTGTTTAAGCCACTTTCTTCCCTCCCCTGGGAACATATCCCAGCACCAAGAACCTGCGCCTGGTTGTAGCAGACTCCAATTGAGAAATGATGGGTTAGCTGAATGGAGACTAATTCAAACCTGCAGGTCTCTTTTTATGATGCTACTTTATCATCCCACGTGAAAGAAAAAGGTAAAAGAGGAAGTGGAACTGAATGATAAATGCAGCCAATAAAACAATAGCCTCAAGTCCCCTGCTCCAAAAGGACACCAAATGACCCCCAAAAGACTTTTACTGAGGTTCAAAGAGTTCCCATTTCTGAAATACTAGGTACAATATTTTTTAACAGAGTAAATAGAGCCCAAGAGATAGTAAGTCTTTTAAACACTTCTCTCCCTTCCCCTTCAGTTAAGAGAAGCCAACTTAATATATTTTTCTTCCAATTGAGCCCAGGGGACCCCATTCACTACTGTGGGGCTATAAAAGGTATTTGGGAGTCTAACCAACAGCAGAAGACAGATGGCAGGCTCTGCGGCAATCACAGGTTCATCTGAGGGGTGCTTATTAAGCCCGTTCCCTCTTCCAGAGTCTTCTGACACACATCCCTTTTGAATTTGACCCCTTTCATTTTCGTGTGGCAACTTGCAGCTCATGATGCCTTGGGGCGAGTTATAATAAGTTCATGTCCGAGATTACACATCTGATATTTATAAAAACACAAATACTCCAGACCTTTCTCCAGGCAGGAAATGACAAATCTTTGGTAAGCTATTTTCAGGACTTAAAAAAAGAGGAAAAAGAAAGAAGTTGGTGATGAACTAACCGTTGAGAGTACAACGATGTTGCCTTACTGCATATTGAAACCAGTCCCTTCTAACAAAAATGCCAAAAGCCATTATCTGTACAATTTAATACTGTGCAGTAAGTCCTTGGCAATCCCCAGTAATCTGCAGCATTACATAGTACTGCACCGGACGGGACATGAGATAATACGGAATGACTTAATTAGACTTGGGGATGCCGGCATATCGTGACTCTGTAAGTCCAACTTCGTTATTTCTCAATGACTTCCAGTTGGAAAATATGATCTTAGGTGATAACATTTCCTTAACTTTTATGTATCTCCTTTTATTACATCAGAGGATCGTGGTGGTGCTGGAGGTGGTGGCCAGTGGCAGTTCTGGTATGTTTTCTTTTAAAAAGTACTCAACTTTAGCGTTTGCCAGAAAGCATTATTTAAACCCCAGAGATACAAAGTCTCCCAAAGCAATGCTGCATTTTTAGTGTTAAAAGCACAGATTTTTAATCACATTTACCTCTAGTATGAATGGGAGAAACAAAGACAGAGCTTCACTGTGCTATCTTGGTATGTGATCACCTTTTGTAAAATGCTCAGTCTTGCCTCTGTGAAGCCAAGCTATTCAGAACCAGCTATTTCAGCAAAAGGTTTTAAGTTGATAAAATACATGACTAAGAACCATAATTCCTTGTGCTATTACTTTAAAAATAAATTTAATTCTTTTTTCTATTTTTATTTTGAAGATTTCAAACATATAGAAAAGTTGAAAGAATCATGTATCATTACATTAAGATTTTTCCATATGCACTTTATTTAAATGTATCTGCATCCATGTATTGATATGTATCAAACATGTAAATACGTATTAAACACCATCATCACATCTAACGCAAATGACAATAATTCCCTAATTTCATCTACTATCTAGCTCATAATAAATTTTTCTTAATTGTTATCCAAATATTTGTTGGTTTGTTTTTACATAGCTGGTTTATTTGAACCAGAATCCAATCAAAGTTCACATTTGCTTTTGGTTGTTATGTTCCTATAGTTTCTTTTAATTTAGAACAGTCCTCACAGATGTTTTGTTAATTTGTTTGGTTTTTAAAGATCTTGACTTTCTCAAGACAGTGACATTAGTGACATTGAGTACAATCATTTAATTAAGGTATAATGGACTGATCTCCCCATGGTAAGTACATTTCTCCTTTTTGTTATTACATTTAAAAATCTGTATCTATTTTGATTATTAATTATTAAATTAATTATTTAAATGATTAATATATTGTGTATAAATCATGACCAAGGGCTTCCCTGGTGGCGCAGTGGTAATGCAGGGGACACGGGTTCGTGCCCCGGTCCGGGAAGATCCCACATGCCGCAGAGCGGCTGCGCCCGTGAGCCATGGCCGCTGAGCCTGCGCATCCGGAGCCTGTGCTCCGCAACGGGAGAGGCCACAATAGTGAGAGGCCGCTTACCGCAAAAAAAAAAAAAAAAAAAAAAAAAATCATTACCAATTTATCTTGCTCGAGAATTTTTAACCTCACATCCATGGATAAGCTTGGAGGATGTACATGAAATCTTTAAAATTGCTTGCAAAGTGTTATGTATATACTTATGCCTAGGGAATATGAAATTCATGCAATTTTCAAAGGGGATAAAGACACAAAAGTGACTAAGAACAATGGTTGCAGGTCACTGTCTTCATCCTTGAATTATGTTGTAATGCCACCCATTTTGCCGTCTCCTTACTCTGGCAAGTTGGTGCTCCCTACACTGACTGGAACCTCTCAATAAAGCTAATGATTTACTGACATGTGGACTCACTGTCACAATTAATGAACTCATCACTTTGGGACCATAAAGCTGTACGACCCATTCCTATTATGACCATGATATATACTAAAACATATAGGTTGATACTTTACAAAGACATTTTAAAAGCTTTATTGAAACAGCAACATGGCACGCAGGTGTAGCAAGGGGAAATAGGAGGAGGGAGTCCATGAGAGGAGGGGAGACGGGAGAGGGAGAGGCAGCCAAATACTGTGATCTAAGCTGATCTCAGTAGTGATAAAAGGAAGGGAGATGTAGAGAAGGCAGAAGAAGGAAGGGGAAAAGGGGAGGAGGGAAGAGAAGGGCACAGAAATCTATCAAATACAAGCAAGTGAGAAGCAGCGCGGCAGGCCTTCTCCTCTTACAACCCATGTGGATTCCCATAAAACACTTGCTTAGTCACCCTCCTCTTATCATTAGTCTTCCATTGGGTCTTATTTATTAGCATGTGACTTTACTGTGCAAAGTTCTGCTCTTGGGGTGTGGGAGAAGGGGGTGCAGGGCTCAGTTCAGATCCCCCTCTGGATCCCACTGAATGTTCCTGGGCCGGTTCACTAGAAAGGCCTCAAACATTCCCACAGGCTTCTCCCTCCCCAGTAAGTCCAAGATGGGCCCAGCCTTCCAGTAGGTACCACCAGGAGAGCCACCACCAGACTATGCGTCTCCTGTATGCAAATGTGGAGAAAGGCGACCTATCAGGGCAGATGAATTGGACGAAGGAACCCACTCTGGGCAGACAGTCCCACTGGTTCTCAGTTTGGCCACCAGAGCCTGGCAGGATCTTGGCTCTCCTCACCCTGGTGACTGGGCACCATTACACCATTACTGTTACTTTAGCCTACCAAGCAAAAGACCCCAATAAGTGGATTCAGGGAAAACAATTCAAGGAAGAACTTCTCTTTCCTCTGTTTCCAACATTAGAGGAAACCTGAAGAATCCAGGCTTATAAACATACTCCTGCTAAGTATCCCACTCTACTAATAAAGTGGAGTCTTTGACTTTAAGAAAAAACACTGGGATTCAGATGATTTGGGGCGTGAAATTTCAGGTTGGCCATTACAGGTATTTCATTTATATTGGTTCATTTATCCCCAATAATGCCTCTGTGTTTTATAATGAAAACCTCAGCACAGGAACTCTTTCTGTTTGCCCATGCAGCTGGGTAACAACTTAGATTCATGGTTCTGAGTCTGGGAACTGATTTTTCCTATTAGCTTTAGGAAATATTTTCCCCGTTATTTCAAGTTTAGCACAGTTTGATGTGGCTATTACAGTATATCAGCCCCTCCTCCACTCTACCCCCAACCCATTTTTGGCCGATTAGAAGCACCGTATTCCTTATTTAGTACCTGCACACCTTTCCATTGTAGGGTCTATACATGTAACTCTTGCAGTGTCTAGAACTAAGACCCACTCTTTGGGCAGAAGGTAATGCATCCTGACAGTAACTAGTTAAGCAGAAATTATTTTCCTTCCTGTATGGGGCCAGGGCCCGTATTACAATCCTGCAGAGGGGAAGAATGACCAAAGACCACATGAGGTTCTCAGAATCTGATTTTCCCCATGATTCTTCATTTGCTCACTCTGGCACAGCCTGAGACAAACCGTGAGGACAGCAGAGTTCATCTTCTTAGCCACTGAGCTCTTTATGTGTGACTTTCAGTATTTTCCTCTGAGCCAGGAACCTGGGGTCCCCTTGTTAACAGGAGCCCCATTGCACTGGGCTGGCCCAGGCAACTTCCTCTTTAAGATCATGGCTGCCTGTCTAATCAGTTAACGTGGTTTTACAAGTTAACTAGTCTCTAGTTAAATACATCTGCCTCCACTGTGGTAGATACTACAGGTTTTCTAGACTAGGAGACTGTAAACTACAGCCTGTGACCAAGTCCAGCTTACAGCTTGTTTCTTGTTTTTTAATAAAGTTTTGTTGGGACACCTGTTTATTTACAAACTGTGGCTGCTTATGTACCACAGTGTGATGAGCAGGATGGGCAGTTGTGTCAGAGACCGTATCCCATGGCCTATAAAGCCTGAAATATCTACTTTCTTGCCTTTTACAGAAACAATCTGCCAACCAACCCTGATCAATATAACAGCTATTCCTTTCTTCCTTTTTGATGTACAGAACCCAAGCCATCTGGCATTTTGTTACTTCCGATTGATTCCATCCTCACCGGTATATCCTCCGTATGAATATATCTGGGTACTGCCTGCCATATCCCAACTCAAAGGAGTGATTCCAGTGGTAGAAACTATAGGCAACTTCTAAGGCTGGCGTGATAACATGATAACCTGCTGCCTGCTGGCTATGCACACTTGTGAACCTCTCCACTGTGAGTGTGATCTGGCCCCAGTTTCTGAATGTCATTTGCATTCAATACACTAAGAATCCATGGGATAGTTATTTCCTGTTTCCATTTTTTGCAGAATGATGAAGTGGGAGACGTTGACTCTGGGGTCAGAAAGACCTGAATTGTATTCCAGGCTCAGTAACTTTCTGGCTGTGTGACTTTTGGCTAGTTACTAACCTCTCTGGGGCACAGTCTGCTCATCCCTAAAGAAAGTGCTCAGTATATCATTGTGCCATGTTTGAGGAAGGATGTGAAAAAGGAAGGTGTCAACTTTTTACAAAGTTTCTGAGAGATAAAAATGAGTTGTTAGGAGGAAATGTCTGGCATTTAGTACTCCCTCAATAAATACTCTTTTTCTTCTTTTCCCAGCTGGTTATACTCTAATCCTGACACCTCCAATTCCTCAATAACTACGACTGGCCTTGAATCCCGAAGGCTGAGAACTTGCCTGCTACCCTGGTTTCCTATTAACTGCTTTGCTTACCATTTGATCATACTGCTCTGCAACCTATTTATTTCAGGGAATTCTAGCCTCCAAGATGGCAAGCCGGGCCAGACGTCTGCTCATTACCTGCTGTTCATGGGCTCTAGCCCTGCCCGGGATATGAACTTCGTCTGAACTTTCTAATTAATGGTTCTTGGGGAGTTATCTGAAGCTTCCTTTAGGGACTGATCATCCAAATCCAGATCTTTCTTGGGATTAATATCCCATTTATCAAATGACTAGTTCCTGACTTGGGTAATGTTCCAGTGCCCACTACTAGCTTGAACCAGCCTGTTCCAAGCCCTGCTTCTGAGTCTCAGTCCTACTGTTCTCTTCCATTTGTTGCAGTTTCCCCGGGCCCACAACCCACCCCACACAATTCTTATTATCTTATGTATATGATTCTTGAAATATGGATGTGAGATCTTGTATGATCAACATTTATTGGCTGTAAAGAGTAAAGGCACATCCTTGTATGAAGGGGCGGAATCTCACCTAAAAGATAAAGTCATTCTTAGTATCTACAGGTATGTGTTTTGGATTATGGAAGAGAATTTAAAGAGATTCCCTTGGAGATGGAAGTGTCTGTGTGACTGTGTATGTCAGAGGATGGGGGGGTTGTCTTTTGGCTTTGAGCCTAATAGTGGCAAGAATCCAGTAGACAGCTCCTCAGTTGTGGGTATAAAGACAGGAAACAAAGAGTCCACATAAGGTGCTTATAAGACGGTTCAAGCTCCTTGGGGCTGGAGTAGATATTTCAAGAGAGCGGGTTGGAAAAGAGAGTCCCTAGGATCCATACTCGCTGCTATACCTTCACCTAGAGCAGTGTCTGGCATATTATAGGTGCTTAGTAAATATTTGTTGAGCAAATGAATGAATGATAGCATAACAGCCTCTAGTTTTTAAGCTGGCTTCTGCTACCTGAGGAACAGATGGCAGAAGGGTCTTGATATGGAAGGGCCTTGACTTGTTCAGGTATAAATATGAAATCAGTTTTCATTTTCCATTAATTACTCCCAATGGGTATAGAGCTTCATTCCAGTTCCTAGAGTTTAATCTGTTTCATTTTAGAACTTGAGTCTCATATTTAATTCCAAGCTCTGTTCTTCTCCTCTTGCTCACTTCCCCTACAGCCCTGGCTAGATGACTTGGGGTAAAATCTGATCTCTCATCCAATTCACAAATCAACTTTTGACCCCATGCTCTTATTACCCTATGATGGAGTAGGATGAAGGGAAAACACTGCCTGTGATGACTTTGTTGTTGTCATTTCTGGGTCTAATACTGAATGGCACAGGATCTACGTATGTGGCTGACTTCTGAATCCTAATTCTTTTTGTGGGGTACATGCCTTAGTTTGGGGAGAAGATCCTATTGTGGCCTTTTGCTCCACAGTTCCTTTATGAGAGATGCATCTTAGGCTTGAGCTCTTCCTTACCCTATCTCAAGCCTCTACCATGGCTAGTAGCTTGGGAAGGGGGATGGCATGGGAAAGAGATTCTTACAAGATGGCTCAAGCCTAGCTATCTTCTCTGGTGTCCATATGATCTATGGTGAACTCAGCCTCAACACATCAAACTGTGTGAATGCAGGACTCCTCTTGGCTGTCATTTACCACAGTTTTGCCATCTTGCTCTTGCTACTTTCTCCACCCTGCTGCAGCACCAGGCAAACCCAGTTCTCTGGCAGAGCAACTTTTGAGAAAGAGATCAACTCTACTCCCTGACAAAATAGGCAAATCAAGCAGTGATTCTATTTAAATGTATGACTTAATGAGATCTAACCACCACAGGGCTCATCATGGAACTAGTGATGCCACCATTTTCCTTTATACTTAAAGTCATGTTCATTAGAGAAAGTAAAATGAAATATAGGGCTTCCCTGGTGGCGCAGTGGTTAAGAATTCGTCTGCCATTGCAGGTTACACAAGTTCGAGCCCTGGTCTGGGAAGATCCCACATGCCGTGGAGCAACTAAGCCTGTGCGCCACAACTACTGAGCCTGCGCTCTGGAGCCCGCGAGCCACAACTACTGAGCTTGCATGCTACAATTACTGAAGCCCGCGTGCCTAGAGCCCGCACTCTACAACAAAAGAAGCCACTGCAATGAGAAGCCCGCGCACCGCAACGAAGAGTAGCCCCTGCTCGCTGCAACTAGAGAAAGCCCGCGAGCAGCAACGAAGACCCCACGCAGCCAAAAATAAATTAAAAAAAAAAAGAAATATAGGTAAAGAACAACAGCAAAAATCACCTATAAACTCAGTATCTAGAATAACCTTTGATATATGGACTTCCAGATTGTTTTTACAATGTATCTATATGAAATTTAAAAAGTAGGAGAATGGTGGAACTACATTGCTATATTGCTTTGTGCCCTGCTTTGCTCATATAGTAATAAAAACACATCTACTACTCTATACCATTACTTATGCTGGCAACATGGCATTTCATTTTATAGATACACTGAAAACCTTATTGTAGGACATTTGGGTTCTGTCCAACTTTCCACTGTTACAAATATTGCTTTAGTAAGTATGTCTGTACTTGTAATTTTGGTCCCATTTCTAATTATTCTTTAGGATAATTCTTAGAAATATAATAGCTAGGTCAAAGGATATTTACAATTTAAAGTTTGATCAAAGGGTATCCATCTTTGTAAGGCTATAGCCAAAACACCCTTCAGAAAGCGTGTCAAAATTTTGTACAGCAGTTCCTCTTACCTACATTCTCATCCAAGAGTAGGTATTTTTTTCTTTTTCTTTTCTGTCTAGTGAGTATCTAAGAGTATCAAGGAAAGGATAAGCTTATTTTACTTCTCTTTATAAAGTAGGTGTAAGTCCAGCCTCTGGGAATGGTCAGTGCAATGAACCTGGGCAATTTCTCTCGGGGGAAAACAAGTATAAAACTGGATAAGATTATTCAATACAGCTATTTTAGGGAGTGGAAATAGACAAAAGTTGGCAACAGTTTGAAAAGTGTTTATTCATGAAAAACGGCTACTGTATTTGATTAAAAACTGTGAATTTATAGCCTTCTTGCTTCTGAGTGTTTCCATCCCCTTCAAGCTTGGGTGGCAAAAATCTACACCTTTACCAGTTGAAGATGATGGACTTGAGTTGGAGCAGGGGACAGAGTAGCTAGAAATTTAAGGGAGAAAGGATTTTAGAAGTGAAAGAACTATAGAAGTGTTGTGATGATAAATTCTCCATACACCCCTGTATGACGGCTAACCCATACATGCCTGACAAAAGAACACATACGAATATCCTGTGTCATTATGTCCTTGACCCCCACACAGCTTAATAGCAACAATGGAAACTTTACTGGCTTGACTATCTTAATATAGCCTATGTCCAATTATTGTCTGGTGAGCCACTAAATTACGTAAGTGCAAGGAAGATGCTTAGGAAGTCATACTAAAAACAAGAAGCAGGAAAGAAAGAAACTGAGCAGAGATACCAGCAGCTGCATATCATGAAGGTGACAGATTTCATTCAGACGTATTTCAGTACAGGAAATTTAATTACCTACAAAGTAAAACAAAACGACTAGCTCCCTCCTAATACAAAATGAAATTCAGAACTGATAAAGCATATTACCTACAATGTCCACATTTCAACCAAAAATAACTAGATATTCAAAGGAAACATAAAGAATGATTCATAGTCATTGAATAATATACTCAATAGAAACTGACTTCAAGCTGGCCCATATGTTGAATTTAGCAAAAACTTTAAAACAGCTATTATAAATATGTTTAAAAACTTAACGAAAATTATGCCCAAATAATTAAAGAAAACATATACTATTACTAAGTAAACACAGAGAATGCCAACAAAAAAATAGAAACTATAGAAATAATCTAAAAGAAACCATAAACATGAACCTAAATCAGCTTGACAGATTTGAGAAGAAATAAGAATCAGTAAACTTGAAGATAGAGCAATAGAAAGTATTCAAGTTGAAGAATGCAGGGAAAAAATGTTAAAGAAAATGAACATGGAACTGAGGTATTTCAACATGTATGTCATTGGAATCTCAAAAAGAGAAGAGATATAAAAGGGGGCAGAAAAATATTTAAAGAAATAATATCTAAAACTTATTAAATTTGTTATATTAACTACTGTTAACTAAATTAACTAATTAAATTAACCAATATTAATTAACTCATTAACTTAATTCATGTTAACTAAGATGCCCAAAAGACCCCCAAGTAGGATAAATTAAAGAAAGACACACTTAGTTTGACATCTCAGTTAAAATGCTGGAAGCAAAAATTACAAAAAAACTCTTGAAAGTATCAAGGGAAGAACAACATATCATACACAAGGAATAATGACATGACTAACAGCTTACTCTTTATCAGACACGAGAGGCCACAAGATATTGTATTACATAATTAAAGTGCTTAAGAATAAAACAAGTGTTAACCAGGAATTCTATATCCATTGAATGTATCCTAGAAAGAGGAAGGTGAAATATAGACATTTTGAGATAAGAGAATTTGTCACTAGCAAACCTATGTTATAACAATGCTGAAGGGATTTCTCTAAATGGAAGAAAATGACAACAGATTATAACTTAGATTCACAAGTAAGAATGAAGAACCACAGAAATGGGGTGTGTAGGTGTGTACATATGTATATGTATGTGTATATTATTTTCTTCTTTTAATTACTTTAAAAGATATATTGCTGTTTAAGCTAATAATTATAACATTGTACTTTTGGATTTATGACTTATATAGATGTAACTAAAAAGACACAAAATAAGAGAAAGAGCTATATTGATACACAGTTCCTATATTTTAATGTAAGTCAGTTAATTTCAAGCAGATTGTGATAAGTGAAGGATGTGAATTGTAATCTCTATAAGCAATTGTTAGGACAAATAGAAAGTAAATGAAACTACAGAAGATTTAAAAATTCTATAAATCACCTGACCTGACTGACATCTATAGAAAGCTCCAGATAATAACAAATAGATATATTTTGTAAGTGCATATAGAAAATTCTATTCATTTTATGACTCGCATAGACCATATGTTAGGGCATAAAATAAGCCTGAATACATTTCAAAGATCTGGAATTATGTTCTCCAACAACAACAGAATTTAATTAGAAATAAATGACAGAAATAAATCTGGAAACTTTCCACATATTCCCACAATTCAAATAACCCACGGGTCAAAGAAGAAATGAGAAAATATATTAAATTGACAGAAAACAAAATATCAAATCAAAATTTGTGGGATTCAGCTAAAGCCATGCCTATGGGGAAATTTATTGCTTTAAATGCTTATATTACAAAATCTCAAGGAATCCAACAAAAACCTACTAGAATTACACAATGAATTTAGCAAGGTCATCATATTTCTAGTCAGTAGCAAAGATCAATCTGATAATAACATATAAAAATACATTAATAATACCATCAACAAAAACACTTAGAAATAAATTTAATAAATGATATACAAGACCCAAACACTAAAATCTACTAATCATTGATGAGATAAATTAAAGAAGACTTAAACAAATACAAAGATATACTAGGTTCATAGATGGGAAGACAATATTGTTCAGACGGCAATTTTTACCACACTGTTCTACAGATATAATGCAATCCCAGTATGAATCCAATAGGTTTTTGTGTGTGTGTAGAAACGGACAAGCTGGCTATAAAATTAATATGGAAATTCAGAAGACTAAAACAGCCAAAATGATTACAAAAAAGAAGAACTGAGTCAGGGGACTTACACTACCTGAATTAAAGATTTACTATAGGGCTTCCCCGGTGGCGCAGTGGTTGAGAGACCGCCTGCCGATGCGGGGGACACGGGTTCGTGCCCCGGTCCGGGAAGATCCCACATGCTGCGGAGCGGCTGGGCCCGTGAGCCATGGCCGCTGAGCCTGCGCGTCCGGAGCCTGCGCGTCCGGAGCCTGTGCTCTGCAGTGGGAGAGGCCACAGCAGTGAGAGGCCCGCATACCGCAAAAAAAAAAAAAAAAAGATTTACTATAAAGCTACTATAATCAAGTCAGTGTGGTTTTAGAATAAGAACTTACACATAGATCAAGGGAACAAAAATTAAGGTCAAGAAATAGACTCATATTTGATTTGATACATGAAATATTTATTGAGAAAGGTACCAAGTAATTTAATGTTGACAGGATAGTCTTTTTAATTAATGCTGCCAGCATAACTGTATTTTTATATGGGAAAAAAAGTAAACTTCTATCTTTACCACATACCATAAACATTAACTTGAAATGGATAAGAGGCCCAAACCCAACTGCTAAAAATCACAAAACTTCTAAAAGAAAAGACAGAAAAAATCTTAGAGACTGTGAGTTAGGCAAAGATTTCTTAGGACACAAAAATAAATGAATCATGAAAGAAAAAATATTTATATATTGGACTTCAAACAGAAAATTTTGCTCATCAAAAACTATCATTAATAAAATGAAAAGGCAAACCATATATTGGAAAAAACATCTGCTAAATATCTATCTGACAAAGAATTATTTTCTAAAATATATAGAAGTTTTATAACTCAATAATAAAAACACAAATACCCAATAAGAAAGGAGTCAGAGGATAGATCTGAAAAAACAACTCACCAAAGAAAAAACACAAATGGCCAATAAGCACAGTGAGATATCAGTACATACCCACCAGAAAAGCTCAAAGAAAAAGACTTACTGAGCATGTGATCAAGTTGGAACTCTCATACATTGTAGATGGAAATGAAAAATAGGCATGCCCCCTGGAAAGCAGTTTAGCAGCTCAACATAAAGTTAAACATAAACTTATCATAAAACCTAGTAATCGTACTCTGAGGTATTTATCCAAGAGAAATCAAAACATGCCTACATAAAGACCTGTACACAAATATATACAACAGTTCCATTAATAATAGTCCCAAATTGGAAACAGCAGCAAACGTCCGTGACTCATGAATGGATTAACAAATACTGATACAACCATGCAATGGAATACTACTCAGGAATAACAATAATAATAAAGAAAACAAAAAGAATGGAGTATTGATATATGAAAGAATATGGATGACCTTCAAAAATATCATGCTATGTGAAAGAAGTCAGATATAGAAATAATAACAGAAATTATACAGCATCTGATTTTATTTAAAATTCTACAAAAGGCAAATCTATAGTGACAGAAAGATCAGTAGTTGCCTGAGGCGGGGGTGGGAAACAATTGCCGATAAAACAAGATAACTTTTTATGGTGATGGGATCATTCTGAAACTTGATTGTGGTTGGTGGTAGTTGGATAACTACATGTATTTACCCAAATTAATAGAACTTACACTTAAATTGAATTAATTTTATTGTATGTAAATTATGCATCAATAAAACTGTTAAGTAAAGGGTATGAAACTATGCAGGAGTGCTGTGAACAACGGTTTTTGTAAACAGCTATAAAGCAGTATGTACAATAATGGGAATAAGTGAACAAGCTCTCTCTCACCCTCATTTCATTGCTTTTAAACTTCATTACTAGAGGCAACGACTAAGAGGGCTTTTGAAATTAGTTTTTACTCTTTCTCTAAATACTCCCAACTGAATAGTAGTGGTTCCTTCATCTAAAATACCAAATACAAATTCTGCCCAGATGGACAAAAGATGTATTGTCTTCAAACCACTCGGCTGGCTCTCTTATACTTAACTTTTACTTCAGATATCCAAGTTTAAAAGCAACCAGATGAAGTTTTATGGAATTTTGTAAAGAGAGGGGGAAAAAGAAGACAACGATGAAGAAGAAATAATGAAAACAACTTTTGCTCATGGGAGGAAATTTGCTGTGCCAACTTTTAGTTCAGAATGATCTTTCATTGGCTACATTCCAAATTCCTCAAAGTACAGGCTTATAATGGAAGTGCTGACACAATCTCAAATGTAGCGCTGCGAACAGGATGATATAATAAATGGTGGTTAAATCTACTTACTATCTTTTATGATAGTCTCCTTCCTTTGCAACAATTCAACTCATTTTAGCTTCTGTTGTTACTGTAGAATTATGTGAGAAAAGCGACTGAAGATCACGTCTTTTCCACACTGTTTCTCTGCACTCATTATATAAAAATTAACCTTGGTGCGGAAGATTTTCAGACTTTTTTCTCCCTACATTGGTATAATAAGATCTTTTATGTATTTTGTTTGCATCACGTACAAACTTTCTTTTCATTTCACCCATTCCTGTTGTCTTATTAAATAACTCAAACACTGTGGGATTCTGTTTAAACTACTAGTTCCTTCCATGAAGATATCATCAATTTCTGTAACTGAAAAGAATCTAGATTAATAATTGTTACTTATTTGGGTGAAAGAAATACTAGCTCAGTTTTCACATGTGTGCTTTTGTACTCTATATTTCCTGCTATATGAAGAATCACACAGCTAAACAATGCTGCATTATTACCATATGTTAATCTGAAACTTAATGCGTAGAAGGAAAGAGCACTAGATAGCAAGTATATTTTTAAAAATGCCTCAAATAAACCATGTCTAGAGAGATCGTTAATGATTCAAGCCTTTCCATAACATACTTGAAATAATTGGACTAAACTGCATGGAAGAAAATTCACAGTTCTTACTTTAGCAATGCATGTGTGAGATATTTAAACCTTTCATTTAAAATTTCTTTTCCATGGCTTCATCTGGGATTCATCCTCCGAATTATTTAAGCCTAAATGTTAAATAGGTCTTTCAAATTATGATTTGCATGTGTGCACACAAGGGGCATGACTTACATTGTTGTGAGAAGCATACGTGAGAATTTCCTGAATTTAGAGCATATAAAAATCTCTAAGGGTCTTTCTGCACAGTTGACAATGATTAAGATCTGGTACGATAAATGTAGACATTTGATACTCAACCGTGGAGGACTGATCACTCACAATTGGGTAACAGGATGTGGAGCCTTCAGATGACATTTTGTCCATTGAAATGTAGGTCCCATCCAAGGAACTGGATGGGGTTTACCACATGGCTGGCACTGTGGGTGGAATGAATCTGGTTTCAACTTTCAGGTGGGATCAACACATAAAACTTGCCCTCTTAATGGTACACAATTGACATTCTCACTGGTAGAATAAGAATGATGCCAAGAACGAAATTAGCTGAAAATTTTTCTCTCAAATTTGGAAGATGACTGTAGTCAGGGGGCCTGTATAGCCAAAATTACTAGAGATGCCTGCACTGCTCTTGACTAATTTTCTACTTCTTTGCTCATAAATAAATGTCTTAATTTTTGTAGGAAAGTAAAAGGCTCAGTGACTACTATATCACTTCTGCGATATAACATTAAAAGTGTTCTACTATGAAGGTCGATGTTACAGTGAATTGTATGTCCTGAACCCTTCTTCTCCCTGTAATCATCTTCCTATAGGCAAAAGGATAAGTGTGTCTATTTCTGGTATCCTAATTCTACTTATTATTTTTAAAATTTTATTCTTCTCTTCCTCCTTTACATTATAATTTAGACAAATGATGCCTTCACTCATTAAAAATAATGTAACGGGGGCTTCCTTGGTGGTGCAGAGGTTAAGAATCCACCTGCCAATGCAGGGGATACGGGTTCGAGCCCTGGTCCAGGAAGATCCCACATGCCGTGAAGCAACTAAGCCCGTGTGCCACAACTACTGAGCCCGCGTGCCTAGAGCCTGTGCTCTGCAACAAGAGATGCCGCTGCAGTGAGAAGCCTGCGCACCACAAGGAAGAGTATCTCCTGCTCACCGCAACTAGAGAAAGCCCGCGCACAGCAACGAAGACCCAATGCAGCCAAAAATAAAACAAAACAAAACTAATGTAACAATGTGACTTCTCTCACTAGGCAGCATATGAGACAGTACGAAGACTGGTACAGATTTTAAATGCTATGAGCTCAAAGAAAGGAATGATATCTTTAGTGCTAAGAGAAAGCATAATGGAGGAGATGGGACTTGAGTGCGAAACGGATAGAAAAGGGGCAGGTAGATCAATGAGAGATAAGGGTCTAGGATGATGTTAGTAATGTCTAGGAAAACCATTTTCTGGGGAGGAGTGGATGGGGGGCTCAACACTCAGGGAACATGTGTGCCTTCTCCATGTATAAGTCCTAAAGGATAGGACTTATCCTAAAGGATACCTTCAACTGCACAGATCCTAAACTTTTAGCATTAATAGAAAATGGGAACAAATCTGCCATTTTACAATGACCTTTGTATGGGACATTTTTATTTACCTCCTATATTTGTTAAAGTGAGGTGAGATCATGGAACAGATAAACCATCAAAATTTCATTAACTTAACACAATAAACATTTCTCTCTTGCTCACAATACAGACCAATGTAGATGCTACAAGTTGGGTGGCCTTCTACCCACCAACCACCTGATCATTCTGAAACTCAGGACTCCTTCCATCTTGCAGTCCCACCCCCTTCTAGGGTCTTAGACTCCTCTTCATTCAGAAAGAGACCATGGAGAAGATATATCTGCCTCTTCAGCACTTCCCAGCATGACATGCGTCACTTCCACTCTCATGTCCTATGTCCTTTGGCTACAACCAGTCACGGTGTCCTAATTAGATGCAAGGAGGCTGGAAAATGTAGTCCCTAGCTGCACAGGGACTACTACCCCATGACAACTCAACATTGTGGAAGGGAAACATGAAACTCTGATAGTCAGCTACCTGTTCCTGCCACACCTCTAGAAACGTGTGTGTGTGTATATATATATATATATATATATATATATAAAATTAGGTCATTATGTCTAAATGATCTTGTATTTTTGGAAAAATTTCCAGTAAAGCAATAGGTCAACTGGATTATGATAGAAATATTAATAAGGCTTACCTAGGAATCATTCTTAGATTACTACCCATATTTCTCAGCTGGTATTCATTCCATTCAATTATCACCCTAAAAAGAACTTATCAGAAATTCAGCTCCTCAGCAAAGTCTTTCTGGCTCTAGGGAAGGATAGTAAGATAATTCTGTCTTTGTAGACTTTGGTATTCTAGCTGAATTGTCTCATTAGAAGTCCCTCTGGCCTCTTACGGAAAGTAGTCTTGTACAGACAGCACCTAATAATAAATCTCCCCAAAGCTGCTTTTCCTAAATCCTGGTCCCTGAGATGTCACCGTACAGAGCTAGTTGCTTATCCATAAGAAAGGAGGATAAATCTAAATAAGCGGTTAGGACACACAAACAAAATAATAAAAGATGGAGAGGAAACAATCTCTCCATGGAGTTTCCCACATTGGTTTGTGGTAACACATTTGTTTCTAGTTCTGGCGAAAGTTTACAGTATGGCTTTGAACGGCACCCAAACAAAACTACAAGGGGCTTGTCCATACTCTTTTCCAAGGCAATGACCCTTTAGGGTTCACCATGTTTTTCAAGTAGGTCAGTTATAAAATGAAAAGAGACACTTTGCAAAACCAATTAGTGGCCAAGATGATTATGCTCTAATTGTTTCTATATTTTAAAGGAAATCCATTGCCAAATTTATCAATAATGAGACAACAACACTGATCCGTTCTTAGAAAACTATTATATATTCCCCTTTGGGTGTTTTTTACTGGAAATCAATTGTCAGGTATTTTTATTTGATGTTTTATGTACTTTCATAGATCTCCAAGTTTCAAGTTTATTAGAAAGACCTATAGAGAAGGTCTCAAGAAATCCACGCATAGGGATCCTACAGTGTTATTCCTTCATTTGGTACATGTTCATTGAGCACTTACGACATAGAAACACCAGGCTAAATTCTTTAAAGGATATAAAAGTAAATTGACCCCCCCAAGGCGTTTACAATATAGCTGGAGAGAGGTGATATTTATATAACTATAAAGCAAGAGTCTACACATTGTATTGGGCATGATATCACATCGCATCGCCTAGCTCCATAGACTACTTTCCAATATGAATCCAAGAAGGATTATTATTCTGTGTTCTACAAATGTTTACCAAAAACATTTTAACACATATCTAATTTTCTTCTTGTATAGCTATGTAACGGTATATATCGACTAGGATATACCCAACACTTTATATAGACTCTCAGAACTCTAAGAAATACTATTCTGTGGGCAACCATCTTCTTTCTATAGGATCCTTTGAAGTTTTAACGTTACTGAAAGTTTAGCGTATTGAGGGATATATGTTCATTTCTGAAGGAGTTTGATATTCAATTTTATATGCCATAGGAGAAAAAGAACATAAAAAACCCCATGAGGTATCACCAAATAGCCTTATTTTCCAATGTTATGAATAGACAAAAGATCTTACTAGCAAGGGAATCACCATGTGCTGTATAGAAAGAACCTATTGCAGCTTTCCTTCTTTTGAAAGTACACACTGACAATGAGCCAGTCTGTCAGCTGAAAAGGTATCTGGTGATTTAGAGAGGACTCCACTGCCCTTCTCTCTTCCGCTTTCTCTCTGGCCAACCCACACTCCTGGAAGAAAGGAAAAGCATACTCCTCAGGGCCTAGAGAAATGAATGGAGGCATTGTCAGTCCAGAGAGGACAGGAATGCTTCACACATTGATCATCGTCTTCTCGTCAATGTCCACTCCTCTCTCTTCCCCCAAATATTTTTAAATGACTAATATCTGACCAAATGACATAAAAGAACGATTCTGAAATCTTATCAAGCGTATTTTTGTGGAGCTACTGTGATTTGTAATTTAAAACTGAGTAATTAAATCAAAGTAGAAAGAAACTAGCAAGAAGGGAAAATAAGTCACTGATCTTGAGACTAATACCAAAAGGAGGTTATTGTGTTCATGAGTTATATGCTGTTACAATAAATACAGGTACCAGTGACCCCCAAACCCAGACTCTTGAATATAGCTGACAGGAAAAGAGATATCAAAATAAATACAATGACCAAAAGCATCTAGTACAAAGCATTCCAAATGCTGAGTATAAGATTCAACTTCCAAAGCTTCTGATAAAAGGCACATAATTTAACGTGGCAAATTAAACCAATAGAAGGTTCACATCTTCCTGGCTTTTTAAAAATTTAATAGAACAATACGTATTTCCTATTTAAATGAATTTTAGTTCTCAGTACAATACTTGCATTTTTAAAATCTGACCATTTATTTTGTAAAATACAACTTAGAAATTGCTAGATCAAAATGTTTAAAACTGATTCCAGAGCTTACTTCAAAAGAGATGTGTGAGATTATGAAAAACTAGAACCCAGGGTAAGAAGACTTCTAAGGAAACTTTCATTCAAAAAGGAACGTATGCCTCAAAGACTCCGCAAGAACATAGCTTGGCTTCTGGAATCAGTGTCCTACTTTTCTAAGATTAAGAATTTTTTTTTTAAGGGGTAGACAGATAGCCCTTGATTAAGCGGAGAAAAGCTTAAGTGCTTATAATGCATAAGTTAATTTCCTACTACTTTTCTGAAATTAAAATTTTAAAGTATACTTATAAAGATAGTTTAGGAATCTGGTTCTTTATATCTAGAACATTTACAGATTGAATAGATTGAATTTTGTCTATTCTTTCTTTACTTTTCATAGAGTGCTTACCCCTTAACTAAGAACTTCTGTGGGTTGAATACAATGACAGGTTCATTTCTGTAAGCCATGCACTGAAGCATGGGTAATGCACAAATTTTACATTTCCTGCCATTTGTCCTCTCTTCTGGTGGCAAGAAAAACGTGTTTCTGATAAATGTCTGAGTATGAACAAATCTGAATTCAATTTGGTCATTTGCAAGACTCAGATCTTGTGTTTACCAGCTCTCTCACCTGTGAGAACTATAAAAGATAAAAGCTCAAAACGTTACGCTTTAAATACCATCTGGAACTGAGCTTGGCTGATACCCATACTATGAGGTAAGAAATCACCGCATGACTGACTATACTGCCTCCAAAAATAGTCCCCAAATGACACTGCACCTAACTTGGCCTTGGGAACGCAGACATGATTCAAAATAGCTCCAGTGCACCTGGGAGAAGAGTATTATAAAGTGATGTCTGTAAAGTCCTGCACGGTAGGCCTGTTAGATGTCACTGCAATTCTTCAGGCAAAGCACACAGAAGTCAGATCAAATGAAGCAGTAGCAAGATACTGCGACCTGTAATCCATCCTGTACCTGAGCAAGCTCCTCCTTGCTGTGCACAGTGTCTGCAGGGGAGGAACTGAAGAGGTTAGAGGCAATCCAATTCCAAAGGCGAGGACCCAGGAGTATTCATCTCAATGACACTGGGCCTGGAGCGTGATCGCAATTTGGCAAGCCCAAGCCTCATCAACTGTATTTCACTTG
Organism: Tursiops truncatus; assembly: GCF_011762595.2. Lineage (NCBI taxonomy): Eukaryota > Metazoa > Chordata > Mammalia > Artiodactyla > Delphinidae > Tursiops > Tursiops truncatus. The sequence goes on from NC_047039.1 coordinate 48,486,986, forward strand.
TCCAGAGAAAGGTTTAAGGAAAAAAATGAACCAATGATGCAAGGCACAGAAATGGAAAAATTCCAAAGAGTCAGAGGTTGGTCATGTTTACTCAATCACGGCCAACAAGGTTAATCATTACAGCCCCTGAAGTGAAACGATCATCTTAGTGAAGAAGATGGATGCAGGTCATCCTCCCTGAGGGTGACCCCTTAGAGACACCTGGATTCCTCTGTTCTGGCTTTATATCTATAAAAGCTCAATAAACACATAAAACTTCTTATTCTAGTTTCAGCTTTCCCAGAGCTCATCCACAGGGAGAGAGTGCCTGATCCTTACTTGACAGTTTATATGACACCAGGAAATCATGAAGTGTCATCTTTGATTATGAATGGATATCCATATTCATCTCTGTCTACTTAAATCAGTTTGATTAGTTAGTCTCATTCAGTTCTCTTGGATGATTGACTCTGGATTACCCAACACAGTTATTTTTAAACTGAGGACTAGACCCTGGTCCACAGTGACTTCGCTCAGGTAATGGCCTCCTAGATGAGACCCAACCCCTTCGCTACAACATCCTTCCTAGCAAACCACAATTCACCCAGGTAGAAAAGTTATGCTAGAAAAGAAACACAAATGAGAAAATGATCAATGTTTTCTAGGCAAAGGCAAGGCAATTAGAAGCACACAATCAGAGAAAGCAGTGGTTCCTGCTGTCCTGCTAAATATTAGGGATATTAATATTATAAGGGATATCAATATGTAATAAAAATAATGCTACAAACCAGGATGTACTTTTTAAAATTTTAACATTTTAAAATTTTAACATTTTAAAAATTATTAAGGGCTTCCCTGGTGGCACAGTGGTTGAGAGTCCGCCTGCTGATGCAGGGGACACGGGTTCGTGCCCTGGTCCGGGAAGATCCCACATGCCGCAGAGGGGCTGGGCCCGTGAGCCATGGACGCTGAGCCTGCGTGTCCGGAGCCTGTGCTCCACAATGGGAGAGGCCACAACAGTGAGAGGCCCGCGTACGGCAAAAAAAAAAAAAAAATTAAATTTGTGTATTTTTGCTTTAAATTTTAGTTATTTTATTTTAAATTTAAAATATTTCATTTTAATGTCAAAAATATCACTCTAAAAACAGTGAGCTCACACTGTACACCTTAAATTTATACAGTGCTATATGTCAATTATATCTCAATAAAACTGGAAGAAAAGAAAAAAAACACAGTGAGCTCTCTAGTGTCCTTATTGGCAGGTCTAACCTTCACAGTCTGGGTTTTCATTCTGGATGATGGGTATGGTTCGGGTAACATCATCTGTCCTATGCCATATCTACAAATTTATAATAAGTTGCAGTTCAGCCCAGTTTACCCATAATTTCATTTTCTTAAACATTTAAGCATCCTCCTTCCTTTTAGAATTGTATACCATGTGTGTGAAAATATTCTATTTTAGATGATTTTAAAAGGCAGTTTTGCAAAAATTTCTCAATGCTCATGTGAAGACAATAGCTATCATAGTCTGTTTTAAAAATGAATAGTAAAAAATTCTTATCTTTTCAGACTGTCAAATGAACATAGTGTGTTCACAGGGTGGACAACATGCTGAATATTTTACTGTAGCTTATTTATTCAGTCATTCAATAGATATTTTCCAAGAACCTATTAGTGAGAGGGAACAAAACAGGCAAAAAATTCCCGACTTTGTGTAGTGGGAGAAAGAGAAAATAAAGGATGAGTAAGTAAAATAAAAAGTATGCTAGGAATAAGTACTCAAGGGAAGAAATGAAGCAGGAACACGGATATAAAGCTTTGGTGCTGGGGTGGGGGCAGTATTGACATTCAGATGAGCTGATCAGGGCAGGCCTCATCAGGAAGCTAAGTCTTGAGTAAAGACCTGAATAAGTTGAGGATCAAGATGAATTGTGCAGATACCTGGCAGAAGAGCATCTGGAAACCCAATCCAAAAATGGGCGGAAGACCTAAACAGATATTTCTCCAAAAAGACATACAGATGGCTAACAAACACATGAAAAGGTGCTCAACATCACTAATTATTAGAGAAATGCAAATCAAAACTACAGTGAGGTATCACCTCATACCAGTCAGAATGGCCATCATCAAAAAATCTACAAACAATAAATGCTGGACGGGATGTGGAGAAAAGGGAACCCTCTTGCACTGTTGGTGGGAATGTAAATTGATACAGCTACTATGAAGAACAGTATGGAGATTCCTTAAAAAACTAAAAATAGAACTACCATATGACCCAGCAATCCCACTCCTGGGCATATACCCAGATAAAACCATAATTTAAAAAGACACATGGGGCTTCCCTGGTGGCACAGTGGTTGAGAGTCTGCCTGCCCATGCAGGGTATGCGGGTTCGTGCCCCGGTCCGGGAAGATCCCACATGCCGCGAAGGAGCGGCTGCGCCCGTGAGCCATGGCCGCTGAGCCTGCGCGTCCGGAGCCTGTGCTCCACAATGGGAGAGGCCACAACAGGGAGAGGCCCATATACCGCAAAAAAAAAAAGACACATGCACCCCAATGTTCATTGCAGCACTATCTGCAATAGCCAGGACATGGAAGTAACCTTTGCAGACATGGATAGACCTAGAGACTGTGATACAGAGTGAAGTAAGTCAGAAAGAGAAAAATAAGTATCATATAATATCACTTATACGTGTAATCTAGAGAAAAATGGTATAGATGACCTTATTTAAAAAGGAGAAATAGAGACACAGACGTAGAGAACAAACGTATGGATACCAAGGGGGAAGGGGGGGGTGGGATGAATTGGGAGATTAAGATATATACATTATTGATACTGTGTATAAAATAGATAACTAATGAGAACCTACTCTATAGCACAGGGAACTCTACTCAGTGCTCTGTGGTGACCTAAATGAGAAGGAAATCCAAAAAAGAGAGGATATAGATATACATATACCTGATTCACTTTGCTGTACAGCAGAAACTAACACAATATTGTAAAGCAACTGTACTCCAATAAAAAAATAAATTCAAATGTGAAACTCAAAAAAAAAAGAAGAGCATCTGTAGAAAGGCCCCAGGGTAGGACATGCCTGGCGAAGTCAAGAAATAGGAGGAGGCCAGTGTATCTAGAGCCTAGGTCAGTGTTTCTCAAACTGGGTTCCTTGATCCCTAGAATTCTAAAGTGTCTTTTGTTAGCATTTTTACTCAAAGATTATGAGAAAAATATTACAATAGTGGCTACCTCTGATACCAGCTAAACAGGGACTGAGTACTTACAAGCCAGGCAGTATGCTAAGCACTTTGCCTTACTTAACCCTTACAGCAACTTTGTAAAGCAAGTTACTATTATTAAAATATACTGTTATTATAACCATTTAACAGAGAGAGGAAAGGCTTGGCAAAATAAAGTCATTTGTCCAAGGCTACACCATGGGTGATACAGTCAGAATTTAAATCTCGGCGGTTTGAATCTCAATCTAGTGCCTCCAATACAAATCAATATCCTGTACTTCAGAGAGAGAGAGAGAGAGAGAGAGAGAGAGTGTGTGTGTGTGTGTGTGTGTGTGTGTGTGTGTGTGTGTGTGTGTGTAAAAGAGAGAGATTTCAAAAATTTGCCTACTTCTCTACCATTTGTATGCCAAAACTAACTTTGATATGTCTGTTCACTAATCATCAGGAAATAACATGTAATGAACGTTAAGTCAAATGCCCATCAATGGGTGAATAGATATAAAAAAATGTGGACTATACATACAATGGAATATTATTCAGTCAGGAAATTTTGCAGTATGCGACAACATGGATGAACTTTGAGGGCATTATGTTAAGTGAAATAAGCAAGTCACAGAAGGACAAATACTCCATGACTCCACTTACGTTGAAGTAACTAAAATAGTCAAATTCATAGAATCAAAGAGTGGATTGCTGGTTGCCAAGGCCTATGGGGAAGGGAAATGGGGAATTACTAATCAATGGGCATAACGTTTCAGTTAAATAAGATGAATAAACTGCAGAGATCTGCTCCACAACCTTGTGCCTATGGTCAACGATACTGTGTTATACACTTAAAAATTTAAGAGAGAAGATGTCACGTTAAGTGTTCTTACCACAATAAAACACATTTTTTTAAATGTTAATAAATAATTTATTTGAAAATTTTAAAAATTACTAACATTAAAAATATCCTCAAACACATTGTCCTTAAATTTTAAGTAGAAATTCACCATGTCACTCAAGCACCATACTTTCTAATGTCCTTCACTTCACTCCTGTTGGCTAAGGAAATGAGGAGTCATTCGGCTCCCTCTGGGGCCTTGGGAGGGGGTTTCTTAGACCACACTCCTGGCTTCCGAATGCCTCCACCTCTTGTCTGTGGACATCACTTCCCAGCCCTACAGGCTCTTGTTTTGGATGACACACCTCTTCAGCTGCGAGCTCTCCTATACTGCACAAGGGAATTTAGACTTGGTAGGAACGACAGTGTTTTAATGAGGACTGATAGATGATCAGATGTTTTAGAATAGTAACCCTGGAGGCAAGGTGGAAGATGAATTCAAGTCTGGAGAGAATGGAGCTTAGAGATAAATTTAGAGAAATCTCAGGCAAAAAATGATGAGATCCTGAAATACAGATGGGGGGAGGCTTGGGCTGCCATAACAAAATACCACAGACTGGGTGGCTTAAACAACAGACATTTATTTCCTCGCAGTTCTAGAGGCCAGAAGTCCATGATCAAGGTGCCAGCAAATTTAGTTTTTTTTTTTTATTTTGTGGTACGTGGGCCTCTCACTGTTGCGGCCTCTCCCGCTGCGGAGCACAGGCTCCGGATGCGCAGGCTCAGTGGCCATGGCTCACGGGCCCAGCCGCTCTGTGGCATGTGGGATCCTCCCGGACTGGGGCACGAACCTGTGTCCCCCGCATCAGCAGGCGGACTCTCAACCACTGCGCCACCAGGGAAGCCCAGCAAATTTGGTTTTTGGTGGGAGCTCTCTTCCTGCCTTTCAGGTGGCCACCATCTCACTGTGTGCTCACATGGTCTTTCTTCCATGTGTGCCTGGGGTGGGGGATGGGAAAGAAGGGAGGGGAGAAAGCACTCTCTCTGATGTCTCTTCCTATAAGGACACTAATCCTATCAGAGCAGGGACTTACCCTTATGACCTCATTTAACCTTAATAAATTTCTTAGAGACCCCATCTCCAAATACAACCACACAGGGGTTAGGGCTTCACCATATGAGGGGATGGGGTTTGGGGGCATAACCATTCAGTCCATAACAGTATCTGGGATTTTGGTTTTGGAACTTGAGTTCAGGCTGGAATGTGAGAATGTCAACCTATAAATGAGAACTGAACCAATCACTGTTGATGAGATTACTGAAGAACACTGCAGAAAGAGTAGCGCTGAGGGGTTCTACAACTCCAGGTGATGCCAACCTTGAGGAAGCACATGCAGGAAGCAGCAGGAGCCCGGAAATTAAGGAAACAAACAAACAGAAAGGTAAAGGTACGATCAGGCAGGAGGAATACTAAGACATTCAAGGAGAGGATGACTGGAGATTGAATAATGTTAAAACCCCTTCTCTGAGTAGTATGTGCAGTGAGAAATACCCATTAAATCTAGTACCAAATGTGTTATTAGTAACCTGCATCCCTTCAACACAACATGTGCTATCACACGGCTATGGTTTCTTTATTGAGCAATCATTTACTGAGCTCCTCATGTGCCAACCACCATGCCAGGGGCAGTGATGAAAAAGATAAATAACATATGCCTTCCAGGGTCTAAATAGTGAAACACTTACTTTACTGCTGTCAGAAAGCTCTGAGCTACAAGTCCTGGGCACGCAGGTACAGTGCTTGTACCCAGTGTCCTTGGTCTAACTATTCTGGCCCAGCCTAATTCATTAATCAAATGTGTAACAGGCTGTTATGTATATTTTCACTTCCTAGTCCCAAATTTTGCTCTTAACCTGCTCAGATATCCTTTCAGTGTGGATCCCAGGTGTACCCAGGTTGAAAGCACTCTCTCTATAGTCACGTGAATAATCCATATGGTCTCTTGCTCCCCTACTTGCAGAACTTGACCAGAACCAGTTTATCTTTTGAGCCCACCTACCCCAATGATCCCTCTTGGGTTTCCTTTATCCTGTTTGAAATATTCCTGGTGGACTTGATATTTGTACGTCAGTATCCAGCTCTTGTTGGTGTCATATGAGAATCTCTGGCTTGTACCAAATCATCCCATCCCTCCCCCGGTTCTCAGATTCTCTCCTCACTCGCCCAGAAGCTTCCGTATTTCATCACATAAATCGTCACCTTCAAGAGTAAGAGAAACTCACTGGCAGTCTATCCATTGAACGGGTCTTGTAGAATATGCTTTCTTTGGCCAACACAGTGTTGTAAATTTAAAACAACTAGTTTCTCACATTTAAAAATTAGGGGCTTCCCTGGTGGCGCAGTGGTTAAGAGTCCGCCTGCCAATGCAGGTCCGGGAAGATCCCACATGCCGCGGAGCGGCTGGGCCCGTGAGCCATGGCCGCTGAGGCTGCGCATCCGGAGCCTGTGCTCCGCAACGGGAGAGGCCACAACAGTGAGAGGCCCACGTACCGCAAAATGAAATAAAATAAAATAAAAATCAGGAATTTTTTTACATTAAAAAAAAATCTGGATTTCGAAGTTCTCTTGAAAAATCAGACAATCTGACCACAACCCTGCCTGCCAAGCACTGGTCAGTGCCGTGGGTCCTGCAGCCTTTATCAGGATCACAGGTGTTCTGGTGTGCCACAGTCTCCACCGCTCCTAACACACAACCCCCAGCTCCTTTGTACTCCACAGGTCACTGCTCCCATTTCATTTCCTATTGGCTCTTCAAATATTTGGATTTATGACCCTCCCTCTGGAAGGACACATCTACAAGGAACCTGTAGGGTTCGCTCAACTATACCTATCATGCAACTCTTTAGTTGAAATCTCACTTTTTATAAATTCTGGCATGTCTAAACTGACCATCTATATTATAATTGTATCTTTCAAGCCAGGTGAGAAATTCACATCTTTTGCTGAGGATGAGTTTTAGAGGTTTTATGTTGGAGACTCACTAACCCCTGCTTCTCTCATGGAGCACTCTCATTTACTGATCATCAGCAAACTTTTATTATCACCTGTTGAAGGCTACTTTTTCCATGCTCTGAGTTCCATTCTTGATGTTATTTAGGCTGCTTCCAAAAAATACATAGTATATGAATGCCAGTGAAAGCAGTTTTCTTTTTGCTTTTGGTAAATGTGTGTTCTGTTTTTACTGCAGTGTAGCCCTCTAGGAGGGCTGAGACAGCTGCTATTCAGACTGTAGCTACCTATTGACAAATGGCAGACTTTGGTCTACAGCACTGTGAATCCAGCACCTTGAACTGGCAAAGGTTAGAAGACTGTTCCACCGTAAATCTCCCCAGAACCAAATATTTACTTGAAAAACATATGCGCCGAATTCTAGAATAAATAGAGAGAGGGTGATGTGGCCACAGGTGAAAGGTCTGAAACTCAGAACGCACATGCTGTGTCCTGAGATGTGTCTCTAGCTTCCTGTGGGATTTCAGGAAAATCACTTAACTTCCCTAAATTCAGGTGTAGAGTGGAAATGTTATTATTTATCTGCCGTACATTGTACAGTCATGCTCGATCTTTGCAAAGCCTTGGATGTGGCATCGTGCAAAGGGAATCCCATGACAGTCTAAGGATCTTCAAATATGCCAAGCAAAATGGAGCACAATAAGGTTCTCTCCAGAAACCAAAGGTCTATTTTCCTGGAGAAATTCAAGATCAGGGATGACATCTGTCCTGTGGCCATGTAAATGGGCTTCTTCCTACTCCTGTGTTGCTGGACAGGCTGCCACTGTTCTCTCACTTTCTATTCTAGTCAAATATCGGGTCTTTCTATCTTCTCCCCCCAGCCGCCCCCATTTAATAAGAAACACATTCTCTTTCCTTAGGACACACACCCTCCCCCCAAAAAAAAGAAAGAAAAAAATACATTTAAGTAGAACAGCAGAATCTCTACCTACATACAACTTGCTAAATATATAGAGCAGAAAACAGCCAGAGCTGAGAGAAAGGGGAAAAAAAGAAGAGTGTTTTAACAGTAAAGTAAAACCACAACTAATGACTTCAGGAGACAGGAGCTAGGTGGACAAGCAAAGCATTACAGTTTTAAATATATGGGATTTGGCTTCACCTCCCCAGTAAGTGGCCTGGCACCAATTCAAATAGGCTGGTCTGGCACGCTAGCGCCTCTAAGAGGGACCACACTGGCGGATGGAAACGACCACAAAAGCCACAGAGAAAGTACAGGCTTCCAAAGGCAACAAGGAAGCAAGCCGACTGGCAGCAAAAGCAATGCCAAGGCCCCGACGTCAGCAGGGAGGGGCCGACCTCGCCAAGTTGGATTTTCTCTCTCATTAGGCTGGGTTGGAGGACAATCAGCCCAATTGGTGGGAGGATGGGCAGTAACTGATCAGGTACCATGGAAGGTCCTGGACCCAGGTAGCCCAAGAGCTGATGACAAAGCAGAGAATGCCACAGAGGAGGAGAAGAGGATCTTCCCCCTTCTGCGTACCATATTGCAAAAAGCTGAGAGAGTCGTGTTTGTGAAATATTTCTGTGTACTAAAAAGAAGGCAATAATCTTTATGGGCTTCTAGTTCTGGAAAATATTTTGCGATACAAACAGTTGTTTTTCATGCCATTGAAGACTGCCAAATGATTTGGTACTTGAAACATTCTTGCTTTGAGCTGCATGAAAGAGTAAAGGAATCTAGTTCAGTGGGTGGAAGACTCAGCAGGGGGCTTTAATTGGCCAGTCACCATTTTTAGCATCTATGCTGATGTCTACACAATACCAGCATTGCTAGCTGGAAAACTGAAATGGAATTAAAGCTTTTCCCTAGGCTAAATCATACATAATAGTGTGACTATTTGCCCAGAACTGGTTGATTCCTTTGATGGCCTAACTTCTCAATTTTTAAGATATGGATAAAAACGAATTTCCAAGATTTCTAGGGGGGGAGGGAGAATCAACAAATGATTCCCAACTCTTTTAATGAGTTAAAAATGTCAAGCAGTTACCAAAGATACCCGTTCTCTCAGTGACTAGAAAGCGATCATAATTATGAACTTGTTTTGCTAACTGTTCTGCTTTTCTTTTTTTTTTTTAACCTGAGTAGACCAGCATGGATAAAAAAAATGATAATAACACTTGTAACGCTTCCTACTCTAAGCACCTCAGATATTTTTTTCACCTTATAAAACCATACAGGTTAGGTATTATTAGACCCCCATTCACAAAGAAAACCAGACTTTGCCACATTTGGGAATCAGAAAGGACATGGTGGCAGAAACCCAGTGACGGAGAAGGAGTAGGGAAAAGAGGTAGGGCTGTGCTCACTCAGCTTTGCAACCTGCATTACAGGAACACGCTGAGTTTGTGATGCTAGTTGAGCAACTTAAATAGAGGTGGGGAGTAGGTAGTTTGGCTACTGGGACTCATTTTCTTCTCGAAGTTTGGGCTGAGACTATGACTTCAGTAAGCATACGGATGGTATTTTAAGCCATGGTGAGGGGATGAAATTGCCCCTGAAGTAAATGTAAAGAGAAGACTGCATAACATTGAACCAGGAGAAATGTGCAGAAACAGAAGCTAGCAAGGAAGACAGAGTGAAAAACAGGCAACTTTACTGGAAGCCAAGGACGGATAATATTTCAAGAAGGGAATCACCCCTTGTGTTGACCCTTCTTGGCAGTTTTGATGAGACAAGGACTGAGCCGTGGTCACTGGATTGAGTGAGATGAAGGTCATTGCTGACCTGGGCCATGGTAACTCCAGATCAGGAGAGAAACCAGATTAGAAGAGTTAAAGGCTCCATAAAAATGAAGGAAGTATATAGATGGCAAGTGAAGAAGCCTGGTTGTGAAGGGGGGGGGGGGGGGAGATGGGAGACAAGCAAGTGGGTGGAGCCACAGGAAAGATTTCCAGGCTTTGCTGGTCTGTTTATTTGGAGAGCGATCTGAGCAGACTTAAGTGCTGTTGGAAGAATCCAAAAGCCAGGAAGGGACTGAAGTTGGGAGAGGATCACTCGGGGTCCAGGTCCTAAAGAAGGTGTGGAGGTCCAGGCTCCACACAAGCGTTTTTGCCTTTGCCAGGTGGGACCTCTGCTTCGGATGGCAAGAGGTGAGGATGGGCAGATGAAGGGAAGAACAGAGAACCCTACCAGAGCTGCAGATGAAAAGCCCTTTTGGCAAATCTCTCCCTGCATTTCCCAGCCCTGTTCCTTCGCTTGGATACCTGGAGCAGAAGCCACATCCCCCGTGGTGTTCTTTGGTTCTTTTGTTGCCTCCAGCTTACTTTCTCTCAATTCTTTCAGATAAATACTCATTTACCTCACTTGGCATAACAGCATACCGTAATTTTTTCTTAGGTATACAATTTGGGAAAGGAACTTCTTCTTGCATTTTAAAATATTGTGGTAAAATATACACATAATATAAAATTTGCAATTTTAGCCATTTTCAAGCGTACAATTCAATGACATTAAGTACACTCATTCACAGTGCTGTGTAACCATCCCCACTATTTATTTTCAGAAATTTTCATCACCCCAAACAGAAACTGTACCCATTAAACAGTAACTTGCCCTCCCCCGCCCCACCAGCCCTGGTAACCAGCATCTACTTTCTGTCTCTCTGAATTTGGCTAATGTAGGTAGCTCATATAAGTGCAATCATACAATATTTGTCCTTTCTTACACGGTTTATTTTATTTAGCAGGTTTTCAAAATTTATCCATACTGTAGCATGTATCAGAATTTCATTTCTTTTTATGGCCAAATAATAGTTCATTGTACGGATATACCACATTTTGTATATTTATATACCTGTTGATGGACACTGGCTTGTTTCCACCTTTTGGTTATTGTAAATGATGCTGCCGTAGCATGGATGTACAGCTATCTGTTTGAATGCCTGCTTCCAGTTCTTTTGGGTATATATCTAGGGGAGGAACAGCTAGATCCTATGCTAATTTTATGTTTAACTTTTTGAGAAACTACTAAATTATTTTCCATAGTAGCTGTACCACTTTATATTCCTACCAGCAATGACTGAAGGTTCCAATTTCTCCATATCCTCACCAAAACTTATTTTCAGTTATTATTTTTTATTATTATTTTGGATAATAGCCACTATAATAAATGTGAAGGTGTATTTCATTGTGGTTTTGATTTGCATTTCCTTAATGACTAAAGATGTTGAGCATCTTTTCACATGCTTCTTGGCCATTGGTATATCTTCTTTGGATGACGGTCTATTAAAGTCCATTGCTCATTTTTGAATTGAGTGTTTTGGTTTTATTTGTGGAACTCTTTGCCTTTTGTATTATCTTTTCAGATTCCCTTTGGTCCACAGTAAGGTACTCTTGATAAACGAATGAATTAAAAAATGCTCTTTTTCCGAGATGATATGAAACCTTTCAAATATTCAGAAAAATGGAAAGAATTACACTGTGAACATCCCTATACCTAATGAGGTGTAATTCTTCCCACTTAACATTTTATTATATTTGACTTACCTCATACCTATCTATCATCTATCCAACCTTCTACCTGTCTATCGGTCAAGCTTATTCTGTGGGTACATTTCAAAAATAAGTTATAGATATCAAGAAATAATTTTTTAATGAATAAAAAATGCAGTCTCATAAAATGTATAAGCAAGGTTGAGGCAGGGATACAGCTGTCTCTGGGACTTCTCTGGCAGATAAAGTATAAGAACAGAAGAGGGTTAAAAGTCAGTGGGGGGTTAGCTCCTTTACTTTGAACATGCCTTAATGAGATTTCTTGGGAAAATGAATCAAAGAAAATATTCCCAGGGAATAGGCAGTGCTGACAGGGGGATGTCACCATCATAGCACCCGGGCTGTATATTACTATGGTTGCTGGGAAACACTGCTGGCTCATCTGGTGCATGTGTAAGCAATGAATCCTGGGGCTAGAAATAAAAGTGCCTGAGGCTAGTAGCTTCCAGAATTAGCTCTAAGCCTCCCTCTACTCCCACTGAAATGACTTTCTGGTCTTCCCCACTGGCTTGTTAACTCCTTGAAAGTCAGGGACCATGTTCTATCCATTTCTATATCCATCTCTTTTTTTATTACACCACCCACCACCTAGAATAGTGTTTTAGACATAGAAGGTCTACACTGAACTTCTGGAAACCCTTCAAGCACCAACATACTCTAACTTTAGGGCCCATCAGACCTTGCACTTGGCTTCTTTTCCTGTATTCACATCCCACCTCTGAGGAACTCTTGGAAATCCTGTCAAGATCTCAAGGGTCCAAGTTGTTCCTCCATGTTATAACCAATCTATCACCTGCCTAGCATCTTCCATCTTCATCAGGTTCCTCACATTCAGCTAAACCTCTCAGCCTGCGTGATGCCCTTTGGCTTTGTCCCAACTCAACAAAAACCTTGTCCCAGCTCAAGGCCAAGTTTGAGGTACCATGGAAGCTGAGGAAGGCTGGAAGGGACAGCACCTTCAGTACAGAGGTACAGAATGCAGACAATGCTCAGAGAAATATAGGGTCGCCAGGGAAGTTTTAAGAAACATAATCACATGATAAGAGCGTGAGAAATCATACTTTGGGGTTGGAAGAGTATTTTAGGATAGAGAAGAAGAAAGACTGGCAAAGAAAATGTTAGTCATCCAGACATGAAAAATCAAACACAGGGCCCTTTAATGAAGTCCAAGTCAGTGGCATCTGACAAACAAGACCGCAAGCGGATTTAGAAACAGATTACAATCTCTCCTCAGTTTTGTTGTCAAAAAGACTCCACAGGTCTTCTGGCAAATAGAGTAAATGGTAAAGCTCATGAAGGGCCTGCTGGAGATCAGGAAAGAGGCAGGGAGGTGGGAGCAAGTGGGCAGGGAGACGGTAGCATTTTGACAGGACGAAGAATTGCATCCAAATAAATAAGATTTAATAACAGGGTATGAAAAGACAAAGTCCTCATTTTCACCTGTCCCTGGATTTGCACACTAGATATTTCCTTTAGAGAGGAAACCACAGTATTTATGATTGGTTCATATTTCACACCTGTATTCATACATATCCTGTAATGTAAAAGGTCTATTTCTTATTACATAGGAAATGCTAAATGCACTGGGGATTCACAGAAAAGCTCAAAGCTTTTCTAGGAGAAGTTCACATAAGTAGTTGGTCACAGGAGTACAGCCTAAAAAACAAAGCCTTCTTTCTGACTCTGCAGAAATTAAGTACCGACATGTGAAACCTGCTGAGAGTTTCATCTGTTTTTACTCTGAAAGCCTCATTCTTTTTGTCTAAGTATGTGCATGCACACATCATGCTTAAAGATGCTCACGAACGCTGACATGCCCGGCACAGGGTAGAGAATGTAGCAGCGCCCCCTAGTGCTCGCTGAGTCCAGTTGCAGTCCAGGAAGGTATAAAGTATGGGACCCTTCGATTCTTATCCCTAGACAGACAACACCCAAACCCAAAAGCTTGGATTTGTTAACATTATAATTCCTAACCCAACTTCAAGCAATATGAAGTTATGTTCAAAGGAAAAATTAATACAAATCAGAAATAGGAACTTTCAGTCAAACATTTTAATTAGCAATTTTTACAATTGCAATGCAGATGAACGCAATGTTACTTGCACATCCAGTAAGCAACACTTGGAATACAGGAGCAATGTACACCTATGGGTTATCACGTGAAGGTGAGTTGGCTTTCAAAAACTGGGTCCCTGGTGCCAGGATAAGGGGACCTGACTAGTCTGATTTTTGCTCTAGGTAATGTGATACATTTAGCTCCTTTATATCAGATTTAAAGTTATTTTTTTTAAAAAAAAGAGTAAATCAGTAGAGAAGATCAAGCTTTCCCCTTCTTGTCACATAGCTAGCTAACATTATATCTTCCAAGTGTTTTTTTTTATTTTAAATAATGAGGCATCTTGGCAGATTTTAAAATGCTCCTCTCACATTTCCCTTCTTCTTATACTTTCTCCTTATCATAAGTCTATTAATCAGAGTGTCAAATGTAGGTCCATAGTTATGGCTGTTTAAGATATTAGTAAAAGAAAAGCTGACTATCTCTTAAAGAATGTTCATGTCCCAATAATAATAATGATGATGATAACTAACATACTAGTTATTAAGAGTTTTAGAAATGATCTCATAACAAACCAGTGAGGTGGGCATACGCTCCCATGTTTTATAGCGGAGGAAGGAAACCAAGTCTAAGGCCACACAGCTCAAGGGGGTGGTTGAGGAAAGATTCAAACCCAGAAAATCTGACTCCATCGCTCAAGCTCTGAATCACTCTGGAATATTCTGTCCCCCACATGCAGACTCTAGAACATAGAGTCTACAGGGGGAGGTGATACAGATGGGTGGGCACATGAATCGGCATGTAATTTTGTTGCCAAGGACCCAAGGTGGGAATGGTGACATGTTTGAGAATTTGTGTACAAACAGTGACCTTGAAAATCGGGTATCATTATGCACTACTGGTGTTTGCCTCATTGTACCACCTCTGAACTACAGCTGTGACCCCCTACAATGCTCTTTTGAGATGAGATTCTCTCCTGAGGTTACTTAATGTGAGATTTAAGGTGAAGTTATTTAAGGGGAGATCTCTGTGGAAATTTAGGGGCTGCTCCTACCACTTAGCATTTCTTAAAGCATAAAATCAGGGTAAAATGAAAATCTTGAACGGTAGTTCTGGCTAGAAACAAGGGGCCAGCTAAATCCATGCTGAGAATACTGGAGCCCTGACTCCAGAGAGGCTTGACAGCCTCTGAAAACAGGCGTCTTCTCTCAATTTCCTGCAGAGCAACCAGAGATGATGGCCCAGATCATTGAGCATACACTTGACTTTTCTTTGTAAGCCTCTTCTGTGCTTGGGATTTAGATAGTAATTAATGACAGTTCCTAGCATAATGGAGAAAGTGAGAGTTTTAGCTCTAACTTTAGACAAGAAATAAAAGCTTAGCTTTTAATATTATCTTTGATAAAATTAGATGACTAGTTTTATTTATTTTCTTTTACTTTCTTGTTATTTATTACTAAAGTAATACATGGTCATTGTTACCAGTAAAATCATCAAAAGATGTACAAAGGAAAAGTGAGTTATGTCCATCTATTATTTATTCCCTTTATTCCCTGAGGTAACCCATGTTAACATTCGATGTCCATCCTTCCACTACTTTCTCTATACCCAGACAGACACACTCATATACAGACATACGCAAGATCTCATGTTTTATAAATAAAATGTCCTATACATATTGTTCTGCAACTTGGTTTTCTCACTCATCGTTATATCATGGACACCTCTCCAAGCTGACCGATATCAACAAAAGATTCTTTTAAGATAGCTGCACAATATTTCCTAGTATGGATATGCCATAATTAATTCTAATATTTCCGTGTTGGTGAAAATTGATTTTCTTTCCAGTTTAGAGTGCTGGGAGACACTGAGGCAACTGACCTGTAACATACATCTTTACCCCCTGGTGCTTGCTTTCAAGACACTCTCCAAAGTTGGACAGCTTAGTCAAAGCACACGCATATGTGTAGTTTACATTTTATTTGATATTGCAAGATCTTTCAAAAATGATAACAACTGACTATCCAACTGGTAATGTGTAAGACTGCCCGATTCCTAATATTCTTACCAGGAATGCATACTTTCACTCTTTAAGTTTTCCGAATGCGGTGAATTTTAAAATATCTCATTTTGTATTTAATTTGCACTTCTTCCACGACAGGTAAACGAGATTGAGCATATTCTTGTCTGTAGGCTATTTGAATTCCACATCCATATTCTTTGCCTGTTTTTCTATTGGGTTATATGTCTTTTTAAAAAATGCTGAACATTCTTTTAATATTAGGGATAGTAGCCCTTTGCTTTTCATATGCACTGAAACTTTTCTCCCAGTCTCTCATTTTTCTTTTTTCTTTCTATAATATCTTTTACCATCCAATTTAAAAAGTTACACAGTTTAATGTATTTTTTTCCTTTGGGCTTCATGGTTTCCTGTCTTCCTAGGAAAGTGTTTCTAACATTTTCATTATTTCATATTTTATATTTATACCTTTAATTGATCTGGAATTCATTTTGTAAAATGGATTGGTATTCAGTGTTTGTTTTTTCCTATGTTGGATGTTCAAGTATGTCAGCAATGCTATCCAATTTTCTGTTTAGCTGAACCAAACTTTTCTCACTGGACTGAAATGCCATCTTTGTCAAATGTAATTTCTCAGGTATCTTTGCATCTATTTCTGGACATTTACTATGCAGCACTAACGTCTCTGTCTATGCCTTTGCCAGTTCTATTCTGCTTGGTTTTCAGTAGTTTTATAGAAATATTTGACGGCCAGTAAGATAAGTTTCCTCACACTGTTCTTCTCCCATCAATTTCTTGGCTCTCCTCACACCCTTTTTCTTATATGTGAGCCTTGAAATTATTTTATGCAGTCCCTTTACACAGTCAAACAAAACAAAAGCCCACTGATGGTCTACTAGAAAATGAATTCAACTTACGCAATAATTTTAAAAGGGTAAGCACTTATAAAAATGTCCTGCCATATAGGAATGTCCATTGTTAGTAACTGTGATTTCTGTCCGGAAGACTGTTTTTCTCACACTCTTTGGAGTTTAGAAAGTTACTAGGAAAGGTTGAAATACACATCCTCTTTCAGGACTCAATAAACCTCTCTAGAGATTCAAAATGTTCTTTAGCTCAGGAAAACTTTTTTTTCTATTATTAATTATTTCTCCAACTTCTATCCTCGTTTCTTGATACAGAATTTTTTCTATGATTGCATGTTATGTCTCTAAATATGTTCTCCAAGCCTCCTGTTTTCTCACGACTTTAATTTCTCTGGGCCTTCACTCCGTGTTGGGGTATTTCTGCTTTTTGATCCTCTACGTCACAAATTCAGTTCTCTGCATTAATCATTCTCCTAATCAGGTTATTTATTAATTTTTTTAGTTTTAGAATTTAATTTGGTGCCCGAATTACATCTTCCTGCTGCTTCCCTGCCATTTTGATTAAGGCTCTCTCCTGTTTCTCCCATTAGTTGGACTTCCTCGAGACCTGCTCTCCTAAGATCGTCACATGCTCTCAAGATCACATTTCTCTTTAATGAGTTGTCATGATTCTCTCCTGACCAGGATTTTGTGCTTCTTTAGGACTCACAGAGCTCAGGTTTTTAAAGTCTTTTGAGAAGTGACAAACCAGCCAGGAGTGGCAGACGAGAGCTTCTCCCCCCTACTATCTACCAGTAAATCAGTTCACAAACTGTTAGTATTCTGGGGGGTCTGGGGGGGCACGTGTAGAATTGCCACTCCTCTCCCCAGGGCAGGCACCCCCTTTTCCATTCGCAAGGCCTGGGAACACTTCTGCTTTCCAGGGGGAAGTCACCACTGGTATTAACAACCAGGTCACGTGGAGCAACTGAGTAGGTGAGACTCCTGCTTGAGGGGAGGGGATCCCTAGGGTTCAGAAGGTAGTTTCTAAGGGTGGGTCTTTGCCTTGGAAAAAGACAATCTTTTCTTCTTCCTCAGGGGCTCTCACTGGCCACCAGAAACAATCATTCTCTTCCTGCTTAGTCTCTGGGGATCCCAAGAGAACCACAGCCTCATAGGTGCCCTCCAGCCCCTCCTGAAAAAGGAAGCAGGAAGAGGTATTCCATCGTTTCCTCCCATGATCCATGATTAGATCTGGAGAGGGCCAACAGTAGACATCTGTGCTACTGTCAGACAGTTATCTTCCAATCACAGAGAATCAGGCTATTTTATATGGGCTAAGTTGGGGACATTTTTCTACTTCGTCACTATTTCACACTTCTGAACAGAGGCACAGGAGATTGG
The DNA here is from genome assembly GCF_011762595.2 of Tursiops truncatus. NCBI lineage: Eukaryota > Metazoa > Chordata > Mammalia > Artiodactyla > Delphinidae > Tursiops > Tursiops truncatus. The sequence goes on from NC_047039.1 coordinate 48,504,913, forward strand.
ATAGTAAGTATTTAGCATAGCTAAATATGGGTATGCCATTATTACTGGTAGGAAGTATATATCTTTGAGAAGCCTCACGGTATATGATTCCATCAGGGAATATATCAGGGATTCCAAACAGCTCAGCAACTTCCTCTGAGAGAAACCCTTTCTGACCGTGACTCACATCTTTGTCAATCACCGAGTCCAGGCCAACCTCTCTGGCCTGAAGTATTCCTTCCAGAGAATATTTCAGTCTAATAGTTTCTGAGTCATGCCTTTTGGTTTTGGCTTTTGGTGAAGGTAACATGAGGAGCCTGGAGACCTACGTATCCTTAGGGTTTTCAAAAATATCATGTTTGATTATTCTTGATTCACAGTGCCTTAGCAATACCACATAAGAATTTCCATTAAATATGAAATCTTCTAACCAGGCATGAAACATTAGCAGAAGGCCAGAGTAGCCTCAATTTTTTTTAACCTTGTTGTGTTAAAAAAGAATATAAAGCAAATATAGCAAAATGATGAGATTGGTTAAATTTAGGGTTGTCACACTGGTGTTTGTGATGTCTCTCTCTATACTATTCTGTAGGTTCAAAGTCTTTTGTATTAAATTCAAACGACTCTTATTGACAGAAGTGACAATTTTCGGGAGATTCAGGTAACAAGCTGAGAATTAAACAGTGAAAAAGGCATTGATCAGCTGTTAATTTCCACTTGGTGATTCTAGAATGTGAGTTTGTGATGTGAGCAAATGGGAGTGTTTTTTACAGTGTCCTACCTATACTCCATCATTTTTATTTTTTGCTGAGGACTTGCTATTCTGACCTCAGGATTAAGGAAACAACCACGTAGCTGGGTTCCTTGTTCCCTGGCTGAAGGTGAAGGAGGTAATGTAAGGCCCTTTACCACAACAGACCTCTCCGTTCCTTACCATAGCCAAGCTTCTTTTTAATAGTCCATTATCTCTCAATCCCTATTGAAACTATGCAAAACCTGACGATGTCAATGCCCAGACTATGTACATCAAGGTGACAGGTTCATGATTTTTCCTTGCTGTGTCACACTGTACTGTATTTTCTTTGTTCAAATGTTGAGACTTATACAACAATTTAGGAACAAATACAGACACATAACACACTGTTAGCATATTTTTCAATGAGAGACAGGGAGATATTCAAAAAGAGAGAGAGAGAAACTGCAGGGGAGAGAGCGAGAATGAATATGAATCTCTTTACTGACAAGGCACACTGACCAAAGCAGGGTTATGAGACCCCCTAATGGAGGATGTTTTTGCTGCAGCTCAGGAATCTAACAGAATTTTCAAAGAATCCAAGCCCTGTAGTAGCTCTGAAATCTTCTGACTGTGATATTTACATACTATTATATACATACTATTTACATACTACCACTTCATTTTCTTTCCTTTCCTTTTATTTGAGTGATGAGTTGAATTGCCACTAATTCCTTTTTTTTATACTGAAGGTCATCATTGTCAGGGACTCAAGGCATTACATAACGTTCAGATTTAGCATTTCTGAATATATGACAGAATAGTGTTTTGGAAACTGCCCTGAGGCCCCTGGACTGGTCGGATACACCTTGGCTTACTGGTTCCTATGCAGCAGGCTGGAACACCAGTGTGGGAAGCCAAGCTTTTTACATACTACACAATCCACGGTCCAGCATCGTTGATTCTGCCTGACACTGCTTTCAGAAAGAAGGGATGGGGTACATGCTAGCCTCTGCCCTCCCAGCTGTTAGAATTATAGCTTCCGTATTACACTACCTTCCATAGTGGGCAGTGTGAGTGCGCAGATTCACTACTTTTGAAAATATTGAAATTAGAGTACCTAGAGATTTTCAAAGTTGCAGCCCTCAAATTACAAGACAATCAGCTTTGGAATATCATTCCCAGTCCATGGAGAAGGAAAATAAAATTACTCCTTGGTCTGACAGGTCAAGTTACCCTCTGGACAAAATTCGCCATCCCCTTCCTTTTTTTAGCATAAAATCTGAATTTCTTACCAAGCCAGCAAGGCCCTATAGGGTCACCCTTCTCACACGTGCCTGTTTCATCTTTTATGCTGCCCGGCCCCTCCTATCCTCCCTACCATGTCCTAGGTTTCCTCAGCGCCTGTGCTGTCCATCCTCATGGTTCCTTCCCTCCTTCTTCAGGCCTCTGCTCAGTCATCACCTTACCAGGGAGACCTTCCCAGACCACCGAATCAAGACCGTCCTCTGCCATCACGCTCTGAACTTCACTTGCTCAGTTTCCAGTTGAGCACTTCCCACCAAAAGAGCTTCGGGGGTTTCCTTCTCTTACCTGTGCTGTCAATGTAAACTCTACAGGAGAGAGGATTCAGAGAGTTCTGCTGTATCCCCAACACCTAGAACATCCGCGCTCGACATGCATTTGTTAAAGACATGAATGAAATATTGTTGAAAGAAATGAATAAATGACACTTTCTTCCTGCTTCTTCAAAACTAAAGCAAACAACATTATGATTACATCCCGCTTCTCAGCAGTCATATGAGAAGCGGGATATAATAATGTCACATTTAGTAACTAGCTGTCAATACTACTGTTGCGGGACTTCCCTGGTGGTCCAGTGGTAAAGAATCCGCCTTACAGTGCAGGGGACACAGGTTTGATCCCTGGTCAGGAAACTAAGATCCCACATACCGCGGGGCAACTAAGCCTGCGGGCCGTAACTACTGAGCTCGTGCGCCTCAACTAGAGCCCGCTTGCTGCAAACTACAGAGCCCATGCACTCTGGAGCCTGCGTGCCACAACTAGAGATGCACATCACAACTAGAGAGAAGCCCACGCGCCACCATGAAGAGCCCGTGCGCCTCAATGAAAGATCCCGCATGCCTCAACGACTCCCATGTGCCGCAACTAAGACCTGACGTAGCCAAAAAAAAAAAAAACAAAACTAAATTAAAAAAAACAACTACTGTTGCTATTACTAGTTACTATTAATATTAGAACTCGGGATGATTATCCATATTACATTTCATTACTTGTGAATAAAACGCTCTACAATTCATCTCGTGCCTCCAGCATTCTTTACATTTGTTAATACAGCCGTTCTTAACCTTTCTGTTGTCTTGTATCTCTTTGGGAATCTGATCCAATCCGATTAAATCTACTGGATCCTATACCCAGAAAAATGCATACAAGCCTAAATTCTCCAGAAAATTGACGGGTTCATGAACCCTCCTAAGTGTAACCAAAGCAAAGGTAAAATGTTTCTGTTATTGAGCTTTAGAAAAAGCTAGGTATGCAATGTCTTGCAGAGTTACCAATTAGCGTGTCTTTTCTCCACAACAGTGTATTCATTAAACTGGTCCTACTGAATGACTCAATTCATTTTCTGGAGATACTTATTTAATTTTAATGTGGGTTGATGGTGGCAACAGTGGTGTTGGTGGTGGTTCGTGTGTATATATGTGTGTATGTGAGTGTGTGTGTATGTGTGTGTGTGTTTCCATAGGACTCATATTAAAAAGTAGTAGGGAGAACTTGGTTTGCGTATCAGTTATGTCGCTCTGCAGCTGTTTGACTGCAGGCATGTAATTTAATTTCTCGGATTCATTTTCCTTATCTTTAAAAGGAGGGAAATAGGATATACCTTAGAGCACTGTTATAAAAACTCAGTAAGAAGACATAGGTGAAGTCTCTTTGGTACCGTGTACCTGACATAGGTAAGCACACGACAAATAACTATTAGAATCCTGCTCAGATACCATTTTTTTGTCTGATGTTCTCATCTCCCTCTTACTTGGGTACCCTTAGACCAATGTACTAGATGAACATATTTTAAAAATCATTTTGATTTTCCACACAGTAATACACATTGGCCTTTTGACGACTTTTCTAAAAATAGAACTAGTTCAGAATTTATTGCAGTTCACCCAGAATGAAAGATTAAATCACTGTTGGATTATAAGGAGACATTAACCCAATTATTCTTCAAAATGGCAATATATTTGCTGCATACCATCAGTATCATCAAGCAAGAGTAGAAATTACATTACTCTAAATATACACCAGATGGCTCTAGGGTGACATGGTTATTAAAAGAGTAAGAGTCTTGATTGTTTATAGATTCCCCAAGGGCAAAATCTGTGTCTAATCTGTGTCTGTAGCTTACCCACAGCAACCAACAGAGGGATACAAGAGTGAAATGTATTTTAATTGATGGTAATAGCAACAATTCAGCATTCTTTTCAGAACTACAGTCTCTGCTAATTTGTCTAAAAAGATTTGAAGATTTCAAAGTAGACAAAAAAAGGGTGACACTCGGGTTTCTAAGGTGAGGGCTAGTTGATGTCAAAGGACAAGAAAGAAATGAGATTTTGCTTGTAGATGCTCAATTTAAAAACTCAGAGTGCTATATTGTGCTGATACTCAAAATACCGTCTGAGTAAAAACTTCAGGCCTTTTATTTTACTCCTTCAGTGAAAAAAGTTAAAAATTAAAGTAAATAATACTTGTTTAAAGAAGGTTGTGCTCTTACTTGTGCCAGGTACTGTTCTAGGTCCTGGGGACTCAATGGAGAACAAAATAGACATGGGCTGCCCTCATGGGATTACAGTGTTCATTCCCCTGCAGAGGAGGGGGTGGGAGGGAGAAAGGGATTAGTGAGGAAAAATGAAGGTTTTGCTTTTCATTTCCTTTAATGAGATTTCTTTCCCTTTAATCTGACTTGCAGTCATGCATATATATACAACTGCAACAAAATAAGTGATTTAAATAAGCAGATAAATTCTTCCTTTACAATTCAACCAACCAAGCAAACATTGGGCCAAGTTCCTTTGTAAATATCCTTGGTTGTATAAGTTCCTCCAAACCATTTAAATGATCGCTTACTGAACTGATCACTTACTGAATTTCTTTAACCTTCTAGCGAAAGGTAGATACTGCAGACCTCATGAGCCTGAGACTTTGCAATCAGTGCTTGGGGTCAATTTTGTTTCTTGGCTCTCAAAGTTTGAATGAGCTGCTTATGTGGGCACTATACCAATTCTGGAACAAACTGTTACACAGATAACTTAAGGCTGAGCCTGTGGGACCTTACTCACTTCTCCCACCTGGACTTCCCAACTGGGGCAGCAGTTATATCCTGACACATTTTTTCTCATCCCCATAATTCCTGGCTTCCTAGTTGTGAACTCCAGATTCTATATTAACCTACAGTGCCTTTACTGCTGCTCTAGACCTGCATTGCCCAGTAAGGCAGCCATAAGCCACATGTGGCTTCAGAGCATTGGAAATGTGACTAGTCTAAATGCAGATGTGTTATAAATACAAAATATACACTGGAAGTCTAAGACTTTGACAAAAAGATTATAAAATATCTCATTAATACTTTTAAAATATTGATTAAATGTCAAAATAATATTTTTAATATACTAGGTTAAATGAAAATCTATTCAAATTCATTTCATTTGTTTCTTTTTAAAAACATATCAACTAGAAAATTTTAAATTACATATGTGGCTTGTATTATATTTCCATTGGACAGTACTATGCTAGGCTCCTTTAATGATGTTTTGGATTTCAGCTTTCCATATCATTTGAGGCTGTCTGCTTCCCTTGCAGGAAGCAGGAATTCACCTGATCTCCACTTTTCACCCCCACCCTGATGGTCAGGCTCTTTGCCAGACACAAGGACTCCATTTCAGAACTTCTAAATGAAATGCAAATGAAAAGTAATATGCAGCATTATTTTGTAATAATTGTTCGTGACAGTTCAGTCCAATGCCATCATGCTAGAAACTATGCGAGGCACTGCGTAGACTACAAAGAAGCCAGGTAGGGCTTAGGTGCAGTTCCCATCAGCAATGAGCTTCCAGGCAAGTGGAAGGGGAAGGGCATGATTCAATAGGGAGATGAGTTCCCAGGCTGATGTGGTTCTTACGCACCATCCCATTCATCACCACTGCTTGTTTGCATCAGAAAGTTACAATGCACCACAGGGATTTAGAAATGAGAGAAAACCCGGATAGGTGGGGAAATCAGGAAAAGTCTCATGACAGGAATAACAAATGAGCTCATGCTTGAAGGCTGGGGTGGAAGAGTGAAGGATCAAGTATTTTCGGTAAAGAGGAAGAGGGCAGGGAGGTGTAGAGAATGTTTGGGGAAGAATGAGTCATTGAGTTTGGCTGCAACAGAGGCGCCAAAAGGCTGGAGAGGTAGCGAAGGTTGGGACTGAGAATGTGGAAACGCTGGATTCTGGGCTGGATTCTTACCCTGGTGGACAATGAGAGCCACCACAGCTATGCTTTAGGGAGAACTATCATAATGTTGTACGGCTGAAGTGGAATGAGGGAGAGGCTAGAAGTGAAGAGACCAATTACAAAAGGCTTGAAATAATCTATGCCAGGGATCTGTCATTCTCCCTTCCATACTCCTGGTACATACTGCCAGCTGATCATGGCATTCTTTCCCAGATGCAACTTCTGGATTCTTCTCAACAATGTTGTGGGAAGCTATACATTGACATATGGAAGAAAACTGATTCCCTATGCTTTATTTAGCAAACGTGTTAGGACCCTTAATTAGGGTGGTAGCAATGTTGGCAGAAGAGGAAAAATACAAAATCATCTCAGATGTTGAATATATACCTCTGGCATCTCATTGGAGGGAGGGAACATGATGGCACTGAGCATTCTTGCCTTCTTAACTAAGATAATATTTGTGCCACAGATAGAAACAGAGACGCCCCTAAAGGCTGTGGTCTTCCCATCAAAGATGATGAGTTTCATTGTCGGCATGTTGCATGTGAAGCAGTGTTAGATCATTTAGAAAGAAAAGCCCAGGAAGTTTTGGGATGTGCAGGCCTGGGGCTATGGACAGAGGATGGGTCAGAAGGTCTTGACTGGAGAGTCTTCTACCCAGAAGTCAGAGATGAAAACACGGGCTTACCTGGGAAGGTGTGAGAAGAGAATTTCAGAGCGTGCCTACGTTTGCGTGCAGGATGAAGGGATGCGTATAGTGCACATGTGATCAGAGAGGCCCAGAGAGTACAAAACTAATGGAGTTCCCTAGAGAATGAGGAAGGAAAGAGAATTTTAAGGAGATTCTTTGTTTTAAAGGTCAGAATAAGTAGAGGTGGCAAAATGACAATCACATTTGTTCACTGGGGGATCACTGATCATTTTTTTTTTTTTTATGCGATACGCAGGCCTCTCACTGTTGTGGCCTCTCCTGTTGCGGAGCACAGGCTCCGGACGCGCAGGCTCAGAGACCATGGCTCACAGGCCCAGCCGCTCCGCGGCATGTGGGATCCTCCCGGACCGGGGCATGAACCCGTGTCCCCTGCATCGGCAGGCGGACTCTCAACCACTGCGCCACCAGGGAAGCCCCACTGATCATCTTTGAGAGGGTCCTCAGTGTTAGAGATGGTGAAGATGGAAGCAAGTCTACAATGGAGTGAGCTGATGATTAAGGGCATAAAAGCATTGAGCACAGCACAAGAGAGTAGAAGGAACACTATTTTGAAAAAATTCCAAGAGAGAAGGAATGCATTTTGACTTCCGTAGGCTATATAAGACTTGAAATGGGTATACTCATAGGATGAAAGGAAGGCTCTGATGCAAAGGGCAAGATTAATATAACCTGGAAAAGGTATCATGGATGGAACAAAACCCAGGAAGCTTAAGGAAATGTGATCAAGGGCACAGGTCGGGTGAAAGTAGGAGAGGCCTGACCTTCTGAGCCAATAGTGAAGAAAGAGAGAGAAAATAAAGACACAGGAATATTTAGCAACTCAGGAAAGGTAAATAACTCATCATTATTCACTACATAAGTTGGGGAACCGTGATTCTAGTCCAGGCCCACCTGGCTCCAAAGCCCAGGCTGGTGGCCAGTACCCTGGGTCCTTAGAGGGTTAAACTGTATCCTCCATCACAGAGCCTGGCAGACAGAAAGGGGCTGAATGTTTGCTGAACATACGAATTAATGAATGACCAAATCATCGTGACTATCAATTATTACTGTACCTTAGATGTAGAAGTTATAAGACCATGGGCAACATGTTTATTCATCACTGAAAATATCATTCTCTAATGTTCTCTCATTCCAGCAACACACAATGCTGGCCATTCAGACCGGTTCAAGGCTCCATCCAATTCAGGCTGCCAGGTGGAAAAGCCCGAGTGGACACACATCCTTTGGTCAACCATGAACCCCCGAACCCAGTGGAGTCAAGACACTGGCAAGCACAAGCAGGTATGACACAGGCTCCGAAGTGGGGAGGAATGCAGACAAGTTCATTGCACTTTTTTAGAATGCACCTGATATTAAACTATTGTCTGCAATACTAAGTAACAACTTAGAGTGAAAAAAGGTTCAACAGTCATTCAACACGTCTACCATCTATCCTTCGCCACTGTATGTTATTTTGCCACTTATTTCAGTATCAGTAACCACCCACATTTTCATGCCAACAATACTGTTATACAGCTCTCAAAGGGAGGAGTGGTGAAAATGCAAATATATGACTTAAAAACTGTTTTAAACACTGCTTCATGAAAACCAGAGAAAAAAAGGCTTCTCTTCGATTCTCCTCCCAAATATTTTGTTTACAAAAACATATTGAAATCAAACATTTATTTCACTCACAATAAAAACAACAAAATTCACTGCCAGTAAAAAAAATTCCTTAGTAGTTACTGCATTAAGCATAAGGAATAAAAATCATTTGCAACACTTTTACAGGTAAGAACAGACAAGTGTACATGGAACCCATTCTGTTGCTCTACAACTCAGTCTGACTTTGATATCTTGATGTCTTTCTCTCTCTTGACCTGTTTCTCTTCCGTACTGCTCCCAATCTGAATCTCACTTTGTACAAGACAGTGAGTTGGAAAAAGCCTTACCAACACTAGCACTTTACTGTAAATCAGTTTAATGATACCCACTAGTATTGTTGCATTTTTAACATCTGCTAAAAGGAGACAAATGCTGGGAATGACTCTCTCTAATGGAAATAACTCTTATACCTAAGTTGAGGATATAATAGAAAAAAGAGGCCATATCTGGTCCTCTTAAAATCTTACTCCTGGGATTACCACTTGCTCCATTAGAGCTTAAGGCAGCCTTAGCCAACTTTATTATCACTGCTTGGCTTCTCTGGAGAACCTACTCATTTATTAAAAAACACTAGCATTATTACCAATTCATGATCAATGTTCTAAACGTTCCCCTAAATTCAATCAGAACATTCCGCTATGTCCCCTTTACGTTAGAATACTGAGGTTTATGCCTATGTAAAGTTATCTCTATCGAGATTTTAAAAGTCAATTGTGTTAAAGTTCCAGTAAATTAAAAAAATAAACCCAAAGTGTTCCTTATTTATCTCATATTATCTGACCAGTTCTGGAACACAAACAAGCTATCAGGAAACAATCTTGATACAGCAAATTTATCTGGAACAAATGTTTTCCATTCCCTTGAGGGAATCACAACTTTTCTCCAAATACTGGCTTCTCACTGGAAACTTCTAGCCCTGATCATCTTTAGACGATTTTTAAGGGGGTTTTGGCCTTCTTTCCTTGTTTCTCTTCACTAGAGTTAAATCATTGTTCTTCTTTGACTCCTTCCTTCTTTCTGTAATACTAGAGAAGGGCTGGGAAGGAGAAGTATCCATTTTGGGGTACCTGTTACAAATCACGCACTGTTTTGATTAATCTCATCTAACATTCCTAACAATCCTATTCTAACCCCATTTTACAGATGGAGAAACACACTCAGATTAACAGCTAGAGGGCAGAGGCAAGATCTGCACCCAGGTCTAGCCCTAACGCCCTGTCCTTCTACCTGTACTCAGCTGCCTGAAAAGTAGGGTGGTTCAAACTGCGTATTTTCCTGCTCCCAAAGGTGCTGTGGGATGAACGAGCCACTCGCTCACTCACCGCAGACAAGAGAAGATGGAAGTGTAATGACAGGGTCCTAATTCATTTTCCTCTCTTTTGCAATTTCAAAATTATATGCGACCACCTTGAACATCTCAGGGAATTTCCACACAATCCCAATATTCATTCATTTAAAATCTCTTAAAGAAAACAGTGCGGAAATTATTTCTGCGGAGGGCTGTAGTCAACATCTCCTAGGCCTCTGACTCTAAATCAGAATTGTAGATGAAAAGTGGCTTTCTTCAGAGAAATATTTAGAACCCAGATAAAAAGTGCAGAGTTCTTCAGGGAAGCCTCTAGAGGCCGATACGGTGTGAGTAACGGCCAAACTGGGGGATTCTACCTCCTTCCCACATATGTTCCAGTGTGACTGGCTCATGGGCTAGTACATGAAAGATTTGAAGAATAAATGAAAAAAAAAAAGACTTTTAGCAGAACAATTACATTTAATTTTCCTTTGTATTAACCAAAGGATGCATCAAATACAGAGTTTAAAATAAAAAAATTTAACAAGGGAAGAAAGAATGTTAAGGAGTGATGCTCTGTGCAAAATGGAATAGAACAATTTATCAGGGTGACAGAATCTTTTCAATGCAGCAGGGTGCTACAAAACTGATTCAGTGTTTCCTCAGGTTTTTGTAAATACCCACTTTTCATTTCTCTCACATAGAAGGCAATCAAACGTATGTATCTCAGAGGCAGTCTGTATTAGGTTTCTGTACAAGAGGACGTTTTAGACTTATTAGATTTATATAGTGATTTTCCTCTGCAGAGCTCAAAGTGCCTCATCCAAAACACTTATATAAAGAATACCAAACGCTTCTCAAAATGCCAAAAGCAACTCAGGTAAACAGTAGAGCATGAACCATGAGAACAGTGAGAAAATAAGAGCAGACGTGTAGATGCAAATAGATCTAAAAATGCCAACGTGGAGTAAATCAATCCTTTCTGCACACGGTGCCCCACGTCTGTAAACACCACTGTCATGTTGTCACTCCTGAGCTAGTAAACAGATATGCCAAACCAGATCACTCCACCTGGGGATGTGGTGGTACAGGGCAAACAGTGCTAATTCCAGGGATGCTAGTGGGCAGGCGGCCCCTCCCCCACGTTGGAGGGCTCATGATCTGCCAAGCAAGACACACCTCCTGACACATGGCATCTTTCTGGATATCTTGGGGGTATAGGGTCAAAGGTTATCAAAAAGTGATATTTTTTTGTTAACTGGATCTGCTTTCACTTGGAGATACAAAAGTGTTAATAAATATTAGGCAGTTTAAAAATACATAGGACAACTATATATAAAATAGATAACCGACAAAGACCTACTGTACAGCACAGGGAACTCTACTCAATATATTGTAATAACCTATAATGGAAGAGAACGTAAAAAAAGAATATATATATAATATATATATGTATGTAGAACTGAATCACTTTGCTGTACACTTGAAACACAACTTTGTAAATCAACTCTATTTCAATAAAAAATCTTAAAAATAACTTTTAAAAATACATAGGACAAGATTCAGTCTCTGAAAGAGGGATAATCTGTGTGAAGATTCAGCCCCTCACACTGGAATAAAATATGACAAATGGAACAACATCTGATTACTTCTGAAATTCTAAAGGCACATAACTCAGAGTTTTCTGAACCATATCCTTTATGACTCTTGAAGGTAAAAGATGTATTACATGATGGGAAACTGAATAGCACTGGAATGTCAAGAATACCCACTGTCTGCATTGTATTGCATTTTGCATTTTCCAAAAGAATATATGTGAATGAGATGTATCTTTTTCTTTAGAGTCTTCTGGAAATATATCAAAGCTTTAATTTAATTTCTGTGCTTCTGAGATAAATTAACCAAAGAGATCTAATCTTGGCTGTATGAATAGGTATTAGATTTAGTAGACAGACCTGTAGCTTATCTTTTCCTAGCAACCTAAAAATAACAACTGGATGGAATTTCTACCCAACTTTGATGAAAAGTGCAAATGGACATTTTCCGTCATTATCACAGGAAAGGGAAGTAGGTCTGCTAAGGATGAAATAGCATTTGATGTGAACAGTATGAGCCTTTTCATTCAGAGATATTTAGCTGGGTCCTGGAATCTGACGTGTACAGATGTAGTTAAGACACAAGAGTGTGAGTGGCATAGTTAAAACACCACTGATCAATTTGGGGAGAGGGTACTGATTATTTGGAATTTAAATAGAAAGGCATCAATCACTATGGGAGCTTCCCCAAAACATCACTTCCGCTAGAATCTGAAAACATCAAAGTGAGAGATCCTGGACTTCTAAGAGTAGAAACCTGCCAAATGTACCATCTCCCCCATGAATGTACAACAAATGCTAAAGGAACAACAAATGCTAAAAAGAAAGGAAGAGAGAACTCAAAGCTGAAGACTTCACCAAAGGCAGGGAGAAATTCCCAGCAGGAGGATGGCAAGTCCTCTGGGCCTTCTGCTTGGCCTTTCTATTCTGTCCTGGGCTCTGCAAAGCGGGAAACAGAAGGCAGAGTGAGGGGTCAGCGCCACCCCTGAAAAACGGACAGAGTCCCACTGCCTGGAGCTGACAACTGCGTAACTGTGGGCATGTTACACAATCTCTCCTCACACAGAAAACAGAAATCTTAATACTCCATATGGGATTATTTCAAGGTAATCACTTAGCCCAATGCCGGGTACTTGGCAAGTACTCAATATTCTGTTAATTACCAGATCTAATACCTTTGTAGGTATAACATGTCAGCCCCAGAAGCACATGAAGGAAATCCAAGACAATGAAAATATGCCTCGCGAGAAGGATGAGTAACTTTACAGTGGAGAAACTTGGCAAACACCACTGCAGCCAAGGGATTAAGGTAACCGTCATCAGTGATGAGTCTTGTTGACAGTAGGTACCCTTGATATGATGTGCTGAGGAGGGCGCTTCCCTCCCAAGAGCCCTAACGCCAGTCTAATCAGGACAAAAACACCAGACAAGCCCAAATTGCAGAAATTCTACAAAATGCCCGTCCGGTACTCCTCAACACTGTCAAGGTCATGAAAAACAAGGGACGTCTGAGACTCTGTCACAGTCAACAGGAGCTAAGGAGGCATGATGACTATATATCATGTGGGATTCTGGATGGGATTCCGGACCAGAAAAAAGATACCGGGGAAAAACTAGTGAAACCTGAATAGAACTTAGAATTTAATTAACAATAATAATGGACCAATGCTGGTTCCTTATTTGTGACACACGTACCATAGCAATGTAAGATGTTAACCACAGAGGAATCTGTGTGGGGTATATGGGACCTCTCTCTACTAACTCTGCGATGTTTTCATAAATCTAAAACTGTTCTAAAACAAAATATTTATTTAAAAATACGCTCCATAGAAAATTTGGTACTTGACCTACTGTGGTATATATCTGAACTCTTAATAAAAGGCTGGGAAGTGCAATGATGAGATTGCCTGAGAACAAATCTGTTTCTAAACCATCCACAGGAAGCTATTTTGTAATCTGCTGTATTAAATGAATAAATATACTGCTATGTTCTTAAATACTCATCCTAGTGGAATGCCCATCTAGATAATTCTAGCTCACTTAAGTGTCAATCCAACGAGAACAACGGTCAATCTTGGTGGGGTGGAAACGGAGTGGATTTTGGAGCCAGGCAAACGGGGATTCAAGTCCAGGCCCTGACACTTACACTATTACCATTTAGGAAAAGTCAGGTCCACCACCCTGATTTTCAGTTTCTGTGTCTATTAAACAGGTTTACTCACCTCTCAATGTTCTGGGCAGTATTAAGCAACATATGTACAGTATCTAGCATTACAGATGCTCAAAAAATATCCATTTCCTCCCCTTCCATTTCTATTTTCAGCGGCTACCATCTGACTGCCTCTCTGACATCTCTGCCCGGATATCTCCCATATATCTCAAACTTAACAGGTTTCAAACTAAACTCCCGACTCATCCTACACCCCCTCACACACTCCTTCCCCCGCCAACATGTTTTTCTCCGAGACTTTACCAATTCTGTAAGTGGCACAACCAGCCCACCTGACACCCAGTTTCTCAAGCCAGAAGTGTAGGAGTCATCCTTGATTCCTTCCTTTTTCTCACTCTCACCCTCCACATCCAATCCTTCAGCAAGTCCTCTCCTTTCCATCTGAGAGCTATTTCTCAAATCTGACCACTTCTCTCCATCTGCCTTGCCTCCACCTCTGTTTCAGGTAATTAACGCCTTTACAGGTCTCTTCAATCACCTCTGTTCCTCGCAAGCAATTTTCCACATACTGGCCAGAGGGTGGTTTGAAAAACATTCATCAGGGCATGTCAGCCCCATTCTTAACAGATTTCAAGGACTTTTCGTAATTTTCAGAATAAAGTGAAATCCCTGCACCACGGCACCTCACTCTTCCCAATGGCCACCCAGTGCCACTTGGACCGTTCTCAACCTCCTGTGCTCTCCCCTCTGTTGGGAATGCTATTCTTCCCCAGGCACCCCCCATAACTGGCTGCTTCTTAGCCTCTAGAAATTGACAGCTTCTCTCATCATCTGTTCCAATAAGATTTTTTAAGGGTTGTCTACCCCTCTCTCATTGTTCCTGGTTCATTTTCTTCACAGCAGTTTTCACGTTTTATAATGCTTCATCTCTTTGTTTGTTTGCTGTTTGTTTCACCACACAATTTTGCAAGCTTCTAGAGGGAAGAGAAGGAGACTTTTTATTCACTGATATAAGCCCAGTGCCTAGAAAACTGCCTGGCATACAGCAGGTGCCCAATTTATTGACTGAATGAATGAATGAATGAATCGGTAAGTAAGGTATCTTTCAATTCTACTAAAAAGCACCACAAAAAATGTAGACTTATAGTATGATCCCTATTTTATGTAAATAAAATATATGAGAAATACATGTAAATAAAAAAGACAAAATTTACCAAAATATTTATGGTTATTACCTTTTACTGA